>NC_139573.1:35261861-36461861 GCF_965112155.1 Podarcis liolepis | reverse complement strand
TCCGTTCTTAACCTGAAACTGTTCTTAACCTGAAGCACCACTTTAGCTAATGGGGCCTCCTGCTGCCGCTGCGCTGCCGGAGCACGATTTCTGTTCTCATCCTGAAGCAAAGTTCTTAACCTGAAGCACTATTTCTGGCTTAGCGGAGTCTGTAACCTGAAGCATATGTAACCTGAAGCGTATGTATCCCGAGGTACCACTGTAAATTGTTTAAAATTTTAAAAAAATCCTCACAGTAACCCTGTGATGGAGGTTATTGTGAGACAGTGAATGCCTCAAGGTCACCCGGCGAGATTTGGGGCTCAGTGGATATTTGAGCCTTGGTGTCCCAGGTCCCAGGCTAGCACTCTAACCCAAACTTGGCCCTCCAGCTGTTTTTGGACTACAACTCCCACCATCCCTAGCTAGCAGGACCAGTGGTCAGGGAAGGTGGGAGTTGTAGTCCAAAAACAGCAGGAGACCTAAGTTTGGGAAACCCCGCTCTAACAAAAACCTGCCTGTTCTGAGCACCGAGGGCTGATATATTTCACTTTTTAAAAAAGGGATTTTTTTGTATGGCATACCTGTCAGGGAACTGCCATCAGAGCATCAGGTGGTGGAGGGACTCAGGCAGGATGAAAGAGACTCAACTGCTGAAGCAGGGACCAGCAGGGGGAGGAGTGGGTCTCTGAGGGAATGCGAGCAGGAGGGAGGGCTCAGGGAGGCTTCCAGCGAGAACAGTGGGGAGGTATCGGAGTCTCCCATAGGGAGACCCACACCTCGCAGGAAACTGTCACGCCGTGAGTCCAGGAGACGCGTTTCCGTTAAGGAACTTCTTTGCTGGAAACGCTTCCGCAGACAGCCACTGTCGGACACTACTAGTGACTAGAGCAGACATGTCTGAGGAGCTCCGTCACACACGGAGGTTTGTGGGGTCGCACAAACTCTGAGGGAGCACGTTTTCACGCACAAGCAGCTAATCAAACCCTCACAGCAGTCCGACAGTCTTTGTACGCTGCCTGTGCAAGAGAAGGCATCATGAGCGAACCAACCGGAACCGGAGGAGCAGGGGCTGGAGCTGGTCCAAGCTTGGAAGATAGATACCGAGCGTTGGAGGTTCAACTGGCCCTGCAGACGGCGAGGCTGGAGGAGAGAAGGGCTCAGGATGCAGACAAGAAGGGGAGAGCCACTCAATTCCCCAGAAAGGTACCAGGATTGGTGCAGAAATTTGGGGGGGACCCCAAGGACTACCATGCTTTTAGGACAGAGATGCAATATGCCCTTAATGTGCAGTTCGATGAGTTCCCTGATGAGGAATCGCGAGTTGCTTTTGTAATTGGGCATCTTGAGAAAGGGGCTAGAGACTGGGTTCGACCCCTAATGGCAACGCACAATGACATACTAAAGGACACAATGAAGTTCTTTCGTGCAATGGATATCATGTTTTCCAGCGATATTGAGGAAGGGGTGGTGCGCAGACAGCTAATGGCTTGTAAGCAGGCTCCGCGTGTTTTCAAT
The DNA here is from genome assembly GCF_965112155.1 of Podarcis liolepis. Classification (NCBI taxonomy): domain Eukaryota; kingdom Metazoa; phylum Chordata; class Lepidosauria; order Squamata; family Lacertidae; genus Podarcis; species Podarcis liolepis. The sequence continues at coordinate 36,460,364 of NC_139573.1, read as the reverse complement.
CTTTTATGAACCACGTGCTGGGCCCTTTGCTCTACAAGAATTGCGTTGCCTTTCTAGATGATGTGTTGGTGTATTCTGAGAATGAGGAGCAACATGTGAGAGACGTCAGAGAAGTGTTGAGCAGACTGCAAGCCAACAGGCTGTGGGTCAAACTGGAGAAGTGTCGGTTCCATACCAAGGAGGTGGAATTCCTGGGGTACCGCCTGTCAGACAAGGGATTGGCCATGGATCCCGGCAAGGTACAGGCAGTGCTGGAATGGAAAACACCCAAAACCAAGAAGGATGTGCAGAGGTTCCTAGGGTTTGGAAACTTTTATCGTAAGTTCATCCGCAACTTCGCCCATCTGACGGCGCCCATCACTGACTGTCTCAGCAGTAAAAAGAAGTTTGTATGGACGGCGGAGGCGGAGCGAGCGTTTGAGGAACTGAAAAGGGCCTTCGCCTCTGAAGAACAACTTCTGCATGTGGATTTACGAAAGAAGCTAAGGGTTGAAACAGACGCATCTGACAGAGCCATAGGGGCGGTGCTTCTTCTGCAGCCGGGGAAGGAGGAGTCAGAGTGGCGTCCGTGTGCCTTCTTCTCGCGGAAGCTGAACAAATCCGAGAGGAACTACACGGTGTACGACCGAGAACTGCTTGCTATTCATGAGGCGTTCCGGAGATGGAGGCATCTGCTAGTTGGTGCACAACATAAAGTGCAAGTGTGCACGGACCATAAAAATCTAGAGTACTGGAGAACGGCGCGAGTGCTCAACCAAAGGCAGTTGAGATGGGCCCAAGAGTTCTCCAAATTTAACTTTGAGATTTGTTATGTGCCAGGCCCAGAGAATGTTAGGGCGGACGCTCTCTCACGCAAACCTGAATATTTGGAGGGGGAGGGAGCACCCGAAGAAACCCATATCATTCCAGAGGACCGCTGGGTGTGTGGGGCGACTTTGGTGGGGCAAAGGGAATTGGTAGAGGGCACGGTGCAGGATGCATACGCCCAGGGGAAACTCAGGGATCTCAGAGGGGAGGAAGACAAATCCGGTGGTTTTGAGGAGAGAAATGGGGCATTGTATTATAAGGGAGCGTTATATATACCTGAAGGGGAATTGAGGGAGAAGGTACTCAAGCAGCTGCACGATAGCCCCACAGCAGGGCACTTTGGGCAACACAAAACCATGTGGCTGGTTACCAGGGAATTTTGGTGGCCCAAGGTCAGGGAAGATGTGCGGGAGTATGTGAGAGGGTGTGAACAATGCCAAAGAGCCAAGGGGGAGAGGCAGGCGCCGGCTGGTTTATTAGAACCACTGCCCACACCTGAGAGACCGTGGGAAGCAGTGGCAATAGATTTCATGACTGATCTGCCAAGGTCTAGAGGGAAAACAGCCATCATGGTTGTAGTAGACCTGTTAACTAAAATGGCCCACTTCATAGCCTGCTCACATGCGGTTACAGCAGAAGAAACCGCCAAATTGTTTGTAGAGAATGTGTTTAGGTTGCATGGCGCCCCCTTGAGGGTGGTTTCAGACCGAGGGAAACAATTTACTTCCAGGTTCTGGAGGAAGCTCATGAGCTTACTGCATGTAGAGGTTAATTTCTCGACGGCCCGTCATCCTGAAACCAACGGGCAGGCGGAAAGAGCAAATGGGGTTCTCCAACAATATTTGAGGTGTTATGTTAATGACAGAGAGAATGATTGGGTGGAGAAGCTGGCGTTGGCAGAATTTGCCTACAACAATGCAGAGAACGTGTCCACGGGGATGAGCCCCTTTTTGGCTAATCACGGGTGCCATCCCAGAGCCTTCCCAGGGGGGGAGGGGGAGAACTGGAGCGTTCCAGCTGCAGAACAGTTCGTGGAAGAAATGGAAGCGATCCATCGCCAGCTCCAACTCAACTTAAACAGGGCTAAGGAGGAATATAAGAGGCAGGCAGACAAAAACAGAAGGGAAGGTGAAAGCATCAGGGTGGGGGACCAGGTGTGGCTGTCAACCCAAGGGTTGCCATTCAAAGGAGGTTGTAAGAAATTAAGACCCAAAAGGCTGGGTCCGTTTGAAGTCATACAGCAGGTCAATCCAGTGGCTTTCAGGCTCCGGTTACCGAACCACATGAAGCTGCACCCAGTTTTTCACAGGTAGTTGCTGTCACCGTATAGAGGAGACAGTGAGGGGAGGGTCACTAGGGGACCAGCAATGGAGGAGAAGGAACACAGCTACCATGTAGCGGAGATCCTCGATTCCAGGTGGAAGGGAGATCAAGTAGAGTATTTGGTAATGTGGGAAGGGGAACCGGAGTCGGAAAACACCTGGGTTAGGGCAGAGGATGTCAATGACGAGGTTTTAATAGAGACTTTTCATCAGAGGTTCCCACGTAAACCTCAGCCTGTAGCGAGGTTCCGAAGGGAATACTTTGCCACCACCGACGAGGAAGAGGAGTTGGAGGGGTTCCCAGATTCTGAAGAGGAGGAGGATTCAGCTGGCCAGGACGACGATCGATGGAGAGAATTGTTCGAGACGTCAGAAGATGAGGAAGATTCGTTTCGGGGTTTTAGCCCTTCACCTCCCAGGGGGGAGGAATTGGGAGGGGGTGAGGGGGGCCCTGGAGGGGAGGTGGATGTCAGGGAACTGCCATCAGAGCATCAGGTGGTGGAGGGACTCAGGCAGGATGAAAGAGACTCAACTGCTGAAGCAGGGACCAGCAGGGGGAGGAGTGGGTCTCTGAGGGAATGCGAGCAGGAGGGAGGGCTCAGGGAGGCTTCCAGCGAGAACAGTGGGGAGGTATCGGAGTCTCCCATAGGGAGACCCACACCTCGCAGGAAACTGTCACGCCGTGAGTCCAGGAGACGCGTTTCCGTTAAGGAACTTCTTTGCTGGAAACGCTTCCGCAGACAGCCACTGTCGGACACTACTAGTGACTAGAGCAGACATGTCTGAGGAGCTCCGTCACACACGGAGGTTTGTGGGGTCGCACAAACTCTGAGGGAGCACGTTTTCACGCACAAGCAGCTAATCAAACCCTCACAATACCCATACAAGTTGGCTCCTTAAATGTGGTGGCTTGTGTCAAGATGGCAACTGACTGCCTCCAAGCTCAGACCACATTCCAGAGCTTTTCCATTCCTGGCTACTTTTTCAGTGCCAGAGCTGAGGCTTAGAACATGTGAAGCTTTCCCACTGTGATCCGGATCAGTGGGTCTGGGGGGAGGGAGGGAAGTTGACCCCCCCCCAATGTTGAAATGTGGGCCTGGTTAAAGCTTTTATCTAGGCCAAAGCTCCTGTTTCCCATGGTACGCCTTTCCACTGCACCCATAACTTTATGTTATGACACAGCATTCCGTGCAGATGCCTTTATACATAGTGGGCTGAATCACACATTCTTTCCTCTCCCACTTGGAGCTATGGCATCCCATTTGCATCATGAGCCTGCTGGGTGGGGTCATGTGGGCATATTCCAGCACTCCAATTGGTCCCAAGTGGTTGGGTCTGGGATGCGTCACTGGAATGTCACATTCTGGGGGATTGTGGGAAATTAAAATGGCGGCACTTCAGGAAGTCATTGTTTTGATTTCCTATAGTGCCGAAAAATACACCATATACTGTATCATACCCTCCAACATTTCTCCGATGAAAATAGGGACGTCCCATTCCGTGATGATAATTTTACAATTTATACCCCACACATCTTATTGGGTTGCCTCAGCACTCTGGGCAGCTTCTGACGTATATAAAAACATAACAAAACATTAAACATAAAAAACTTCCCTATACAGGATTGCTTTCAAATGGCTCGGGGGTTGGATAACATCATACCCTCCAACATTTCTCCAATGAAAATAGGGACAGCCTAAGGAAAAGCGAGACATTCCAGGATCAAATCAGAAACTGGAATGGGTTCTCTAAATCACAGACATCCCTAGAAAATAGGGACACTTGGAGGGTCTGTATATATTGGGGGCACTGTGAAAAACGTCAATGATTCCACTTTGTCACCTCAGGCAGCATTAGGCATATCTAGCTGTTGCCTCTGGTCTAAAGGGTTGAGGTGGTCCCCCAATTCCCTGCTCTCTCACCTCTCAGCCTTTTCTACCCCACTTCCCCAGCAGTGTTGACAGAAGTTGCCCACAATCCACCTAAGACATGGGTAGGCAAACTAAGGCCCAGGGCCCAGATCCAGCCCAATTGCCTTCTAAATCCGGCCTGTGGATGGTCTGGGAATCAGCATGTTTTTACATGAGTAGAATGTGTGCTTTTATTTAAAATGCATCTCTGGGTTATTTGTGGGGCATAGGAATTCGTTCATTTCCCCCCCCCCCAAAAAAAATATATACAGGCCCACCACATGGTCTGAGGGACAGTGGACCGGCCCCCTGCTGAAAAAGTTTGCTGACCCCTGAGTCCTAAGACAACTGGGAGCCTGGTGACTTTTAGAAGACATCTGAAGGCAGCCCTGTTTAGGGAAGCTTTTAATGTTTGATGTATTACAGTATTTTAATTTTTTTTGGAAGCCGCCCAGAGTGGCTGGGGAAGCCCTGCCAGATGGGTGGAGTATAAATAAATAAATTATTATTATTATTATTATTATTATTATTATTATTATTATTATTATTATTTAATTATATAATTTTGGACTGCAACTCCCATCATCCCTGGTCTTTGACTATGCTGGCTGATGTCAATTCTGCTCTAGGGCATTTTGGGAAATTTAAATGGTGGTTTCCCAATCTGGATGCTTTTGAAAAGAGAGGCCCAGAATAGATTTCAGCAGTGGTGCCTAACCAAGGATGTCATGTGCTGGGTTCGCCACTCTCCCACATTGTAGGCGCTGCTACTAAGGAACAAGGGATAACAGCCAGATTTCTCCTTTGTCAACCAGTCACTTTCAGTTGAGACAAAAAAGAGAAGTAAAACGGGGGGGGGGGGTCCCCTTCCTACCTAGTCATGTTGTACAACCCTAGATTTTCATATATTCACCTGTGAAAGGTGTGCAGTAAATGTTACCAACCCATATGCGGAGAGCCTTGTGGAAGTTCCCTCTGTGCCCCTCCACATGGCCTTCTCTATGGTGGCACCAAGGCTGTGGCAGTCCCAGCCCTCACTGTCTTATAATTTTTGGGGTACTCCAACTGCTATTATTAATCACTGGGTCACTCTCTGCTAACTCTACAGTAAAACCTGGTTTTATTACTCATGTGGAAATTTTCACTTGCTATTGCATTAGTAGGTTTTGTAAGTTGCTTTCGACATATATATATATCAGAGAAAGGCCCCATCTGCACTATTCTTTTAAAGCAGTATCTTATCGCTTTAAACAGTCAAAGTTCCACCAAAAAAGAATCCTGGGAACTGTAGTTTGTTAAGGGTGCTGAGAGTTATTGGGAGTCCCTTCACAGAACTACAGTTCCCAAAGTAGTTTAATAGTCAATCTTTATATATACAGTGGTACCTTGGTTTTCGAACGTCCCAGAAGTCGAATGCTATGATTTTCAAACGCCGTAAACCTGGAAGTAAATGCTTCTGTTTTCGAGCACTCCTCGGATGTTGAACGACTTCCGCTGAGCGTATATGTTTATTTTCTCTATTTTCTCTATTAAATTTGCAGACCGCCTGTTATGTATTGGGTTTAACACATTTTATGTTACAAGGTGTGTTCTAACCAATCGTAGAAGCGTTGGTAGACAAACGTTCTAATGGCAAGTAAGTGCATGCTCTTTCAACTGTCAACTGTCAACAGTCAGTTCATGCTTGGCATTATTATCATGTTGTCCAGTCAGTTTGGTTCTTGTGTTCCCTGGGCGACACTGTGTACGCCCGAAACTATGGGCCAGGAGAGGGTTGGGTCCCTGGTATCATTGGGTCTCTGGTATCATTGCCAGCAGTACTGGTCCAGTTTCCTATGAGGTAGAGTTGGACAGGGGACTGGTTTGGAAGAGACACCTCAACCAGTTCAGAGTCAGGGCACCTCTGAACACGGAACTTCGAGCGGAACCAGAGGACAGAGAAATGGGTACTTCGGGAGATTCTGTGCCCAGGCCAGGGTGGGAACCAGACGGGTTGCCGGTGACTGAGTTACCCCAGCAGGGCAACTTCAGGCCAGAATCCTCAGTAGCTCCATCAGCAGTGACCCCATCGGAGCCGGCCTGGGGTACACTCAGACCGCGCGCGGGTACCGGAGGAACCTCCTGGGTCACCCACTCGGGCACAGGAACCGTGACGGTCCCAGCAGGAGCGGAAAAGGCTGGCACATCTTGATGACTATGTTTGTTCCTTTTGTTAGGAAGTTGGGGAAGGAGTGTTATGTATTGAGTTTAACACATTTTATGTTACAAGGCGCGTATCTAACCAATCGTAGCAGCATTGGTAGACGAACGTTCTAATGAGAAGTAAGTACCTGAACTTCCAACTGTCAACGGTCAGTTCATGCTCAGGTTCATTATTGTGTTGTCCAGTCAGTTTGGTTCTCATGTTTCTATGAGTGAGCTGTTGTCACTGACAAATGTTGAATAAACTTAGTTGAAGAACTTATACTGCCTTGGGCTTCTGACTTTTTCTGAACATTTAACACAGTCGTACCTCAGTTTACGAATGTCTTGGAAGTCGAACATTTCAGGTTTTTAATGCTGTAAACCCAGAAGTAAATGCTTCTGTTTTCAAGCATGTCTTGGAAGTCGAACGACTTCCACTGAGTGTATATGTTGGTTTTCTCAGTTTTCTCTATTAAATTTGCAGACTGCCCTTTGTGCCTTGGTTTTCGAACCTTTCGCAACTCGAATGCTCTTCCGGAATGGATTAAGTTCGAAAACCGAGGTACCACTGTATTTTGTAGTTTCGTTTTCTATTTTTCGGTTGTGAACAAATGTTGATGATGATGATGGATGGGCCACCTGTTGCCACCCAGATGTTTGAATCCAATCAGGAATAAGGAAAGAACTTTTAACTGCCCATATGTTGCCAAGCCAAACTTAGGGCCTTTATATTAATTTACAAAGCCTGTAACATCGAACGTTTCGGTTTTCAAACACCAAAAACCCGGAAATAACTGCTTCGGTTGTTGAACGCTTTTCGGAAGTCGAACGTGCCATGCAGCTTCTGTATTGAGTATTCCATAAGTAAATGCTTCGGTTTTCGAACATTTTGGAACTCGAATGGTTTTTCAGAACAGATTAGGTTCGAATACCAAGGTACCACTATATTTATTTCAGTCAATAACCAGTAGAGAAGGTAGGAAGAAACAGAGCACATATAAGGCAAGATAATACATTAAGTACACTATTAAATGTAGAATTAAAAACAATGTAAAATGTTTAAGAAACAGTGGGAAATATAAAATAATTACATTAAAATGGTAAAAAGCAACGTAAAGTGTTAATAATTTTAAAAATAAGATAGGATCCTCTTCCTAGGGAATGCTTTACAGTACAATGGCAGAGCACCTGAGCATTCACAAGAGTGTTTCCCCACTGTTATTACCCCTTGCAAGCGCCTACAAATCTGGGATTTGTAGGGTAGAAGGTATCAGCTTCCTAGGTCTTTTAGGCAACGTCGCTCCTCACTACTGCTAATTCGGGAAGTTGAGCTTTGAGCTTAACTCACAGATTTCAGGCAGCTCCTTCACTTTCTGAACTTTCTGCCTTGACGTGTTTTCTGCCCAAACTTGTCTCGCGGCTCACCTGCTTTTCCATGTGGATGGTTTTCCTGAGCTAGTGCATCAATTGGGGGCCTACCTCAACCCATGAACCAACGAGGGGTTGCCATGGCAATGGGGCTTCCACTACACAAGAATGAGCTCTGAGCAACAGCCTGTCTAGGGCCAGGTTGCATTCTCGGTTGATTTGTCCAGTGCTTTTTTTTCTGGGGGGGACGCAGGGGTACGCATACCCGTATACAGTTTGTGAATCTAAGTTTGGCCTCATTGAGGGGCAGTATTTCAATATGAGTAGGAAAATGAGAGTACAGTGGTACCTTGGGTTACAAACACTTTGGGTTGCAAACGCTTTGGGTTACAGACTCCCCTAACCCCGGAAGTAGTACCTCGGGTTAAGCACTTTACCTCAGGATGAGAACAGAAATCACGCACCAGTGGTGTGGCGGCAGCGGGAGGCCCCATTAGCTAAAGTGGTGCCTCAGATCATAGCTTTCAACATTTCCCTTGTTTAAAGGGAAATTCCCTTATTCCGAATAGGATTCCTCGCAAAAAAAGGAAAAAGTTGACAGCTATGCCTCAGGTTAAGAATGGTTTCAGGTTAAGAACAGACCTCCGGAGCGAATTAAGTTTGTAACCAGAGGTGCCACTGTACCCCTAAACATTTTTTTTTAGAAAAAAAGAACTTGATTTGTCTGTTTACTTGACTCTATTGCCTTCTCGGTTCAAGCCACGAGTGGTTAGTTGAACACTCAGTGAAAACAAGCACCTGCGGCTGGAGTCCTCTCAGAATGGGGTGGCTCCAGGAAGCAAAGGTGGTCCTCCTCATTGATCAGTGGGTCACCTGGAGGGCTTCTCTAAAAGGGGAGGACCAATGAGCATGTGCAGTGGCCAGAGAATGCTGAGTGACTAAGGGAGAATAAAACGGGGGGGGGGGATGATTGGTAGGAGGGGAAGGGATGGAATGGAGTATGCTGAAACAGGGCATGGCTGGCTGAAACCTTGCATGGGAGCATTCCACATTGCAGACCCACCATATGCCCCTATTATCCAGGGACAGTCCTGGATTTACAGAAGCTGTTCCAGTTTCTGATTAGATCCTGGAATATCCTGCTTTTCCTTAAGACATCCATATTTTAATTGAAGAAATGTTGGCGAGTATGGAGTTATGCGAGCCCCTGAGCCAAGGAGATAAGTAACTATACAACCTTTAGAAGACACCTGAAGGCATGTAGGGGAGTTTTTAAAATGTTGAATGTTTTATTATGTTTTTATATATGTTGGAAGCCACTAGAGTGGCTGGGACAACACAGTCAGATGAGCTGGGTATAGATAATAAAAACATTACAGAATAGGACACCCCTATTTTCATCAGAGAAATGTTGGAGGGTACGACTTGGTTCTGTCATGGTTGCCCCTTGATTCAACAGTGAGAAGGCCCCTTAGCCTATGCTCGGAAGTGCAACACAGAACTCTGTCTCAAATTAAAACTGGGCACAGCGATGCCTGAGGAATTTCTTGCTTTGTAAATCCCATTGCAAACTGACTTGCTTCAAACTCCCGCAGACTCATATGCAAACTTGATCAGTTCTTTATAATGCAGATACGATTTTAGAGAAAAAATATCGCCGTGATGTGTGTGTGCACAAATACCTCTCCTCTCTTCTCCACATACATATACAAAACACAGAGAGATTCCCCTCCTTCTACTCTTGTAATGCAACCCGTCCCAGAGAGTCCTGTATTTGAAGAAACATTTCCTCTCTGCCCTGTCTCCTCCAAGGCTCTCTTTTAGGTCTTGCTAATGGGCCTTGTGGCATTTTTGCAAGCAAGATTTCAATTAGGAGCTGGAAATAGCTTCTGAACCCTGCATGACTGATTGCCGGGTATCACCGGGCCAGCCACAATTAAGGAGGAAGAGAGAGGACGATTGTATGGTGGCCTGGTGGTAGGGACCATAATAGACCGGGCGTTGCCATCCATGTAGCCCTGTGGTCGAACCTCCTACTGAATGGGAGGGATCACAAGAAAGAGACAGTCAGCAGATGGAGGTGGCCGGGGAGGGGATTTCGGCTGACCTGCTTTGGGACAGAGAATTGCAGAAGGATGGGCAAAGGTTTTAATCTGAAGATGGGCGTCAGCAGGATGTTTCCAGTTTCATGGCTCAGTCATGGGATGTTCTGGATTTATTCAGTTATTTATTAAATTTATACACTGCCCTTCATCTGAGGATCATGCGGCAGTTTGCAATATAAAAGCACAAAAATGCAAGGTGTAATAACAAATAAAACAACCCCCCGCCCCCCAGTTTTAAAGGCCACCGATCATTTCATTAGCCAAAGGCTTTGGAGAACAGGAATGTTTTTGCATGGCACCTAAAGATATGTAATGAAGGCACCAGGTGAGCCTTTCTGGGGAGAGAATTCTATAAGCAGGGAGCCACCACAAAAGTGGTCCTTGAAGTACTACGTTCCTGAGCCATTTAACAGACCCTCCAAGTGTCCCTATTTTCCAGGGACAGTCCCAGATTTACAGAAGCCGTGCCGGTTTCTGATTTGATCCCGGAATGTCCCGCTTTTCCTTAGGACGTCCCTGTTTTCATCGGAGAAATGTCGGAGGGTTTGGAGTTACATGACCCCTTGAGCCAAGGAGATACCGTATTTTTTGCTCTATAAGACTCACTTTTTCCCTCCTAAAAGGTAAGGGGAAATGTGTGTGCGTCTTATGGAGCGAATGCAGGCTGCGCAGCTATCCCAGAAGCCAGAACAGCAAGAGGGAATGCTGCTTTCGCTGCACAGCGATCCCTCTTGCTGTTCTGTTTTTTTTCTTGTTTTCCTCCTCCAAAAACTAGGTGCATCTTATGGTCTGGTGCGTCTTATAGAGCGAGAAATACGGTAAGTGACTATACAACTTTTTGAAGACATCTGAAGGCAGCCCCGTATAGGGATGTTTTTAAATGTTTAATGTTTTCTCATTTTTTTTTACATATGTTGGAAGTCACCCAGAGTGGCTGGGGCAACCCAGTCAAGTGGGTGTGGGGTATAAATAATAAAATTATGATGATGATGGAATAGGACGACCCTATTTTCATCAGAGAAATGTTGGAGGATATGCCAGCCACGGTCTCTATAACATCTCCACGGGACCCTTGGCAGTGTGGGGGTGCCCTCCCACAAGTGGTCAAAGCTGACTAATTTTGACTGTCAGTGGGACACCCCCCCCCCCCACGAGACAGGTTGCTGGGCCAGCCTGCCAGGGCAGAGAGAGACACAAGCTCTGAACAAACTCAGTCAGAGGCAACTCTGGGATGTGTTTTCCCCTGCGCAACTCTTCCTCCCTGAAGACAAAACTGGAGCAGATAAAGGGCATCTGGGATCTGTTAACTGGATTCAACACTGCAGAACACATGGGTTGCATTAAAGCAGCTTTCTCCCCTCCCCCCTCCTTTCGCGCTAGGAAAAATATATATATCTCCAGCGCTCCGTTCTGTTGCCACTTGGAAACTCTTCATATCTCTGCAAACGTTTCCTTCTTTGTGAGCCGAATTCAACTAACCCAGTTGCGGTCGTCTCTTTCTCTCTCTCTCTCCCCCCCCCCCCCCCGCCCCAGGCCGAATCGTAGAAATGCAAGCCTGGCTGTAACTCACACAAGTGGCCCTGTCAGAGACAGCGATGGCTGGAGCAACCCAGATATTAAGGGTTTCCTCAGGAGTGTTGCCTTGGCCCTGAAATGCGAGCTCTCGTCATATGTTCAGTTGTACAATAAATGGGTACAGGGAAGACCTACATTCATTCTGCGAGGAGCCCCCCATGGATGATCTAATGAACATAGGTGGGAGGTCCCTTTCCCCATTCTAAATATATTCATTGGACACGGGTGGCACTGTGGTCTAAACCACTGAACTTCTTGAGCTTGCCGATCAGAAGGTTGGTGGTTCAAATCCCCGCAACGGAGTGAGCTCCCTTTGCTCTGTCCCAGCTCCTGCCAACCTAGCAGTTCGAAAGCACGCCACTGCAAGTAGATAAATAGGTACCACTATGGCAGGAAGGTAAACAGTGTTTTCGTGCACTCTGGTTTCCTTCATGGTGTCCCGTTCTGCCAGAAGTGGTTTAGTCATGCTGGCCACACGCCCCAGAAAGCTGTCTGTGGACAAACACCAGCTCCCTCAGCCGGAAAGCAAGGTGAGTGCCGCAATCCCATAGTTGCCTTTGAATGGACTTAACTGCCCAGGGGTCCTTTACCTTTACCATTTTACCTGTTCCTCTATGTGCATCTCAACTTCCACCTCCAAAACACCAAAGGCTTCGAGCAGAGCAGAAGATGAACCAACAGAAAAAAGCAAGAGGATGGGACAGGAATGGTCTGGTTTTCTAACCAGTGGTGGATTTACATATAAGCTAAACAAGCTATAGCTTAGGGCCGCACTCTCTTGGGGTCCCCCCAAAAATTAAAGAAAAAAACACTGGATGTACATTTCCAAAATATAAGATAAAAAACAAATCAAATAAAACCTACGTATTGCAACAGTGTTTTGTGTTGTTGAGGCTCCTATGATGTAAGTAATGGGCCCCATCTGCTAGCCTGTTCCCTAAAATACCACTGGTTTGCTCATTTCTATGTATAGGTTGCCTACATTCTGCATGTGCAAATGGCTTTAGGTAACTATTAGGTCCATAAATTACCATATAGCATATATTCAAGACAAAAAAAGGGGGGACAATTTGTTGTTGACAAAGGACAGCTGGACATATAAAGGGCCCCATTGCCTTCAGTAGCTTAAATGTAAAGGTAAAGGGACCCCTGACCATTAGGTCCAGTCGTGACCGACTTTGGGGTTGCGGCGCTCATCTTGCTTTATTGGCCAAGGGAGCCAGCGTACAGCTTCCGGGTCATGTGGCCGGCATGACTAAGCCACTTCTGGCGAACCAGAGCAGCGCATGGGGACACCGTTTACCTTCCTGCTGGAGCGGTAAGCGGTACCTATTTATCTACTTGCACTTGGCATGCTTTCGAACTGCTAGGTTGGCAGGATCAGGGACCGAGCAATGGGAGCTCACCCCGTTGCAGGGATTCGAACCGCCGACCTTCTGATCGGCAAGTCCTAGGCTCTGTGGTTTAACCCACAGTGCCACCCGCATCCCGCCTCAGTAGCTTAGGGCCTCATCAAACTTAAATCCAGCCCTGTTTCTAACATCTGTGAACATGATGGACTGGAAAACCACAGCTCTCTCAACACATGCCATGCTATGGTGTGATGCATTGGACAGGCAATGCCTCAGTCCTCGTGGAAGCGTACCTTGTTGAGATTGTTGACTCTGCCTTTGTATTTTGTGAAAATCACAAATAAAATATGTATCTTTAATTTCTAAAAATACAAATCCGCAACAGAACAAAAATTAACAATAAAACCTAGTCCAGTCAATAGTGGGAAGAGCCAAGTTATTTCCAGGAAAATTAACACTGGAAAGAGCCAAGATTAAGACGAGAAAACTCCACACAGCGGAAGCAGTCATGAGGCAGTGGTGGAACATTGATAAAGTGAAGTGAACCATATGGGTTGCTTTATATTTGTTGCAAACCAGTTGTGAGGTTTTACCCCCTACAGTCAAGTGATATATAAATTGTCTGAAATTAGCACTGACGTATTAGCTCTGCAGCCAGCACTGATGTGTCCGCTAGCCACAACCTGGCACGTTCAACATTAGCGTGAAGGAGGCCTACGCATGTACAAACTTGCGTGCAAAATGTCTGCTTGGCTCTTAAGATCATGTTGAGGGGGCTGTTCTCTGGGCGCTCCATCTCTGGTGTATGGGAAAGTGGGAACTGAGAACAGAGCCATTTGCGCGGACAGGCGGAGTCCCCAGATCCTGCACGGCCCCCCCTGTCATGTGGAATAACGACTCAAGACAACGTGCTATGGGATTAAATTGGCCACAACTTTATTAAATTTCAAATGTGGGTAGACCTTGGCTCAGGCATTGGGCGTTCTCCCTCCCTGGTCCCCAGCCGGGGACCTAGGGAGCATCAGGGTTATCCAGTGTGTGTGTGGGGGATGGGCCGGCTCTGGAGAACATATGTTCAAGCAGAGATGGCCGCCCCCGTAACGCCGCCGCCGCAGGAGAGAGCAATGACGACCTTTCGGTGTACGGCCAAAGCCTCCCTTCAGAAAACCCCTTTAACGGGGAACCCTGGTATCGCCGCCGCAAGAGGAAGATGGACAAAAGGATTCCGCCCAAGGCCTGATACCGCCAAAGTTGTGACGTTTTGCTACGGGAAAGGCGAAACCTGCCAATGCAGGGAAATTCCTTTCCGGCCCTTTAACAGCGACCTTAACGTAGCAGCGCCCGCATACCTGTGAAGAAACGTTAACCTGCAAAACCTGTGAAGAAAAGTTAACCTGCAAAATAAGACATTAACTGAGGGTGGGTAGGGTGGGAGAAGCTCTGGAGCCAAGTGAGGATTCCTAGGTAAGATCCTCCCTCTATTGTGTGGGCAGGTAATCCCTCCCCTACCTGGCCTGGTCTCCTTGGCAACGCTTCCCCCAGGTGGGATTGGACAACTGACTGAGGTAGGCGGAGACCTCCAGGTATCCCACCTGAGGGAAGGCAAAGCCAAGCCTATGCTGTTGGGGCGCTCCAGATCTAGGGGCTGCACGCGCCCGCGCAAAGGGCGCCCCCCGTTTTAAGTGGGGAGCGGTCATTCTGTGCTGGTAACCTCATTATGGAATACTCTGCCCAGAGACATCTACCTGGCACCAAGTAAGTTTCAGGTCCCAGGTCAAAACAATTTTCTTGCTATGTGGTTCCATGACAATTTTTCTGTTGTTTTGTGTACCAATGGGAGCTTTTGAAAGGTAAGTCTGATTGCTGTGGAGGGAAGGTGACTTTTGTGGGGGAATCACGTTCTCCATGGGCTGTGGTCCTGATGCCAATTGGCTTTCCTTGTTGTTGTTGTTGTTTAGTCATTTAGTCGTGTCCGACTCTTCGTGACCCCATGGACCAGAGCACGCCAGGCACTCCTGTCTTCCACTGCCTGCCACAGTTTGGTCAAACTCATGCTGGTAGCTTTGAGAACACTGTCCAACCATCTCATCCTCTGTCGTCCCCTTCTCCTTGTGCCCTCCATCTTTCCCAACACCAGGGTCTTTTCCAGGGAGTCTTCTCTTCTCATGTGGTAGCCAAAGTATTGGAGCCTTAGCTTCACGATCTGACCTTCCAGGGAGCACTCAGGGCTGATTTCCTTCAGAATGGATAGGTTTGATCTTCTTGCAGTCCATGGGACTCTCAAGAGTCTTCTCCAGCACCTGTTATTAAATGAACCCCCACCCTCCCAGCTTATGACAATACACTCTAAGCATTTAATGTAGCCAGATCTCCTTCCTATTGCCAGATCTGCCCAAGGAACTTGGAAGGCTGTGATGGAGAATCTTGCCAGCAATGACCAGTGATGAGGGGGGCTTTCCCCTAGGGTAAATATACATGAAACAAAAAACATTGGCTAGCTTGTCCAATATTCAAGGTATGGCTCAGCCAACAGAGCATGACACTCTTAAGCCCAGGGTTGTGAGTTCGATCCCCACATTGGGCAAAAGATTCCTATACTGGAGTACATTCTCACCAATATAAAAGTAAAGGTAAAGGTCCCCTGGACAGTTATGTCCAGTCAAAGGCAACTATGGGCTTGCGGCGCTCATCTTGCTTTCAGGCCGAGGGAGCCAGCATTTGTCCACAGACAGCTTTCTGGGTCATGTGGCCAGCAGGACTAAACTGCTTCTGGCGCAACGGGACACCGTGACAGAAACCAGAGCGCACAGAAACGCCATTTACCTTCCCGCCGCAGCCATTTACCTATTTACCTATTTGCACTGGCATGTTTTCGAACTGCTAGGTTGGCAGGAGCTGGGTCTGAGCAACAGGAGCTCACCTCATCATGGGGATTCAAACCGCTGACCTTCTGATCAGCAAGCCCAAGAAGCTCAGTGGTTTAGACCCCAGTGCCACCCACAATATGCTGATGACACGCAGCTCTACTTTTCCTTTACAGAACCTCCTGATTCCTTATTTCCTATCAGCAGAAGCACAAAGATTTCCTATTTATAACTCTTGAGTATCTTGCATGTGTCCACAAGGCACATCTTTCATATATCTAAATATTTAAAAGAATAAGACATAAAAATACTAACAACAATAATAATATATTCAGTACCTAAGAGAATGGGCAGAAATGTAAACAAGTACACACATAAGACGTTACAAGTTTAGCACAAATGAGTTTATCACTGTGATTTTTGCCAAGAAAAGATGATGGGTTATCAGGAATGTTAACAGAAGGACTTTAATGGGCCTTAATGGCCTTAAACTCTCCCCTCTCCACCCCTGGAATGTGACATTATAAGAGCAGAGGAAGGGATGGAGAGAAGCAAGTCAGTCAGAGCTGGAAAGAATTGAGAGCTGGCTGAGAAGTCCATGCTTCCTTCCCTGTTCCCAAATGCTCTCCTCGCATATTTGTAAACAAACAGATATGTCTTATCCAAAGGAAATTAAATCCTGGACTTCTCAGTGGTCAAGAAAGTGAGGAGCACAGAAGAGTGCATTTTCTTTCTTTCTTTCTTTCTTTCTTTCTTTCTTTCTTTCTTTCTTTCTTTCTTTCTTTCTAAAACAGACCCGAGGAACACAAGGATGAAAAAGTTGCGTTCTCCTACCAGAGAAGAACGGCAGATGAAGTTGATGGACTATGCTGAAATAGCTAAAATGACGGGAAGAATCGGAAACCTGCTTCACAGTGTTTACAATTCGAGAAGGATGTTCTCAAGCTGGAACGTGTGCAGAGGAGGGAGACTAATAATAATAATAATAATAATAATAATAATAATAATAATTTTATTTATACCCCGCCCTTCCCAGTTCAAAAACCGGGCTCAGGGTGGCTACCAATAAATTTAAAACACTTTAAAACACTTAATTATAAAAACAGCATAAAATACAGTATAAAAACATGAATAACAATAAAATTCAAAAATCAATTAGATAATCCCCAGGGCTAGCTGGCTGAATTGGTCCTACTTGGGCCAGCAAGGAGGCCAGGGGAGAATTAGCTGTGGGGTCACAGAGCGGGTGATCTTCATAAAAGGGGAGGGGGAGGGAAGAGAAGATCAAGGGTTTTGGAAACCAAGCCTTATGAGGAATGGTTGAGGAAAACATATCTTTAGCCCGGTAAAGAGGAGATTGGGTTGACATATGATACACATATTCAAATATCTAAAGGGCTGTCACATGCAGAATGGAGCAAGCTTGTTTTCTCCGGCTCCAGAGAGTAGGACACAAACCAATGGATTCATGTTACTAGAAAGGAGAACTTTCCGACAGTAAGAGCTGTTTGACAGTAGAAAGGTCTCCATCCGAAGGTGGTGGACTCTTCTTCCTTGGAGGTTTATACGCAGAGGTTGGATGGCCATTTGTCATGGATGCTTTAGCTGAGATCCCTGCTGTGCTGGGCCCGGGGGTAACCCGAGTAACACGGTCAAGGTCCGGTCCCAAATCCAAGGGTTCCACGAGGAGTCAGGTAGGCAGGACACGAGGCAGCAAACCAGGCAAGGTCAGGCACAAGATCTCAGGCAGCTTCTGGCAAACAGCAATATTGCTCCCGCAACCTGGGGTGGGGTCCAACAGCCTTTTATCTCTGACAGGGTAACGGCCGGCCCTGATCCCCCAGTGACTCACCTCCCTGTTTCGCCCGAAGGCAAGCACTCCTCCTGCGAGTACTCAGGTCTCTCCTTCTCTAAGACCTTAGTCTCTGCAGCTCAGGAGGCGTCAGTGGGTTACTAGACCCAGGGGCCACCTCAGCCTCCCCTGATCCCTGGAGCAGCTGTAAGTGATGGCCAAGCTGAAGGCAACGAGGTAATCCCCGCATCTGGAGCCACCGCAGGCTCAGGCCCCTGACTTGGCCCAGCTGGTGCTTGTTGCAGGGGAACCTGTGCAGACTAGGACTGTTCGACAGTAGAAAGGTCTCCATCAGAAGGTGGTGGACTCTTCTTCCTTGGAGGTTTATAAGCAGAGGTTGGGTGGCCATCTGTCATGGATGCTTTAGCTGAGATTCCTGCATTGCAGGGGGTTGGACTAGATGAACTCTACAATTCTATGATTCTCTTCTACCCCCCCCCCATTATCACCATGAAAACTCTAACCACTACACCACACTGCATAAAAACGACTTTAGGAAATGGAGCTTTTACATATTCTTGGCTGCTGCGGGACACTTAAGAGGAGCACAACTTCCATATGCCTCATTTGTGAGCAGGGCTGTCTTTACCGGGGGTACAAGGGGTGCGGGGCACCCAGGCGCCAAATTCTGGAGGGTGCCAGGCACCCACTGCTGAAGCCGCCTAAGCTCTTAACTACCTACCTGTTATGAAATAATAAATAATTTTGATCAAGCTAGAAAAACAGAATACATATATACCTAGGTACGGTGGATGCTCAGGTTGCAACCATGATCCATGCAGGAGGCACGTTTGCAACCTGCAGTGCCGCGTCTCGCACATGAGGGTCATGATTCGGCAAGTCTGCGCATGCGCAAAGCATGATTTAGCGCTTCTGCATGTGCACGAGCACTGAAACCCGGAAATAACCCATTCTGGTACTTCTGGGTTCGGAGCAGTGCGCAACCTGAAAACGCACAACCTGAAGTGTCTGTAACCTGAGGTATGACTGTATTACCGAAATGTATACCTACTGTTTCACTAAAGGACTTTTGACTTTGTGCGCTCATCTGCCAAAGATGCGCCGTGCCAGCCGCGCTTGTCAGACTCAACGAGTATAAGTGTATTGTAAATAATTGAGCAAATAAAAAAGTTTGCTTCTTTTCCCTCCCTCTTTCGTAAACAAGAGATAAGGCGTAAGCGTGGTGTCTGACATAAGGATAATAAAAGTTAATTTGGGGGCTAAACTGAATTTGGGGGCGCTGGGAGGATCTTTGCAGCCTGGCGGCGCATATGCTAAAGACTCCCCTGTTTGTGAGGCTTGGCTTCCTCTGTGCCAGGGTGCTGGGCTTTATGGGGGCATAAACGTCACATTTCACCAGAAGTTGTTTGAGAGGCACATTGAAAATACACAGAGCGCTATGGAGGAGAAGTGACAACTGTGATCCCATCAACTGGGAAATATCTGTTCTGGTTTCCTACTATTTAACGTGCATTGGGCTATGTGTGCACTACATTGCAGCTTTTTAGCTGGAATCAGGGGTGCCAACTTGAATAAAATATGGGGGGATGGGGCAGACAAGCCCCTCCCTACATAATCAATCACATGGCGCACTACACACACACCCTGTTTGAATGACAATGCCAATCCACTTTGAGGGGTCCTTGACCCTCTCAAATATTTTATGGGGGGGGGCGAAGGGACCTAGGCCCCTAGGAGTTGGCTCTTATGGTCGGAATCTAAGTAGCTATCTTGACGCTCCATCAGCCAGCCTTAAGCTTTAAAAGTGGGACCCACGGCGAACCTGGGCAACGTGGGGTGCTGCTGATCACAATGCCCGGTTCCTGGGTTGTTTGGTTTCTCGGCCTGTCATCAGCACAGTCTGCCAGCACTCCATGGCTGCAGTGCACATGCATTTCGAAGGAACTGCAACTAGCATAGCCTGGACCCTGTGCTCGGTGTCCCAGTGCCACCTGTGGAGAGCTGTCCCAAAGTAGCAGTTTTTTGTTTGTTTGTTTGTTTGTTTGCAGAAGCAAGCCAATCCAGGGCATTGAAAAAAGTCAAAAAGCCCCTTACCCCTGGTTTCCCTCCATGAAATGCTAACTGAAACCTGCAGGCAACAAGGAGGTTTTGCAGCGGAGGTACATAGATGGGGGTCGGTTGTTAAGAAGCCATTGAGAAGACATCAGAAGGTGTCTTCTTGGGGAGACCCCAGCCACAAAGGCAAGCAGCAGCCGCTGCGTTGCGCTCTCTGTCTGTTTCTCTCCCTTCCTAATGAGAGAGTGACTATTCCTTTTCCTTCTTTCTCTTTCTCTCCCAGTGCATTCTCTTCTCTCCACCCCCCACCCACCCCAGGCAAACCCATCGCATTCCTGAGCCCAAACTGCGAACTCCAAGTGATGAGGTGGCGTCTCTCCCCCTTCTTAGCCCAGTCTCACCCCCCCATCCTTCTCATTCTCTCTTTACACACACACACACACACACACACACACACACACACACACACACACAATGAGATTCTTTTCTTTTTGGTCATGCTGCAAAAAAACAAAAATTAAAGACACATCTTCGTTCTGGAAAGCACCCAGCCTTTTTAAGCGTCCAAAAACCCAGTCAGGATAGAAGGGAGGAGGAGATGTCTCCTGCAACGTGTGCGTTGCCACAGTCAATCAAAGCCGGCGGGATTTTTTTTGCATCTGCGTTGCTGGAGGGAAGTCTCTTTCGTTGCTTTGGTGGAACTCTGGTGTGCATTTAATTGCAGCCTATTAAACCCACACAGAGCCAGGGCGCCTGCGCAGAAGGCTTCGCGGCTCCACTTCTGACGTGTCCCCTTTGAGAAGAATACACGTGGATCTGAAAAGTGGAAATGCAGAAATGTTTTTTACTTCTTTATTTTGGGGGCAACCTGGAAGAGAGGAGTGCTCCGCGGAGCAAAGGGGTGAGGAATACAAAGTGATCAATTTTTTGCATCATCGTTAGCAAGGCCCGCCTGCGGAGGGTAGCAAGGCTGGGCATTTGCCAGTGTCTCAAGAGGTGGTGGAAATGGGGGAAATGCCACACACATTCAATGCCAATGCTGTCAGCTGTGGCAGCCTGTAAATCTCCTTTTTGACCCAGGGAAATCATCGGATGCACACGGCGCTACGACTCTTCATTTCCCCAGAGTGGCTGGAGAAACCTAGCCAGATGGGTGGGGTATATATAATAAATTATTATTATTGTTATTATTATTATTCATTGCCCTCATCCTACTGCATCCAGTTTCACTGCCTGGAAGTAGGTCATATGAGTTGCAACCATCAAGGGCATTCAAGTCCACACGAGAGCTCCATCTCCCTCATTCAATGCTGGGGTAGTTAGAAGTGGCTGGACTGCAGTTCCCATTAGCCCCGACCAGCATGGATAATAGTCAGGGATGATGGGAGTTGTAGTCTAACAATATCTGCAGGGCACCATACTCACTACCCATGCAGCTGAAGCCATCGCCTAGGAGCATTATTTAGATTTGTGGCCTTTTCCAGAGTTGCGATCCTCCTTTAATCGCAATCTATGGCATGAGAATCACTTTTCATTCACCGCCCTGACTTTCCTCTCCCCAGTTTTCTGATGCTTTTTTCATGGTGCAGTCATGGATGCACAATGGCAGCCGTATTATCCCCTTGTGCAGACAATGTGCATCTCTCTCTCCCCCCCCCTTCCACTCAACTCTTTCCTGAACAACCAGCAGCAAAGAAAACCATTTTAAAAGAACAGGGAATGGCGGCAGTACTGCTGGTGCATATCCACCTGAAACCAGGTGGTAATTCCACCGGTTGAAGGTCAATGATGGGAGGTTTCTTTTTTAAAAATAATAATAATAATTTTTTATTAAGTTTTCTATTTAACAATCCAATCATATCACATTAATTATTCCAAATTATACCAATACATATCATAAAGTCCAAATATTTTGCCAAATTATATATTTTTGTTGGGGGTTCCCATGCTTCGAGTTCAGTAAGGGTCCAGTCATCACATATTTCTGCTGCTTTTAGTGTTCACCGGTCCCATCTTTCAATCTTCTTGTTGTTATCCTTTTTCTTCTTAATAGCCTCTGAGTTGTTTCCACAGGTGAGTTAAAGTAAGCAATATTATGCTTCTGTGTGAACTTTGTAAAGCTCTTCCTTTTTAAAAAAGCTGGTAAGTCTTTTGTTTGCAATAAACTCTCACACGCTGATCCAAAAGTCCTCCTTGAGCAGCAGACGCCATCATTCTCAGTTCCAATGAAATAAAATCTAGGCGAATGATGGGAGGTTTCTAAAGTGTGGTCCGTGGACCACCAGTGGTCTATGAGTTTCATTCCAGTGGTCCATGGAAGTTGCAGAAGTAGGAGGCTCTGCCTTCCTCGGAGGAACAAAGCCATGGCTGACGGCTTGGTGGGGGAAGGTCCCAAGCAGGGTAAAGAAGCTGAAGAGGTTATTGAAAGGAGTGGGGGGCTCTATGCATGGGAAAGAAGGAAGCTGCAGGAAAGAGGGGAGGTCTTTAAGGAGAGAGCACAAGCAAGGCAGAGGTGGGGAAAAACATTAAGTTGTCCACCAAGACCAGGGGTCAGCAAACTTTTTCAGCAGGGGGCCGGTCCACTGTCCCTCAGACCTTGGGGTGGGGCAGATTATATTTTTTTGGGGGGGTGAATGAATTCCTGTGCCCCACAAATAACCCAGAGATGCATTTTAAATAAAAGGACACATTCTACTCATGTAAAAACACACTGATTCCTGGACCGTCCGCAGGTCGGGTTTAGAAGGCAATTGGGCCGGATCCGGCCCCCGGGCCTTAGTTTGCCTACCCATGGCCAAGACCCTCAGCAATTTTCACCTGGTCTTTGGTAAGGGGGTCAAATTTGGGAGCCACTGTGGGAATGTTCAGGGTGGCAGGAGAGGATATATTGTTTATTAATATCCTTCTTAACGTGCGCTGGAAAGTTCCTTTATGTAGCAGAGTTACATTCCCCTTTTTACATGCACAGCAGATAGCTGGCTGCAGGCTCGTGTGAGCCTCTCACTATTATACAATTCAGTCTGTCTCAGATTGAATTGTATGTTCCTGGTAAAAAGTAAAGGTAAAGGGACCCTTGACCATTAGGTCCAGTCGTGGCCGACTCTGGGGTTGCGGCGCTCATCTTGCTTTATTGGCCAAGGGAGCCAGCGTACAGCTTCTAGGTCATGTGGGCATCATGACTAAGCAGCTTATGGCGAACCAGAGCAGCGCATGGAAACGCCGTTTACCTTCCCGCCAGAGCGGTACCTATTTATCTAATTGCACTTTGACATGCTTTTGAACTGCTAGGTTGGCAGGAGCTGGGACCAAGCAATGGGAGCTCACCCTGTCACAGGGATTCAAACCGCGACCTTCTGATCGGCAAGTGCTAGGCTCTGTGGTTTAACCCACAGCGCCACCTGCGTCCCTGTTCCTGGTAAGCTCCCTTGAATCCCTCTTAAAAGAATAAAGATGCCACAATCTTATTCAAAGTCAATAAAAGAAGTTTACTCACATCAGTTCACAGTTGGATTCCAGAAGGCAGACTTAGTTACAAATATGTACATGTGGATCTACCACATATGGGGGAATAATCTCAGTGCATCTGCTAGCTGAGAGCTAGCAGAGCAGTCCTAGCTGAAAGCTGGTCAAACGAAGAAGGAAGTCAAAAAAAGAGGAAGTGTGCTGTGTGACTTGTCCTTTTGTTACCTGGACAGGTAAGACCACAACCACCTTCTACCACATGCAAAAGGAAGGATGCTCCAGCCAGGAGGAACAGGAAGTTTCGACTGGCTGGACCAAACATTCCCCCGCTTGTCTTCTCTAGCGTTATAAGGAATGTTGCACTTGACTGCCTCTCATGGATCACTTCCCATAGCCACTGCCCTTGACAATCTCTAAAATATATTCTGATCCGTGATCCATCCTTGTTTACAGTTGGTTCAAGGGATCCCGACCAGGCTGGCCCATTCATGAGGAATGCATCAAACCGTGCTTCTGTCTTCTCCTTGGCAGTCCTCCCTCCCTGCCCAGTGCCACCTCTACAGTAGACCCTTGGCAAATAGGAGGCGTTGGTGGTCTCCTCCCATCTCTAAGAGGAAATGGCGGGGTCTACCCTCTGGGGTCTCCCAGGCTCTGCAACAACCCAGTGTGATTCAGAGCAAGCCCCTCTCCTTGCCATTGTCTTTGATCAACTTCAATGGTTGATTTGATCCCTGTGTTTCTGCTATATGCCATGTTTCTACGGGAGTTGCCTGATGTGTGTGGGGGGGGGGGAGAGACATGCATTTTGCCTTGTGAGCCCACCCAATTCACACTTCCCGAAACAATATGCCAACCGAAATGTAGGCGCCCTTCCAAAATCTGCTCTCCTCTGAATTTTGCAACGCAGTCAAAATACAGTCTCCGAAAATGCATACGTTCGGAGAGTGTGCGCATATAAATGCAAATACTGGTCAAAGTAACATACAACTGTGGTGTTATACATGGTGGAATTACTTGCAAATGTGTGTTCATTAGGGGAAAGGTGGACTAAAGCTCTAACAATTTTTCATGACTTGTTGCGAAACTTTGCTGCGAAATTTTGAACGAAAAATTCATGAACTGGGGCAGAAATATGGCGAAGACTGGGAAAATAAGCAGAAATTGGACAGATTTGTCAGCGTCTGCTGCTAAGATCCATTCTGCTGCCATCGTGATTATTAGGAGCGTTAACTCATTCCAGAGTGTTCCTGTTTCATGGAATAGATGCATGTAAAACCTTAAAACTGCAAAGAAGCACAAAACCCAAATCCCGCTGCTTCTCCATGCTTCCAAGGATAAAGTCACACAATGATATTTCTCTCTACATTTTTTATTTCTCCGGGTAAAGTTTGCTCTCTTTCTCATGGTGTTTGCCTTGGGATGCCTTCCCTTTGGAATCTTCTTGGTCCTTATTTTAAAACCCAGAAGTTGAGAGGTTGGCCTGTTAAACATACATGCATGCATACGCACACATATTTATATGCAGCGGTAATTACAGCTTCTAAAAACTGCAACGTATCTTGTGTGCTGTTGTCATGATGCTGCTGCTTTTTCCAACCAACGTGGCTCTTCACGCTTTCGAACAGTCATGGAAGTTTGCCATTCTTTTTTTTTTTTAAAAAAAGAAAAATGCCCTTGAGGTCCATCAGGGAGACGGAGTATACTAGCTAATAAGAAATCTGCCTTTGGATTTTTCCCTGAGCTTCCTGGAATGCTTTTATTTGAGTCACAACAACAAAGCAATCTTTGCAACTGGGATTTGAGGGGTTTGATCATTCAAACCTTTGTGAAATAAGTGGTGGAAAGTTTGAGGGAGTCATTTTTATTGATCAAAGGTTTGGGATACTCTTAGGGAAGTCTCGCTGAGGTTCCAGATTGGGATAGAAAGAGAAATATTGTGATTTTCTTTCTTTCTTTCTTTCTTTCTTTCTTTCTTTCTTTCTTTCTTTCTTTCTTTCTTTCTTTTTCACATCAGTACAGATAAAGGGACGGTTTGGAATGTGGGTAACATTGTGTACAATGGGAAAAACAACTTTGTATGGTTTTAACAATGTGTTTCAATCTGCTATGTGCACATGTGAAAACTACCCTGCTCTGTTACACATCCTAACAGACCGGCAGCCATGAATATAGGTAAGCCCAGTGCTTTTTAACAGCAATGTTAAAAAGCGTGGCACTTACTCCTGATGAGTACCGGCACTGGGTAAGCCATATCACACAGTGAAACACATGCACAGGTAGCCTTCCTGTTGTTGCTTTTCACAGGGAGGGTGGCCAAAAATGGAAAGCCAAAACCCTGATACTTTGAGACACCCGACCGCAACCCTGTACTACCTGTGATCATAACTCATCGCTCCATTAGTGACTGCATTGCATGCAAGTTAAATCCCACCGATTTTTTCCTATGGAATCCTCAAGCAAGATATGTTTTACTTCGCTGGGGTTATAAACAAGACCAACTCCAGAACTTTCCTCTTTTCAGGCTGTCATAAGCAATGTTTCCTGACGCAGAATCTCAGGTGTACTGCGATTCACCTACAGAGTCCCCATATGCATATGGTGTAGAAAAGGAACAGGGGGGACTTCGAAGGTCAGGAAATTCTGTGCAGAGCTGCTAAACACAGAGGGACTTGCAGAGATATTCCCTTCCCCTGCAGTTTTGCCTATTTGCTTCTTTTCTTTGGGTCCTTTGTAGATCATTTCAAGCTCCCTTCTCATTTTTTTTTAAATAGGACACTCTCCAAGCCACTATATACACTTTAAAGGCGTGTATATGAAATTAAGCGGCAATTATGTTTGAAAGGACAGCGAGAAAGAGGACAAGGCAGCGAAAGAAAGGATGGATATAAAATTAAAGCAAACAACAACATAGCAAGGATCAGATCGCATTTAGAGGAAGTTTGCAGGATCCCCAGAGTTTGGCTTTTTCTGTACTTAGAGAAGAAGAGAAAACAAGGACAAACAAATACACACTTTGCTCTACATCTCCCTCTGGTGCCTCACCTTCCCAGGTGCGCTACTAGGTCGTGCAAAACCTGCAAGCTCCATCTCACTACTATCTGATCTTGCATGCCTCTTAATATTCAGCTTTTTTCTTCCTAACGCTCCTGTAACTCCTATTCTTCAAATCAGTCTGCTCCCACTTTTCTTTTAACTCCCCCAGTCCGCATACATCCATACACAAACACATAAGCACCCTTCAATTCATACCCCATTACATTCCTCCCTCTTCCTGCAGAATCTACTGCCAACCCAGAAGATCCACTGGTTTTCTGTAAGAGAGGCTAGCGGGGTCCATTCTTTTTGTGATTGGTTAGAAAGGGGCTTGGCTTTGCTTCTCCACTTTTTGGGAGTGGGTGCGTGTGTGTGTGTGTGTGTCTGCGTGTCTGTGTGCGCCTTGGGGGCAGGCTGGGCTCCTCTGATTGGCTGAGGGGCTGGCCCAAGATCTCCCCCTCAGCACTTAGAAGCAAGAGAAGAAGGGATCCACCTCTGGGACACTGGACCGTATAAAAAGGGAGGCTAAAAACTTGACAGATTCAGTAGGAAGTTTCTGCTGGGGTCTGGAGTGGAACTACATAAACCAGACCATCCCTGTATGACTGGACACTAAAGCAGAACCAAGGATACAAAGAGTCTTCATGTCTAATATTTAGACATGTTCAGCTTTGTGGATTCCCGGTTACTGCTCTTGATAGCAGCAACTGTTCTACTCACCAAAGGTCAAGGCTTAGAAGACCGTAAGTACAGCATCTTATGTACTCTTGCACAGTGTATACATGTTAAATGACAGTTTTTATTGTAGTCCTACGGATGGGGTGGTGCTTGCCCCCATATTTCCTTTCCCCCATCTCTTTCTGCCGAATGCAAAATTATTTCCCCCCTCTGCGCCACCCAGAACTCCAGAAGTGCAAAGGACAGTAAGCACCAAACCATTTCTACCGAGCAGTTTGCCAAAGTCGGGGGAGAGGGGCGGCGGTGGCGGCTGAGTTGTGATTTTGCAATCTGTGCTTCCCTGTGGCTGTAATACTCGCAGCGTGTTGCGGTGGCTTGAGAGATGTAGATATAAGACCAGGCAAAGAGAGCGCTTGTTACATACGGTCTTAAGATTCCTTAAAAAAAGAAATTTAAAAAAAAATTGAGAAAGGTCAACACACGTTTGTGACCTTTCCGAACCTTCAGGAGTTGGCATGAAGGCAATGCGGGGAGGAAGGCTTAAGAGACTGAAAAAGAAGGTATCTCTCGCACCTCGTAGATTTCTCCTGAAAGTGCTCTATGGAGAAAACAAACCACTCTTCTAAAAGCAAACTTAGCCAGCTGTGCATAGCCTTGGGCGTGTTTCCTTTGGTCTCTCTCTCCCCCCCCTCTCCCTCCCTCCTTCTTTTCTCTTAACATGTCCCTTGGGGCCAGATAACAAGTTGGATCAATTAGAATCTCTGCACTGGCTTGCCAAGTTCAGGAAAGTGGGGCGGGGACTGCAAGTGGGTTGTCACTGGAGGGGGGACAGGAAAGGGGAGCGCGGCAAATGATGGAAAACTCATTGTGCGTTCTTGGAAAGCCAAGCGCTTGACAGGGAGGAGAGGCGAGCAGGACAAAGCTGTTTTCCCTGCCTTGTCGAAGAAGTCTGCAAAAGCCATCAGGAAAATATTAGGGGAGGGGGGGAGAGGAGGAGGAGGAGAGAGAGAGAAGTTTCAGGATGATTCATAAGGAAAATGTTTCAGCAACTTATAAAGCGCAGGAGTCTAGACATCACTTCATAGACAAAGCCTTTTGGATGGTAAAGGATTGGAGGGGATCACTTTTGCTCACCGACCAAGTCCAATGGCGACATCTACTGGCCATCAAGGGACTCGCTTGTCCTTGGCATTCTTCTATAGACTTGCCAGGGGTGGGGTTGTGGGGAGTGGCCTTAAAATGGGTCAGCAATGATCAAAGGGAGTGTATTTCCGGGGTCGACAACTGAACAGGATTAGTAAACAACTCCTAACCGGAGGGAAATCAATTTACCATCAAGCAAGCAAAATTTTGTGTGTGTAGTATATTCATCACTCCAATTATGGAAGTTTTGCTGCCATCTAGTGATGGGTGGGAAGTTTTCCTGCAGCATCCCAGGAGAGTGTTCTCAAGAGTTTCATGTTCCCAAAACAACTTGACTCCTTCCCCCTTTAATTTTTTCCTGGGAATAGCAGGTTTCCTTTCTCCCTCCCTGTCCAGTATCTGGTGGTTTTTTTATTTTTGCAGAAAATTCAACAGTCCAGCGCTCGGTTTTAAAAGGAGGAAATAATTTATAAAATGCACAGTCCCTCATTTAAAAAACAAAAACAAAATCTGCTAGAAAAGCAAATGCTTACTTCTTCTCCAGCATTCGTCCTTGGTCATATCTCTTGGTACCATCCTTAGCTCAGGTATGCTCCACAGTTAACATCCATGGTGCTACGAAACTCCTTGTTTCTGAGCAAGCTGGCGTCGGATTTCAGCCAAGGTGGGAGGCCTAGTGAGTCTGCCCTATTGTGATCCACACCTGCTGACTCCTCATCCTACCTAAATTGTTTGCGATGGAGCTGATTTCCCAAGGCCTCACGCCATCAGTGGGATGCAATTTCTTCTCTTACACGGGTCCTCCTCCAGTCCAAATTCCTGACTCTCTCTCTCTCTCTCTCTCTCTCTCTCTCTCTCTCTCTCTCTCTCTCCTCTTTATCTCTTTTGCTTCTTAGAAGCTGTGGATTTCTTTCTCCTTTCTGTGTTTGGCTTGGCTTCAGCTCAGAATGTTGAGGTTACCAAGTTGGATGCAACAACCGGCCAGAAGTTTTGTTTAAATTCCAAAGCAACTGGAAAGAGTTATTGTGAGGCTGGCTCGTTTCCTGTGTCATAGAGTTTGTTTGATGAAAAGCAGATGAGGGTTTTCTTAGAGCGCACGCACAATATGTCAGCGTTAAGTGGAGAGCAGGAGGAGGAGGGAAGGGAGGCCAACCATCAGAAACAATTTTATTTTTTAAAAAAATGTATGTGCTCTCCAGATCGATCCGTTGTAAGAGGTTCACATGTTTGCACCTTGGCCATTCTGCCGACACTGCTGGCTCCCAAAGGACCCTTTCCCTCTTCCCTTGCCCACCTCATTTCTTGTGTCACCTCCTTCTTTAGTGCCATCTGGAAGGTGCATACAGAACGGAATAACGTACAGTGACCGAGATGTTTGGAAACCAGACCCCTGCCAGATCTGCGTGTGTGACAGCGGCAGTATCCTTTGCGAAGAAGTGATGTGTGAAAACTTAGAAGACTGCCCAAATCCCGAGCAACGCGAGGGAGAATGCTGCCCTGTTTGCCCTGGTATGGATACTGACTTTACCTACTCTTCTTCCATCCACTCATACCATCAGTATTGCCTACGGTTCTGTCCGTCCACGGTCATTCAGCCCCGTCCCCCCATTCCATTTAAGCATACTCCAATCAGTCTCGTGGAGAAACTGCCTGCCCGCAAATGTATTTACTCATTATATCTATTCTAGTTTTACTAATTCACCCATCTTCCCAAACGAAACATCCACCTTCTACTAATGTACACCAAAATCCATTTGTTCACCTATCTAGTTCCTCTTCTCCCCTCTCTTCTCTTTACATCAACCAATCAACAGCCATCTAATCACCCATCCATTTATCCATCCACCTACAGCCCCATCACCTATTTAATTGTTTCTTTGTATCCACCCCTCGATGTGCTATCTAACCACTCATCCATCCATTTTGTTTTCATCGTAAACGTCAATAACAAACCCCTGGTTTCATAGAAATATTTGCGTCCCTTCCTTGAGAGATTGCAGAAATTTGGCAAAGAAAATTCTGCAGAGTCAGGAAAGAGAGTGAAGAGTTGGGAGAGGACCTTTCAGGCATCTTAACTTTAGTTGATGCTATATTGGTGCATTGTGGGAAGAAACTGGGCTTTCTGTCCTTTCTTTGAAAAGTCAACACTTCAAATAGGATTGCCCAAGTAGACTGGATGATATGAATTCGGATAGTCCTTCAAATTGGCCCATTACATATTCTGATTAGGCCAATGATAGGAGTTGCCATTTCCTATCAACTTCTAAATGTACCTAGAAAAGAAGCCTGGTCTTCATTCAATGTTTATTAAGGGAAGGATGTTCTGATAGACCAGAGGGCATTGTGGGTGCAAGGGAGGGGTAGCAATGGTACCAGGTGATGATGATAAATTCTGGGTGATGGTTCTGATTCCTAATATTCCTTTTCCTTTTGTATTCAAGAAACCACTGAACCTCCCCCAGAAGCCACTGGAGTAGAGGTAAATTATCTTTTGGTAACCCTAACTTCCATTTATTTGGATGCATCAATATTGTTTTCTTTTTGATAACCAGCTAATCACTATTATCTTCCTAATTGGCAGGGTCCTCTGGGGGAACGAGGCCCTAAAGGAGACAGGGTAGGTATCAGTAATGAAACTTTGGCTGATAATAGTTCAAAGGGGAAAGGAAACAAAATTAATATGCAAGCATGGCAGAAAAATTGGTGGCAAGTAGTTGTGTGTGACTAGGACAGTCGTAAAATATTCTTTGGCCGCATTTTGAAATTTCCATTCCTATACGCAAAAGAAATTCTGCCTACTTAGGTTGTTTAAAAGAACACTCGCCCCTTCTAACCTACAGAAAGGAGATTCAAATCTCCCTTTGCTTTTTCTTTTTAACAACATTTGGATTTCTTCAGCTCACATCAGCTTTTAACTAAACATCCCAAAGCTGTTGCAAAAAGACCCGGCCATTTTGGCATTCTTTACTATAGCATCACGGTGGTTCATATTTTGGGAGTGGGAGAATAGAAGGTCCCCCTTCAAATGTTGCTGGTGTGTGAGGAATTTCCAAACCAGTTTTGGTCTTCTAATATTGCCTTCTAATAATGGATAGCTTTAGCATACTCAGGAATCTGAAAGTTTTGTGTCTCTTTTGTAGGAAACATATACATTTTTGTGCATTCAGCACCATATACTGCCACGGTGCTAACCTGCGACTTCCTGCTCTCTTTGTTTTCAGGGGCTTCCTGGTCCCCCAGGCAGAGATGGCATTCCTGGCCGACCCGGACCCCCTGGACCTCCAGGCCCCCCAGGCCTTGGCGGAGTAAGTTGGGTTTGCCTCCATAACTTTTGTTTTTCCAACAATTCACGGAGGATGCATTTTTAAGAACCTCAGCAACACGTTCTCTCTTCTCTCTTCCTTCTCCTCCTCTCCCCTTACAGTACTTTGCTCCTCAGATGGGTTACGGTTATGATGAAAAATCTGGTGGCCTTGCTCTTCCTGGCCCAATGGTAAGTGTTGACGGTCTCAGTGGATTTGAGCTTAGTGTGGAAGGAGAAAAGTGGGAAGATTGTAGAAGTATGAACGAAGGAGTCTGTTTCAGCCTTCTTGGTGCCTTAATCTCAGGACAGAATGGTGAGGCCACAGGTAGGGAGGTACATGTTGCTAACTGATGTCCGCCTGATGAGCTCTTAGTAGCAGAAACTGAAGTATCAAAGATACTCCAACTTTATTCTTTTTGATCGGGCAGGCATCTCACTAATAAAGCTGAGTAACTAAGGGATAGCATTGCTTCTTTCCATGAGGAAAAGGGACATGGAATGTGGGTTCCATGAACTAATAATAAGCATCATGACAATGATAATTTTTTATGGTCCTAAGTGTTTACCATAGAGTTGGAAGGGAACTTGAGATTCATCTAGTTATATAACATTAGATCCAGACTAAGTTGGTTAGACGCAGCTCCCAGTGAAACCCGTGGAACAAGTTAGTCATGAAAACTCATTTTAGTGGCAACAGTGGCTTGAGTTTATGGCTGAGCAGTGTGGGTTAGTATACTCGCTTTCTTTAAAATACACCGGTTAATCGGGTTTGAAAAAGGACCAGGGGACTTAACGGTGAGCAAATCCCCACCAAGAAATTCAATTAGTCTTGCGGGAATCTTTTGAGTGTCTCTCATAGCTTCTCAGAAGTTATTCCATTGCAGGAACCTCCCATTTTGTGTTACGTTTCACTTTAGGCTAAATCTGATGGCAGCCCAACGCCTCTCAGCTGGGAGGTATCCAAACACGCTGACCACTCATATAGCAACTACAAAAACAGACATACCCCAACATCAATGTGGAACACTAGACCAAGAGAGACTAAATAGTTGTTTAAAGAGAGATGGGGGGAAAACAATTTAGGAAATGACGTAAAAGTGGGTGGAGGTCAGAGTGAGGCCTAGTTAAGAGAAAAGGTCAAGAATGTATGGTTAGAGCAAGGCAGTACGAGAATGGATACCCACAAGGGTCAAGGCAAGATGGCTCCAATTTCATTTACTTGGGAAACATGACTGATTCTTCTCACTTTGGTTTGTAGGGTCCAGCTGGTCCCCGTGGTCTTCCTGGTCCTCCTGGCGCTCCCGTAAGTACTTCTTTGCTTCCATCTTAATAACAAATTCTCAATACATTTTAGACAAGGGGTTGTGCATTTGGGATTTCAGATGAGAGAGGTGCATTGTAAATGTACGGACCTCAGTACTTGAGGAGGCAATGTTCACCAACCAGAAATTCCCAGTTCTTTCCTTTGGTCCTATTCCTTCCTTTGGTTGGAGGAATGGGGGCTAGTGGGGTTTCTAGTGCTCTGGAGAGCAAGCATTTTGTGCCATCTTTGTCTCTTTCCAGAAAATAATAATAATAATGCATGCTATATGCAAATCTTCAGTTGTATAAATTCTGGAGTCACAGAATTCACTTATCCTTGGCACAGAATAGGAGATTGCTTTGGTAGCAGATTTCTTTTCTCTTTGCACAGAAGAAATAAGGTCCTCTCTTGAGAGGCTTACTCCATAGGCCTGGATGTTCACAGGCATTCACAGAAACTCTGGAGAGATGAGAGAAGGGGCATGGAATACATAACCATTTCCACATTGATGTGTGAGGTGGTTACTTATTGACACTATTCCTTCTTAAAGCGGGTAGACCAACAGTGTGCAATGAAGTCAGGCAAAGGAACCAAAGTAATGTATCGCTTGCCTCTTCAAACAAGAGAGAGGGTGTGTGTGTGCTGGAGATGTAGGTGTCCTGAACTCCAGTCTAAGCTACATGAAGAATCTAGATGTTCTGCAGAACACTCTGCCCATGCACAGTGGCACTTGTTTCTATTTCTTTGTTGAGCTCCCAGCACTGGTGAGCTTTGGCTCCAGCTGACCTTTACTGGGAAGCTTATGCATCTATGTTGGGCAAACTGGGATGTAGGCCAGAATAGGACAAAGGTGGTTCAAGAAGAGATGCTTTGTAGCAGGCCAAGAGGGGTGCAGGTTCAAAGGGAAGAGGAAGTTGCTTCAGGCCAGGAGAGCAGCACAGCAGAAGTCATGGAGGTGGAGATGAAAGGAAGGGGGCACTCGGGGCTGACAAAACTCAGGTGGTCCATCATGGCCTACCCAAAACAAATAGGGGTGCAGTAGGTCATAGCCTTCCATCTAATGTAGATGCTCTGATTTATCTTCCAGGGTCCCCAAGGTTTCCAAGGTCCCCCTGGTGAACCCGGAGAGCCTGGTGCTGCTGTGAGTACCATCTGAACTATTTCTCGTATCTCTTGCATGTATTATTCTAGCGAAGCTGAACAGCCTCCTTGGAGTCTGTTCCTTGGAGTTCTCTTTTTCCACCACTTGGGGGAGCTTTTGAACGTCGAATGCAGTAGACAGGTTTCCGTACTGGGGATTCTTTGGCCCACTTTTGAAAAATTCAACCGGCTTATAAATAGGAGCAGGGACGACTCGGCTAGGATTTTAATGCATCTATTTCTTCTCAAACTCTAGGGTCCAATGGGTCCCCGTGGTCCAGCTGGCCCACCTGGAAAGAATGGAGATGATGTGAGTGACTTATGTCTTTTTTCAGAGTGGGGGGGGGGGGTCCCCAGAAACTTCTCCTTTCCAATTATCCAAAGACGGAGTGTGCCCAAATAGCCACACAAATCACTGGCTTCAGTGTCAAGGTTACTCTCAACTTACAGACTTGAGTTGGCCGACTTATCCACCTGCCTTGCTTTGCTTCCAAGTAAAGCGAGTCAGGTCTAAAAAACTCGCAGTGTAAAAATAAAAAAAGCCCTATCTGCAATCAGTGACTTGAACTCCTAAGCAGCCCACCAAACCAGCATTTGATGGGAGACCCCCACAGTTTGTCAGTGCTGGGCCTTATCCATCCTTGCCCCTTACCACTTTCTCTGGCTTCTCCCTTTCTGCTTAGCAGAAGCACCAATCCTTAAGGAACACCTGTTGACGTTACAGGGCCATTTGGTTGCAAACCTTAATGCGAGGTCCAAGTCCCTTTTACAAACACAGTTCCCCAATCAATGGTCTTTCATCCTCGCATAGTGCGCTGTTTCTTGAGCATTGGCTCAGACCCTGTCTCCTCTTCTTTCTCCAAGGGTGAAGCTGGAAAACCTGGTCGTCCTGGCGAGCGTGGTGCCCAAGGTCCACAGGTAAGATGTCTCTCATCATAGGGCGGCTGTCAAGCACCTGTCTTTTTAGGAAGAGCTTCTCCTTGTCCTGGCATCTCTGGAGCCTTGAGATTACAACCTGTTGTTTAGGGAAAGTGATGCAATGTCTTACATTGGCGGCCTGAAAGAGCAGATTCGACGATCGTATTAGCAAGAAGCGGCTTAAGTTTTTCGATTCCTGCTTCGGTACAGAGGGGTGGTTCATTTATAAACCCGCCCTACAGCCGTCTCCAATCTCCAGATATTTTGGACTACAACTCTTGTCACCCCTCACGACTGGCCATGATGGCGTCTGGGGCTGATGGGATTTGGAATCCGGCAGCACCTGTAGGACACGGGGTTGGCGAAGGGTGACATACAACCTATTCCCACCCCAAATGCTGTATTGCAATGCATCCCGACTTCAGTTCACCTTCCCGGCAATTTTGCAAGGTGGTTAGGTTTGACTGTGAAACAGTTTATGCGCCTAAGGCCTCAAGATGGCTGGGTGAGATTTTGGAGCCCACATTTGAACACATCCACTCTGCCCACTAGACTGGGTGATCACTGACAGACTCCTTCCTAGAATGGAAATTTTGAGCTCTTGATGGGTGGTCCCAGCTGTACAGAGAACTAGGATGTTCAAGGAGATGTAAGGACATAGCACAAAACTAGCAGTAAATATGCCGCCATCTGCCTTAATAGCACTTCTTAATCCTTTTAAACTGAGTCCTACAGTGTTGTTGCTATTGATGAAAAGCACATTAGGTATGTCCTAATCATAAACATGCTATTGGTGTGAAGAGGTCCCACCCACTTGCCTAAAGAAGGCGAGAAAGGCGAGACACGTTTTCTTCTTCTTTTCTGACTCCTAAATAACTTTTTGTTCTCTTGCTTTAGGGTGCCCGTGGTCTTCCCGGAACAGCTGGCCTTCCAGGCATGAAGGGACACAGAGTAAGTGTGCTCCGATAGCTCAATGACCAAGAAAATTCGGAGATCTTGCAATTCAGAATGTCCCCTGGCTAGATTATTTACTTAGGAGTAGACATGCATTCCCTCTGGAGCTTTTAAGGTTTACAGCCATCACAATACAAACAGCATCTGCCATTGCCATCATGGCACCTCCACTAGATAATGCCTGCCATGAAGGTGACAATAGCAACGTGGTCACATAAACCTTGGGGTGAAGCCCCACCTAGAACTATTTATCTTAGAAGGTAGCCAAGGTCCAAGCTGAGAAGAGCATGAAACGAACCCTTAAAAATGTCTACTCAGGTGTTTCTAGTTGACCATTATATTATTATCTTGTATATTCATATCCTTGGTTCCAAGGTGGTCTTCCACCCAGGCCTCCTCAGCTTTTGCATGGTTGCCAATATGGAACCTGTAGTCTTTTCAGTCGAACAGTAAAATGAGGAGCTGCTAACCTTCCAAATGTAGAATTAAGGCACCCCATTGCCTTTTTTATACTCAACTACTTGAATTTTAATGTTCCCTTTTCTTCTTTTCCATCCATTCCTTCATCCCACTTCTGTAGGGTTTCAGCGGTCTTGATGGTGCTAAAGGTGATGCTGGTCCAGCTGGCCCCAAGGTGAGTGTCCACTTTTAAGTATGTGCCCCCTTCCGTTTATATCTAATTCTATCCTCTCCTGTTTCAGCAACAGGGTGTTGACGTCTGCTCTGTTTCCTCTTTCAGGGTGAGCCTGGTAGCCCTGGTGAGAATGGTGCTCCTGGACAAGTTGTGAGTATCATTGTTCTTCTGCCCTTTGCTTTGATGGGTAGACAATCTTTCCAAATCTTACAAGCATAGGCAGGGTATTGGCAGAAATTGATTTGTTCAGGTGAAAGGATGATGATGAAAGGAAAATTCCTAGTCACCAAAAGGGGGGAAGTAAGAGGACTTACTCATTGGGAGAGTGCATGCTTTGTGTCCCTGAATGTCCCAGGACCAATCCCTAGCCTCTTAAAAGGAACAAGGAACAGATGATGGGCAAAAGCTCTGTCTGTGATCCTCAGGAGCCTCTTGCAATCCCATAGACAATGTTGAGCTAGGTAGACCCATGGTCTGATTCAATATAAGGTATCTCTGTTTGGTTTCTGCCTACTGTGAACACACCTTACATCCTTTGTGTTCTGAGGATGGATTTGATTCCTAGCATGCTTTGTGGAGAATCAAGTGGAAATAATTTGTCTGAAGGCGTCCAAGTTCAGTATGCTTCCTTTCATATGTTGTTCATGAAAACCCTTCAGGTGAACTAGTTCCATGTGATGGTTAACATGCAGTAACCCCAAAGGACAACACAATAGTTCCATCTGAGTATGGCAGTAGCAACCTACATGAGGGACAGGAGCGTTTTGACATAAAAGAACACAATGAGAAAGATCCAGCGAGATGAAGCATTATTTCATAGCAGGGTTGGGGAAACCGAGGTACCCTCCTGATGTGGTTGGATTCTAGCTCCCATCAGTCCCAGTCACCTTGGCCATTTCGTCAGGAAGGGTGGGAAGTGTTGCTCGGCAACTTTTGGAGGGCTGTGAGTTCCTCACCTCTACTTTGCAGAGAACTATGTTTGTGTGAGATTTCAGACAGCAGGGCAGATGTCATGGGTGTTTGTAGCATCCGGGTGGCGAAAGCTACAGAGCAAAGGCTCTTTTGCTTGGTCTAAAGGATTCCACTGTCGCATTTATCATCCTTTAGCATATAGTTGCAGCCAGATTCAGGAGAGCAAGAACACATAATGAGTCAGAGGGGATTGCATCAAGAAATGAGGGGGTAGATTAAAAAAAAAACAATTTTAAGCTGAGGGCACTTGAGAGGTATGAAGCAAAGACACGAAGAAGCAAGGCATGCTGGCATATACAAAGTCTTTGTTCTCACTTTATGGCTCCCTGGGGAATGAAGGAACCCCTTAACACCAGTAGAGGCATTAGAAATGGTAAATGCTAATAAATGGCTAATGAAAGGTTGGGTGGATGGTAACAGGGCATGGATCAAAGCTACCTTCCCCTAAACTAAACTTGTTTCTCCTTATGCCTAGGGCCCACGTGGTCTTCCCGGTGAGAGAGGCCGCCCTGGACCTTCTGGCCCTGCTGTAAGTACATTGTTTTGTCTTGAGGGACATATTGTGGGGCTAGATGCAACTGGTACCAAGGCATCCTTGGTGTAGCATCCTCCAGGTCTGGTGTGGCCTGGAGAGGTGGCAGTGACTGAAACGCCTTTCTTCCCCTCTTGTTCACCACAGGGTGCTCGTGGTAATGATGGTTCCCCCGGTGCTGCTGGCCCCCCAGTAAGTATTCCTGCAACCTGCAGTTTCTTCTCTGCTCAAGTGGTGATTATTTTCCTGTGGAGAGGGTTTGTCCTGCCAGACAAACACTGGCCGTTGCCAGACTCCGTATCCTAAATGGGAATTTGCAGGACAACACTCTGTAATTTAACCAGCCATGGGATGGAAGGCCTTGACTCTTGTTTCCCTTTCCCTGACATTTTAAATCACAGACCAAACCTCTGGCCATTGCTGGGGTGGAGTTGGCCAATGTTAAGAGGTTGCTAATTTGGGACTCTAAGGAAAATGCTATAATTGCCATTTCTTTCTTTCTTTCAGGGCCCCACTGGTCCAGCTGGTCCCCCTGGCTTCCCTGGTGCCGCTGGCCCTAAGGTAAAGACACCGGACGACACTGATGCTCAGAAGCAATTGTTTTGTATCAGGAACATCAAAAATTGTTGGGTTTAGACTCTATCAATATCTCAGGTGCCAGTTCTCATGCAAGCCAACATTGCACCATCAGTGCATAAGAGGGAGGTATCTGGAGAATCCCAGTGTTTGCAGGTGTACAAAAATATTTAGGGGGAAATTCTTATAGGTAAAAATTAAAATAAAATAAAATACCAACCAATAATGACTGTGCAGACTCGGCACAGAATGCTAACAAACTGTTGGGGTGTGAAGAACAGAAATCTGGGCAGGTGATGAAGTAGAATGGAGTATCTGGAATTGTGGACAGACTGCAACATTTTGTTGCAGATCCCACTGGTCTTCTTGATTTCTCAGTCTATTGTTAATAATAATAATAATATTTTTAAAAGGGGGGGAGGGGAGAGACAGTCTTCCACTTCCCCTTCTTAGATGAAAAGCTCTGTAGCACCAGCTCTAGATGAACTATTTCTTACCAAACCAGCTACAAGCACCTTAGTCTTCTGTGGGAAAGATCACAGGCTATTTCTGAAAAGCCATGGCCCTCATAATGTTTGAAAGGCCCTCCTCCCTCTGAGTCTCTGTATTCTGTCTAGAATTATAGCTCTTCATTCAAGAATGGAGGTTGACACATCTACATGGGCCCAGTTCTTAAATTCCATGAGTGGCAGCTTTTCATCCTACCCAGCAATGTCTGAAGCTTAGAGGCTACTTGAGAGGTGCTCGCAATGTTGCTTCCCGTTCCAGTGTCTCTTTCACACACAACAAGCAATGTTGGTCTGGGAAGGAAGCCACCGCATTGCTCAACCTCCAGAGTGGCTTATAGGGTTCAGGTGTTCCCAGAGCAGCAAGATGGAAGTCTGTAAAGGACTGGTGACTGCCAAGTTCCTGCAGCATAAGCACTTAGTGGTAGACCCCAAAGAAGCTGTAGCAACAGCCTGCCTCAAAAGGACCAAGTAGTGTTCTTCAGGTGGCAGGCCTCAAACCTCTTGATTTCTGAGAGACAGGGTGGCAAAGGGAGGCCTGAGGCATTGTAGTACTGATCCAACGAGACAAAACTGTGAAGCTTCAGAAGGGCTGGGTGTGGGATGGTGTAGTTTGACAGGGAGACGCTGCCACCATACCTGTGGAAGAGTGCTTATGTCCCTTGTTCTTCTTTCTCTTATTGCACAGGGTGAAACCGGTCCCCAAGGTGCTCGTGGTAGTGAAGGCCCACAAGGTGCTCGTGGTGAACCTGGTCCCGCTGGTCCTGCTGGCGCTGCTGGTCCTTCTGTAAGCTGCGCTACTGGCCGATTTTTGGCTTTTATCGAATGCGCTTCGGGACTTTCTAAGGAGCATCATCATAATGACTCTTCTCTCCTCCTTCTCCTCTCCTTTAGGGCAACCCCGGTTCTGATGGTCAACCTGGTGCCAAAGGTGCAACTGTAAGTACCCTCCCATCGCTTTTCTTGTCTTCTCCAATGCCTTCCTTTCCCAGTTGCTTCACCAGTGTTGCTCTTTTCTCCTAGGGTGCTCCTGGAGCTTCTGGCGCCCCCGGCTTCCCCGGTCCTCGTGGCCCAGCTGGACCTCAGGGTCCCAGCGGCGCTCCTGGTCCCAAGGGTAACAGCGTAAGTCTCACCTGATCTCCCCTCACCTTTTGGCTCGTCATTTAAGTTGTGCCTGCCTTCAGAGGTCTTTGAAGAAATTAGAAATAGAGGCATCTGGGTGGGTTATCCAGGAAACCCAGACTTCTTTAGCCTAACTGAGAGAACGCAAGGAGGAGCCTACCATAACATAATTAATTCAGGAAATACCGCCCTCTGCATATCCTCTCCGACTGACTGTGCTTGTTTAATAGCTAAAGCACTGTTTCTTAGTCTTTTTCAAGCCATGACCTCCAATACTACCAATAATATCAGCTTTCCTGCCTTGGCATCATATAATACACTGGGTTTTAAAATTCTGAAAATGACAGTATTCCAGAGCAGCTAGATTTGTGTAGCAGGTAGGATAAAGGTATCAAAATGGTAGGCGATGGTGTGCAAATCTCTTTTTTAAGGGTAGCAGTATCCAAGATTATTTAGCAGGGCGCTCCTTCTACCAAACCCCATTGTTAACTCTCATATGGTGGAGGTTTACATCAAGTTGCATGTTCACGATTACATTCTCAAGTTCCCTTTCCTTGACTCTGCTTCCTATAAACCAGGCATGGCCAGACTTGGCGCTCCAGATGTTTTGGGACTACAACTCCCATCATCCCTAGCTAACAGGACCAGTGGTCAGGGATGATGGGAATTGTAGTCCCAAAACATCT
The DNA here is from genome assembly GCF_965112155.1 of Podarcis liolepis. Taxonomy (NCBI): domain Eukaryota; kingdom Metazoa; phylum Chordata; class Lepidosauria; order Squamata; family Lacertidae; genus Podarcis; species Podarcis liolepis. Next base: position 36,420,046 of record NC_139573.1, on the reverse strand, counting down.
GGAGGGCGAAGTTTGCTCTAAACTGTCCAAGCCCATAATCACATGCATCGGCATCTTATTAAATCTCTTCCTCTGTGGATTGCCAGCCTGGATAGCTCAGCTGGTTGCATCATGGTGCTGATAACTCCAAGGCTGCAGGTTCGATCTCTGTATGGGACAACTGCATTGCAGGGGGTTGGACTAGATGATCCTCAGGGTCCCTTCCAACTCTGCAATTCTAAGTCTTGATAACAGATGCATGTTGAAAGCCATCTCAGAGAAGCCACATCCCCTTGTTCTCTCGTAGAAAAAAGGATTCATTCTTGCCTTCCTTGTGCTGAACGAGATGTGTGATCATGTTGTTTTCTGTCTCTTCCTAATACGTTTAGGGTGAACCTGGCGCTCCCGGAAACAAAGGAGATACTGGCTCTAAAGGCGAACCCGTAAGTATTCCTCTCACCTGGGATGTAGTTCTAAAATGGTGCATCTATTCTTGTTTCATTTTCACTTTTGTTAACGCTTGCCTCTCCTTCCTTTTATCTTCCAGGGCCCCGCTGGTGTCCAAGGCCCCCCTGGTCCACCTGGTGAGGAAGGCAAGAGAGGATCTCGTGGTGAGCCTGGACCCGCTGGCTTGCCTGGACCTGCTGGTGAACGTGTACGTACCAACATTGTTCTCCATATTACTGCCCTCCCGAACCAAAACTAGTCTCTCCTTAACTGCGGGCAGCAAGATCACACCCTCTTAGCAAGCAGACTAATTTGTGCACAGACCATGTATCTGTCTAACATACTCACAGTACATTATTAGATTAGTTAGGAATTGCTGGGTCAAATTACAAATGAAAGCAAAGCAGTCTGGAAAGGCAGCCTCAAGAAGCCTCTGTGAGTCAGAGGAGAGCTATTCTGCAGGGAAAAGCTGTTGTAAAAATAGAGTGCGCTGCAGCACTTCAAAGAAAACTGAATCTGCAGATACCTTTGCCACTTATTAGGAACTGCCTCTTAAGGTGTCTAAGATGGGAGCCCAATTGGTACAATGTGTTCACCGTGGAGTGTTTTAAACCCACGAGGAAGCACTGTCTAGGCCCGGAGGTGGGCAGAACATCGCTGTCCTTTTCACTTAACAGATCACTGCCTTAAGAATCATCCACGGCTGAATTTAGAAAAAGAAACACCGTCATTCTTTTCTGTTCTCAAGTTGAAATCCCAGGGCAGTCCCACGAGAATTGATTTCATACAGAGAAATAAAAAACAACTGAGACCTTTGAGGTCAAAAGACCGCTGCAATATAGCCAGGTCATCAGTTGTGTTTTGAACTTCAAACATTTGATCAAATCCAAACTTCCATCTCACTTAGACAGTTTTCCTTGTTTACTTTTGTTTCTTTGCTCCCTCTTATAATATGCCATCCGGTACTTTCGCCTTGAGTTACCTGCAACTCTTTGCACACCTTTTCAGCCCCTTATCTCTATTTGTGGGTTGTGTCTTGCTGCTTTGAGATGGGGTTGGCAGGTGTGGGGTCCTGTCTTCAGCCTGGGCCCTAAACTAGGATTCTGAGATTCTCGAGATTATCCTGAATCTGAATTTACTTTCTTTGATCTGCATGTGATTCTGCCTCACAGGATTTGTATTTTTGGTCCTTTCTGGCCAATCAATGTTTATTTTCCCTGTCCACTTTGATGGGACAGCCCAGTGCTGTGTATATGACATTAACCTGTTCTCCTCCTTACCATTCGCAGGGTGCTCCCGGAAGCCGTGGTTTCCCCGGATCTGATGGCATTGCTGGTCCCAAGGTAGGTTCTAGTCTCACGCTGTCACTTCCTTCTCTACAGAAGAAAAGGTATAAAAATAATGGCCTCTCCATCCATTGGCATCACTCCAATGGGCTGAGGTGGGAAGCCTCAGATAAGGCTCTGGGAATGTGGGTCAAGGCAGAGACAGTTAAACCAGCGAGAGATGGAATGTTCTCTTAGTAGAAAGGAGCCTGGAGCAATCTTAAATGCTACTGGATATTATTTTATTTTTGCTAGCCGTTACCTACATTAGGAATAGTTTAAAAGAGTTAAATGGGTGATGGAAAGAAAGTCTTCTTCTTTGGAACTCCCCTTAATCTCAGGTGGCCTGAGCAGATTTTCACAACGTTGAGAAACGGCACTCTGCACATGTTCTAATGCTATCAAAACATGACTAGTTCTCAATTTCTTTCATTTCTTTCCTGCCCTGCCAATGCTGATAGTAGGGCTTGTGAAAGTAAAAAACATTGAAAATAGCAATTTTCTTTTTTTAAAAAAAATTACCGTATTTTTTGCACCATAACACTTTTTTCCTCCTAAAAAGTAAGGGGAAATGTCTGTGCGTGTTATGGAGGGAATGCCTACGGGTGGCATGCCTACGGATTTTCCTCTAAAAACTACGTGCGTGTTATGGCCAGGTGCGTGTTAGAGAGCGAAAAATACGGTGAAAAGTAAAGCTTCCAGCTCAAATTAACATCATACAACTCCCATTTTAGACGTGGATGCTGAGTGGGAATTTGGCCAAGCTCCTGCTGAATAAGTTTATGGCAGGCATGCGCCCAGATCTCTAAGATGGAAGTCTAATTGTCCAGCAAATATAGAAAGCTAAGGAGCTCCTTTGCACTAAGTGAATCTGCTCTCCACCTCCCTCCAAAACTCCCTGAAGGAGCTGGGTAGTCTTGTGGAAATTTATAGGGGCCAGCAGGGGTTGCCTAATCATCTGAGAGCATCACACGCCATCCCTTTTGAAGACACTGCAGCCTCACCCTCAAGCCCCCAGATGAATGATCATTGCTCCCAGCTCTTGTTTAACAACACCAGTTGCTTTCATGTCTTCCCACTCCTGCAGTCCCAGGGGCTTTCTTGAGCTTTTTTCTACTTTTTTTTAAAGGCACCCGATCTTGTCTGGAAGCCAGCTTCGGTCCTATCCCCGCCCCCCATCCTTTGCCCTTCCCACCCCAGCAACATTTCATTATTATATATCACACTTTACCACGTTCTGGAATTCTCCAGCATAACCTCAAGCCACTCACATATGCTCATCTCGCTAAAGGAGAACCAGAGCCCCAGTAGTTATTGCTCATATTGTTGGGTTTGGGACTTTTTTATGGCTCATGTCTTATATTTTCTGCCCATGAAGATGAAGCCATCCACACAGAATCAGGCAGCCTGGTGTTGGTCTCCTTCCCTTGCTGTCCTCCTAGTGGTGCAGCAATAAAACTGCTAGCACACTTGCAAAGCTAAGCAGGGTCCAGTATGGTTTCAAACTGGAGGGGAGACCGTGTGTTCAGATTCCTGCATTGCGAAGGGGTTGGACTAGATGGTCCTCGAGGTTACAATTCTGGGAATATTAGATTGAGCGCTGATATAACACATCAGCCTTCTGAACCAGAAGAAGATGAAACAATGTCGGCATTTACCTGCAGTGCTTCATGGGATAACTTGACTGCTTTTTCTCTTCCAGGGCCCACCTGGCGAACGTGGCTCTCCTGGCCCTGCTGGCCCCAAAGGAAATACTGGCGAAGCTGGACGCCCTGGTGAGCCTGGTCTCCCTGGAGCCAAGGTGAGTGGATTGCAAGAGATCTGGCAGAAGTGCAAAGGCGATCTAGCCATACGCTTTCCTGTTAGGCCCTGGGCAGTGGGGAATGAGGTACATTCTGTCAGAAGCTCCCATGCCCTAGAGAGGAATTGAAAAACAAACTGTGTTAGGAAATCACAAGCTCCCCTTGTTGTTATAGTAATGGCACCTAGAAAATAACATAGGACTTTGAGGTATGCAAAGGACTTTGCACTCCTTGTCACATCCATCCTAACAACTTGGTAAGGGGCAGAGGCAGATTTCGGGCAGCATGACCGGTTCTGCCGCACTGGGCTCTAAGCCTGGGGGCGTTGCAGGGTGTCACAAGTATGACATAGTGAATTGAGCAGAAAGGAAGGTGAGAGACAGGGGCACCAAATTGTGGCCTTGCACAGGGCGCTGCTAAAATTTGAAAGGCCACCCCTGCAAGGAAAGTCTGCAATGGTTCCATTTTGCAGATGGGAAAATGAGGCTGAGAAATACATAAGTGAATTGAAAGGAGGAAGACTTTTGGCGACAGGTTTTAGTGTCCTCTTTTGGCTGTTTTTTTACGGAAGGGCCATGATGGGATAAGGGTAAGAATTTGCCCAGTTAGAATTCAGGTAATGGATGGCATTGTGACGCCCTGTAGCTCCCTATGTGATCCTTGATTGGTGAGGGTCATTTCTGGAAGGAGAAGAAGCCCTTAAAGAAATAGCAGCAATGTGGGGAAGCAATAGCTGCAAACAGCACCATCAAAGTAAAAGCAAGGAGTTTTTAGGGGGAAATTCAGCCTGCCTGAACACCCCATTTTTGCCAATAACATATCCAGAGGCAAACATTCAGTGCAACCCTAGAAAGAAGTGACTTGCCCAAGAGCACTAGAAAATGAAATACAGCACTGTAAATTTAACTCGGGGGCTTATTAGCCAAGCTGAAAAACCCTTCTTACTGGGTCACACAAGCTCTCAAATCCTTCCTTGCTCAGTGATTTGAACCCTGCCTTCTAGGCCCCACTTCAAGATGCAAAGGGGATCATTACGCCCATCTATCTAACGCATCGATCTACCACTTTCTCCCATGAGCTCAGGGCAACTTAGAACAAAATTAAAATCGGATTTTGAAAAAAAACATGCACCAGTTAATCTGAAATAAAACAAAACCAGAAGGAGGACAACAAAGCAGGACTCGAACTGGAACTGATTTAAGAGAAACCAGCAATCCCTAGATTTCTTTTGGAAACAAAACAAGTCTTCCCCTGCCCCCTTATGAAAAAAACACCAACTGCAAGGGACACATTGGATTTATTAGCTACTCAGATATTCTGTACAGCTGGAGACTATTTAAGGGAAGGGCGAGGGCAAACGGTTCCAGAAGGGGTTCGCAAAAGCTGTAAAGAAGCATTTAGGAGAACTGGGAATCGTTCACAAAAGAGATGCACAATAAGGGGTTCCTATGACAAACAGATGTTGTCAAAACAGGGGTTGTAGAGCATTTATGAGTGACTGTGCTGAATGGGGTGGCAAAGACAGAGCAATTCTACCTTACCCTTTCTAGGTCACAAACCCTCTTTGTTATTGACCAAAGGATGTTTCCTAACTCTCCTTCCTTTTCCCTCCCACCTGTAGGGTCTGACTGGTAGCCCTGGAAGCCCTGGCCCCGATGGCAAGACTGGACCCACTGTGAGTAGCAACAGGATGGCATTCTTCATTTTTTTTACTTTGCTCAGAAAGGAATTGTTCTTTTAAAAACACACACACAAACTTACGGGCTTTTTTGTCTCCTAATAGGGCCCCGCTGGTCAAGATGGTCGCCCCGGACCTGCAGGTCCACCTGGTGCAAGAGGTCAAGCTGGTGTCATGGGATTCCCTGGACCTAAAGGCGCTGCTGTAAGTAACTGCTTCCTTTTCCTGAATCTCACATTCTCTTGGATGAAAATTCAAGGATGACAAAATCCAGCTTTCTCCTCGCAGTGCCCAGTCTTTGCTTGAAGTTCAGCTTGCAGTGTTGCCATGAAAATGGCAGAACTTCATTTCAGGACTTCCTGAAACGGCTGCCTTCAAGTCTTCATGAAATAACGGCTGGCAGTGCCTGTAACTGCAAGCTCCTTCTAGCTGCCTTCCTTACGTTTTTGAGCAACTAGAGGGACAAAAAAACAACTTCTGGGTGTTTATAAAGACCAAAAATATTGGTCATTTCTGTTCTTGGTTTTGGTTCTGCATCTGCAATTACTGCCATGGGGCATCAGCATGGTTTCATGGTTTAGATGGCTCCCTTTCCAGAACTGAATCTTCAGTTCTTGTATTGGACCTTAAAATTAAGCAGATCATTGCAGTGATTCTGTTCTGGGTATGTGGTAAAACAGTTGCAGTCCAAGGATTCAGTATGAGCAGTGGGCACACAAGGCAAGTTATGGCTCCTTGTTCATTATTGTTTTGCAAAATAAAGCTACCCTTCAGCTAAAAATCATTCCCAAGAATGCAGCAACATGCAGGCTCTGTGGTTTCCCCATAAATGGTTGTATCCATTTGTGGTCCAAATTTTGAACACAGCATACACATACCCTGGATTTGACTCGTTCTAGTATGACCCAAAGAGTGCAATGAAGTCCCACTGCTACGAATATCTTCTTGCTCACTGCTTGTCAAGTTGTCAATCCTGTCTCTGAAATGACCCCCTTTGTCCCCTTCTTTTTCTAGGGTGAGCCTGGCAAACCTGGCGAGAGAGGTGCTCCTGGACCTACTGGTGCTGTTGTAAGTATTTTGCTTAATGCCCTCTGCAGTCAGGTTCAGATACAGCTTTGCACCTGCACAGGGATTTTTAGATGAAAGCAAGAAATCTTGGGCACTTGTTCGCTATAGCAAGCCCCGTCACGGCAAGGAGATGGATTTGACACCAAGACACTATATAGATGTCAGGGGCTGGTCTGGATCAGAAGACTGGGGAATTCAAATGCAGGGAGATCAGTTCCCAACAGAAGAGGAGGGGGAATATTTGACCCTGCCTGCTTCCAGTGTTTCCAGAAGCAGAGAGACAGGTAGACACAGAAGCTGCACAGTTAGAGAGGAGCTACCCAGCTATGAGATAGTAGCTAAGCAACCAGAAGGGAGGGAGAAGCTGGACGATACATCAGTCGAGAGTGGGGGGACAACACCCTCCCTCCAAACTTTGAGGTCCGAGCGTGTCAGAAAACAAAGGAGACGCGGGGTACTTCCCTTTGGCACACTTCTTGCTGCGGAAGTGGGGAGGAGTCAGAATAGGCAACTGATATCCTTGCAGAGGGTTGCCTGTTTGTGCTAGTAACAGAATGCTGCAATAAAAGGACTATAAATCTACCAAACGCTCGTTAATTCTTATCAGTGAACCACCAGAAGGGAGAGGGGAACTCCCATACCTGACAATAGAACATAGAAGTGATCACAACCCTAGTTTTCAATCTATGTAACAGAGAAGGCTGAGAGCAGAGGGAGAGGTTGGGGACTGATACATTTGTCCTGGGCCTTTATCCCACAAGCCAGTCAGAGAGCAGTGGAGGAGCAGGCAAGGCGAAGCTCTGGGAAGGCTTTACTAAGGACAAATCACAGATGCGATGCATTTCTGTGGAGAGTCACACAAAGAAGAGCAGCGCATAGACGTTAGGGGCTGCAAGTTTGACAGTGGTATAGAGCGACAAGGAAGTCAATGCAATGAATTCAGAAGATCTGGACACAGGAGTAGAAAAATGATGAAGTGCTTTCAATGTAGACTGTTCTCCGAAGAGTCCATCCAGATACTCTCATCTCTGCCTTTTTGATTCTCTTCTCCTCTGCAGGGTGCTCCTGGTAAAGATGGTGAAACTGGTGCCCAAGGACCCCCTGGCCCAAGTGTAAGTATGAATTCTTCCCTGATCCCGCTTTCCGTACCATTGATGGCTATTATAGGAAACCACTTTTCGAAGCCTACCAACCTATGAACTTTCCTTTGCTTCTCATCCCAGGGCCCTGCTGGAGAAAGAGGTGAACAAGGTCCCGGTGGAGCTCCCGGATTCCAGGTAAAAAAAAAGCTTTCCATGAATAGAGGCACATACAGAACTGTGTGTGTATTTTCTGCCACAGCAAAACTCCAAATTTGGAAGCCGGCTGGATGGGGAAGAAACTTCAGGGATAGCAATAAACGATGCAAACATAGCGCATTTCTGCATTTTGCATGCTTAAACCTGCTCCTTCGCTTCAGATTTCTTTGCAAATTTTCTGGAAGGAGTGGGAGGCAACAGTATAATAGTTTGACAGGGACAACATGCAAATATGTTCTTCAAATCAAGGCTTTGAAGAAGAAAAAAGGAAAGCTGGGAAATTTAACTATGCAGAAACCATGACAACAGGCATCAATGCCTGTGCTTGTGCACACACACAAAATAATTGTGGGTGATCAAATTATAGGATAGATATAGCTAAGCTCTTTGAAAAGCAAGATTTCAGTTCCTAATCTAACTCCTTCTCCATCTCTGGTTTTCTCTTACAGGGTCTTCCCGGTCCTGCAGGTGCCCCTGGTGAATCTGGAAAGCCTGGTGAACAGGTAAGAAATGAGGCTGCACATAGAGAAATGTGAAGAAGAGACTACTGGGTTCGGAGATAGGTAGTTTAGGGTCTGATCTGAGCATGCTGGCTTCCTGAATACCTTCAGACAGAATGCAGTACTTACACCATACTATAGAAAGGCGTAAGGATACCTTGAGGAGAACCGGGTGGTCAAGCTTCTCCCCACTTAGCTTTTTCTGCTTGGTTATTCACCATCTACATGTGCGCGCACACAGCAGGGTGAGGTTTCTCCTCCTTTGAATAGCTGGCGGGAATTTCAGCAGGCAAAGTTTGCTCCTTCCTTTCAGGACCATGAAGTTTAGAATCCCTTAGCTCAGGTGGCTTTCTTTAGTCCCTGCAAAAAAACAGGACAGTGCTTGTGCTGAATCTATCTGGTAACCTGAGAACGACATGCACCCTTTGCACTGAATGAATTGGAAGCTGTGCAATCACAGCAGAGTTCGTGCTATGCCTGCTTTTCATATGATGCTTTTCCCATATGACGCTTCTCCCATGCTTCCAATTGACTGGCCAACAATAAAAATCCAGAGCACATGCAAAGATGTATATAGGAGGGCGGGAAGTAAATATTTTCCTTTTGCATGGCACAATGGCCATAGAAACCTCCCATATGGTAGGCAACAGATCTGTATCTCCCCCATGTCCTTCTCCTACTAGAGATAGGGTTGATTGCTTGGATTAAAACTGGGATTTCAGGCATTCAAAGCACGGTAGATACTTGATGCTTCTTGTTGCTCAAGGGGGCGTTGTCTCAGCGAGGTGAAGAGATGCTGAAACGAGTGAAGTCCTTAGTTTAGGCCTAGTGACTCTTTCAGTAAGCCATTGGATTGGACACAACTTGATGATTCAAAACGCACAGGGCTTTTTGATACCCAGGAGCCCGCAATTCATGCTAATATTCTGCGGCTGAAGTTGGCATTTTAAAAGAGTCCATCTTCAGATCCTGTCCGCTCATGTTTCCAAGAGAAGCCGTCAAGGGAGGTTTACAATGCATACCTCCTGAATTGTCTCCTACCAGGCAGAAGATAATATCTAGATGCTTCTCATCATGTTGTCCGCTTTCCTCCATGCTTTCATATGCTAGAGAGCCCGCCCACACTGCACAAATCCTGCCACTTCAGACTTGAGCTGTTCCTTCTAGAATTCCACAACTCAAAGGGACCATAAGTCCACATAGTCCTCAGCCGTGAAGCAGCAAAATTCACCCCCATTGCTGCACAGCGGGACCATCCATCAGCCCCATTTTGTATTACCTATGACACCTGGATGTCAAAGATTCATTAACCAATGATTTTTCTTCTTCTGATAGGGTGTCCCTGGTGACGTTGGTCCTCCTGGTCCCTCTGGTGCAAGAGTAAGTGAAGATCTTCTTCTCCATACTGGTCTTCCATATGTATTTTCATTGGTCCGCTGCTGTTTACTGTGATGCTGGCATTCTAACCAGATCTCTTTCCCCCCTCTAGGGCGAGAGAGGTTTCCCCGGTGAACGTGGTGTCCAAGGCCCCCCAGGTCCTCAGGGTGCCCGTGGTTCTAATGGTGCTCCTGGTAACGATGGTGCTAAGGTAAGGGTGCATGATAGGATGTAGTCCATCGCTTATTATTATTCATGTCCTTTTTCTTCCTTGAAAATATCTTGCATGACAAATATAAAAATCTGTCTTGGATGCTTGGGATTTTTTTTCAAATGATCAGAGTTAGGTTTTGAGCCACGTAGGCAACTAAACATCTATAAATCAAGAGGTGAAGGAAATAATCTATGCCTTCTGAAGCATCCCCTCACACCTCCGGTTTTCTCAACCAAGGTGATGTACAGTGCTCACCAGCTTAAGACAGAGTGGGAGCACCTGTAGTATTCGGGATCCTCTTATGAGCTTATGTATCTTAATAATAGTGCATCTCCACACACACACACACACACACACACACACACACACGTTATAAGGATATTGGGCAAATCAGGAGTAGAGGCCCACAGCTGAGCTGTTTCATTTCATCAGGGCTGAGCTAAGTTTTGGAATCCAACCAAGCATCTGCCATGAAGCAGAACACAGCTTCCATTCTGCTACCATATTATGTTAGCCAGACCATATGGGACAAGCTCTGGGACCTTCTTTCTCCCTTTAGCACCTAGAGGCACATTTCACTCCAAGCAAGGCAACTTCTGCACCCTAAAGCAAATAAGAAAGAAATGGATTTGCCTTGGCATGGGCATGTTCAGGAATCCTTAGTATCATCTACCCAATCCCTCTGAATCACTGCCTTCCTGGGTGCAACAAGGCTCTTCGTCCCTAGCATACAGACTGAAAATCTGAAAAATAAATAAATGTTGTTTTGCAAATGTGTATGAGACAGACAGACAGAATTCAGAAGGGATTAGGTGCTGTCATCTATGCTGGGCCTGATATCTTAGTTCTGTTTCTGATATGTGCTTGTTTGTTTGGCTCTGCTCCTCTAGGGTGATGCTGGTGCTCCTGGTGCCCCCGGAAACCAAGGTCCTGCTGGCCTTCAGGGTATGCCTGGCGAACGTGGTGCTGCTGGTCTGCCTGGTGCCAAGGGAGACAGAGTAAGTATCTGGTCCATGGAAACAATGCCACCAAAATGGCAGCTCACTAACTTAACCGACCTATAAAGAAGGCGAACAAGCAAACAACAATGGCAACAGCCCCTTGACTCTTCCAAATATAACCCTCCAATTAGGAGGCTTTCCCAACTTCTCCTCGTATCTCTCTCCAGCCCACTTTCACGACGAACCACCATTACTGCAACTGTGCAGAGATAATCTTGACACAGGTCCTCATGCCCACAGGTTCATATGAGGGTCATAGGGGGACAGTGGGTGGAAGACTTAATGAAAACAGGAGGTCACTTGGAAGGCTGTTGCTGTTTTGCAGGTGGGATTTACCTGCACACCAACAAACTCAGGCTGTGCAATTGACATGCCTTTGGTGTTGTTTGGCAACACACCCACTTCCCTCCAAAACAGGACTTTTAGATGATAAAGAAAGTGATAGGAAAACGCACTGGGCTCTTGACTGGCTTTGTAACACACCGTTTCAATTGGGTGGGAAGTGTGTGGAAAAGCAACATCCGGAGTTGCCTTACACTGAGTCAGGGAATTGGTCCATCAAGCCCAGTACTCTGTCTATTTCAGCTGGCGACATAGCTCCACCATATCTGGCTGAGACATTTCCCACTCCCAGCACATGGGATCCTTTTTTAAAAAATGAAAAAAGGCAGAAATCTAACCTAGGGCCTTCTCCATCCAAAGCCTGTGATCTGCCCCCAGCCCTTCCTCTACTTGAAGTAGACTGCTGGCAGAATCGTAATGTGGGAAATAAGGAACAGGAAGATAATATTAAATTCTGTTCGCTGGTATTTAGAAACTTCCCTCCTTAAAATATCCAGTGGGCAGGTGACTCTTTCCTTCTGTATGGCCAAAGCAAGAGGATGGTTGATGCAGCCCTCCAGATGGACTATAGCTGCCAGCATCCCTGACCATCATCCATGCTGGCTGGGGATGAATAGAAACTCAACATCTGAAGAGGCAGTTTCCCCACCTCTAGCTTACAGGCTTTTGCCTTCAGGGTTGGCCTAAGAGTTTGGAATGAAGGGCAGATCTCGGGGTGCTATCCAGTCCTTCTTCCATCAGTTTCCTTGAGATGAATTCCCTCGCGCCAAACTTGACACCCTAATGTAGATTCTGCTAGATGGTCGGATCTCTTTCAAGACCTTCAGATATGAGACACATTGCACTGTCAACACAGAGTTCTTCCTCCCAGTTCTTCCACCAGCCTGTTCCTTTTGGTGCTTCATGGTCTGCTCTGTTTCTCCTTCCTCCTAGGGTGACACTGGTCCCAAAGGTGCTGATGGTGCTCCTGGCAAGGATGGACTTAGAGGATTGACTGGACCTATTGGCCCACCTGGACCTTCTGGTGCTCCTGGTGACAAGGCAAGTGCTCCACTGACTTTATGTACCTCTTTTCCAGAAAAAAGGTCTAGTGATCTCCAATTGTCAGACGTCTAGGTGCATTTTCTGGTGTTTTAACGAATTTGTGAATGAGCTGGGATCTATTTGGTGTCTTCTGACTTGGGCTTTGACGCCACTCCTTTGCAAAGCATGCAGTGGAGAGACAGAGGAAACTCTTTCCTGACCAGGTGTTCTGATGGCGTAGGGATGCAGAGATCCAACCCGGCCCTTTCTAGTCAGCTCAGCGTCCCCACCCTACATGCTGATGGCCAGAATAGGGCAGCCATGTGGACAGCCCCCTTTCCCAAGAAATTCTAAGTATGAGAATCTCAGCACTGTGTGCCCTTATTGGATCCTGATCCTGGGATTTTAGCCTATGATGATTGGCTTCACCTGAAGCCCTCAATCTCTATGAGGTCACCTGGGCTAGGCTTGGGCAGAGAGCAAGAGGCTAGTGGAATGTTGCTCTATATCGGAACCTTTCTAGCTCATGTCCACATGGACCAGAGCTGATTTGACAGGGGCTAGTTTGAAATTAAAACAGTGGCCAGCAACTAGATTCAGTGATAGGTCAATCTGGAGTGGAGCACTGGGGAGAAGAGCTTAGCCCCTTCCTCCTCACCTTATTCACTTGATGCCACCTGGGCACCCATTGCTGGTTGAGGCTACAACCTCCACAACAGGAGGTTCTGCCTGTGGGAAGGACACTGGATGAAAGTTGCTGGCTGTGGAAAGAACACATGGGGACAAAGGGCTTCTTTTTGCCTGCAGAATTGCATGGATGAGAGTGATGGGCCGACAGGTGATCATCTGCAGGTCACATGGTCTCACAGGCCACCCTGACTACACAGTTAAAGGATTTCCCCAGCTCAACCTGCTATATTATGTATACCATTTAGGGATGCTTTCAGGTCCTACGAATAGGCTAGGCTGAAAGGTATGACCAGCCTTCCAGTCTCCCTTCTCCAGCCACATACAATCCAAGCGCCATTGATCCATCTAGCTTAGTATTGTCCACAATGAGTGGCACCACCTCTCCAGGGTTTCAGGCAGGTATCAGGGATCAACCCTTTGGAGGACCTTTGCTTACAGAGGATTCACTCTACCACTGAGCTATGATCCTTCCCCATCCTTCCCCAATTTTGTTCTTCCAACTTGTCACCAATAAGCTTTCCCCCTCCTGATTTCATACCATAAAACTCAATGGCGCTCTCTCTCTCTCTGCTAGATATGTAGGCAAACGGTTCATGTTTTTGAATTCACATGTTGAACTTAGGTGTCCATGCGAGGCAGTGGGAACATGATTAGAAAAAGAGGCATTTATCCAACCTGGTGAGAGTAGCAAGGTATAAGAGAGGAACGTAACTAACCGGTAGGATTATGCAGCTTTAGATCACAGATTTGTAGAATTGGAAGAGGGACCACAAGGTTCATCTTGTGTTCAACCTTCTGCAATGCAGGAATCTTTCATCCAATGTGGGACTCAAACCTACAACCCTGAGATTAAGAGTCTCATGTTTGACTGACTGAGCTATGCATCCTGGGATTTTTTGGTGCTTTTTTCCTACTTGTGTTACAGTGCCTTTTGTGGTTCCTCCTGGTTCCCTGGAGCTTAACCTCATCTCTATTTCTTTTCTTCCTCAACCAGGGTGAAGCTGGTCCTGCTGGTCCTGCTGGTCCCACTGGTGCTCGTGGTGCTCCCGTAAGTACTTTCTTTTCCATCCTAGAAACACAGAATTGTAGAGTTGGAAGGTACCCCAAGGGTTATCTAGTCCAACCCCCCTGCAACACAGGGATCTCATTCTTATCACCTTCTCTTGTCCTTTGACCCTTCCTCTCATCACCACTGACCAAATGCATTTGTCTCTTTTTTGCCCCCCAGGGAGATCGTGGTGAGCCTGGCCCTGCCGGACCCGCTGGATTTGCCGGCCCCCCTGTGAGTATGATGACAAGTGTTCAGTTCTCATCAAACTGTTGATTCGTTGCATGTTGGGTGTCAGGTGCAGAGTGGACAACCCTTCCGTGTTGGTGGACATTGTGGCAAACAAGCGACAACAGTTGACAGGCAAGGTTGGCGACCAGAAGCACCTGTAGATTGTTATCAAGTGATCTCTGGTAGGAGAAAGTGATACGTTCCAGGCACGGCACTCATAAAGTAAACAAAATCGTCCAAATTTGGGGTATATTCATAGAATCATAGAACTGTAGAGTTGGAGGGGGATCCCAAGGGCCATCTAGTCCAACTCTCCCTGCAATGCAGGGATCTCAGCTAAAGCATCCATGACAGATGGCCACCCAACCTCTGCGTATAAACCTCCAAGGAAGGAGAGTCCACCACCTTCCCAGGGAGACCTTTCCACTGTAGAACAACTCTTACTGTCAGGTTTTTGCTGATGTTTAGTTGGAATCTCCTCTCTTGTAACTTGAAGCCATTGATTCAAGTCCTACCCTTCAAAGCAGGATAAAGCAAGCTTCCTCCATCTTCCACGTGACAGCCCTTGAGATATTTGAAGATGGCTATCATACCTTCTCTCAGTCTCCTCTTTCCCAGGCTAAACATGCACAGTTCCTTCAACTGTTCCTCATAAGGCTTGGAAGAACAATTCAGTTCTCCCTTACCTTCCTCCTAACTACAGCAATCAAGCCGGCGTTAATTAGTGCACTGTTGGGGTGGCAAATTCAACCCAGCAGTGCCTTTTTTCAGTGTCTTATACCACTTTCATTGCCACCTTGAGGTCCTTTGGAGAACAAGGCAGGGTACGATTAAAATAAATAAAATAGGAACCCAGAGAGCAATCCTCCATGTCCTACATGAATCCATTTTAGGAGTATTTTCCAGAACTGGGTGAACTTGAATGTAGAGCCACTAAAAAGAATTGGCTCAGTCAAGACAGCAAATCACAAGTTGATTTGGCTTCCAGGCTGTTTCTTGACGGCATATGGATCTGCCAATTGCTTTGCAAGTGCTCATCCTCTTTGTCTTCCCAACAAATCCCCTGAGGTTGATTAAACTGAGAGAAAGGTGATGCTTGAACCCAAAGCTGAGGAGTGGGCATTTGAACCTGGATTTCCCCATGTCCCAAGCTGAACTGCAACCGGGTTGACTCCACTATGTAACTGAGAGAGACTGGGAACTGAATCTCCCAAACCTGACTGAGAACCCTCCTCTCCATTTGCACCCTCCCCGTTCCAGCTTCAGCAAACCTTGCTTCTCATGCTGCCTCTTCCTGTTTGATTCACACCTGGTGGATTATCAGAAGCAACGTGGTCCAACCTCCTCTGGCACAATGAGATCCTTTAGTCAGATGTACTTGGAAGCTGCAGAGAAAGATCCATTAATATCTTCCATCTTAAGTAGATATGTCTTTCCTTTTCCATCCTTCACCACCACCTGCTCTGCTCTTACCTCCACAGGGTACTGATGGCCAACCTGGTGCTAAAGGTGAACAAGGTGATGCTGGTGCTAAAGGCGATGCTGGTCCTCCCGGACCTGCTGGTGCCACTGGACCTCCCGGACCCGCTGTAAGTGACCCTCTTGTTGCACCCCAATCTCTTTTGTGAACCCATCACCTTCCATCAGCCTTTGGCTTAACGCTGTCTCCCTCCCACCTGTTGCAGGGTGCTGTTGGTGCTCCTGGACCCAAAGGTGCTCGTGGAAGTGCAGGACCCCCTGTGAGTATCTTCTTCTTCTGCATTATTAAGCTGGGGGCGAGTCAAAAATGCATTCATGTTCGAAACCCAGAGTTTTCACATCCTAAGGAAATCGCTCCCAGTTCATCACCCTAGGACATTTAAAGCAGATTGTGGGTTAGAAAACTAATACAGCTCTCCACTGCAGCAGTGGGTTGCAGAAATGAACCACAGAAGGGATCGTGCAACCTCTGCCCAGAAAGATCACGGTCTATGTGAGGTGGGCAAGACAGGGCTCTTGAGCACCTGATCCAGCATAGTTAATTGGTATTCACAGCAGACCAGCTACGCCGTGGTGAGGAAAAGTCTCTGTGTATGTTCAGAGGCTCTCACTAGCTAGCCTAAACTCATCTAACACACAAGAAGGGGGTGGGGGAATCACATTCCAGAGCTTGCCACTGGCAGGTTTTAGGCTGAAATTAAGCCTGAGCTGATTGCAATGCAATTAACCTCGATCACGTCATCCAAACTGGTTTAGCTGCATGATGTATGAGGATCTCTAGCTGGTAGAAACAAATAATAAAATTAAAAAAAATTGGCACCCTTTTTCTGCATACCCGGAAACAGTAGTAACAAGATGCTAGAAGAGCTGAGATTATCATTATCTTTCTGTGGCAAGGAGCTTTGGCATTGCAAAGAGGTTGCCGAACTGAAAAATTAAGACGAAATCCATTATAGGATCCTACTGAGTGGGGAATCTGTGTTAGAATCACATGTACAGTTCCTGCTTGGTATGGGAGGAGTTATTGAAAAGGAACCTTCTCTTCTGTTCCTTTCATAGGGTGCTACTGGATTCCCCGGAGCTGCTGGAAGAGTCGGACCCCCTGGCCCATCTGTAAGTACCCTCCCACGAAACACACACATGCCAGCATTGTGGGCAACAATTTAGAAAGCTGTTACACAACCCCCAGGTGGCTGGTGGTGGGAGAGGATGCTCAGTAGGAAGTGCCTTAGAGCCTACACAAGAGGACCTGCAAAGATATATGGTTGACTCTCTCAGCAGCAGAGAGGATGGAAAAAGAGGGCCATAAGGTAGAGAAGACACAGATTGAGAATAATGCTGAATCAGTTCATATCTAAATATATACAATGGTTTTAGTCCGAACCAGAAGCATTCCTTATAGAATCATAGAATTGGAAAAGTTGGAAGGGACCACAAGAGTGATCTAGTCCAAACCCCTTCAAGTAGGGAACTTTGTACATCCACTTTTATTTTTATACTCCCCAAGTTTGCAAACTGGATATCCAGGTTTTCCCCCCAAATTTTGAGCCCCATCCCCCCCCCACAATTAAAAAAATCCAGCCTTCAGACACAGCAGAAATTTTTGGGCCTTATGGATTATTATGGCACACAAGAATCTCTAGGTATGTTTATACCACCATCTTAATGGCCATTCCTTCTTCGTGGAATTGCAGCTGGGGAGGAGAGGCCAAGGGTCTTTTAGCATGAAGTTCTCAGCATCCTCGCCGAAACTGCAGTACACAGGATTTGCTGGAGCAAACCACAGCATTTAAATGACGCTGTCACATAAGCAGGGGCAGGCTTTTCGTTTCAGTTTGCTCTACTTGGAGCTGCACCTGATTTCAAAATGCGGTGGCCCAAGCTTTTGGCTGTCTCTAGGAACATAGCTGATGGGATGGAAACTCCTTCTCATTCTCAGTGACCCACTAGAACCTCACTGGGGTGGGGTGGGGGTCCTTCCTCAAAGATGCTTCCTTTGGGGGCCACTGTTCCCAAACTCAACACATGGCCTGTGAGTGTCACTGATTTTCTTGTCCTCTTTTCTTTCCCCCAAAGGGTAACATCGGCCTTCCCGGCCCCCCAGGCCCTGGTGGAAAGGAAGGTGCCAAAGGACCCCGTGGTGAGACTGGACCTGCTGGACGCCCTGGTGAAGCTGGACCTGCTGGCCCACCCGGACCCCCTGGCGAGAAGGGTTCTCCTGGTTCCGATGGACCTGCTGTAAGCAAATGCCACCTCTTACCTTTCATTCCTCTTGAACGGGGTTGCTCGAGCCAAACTTGGGGGCCTCCTCCATGGGGTTATCTCCTTGTTGCAACATCTGGCTCCCTGATGGCAGCCCAGCAGCCATGTTAACGATTTCTCTGGCTTCAATTGGCTTTGGAATTTCCCACTGCTTGTGCAAATCTTTACGGCTGCACCTCTTCAGTGGCGATGTTCTAGTGAGCATCGTTGAAATGCCACATAATGGCTGCCTACATTATAGACCAGATCCATTCGTTCAGATTGTTGCTTGCCAAGTGTTTGGGGTTTTTAATGTGGGATGTGTTTCAGTAGAAAAGGTAGTCCTTGCCATGCGTGGTCACACTTTGCTTAAAGAGAGCCTGAAGAAAAATCCCCTAGCCAGCCAAGATACAACAAGGTGTGGGTTCCTTTAGGCAAGGGTAGAAAGCCTCATGGGCATTACTCACAATGTGGAGTCAGGACATCCAACAGTTCTTCTCCTTCAAGCAAGCCCACCATGTTCTTATTTCCCAGCCTGTCTGGGGTCTTCCTTCTTCTTCGGCGATCACTTGTAGCTGAGTAAGATTGTCTTCCATAAACATGGTTTAACAGTGAGTCTGTAAGTGACCGTGGAGGCCAATTCTGGATCCACACATCCTTCCATAGTGTCTGGGTTATGCTGTTGCCAGTCCACTGCTTGCTGAGGCCCAGCTCGCCTCCAACCCTTCTGCAGTGCAGCATAACGCTGGCAAAAATGAAATGTGTTTTTCTAGCCAGGATCTTCTCTGTCGACATCTCATGCTCATGTCCGCTTTCCTCCTTTAGGGTGCACCTGGTACTCCTGGCCCACAAGGTATTGCTGGACAGCGTGGTGTGGTTGGTCTTCCTGGACAAAGAGGCGAGAGAGGTTTCCCTGGTCTTCCTGGACCATCTGTGAGTGCTCCCCTTCTGCTCTTCTCTGACTACTCTGCTCAGAAACTCTGGGTTCAGTTTCCTTCTGGGGCTGGTGTTTGTGGGCTGGGGAACAGCGAGGAATTTTTTATTTGAGGGGGAATGTTAAGTGGATGCAGACACATAGAAGGCTGAAAACACAAGGATACATAAAAGCAAAATAGACACACACACACACACACACACACACACACACACACACACACACACCGAGTCTAATTGGAATATATGACCCAAGTATACCCAGCGCCCGGAATTAGAAGTTTATCAATTGGCAAAGCACTCAGTTGCATCAACTCTGAAGGTGCAAGAATCTAGCTAGCTGAACAGGTCCTCCTACAGACCTGTAGTCTGTCCCAGCAGTTGTGCCATGCCTCCTCCAGTCCATTTACCCCCCCCCTCCACCTCGGGACATGGTGCATGCAAGCAACCAGTGACTTTTCCTGCATGTCATGTCTGGCTGCTCCTGTCCCTTTAAGCCCCTCCTCATCCTTGGAGACAGTGCAGGAGGGGACAGAGGAGATTCGATTCCCTGCAGCTGTTCCCCTGTCTCTGACTGCCCAGCCGCTTCCTTTCTCCGCTGCCTCATTGGTGGCACAGAACGTCACAAATAACTGGCCCTTCCCCTGGATCATTCTCCTGCCCTGCTGCCTCCTCTGCCCGTCCCTTCAGACTCCTGCCTCTCCCGGACAATATACTTCAGTGTCTGATGACTCAGCCTGAAGTCTATGCTTGGCATACAAGGCCCAAAGAACAGGAGGGAACACAGCAAAGTTTCAATTTGAGTTGCTTGTTCAGGTTTAGTCTTCAGCTAAACACATTTATATGGAAGTCAGTATCAGCGGTACATCTGCAGATATGAGGGATTTGGATCACAGCTCGGGTCTCAAAGCAAGGCTTGTTTTCATCCTTGTGCTGCTCTTTGTTCCTGCTCCTAATATAATGCATAATAACTGTGGGCTCTGTCGTCGTTTTCCTTAGTGGCAGTAAGAGTGTGCATTAACCCAGATAATCGCTTTTGTTTCCTCCAAGACCAAGAATGAAAATAAAATAAAAGGTCAATACCATTATCCTGTAGAAACAGAGCAACATGTTTTCTATATTGCATCTATGGGCTCACCCACACTTACCTTTTGCCCCGGGCTTTCTTAGGCACAAGTCCTGCACTTTAAAGCTCTGTATTCCCCAGGAAAACCTGCTCTTTAAAGCTGAATCAGAACAAACAGCAATTCAGGTTTTCTGCAGATTGCTGTTTGCTCCAATTCAGCAGTTCGAAGTGTGGTCTTGCAGGGAAAGCGCAAGGACAACAATAACAAAATGCTCTAACATAGAGATTTGAAATGTGGACCTGTGCCTAGAAACACGGCCTAAAAGGAAGTCTTGATGAGCTAAGACAAAGCATTGTTTATTGTTTTAGCTTGCTCACAAATACCTGCACAGCCCCTGGCTGAATTGCTGAAAAGTGAAGGCTAAACCCTGGAATTCAGTTCCAAATCTTCCCCACCCCATCAAAAAGACTTATCATTCAACCACAAGTTCTGTGAATTGTCAAAAGTAAGAAACATTTCTAGGGAATCCTGTTGATCATATTAAATGTAAGCCCTGAGACAGGACGTCCTGAAAGATGTAGTTAACGTTCATCTGTTCAGTTTTTTAATCTGAGCATCTTGCTAGGCCTTGAAAATGCGTTTGACAGATTTTCTGTGTTTTAAGGGCAGGTGTGTTTTTTTGAGGAGTGCAACTGTTTCTTAGAAACAGCTCACAAATTTTTGCAATTCTGTTTTAAAACAACCATCCACAGCTCCCCTGAACAGAAAAAAAAAACCACAGTTGTGTGTACTGGAAATGAAAAGAATTCTGGGGGAAAGTTCTCAAGCAAGTTTTTCTAGCTCAAACTTGTTTTCAAATCTTGTCTCTGTCCTCTCTTAATGAGGATTTGTCTCACAGCCTAGACTGCTAAAGATGTAGTTGGATTAAGGGGTATAGGATAGGGGACAAGGTGGGGAGGAATTAAAATATTGAATTTGGTCAGTTATAACTTAATATCGCTGCCTTGAGGAAGAGATGAATCTTTGGTTTTGCAAAGTGTTTTTATAAATCTCAGTTTTCAAAGCTGAAACAGATTCCATTTGTAAAATGTAAAATGCAATTCTGGTTTGAAAAAACTTCCTGGATTCTCAATACCAGGAAGTGAGCGAGCTTTCATAAATAGAACAGTGCTCTGGGTTCTGCAGTATCTAGAAAAGTGACATCAACCTTACAAAACAAAACTCAATAGAAATAGACTAGCCCATGCTTTATACAACAGATGCTTCCCCAGTTCTGAAATGCAGAGCTATATATTTCAAGTGATATAGAACCCAATGGAAAAGATAACCTTCCCTGGCTCCATCCCATAACCCATGTTGCATTGAAAGTTCTACTTTAGTGCTTTCTGAGATCCCAGGGAACAGAATTCAAACTCTGCCTAGACTAGGCTCCTTGTTTCGCTCTTTTTAACTGTAGTTAACCGTGGTCAAGCATGATGTGTGAATGTGATTCCTCTCCTGCTGTCTTCCTCCCGCCTCCTTCGTATCTCAACAACTGTATTCTTTTTGTTCTAACTGGGACTGATCTCCACAGGGCGAGCCTGGCAAACAAGGCCCATCTGGTCCTTCTGGTGAACGCGGTCCTCCTGGCCCAATGGGACCACCTGGCTTGGCCGGACCCCCTGGTGAATCTGGACGTGAGGCAAGTCTTCCAATTTCCACGGGAGCTCCGGACTCCTAAACTTGTTCACCTTTCTCTGTCAAACCCGTGTCTCTTACCATTGATCAGAAATATGCTCCAAGCCAAACTGTGCAGACGGTGGTAAAATGCAGGTGCAGAATGCCTTGGCATCCCCAGCTAAAATAAGCTTTGATAAGGACCTCTATCTGGAGCCTTGGAAAGGAAGGCAATACTGGGCTAAATAGACCAATGGTCTGGCTCAGAGCAGTGTAGCTTCGTGAGAGACCATGATCAGGGTCATGCTTTACTTGCAGAAGACCCCATTTTTGTTCCTTAGCATCTCCTGTTAAAAAGGTATTCAAGCAGGCTGCTGCCTGAGATGAGACCTTGGAGATATGGTACCCATTTTTTGTGTCCTTACAGAGGATAGACAACACTGCTAGACAGACCAGTAGTCCTCCTCAGTTAATAATAATAATAATAATAATAATAATAATAATAATAATAATAATAATAATAATTTATTTATACCCCGCCCATTTGGCTGCGTTTCCCCAGCCACTCTGGGTGGCTTCCAACAAAATATTAAAATACAGTAATGCATCAAACATTAAAAGCTTCCCTAAACAGGGCTGCCTTCAAATGTCGTCTAAAAGTCTGGTAGTTGTTGTTCTCTTTGACATCTGGTGGGAGGGTGTTCCACAGGGTGGGTGGCACTACCGAAAAGGCCCTCTGCCTTGTTCCCTGTAACTTGGCTTCTCACAGTGAGGGAACCGCCAGAAGGCCCTCAGCGCTGGACCTCAGTGTCTGGGTAGAACGACATATGGCAACTTCATATGTCCGTAAATCCTTACTAGTAGATGTGCATTGAATGATATAGTTCAGTTACAGAGCTGAATAGTTTTAACTCAGTTCTAGATCTCCCATTGGTAGAGAGTTCTAGAGCTTCAATGCCGCCACGATCTCAGTCTCACCATCTTTCTTCTTGGCTGACAGGGCTCTCCTGGTGCTGAAGGTGCTCCCGGTCGCGATGGTGCTGCTGGTCCCAAGGTGAGTTGAAAATGCATGTGTGTATACAGCAGGTATCTGGAACGGGCCAGTGTCGCAAGACCCAGCCCGATAACTTTGCAAAACAAAAGACTTGATTTCACAAACGCACACCGGTTCTGAGCTTTGATCGCCTCTTCTTGCCTTTCCCTTTCCCAAACAGGGTGATCGTGGTGAGACCGGCCCAGCTGGTGCCCCTGGCGCTCCCGGTGCCCCCGGTGCCCCTGGCCCAGTTGGCCCTGCTGGCAAGAATGGCGACCGTGGCGAGACTGTAAGTGGTGCTTCCTTTCCTTCTGCTACAACACAAAATGCGGTGGGCGGGAGTTTTCAGAATCCTTCATTTTTCCAAATCCCACTAGGCCACATATATGCAAACCAGCTTATTCCAGATCAGTGGATCTGAAATAATGTGAGTCATTCACAATTTTCCGTTTTCACGATCAGTAAAGATGCAGGCAAGATGGGTATCCGTTTGCAGATGACATAGGCATACCCTCCACACCCAGCTTCAGGATCTTACATATTTCAGGAGCGTGCCTTTGTACTTAATTAACGTGGAACGCATGCCACTTCTGGTCCTATGCTCACATTCGCTAAAGGGGCTCTCTTTCACGCTGCTTTAATTAACTTGGATTGGCATCCACCTATGGCTCCTCATTTGTTAGTTCGAAATAATTACTCAAGCCATATGAGAGCGCCGTGGGGGAACCTCTTCCATTACGCTCTCCCCAACCTTATTGCAACTCTGCCAGAGGATTAATGAGGTCACTCGTTTGTGATCTTAACCTGTTCCGATTCCACTCTCCAAGCAGGGGGTGGCAGAACCCAGCGAGCAATATCTTCCGCTCAAATCCTATGGAACATCCCAGGATCTCGCTACCAAATCCAGAAATAGACAACTCCCAGATTTATTCGTTGGCGTGCTTATATCCTGCCTTTTTCATCTTTGGAACTCGAGGCAGTCTGCGTGGGAGTTCCCAGGTGGTCCCCTGTGCGAATCCTGAGCAGACCTAAATTTGCTTAGCTTCAGCAAGGCGGGTGCAGCCATCTGGTGGCCATATATGCCCACCTACACATCCTAAACATCAGGCTGGCTGCTATAGTGAAAACACTTTATAACTAACAATACAACAAACAGATAGACAGACAGACTCTACAGACAGACTCGAGCTCTTCCTGCTGTGATTGCCCTCCCTTCCAAGGACTGGGCTCCTAAAGGAATAAGTTGCATGCTCAATTACATGCGGAATTTTAAAAGCGGTGATATGTACATTTTCTCCTTTTCTCTTTCCCTCTAGGGTCCCGCTGGCCCTGCTGGCCCCGCTGGCCCTGCTGGTGCTCGTGGTCCTGCAGTAAGTTTGGGCTTTGAAATGTCCTCTCTCTCTTTCTTTTCATAAAATCATAGAATTGGAAGGGGTCGCAAGGGCCATCTAGTCCAACCCCCTGCAATGCAGGAATCTTTGGCCCGGCATGGGATTCGAACCCATGAGCCTGAGAGTAAGAGTCTCGTGCTCTACCAGCTCAGCTATGTTATAATGGTAGAATATATAATATGCTTTTCAATAAGGCTGAATGGATATACTTGGACACTTCCTGTCTGTATGATCTCTGCTATCTTTGCCTTATGGTTGAAATATAACTAGAAATAAGCACTCCAGGTTCATATCCCGAGTTACGCAGAGTGACTTGCTGATAGGCATTTCCTTCCTTTCTCCTTTGTGAAAGCCCAATAAGCCAATTTTTAAAAATTAAAATTAAAATCTTGCTTTCCGTTTCTAGGGCCCACAAGGTGCTCGTGGTGACAAGGGTGAGACTGGCGAACAAGGTGACAGAGGAATGAAGGGTCACAGAGGATTCTCTGGTCTCCAGGGTCCCCCTGGCCCCCCTGTAAGTACCAGAGAGCTCTTTGCCATTTTTGATGTAGAGAAGCTCCAGACATCACAGATCTTCATACCCTCTGACATTTCTCAAATAGGGACGTCCTAAGGAAAAGCGGGATCAAATCAGAAACCGGGACGGCTTCTCTTAAGTCAGGGGCATCCCTGGAAAATAGGGACACATGGAGGGTCTTGCTTTAAGGCTTTAATCCTCGTGAAGGAGAGAAATGTTCTCACACAAATTAGAGCCTTGCACCTCTGATCTAGAGAGCTAGAGCTTTCCTATCTCATTTCTGTGGCTTAAGACGGTCTGGAAAAGAATGAAGGACAGACCTTTCTTTCAATAGCCACAATAACTTAAATTGAGCCTCTGCATTCAGAGGAAACCTGCCTCCTTCCCCACCCTGTTTTCTGAACTCCCCAGAGGCCTCTGACTAGCCACTATTCAGAGACAGGTGGATCTCGGTCCAGTTGTTTAATGAGCAAAAGCTACCGTCGCTTTCTGCAAGGAAATTCCACCTTTGGATACCTTTTCGATGAAACATCTAGTCGGGGGGTGGAGGAAAGAAAAGGGGGAGCTTTGACATCTATTTGGCCTGTACGACTGCAGGTCCTTGAAGGGTCCCCAAAGCCCTTGCCCATTAATCGGCTTCTGTTTACAATTCCATCCAGATCTCCAGTTGCACCAACTTACTTAATCAAAACTTGTAATTCCAGTTTTTCAACTTTTAGAGACAGAGGGCAGGCTAACGAGCAACAATTTTGTTCCTAAATTTCTTCAGCTACCCATATGTATTTTTTCCCCTTCCCCTTACAGACGTCAGTTTTTTCACGCAATGCATTGTGCAAATAAGTGCTTGCCTGCGTTCATGCACATCTCAATTTGTTCCACATATTCCTCAGTCCAGAAAGGCTTTGAGCCTGCCATGCGGTTGAAAACAGCAGTGGGCCTCAGCTGTCACTCGGTGTATAGTTGTTGTCACTGAACAGTGGCCAAGGCAGGCTTGGGCCTACCTTAGCGGCAAAGAAATAAGAACTTTAAAGATGGAGGCCTTAGATTGCTAGGGCTTCCTTCGGGTCCCTCCTTAACGCAGCCCACTTAATTACACAGTGGCAAGATTGGAGAAGATGTATTTAGATCTCCACACACCCCAAAGCAATCTGCATTTGAAACACATTTCTTCCTGGTCCCAAATGCAAATACAGTATGCTACCCAGTAGTTGTGACGAGCATGGGCAAGATTTAAAAAATTGCCTATCCTTCTTTCCACCCAAGAACTATAAATCTAATTGCTGAAAGGCTTCTGTTTGAGATATACCCAGTTTCCATTGTACTGAGTGAAACCTATTTTTTAAAAAATATAGGGTTGCCATATTTCAAAAAGTAAAAACCAGGACCCGACCCCCCCCCCAAGTGATTTTTCTATTTACTTGCCTAAGATCCAGGACAAAGCTCTGCCTTTTGGAATTTCCTCCCTGACCTCAATTTCACCTTTGAAATCCCAGTAATGTCTGGGGAAATCCAGACATATGGCAGCATAGATATCATTTTTATTTTGTACTGAGTGAACCTATTGGTTCCCGTTGCCACTTGGAAGAGTAGATTGATGAAGGAACACATGTGAGATTGACATGGACAGAAGCTAGATTGATACTTCCTCTCTGTTACTGAACAGGACTGCATTTTCTCCCATTTAAATAAACCTATTTTCTCCCAGATTATCATCAAAACTGACAATTTTTTTCTTTTGTGCAGGGCTCTCCTGGTGAACAAGGTCCCTCTGGTGCTTCTGGCCCTGCTGGTCCAAGAGTAAGTATGGATTGGGCTGTAAAGCACAGCATTTTAGCTATTAGCTATTATTGCTAGATTTCAGTCCTTCTATGCACCTGTTGTTGTTGCTGCTGCTGCATACATGTTAACAACAAAAGCTTCACTCATGGTACATTTTTGTTCCGCCTTCCTGACAGGGTCCCCCTGGCTCTTCCGGTGCCGCTGGCAAAGACGGTCTGAATGGTCTTCCCGGCCCCATTGGCCCACCTGGTCCCCGTGGTCGCACTGGTGATGTTGGTCCTGCTGTACGTATTCCTTCTCGCTGTACAAAGCTCATAGTTAACAGCACAATGGGTGGATGAGATCTTTGCCTCCAACTCTTCTTCTTTTCCTTCTCCAGGGTCCTCCCGGACCTCCTGGACCACCTGGTCCCCCAGGCCCACCCAGCGGCGGCTTTGACTTCAGCTTCCTGCCCCAGCCTCCTCAGGAGAAAGCTCACGATGGTGGCCGCTACTACAGAGCTGACGATGCAAATGTGATGCGCGACCGTGACCTGGAAGTAGACACTACCCTCAAGAGCCTGTCCATGCAGATTGAGAACATCCGCAGCCCTGACGGAACCCGTAAGAACCCAGCCCGCACTTGCCGCGACCTGAAGATGTGCCACGGAGACTGGAAGAGTGGTGAGTACAGTCGAGGGGGAAACAATTCTGAGGTGCATCTCTTAAATGCCACTAATTCTCATTTCTTCTGGACCACGTCCGTTGGCAGAATGGCTCTGCCCTGCTCTTTTCTTCCCCGTATATCAATCTTCTCACTTCCCCTCTCTTCTCTGCCACTGTTGACCTTTCTCTTTCACTTGGGGATTGTTTGCACAGCCAAGCATATAGTTGTTTTCTCAGGTCTGGGGCCAGGAATGGATTTTCCACCGGAGCTGACTGGGCAGTGATTTGGGTGCCTTTTCTTGCAGCCTCTTCCCTAAATAACGTGCTTGAGTCAAGCAGAACGATTAATTCCCCCAAGTAGCTTCTATCTGCAGAATGTGACTTGCATTTACTTAGGTCCTAAAGGGTAAATTTCAGTTTCGCTGTTCTGTATGGGACAATGACAATAAAGATTATCGTATCGTGAAGTGGGCCTTCTAAGTTGCTGTAGAGCTTCTAGCTCCAGGCTCTTCTCTGGCCCCTCTTCTTTCTCCTACAAAAAAAATATATGCTTAGGAACCAGAATGTCATTACTTCTGTAGATAATTAATGCTGGGAAGTGATGGGGCAACCATCTATTTTATATAATACACATCCCTCCCCCTATTCCCTGGCTCTTTGAAGTCCATCTCAGCCATACATAGGTAGTTCTCTTTTCTATTCTTTTGTTTTAAGCTGTTTGCCTCCTCATCTTGTACGGAGTAAGGCTTGGGCAGATATTTTCCTGACCCACTTGGGCAAGTCTGAGAACTCATTGCATGGGGGGTGGGATCTGTGAGATAGGAAGAAGCAGGAGGGGGCAAATGGTTGGCCAGTCCCCTTTTAGATCAGGTTGGCGTAAATTGATGTTTTGTTTTGTTTTGCTCCTGTGATCCGTTCTCCATGAACCTCATTCACTTGACCCCATTCCTCACCAGGCGAGTACTGGATCGACCCCAACCAAGGCTGCAACCTGGATGCCATCAAGGTCTACTGTAACATGGAGACTGGAGAGACTTGTGTCCAAGCTTCTCAGCCCACCATCCCCCAGAAGAACTGGTACATCAGCAAGAACCCCAAGGAGAAGAAGCATGTCTGGTTCGGCGAAAGCATGTCCGATGGCTTCCAGGTGAGACCAGGAATCGGTGAGGCAGCGACAGTTAACCAGCAAGTGGCTTAGCTGGGACTGCCAATCCCATATTCCGAGCTGGGACCGGAGAGAGTTATTTCAGGGTCAGGTTTCCTCCAAGTCACCTGCTGAACTAGAATGGATATGAATTCCACATGAATTCCATGTGCAGAAAGAATGTCACAGGCAGAAGAACCTGGTGACTGTTTGGTTGTTTCAATGGAAGCTTTGGGACTGTTTAGCAAGAGGATGAAAAGATTGAGAATATATAATCACCTTAACGCACAGGTAGGAGCAGCCTCAATGAGACTGAGAAATCCATGTCGACTTTCCATGTCTGCCATGGAATCTGCTCAGATTGTAACCAGAAAGATTAAGTTGCCCATTGAGAAAGGGCCTTTAGCTGTAAAAGGCGGAAGAGCCCTGGAATTGGTTGCATAGGGAGGCCTGGGCATCATTGGGCTTTGTTGGAATGGGCTTGATTCACAAGGCAGAACCTGGATGGTGGCTTGATGTCACTTCTAACCTTTATCCAAGGATGTTGAACACAACAGATGATAAATGGACAGGAGGAGGGTATTTATGTTGACCAAGGCACCTCGGAGTACAATTCCTGGTGCTTGCAGGAAGTTGGGCTTGGTGGCTCCTTAAATCACTTCCAACTCTATGATACTTGGAAGCAAAAGGGAGAGGGGAAGACCATTGGTTAAAAGCAAGCATAGGCTAGTTTTCAAGTGATATTCCAGAGGTTCAGCTGGGCTCAAAGGTCCCTTGACTTAGCATGCTGGAGTAGTCTAGCTCAAAGAAGCTGTAGATGCTGCAACTTGGAAAAGCAGTCTGTCAAGAAGAATGTATACCTGTGGCCTCATCTATCTCTCTCTCTCTGCATCTTATTTGTTTCCAAGCTGGATTGGGGCTCCTTAAAGAGGGCAGCAGTCAGCTTATCTGGCTTTGCCCATTATTGCATTACTTCCTGCCTCGGCCCTCTGAGCATGAAGAGAAAGCAAAGAAGCTGGTTAGATTCCTAGATATAGCAGGGGGTGGGGTTCCTAGAAGACGTGACACAAGCGCTAACCAATTCTTTGCTCCCTCCTTCCCTCCGTCTCCCATGGCAGTTCGAATATGGTGGCGAGGGATCCGACCCAGCTGACGTTTCCATTCAACTGACCTTCCTGCGGTTGATGTCCACTGAAGCTTCCCAGAACATCACCTACCACTGCAAGAACAGCGTGGCTTACATGAACGCAGAGACCGGCAACCTGCAGAACGCTCTGCTCCTCCAAGGCTCCAACGAGATCGAGATCAGAGCAGAGGGCAACAGCCGCTTCCTCTATGGAGTCCCCAAGGATGGTTGCACGGTGAGCGATTGGGTCTTTAGATGTCGCAATGAGGGGTGGGGGGTACAATAGATTCTCTCTCTCTCTCAGACTGGAAACCTTGTGCATAAGCTGCAGTGTTTTACTCGCAGCTGGCAGGGATGTTCCCCCTCTGTACCTCCTGCTAAAACCATGCTTTGCAACTGGGAGACAATCCATATAAAAACAAACGCCATATGTAAGAATGGCCAGAGGCAGGGGGAAATAGGGGTAGGCAGGTCTGGCTGAGGAAATCAGGACTGCAGGTTGACGTCTCGGTGCTGTGATTCCTATCTGTGTTTGGAAACACATACACTGGGTGCTTTTCAGTGCTGAAGCATGGCAGATGAAGGATGGAATATCCCTATTCAGCAGCAGAACCCTCTGAAAGATCTCAGGGCGGGGAAGCCGTGGCCCGCCAGAAGTTTGTCGGACTTCAGTTCCCATCAGCTCCATAACCAGTGCTCAGGAGTGATGAGGGTTGCAGTCCAATAATACCTGGAGGGCCGCAGTCTCCATACTGCTGCCATAATAAATCCTCAGAATCTGCAAAGGTGTATCTCGCTTAGTATAGCAGTCCCTACTTGCTTGTGCTCTTGGCATCTGGATCAGGGACAGACTCTTGGACTGTTTCCCTTTGAAGGCACATCCTGCTTTTTGAGCCAAAAGGCCTTCAAGGCAAAAGAGCGTCCAGATGGCTGAGTCCAGAGTAGCTTAAATCCATCAGAAGACAGTGATAGCTCAAGATCAGATGATGTGACTGCTCCCCCTGGCTATTCATGGTGGCTTCCTCTGGACTTAAGGACCTGGATTCTGGTCATGCAGAAGATAGACCATAACATATCCTCCAACTTCTATGTTGGTTCTGCCTCTTCTCTCACAGTGCCCTGAATCCCTGAAGTTCTAAATGCCAGAGTAATTATGTGTTCCAGTGGCACAATGGGATGGGCAGCCAGGGTGGGGAAGGGAGGAGCCAGCTTTTAGGAGCACAGCTGGCCAGGGGAAAAGTTCAGATCGGATGTGGGGAGGGGGTGTCATTCGGAAGCTTCAAAAGTCTATGGAGCCAAAAACAAAATTCTGATTTCTAAATTCTGATTTTTCCCTCCCTCTGCAGCGTCACACTGGCAGTTGGGACAAGACAGTCATCGAATACAAGACAACAAAAACTTCCCGGTTGCCCATCATTGATGTGGCTCCCATGGACATTGGTGGCAGAGACCAGGAATTCGGCTTTGAGATTGGACCAGTCTGCTTCTTGTAAACCCAAAAGGAAACCTGACAGTTTAAAAAATAAAATAAAAAACAGCCAAAAAAGAAGGAAATTTCACATGGACTTGAATTTGTGTCTTTTTCTATCCATCATCTCTAAAACTATTTTTGTTTCCGTTAAAAAAAAACAAAAAAAGCATTAAACCAAAAAAATAAAAATAAATGACTTTTCAAAAATAATTAAGGAAGTGCATCCACTTGCTTGACTTTATTATTATTATTAAAATCCCCAAAGACAGAATGGTTTGATTTTATCTTCTTCTTTAAAAAAAAAAGATCAAGTAATATTGTGGGACCAATATTTGTACATTCCAAAAATACATATATAAAAACCATACAAAATGACAAAATCAGTCGAAACCAAGTAACACCTGGAATACACCTGTATGAAAATCTGGTGTGTGTTTTTGTCTTCCTGGCAGTAATCAGAGCAATACTAAACATAGTGGTAGAACCTGCCCATAACAAGCCCATCAAAAATAACCTCCCCTCCTCTCAGCCCAGAACTGTAATAATAAATAAACCCCAAAATCTACCTATAGACCATCTTTCTCTGCCGGTACCTGATAGAAAGAGATTTATCTTTCTCTCTTTTATTTTTACTCGGAGCAAAGCCACTGAAAAGATGATTCTTTCAGCCATTTTAAATGTACTTTTTTCAGTTTTGTTCAGTCGGCAACAGGGATGAATTTGGCGAAGTTATCATAAAAAAAGGTGTGGCACTGAGTGGTTTTTCGAAACAGAAACCTGTTTGAAGGAAAAGAACAGGTGCTAGTGCCTGTCCCTCTCACAGACATCAGGTAGAGGGGGGAAAAGGCAGGTTTAAGAGCTTTAATTATTTTGTCGGTGAGCAACTGAAGGGGAAAAAATGGCCAATAATACCAGAAAGCAGAGAAAATGTAATGTTTAAATGTATATTATTGTTGTATGGATGGCTACCTCACCATTGTCTTTTTCAAGTTCTTTGGGGTAGTTTTGGGGTCTTTTTTTTAATACTAGCATCAGCTTGCATGGAGGAGGGGGGCGAAGAAACTGGGCAGAGTTTCAGGTTTAGATAAAGGTGCTACCTGTGTCTTTCATATATCTTTTTTTTTTTTTTTAGTCTGCTATGTTAATAATTTTCAGGTCCCATGAACTTTTTATTTTTTATTTTTTTGAGGTGACGAAACCTAGAAAAACCTCGCCCCGAGCACAGCTTTGCTGAAAAGGGGGCCATTTGGTGCTATAGAAATGAGATTATTGGAGGGGAAAAGCAAACTGGATGCCTTGCTGCCCAGAGATACTTGTGAATTTTTTTTCTTCAAAAGGTGCTATTTCTTTTTTAACAAGCAAAAATAATAATTAAAAAAATCGAGGATGAGGAAAAAAATAAATCAAACATTGCTACAAGGGATCAAGGTCTCAGCAGTTTCTGTCTTTCTCTTGTAAAGCAGGTGGATTCTCTTTTGGCTTGTATTTTCTCCCCCATTCCCTCAGTTCTTCTCCTCCATCACCACCTCTCTCTCTTTTTCTCTCTTTCTTCCATCTTTCGTCCCATCCCAAGCAAACACTTTTGCTCATCGCCCTCCCTCGCTGCTGATTCATTTTTCCCTTTCTTATCCATCTCTTTTTCCTCAGCTCTGCCAACATCACCCCTCATCTCTCTTTTTCTCCCGCCCCCTCCACTTTCTGTCTTTCGTTGGGTTTCCAACTCAAGCAAAAAAACCCATAATTCCTCTCTTTCTCACAAGAGGCAGATGTTGTAGGGAGTGTGAGCGGCCGAAGATTCTGTACCTATTTTGTATATGTATAATAATTTGAGATGTTTTTAATTATTTTGACTGCTGAAATAAAGCATGTGAAATGATCCAACACACCGGTTGTTCTTCGGACTTTTTCTGTCACGCAAGGCCAGGGCGTCGGTTGGGAGAACGGGGCAAAGGCTTCCTGCACTTTTACTGGTGTGCCTAACATTTCAAACGTGAGCCGCTTTGGGAAATTATCATTACTAACCAGTGCTATTTTTTTTCTAGAAAAAGAGGTGCCGGAACTCACCATGAACACCTCCCTTGTTGTCTTATAATGGCGCCCATCTGAAGGGTGCCAGAACTGAGTTCCGGAGAGTTCTGACTATATTTAAAAATGCCCTGTTGTTAACTGTCATGGCTTTCCTCAAGGAACCAAGGGGGACACAGTTGTGTGAGGGCATTGAGATAATTTTCTGTCAGAGACAGGGAAGAGGAGCCCAGGTCCTTCATATGTTCCTGGACTTCCAAGTCCCATCAGCCCCTGGTCAGAAATGGTGGGACTTGTACTCCGGCAAGATCTTGAAGGCCACAGGATCCTTGCTTTGGGGGAAAACATGTCCCTGCGTTTCTCACTGGGAGCCCCACCAATTGACATTTGTAGTGTGGGCACGCTGTAGCCTGAGGGAAAGGAGTCTGAGTTTTGTTCCTTCGCTTAGTTCTTCTGACAACTTCTCCCTTTGCATGGTCCTGTCTCATCCTCGCTCTCTCCTTGTACGCCTGGTTATTTCCTCCCACCCCACAACTTCTTCTAGAACTGGTCAATACGTCCCCTGCCCCACCCAACGCTGCTATTAGTCTCGT
Source organism: Podarcis liolepis (assembly GCF_965112155.1). NCBI lineage: Eukaryota > Metazoa > Chordata > Lepidosauria > Squamata > Lacertidae > Podarcis > Podarcis liolepis. The sequence goes on along the minus strand of NC_139573.1, from coordinate 36,386,924 downwards.
CAACTTCTAGCCGCCTGGCTCCCATATGTTTTAACACAGAGAGATGGAAAAAGCAAACTTAAGCAGGTAAAGCGCTCGTCGTTTTAGCTCCCTGAGAAGAAAAACGCCTCTTGTCACTCCGTGGGTCACGCTCCCCCCAGCAAAAACACACCACACCTGTCCTCCTGGCTGCCACCCTCATCCTCAGTTCAACAGATTCATTTTGATTTGATTTTTTTTCTCCCCATCTCCAGATATTTCACCCCCAGACATTTGCCCCCACAGGAATTCCCTGCTGGTTTCCAGCCACCGTGTAATTTCTCTTTTAATCCTCCCTCCCCACCATCTCAAAACCCCCAGAGAGCTGGAAGAAACAAGCAAACAGCCAACCCACCGCCCAACATTCAGTTTCATAACAGAGTGGCAATGAATTCTGGACAAAAAAAACATATAAAAACTACATACTTAGCAAAATGCTGAGGAAGATGGTACTCCTCGAGGCAGGAGGCTTAAGTTCCGACAAATACTTATAAAGCAAAAAAACTTTCTGGGAATATTCCACCCCGAAAATTTCTTTTTCACACTCACATTTCTCCCCTCATATATATTTTTCCCTCCCTCTTCTCTATGAAATGGAGAACACCTTTCTTTTAAAGGAAGCTGGACAAATTCCAGAAACCAAAAGCCCATCTCCCCTCCCACAAACAAAATATCAGTTCCATTTTTTAAAAAAAGGTGCCCCAACACCACAATGGTCACCTTCCCCTCCTGCAATACATTCTTGCAAAGTGTGATTTATGAGGGTGAAACTCCAGAGCTTGAGTTTGCCTAGCGGCCAATGCCATCTTACCCTTGAAGCCTCATGCCAACGATCCAAACTGTGTGGGAGAGATTTGTGGGGGGGGGGAGGATAAAAGGCACTCTGTGCATGCTCAGAAGCACTTCTCCGTGGCACTGAAAAGAGATTTCAAGGCTGAGCTGTGGAGGCACATGCGAAGCTGTGGGATACTGTCTGCAGATGCTCAAAGCCAGAAGGAACAAGCTTCGCAGTCTCATTGCGTCACCTCAACATCCACCAGCCTTTCTTTCTTGGGTTTCTTCTTCCTCTTATCCATTGTCCAGGAAGTATCCTCGCCTCTGGTCTCCTATTCCAGTCTGCCATTATGTCAGATATGCACCAGTTGCAGCCCATCTCCCCAACACCCTACCAGCTCTCTCATGTACTCAGCATTTCTGAGATCTTTGCAAACCGGACGGAGCTTCCCATTCCTTTTGCTTACCTGACGCTCTAAACAGGCCCTCCTCCTCCCTCACCAAACGCGAGAGCTGGCGTCTTCTCCCCACATGCCAGGAAAGCTGGACGGCGTTCAATGGTCCTCATTCAGGAGCTAGCAAGAAGAGGGGCTCTTTGCATCAAAGGGTGCTTTGTCAAAGGGGAAAACGCACAGCAAGGGCATCATGCGCAAACATGCGCACGGTGGATATTTTGCCCCCTTCCAAAGAGGCCTGGTTGTGAAGCCGGAAAAAGCACAGCCGCTCAGACGGCTGCTCATGAATAAGCAGCCTTTGGAAACACAAAGGATGGATGGAGCGTTTTCAAAACAACCAACATCTGTCTGGGAAACCCCAAGGCCCAAATGGAGTGGGACGAAAACCAGTCTTGGCAGTTTCTGCCTTGATGTTGCCGTGTAGCTGTCTTACACAGGGTCAGACCATTTGCCCATCGCAGGGCCGGATTTAGGTTTGATGAGGCCCCAAACTACTGAAGGTAATGGGGCCCTTTATATGTCCAGCTGTCCTTTGTCAACAACAAATTGTCGCTGTTTTTGTGCGTTGAATATATGCTCTATGGTAATTTATGGACCTAATAGGTATCTAAAGCCATTTGCACATGTTGCCAGGCAACCAGTCCATGCAAAATGTAGGCACCCTATATATAGAAATGAGCAAACCAGAGATATTTTAGGGAGCAGGCTAACAGGCAGGGCAAATTACTTACATCATAGAAGAAGAAGAGTTTGGATTTGATATCCCACTTTATCGCTAGCCTAAAAGGTAATGGTAAAGGGACCCCTGACTGCTAAGTCCAGTCGCAAACGACTCTGGGGTTGTGGCGCTCATCTCGATTTACTGGCCGAGGGAGCTGGCATTTGTCCACAGACAGCTTCTGGGTCATGTGGCCAGCATGACTAAGCCGCTTCTGGCAAACCAGAGCAGCGCACGGAAACGCTGTTTACCTTCCCGCTGGAGCGGTACCTATTTATCTACTTGCACTTTGACGTGCTTTCGAACTGCTAGGTTGGCAGGAGCTGGGACCGAGCAACGAGAGCTCACCCCGTCACGGGGATTCGAACTGCCGACCTTCTGATCAGCAAGCCCAAGAGGCTCAGTGGTTTAGACCACAGTGCCACCCGCATCCCTACCCTGAGGAGTCTCAAAGCGGCTAACAATCTCCTTTCCCTTCCCCCCCACAACAAACACTCTGTGAGGCGAGTGAGGCTGAGAGATTTCATAGAAGTGTGACTAGCCCAAGGTCACCCAGCAGCTGCATATGGAGGAGCGGGGAAGCGAACCTGGTTCACCAGATTATGAGTCTACCGCTCTTAACCACTACATACACACTGGCTTGTGTAGGAGTTTTATTTTATTTGTTTTTTATCTTATATTTTGGAAATGCAAATCCAGTTTTTTTTCTTTAAAGAGAGTGGGGCCCTAAGCATTATTAGTATTATTTTTAAAGCCCTATACAGGATTGCCTTCAGATGGCTCGGGGGTCGGATAACACCATACCCTCCAACATACCTCCAATGAAAATAGGGACATCCTAAGGAAAAGTGGGGGGCACGTGTGGAGCTGTGGGTTAAACCACAGAGCCTAGGACTTGCTGATCAGAAGGTCGGCGGTTCGAATCCCCGTGACAGGGTGAGCTCCTGTTGCTCGGTCCCTGCTCCTGCCAACCTAGCAGTTTGAAAGCACGTCAAAGTGCAAGTAGATAAATAGGTACCGCTCCTGCGGGAAGGTAAACGGCGTTTCCGTGCGCTGCTGTGGTTCACCAGAAGCTGCTTAGTCATGCTGGCCACATGACCTGGAAGCTGTATGCCGGCTCCCTCGGCCAATAAAGCGAGATGAGCACCGCAACCCCAGAGTTGGCTGCGACTGGACCTAATGGTCAGGGGTCCCTTTACCTTTTAAGGGAAAGTGGATCATTCCAGGATCAAATCAGAAACCAGGACGGCTTCTCTAAATCAGGGACATCCCTGGAAAATAGGGACACTCAGAGGGTCTGTTCACGATGACCCTAACTAGAAGAAGAAGAAGAGTTTGGATTTGATATCCCGCCTTTCACTCCCCTTCAGGAGTCTCAAAGCGGCTAACATTCTCCTTTCCCTTCCTCCCCCACAACAAACACTCTGTGAGGTGAGTGGGGCTGAGAGACTTCACAGAAGTGTGACTGGCCCAAGGTCACCCAGCAGCTGCATGTGGAGGAGCGGAGACACGAACCCGGTTTCCCAGATTACGTGACTACCACTCTTAACCACTACACTACACTGTAGTGTAGACTAACTACATGTAGACTAGCCCCAAAACACCCACTGCCCAGAAATGTATCCATCATCAATATTAAGACTGATCTGAAATGCCCACTTAGCAATGATGCGCTCTCAGGACACGAAGAACTACAACAGAGTCTGCATAGTGCTCCAACTATTCATCTACAATGAAGCTTCTGTTTCCCAGAGGCCCTTCGACTTGGACTGGGGGTGGGATAACTTTGCAGCACACTCTGAATTTGCTCCTTCAGAACTCAGGCAATGCTTGCTGTACAGCAAAATCTGTGCTCTGTTCAACAGAAAATGGATTTTACAAAATGGAAAATGATTGTGAAATGGTGAGGCATTGCTGCAAAAAGGACCGCCTTTGTGTTTATACTCATGCATTTATCCATTTCTGGTCCTAGCTTCAGAATCAAGGTGCAAGGTATATGAGATGTGCAGTATGCGCCTTCATATTTGCCTTATTAAATCAAACTTTTCACATGGCTGCTCCACAGATTTGGAGGCAGGGAATGCTGCTCTGGTGATGTCACAGAAACTGGCCAATCAGCAGCTACCACAACCACAGATATATCTGGGAGATCAAGCTTAGAATCTGTTTCTTTCCCCAGGTAGAGCTTGAAGCGTGCTGAAGATCTGCAAAAACCCGTTTGCTCTGAGCAGACGACAGCTAGACAGAAAAGCTGTGTTCCATATTGTGGGCTATGGAGACTCCTCCACTTTTCTGCAACTGAATGGAACGGAGACGAGGATAGGAACAGGTTGCTTTTTCGTGGATTATGTGCTTTCATGTTATGGTCCTTGGTTAGCCAGTGAACCAGAAAAGGAAAGAAAAAGCTGGCTTGCTTTTTTTCTGGATGCAGCCTAAAAAGAGAGCCAATACTTTCGGGAGATGGAGGAGGAGGAGAATCCTGGACATTCTGCTCCAATCAACTGCCATGGCATTAAATTTGTAGGTTGTTGTTCTTCAGATGACTCTTGATTCCTCCCAGAACTAAAGACTTAAAAGCACCAAATAGACTTTTTAAAAATATTGCTTTAATCACTGTTCAGAGTTCACTTGTTGTGGCATCACAGTGCGTCCGTTAACAATGAAAGGTTATTATTTAGTTAGGTGGTAGTGCAAAGGTAAGTATAGTGTGTGTGTGTGTGTGTGTGTGTGTGTCAGAGAGAGAGAGAGAAAGAGAGAGAGAGGAAGGAAGGAAGGAAGGAAGGAAGGAAGGTTTTTCTTTTAACGAGAGTGTCATATTTAAAGTACAAAACTGTAAAATGTTTTTATTGAAGTGTTCTGTGAATTGTGAAAGCTGACATATACAGATCTCACATCTTCCAATACAAAGGGGGTAATTTTGCCTGAGTTGTCATTTTAGGATTTTAAAACCGGGGGGGGGGGGGGGGACCTGTACTCTTTGAAGACAAGGGGCTTCCATAATGTTCTATTTGACAGTTTCTGATGTCCAACTGTGACATACTGTGTGAACCAGGAGTATAGAACATTTGAATCTATATGTCGGGGTGTCTGTGAGCATGTGGCAGTCAAAGGTGTTGAGGTTTTCTTTGTACAGAGCAGGAAGTAGGATTGGGTGAATATGTCCATTTTGGATTCTCTCTGTTTTTCATTTTTCTAGTCTTAAACTCAATTCTCCACCCTGCCACATTAGTTTTTATTCATTAAAAAAATAAGTCAGCGTGAAAATTAATCAGCATCTTAGTGCAAATTTCTCCATATACACACGTCAATGCAATTTTATGCACGTTTTTGCAAGCAATTTCCCCATATGTAATGCAATTTGATATGTCAGTTTCCATAATCACACATTTCAGCGTATGTGCATTTTCTTTACTCATTACCTGGCTGGAGAACTGCACGGCAAAATCCAGAGAACAGTGAATTCCGAAGGATGCTTCAGGTCACCTTATGTTCAGTGAAGTGTGATTTATGTATGTTTGCCTTTAAATGCGAACTGAACCAAATTTATCTCCATTCCTAGCTGGGGAGGCAGCATTCTCAGAATATGAGGTGTTGAGGATTTCTCTGTGTGAAATAAAAAAATTCCTTCCAGTAGCACCTTAAAGACCAACTAAGTTAGTTCTTGGTATGAGCTTTCGTGTGCAAGCACACTTCTTCAGATACACAGTGTAAAATCCTTCAGATACACCGTGTATCTGAAGAAGTGTGCTTGCACACGAAAGCTCATACCAAGAACTAACTTAGTTGGTCTTTAAGGTGCTACTGGAAGGAATTTTTTTGTTTTGACTATGGCAGACCAACACGGCTACCTATCTGTAACTGGATCTGTGTGAAATGAGAGAGTAGGCTGTGCAAGGACACAGCATGTGCTAAGGGGGTGTGGGAGATTTATTATATGCATTAATAGGTCCATGCTGAAGTGTGTGCAGGTTAAAAAAAAAAAAGGTAAAGGACCCCTGGATGGTTACATCCAGTCAAATTCGACTATGGGATTGCAACGCTCATCTCGCTTTCAGGCCGAGGGAGCCGGCGTTTATCGTGTGTGTGTGTTTGTACACTCCGGCAGGATATAAACAAATATTTTGAAAATAAACCTTTGAGTTGTGTGTTGGAAATGAATGTTTCTCGGTGGTGGCTAGGCAGTGCCTTTGTTGGAAGTAGAGATAAGGTAGAAATTCAATTCGGCTTCCATTCAAAGCCCGATCTATCAAACCTGCACTTACCCAAACCACGTGAGAGCCAAAACAAAGCCATTTTTTTGAAGTTAGCACTTATCCAAGTTTTGCAATGTAGCTCTCCAACCTATCCATGGTTACAAAAATGCATATATCAGGGGAAAGTATGCATTAGAATGAATATATTCACGAAAACTCGATACAAAAGTGCATTATATTAGGAAAAATTGCTTGGAAACGTGCATATCAGTCAAACCTGCATACAAAAATGTGCTTATTAGGAGAAATTTGCACTAAATTGCTGAAGAATTTTTATGAGGATTTATTTTATTTTTTTACAAAGAAAATTGCCAATTGTTGCAGAAATATGGAGGACAGAATTTAAGACTGGAAGAATGAGAAGCTGGGAGAACCAAAATGGACAGACCTTTCCATCCATTGCTGGAAAATATTTACGCCCATTGTACAAATGTGTGCGGGTGAAAATTAATGTGTGTGTGTGTGTGGTGCCATTTGGCACAGCATGTGTGTTGAAGTTGTGCATGAGGTTTTAGCATACCTTTAGTTTCCACTCTGATTTATGGAAGGTTTTCCAACTTGAACCCATCAAAGCTGCATAACAGTTACAGAATGTGACGCTAACCAAGAAATCCAGCCTTTTGAAGGCTCTTAATTGGGGAGAAGGTAAATAAAAATAAAATAAAATAAAATAAAATAAAATAAAATAAAATAAAATAAAATAAAATAAAATAAAATAAAATACAATACAAAGAAGCGTGTTCAACCTTTTATCACAACAAGGTGCAAAATGGTAATCAAAGGACTCTTTGATCGCAGTCACTCTATGGGTTCAAAGAGGTATTGTTGTGACGTTACCCACAGAACTCTGGGCACTGTAGTTCTGTGACCAAGGTTATGTACCCACAATGCCTGGCACCAGCAGCTCTGAACTACCCACCCACCACTTGGATATGTAGCAAAAACACAAAAACAGCATTGCCCCGGGAGTCAAAATGCTTAACCCTACAAACATATGCACAGAGTTACCGAATTCCCACCATTACCCCAATTCCCACCATTATCAAAGTGGAAACAAGCAGGAAAGCAAAATCCACTCTCCCGAGTTTCGAGAGAAGTTGCCTCAATATTGAGAGAAGTCTTTGGTGGGGACATTCTCCACAGCCTCGCCGGATTTGACCTGTTGGAGGGAAAGAGGAGGGAGGAGTTTAATACCACATGCATTTCTTTGGCTTCCGTTACTGAGTAGGGGGAACGGAGACTACAAGAGGGGTCATTCATCCACCAGAATGTTTCTGTGTCTTTGTACAGTGGTACCTCGGGTTACATACGCTTCAGGTTACATACGCTTCAGGTTACAGACTCCGCTAACCCAGAAATAGTGCTTCAGGTTAAGAACTTTGCTTCAGGATGAGAACAGAAATCGTGCTCCGGCAGCGCGGCAGCAGCAGGAGGCCCCATTAGCTAAAGTGGTGCTTCAGGTTAAGAACAGTTTCAGGTTATGTACGGACCTCCGGAAAGAATTAAGTACTTAACCCGAGGTACCACTGTACTTGCAAAAAAGAAAGAAAGAAAAAGGTTCCCCACCCCTGCAAAAAGGACAGGGTTAAATCCTGCCTTGACTGAGCACTAGCGTTATAACTTTTTGACTTTAAAAAAAAATAAATCACACCTCTTTCCTGTATCATAAAGGGATGAACTTTTGCTTAGAAACACTGAAAAGGGACTAATTCTTCTCAGCTGCGAAAAAAAGGTCACCCCGAAATGAAAAGTTGGTATCACCATATATGTAACATTGCTACTCATAAGTATTAGCAATTTTTAAAACTTTATGGGACTGTTTAGAACTTTTACAGCTGTCTGGAACTTCCTAAAACTGTATTGGAGAATCACTGGAAGCAGGAGCCATCTGTACTCCAGATACCAAGAAGTAATCAGTGCGCAGAATGCGCAATCAAAAGCGATGCGGGAATTTTATAGTGCTCGAGGCAGAAACAAAGACAAACTGCAACCTCGATTTATTCTAAGCAGTAATAAATGATGTACAATGTACAAGGCATTATAAACTTTGCAATGATGTACAATGTACAAAGCACAAGTATTATAAACTTTGCAATCTCTGTTTTCCCTGTATTATAATACATGCTGTGCGCATTACAGAATACACTACAGTTGTAGCTTGGTTGTCAAACTTAATCCATTCCGGGAGTCCGTTCGATTCCCAGAACCGTTTGAAAACCAAGGCGCAGTTCTGATTGGCTGCAGGAGCTTCCTGCAGTCAATCGGAAGCCGCGTCGGACATTCGGCTCCCAAGAAATGTTCACAAACCGAAACACACACTTCTGGGTTTGCGGCATTCAGGAGCCAATTTGTTTGGGAGCCAAGCCATTCTACAACCAAGGTACCACTGTATATAGCTACATGTGCAAAAATCAATTTATTGATTTTGTGGTAAAATCTTTTTTTCAAACGATTTGGAAATGACAGTTCATTCCACTGTTTTTAGGCCAAAGTTCATCTAACTAAGCTACAGGAACATGAGGTTGTAAAAAAATATATGTTATAACCCTACTGAACATGCCTGTTCCCAGGCATTCAAGGCCCCATTCAGCTCTATGGCTCTGCAGTGGCTGTGGAGGAACTCACCTGACAAACGTTCACTGCTGAGCCAGGATGAGAGGCACCTGGGCAGTGTCAAAGCGGGCGCTTCTCATGGGATTGGTCCTCTCGCCCGTGCGGACGTTGAACATGGGCATGGTGGAGAGGGGCCTGGGAACATCTCGGGTGCTGGCCATCTCCCTCAGCTCCTCAGTGTTGTCGTGGATTGTGTGGTGATGCACCATTTGGATGCTGAGGAAGAAAAGAAATGGTATTATCCCAACAGGGTTGATGCGGGGATAAAATGGGGAGGGAGGGAACTATGTACAATGGTACCTTGGTTCTCAAACTTAATGCATTCCGGAAGTCCGTTCCAAAACCAAAGCATTCCAAAACCAAGACGCACTTTCCCGTAGAAAATAATGCAAAATGGATTACCGTATTTTTCGCCCCATAGGACGCACTTTTCCCCCTCCAAAAATGAAGGGGAAATGTGTGTGCGTCTTATGGGGGCGAATGCAGGCTTTCGCTGAAGCCTGGAGAGCGAGAGGCATCGGGGCGCACCGACCCCTCTCGCTCTCCAGGCTTCAGGAAGCTATCCGCAAGCCTTGCGAGCCCTGGAGGGCGCCCCGTGCTTCGGGCAGGTGTGCGCAAGGCTTGGGGCGGCAGCCATGGCTGGGGGGGGGGAATTTTTTTAAAATTCATTCCCCCCCAAAAAAAAATGAGATGCGTCCTATGGGCCGGTGCGCCCTATAGGACGAAAAATACGGTAATCTGTTCCAGACAATTAAAAACAACTCGTAAAACAGCAATTTAACCTGAATTTTACTATCTTGCGAGACCATTGATCCATAAAATGAAAGCAATAAACACTGTACTGCAGTCACACAATCAATCAATCAATCAGTAACTGAACTGGGTTCCACACAGTCACAAAAACAAAACAAAAAAGAGCTGCAAAAACAAGAAAAATGCAAAATAAATAGCAAAAACAGACAGACCTCAGCGTAACACTTAAAACGGAAGTGTGGCCATCAATTCGGAAGCGTAACACTCAAAACGGAGAATGTTCAGCTTCCCAAAAAAGTTCGCAAACCGGAACACTTACTTCCAGGTTTGCAGTGTTTGGGTTCCAAGTTGCTTGAGCACCAAGGCGTTTGAGAACCAAGATATCACTGTACAAGACTGAGAAGGAGAAGTGAGATATAAACAGGGCCAACCCACCCATGAGGCAAAGTGAGGTGACCGCCTCAGGTGGCAGGATCCATAGGGTCAGCAGATCCCAGTGTAGATATTTAGTCCCCTCTTGTTCCTAATGTAGATCTTCCCTCATCCCTTCTTCCCTGGCAGGGAGGGAGGTGCCATTTTGAGGTTCTCCTCAGTCGCCAAAATGTCTTGGGCTGGCTATGGCTATAAATGTGGTAATAGTAATAATAATCATGGGGCACAAGGACCAGTTGACCTGGCTTTACGATGATGCATGAAATGTATCCCACTTTAACTAGCAGCACCCCTCCAACAGCCAAGGTGGGAGTCTTATTGTGGCCCTGCTTACCTGGAGACTAAACCTGGGCCCTTTTCTATGCTACATATTCTCTCCATCACTCAGCTGACATGTGGACACTGAGGTCCACCTCCCAGGGTCTTCTGGAGGTTCCCTCACTGTGAGAAGTGAGATTATAGGGAACCAGGCAGAGGGCAGTAGTGGTGCCCACCCTGTGGAATGCCCTTCCATCAGATGTCAAGGAGATGAGTAAGTATACAACTTTTAGAAGGCATCTGAAGGCAGCCCTGTATTGGGAAGTTGTTAATGTTTGATGTTTTATTGTGTTTTTATAGATGCTGGAAGCTTCTCAGAGTGGCTGGGGCAACCCCAGTCAGATGGATGGGATACAAATATTACTACTACTACTACTACTACTACTACTACTCTCATTTGTTGAGTTAACAAATAGTTCAATGTGTGTGTTTTTTAAAAGAAAATAGCAAACCATTAAGTGGAAGAGGCAGGCGTGTGATGCAGTACCTCAGGCAGTATCCTCGTGGCATCATAGAGCACTAAGCTGACATCACAGAGCATCCAGCTTTGTTCCCATGGCAACTAGCTGGACCTAAATACACAAAATGTGCCTGAGAGATGGACAGGATTGATTTGCCTTGCAGCTGAGCACCATCAACTTGAAATCCTCTACCCTCCAAGGCAAGCAAACTCAAAAGTACTGTTGAGAGAGGTTGAAAAGAGATAACTGTTTATTCAGGAACCAAGTATCGCAGCAAGGATTGGGTGAGCGCACGGGCGAGTCAAGTTGCGAATGTGACAAGATATTGGGAGCCACAAAAATCTCCAAACCCGTTTACTTTAATTGACAGACGTGGTAGGCACGTGTGGACAATATAGACCAAGAGAGAAAGACAAAAGCAACACCCCCGTTGACTTTAGAACCAACAGAACTATCCACCCAGAAACAAGAAGAAGAAGGGGGTCAAACAGAAGGCAGTTTCTGAGCAATATGATGGAGTCAAAAGAATTTGCGGATGTTCCTTCAGCTGATGCATCTGAAACAGGCTCAACCAACGGAGACTCAGCTCCAGAAGACACTGAAGAATCTGATGTTTCTCCAAACATGCAAACCTCGGGTTCCTCTGAGGACCCTTCTTCCCTGGATCCTTCCTTGCAGAGAGGCAGAAGAACTCCTGGGGCAAGGACTGCTTCCGACCGCAATCCAACGAGAGCCACTGTGCCCAAGCCACCCACCACCCACCTTTCCTTGCTGATATTTACAGCCGTGGCCACCTGCCGGAGAAAGACTGGGCTTTCCCTGCAATCTCTCCAGAAGACCGTGACCGACATGGGCTATGACATGGAGGAGAAGAAGCACTACTTCATGAGGTCCATCAACAACATGGTGTCCAAAGGGCAACTCTGGCAAGTGAAAGGGAAGGGAGCCACAGGCTTCTTCAAGGTCAACCCCAACATTGTCAAGAAGTACCAGCCCAAGATGAGAGGCCGGAAGGCCAAGGAAGCCGCCAAGAAAAAAGGCAGCCAAGCCACGTCCAGGAGTGGCAGGAACAAGAAGCAAGGGAAGGCAGAGTCCGGCCGAGGCGCAAAGAGGAGCAGGGCTCTCTCTCTCCCAGCTGCCCAGAATCAGGTCAAAGTGTGAAGGGTGCTTGCTGTGTCCTCCAGAGTGACTTCCGCATCCTTATGACGAATAAAGCAAGCCCTGTATTTAAAATTCAACGGTGTCTGTAATTTTTCCCATTCCTCAAAAAATCATATAAGTGGAGAAGGGGGAGGACAAAACTAAAAAACAGTGTGGGGTGGGTGAATTGTCTTTTTCCAGTCTGTAGGTCCCATCATCATCATTTAAATTTGTATACCGCCCTATACCCGCAGGTCCCAGGGCGGTTTGCAGGATATAATCCAAACACAGAAACGCGAAACACACAATCAAAAGATAAACAAAAAAACAAGTAACACTGACAACACATTTTAAAAGGGCATCGGATGTTCACTGGCCAAAGGCCTGGTTAAAAAGGAACGTTTTTGTCTGGCCCTCGAAGGCTTATAATGAAAGTGCCAGGTGAATATTTTTTTAACCCTTTACAAAGTATTTGAAGACACAACAAAGCGAACTGGACTCCTTGGCTGGTTTTGAATAAACATTCACAAGCTTTTTATTGATAATAATCAGCTAAATAGTTTGAGGATCTATACAACTGTGTAACATGCAGAAAACAGCATTTCTAGAGAAATCAAAGACTGGAACTGAGGGAAGCCGGGGGTGGGGTGGGTGGGTTCTGTGGGGGAAGGATGATATGTTTCTGGATAATATGTTTTGTTTTAATTTTGAATTAAAAGTTATTTTTAAAAAAGGAACATTTTTGTCTGCCCCTCGAAGGCTTATAATGATAGCGCCAGGTGAACCAGGTGATACCCTGCCCATCTGGCTGGGTTTCCCCAGCCACTCTGGGCAGCTTCCAACAGAATATTAAAATATTATAGTCTATTAAACATTAAAAGCTTCCCTAAACAGGGCTGCCTTCAGATGTCTTCTAAAAGTCTGGTAGTTGTTCTTCTCTTTGACATCTGATGGGAGGGCGTTTCACAGGGCGGGCGCCACTGCCAAGAAGGCCCTCCGCCTGGTTCCCTGTAGCTTGGCTTCTTGCAGCGAGGGAACCGCCAGAAGGCCCCTGGCACTGGACCTCAGTGTTGTTACGCTCCAGATCTGTTGTGGATGCGGCCTCCTTTTTCACCAACAATTTATCCACCATGTGGCTGTCGTCGTTTTTCCTTGGTGGATGTTTTTTAATTGTACTTATTCTTTACTGTGAAATCACTTCAGGGAAGGCTTTCATGAATGAGAAGGGGGGAAATGCTAGTCAATCCCCTTTCTGCATTAATCTGCAATTTTGGCGGCGGGTGTGCCGGTGTTAATCTCAAAATGTGTATTTAAGATGTACTTTAATAGATTATCCACAGGCATCGTTTACCTCAGAATGCATAATTTATATGTGCTTTGCACATTTTTAATTGCCAGTAACTGCACTGCATTGAGATCTGGCGGTTAGCAAAGTACTTATCTGCACATCAGTCCAAAAGGTGTGGGTCTCTCTTTGGAACCTGAATGTCTGATGCGGCTTCCATGGCTTCTGATTGGCTGCAGGAGCTTCCTGCAGCCAATCGGAAGCTGCGCCTTGGTTCCCGAATGTTTTGGAAGTCGAACAGACTTCTGGAACGGATTCCCATGAGCCTCCATGGTGGCTGGAGGGGACGGGGAAACGTTCTAAAATGGCGCTGTGCATCTGGGTGAGATAGGAGGCACAGCTTCAGGCCACAACTGCCACTCACGGGAAAGACTGCGAGCAGCCATTATATTAGGACTTGCAGCTTTGTAAAAAAAATGTGGCTACAAGAGGAAACGATGGGTGTCCGTTCACAATACGGGCACGACTTCCAGTTAGCCTCATATCTTAGGAATTTGTCCGTACCTACCTATCAGCGTTTATTTACCAAAGCTAGATTAAATGTGTTTCCATTGGAAGTTCTAAATGGTAGACTGAGAGGCATCCCCTGCCAGAAGAGGCTTTGTTGGTGTTCTCAGGACGTCGATTGCATGAACCATATCCTACTGCATTGTGGGCAGTATGAGCAAGCAAGGGATCAGCTGATCAAACCCTTACTCGCAAATTTGCCAGGAAAATCTGAAGCCTCCCATATTAAAAACCTTCTGGAGGATAGGTCAAACGATATTACGCTGACCATGGCAAAGTTTCTTTTGGAGGTTGCAAGAAACAGAGACCATCGTGCTCTAGACACAGCAAAATGACTACCTCGGTCTCTTTCGCCTGTTGTTTGGTTGTCTCAACTGTACAGTGGTACCTCGGGTTGAGTACTTAATTCATTCCGGAGGTCCGTTCTTAACCTGAAACTGTTCTTAACCTGAAGCACCACTTTAGCTAATGGGGCCTGCTGCTGCTGCCACGCTGCCCGAGCACGATTTCTGTTCTCATCCTGAAGCAAAGTTCTTAACCCGAGGTAGTATTTCTGGGTTAGCGGAGTCTGTAAGCTGAAGCGTATGTAACCCGAGGTACCACTGTATCTTGTTTTGAAATTGTTTTGTGCGTCTATGGACTGCAATAAAGATACACACACACACACACACACACACACACACACACACACATCCCCCGGTTGCTTCAGACCTCCATCTCAAAAGGCTGAGAAGAAGCTGCCCTTTCTCATGTCTTTGGATCAGATGTTAACCATCTTAAATAAGAGGCACAAAAACAGAGGCACTTCAAATACGACACTTTATTCTTTTTCCTCCTTACACACAGCGTCAGCTATGGGAACCTGTCATCAGCATAGGACTCTGCAAGTCAGACGGCTTAGATGTCATCCTCTTGGTCTTCTTCCTCCTCTTCTTTCTGCTCTTCCTCTTTTTCTTCTTGGGTACTTGCTTCGGTTTGAGATCTGGCAAGGCCTTCCCCTTCCCTTTCCCCTTCCCTTTCCCCCTTCTCCTCCTCTTCTGGCTCCTCCTCCTCAGCAACCTCATCATCATCCGGCTGATGGCGTAGCAGCCCGTGAGCCCTCGGCCACTCAGCTTCCGCAAAACACCTTTCGCCACCAAGGCCCTCAAGACCCTCTTGAAGTAGCTCTTCTTCTTCTCGAGGTCGTATCCGGTGGCCGCCACACTCTTCTTGAGGGCTTGCAGGGAGACGCCGTGACGTTTCTCTCCCGAGGCCACCACCTGGAAAATGAGCTTGGAGACGCCGCGCTTTGGAAAGAGGAATTTCCAGGGGAAGGAAGGTTTGTGGAGCTCTCTGCCTTTCGTTTTGGACTTGGAGGTAGACTTCAGGTGTTCGCCGGAACATGACGGCTGAGGCTCCCTTAAGGCCTGGTCTTCCTGATGTGCCGGGGGGTCAAAGATGTCCGCCGATATCTTCTCCTCTGAGCACTTCTCATTATTAACCAAGAAATCAATCTGCGTTTCGCCTAAGGCACTCATCTTCTCCTTAAGCCTGGCTTGTGTTGGTACATCCCTACGCTACCTGCCTCGCAGCTGAGGAAGATGTTGGGTGGTGATATCCTGTGCAAGGCAGATATGACAAAGCCATCCTGCTTTGCCAGAGGTTATGAGGTTACAGGGGAGGGACTTGGACTAAATGGTCGCCATGGAAACAGCTTGGTGCATTGTGGGATCACAAGCCCCCTGTGATGCTGCTCCCATGTGATGACATCATCAACAAGTGCACATCTCTAGTCAATGGTCCAGCGACATCCCTATCCTGTTGCAGACCAGAATATTTATTTTATTCTAACATCAGCGATGTCCCCCACTGTGACCAAGGGCAGTAGGCCCATTTAGGCTGTGCAAGACAGGTGTCAGGCTCCAGGCACTTGGCTTTCTCCCCCGCCCCCTTTCGCTGCAGGACAAAGCGAAAGGAGTCCCTGACCACTTAAAGCAGGCATAGGCAAACTCGGCCCTCCAGATGTTTTGGGACTACACCTCCCATCATCCCTGACCACTGGTCCTGTTAGCTAGGGATGATGGGAGTTGTAGTTCCAAAACATCTGGAGGGCCAAGTTTGCCTATGCCTGATTTAAAGAGTCTTTAATGATCACAGCAAAGGAACAAAGCATCCATTCTCAGAATTGAAGGTGTTTCCCAATTCCCAACTGGTGGGAAGTTTGGGAGATGGAGAAAATCTGATTCCCATTCTTTTGAGAGGAAATATCAATTTGAAAGAATTAAGTTTACCAAGATTGCTATCATAGTAGCAGGGAACTTGAGCTGACCTACAAAAAGACTTAAAATCCATTTTCTCTCTTTGAATTTTATAAGAGACATAAAGTCCAGAAGGAGTGATATATTTTATTCTGGAACTTTAAAGTCCCCTCAGAAATTTGCTCCTGGGGCCACGGACCCCCTGTACCCCATGCTACACTACTGCATGGAACACACAGCTCCACCACCCCCAACACCACTCCCCACTCATACCTGATGTCACTTCCAGGTAGCGCATTCACTGAATGGGCTTAACTATTTTGCAAGGACGTCAGGTGACTTCCACTATTTACCGAGCATCCATTCTCATTCATTTGCGGGAGATTAGGCAACGTTGCATCAAGCAGATGTTATCACACACTTGCCGACACGTTTTCACCGTCACTTTCCTAACCGCATAAAGTCCAAGCTTTGGGGGAAGTGGGTTTGTCGCAAAAGAGCTCCAGATAAATGCTAAAATTTGCCAGCCTGTGGTTGAATCTCACCCAGAAATATCAACTGTCTGGAAGTGACCTCAGCCTGTCTAATGGTGGGGCTGGCCCTGTAGTCATGGCACGTAAGACAGGAATTTCAAAATGATTGCAAGGATTTGGTCAACAGAAGAAGAAGAAATTCATACGTTCAATACCCGTGACTGATATATAATGCTGGCGTGTGAGTTTTGCTTCATCCACATTTTCAAATAAGGTGTGTACTTCGGATCGCCTCACTTTTAAAAGACGACAATAGAAAATACAAAAAAGGGTGTGGCTGAAAGGGGAAAAACAACTTCTGAAATACAGACACTGGGTGTGGGGTATGTGGAAGTAATGATTTCACATTTTTACAAACCACTCACATGCAAATGGAGGCACTACTACTTACTCTGAGGTCTTCTGGTCCCTTTTCTGCCTACAATTTAAAAAAGGAAGAAAACTGGGGTTAGGTCCAATTTGGCAACAGAAAACCTTTAATTTAGTATACTCAGGGCTGTACCAAAATAATAACCGTCCTATATACTCTAGCTCAGCCTTTCTCAACCTGTGGGTCCCCAGATGTTGTTGAACTACAACTCCCATCACCCCTAGCTAGCAAGGCCAGAGCTCAGGGATGATGGGAGTTGTAGTCCAACAACATCTGGGGACACACAGGTTGAGAACCGCTGCTCTAGCTGAACATTTTCTGGACCTGTCCTTGGTAAATCACTGTCGGATTTTAAACCCATTTTTGCCTTTTGGGAGACTGTGACCATGTTTGCAGGTCACATGGAAGTATGGTGTAGGGCTGGTGAACAACTAGCCCTCAGGTTAATTGAATTTGGCCCTCGGGCTGTTTTTTACATGGGTTGCACTGGGGACCTCAACCCGATATATAACCCAGCGTGGCCAATGGTCAGGAATGATGGAAGTTCTCATTCAGCAACATCAGGGGAGCCAAGGTTACCCTATGGTAAGCAGTATCCCTGCTGCCTTAAACTGCCTTGCCATTGCCGCCCCTTTATGATTTCCCAGGGTTCTAGAATGCACAGGGAATTCCCATGATATCGCCGTCTGGCCTCTTTAATAGCAGGAGGTTCAGCTTTGCTGGGAGCTCGGGAGAAGAAGGGTCAAGGACTGGCAAGTCACTGACCAGTGTACACTGGAGTGGCAGAGAAGTGGGGCAGTAGCCTGACTCAGGAGAGGCGGTCAGTGATTTGTGGGGAACTGTACCAGCCAGGAGGCAAGATTCAGAGGGAGGAGAAGCTTCAGAGCTGGAGGGTGGAGCCACAGGCTGGGTCAGAAGAAGAGGAGGAAGAGGCAGGTCAGGCAAGTGAAGGCCTGAGTGCTTCCCCACCTTCTCTTGCAGCACTATCCCTCAGCACTAGGAGGGGACCGAAAAGGGAAGTTTCCACATAGGCATAGTCCCCAGCTGTGTGAATGTAGCCCATTGGTGGAAGATACAGAAAACCCCAATTTCTCCCCTCCCACACCCCCTTTGAACTATCGTGAAATGTCTTATAGACACAGAACTACCAAAAGAAAATAAAAGACTGTTTATGTATGCCACGACAGCAGCAAGGATGCTCCTAGCCCAGGGATGGGAAAAAGAAGAAGTACAGAGAAGAGTGGCAGACCAAGCTGATGGTCTATGCAGAGATGGCAAGACTGACGGGAAAGATCAGAAATCAGGAAGACCGAGTATTTTCAAAAGACTGGAGTGACTTTCTAACATATCTGAGAGATCACTGAAAACAGTTCAAATCATAGGCAGGAATACAGTGACACTCATAATGTAACATTGGGTACTATGATTATATAACAGATAGAATACAGTAAAGTATGCAGGAATAAAATTTAGAATTGGAACCCATGGAGGAAGGAAGGAGGTCTCAAGGTTCAAAAGAACCCTTTTTTCTTTCTTTTTAATGTGTGTAACTATTTTGTAATGTACTACAGTAGCACCTCGGGTTAAGTTAGCCTTGGTAACGTAAACTTCAGGTTGCAAAAGCGGCAAACCCGGAAGTGTTTTGCTGCGTGTGCACGTGCAAAAGTGGTCTACTGCTGCACGCATGCATATAACAGTGATCCTCAGGTTGTGAAAACCTCGGAATCCGGCCAGACCTCTAGAACGGATCCCATTCACACCGGAGGTACCACTGTATTATGAAATGCCCACGGGAGGCTGCGGTCCTCCCTCAGACTCAAACTTACACGCCTTCCCGTCGGCAGCACATGATGTAGGCCAGGAGGAGAGCGAGGAGGAGCGCCAGGAAGAAAGGGAGGAGGAAAGTGAGCAGGAAGTCGCTGAAGAACTCCCTGTCGGGGGCGTCATCCGGAGGATTGAATTCGCTGCCTTCCTCTAGCACTCCGTCTCCATAGATGGTCACCACTTCCGTGGTGTTTATATTGGTGAGGTCTATCTGAGGAGCGGAAAAAAGGGGGGTTGGAAAGACGGAGGGGGAGTGAGCATCTCTGGGATGGCCCAGAGCATGCCACCACCCACTTTCTCCAGCGTCCCCTCTCACCAAGGTGAGGTTGCACCAGTCGATCTGGAACCGAGGGCTGAAGGTGTCGTAACAGGTGAGGGCCGGCTGTTGCAGCAGTTTGCACCGGTTGCGGTTGGCAGGGGACTTGACCTTGGTTAAGCACTCGTTGAATGGCTCCTTGGAGCCCACCTTGATGAACACCCTGTGAGAAAGAGAGAAGGCCGCCGAGACCATATAACACCGGTCCTGAAAGACCTACATTGGCTCCCAGTACATTTCCAAGCACAATTCCAAGTGTTGGTGCTGACCTTTAAAGCCCTAAACGGCCTCGGCCCAGTATACCTGAAGGAGCGTCTCCACCCCCACCCAGACACTGAGGTCCAGCACCGAGGGCCTTCTGGCGGTTCCCTCACTGCGAGAAGCCAAGCTACAGGGAACCAGGCAGAGGGCCTTCTCGGTAGTGGCGCCCACCCTGTGGAACGCCCTCCCACCAGATGTCAAAGAGAACAACAACTACCTGACATTTAGAAGACATCTGAAGGCAGCTCTGTTCAGGGAAGTTTTAAATGTGTACCATTTTAATGGAGCCCACCTTGATGAACACCCTGCGAGAAGGAGAGAAGGCCCCCGAGACCATATAACACCAGTCCTGAAAGACCTACATTGGCTCCCAGCACAATTCCAAGTGTTGGTGCTGACCTTTAAAGCCCTAAATGGCCTTGGTCTCAGAGCTGGACCTCAGTGAATGATGGGGGGTGGAGATGCTCCTTCAGGTATACTGGGCCGAGGCCAAAGGAAAGCAGAGCGATATGTTTGGCACCAGCTGGGTTGCAGGAGTTTACCTTCACCTTCACCTTATATTTTATAGTTCTTTTATACGTGTATATTTTTATAAGTTTAGATAGTACCTCAGATTAAGTACTTAATCTGTTTCAGAGGTCCGTTCTAAACCTGAAACTGTTCTAAACCTGAGGTACCACTTTAGCTAATGGGGCCTCACGCCACCGTGCAATTTCTGTTCTCATCCTGAAGCAAAGTTCTTAACCCGAGGTACTATTTCTGGGTTAGCGGAGTCTGTAACCTAAAGCGTCTGTAACCTGAAGTGTCCGTAAACCGAGGTACCACTGTATTTTATAGTTCAGGCATCAGGTTGCAAACAAAAATCCACATCCCTCCCCAAGGAGAGCAGTTGGCTTCTCTAACTTTTGCCCCTTCCCCCTTCCGCAAGATAATAGGCACCAACGGGAGGTCCCTCCTTCTCTCTGCAACCTTTGTTCTCTGATACATTTGGATCTCCAAGTTCGTGGGGAGGGAGTGTCCCCCACGTTTTCTAATGACGTCTCTGCTATCTGTCCCCTCCCTTCTGTTCCCTGTGCCATTATCTCGCAGCTAGGTAACTCCTGCCTAAACCGCTCTGTGTCTGTCTCGGCTTCTGAGACAACTGTAGGCAAGGGGGGGAGGGTGAATCTTCCCCCTCCAGCTCCTTTTCTGAGAGAAGCTGCTCTGCTGGGAATGCATCCCCCATCCCTCTGCTTCAGACCATTCCCTGGCAGAATCTGAGGAGATTCTGCAGGAAAGGAGGCAGCTTTTCCAGTACAGTGGTACCTCAGGTTACATACGCCTCAGGTTACATATGTTGGGATACTGCCAGGGAGACAAAGTCCATCATGGCCCCAAGCCGTCTGCCGGACGATCCATCGATCTCCCGTAGGCACGCAGTATCAGCGATTAGCGACATGAGTTTCTAGAAGTTATCTCGCCACATTCCAGAGCTCATGCACACTCTTATCAGCAGATAATTGACAGCAGAAGTCGCACTCAGGAGAGCATTATTTACAAGCTTTATTCAGCCTTGATCAGAACAGAGAAAGACATGACTGGCTGCGTCAGTGTCTCCGACAGAGAGAGAAAACGAAAGCAATAGGAAACATAAACATCCTGTGAACAGGACATGCACAGACTCTGTGACTCACAAAGCCTACTCCCTTTTAAGGTGGAACGGAAATATCCTAACAACATACGCTTCAGGTTACACACTCCGCTAACCCAGAAATAGTGCTTCAGGTTAAGAACTTTGCTTCAGGATGAGAACAGAAATTGCGCCGGCAGTGCAGTGGCAGCAGGAGGCCCCATTAGCTAAAGTGGTGCTTCAGGTTAAGAATAATTTCAGGTTAAGAACGGACTCCGGAACAAATTAAGTACTTAACCCGAGGTACCACTGTATTGGGGACCATTTCTACAGCCTGTGAGAGACTCCCCTCCTCTTACCCTTCCTTCCGGTTTTCAATGGGCAAAGGTACCCGGCCTCCCCGGTCCAACGCTGAGGTAATATTGACGACGGTCAGGCCATCTTGTTCCCACATGCTGTCCACAGCTTGCTGGAAAAGATCCTGGATATCTGCTGGCAGTACTTCCTCCACGTCCCAGTTCTTCACCAGGAAGTCAGCCTGATATGGCATTTCTCCATCTACAGAAAGAGTTCAGAGTTAGGGTTAGGGGATATACACATTACTTCCCGCCACAAAAAGTCCTGGTCCGTCTGCCCAGCCCACCTCTGTCTGCCCTCATCCAGCTGCCGCATATGGGGATCAAACCTGCAACCTTGAGAGTTATCAGCACTGTGCTGCAAAACTGACCTGATGGGAGCCTGAAGGGCCCTGCCCTGCTCCCTGGCTTGGGGCGGGGCCTGACAGGCTCCATAAAGGACTGCTGCTGCTGCTGCTGGGCAGAGAGGCCTCCATTCTTGTTTTTAATTGCTTTTATTTTTTATCTATGTCATTTTGATGTATGCCATTTGATGTATGGAAGTGAGAGCTGGACCATAAAGAAGGCTAATCGCTGAAGAATTGATGCTTTTGAATCATGGTGCTGGAGGAGACTCTTGAGAGTCCCATGGACTGCAAGAAGATCAAACCTCTCCATTCTGAAGGAAATCAGCCCTGAGTGCTCACTGGAAGGACAGATTCTGAAGCTGAGGCTCCAATACTTTGGCCACCTCATGAGAAGAGAAGACTCCCTGGAAAAGACCTTGATGTTGGGAAAGATGGAGGGCACAAGGAGAAGGGGACGGCAGAGGACGAGATGGTTGGACAATGTTCTCGAAGCTACCAGCATGAGTTTGACCAAACTGCAGGAGGCAGTGGAAGACAGGAGTGCCTGGCGTGCTCTGGTCCATGGGGTCACGAAGAGTCGGACATGACTAAACGACTAAACAACAACATGTCATTTTAATTTGTGATTGATATTAATGCTTTAATTTAATTTTAATTAATTTTTAATTTGATATTAATTTTTAGTCTTAGATTGTATGATTTATGTGGAAATTGTTTCCCCTTTGGTTGTGTACTTTTTGATGTGTTTTATTTATTGTTTATGACTTTTGTTATGTTGGTAATTATGTAAATCTTGTCCTGTTGTAAGCTGCCTTGAGCAATGTTTTAACTATGGAAAGGCGGCGTACAAATAAAATGATGATGAAGATGATGATGATGATGATGATGATGATGATGCTTTAACCAACAGAGCAGACTAGGCTCCACAACCCACCTTTTTGTTGGGGATAATTTAGACGGAAATTCCCAGGTGTCAAAAAAGGTTATTTATGTATGCCACAGCTGCAGCCCGTATTTTGTTAGCCCCAAAATGGAAAACAAGCGAGGTCCCAACTCAAGAAGAATGGCAACTTAAACTGATGGAATATGCGCGTCGTTCAGATCTAACTTATAGAATAAGAGAACAAGAAGAACATACATTTAAGGAAGATTGGAAAATGTGTATTGAAGTGGTACTGTCTACCATTCATGTAAAGAAACACCTCTTTTTCTCACTTCTGCCCTGTTCATTCTTTGACTTCCACAAACTGTCCCTTCTATTTAGGGTCTAAGCCCATGATCCCATGTATCAGCTGACTCCCAGCAGCCAATCAAATCTCTTCCTCTGTGGATTGTGAGCCTAGACCGCTCAGTTGGTTAGAGCGAGGTGCTGATAACGCCAAGGTTGCAGGTTCGAAACCTGTATGGGACATCTGCCATTGCAGGGGGTTGAAGTAGACGGTCTTCTTTCAACTCTGCAATTCTAAGAAAGGGAAGGGAGGGCTCTCTCAAGCCACTTTCCCCATGCTGCTCAAAAACTGATAAACCTCTATCATGCTCTTTTGCTGTCCTTTATGCTAAGCTTAAAAGCTTCAATTTAGTCTTTGCTTGCAGGCAAAAGCGCTCCAGCTCTTTGATCATTTCCCCCTAGCGCTATTACATCCTTTCGAGACAGGGAGATGATATTCTATTTGAAGCCACACTGCAGCCGCCTGGCAGAAAGGCATTGCGATGCCTGCTGTTTCCCTTCCAGTTCCTTTCATAATCGCTCCAAAGCCTGACGCGTCATTTGACACATACTTGCAGAGCGATAATCCTGAGCCCGTTTACTAGAGAGAGAAAGAGCTACGGAACACAGCGAGGCTTATTATTCCTGAGTAAACCAGCACAGGGGGGAGATTGGATAGCTCAGTCGGTAGAGCATCAGACTTTAAATCTCAGGGTCGCAGGTTGGAGCCCTACATTGGGCAAATGATTTCTGTACTGGACTAGATGACTCTCATGATGATAACTTCCAACTGTACAGTTCTAGGATTATGCAATGGGGAAGGGACATAGCTCAGTGGAAGACCACTTTAAATGGATGTGCTTTAAATATATGATGTTGATCTGCCCAGATACATGTTTAAGGCAAAAGGTCTAGGGTGGAGGGGACTCCCCACATTTGCCTCACGAGGGTTTCACATTTGAGCTGTGGGCAGGTAAAAACACAGCTAGATTCTTGGACCCGTAAAAGGAGTACTGGGAAATAATCCACAATGAATTGAAAAAAAGTGCTTAGAAGTACTTTTCCAAAAAAAAACTGAGTCCTTTTTGTTGGGGATAATTTAGATGGAAATTCCCAGGTGTCAAAAAAGGTTATTTATGTATGCTACAACTGCGGCCCATATTTTGTTAGTCCCAAAATGGAAAATGAGAGAGGTCCCAACTAAAGAAGAATGGCAACTTAAACTGATGGAATATGCACAGCTTGCAGATCTAATTTATAGAATAAGAGAACAAGAAGAACATATATTTAAGGAAGATTGGGAAATGTTTTTTGAATATATGGGGGGAATTGTGTACACTTGTAAATGTTAGCAGCAGTAAGATAAATTCAACCATGTAAATAAGTTTTGTCAGATGTAATAATGGAATACTGAATGGTTTAGTTTCTGTAAAATATGCAGGGATTTATGTTATGCAAAATGAACCATGGAAAGAGAAGAAAGGAAGTCATTGACATTTTATGGTTGTTCAAATGAGTATTCTAAAGTGTAAAACAGAAATATATACCGGTATATATACACACACAGCTAGATTCGATTCCTCATCACTGGCCCAGGAGAGGGCCAAGCCATCACTGGCATCAATAAGCCCAAATAATGCATATATATATACATTGGGCCTAGATGGATTTGGAAGTCTCCAACTTCCCTGGCTTGGGTCGACACCTGCTCACCCACCTTCCCCCAAAAACCCAACAAAGGCCTTTCATGGGAGTCCAGGCAGTGAGGATCTGCACCAAATTTAAGAACAGCCAAGATCCAGTATCCCCACCAAAGTCAATCGTAAGGTGATACAGCTGAATATGCCCCATATCCTTCATGGAGGAGGGGGAATTACCTGAAGATGGGGCAATGGTGATGATCATGGTTTGCCTCGCAGTCTCATAAGTGTATCTGTTATATGCCTTCACCTGTCACAAATAAGAGAAAGAGACTTGGGGGGTTAATTTAATTTTTCTTTAAAACACATGCCCAAACACACTGGACCTTCCAAATGTCCCTATTTTCCAGGGAGAGTCCCAGATATACAGAAACTGTCCCAGCTTCTAATCTGATCCCAGAATGTCCCGCTTTTCCTTAGGACACCCCTATTTTCATTGGAGAAATGTTGGAGGGTATGGCACACACACACCGTTGTATCTCAGCCTTCAAAGAAAAGAAAAAAGCAGGTTTCCAATAAGGATAACAACAGCAAATAAATAGTTTCTGGGCTGATGGCTACCACAAAAGCTGGAAGCAAGGCAATCATATCCTGTGTCTGAGTGGAGCTGGCTCTTCAGAGCTGGTACTGGAGATACCTGGTTACAGGTAGGTAGCATGGTTGGTCTGCCATAGTCAAAAGAAAATAAAAAAATTCCTTCCAGTAGCACCTTAGAGACCAACTAAGTTTGTTATTGGGATGCAGGCGGCGCTGTGGGTTAAACCACAGAGCCTAGGACTTGCCGATCAGAAGGTCGGCGGTTTGAATCCCCACGACGGGGTGAGCTCCCGTTGCTTGGTCCCTGCTCCGGCCAACCTAGCAGTTTGAAAGCACATCAAAGTGCAAGTAGATAAATAGGTACCGCTCCGGTGGGAAGGTAAACGGCGTTTCTGTGCGCTGCTCTGGTTTGCCAGAAGCGGCTTAATCATGCTGGCCACATGACCTGGAAGCTATATACCAGCTCCCTCGGCCAATAAAGTGAGATGAGCGCCGCAACCCCAGAGTCGGCCACAACTGGACCTAATGGTCAGGGGTCCCTTTACCCCTTTACATTCTGCATGGACTGGTTGCATGGCAACATGTGCAAATGGTTTTAGGTACCTACGAGGTCCAGAAATTGCCATACAGCATATATTCAACATAAAAAACAGTGACCATTTATTGTTGACAAAGGACAGCTGGGCATATAAAGGGCCCCGTTACCTTCAGTAGCATAGGGCCTCATCAAACCTAAATCCGGTCCTGGCAGTGCCGCTCCCTGGATCTGACAAGGGGCTCGACGGCGGCTTCAAAATGTGTCTGTGTCCATTGGGGGGGGGGGGACAGGGGTTAATTTGGTTTGAATTCCAGTGCAGATCAACTTAATTAAGTGTTTGTCCACGCTTACATTTGCCAGTGATTTCTAGTCATGGGTTTTAGCCATACCCTTCAATATTCCTCAGATGAAAATAGGGACGTGCTCTACATCAGTGTCCCACTGCTGGGGCCATCCTGCTGGGGCAGAGTTGCAGCCACCAGGTTGCCCCCAAGATTCAGTGGCAGCGTGTGGTGCATGTGTTAGACATCAAGATTCTTCCCACCCCCCAAAAAAATAATCTTGGGAACTGTAGCTTGTTAATAATAATAATAATAATAATAATTTATTATTTATACCCCGCCCATCTGGCTGGGTTTCCCCAGCCACTCTGGGCGGCTTCCAAAAGAATATTAAAATACTGTGATACATCAAACATTAAAAGCTTCCCTAAACAGGGCTGCCTTCAGATGTCTTCTAAAAGTCTGGTAGTTGTTGTTCTCTTTGACATCTGGTGGGAGGGCATTTCACAGGGCGGGCACCACTACCAAGAAGGCCCTCTGCCTGGTTCCCTGTAACTTGGCTTCTCACAGTGAGGGAACTGCCAGAAGGCCCTCGGTGCTGGACCTCAGTGTCCGGGTAGAACGATGGAGGTGGAGATGCTCCTTCAGGTATACTGGACCGAGGCCGTTTAGGCCGTTAAGGGTGCTGGGGATTGTAGTTCTGTGATGGGCAAACTACCATTCCCGTTGTGTGTGGGGGTGTTTTTTTGGGGGGGGGAGCCATGTGTTATAAATATGCTTTAGCTATAGGATGTGGGCATGACTTCAGACTCAACCTGTACCTGGGCTTCTGCCCAGGATGCTCTCAGGTGAGTCTTGAGCAAAATCGATGACCACCCCCCTGTCCGTCAGGGAATTATAAAACATGCACGCACCTCAATTGTTTGCTTGCCGAGTTCTTTGCTTGTGGGGGACCCATAGAGATATCCCATCTGGTAGGGGGTCCGTTGAATGTAGCGCAGCCAGCGGGGCAAGTCTGGGTGATCCAGAAGATTGGTGTGGAAAGTGACAGGGGCCTCAGGCGGCTCTGTAAGATTTCAGACCCAAATTGAGCTAATGTTGTGCTTCTTCTGCCCTCCCTGGGAGATGGAGATGCTATCCTGAAGCTTGGTTCTTGAAACACCTAGGCTACAGTGTTTAGGGTTGATCTCTATGGAGGCAGGACCAACAACAACAACAACATAGTGGTACCTCGGTTCTCGAACGTAATCCGTTCCGGAAGACCGTTCGACTTCTGAAACATTCGAAAACCGAGTTGCAAAAGGCTGGCTGCAAGTTCAACTGAGAAAACTGAAAAACACAGAGCGGAAGCCGTTCAACTTCCAAGGCATGTTTGAAAACGGAAGTGTTTACTTCCGGGCTTCCAGTGTTCAGAAACCAAAGGTTTTAGATTGTAAGCTCCCGGGGCAGGGACCTGTCCTTTTGTAGTCTTGGCATCAAAGAGCACTTCACACAAGCTTGCTGCAGGTCCCTCTTAGGATTCAGCTGAAATAATATACTACTGTGATTGACAAAGCAGAGCAGCTGGCTCCATGAATAATAATAATAATAATAATAATAATAATAATAATAATAATAATAACAACTTTGTTTTGTTAATCACATCAACATATATAGATCTAGGTAAACAGACACATGCCGTCATGTAGACAAAACCATATCTGTAGAAAGGCAACTAGCTATTTAATTGTGCCTGGGATGGATTGAAAGGAAACCACTCCTGGTCCCTTACCATTTTTGTCCATGGAGGAGGGAAAGGCATCCTTAAAGTCGTCTATTTCAAACTCGTGGACAAAGATCTCCCCAACCACAGCATAGAGATTGAGGACAGGGAGGCTGACAGCCAGGCCCCGGCTGAAGAGGAGCCCTAAGACAGAGCAAAGAAGACACAGGATTAGATCCAGAATCCGGATTCATATGACACAAAAGACAAACTCTCAATGTTCTCCACTGCCTTTTGCTTTTCAGCAAACTGAGGATTTTTGCACAGCCCAAGACGGAGCTTAGCATCGCTGGGAAGCCTGCACACTCTACCGAAAGAGTCGTCAAAGTTGGTTATTATCTGTTATGTACTGAAGTTCTCACCCTGGACCAGCAGGGGGATACTGTAGATAGTTATGCAAATGAAGGATCGAAAGTGACGTTCAGTGATTGGATAGTTTTAGAAAGTTGCTACAGTTACGTTGTTCTGGAGTTCTATATAAGCAGGCTGACTGAGCTCTTTAGTTCAGTTCTGTTCTGGCCTTTGAATAAACAAGAGCTGTTTGAAGAATCGCTGTGTCGTCTGATATGTTCACCCACAACTTAACATTATCCACTTTGGAACGTGACTTGGCTGAGCTCGTCACACCCAGAATGCTTCTTCGTCGGGCAAATGGTTTCTCAGTCCTCTGTAAATTGACATTATGCTGCTGTGTTTGCTTTTCATTGCCGCCAACTGCCTTTATACCATTATACTGTAGCGTTTTGCAAGTTGTTTTAATTTCCCCGTTATTTTAACTTATCTTAAACTGCTCAGGGGGGCTTTTGCGGGGCGAGACAGAAATCCCTAAAATAAAATAAAGCTAGGGGCAAGCTTTCAAACTGCACATGTGTCAAACCAAATTGGCCTTTGTTTGATTCATTCTTCACCTCGTGTGCTTTGTTCTCTGACTCTGCCGTTCAAATGATGGCTGTTTCCTTTTTCTTCTTCCTGGCCTTAATAGGGTTGGGACATCTAAATGTTGCTAAGGCAATAGATTTTTCTTACCCTTTGCTTCTTTTATACCCAAGACAACAGGTTTTTCCTTTTCTTTTACAGTATTGTCCCTGGAGAGAAATTGTCACTTCCTTGCAAGAACAAAGCTCATTTGCAGTCTGATTTAATAACATTCATATCTTGCCACCACATATGACACAATGCAGCAGGGTAGTTCAGGGTCTTGTCAAACACAAGTTTGATATATCTTGGTTCATTCATAGATAAATAGATAGATAGACAGATAGACAGACAGATAGATAGATATAGATATATATGTTTTATAATTTAAAGTACTCATTTTTACAGCCTTAAGATATCAATGACTTCCCTTCTTCTCTTTCCATGGTTCATTTTGCATATCATAAATCCCTACATATTTTACAAAAACTGTACCATTCAGTACAGTGGTACCTCGGGTTAAGAACTTAATTCGTTCCAGAGGTCTGTTCTTAACCTGAAACTGTTCTTAACCTGAAGCACCACTTTAGCTAACGGGGCCTCCTGCTGCTGCTGTGCCGCCGGAGCACGATTTCTGTTCTCATCCTGAAGCAAAGTTCTTGTTTTGTTTCCATTCCTGGCTCCTTAGTCAACGTTGGTGTGCCAGCTGCTGCTGCTGCAAAGAGCATTGTTTTGAAATGCAACCGAAAGCATTTTTAAAAGATTTTGCCACTGCTGTGGCATGATCCCCTGCTCTCCCTCACAAATATGGCAACAGCTGTCTCTGCGCCAAGCGGCGAACGAAAGGGGCTGCAGCCTGAGCCTAAAATTAGAAGGCGTTGCAAAAGAGAGGCAGCAAGAAAAAGCAGGCAAACTTCCTGGTCCCCAAGAATTTTAGGCACACGGGTCCTGCTAAAAATTGTACCGAAAGACACACCGCATGGTGAAAAACATACATGTGGCTACTTCTTTCTTGACCAGAGTGGAGCTCTTCTTTAAAAAAAAAAAGTTTGAAATAGCTTTTGATACAGTGTCTGACCAACATCTCTTCCCGTGGCTACTCATCCTGTCTTAAAACAGGTCCTTTGACATTCCCATTCCAATTCCTATAAGTGGATCCTAACTATAAAGGCACACAAACACAGAGACACCCTTTGCTGCACAGCAGATTCCCGTATGCTCCCATATAAAATCCAGAAACTTGCCTGCAAGGAAGCAGCTCGCAATCAGGCGCTGTCCTGCCATCTTTCGAGAGGAAAGTTTTGATCGACAGAGGCAGGTTGCGATCGCAGGCGGTGGGAGGGTGTGTGTGCCTTGTGTCAGACAGAGGGGGTTAGGAGAATGGGTGTCAGCAGAGTCCCGAGCTTCAGGCCCTGTCGCTGCCTCAAGGGGGCACTGCAAGACTGCCAAAACAGCAGGCGACGAGATGGACCCATTGCTGAGCAAAACTGCAGGATACAGACTGCACCAGCCACCCCTGCAGAAGCCACTTGCATGGCTAATATCATGACAATGTAACACAGCAAGGTAGAACAGATACTACAGGCTGTGTGAAGCCTGGCAAACGGAGGGTTAATCCAGACAAGACAAGGGTGCACCTTGGCTAGAAGGAAAGGGTGTAGCTCAGGGGTAGAGCGTCTGCCTTCTGCAGCAAGTCCCAGGTTTGATTCCCAACATCTCCAGTTAGGGCTGGAAATATCACCTACCTAAAACACCCGACAGGGACACGGGTGGCACTGTGGGTTAAACCACAGAGCCTAGACTTGCTGATCAGAAGGTTGGCGGTTCGAATCCCCATGATGGGGTGAGCTCCTGTTGCTTGGTCCCTGCTCCTGCTAAGCTAGCAATTCGAAAACACATCAAAATGCAAGTAGATAAATAGGTACCACTCCGGCGGGAAGGTAAACGGCGTTTCCGTGTGCTGCTCATCTCGCTTTATTGGCCGAGGGAGCCGGCGTACAGCTTCCGGGTCATGTGGCCAGCATGACTAAGCCACTTCTGGTGAACCAGAGCAGCGCACTGAAATGCTGTGAACCTACCCGCTGGAGCGGTACCTACTTATCTACTTGTACTTTGACGTGTTTTCGAACTGCTAGGTTGGCAGGAGCTGGGACCGAGTAACGGGAGCTCACCCCGTCGCAGGGTTTCAAACCACCAACCTTCTGATCAGCAAGTCCTAGGCTCTGTGGTTTAACCCACAGCGCCACCAGCGTCCCTTGAAGGTGCATGTATAAAGCTACTAACCTGTACACTTTAATCCATCAGTAATTCCCATTGAACTCCCTAGGACTTACTTCTGAGCAGAAATGTATAGGGTTGCAACAGACATCATTGTAGGAGAAGCGTGTGAGAATGAAGAGTACAGACCTCTTCTGAAATGATGACTGTCACTATGGATGAAGGAGAAATTGAATTCAGTCCTCATTTAAAGCCAAATCAATCAAATTTGCACTTTATGAAACAATGTGGGAACCGAAACACAGACACCCTTCAAAATTCACACTCATCCGAATTTTGCGATGCAGTTCTCCAACCAAACAAGGGTTACAAAAATCTGCGCATGAGTGAAAATAATGTTAAAAATGCATTGTCTGAAGGAGAACTGCTTGCCAAACCATGTATATTGCCCACCCAAAACTGTATTAAAAAATGTGTTTATTAGGAGAAATTTGCGGTAACGTAACACTTTGAAAAGGGGATGCGGGTGGCGCTGTGGGTTAAACCTCAGAGCCTAGGACTTGCCGACCAGAAGGTTGGCAGTTCGAATCCCCATGACGGGGTGAGCTCCTGTTGCTCGGTCCCTGCTCCTGCCAACCTAGCAGTTTGAAAGCACATCAAAGTGCAAGTAGATAAATAGGTACCGCTCTGGCGGGAAGGTAAACGGCATTTCCGTGCGCTGCTCTGGTTCACCAGAAGTGGCTTAGTCATGCTGGCCACATGACTCAGAAGCTGTACGCCGGCTCCCTCGGCCAATAAAGTGAGATGAGCGCCGCAACCCCAGAGTTGGTCATGACTGGACCTAATGGTCAGGGGTCCCTTTACCTTTTAACACTTTGAAATGAAATCCGTCTTCCTGGCAAAGCTCAGACCTGATAAAAAGGCTAGCAAACCTTGAAGTGTCCAGGATTTTGGGATGTACCACAGCTGTTTGAGAGAGCAGACCAGCAGATGGCAGATTGGGAAAGGTTATGGAAAACAGATTTGAAATTCATGGCATGTTGTATGCTAAAAGAAAATCGTATGGAAATGATGTTCCGGTGGTATTTGACTCCTAGTTAGTTAGCAAAAATTTATAGAACAAGTTCAAATACCTGCTGGAAATGTAGAGAAAAAGAAGGTACCTTCTATCATATGTGGTGGTCGAGTAAGGTAATAAAAGCTTTCTGGGAGATGATATATAATGAAATGGGAAAAAAATGTTTAAAATAGCCTTTGTTAAAAATCCAGGAGCTTTCTTATTAGGATTTATACATACCGTCATCCCAAAGGAGCAGAAAATACTTTTTATGTACGGGACAACAGCCTCACGGATGCTACTAACCCAGAGATGCAAAGAAGATAAAGTCCTGGCCAGAGAGGAATGGCAAACCAGGCTGATGGACTACACTGAAATGGCAAAACTGACCGGGAAGTTCAGGAACCAAGAAGACAAAAACTTTTTTTAAAGAATGGGATTTTTTAAAAACTTATCTAAGAGACCACTGTAAACTGAAGAAAATATTAGCAGGATTTGAACCCCACTTGTAAAGTAACAAATATTATGGACAATATGGGTTGACATAAAATATAGAATGTGGAATAATTGTTTAGTCGTTTAGTCATGTCCGACTCTTCGTGACCCCATGGACCAGAGCACACCAGGCACTCCTGTCTTCCACTGCCTCCCACAGTTTGGTCAGACTCATGTTTGTAGCTTCGAGAACACTGTCCAGCCATCTCATCCTCTGTCGTCCCCTTCTCCTTGTGCCCTCCATCTTTCCCAACATCAGGGTCTTTTCCAGGTAATCTTCTCTTCTCATGAGGTGGCCAAAGTATTAGAGCCTCAACTTCAGGATCTGTCCTTCCAGTGAGCACTCAGGGCTGATTTCCTTAAGAATGGATACTATGGACAATATGGGTGGACATAAAATGTGGAATAATATGCAGTTGTAAGCATTGACAATAGGACCCATGGAGGGGATGGGGGGAAGTCTCGAGATTCAGAGTAGTCTCTGTATACAGTGGTACCTCGGGTTACAGATGCTTCAGGTTACAGACTCTGCTAACCCACAAATAGTACCTCGGGTTAAGAACTTTGCTTCAGGATGAGAACAGAAATCGTGCTCCGGCGGTGCAGCAACAGCAGGAGACCCCATTAGCTAAAGTGGTGCTTCAGGTTCAGAACGGTTTCAAGTTAAGAACGGACCTCCAGAACGAATTAAGTTGTTAACCTGAGGTACCACTGTATATGGATATGCATTTGGAATGTTATAAATTCATATTTGTAAAAGAGAGAGGGAGAGAGAGAGAGAGAAGACCAGCAAATTGAGCTGAAGAAGGAAAGGTTTGGAAAGCCAGGGACATTGTAAGAGGAATGATGAAGAGAGGGAGGAGCTGGAAAGATCTGTTTCAAATCTAGGCCATCCCCGACAATCAAGGACACCTGACACTGAGAGACAACCAGCTAAAAATGCCTTTTGTGTAACTGTCTCCTGATGTCTTGAGTCTCCGTGTGACGGCTTGGTTTAGGCTGCAGAGAGTTACACTTCCTGGTGCTTACGTGCCGAAGCACCCTGGCTGATTTCTTTTTTTAAAAGATGGTTTTGAGACCCAGGATCTTTCTAGAGGTTACCCCTCTGGTTGGGTGGGGGTTGGGGCAGCTGCCAGCTCAGCGCGCATCCTCAGAAGCACTCTGCGCATGCTGTTCTTTTCTGATCATTCGACATGTTTCCGAGTGGGGTCACCATGGCAGCAAAGTGATGGTTTCGTGAGTCGGGTCCAGCGGCTCCTGTGCTCAGACCGGGCCACGTCACGGCGGGGGTGTCCCCATGCCCGACTTAATAGATTGCAGTCCTCTTATTTCAAGGGCTTTCAGATGGCACTCCGCTGTTTGAAGGGGTCTGCTATTTGAAGGACTTTCCATCCAAGTAGGGTTTAAAGATGCAGAGCGGAGAGCAGGAGGGGACCTTGAAGTTGCCCACCAGAATGGACAGGCACACAGGAAACCCAATCGACACTCCTTCCCCCAATGTGGTGTGATGTACTGAACTTCTATTTAAATCATAGTAATAACGTCTAAATTTGGATCTGCGCATGTAAATTAGGCTTTGCAATCCTCTTGTGCAAATCTGTGCCTGCTTTTGTCAGCTTTCTTTAGTGATAAGTAACCAGCCGCTCGCTGTGGGTTAAACCACTGAGCCTAGGGCTTGCCGATCAGAAGGTCAGCGGTTCGAATCCCCACAACGGGGTGAGCTCCCGTTGCTCAGTCCCTGCTCCTGCCAACCTAGCAGTTCAAAAGCATGTCAAAGTGCAAGTAGATAAATAGGTACTGCTGTGGCGGGAAGGTAAACGGTGTTTCCGTGTGCTGCTCTGGTTCGCCAGAAGCGGCTTGGTCATGCTGGCCACATGACCCGGAAGCTGTACGCCGGCTCCCTTGGCCAATAAAGCGAGATGAGCACTGCAACCCCAGAGTCGGCCATGACTGGACCTAATGGTCAGGGGTCCCTTTACCTTTACCTAACCAGCCGCTCTATCCCATGGTCAAGGGTCTTCCTTAGAATCACAGAACTATAGAGTTTGAAGGGACCCTCTGGGTCATCTAGTCCAACCCCGTGCAATGCAGGAATATGCAGCTGCCCCATACAGGGATTGAACCTGCAACCTTGGCGTTATCAGCACCATGCTCTAACCAAGTGAGCTATCCAGGCTTTAAAGCACTAAATAGGAAACGGATGACCCTTTACTGGAGGATTGGACCCCAAGACCCATATGATCATAGAGCTGCAAGGGACCTCTAGGATCTTTTAATCCAACCCCCCACAATTCAGGAATATTTCACCTCATGTGGGGCTCAAACCCATGATCCTGAGATTAAGAGACTCATGCTCTACCAACTGAGCTGTGTTTTGCTGCTGTGCCACTCACACAGAGGTGAA
This sequence comes from Podarcis liolepis, assembly GCF_965112155.1. Classification (NCBI taxonomy): domain Eukaryota; kingdom Metazoa; phylum Chordata; class Lepidosauria; order Squamata; family Lacertidae; genus Podarcis; species Podarcis liolepis. Next base: position 36,352,171 of record NC_139573.1, on the reverse strand, counting down.
TCTACTATGAAACTAACAAAGCTTAAGCTTCAAGGCTCCTGATTCCAGAGGAGCTCCAGAAGCGACTTTCATTGCTTAAAAGCTTTGGGTCTAGTAGACCCAATTTGAGTCGCACGACTCAGTCTGATTCATTTTTTGTTGATTCAACAATCCTGAGGTTTGAGAGTCAGTAGCACGGATGTTGTAAAGATGTGGTGATCTGTTGTGGAACAACCCCATTGGAGAAGATAACAGTGGTTTAAAAAAAAAAAAAGGTAAAGGACGCCTGGACGGTTAAGTCCAGTTAAAGTCCAGTTATGGGGTTGCAGCACTCATCTCGCTTTCAGGCCGAGGAAGCCAATGTTTGTCCACAGACAGCTTTCCGGGTCATGTGGCCAGCAGGACTAAACCACTTCTGGTGCAATGGAACACCGTGACAGAAACCAGAGCACACGGGAACGCCATTTACCTTACCGCTGCAGCTGTACCTATTTATCTACTTGCACTGGCATGCTTTCGAACTGCTAGGTTGGCAGGAGCTGGGACAGAGTAATGGGAGCTCACCCCATCGCAGGGATTTGAACCGTCAACCTTCCAATGGGCAAGCCCAAGAGGCTCAGTGGTTTAGACCACAGCGCCACCCGCATCCCAGACCTCATTGCTGGTTGTGAAGGGGTCCCCAAAACAGTTCAAGCTTCAGGGCTACTAAAATATAGGTCCACCACTGCACTCACTTACATCTGAGCATGCACAAAGTGCTTTTCCTTCGCCGTGGGGTAACCATAGTATTTGCCCTCCAGCATGTGGGAAAGAGGGGGGAGTCTCCAGAATGGGAGAAGTGGCTTGCTCCAGGAACAACTTGAGTTTCATTGCTCTTTCTTTCATTTTTAAAAAAATAAATTCAGTCTTAACTGCAGGCCTTGACGGAACCGATCTTGCCAGTGGGATCTGAGTAGGTGCTTGCTGCCTCGGGTTTCTTTCTAGGATAGTATCTGAAAGCAGGAAAAGACAAAGAATCCATGTGCTCAAGACATCGATTCCATAAAACATATTTTGTTGCATTGTGCAAAATATGAGCAAGCCAGGGCTGAACTGATACTACCCTTGCTGGTACCTTTCCTGGGAAAATCAGAGGCTCACTATGTTAGGTTCCTACTGGAAGACCGGACAAATGCAAGAACGTTAGCAGTGGCAAAGTTTTTCTCGGTGGTTGCAAGAACAAATGATCCCTATATTCTGAACAAAATGCTTGTTTAACCTGGAGGTAGGCTGTATGAATTGTGTATTGCTTTGTAATGATTTGTTGGGTCTCTGGACCATAATAAAGATCGATAAAAAAGACAAAGAATCAGGATTTTTTTTATTAAAAAAAAAGAGCTTGAGGAGGAGATGGATTTCCATATATGCACAGAGGAGGTGGTTGCACTGGAACCAATTAGAGCACATAGCGCATGTAAAACTCATCTTGATGCCCTACTCCTTCACACCTCTCCCACCTAAAGCCACAGCTCTGACCCCGCAGTCCCCAAAGCACCTTCCATTACCCGCAAGCTGTCATATTTAGGTCAGCAAGTTTCCTCTTCTCCCTTAAGGAGGAATGTCAACATGTCCCAGTGCAGGCAGGCTGCATTCAGAGATGCCAGCCAACCTTTACAGGAAGAGAGCAGTACTGGTTTTGTCCTGCTGTGTGTGAGCAAGAGAACAGATCTGCTGGGGGGTTTTGTTTTTTTATTTTTAAGGCGAATGACAGTGATCACCACTGGCTGATCTCGCCAGTGAGGCTGTGTGCCATTCTAAAGGCATCTGCTCTCTCTTCTGCAGATTGAGAAATGGGACAACAAAAATCCAGTTAGGCATAAGTGTTTGAGGCAGCAGGGCCAATGGCCAGGGATGACGGATGTAGTCCAGCAACATCTGCTTCAAAGGTTCCCCACACCTGAAATGAATAAAGGGCACCGATGGGAACGTTCTGATCTGTACCTGCCATCTCTCAGACATTATGATTTAAACTGTTTTATAATCTATTGAGTTTACCACTGCGGTGTGATTTTATCGTTGGAATCACACCGACATTGCAAACTGCCTCCAATTAAGTGCTCAAAGCAGAGGCATGAAAATATTAAGCCATGGGCAGGCAAACTAAGGCCCAGGGGCCGGATTAGGCCCTATCGCCTTCTAAATCCAGCCCGCGGACAGTCCGGGAATCAGTGTGTTTATACATGAGTAGAATGTGTGCTTTTATTAAAAATGCATCTCTGGGTTATTTGTGGGGAATAGGAATTTGTTCTTTTTTTTTCAAAATATAGTCTGCCCCCCCCCCCAAGGTCTGAGGGACAGTGGACCGGCCCTCTGCTGAAAAAGTTTGCTGACGCAGGGAGGAAGATCATGAGATTACCGTTGTGCAAAACACAACCCAAAGCACTCTGCAAATTAAAATTTGCATTGTATTAAGTAAGGCTAACTAAGGGTGCTTCCTGATAGGGGATTAATATCGTAACCGGGTCACTCAGATATCACAAGCAGGAAATTGGCAATGGGTTTTTTTGGGTGGAATCTACTGGGTTTGCTGTGGAAAGGGTAAATCCAGATTAAATGGGGCTGGGTGGGAAATACAGGCAAGCCGTTTGGTTGCTAGTAATGCTGCTTGGATAATGTGGGGAAAGTTGCAAGAATGATCTCCCCCTTCCCACACAAAAAAAACCCACCTTCAGATTAATAGCTAACCATTCAGCTATAAAGGTTGCCATCCCTCCTCAAAACAGTACACTGAGCAGGTGAGTGCTATATGCTAGCCTTGTTGTTGTTTAGTCATTTAGTCGTGTCCAACTCTTCGTCACCCCATGGACCAGAGCATGCCAGGCACTTCTGTCTTCCACTGCCTCCCGCAGTTTGGTCAAACTCATGCTGGTAGCTTCGAGAACACCGTCCAACCATCTCATCCTCTGTCGTCCCCTTCTCCTTCTCCATCTTTCCCAACATCAGGGTCTTTTCCAGGAAGTCTTCTCTTCTCATGAGGTGGCCAAAGTATTGGAGTCTCAGCTTCAGGATCTGTCCTTCCAGTGAGCACTCAGGGCTGATTTCCTTCAGAATGGAGAGGTTTGATCTTCTTGCAGTCCATGGGACTCTCAAGAGTCTCCTTCAGCACCAGAATTCAAAAGCATCAATTCTTCGGCGATCAGCCTTCTTTATGGTCCAGCTCTCACTTCCATACATGACTACTGGGAAAACCATAGCATAAGACAAACTATTCCAGAACCATTCCGTTCAGAAAGCTATTTTTCAACAGACCATCTGGTCCACTTGATGCAGCGGGGGGGGGGGGACGGACGGACGAGCATCGTTAAACAACAACAACATGTGTGTGTCTGTCTGCCTTTAAAACTAGGCCGGGTACTTCTATTGGTACAAAATGCAGCTGCCATGATGTTCTGGTAGGCCAAATTTTCAGATTGAATACCTGCTATTTGCTTGGCTTACCTATTTGTTTCAGGAAATGGTTGAAATTGCTGGCTTTGAGCAAATGATGCTCTAAACCAGGGGCGTGGAAACTCTGGCCTGAATGCGGCCCTCCTAATCTCTTCAGCTGGCCCTTGGGACTTTCACCATGCCACAAATCCTTCCTCTGCCACCTCCCTCACCTACTTTGCTTTGCACCCCTCTCGAGTGCTCTTGTCTGCTACAGTTGCAAAAGGTTTACACTGGGACCTCGGGTTACAGACGCTTCAGGTTACAGGCGCTTCAGGTTACAGACTCCACTAACCCAGAAATAGTACCTCGGGTTAAGAACTTTGCTTCAGGATGAGGACAGAAATTGTGCGGCAGCAGCGGGAGGCCCCATTAGCTAAAGTGGTACCTCAGGTTAAGAACAGTTTCAGGTTAAGAACGGACCTCCGCAACAAATTAAGTTCTTAACCCGAGGTACCACTGTATTATCAAAATTTTTGGGCTTTCAGCTGTTTGCAATGAGCAAATCAAACAAATGCAATTGAAATAGCTCAACACAACAGATGCTTCCAGCGGTTTCCCCCAAATTCAGCAGAAAATGCAACTGTATCTCTCTTGCTTATCATGGGATGTCTCCCTATCTTTCACCTCCACTTCCCTCTGTCATAGTGTTCCCAAACACCTGCCCCTGGTATAACAGAACAACATCATCCCCCCCCAACCCAGATTTTGGGGTAGAATAATAGATTCATGTTTATGAAGTGGCAGAAGGTTGCATAGCGTTGTCCAGAGAAAGACGAGGCTTGTCCTGGTTTGCAGATGGACAAGGCTTGTTTTTGATCTTTGTTTTTAATTTAAGGTTACATCTTATGAAGTGAATGTGCTTGAGGGCTTTGTTTTGCCATCCCTCTTCTCTCCATGCCCATTCTCTGTTTCAGCCAGAGAAACAGAAATCAGGAAATGAAGAATTCCAGAGGCATTTGCTTCTCCTGGAGGAATTCAAGAAACTACAGACTTGATCTTTTAGTCCTTGCAAACCACAATTGAGGATATATCTGGGCTGTACCATTTTGTTTTGTTTTTTCCATTGTGTTTTATCAAATTTTCAAAAAGAGTCACATATACATTCCAACACATAATAAATTTTTCATTTGTTTTGTTGACCTCTGACCCCATTTTTCATGGCATTTTTTTATTTCTCCCCCTTGCTGCACATCTCTCTCATATACCATAACAATAATACAATAATCCCTAATTCCTTCTCTTGCTCCTGGTTCAAATCCTGATCGCAAATTCATCATACTATAATATTTCTTTTGATAGTCTGAAAGGGGCTTCCATTCCTCCACAAAACAATCATTGGGTTCTCTTATTTTAGCTGTTAACTTTGCAAATTCCACATAGTCCGTCTTATCCAGTGTTTCCCAACCGGTGTTCCGCGGCACACTAGTGTGCCGCCGGACGTTGCCTAGTGTGCCGTGGGAGGGAGGCGGGCGAGTCGGGCTAATCCTCCGACGAGCTCCACCTCCAGACCCATTGCTCAAATCCTTTAACCCAGGAGGGCGGGGGGGGGGGAGAAAGAGAAAAAAGAAAGGGTGGAAAAAAAGAAGGGGAAGAGAAAATATTTTTTAAAAAAAAGGAAAGAGAGGAAAAAAAGCGAGGGATGGAGGAAGGGGAATAAACAGAAGGGGAGGACAATGAAGAGGGGCGGGGCTTGGCAGGCAGCAGATAACTGGGGAGGGGGGCGCGGCTGGCGGCGGCTCAAGGCAGGAAGGGAGGAGCTGCCTCGCGGAGAGTCTTGGGCTGCAGAGATTTCCCGTTCAGGAGCGCGGGAGGCCACGCCGTGGATGGGAATCTCCTCCTCCTCTTCCTCCTCCTCCTCCAGGAGAGAGGGTGGTCCGCCCCACCGAGTCGGGCCTGCTCAAGCGTGGGAGCCTATAGTTAGAGCTCAGCTCCTTTTCTTGCCTTCCCCGTCCCCCCACGGAGCACATTTTCCTCGCCCCCCCAACCCCCGCATGTAGAATAGAAGCCCTCCAGCCTCCACGGTGCACAAACTCTCCCCTCTGCAACGAAGCGCTTTGTTGCATATCTTTGGTGAGGTTTTTAGGCAGTCTTGGTGCACCTTAAATCAGCGCTAATTGCGCCTGGACGCAGTATTTACTTCCGAGTAGGCCCCCTTCTCCCCCCCCCCCGGTAGCACCTGACGTTGCTATTCGTATCATCAGGTTTGTTGATAATTTAACTGTTTTAAAAGCATCATGCTAAAGAGCTCTCTCCCACCCCCAGACCCTTGGGCAAAACAGAAACACACACATACACAAACACAGAGATTGACCCCTGCAGGTTTTATGAAATGAATGGATTCTGAATGCCTGTTTCAGTGGCTTGTCCGCCTTAGGCTGCTGGGCCAGACACCTGTTACACGGTGCAGTCCGTAAGCTGTGAGCGCTGCTACCTGCCGCCGAGACCACGTAACGACAGTCTTGAAAGACCTACATTGGCTCCCAGTACCTTTCCGAGCACAATTCAAAGTGTTGGTGCTGACCTTTAAAGCCCTAAGCGGTTTCGGTCCAGTATACCTGAAGTAGCGTCTCCGCCACCATCGTTCAGCCCAGACACTGAGATCCAGTGCCAAAGGCCTTCTGGCAATTCCCTCACTGTGAAAGGTGAGGTTACAGGGAACCAGGCAGAGGGCCTTCTCGGTAGTGGCGCCCGCCCTGTGGAATGCCCTCCCATCAGACATCAAAGAGATAACCATTACCTTCTATGCTGTTACTATTTTTTTTTTTTTACATAAGTAAAAAGTGACCTTTCACCATCTGGCATGGTGGTGTGCCTCGAGATTTTTTTCATGAAACAAGTGTGCCTTTGCCCAAAAAAGGTTGGGAAACACTGGTCTTATCCATTCTTCTTTGGTGGGAACGTCTTCTTCCTGGACCATGCCACTTTGAATTGCAAGTCAGATGGGTGGGGTATAAATAATAAAGTTGTTGTTGTTGAACAGGATATCCCTACTTTCATCAAAGAAAACTGAGGCAGATATCTCTGGACATGTGTTTGAAGATGCAACGAAATAGACACTCTACATAAATAAGTGTTGCATTTATGTATGCAACAACTGAGCCCCGTGTTTCGTTAGCCTCAAAATGGAAAACGAGCGAGGTCCCAACCAAAGAAGAATGGCAACTTAAGTTGATGGAATATGCACAACTTGCAGACTAAACATATAGAATAAGAGAACAAGAAGAACATACGTTTAAAGAAGATTGGAAAACGTTTATTGAATATATGGGAAATAATTGTGTACAGCTGAAAATGCCGGCAGCATGAAGATAAATTCAACAGTGTGAATAAGTTTTGATGGGTGCAGTAATGGATTACTGAATGGTTTAGTTTTTGTAAAATATGCAGGGATTTATGAAGGTCCAGTGTGAGTGCCTGGAGGCGGTTGAAGGATGGATGGCAGCTAACAGATTGAGATTGAATCCTGACAAGACAGAAGTACTGTTTCTGGGGGACATGGGGTGGGCAGATGTGGAGGACTCCCTGGTCCTGAATGGGGTAACTGTGCCCTTGAAGGACCAGGTGTGCAGCCTGAGAGTCATTTTGGACTCACAGCTGTCCATGGAGGCGCAGGTCAATTTTGTGTCCAGGGCAGCTGTCTACCAGCTCCATTTGGGATGCAGGCTGAGACCCTACCTGCCTGCAGACTGCCTTGCCAGAGTGGTGCATGCTCTAGTTATCTCCCGCTTGGACCACTGCAATGTGCTCTGTGTGGGGCTACCTTTGAAGGTGACCCAGAAACTACAACTAATCCGGAATGCGGCAGCTAGACTGGTGACTGGGAGTAACTGCCAAGACCATTTAACACCGGTCCTGAAAGACCTACATTGGCTCCCAGTATGTTTCCGAGCACAATTCAAAGTGTTGGTACTGACCTTTAAATCCCTAAATGGCCCAGTATACCTGGAAGAGCATCTCCACCTCCACACTGAGGTCCAGCTCCAAGGGCCTTCTGGTGGTTCCCTCACTGTGAGAAGTGAGGTTATAGGGAACCAGGCAGAGGGCCTTCTCAGTAGCAGCACCCGCCTTGTGGAATGCCCTCCTATCAGATGTCAAGGAAATAAACAACTATCTGACTTTTAGAAGACATCTGAAGGCAGCCCTTTTTAGGGAGGTTTTTAATGTTTGATGTTTTATTCTGTTTTAATATTCTGTTGGGAGCTGCCCAGAGTGGCTGGGAAAACCCAGTCCGATGGAGGAAGTATAAATAATAAGTTGATGTTGTTGTTGTTGTTGTTGTTGTTAATGATATGTAAAATGAACCATGGAAAGGGAAGAAGGGAAGTCATTGATATTTTAAGGATGTGAAATTGAGTATTTTAAATTGCAAAACATATAATTTAATAAGTATGTGTGTGTGTGTGGACACTTTGTGTTTTTATATGCATATGGGTACCCTTGCGCATCTGCGTAGCAGGAATTTTACTACCCCCATGTCTGAAAAGGGTTGTGTGTGCAGCAGCCTTCAGAGACAACACAGCAATCTCTCAATCTCTCTCTCTCTCTCTCTCTCTCTGCTTAGCACACTTGCTGTGTTGCCTAAAGGGGAAACCGCTTAGGTAGTACGCTTCAAAAATGGGTATTAGAATTACAGCAGTGGGAGGGGGGGGTGATTCTGTGTGCGCGGCGAAGCAGAGATTTTCATTGATGAGTGGGCATGAAACGTTGGCAGCCGCAAGCGAAAAAGGCAAAGAAAGAGGATGGAGGGGGGGCCTGTTTCCTGTATTCTGCCACTGTGAGACACCATTACAAGCTCCCAGGCAGAGGAAGACTAAAAGGGAGCTTGAAGTCCTTCTCTTTTTGGTGGGGCTGTCTCCTCACATTCTCCCACCCCGTGGTAGCCATTGCAGTCCCTCTGTGCGCCCAACCCAAAATTTGATGAATGCGACTAAATTCAAGCCCCCTGAATGATTGCCTGCACTCAATAAGCGTTTTGTTCTCAGAGTTGCAAGAGTTTCTAAATCATGCTTTCTTTTGCCCTTTGAATTGTTGCAAGCAGCTCTGCATGATCTCTGAGACAATGAGAATTCTGTGCCAGCGGAACACCAGATCCTGCAAGCTGGATACATTTTGTAAGTCAAGCCAGTTTCCATCAAAAGCTAGATAGGATTTCAGGCAGGAGCAAGCTTGGAAAGGACCTTCACCTCCCACCATCGAAAGCTATGCCCAGTCTTGGCTGCATCACTTAAAATCTGATGTTGGTACATAATCACGTTGTTGTTTTTTGCCCCTGTACCAAAATAGCACCTAAAAACCAGAGGTGTTGATTCAGTTCCAACATCACCCCAAACCATGGTTTGCACTAACTATACTTTACAAACCACATGATAACTTGAACCTCAGAACATACAGAACATACTGTTGTTTCAAGCTACAGGCACCCCCTGAATTGCACAGGGGTTACATTCCATGTCATCATGTGTGATGGTTATGCCCTGTTACGCACACACACACACACACGCCCTGTTGTTCTCCCTTTTCGGGCCACTCCCGGGTCGCCGTGATGTGTGCGTGCATGGTCAAGCGTCAATTGGACATTCGTCAATTGGTCGTTGTCTGTATCTAGGCAAAGGTAAAGGGACCCCTGACCATTGGGTCCAGTCGTGGCCGACTCTGGGGTTGCGGCGCTCATCTCGCTTTATTGGCCGAGGGAGCCGGCGTACAGCTTCTGGGTCATGCGGCCAGCATGACTAAGCTGTTTCTGGCGAACCAGAGCAGCACACGGAAACACCGTTTACCTTCCCGCTGGAGCAGTACCTATTTATCTACTTGCACTTTGACGTGCTTTCGAACTGCAAGGTTGGCAGGAGCAGGAACCGAGCAATGAGAGCTCACTCCATTGCGGGGATTCGAACCGCCGACCTTCTGATCAGCAAGTCCTAGGCTCAGTGGTTTAACCCACAGTGCCACTGCCTTCAATTCCTATCAGTCCAGCTCTCCAAACTTTTTTACTTCATTCTATGGCTTGTCCGTTCAAACATCTCACCAAACCATAGTTAGCAGAAACCATTTCAAACCAGGGTTTCTGATTGTTGGAGGAATTTATGTATAGGTTGGGGGGGTTGCTTCTCCAGCAGAAATCATGCACATGCAGCCCACTACCAAAATCAGCACAATCACTTTTGTGACTTTTGTGATTTGTCCCCACAAAACACTTCATCACAGTTTCTTCTTGTCTATTCAAAGGGCCTTTGCTGCATGATACCAAATTTAACAATTCACTGATAAATGTATCTATGTACTGGCTCACAGGGAAAACTTCAGAAATTCAAATAGACATGTGAGCTCAGCTACTCAGCAGCCCCTCTGCCTGAGTGATAATCCCTGGCATCCTGATACCTGAGTGCCAGACAGGTAGCCATTCCAGAAATAACAAACCCAGATGAAGACAAAAGGGTGTGATTAACTTGGCTGGGAAACAGGAAAATGTAAATATCTCTTTTGTTACACTTGATGGGTGTTTGGTGGAGGGCAAGGAAAACCATGGGGCAGGGTCCAGGATGCTCAGATTACTGCCACCAGACCTCCCGTTTCATGATGTAACCATGATGTATTAGTGATGTAGTTTGGGGGGTGTAATATGGGGATTAGCAGCTAATAAAAGTTTGGGGGCTCTTTTGTTCAGGGCTTCCATCTTGTTCCACCTTGTGGCAGGTGGGAGTCCTGTCACGACAGTCTTCAATAAAGACCAAGCCTACTGGCTGCTGTTTTGCTCCAATTTTCCTGGTTGGTGTCCTTGCTTTTTGTCCAAGGGAGCCCTCGGATTTCTCCGTTAACATGATTATGGCTTGATTGCAAGCTATAGTCCGGTGTGATGTTAGAACTGAGCCACTGACCTCTGTAACTTCGATTCTGAAGTCCAGCAACGTGCCCTTTACTAAAAACAACCTCTGGAGATGTTGCAAGCTCAGCTGCTTGGGTTTTTGGTTTTGTTTAGCATTCATTACAGTATGGGATGTAGTTTCTCCTCACAGCATCCCATCACACCTCACTGGTCCAGCAGCCTCTAACCAACCAGCCCATACAGGAGATCTACAAAGCAGGAACCTGATTCCGTATGCATTTGCTGGACGTTGCTGAAAAAAGCCTTGGTTCGGGTCTCTCAGAGCCAAATCACTTCACAGCTCGGGATGTTCTAATCTCGGCGGATGCAATTGTTCCCTGGTTACAATTAACAAAGGTCAAATAATCTACATGGGTTTTTCACACCTCAGAAAGCTCACAAGTATCAGTATCAGAGAGTTGCTTCTTCCACAGCCCTGCTGGGTTAGGAGCAGAATGAGTTTGATTTGGGGAGGGGTTCGGTTATTTGAACAGAAGCTTCTCTATCTCCCTGGGGGTGGGATCGCCCTGGCAAAGGAACTATCACGGCTATTAATAACTTGATGAATAATTAATTGTGGGCCGCCACCGTTTATCTTGGCCCTTTCATCTCTACACCCCCCCCCCACTGTCTGAATACACTGAGTTTTGTGGGGGGGGGTTGCATCTGATGGATATTCAGTCTCGTTCTCTTGTTTGTTTTTCACTGATGCATGGCTTCCCCAAAATCTGGCAGGAGTCTTCCTGGCTAGTCTTGGTTTGCAGAGGAAGAGAAAGCAGTCTGGGAAGTGGGGAAGTGAGGTGACAGATTAACCAGAAATTTGTTTGGGATAGGCTGTCCTGGTTTGCCATGAGTTTTGTTTCTTTGCTTTGTTTTGTTTTCGCTTGCATTGGCATGTGAAAATAAGTTGGCGGGTTTCTTGCAAAAAAATCTGCACAAAGGGTTATTGTCTATCTGGAGAAAACACCCCTGCCTTAGCCTTACCCATGTGTACTCCATGATTCCTGCAGAGGGATGCGGGTGGCGCTGTGGTCTAAACCACTGAGCCTCTTGGGCTTGCCGATCAGAAGGTTGGCGGTTTGAATCCATGTGATGGTGTGAGCTCCCATTACTCTGTCCCAAGTCCTGCCAACCTAGCAGTTCAAAAGCACACCAGGTAAATGGCTTTCTGTGCACTCTGGTTTCCATCACGGTGTTCCATTGCACCAGAAGTCATGCAGGCCACATGATCCGGAAAGCTGTCTGCGGACAAACACCGGCTCCCTTGGCTTGAAAGCGAGATGAGCGCCGCAACCTCAGTCACCTTTGACTGGACTTAACCACCAGGGGTCCTTTGCCTTTACCTTCTTGCAGAGGGGCCACAGGTGCTGTGGTGGTTAGAGTATGTACTGGACTAGGACCTGGGAAACTAGGGTTCAGATCCCCAATCAGCCATGAAGCTCACCAGCTTTCACAAGCTCTGAAGTCCGCAGGTAAGTGCAGCCTTCTGCTAGCTGCAGGAAGGCCCGGTGGGCTGAGGAATATTTAGGGGCCCCAACCATCACATCATTTGCCATCAGACCACACAGCAAATATATCTTCACTTGCACAAGATAGTCCATTAAATGAATGTAGCATTTGGATGCCGAATTTGGGAATGGGTGCCAGACTGGGTTTTGCTTGGTGCACACTGTAGCTTTTAGCACAAAGTATAGACCGGTCTGGTCTATTACCCTGTGAGATTGTCACAGGATAATGTGCGTTCTGTTCCTAATGTACTCAGCTGGAGCCAGTAGCCTTCAGAGAATTCAGAGACTCCCAGACCGAAAGTTTCATCTGCACGATAACGTCAGAGCATCTCTGCTTTGCCCACTGTTTGAAACAAGTTCAGTGAATTAATACCGCAGACAGCGGGGACTTACACCGTTTCAATTTTTCTTTCTGTCTTTTGCATGCTTTTGGAATTTCCAATTGGCAGTGAAGAGGGGGAATGGGGGCACGTATCGCTCCATTGGTGCATGTCTCATTCTGATGTTGAACTTGCTAGTGGGACTGAAAGACGACGCTTTGTTCTGTATCTTAGGCAAGCCAACAGAAAAATCATGCGGAAAGCTCAACAATTTTGAGGTCTCCTGGTTTTTACTTTTTGAAATATGGCAACCCTACCTTAAAAAGGTAAAGGGGCTCCTGACCATTAGGTCCAGTCGTGGCCGACTCTGGGGTTCTCATCTCGCTTTATTGGCAGAGAGAGCCGGCGTACAGCTTCTGGGTCATATGGCCAGCATGACTAAGCCACTTCTGGCGCAGGGAAATGCCGGGAGCAGCACAGGGAAACACCGTTTACCTTCCCGCTGGAGCGGTACCTATTTATCTACTTGCACTTTGATGTGCTTTCGAACTGCTAGGTTGGCAGGAGCAGGGACTGAGCAACAGCAGCTCACTCCATCGCGGGGACTTGAACCGCCGACCTTCTGGTCGGCAAGTCCATGTTGTTCTTAAATTCCGCCCCTCATTGATGGTCCCTTATAGTTGATGGTCATTGATGGTCCCTCATAGTTGCTTAAACAATGTTTTTCATATCATAACTCAATCATAATTTGGAGATTTAAATAAGCCTCCTATCCTCTACCTGCTTATTTGAAGATGTGGGGTTAGATGACTTTGAAAAGAGATGTGAGGCAATGTTGATGGAGAACAAGAGACTGCTGGAAATGATGGCTGTCCTCTGCCTCCAGACTTAAAAGCCCTCACTGCTGTCCTGCTTGTAGGATTCCCAGAGGCAAAAAAGGTAAAGGTAAAGGACCCCTGGACAGTTAAGTCCAGTCAAAGGTGACTAGGGGGTTGCGGCGCTCATCTCACGTTCAGGCTGAGGGAGCCAGCGTTTGTCCACAGACAGCTTTCCGGGTCGTGTGGCCAGCATGACTAAACCGCTTCCGGTGCAGTGAGACACCATGACGGAAACCAGAGCACATGGAAACGCCGTTTACCTTCCCACTGCAGTGGTACCTATTTATCTACTTGCACTGGCGTGCTTTCAAACTCCTAGATTAGAAGGAGCTGGGAAAGAGCAACGGGAGCTCAGTCCGCCACAGGGATTCAAACCGCCAACCTTCCAATCAGCAAGCTCAAGAATCTCAGTGGTTTAGACCACAGCGCCACCCGTGGGAAACAGGATGTGGGACTGAATAGGTCATCAGTCTGGTGCAGCAGCAGGGATCCATCCTCTTATGTAAGTTACCTCCAACAAAATTTAAAATGTGGGATATTCTGCTTCTTCTTTACTTTTCCACAATGTTTTCCGGGCAGGGGGGCGGCATTAGAAATTATTCTTTCTCTCCCCATACACATTGCTAGATCCTTACGACTTGCTTAACATATGCTGATGACGATTAATGTACAGATACAAATTCAGGACATATTTCAAAGGATCCTCTTTGCAAATTTCCATCTCTCTCTCTCTCTAGCTATCAGTATAGATATATGCAGGGCTGGCCCAAGATATTTTGGCACCTGAAGCCAGCCGCAAAATGGTTCCTCCCTCCCCGCCAGTGGAGAAGGGGTGAGTGAAGATCTACATCAGGAACAAGGGCGAGGGGATAAAAATCTACATCAGGGTCTGCTACCTTTGTGGATCCTGCTGTCCGAGGCGGCTGCCTCATCTTGCCTCATGGGTGGGCCAGCACTAGATAGAGAGATATAAAGGGAGAACATTTTAAAAGAAAGGGAGAAGGGCAGAAGGGGCAGGCAAAAGACCTGGTGCTTGGGCCGCTGTAGCCAGGGGGTGTTTTGTTGTGCCCTGGTTCCTTCACAACACGGAGATCTCAGTTGCCACAACGAACCTAGAACCAACCCCGTGCCTCTTCCGCTTCTTAAAATAATTACACTACTTTACTTTGCCTGGCACAGCTTGTGCAGAAAACTCCATGGAGATTTTCTTTTTTTTCATGCCTGTCCTCCGCGCAGATGGTTCGGGCGACGGATTGGGAACACTGTGTACTCTTATTTGGAGAACCTGGATGGTGGGTGATGCTGGGAGGGCATGTTCCTCCTTTTTTGTTGGCTGCAGATGCCAGCCATGAGGACTGTGGAAGCTCCCTTTGAAGCTTGGGGTGTCGGTTTTGCGTAGCAGCGGTGGGAGACCTGTTGCGCTCTGGGCATTGCTGGACTCATCAGCCCCAACCAGCATAGCCAAAGGCCGTGATTGATGGGAGCTGATGGGAGCTCTAGTCTAGCAGGGGATGCAGGTGGCGCTGTGGGTTAAACCACTGAGCCTAGGACTTGCCAATCAGAAGGTCGGTGGTTCGAATCCCTGCAATGGGGTGAGCTCCCGTTGCTCGGTCCCTGCTCCTGCCAACCTGGCAGTTCGAAAGCACGTCAAAGTGCAAGTAGATAAATAGGTACCGCTCCGGCGGGAAGGTAAACGGCGTTTCCGTGCGCTGCTCTGGTTCGCCAGAAGCGGCTTAGTTATGCTGGCCACATGACCCGGAAGCTGTATGCCGGCTTCCACGGCCAGTAAAGCGAGATGAGTGCCGCAACCCCAGAGTCGGCCACGACTGGACCTAATGGTCAGGGGTCCCTTTACCTTTACTATATTCATGCATCTTGTTAAACTTGATAATTTGCTTGCACTACATTTGTTTCTATCCAAGTGTATGTGGCATTTTGAATGCTTTAAAACCAACGGACCTGCCCTTAGTTTGCTAAGCCTTAGGCCTCAAGCAATTCTCTTGCAGTGTTCTGGCGTCTCGTCGGCAATTATCCTACAGGGGTTTTTTTTTTTTGTTTCTCAGGTGGCATTTTTGATATTTTAAGACCACAGTTGCTGCAAGTTGGGCTTTAGCTTCTGTAAGTCACTTTAAAGTCCTCTTTGTGGAAAAGCAGCTTATGAATGCAAATTTAACATATTAAGGAATACAATACTGTATAGCATTTAATTTTGAAACCCAAATATCTACTATTAGCTTTTCATGTTCTCTCTCTCTCTCTCTCTCTCTCTCTCTGTGTGTGTGTGTGTGTGTGTATTCCCCCAAATTTCATCTGAACTCTATTTAAAAATACAGTATAAAGAAGAATTGCTAAAAAGTCAAGGAGAGACTTTAGGGGAGACTGCCTATGACAACGCGGAATGAATACCCCTGCTCTTTATCAAATTGTATGGAAACCGATTATTACAAGACAGTAATAGCCAAGAGTTTGGCATTAAACCTCACCCCCTCCTCTTTTTCACAGCAACATATCATTGGTGGGTGGACAGATGAGTCAGAGCTGCTGACTCAGTGCTTTGATTCCAGCTTTTCTTCTTGCCCTGCGCTGAAGGGTATTTCCTCCTTTTTAAAAATAATAATAATAATATTGCTTTTTAAATAGAGAATCTAACAAAGAGAAAGAAAAAAAAGAGAGGGTTGGAGTAAGGGGAAAGCAAGACAGAAAGCAACACTGGTGTGGGGGTTAGGGTGTCAGACTAGGACCCGGGAGATCAGGGTTCGAATCCCCCGCTCAACCATGAAACGCACTGGGTGGTGACTGTTAAGTTGTGGGTGAACATATCAGATGACACAGCAATTCTTCAAACAGCTCTTGTTTATTCACAGGCCCAGAACAGAACTGGGCTGAAGGGTTCAGCCAACCTGCTTATATAGAGCTCAACTACAAAGCAACAGTAACAACTTTCTGTAACTATCCAATCACTGAAAGTCACTTTCAATTCCTTATTTGCATATGTGGACCTGAGTGAAAACTATCTACAGTATCCCCCTGCTGGCCCAGGGTGAGAACTTCAGTACATAACAGTGACCTTGAGCCAGCCCCTCAGCCGAACCTACCCTACCCGGTTGTTGTGAGCAGTGCTTTTTTCTGGGGGGACGCAGGGGGACGCATACCCCTAAACATTTTGTTAAACTTTGTACTTTTGTCCATTTACTGTATTTATTTTTCCCGATTTGAACTATAAAATGATGATTTTCTTGAGTCAAAATGAGAGTACAGTGGTACCTCGGGTTACAACACTTCAGGTTACAGACTCTGATAACCCAGAAATAGTACCTCGGGTTAAGAACTTTGCTTCAGGATGAGAACAGAAATCGCACGGTGGCAGCGGGAGGCCCCATTAGCTAAAGTGGTACCTCAGGTTAAGAACAGTTTCAGGTTAAGAATGGACCTCCAGAACAAATTAAGTTCTTAACCTGAGGTACCACTGTACCCCTCAACATTTTTAAAGAAAAAAAGCACTGGTTGTGAGGATGAAATGGGAAGGCAAGAGAATTAGGTAAGCCACCCTGAGCTCCTTGGAGGAAAGGTGGGAGACAAATGTGAAGAAGAAGAAGAAGAAGAAGAAGAAGAAGAAGACCACAATAATTGTAAATGGACCCATTTTAAATGTATAAATCAGTACAAGGTGTCTGAATAGGTGTCCACAGAAGATTGCCATTGACAGGGGAAACGTTCAGATGTAGAAAGGGCAGTGAAGTCTTCAGACTACTGCATTTTAGATGTTCGTTCTTCCAGGCTCAAGGGGATGGTAGGAGATGCACAACCCATCTTTGTTGCCCTGCATTAGTAGGAGAGGGATATTGTATAGCTGTAGGAGCGTCTCCACCCCCATCGTTCAGCCCAGACACTGAGGTCAAGCTCCGAGGGCCATTTGGGAGTTCCCTCACTGCGAGAAGTGAGGTTACAGGGAACCAGGCAGAGGGCCTTCTTGGTAGTGGCGCCCGCCCTGTGGAACGCCCTCCCACCAGATGTCAAGGAAATAAACAACTACCTGACTTTTAGAAGACATCTGAAGGCAGCCCTGTTTAGGGAGGTTTTTAATGTGTGATGTTTTATCATGTTTTTAGTACAGTGGTACCTCAAGTTACATACGCTTCAGGTTACATACGCTTCAGGTTACAGACTCTGCTAACCCAGAAATAGTGCTTCAGGTTAAGAACTTTGCTTCAGGATGAGAACAGAAATTGTGCTCTGGCAGTGCGGCGGCAGCAGGAGGCCCCATTAGCTAAAGTGGTGCTTCAGGTTAAGAATAGTTTCAGGTTAAGAACGGACCTCCAGAACGAATTAAGTTCTTAACCCGAGGTACCACTGTATTCTGTTGGGAGCTGCCCAGAGTGGCTGAGGAAACCCAGCCAGATGGGTGGGGTATAAATAAATTGTTGTTGTTGTTGTTGTTGTTGTTGTTGTTGTTGTTGTTGTTATTTAATTGTACCCGGACACCTGTAAATATCAAGGATTCCAACAAGACATAACCACTTCAGACCGAAAATAATATATGTCTCACATCATAAGCCTCAATCAGGTATTTTTGATGTTAAACCTTCAGCACCTACCTACCTGTATTAAGATGGTGCTTTCCTGGAAAGTCAATATGGGTCAATATTTCCTCCGTAAGGCCCTGCTACAAATAGCCAGCTAGCTCTGCGGCAGAGGCAGGTATATTACGGGTAACAGCACCAGGTGGGCGGGTCCCCTTCCATGCAGCACCGTTCTATTCCAGGCCTGGATTAGCACACCTAAATCCTAACGTAAGGCTATTCTAAGAGCCTTGTGCCCAGGTATTTCCCCTCATGACCTACAAGCCCATGCGGAGGTTGAACTCACAGTCGGCTGCCACGGAGTCACCCACGTTTAGCAGCAGCACGCTGTCTGCACACTGCTGCACCGCCAGAGACGTCGTTGCGTGTGAGTGCGCAGGATGCAATAGGGGACTCCAGGCAGGGTGCAAAACTTTAAGGGGTGGTTCCTATCCAGCAAGCCTTTGAATTCATGTTGCAGTTTGGGTGGCCTACTTTGCAGAGGACAAGCCAGAAGATAGCAGAGAGGTCATATGGTCATAGCCTTCCCTGCTAGTGAAAGATGTATGGACCCTCCAAGCGTCCCTATTTTCCAGGGATGTCTCTGATTTAGAGAAGCCGTCCCGGTTTCTGATTTGATCCTGGAATGTCCCACTTTTCCTTAAAGGTAAAGGGACCCCTGGCCATTAGGTCCAGTCGCAGACGACTCTGGGGTTGCGGCGCTCATCTCGCTTTATTGGCCGAGGGAGCCGGCGTACAGCTTCCGAGTCATTTGGCCAGCATGACTATGCCGCTTCTGGCGAACCAGAGCAGCGCACGGAAATGCCATTTACCTTCCCGCCAGAGCGGTACCTATTTATCTACTTGTACTTTGATGTGCTTTCGAACTGCTAGGTTGGCAGGAGCAGGGACTGAGCAACGGAAGCTCAACCCGTCATGGGGATTCAAAACGCCGACCTTCTCATTGGCAAGCCCTAGGCTCTGTGGTTTAACCCACAGCGCCACCCACGTCCCACTTTTCCTTAGGATGTCCCTATTTTCATTGGAGAAATGTTGAAAGGTATGGAGTTATCTGACACACACCCTGAGCCATCTGAAGGCAATCCCGTATGGGGAAG
Source organism: Podarcis liolepis (assembly GCF_965112155.1). Taxonomy (NCBI): domain Eukaryota; kingdom Metazoa; phylum Chordata; class Lepidosauria; order Squamata; family Lacertidae; genus Podarcis; species Podarcis liolepis. The sequence goes on along the minus strand of NC_139573.1, from coordinate 36,333,479 downwards.
GTTGTTTAATATCTTATTGTGTTTTTATATATACAGTGGTACCTCGGGTTACGTATGCTTCAGGTTACATACGCTTCAGGTTACAGACTCTCCTAACCCAGAAATAGTACCTCGGGTTAAGAACTTTGCTTCAGGATGAGAACAGAAATCGTGCAGCGGCGGCACAGCGGCCCCATTAGCTAAAGTGGTACCTCAGGTTAAGAACAGTTTCAGGTTAAGAACAGACCTCCAGACCAAATTAAGTTCTTAACCCAAGGTACCACTGTATTTGAAGCTGCCCAGAGTGGCTGGGGCAACCCAGTAAGATGTGTGGGGTATAAATAGTAAAATAATAATTATGTATTGAGACGTCCCTATTTTCATCGGAGAAATGTTGGCAGGGGGGGGGTTATGAGTGGTGTACAGTGATACCTTGGGTTACATACGCTTCAGGTTACAGACTCCACTAACCCAGAAATAGTGCTTCAGGTTAAGAACTTTGCTTTAGGGTAAGAACAGAAACCGTGCTCCAGCAGTGCAGCGGCAGCGGGAGGCCCCATCAGCTAAAGTGGTGCTTCAGGTTAAGAACAGTTTCAGGTTAAGAACAGACCTCCGGAACGAATTAAGTACTTAACCAGAGGCACCACTGTATTGTTTGTCTGTATTATTAAAATGGTTATGATGGTTTCTAATTTGCACATATATATTACTCAGATTTCATGCCTGCCTGTGTCCTTGTTCACATCTGAGCCACTAGGCTCTACTTATGCTCCTAGTCCTCAGTGAGGTGGAAATTGGGAAGGCACCCACCGTAGCTTTGAGAAATGGCAGTTCCTCCCTCTGTCACATGGAGTTTTCCCCCGTCATGTGTGTCTGCTGTGGCTTTGGGTGTTCAAGAAGCGGCGGCAGAGGGAGGAAGTGCCAGTGAAAGCATCTGCGGTTTGCATTTCCTCTTTCACATTTCCTGTGCAATGTGTGCAGCAGGGGCTTGCGATACATGAGTTCCACCCACCTGGGGGGTTTTTTGCATGGCAATCGCATTGTCACTTTTTGGGGGTTTTTGCGGAATTTTGAGCAGACCTTTATGTAAGAAGAGAAACATACAGTACAGTGGTACCTCGGGTTACATACGCTTCAGGTTACAGACTCCGCTAACCCAGAAATAGTGCTTCAGGTTAAAAACTTTGCTTCAGGATGAGAACAGAAATCACGCGGCAGTGGCATGGCAGCAGCCCCATTAGCTAAAATGGTGCTTCAGGTTAAGAACAGTTTCAGGTTAAGAACGGACCTCCGGAACTAATTAAGTACGTAACCAGAGGTACCACTGTAGTGGGAAATGACGAGAAGGAGGGAGGGGCCAGCCAGCGGAAAGGGATGTGAGGCACACCAGGGAAATATACAGTGGTACCTCGGTTTAAGAACAGCCCTGTTTATGAACGATTCGGTTTACGGACTCAGCAAAACCGGAAGTAGTGTCCCAGTTTGCGAACTTTACCTTGGTCTAAGAATGGAATCCGAACAGTGGAAGGGCACTGGCGGCGGGAGGCCTCATTAGGGGAAGCGCGCCTCGGTTTAAGAACGGTTTCGGTTTAAGAACAGACTTCCGGAATGGATTAAGTTTGTAAACTGAGGTACTACTGTAACCAGAGGCCATGTGGCAGAGAGGGGCAAATTACGCAAGTGGCCGAACCTACAGGTTCTGCGCCTTTCCCATTTCCACATCACTTTCGTCCCCAGTCTCAAGGCACCTGGTACTTATGAATCAGTAATTTTGAAGCAAGTGCCTCTGAGCACACGCAAAGTGCCTTCCACTTCACTGCAAAGAAACCGCCGCTTCCAAAAGCATCCTGGAAATGGAGGGAGGTGTGAACATTCAGGCCCCTCTGAGCTTTGAGAGCTATAGAAGAAGGAGTCCTAACCACCTCCCCAATCAAGCAGAGCCTTTCCCTCAAAGAATTCTGGGAACTGTGGTTTACCCTTCACGGGGTTACTATTCCCAGCGACCCTTAGCAAACTACAGCGCCCAGAATTCTTTGGCGTTGGGGGGAGTTGGAGGAATGTGCTTTGTGCTTTAAAGGTGTAGGCAGCCAAAATAACTGGCTCCAGCTCGTGTGTATGGAGAAAACTGATGCGTCCTCCTCCGCTCTCGTTGGAGAATCTGCAGCAGCTGATAAGACTGACGGCAAAAGAGGAAACGGGAAAGAGGGCTGCTTTGCGCACACGCCAAAAAAGGGGGGAAAGATGCAGGAAACCGCGTAGTCTGGGAGGCAAGCTTTGCTCAGGCATTTTCCCGCAGGGTCCTTGCGCCCTCAGCATCTCTGCGTAGCCTCGGGGGTGATGGGCGCTTCTGTGGCTGACCGGGGGCGCGCTTGCTTGTTTGCTTTGGCCACGCTGCACAATCCCCGTGCTGTTGGGGATCAATATTTTCCCAACAAGAAGCTACGACCCAGATCCCCAGAGCTTGTTGGACGAGCTGAAGGGAAGCTGCTGCATGCATCAATTTTCTTCAGCTCGTGAGGAAACGGTGCAAACTTGGGGTGCACTGTGATCCTTAGGAGCAAACCATTAATAGCCCTTCCCCTCTCTTCATAAACAGGCTCTTGTACACTGGGGGTTGCGTACACACCATATATTTAAAGTCCCCCTCCAAAGAAGCATGGGAACTATAGTTTCAGGGTGCTGGGAATTGTAGTTCTGTGGGGGGTAAACTACAGTTCCCAGGATTCTTCGCAGGGGTTTGTGTAGGTTGATTTAAATGTATGGAGTATACTTGCTCTGCTTGTGACGGCAGCCTGCTTCCACACATGGCTGGCTTTCACTTGAGGACCACAACTTTCCCCAAACCTCCATTTGTTTGGGACTACAACCTCCATCAGCCCCAGCCAGCACGTGCTGATCCCAGGGGCTGATGGGAGTTGTAGTTCCATTTGGAGGGCACCCAGGATGGGAAAAAACTGGGCGATGGATATAAACTACAGAAAAGTCGACTGAGGTTCAACAGTCGGGAGGTGGGAGTCACTAAAATCAGCGCAGTCATAGGGGAATCTGCCAAGAGAAGTTGCAGTACAGAACAACAAACCCCTGTGTTGCAACAAACCCCTGTGAGCAGTGGTTACATATCCACATGACCACTGCTCCTTGTGCATTTTTCTAATCTATGGGTTGTGCTGAAGAAGATTCCAGCGAAACAGTCAGTTGTTATTCACCTACTACTTCGGCACCATGAACTCCTAAAAAAAGTTTTACCGCTTAGCCCGCAGGATAGCATCTATTACTTTGTTTCAACCATAGATTTATTATACTTCAAAGATTGACAGACGTGTGTTCAATTGATTTCAAATATATTAGAGAATTTACAAGTGCACACATTTTGTTTTTGTTACTAAATCATGTATGTTATGCAATAAGAGTTACAGTGCTATCTAGTATACTGGTCTGCGTGTTGCTTGTATTGTTTGTTGTGTTGAGAGAAGTTGCAGAACAGCTGCCCTTGGAAGTTCCTAAAGGGGGAACGGATTGCAACATACATTTACAAATTTACTTGTTGGTGAATGGCAGCCTAATGGATTTATCTACCCTCAGTGGGAAACTTGGCTCTGCTGCTCCTTAATATGTGAAAAGGCCGTGAAATGGAAAGGATGCCCAATTGGTTGTATCCAATAATACTCAGAGGAGACCCATTGAAATGAAAGGACCTAACAAACGTAGGTCCGTTAATTTTAATAAGTATTTTTCTAAGCAGAACATAGGTACGGCCCACTGGCGAGGATCCTCTAGCGTATTCTCCAAGACATTTGACAGATAATGCTGATTTTGCTGTTGATGGATTGCATGTTTTTCTTGCTGTTTTACTGGACTGGGTCACTGGATTTATTTATTTTTTAATCACGACATATTGCTCCTTTGGATTTGCTATGCTTTATGCCAGGCATAGGCAAACTCAGCCCTCCAGATGTTTTGGGACTACAACTCCCATCATCCCTAGCTAACAGTGGTCAGGGATGGTGGGACTTGTAGTCCCAAAAACATCTGGACGGCTGAGTTTGCCTATGCCTGCTTTATGCTCTTAAATTTGTCTAAGTCGCTTGGAAGCACCGTAAGTGGCAAGTGACTTATAAACCGAAAAATTAAATTAAATTAAAAGATCAGGCACTCAATTTAAAAGTGCTGCCTTCCCCATTCTCTCCTGCATTGTGATTCATAAAGCACACACTTCAGATTAAATTTGATGCTTTTAGCATCAAATGTAGGGAAGTAAGGCTGTAGCTAGGAGGTGGCGAAGTGGGGCCCCGCCAGGGGCACAGGCGAAGAAGGGGCACAAAATTGGCTTAAAATATGTTCATAAATATGTCTATAAAAGGTTTTAAACAGAGGGTGAATTGAATGGGTGGAGGCTGGGGGGTTGGAGGAGAGGCGGAAAGAAGAGCTGATTTGGCTGTGGCTAGGGGGCACAATCCCCTTCATGGATCACTGCCTTGCCGTGGCGAAGGGGCTTGAATAACTCAGAGAAGCTATGAGCTATGCCGTGCAGGGCCACCTAAGATGGACAGGTCATAGTGGAGAGTTTTGACCAAACGTGATCCACCTGGAGCAGGAACCAGCAAGGCACTTCAGTATCCCTGCCAAGAAAACTCCATGGACAAAGACAACACAATGACAAACCTAGACAGCATCTTAAAAAGCAGAGACGTCACCTTGCTGACAAAGGTCCGTATAGTTAAAGCTATGGTTTTCCCAGTAGTGGTGTATGGAAGTGAGAGCTGGACCATAAAGAAGGCTGATCGCCAAAGAATTGATGCTTTTGAATTCTGGTGCTGGAGGAGACTCTTGAGAGTCCCATGGACTGCAAGAAGATCAAACCTCTCCATTCTGAAGGAAATCCACCCTGAGTGCTCACTGGAAGGACAGATCCTGAAGCTGAGGCTCCAATACTTTGGCCACCTCATGAGAAGAGAAGACTCCCTGGAAAAGACCCTGGTGTTGGGAAAGATGGAGGGCACAAGGAGAAGGGGACGACAGAGGACGAGATGGTTGGACAGTGTTCTCGAAGCTACAAACATGAATCTGACCAAACTGTGGGAGGCAGTGGAAGACAGGAGTGCCTGGCATGCTCTGGTCCATGGGGTCACGAAGAGTCGGACACGACTAAATGACTAAACAACAAAAGGGGGCGCAATCTGGATGGTTCTGCCAGGGGCGTAAGATCACCCAGTTATGGCTCTGTGGGAGTCATAGCTCAGCGGTTGAGCATCCGATTTGCATGCAGAAGGTCTTAGGTTCAACCCCCTGGCATCTCCAGGTAGCGCTACCTGAAACCTTGGAGGGCTGCTGCCAGCCACTACTGAGCTAGATGGACCAATGGTCTGACTCAGTATAAGTCATCGTCAAATGCTCCCATCGGTCTGTTGGAGCTGTGTTTAGTGTGGAAGCATCTATGCCAGTATAGCACATCAGACTACAGCAGGGAAGACAGAGCATAGAAATCCAAACCTAGTTGCTGCTGGATCTGCCAGTTCTTCTGAGAGTCAGCGCAGGCTGGGACAATTCTCTAGGAGCTGAAGAAATGTCCCAGATCAAAATATGGAGGCAGCGAAGCAATAGGCAGGGACCTATGCACAGCTGCCCTTGTTGCAAAGGAGTCTGGGATAGCTGCCACAACACTTGCACACAGTGTGAGTGGTTCACACCCAGGCAAGCGGGAATTGCTCAAGGTAACTGGAACGCACTGTGTGAGCACTAGAGATCTTATATTACGTGACCACATGCAGTGCCAGATTTACATATAAGCTAAACAATCTGTAGCTTAGGGCCCTACTCTCTTGCCCCCCCCCCCGGAAAAAAAAATAGAGGGGAAAAAGCACTGGATGTACATTTCTAAAATATAAGATAAAAAACAAATCAAATAAAACCTACATAGAGCAACAGTGTTTTGTGTTGCGTAGGCTCCTATGATGTAAGTAATGGGCCCGCCTGCTAGCCTGCTCCCTAAAAAATCACTGGTTTGCTCCTTTCTGTATATAGGGTGCCTACATTCTGCATGGACTAGTTGCATGGCAACGTGTGCAAATGGCTTTAGATACCTATGAGGTCCATAAATTACCATAGAGCATATATTCAACACAAAAAACAGCAACAATTTGTTGTCGACAAAGGACAGCTGGACATATAATGGGCCCCATTACCTTCAGTAGCTTAGGGCCTCATCAAACCTCAATCTAGCCCAGACCACATGCATACAATAATGGGGTTTGCTTTTTGTTTGTTTGTTTTTCTGAAAAAGGTAATTGTCTATGAGGTAACTAGAGGCTATTTCAAAAGAAACACTCGCCATATAGAGGCCACTTGAAGCTGCCTTCATGGCACCATGCTGTGAACAATTTCAGATTTATCAGTCAATGCTCAGCGTATTTATTTATATTTTTTTTAAAAAATACTTCTTTGCTGCAACTGCATAAAAACATTTATTACCAAGGCATTGGACAAAAATTATATATATACGCATTAAAAACTACACAAAAGCCAAAATCACAGTGGCAGAAACAATTTTCCATTGTGTGGGGGGTTTTTTGTGGTTTGTTTTTTGGTTTTGGTTTTTTGCCATTTTGCAGGGGATGGTAGTCCCTTAATAAAACCCACAAACTGTACTGCCAAGCCCCCTTGCTGCCCTAAGCTGCCCACAGCCTACCTCACAGGGGGGTTGTGAGAATGAACAAGCAAACGGCTGAGAAACAGTGCGCTATCAATCAGCATTGCTATTCTAAGCTCTTGATAATGGATTGTCCATGATAAACATACAGCAGTTAAAAACTGGGATCAGCTCAGTTTGCCACTGTCCAAACAAGCTAGCTAAAGGTAAAGGTAAAGGGACGCCTGACCATTAGGTCCACTTCTGACCGACTCTGGGTTTGCGGCGCTCATCTCACTTTATTGGCTGAGGGAGCCAGCGTACAGCTTCCGGGTCATGTGGCCAGCATGACTAAGCCGCTTCTGGCAACCAGAGCAGCGCACGAAAACGCCGTTTACCTACCCGTGGGAGTAGGTATTTATCTACTTGCACTTTGACATGCTTTCAAACTGCTAGGTTGGCAGGAACAAGGACCAAGCAATGGGAGCTCACCCCGTCATGGGGATTCGAACTGCCAACCTTCTGATCGGCAAGTCCTAGGCTCTGTGGTTTAACGCACACCTAGCTACATTGGCCTATTTTGGAGTAGGACAATACATAGCAAACTCTGTTAGAGGAGCTGGTGATTTCAGCAGTGTTAGAAACTGAGATATGAAAAAGCTAGGAGGTAAATGACACCTTAAGCCTAGGGTTATGGGCGCAACAACGGAATGTCTAGGCACACTTTTTTATACGTATATAAGAACACAAAGCTGAAAAATGAATGAACCGCAGCTAAAATGTTATGTTCATTTTTCATATGGTCTGGTCCTTCCCCTGTCCACCCTCCTAATATTCTTAAGAGGGTCTCTTCTCTACTTTTCAGAGAGTAGCTGGATGTGGGGAGGCAGAAAAAGCTCCTCCTTTCCTTCCACTCTACAGTTTTCATCCGAAATCTTAGGCCCGGTACTACGTCCAGTGCTCAAAAACTGCTCGCACTAATGAAATTTCCTGTCGCAAAATGCGCCTAGAACGGGAGTTTCGAAAGCTGGGCTTTAGGTCCTTTCAAGACGTTGTATAGAATCTAAATTTTCATTTACGCTAATTAGAATAGATGTCTTATGAATGGAGGTCCTCAGTACAAATCATATTTTCTCACTAGTTGAGGCACATTATATATTTATATTTTTGTTTGCTTTTTTTAAAAAAGCACCTAGTTAAGCAGTTGCATATTTGCAATAATGGGGAGAAGAGTTGGCCCATGAGAATTACCCCCCCCCCAATATCCCATGGTGAAGCACTACCGTTATATTAGGCCCAGCTAAAAATTCACCAAACAATAGCGAGCCAGCTTCCTTCTAATTTTGTGACATTTCCAGTTAGGCCTCCTAAAGGTCCCCATTCCATTCCAGCGGCTTTTGCAACACCGCCAAAGATCCCGGGGCGCGCTCTCCTCTCCGAGGGATCTGTCCCGTGCCCCCCCCCCCCCAACAATCTTCAGCCGGATCCCTGGGTTACACGTCCCTAACTGCGCGCTAGGGATCAGGGTGGCAAATCTCCCCGGCCGCGCTTGATCCTATTTCGGAGCAAGTGCAGGGCGCGCGTTGCTTTACGCATTTTAGCGCAAAAACGCGCGGAAGAAGGGGATGGATTGCGTCGCTTGCTGTTATTTCTTTTAATAATCCGTCGGCCGGGGAGGGGGCGGGGAAGGGATAGGATGGCCGTGCCTGCCTCCCTCCCTGTTGCAACGGGGTGGATGAGTTCAGTGGGTTTTTCTCTCTTTCAATGGCGAGGGGGGCGGAGGGCGGCGCGGACGCGCAGGGGGAGGAGGAAGAAGAGCGCGTCGCTGGCTGCCGTTTAGCTTCCTTTCCTGCCACAGCAGAAAAAAGGGGGGTGGACAAGGCGCGCGAGAGAGGGGTGAGAATCTGATCTCTTTAAGACCCAGCGGGAATTTTCTCTCGGGTTTGCCCCCCCTCCCTTCTCTCTCTCCCCTCCTCTCTTCCCCCAACCTTATCATTATTATATTTTTAATTTATTTTTTTTTAGGAGCGACAGGCTGCGCCGTTCGCAGAAGCGCCGGGTCTCCACCACCATCGGGCTGCAAAGACTGAGAGAGCGACCAGAAACAAGAGGAGGAGGAGGAGGAAGAAGAGGAAGAGAGGGAGGCAAAGGGATGAAGGGGAGGCGTAACGCATCCGAGCAGCCGGCGACAGTGGGCCTGAGCTGATCCGAGCCTGAAGGGTCGCGCTTCCCTGTAACCATCGGTAAGGAAAAGAAGCCTCTCTCTTTTTGGAAACGTTCTCTCCTCCGCCCCCGCTGACCACATTTCCCTGACACAATGAACGCCGTGTTGTAGGAGGAAGAAGGAGAAGCGTGCATTAGCCCCCCCCCCCTTCCCCTCCATCCCTTGTTTCTCGCGATGTGAATCCGCTGCCGCAGCTCGTCTGGGAAGAGGCAGCTCGGAGGGGGAATCGGAGGAAGGGTGGGCGCGTGGAAAGAGGACCAAACGTGGGGCTATGTGGTGTCCAGGACACCCGAAGATTCGCTGAACCATGATGAAGACTGAGCCCCAGAATAGTCCTGGTGGCAGTAGCAGCAGCAGTGGCAGCGGTGGCGGCGGCAACAACGGCGGCGGAGGAGGAGGGAGCCTACGGAGTGCCTCGCCTCACCGGAACGCCTACGAAGCTGGCATCCAGGCCTTGAAAGCCACCAAGGATGCCCTTGGCAACGCCGAGAGCGAGGAGGCCAAGAAAGCCCGGAACAAGAAGTATGGCTCCAACGTCCACCGGATCAAGAACATGTTCCTGCAGATGGGGACGGCGGGCCCCGCCGGGGAAGGTGCCATTGACCTGGCCAAGATGAAGGAGAAGCCAGTGCGGCTGTCCTTGCCCCGGGCCAGCAGCCTGAACGAAAACGTGGACCACAGCGCCCTTCTGAAGCTGGGCACCAGTGTGTCCGAGAGGGTGAGCCGCTTCGACTCCAAGACGGACAAGCCGCTCTCCAAGCTGCAGGAGACGAGGAAGATCTTTGAGAGGAGCCTGCAGGAGAAGGAGACCAGCAACAAGCTTCTGCTGAGGAAGGAGAGGGCCGGGTTCCAGGACAGGAAGCTGGACGTGGTGGTGAGGTTCAACGGCAGCACGGAGTCCTTGGACAAGCTGGACACTGAGGCCGTGTCGCCCACCGTAAGCCAGCTCAGCGCCGTCTTTGAGAAGGCCGACTTGAGGAACAACCTCCACAAGGCCCCTGGGAAAGTCGGGCCCCTCAACTCCAAGATTGTCCCCAAGAGGCCCAGGGTTTTCCTCCAGGCCCCAGAAGGGGCCAAAGCGGAAGGGAGAAGTAGTAGTAGTAGTAGCAGCGATGGGCCTACTGCTCTCCAGGCAAGAGGCAGGCTGCCCGAGGCTGACAAGAGCCAGGCCAAACTTCCTGCCGGCGGAGGGACAACGGCGAAGCCGGGGGATGGCAACGCGGGAGGTCTGCGTCCCCAGAAGGTCCAAGAGGTGCGCAAGATCAAGCCCGTGGAAGTGGAGGAGAGCGGGGACTCGGAGCAGGAGTTTGAGGCGGCCGAGGTGGCTGTGGAGGCAGCAATTGCCGAAGAGCGCAGCAAAGCCGCTTCCAAAGGCCTTGGTGAGGCGAACCGGGCAGAGGTGATCCAGGCCGAGGTCACGGTGCACGCCGCCTTGGAGAACGGCCGGCCGGGTGGCGAGAGGCACCTGGAGACGCCAGACCCTCTGGCGGACGCTTTCGGCGAGGAAGGGGCCAAGGCGGAAGGGCCAGAGGAGAATGACTTGTGCGACGAGTCGAAGAGAGAGGACTTCTCTGAGGCCGACCTGGTGGACATCAGTGCCTACAGCGGGCTGGGGGAGGATTCGGGAGGGAGCGGGCTGGATGAAGATGAAGATGCCGATGGACTGTACGCGCCGGAATCCAGCTGCATGGAGATCACAGGGCTATCGGAAGAGGAGGAGGCTGCCCCCAACCGCAAGATCCATTTCAGCACTGCTCCCATCCAGGTAGGCCAAGGCATGAGATATTCTGAGCAGGTAGGATGTACAACTGGGCTTGGCAAGGCTCAGCTGTTCTTGGGTCTGGGAAGTCCGTCAGCTGCTGGGGGTCACTGTCAGTGAGTTTTCCGAGCTAGAATCTTCAAATCATTTTAGAGTTGGAAGGAACCAAGAGAATGATCTCGTCCAATGCCCTGCAGTGCAGGAATATTTTGTCCAATGTGGGGTTCAAACCCACGACCCTGAGATTAAGGGTCTCATGCTCTACCAACTGAGCTACCCCTCAGTTTGGCCTATCTGGGTTTGGCCTAGTTCTCACATGTAGCTTATGAGGTGGGGAAGGGCCACAGCTCAGGGATAGTGTATCTACTTTGCATGCAAGAGGTCTCAGGTGCAGCCCATGACATTGACAGGTGGGAGAGACCCCTGCCTGAAATCCTGGGGGGCTGCTGCCAGTCAGTGTAGACAATACTGAGGAAGATGGTCAGAGGTCTGGAAACACCGGAGGGAAGGTTCCGTTCAAGAACAGCAAAGCAAAACTCTCATCCTAAGGGCTAGGGGCAGAAAAAAAGGGGTCTGGTTGCTGCTTTTAACAGGGCTGGCCTCTCTCTGAGGCAGATCCACAGGACTCCAGACTATCTGTGCAAAGGTGGTTTTAGGACCAATAGGCCAGACAGAATCATGGCAGAGAGTGACAGTATTTTGGAGTGCCCCTGCCCCTACTCTCACTCAATCCCCCCCCCCTTTTCCCCTTTCCATTGTAGAATCCTAGGGAGAGAGAGAGAGTATTTGTGTAGGGTGGAAAATCAGGGAATGGGTGGGGTTGAAGGAGACCGTTCCCTAGCCTGAGATTTGGACAGACAGGGAGATGCTGCTGAGGTGATTTGATATTGCAAAGCAGTCTGGGGGTGGAAGAGGGAGAAACCATTCTCCATCCCTCCCCCCTTTTTTTTGCAAAACCACTGCTTTTATGGAACGCTCAGGGCGAGGGAGGGATTATTAATGAACCCGTTTCTGTCTGGCTGCTGGTAGTAAAGGGGATAACACATTGGATGTGAAATATCTGTTTCTCACACTCCATCCCACCTCGGCTGGGGGCTGCATGTTTCTGGAAGAAGGAGGGAGAGGGGAGGGGAGGGGTGGGGGGGAGAGAGATGTCAACGACACAAATTCAGGGAGATGGCTCATCGCCATCTGTTCCTTTCCAGCCCTCCTGCTGCCCCACTGCCCCTTATTCCCTCTCAGAGTTGCTATCGATTGGCTACCTTTCCGCTCTTCAACACCTTGCAAGGATCAAAGGCGTACTGACCATAATTCCTAAACAGCTAGGTTTTGTTCCCCTGCAAAAGGCCAGCTTTGCCAGGGGTGAATCTGGAGGCAGGAAGACTCTCTAGTCTTCCCCAGATGAGGGAAATAAATGGCAGCTCTCCTGTTCTGCTGGGGACTGGGGCCCACAGGGAGAAGGGCAATGAATAACCAGAGCCTTGTCCAGGGGTGTGGTAAGGCGAGGCAAATCAGGACCATGGACAGCTCCCACTAGGCCCTGCGTGCTGAGCTAGGGGAGATGTTGTCTCAGCAGAAGGCTTAGGGTCATCTGAAGGCTTTGAAAGGCCAGCAGGGTTTGACTTTCCAGTAGCTCTGCCCCCCCTGCTCCGACCCCAGAGAGCTACTGGCAATATTTAAAGGGCCTGTAGCCTATTCTTCGGTCACAGGAGATTCTGCATGGTGATCAACTTCATATGCAAGAGCCACATCTTCAGGCCTGGTCAGTGTAGAAGGGGCTGTTGCTGATGGGTCTCCCCTCCAGTGGGTTGACATGTTTGTCATCCGAATCAGATCCATGTTCAGGCCAGCACTGGGAACCTGAGGCAGGGGGACATGACAGCCCTCTGGTGGGTGCCCATGGGGTCACAGACCTGGACAGAAGGAGATGGTCAATCAGGCCAACGTTCTCAGGTTCTGAGATAGGATTCAACATAGATCATTAACTCAGGTTGCCCATGATATCTCCACTTAATGGTTGGTGTGTTGTAGTGGTTAGTGGGTTGCAGCCGGGCCAGCAAGACCCTGGTTGAAATCCTTGTTTGGCTGCAAAGCTTCCTGGGTCTCTCCCCCATCTCTCAGCCTAACCCACCTCGCTAGGTTGTCGTGAAGATAAAGGGGGAGAAACACAGGTCGTTTGGGGTTCTTTGGGTAGTTGGGACAAAAAAGGAATACGTCTGGAGAGAGATTAGAACGTGGGAACATGGGTGAATGTCCCACGAGCAGATGGCAGGGGCAAAGAAGCAGTGTTCAAAATTTACCAAATGCCAGGTGTGAGTCCGGTTGTGACTATGTAGAGTTTTCTGGGTGCCAGGCTAGCAACCACAGTTTAGGAAACCTCTGCCTTGGTCCAAAGTTAATACCAATTCCGTTCCCCCTGTGTGTGATTCTCCTTCTTGCATTCTGGGACAAGTGAACCATTGCCAGAGTAAGCTACAGCCCATCAATGTTGTCGAGATCATAGCATCGTGGAATTGTAGCATTGGAAGGGAACCCTAGGGCCATCTAGTCCAGCCCCAGACATTCCATTGTGGTGACTGTAACCTACGTAGGTTTAAGATGCCGTGCGGCGCCTAGCTTATATATATGAGTTTCTAACGCTGCAAAGAAGGTGCCCTGAGCCAATAAGTTAACAGGAATGGGAGAGCAATGTTGCAGCCGTGCTCTCTCCATAGGAATCTAGTTGGTTGCCATGGGGTCAGGATGCTGGGCTAGATAGATCTTTGATGTGATGCAGCAAAGCTCTTAGCTTCTCACAGTGCATAGTTACTCTGTGGCAGTGGCGTAGCGTGGGGGGTGCAGGGGGGGCCGGCCGCACTGGGCGCAACATCTGGGGGTTAGGGTTAGGGGGTGCAAATCCACGGGTTAGGGGGCGCAAATCCACGGGTTAGGGGGCACAAATTACTTGCCTTGCCCCGGGTGCGGACAACCCACGCTACGCCACTGCTCTGTGAAACCCGCTCCCTCAGGAGGCAGGAAAGGCCACCAATTTGGGTGAATTTAAAAGATTGGAGAAATTCATGGAGGAGAGAGGGCTGTCAGTGGCTACTCGCCACGATGACTCTGCTCTGCCCTTGAAGCTTGTAGGCAGTAATACTTCTGAATAGAGTGGACACTCGGGGTTGCGAACGTGATCCATGCGGGAGGCACATTCGCAACCTGCAGTGCTGCTTCTGCGCACACGCATGTTGTGATTCGGTGCTTCTGCGCATGCACAAAGCGCAATTTAGTGCTTCTGCGCATGCGCAAGCACTGAAACCCGGAAGTAACCTGTTCTGTACTTCCGGGTTTTGGCGGGTACGTAACCCGAAAAAACGCAACCTGAAGCGTCTGTAACCCGAGGTATGACTGTACCTATTGCTGGAAACTACAGGAGGGGAGAGTGATCCCTTGCTCAGGCCTCGCGGGTTTCCCCACAGGCCTCTGGGTGGCTACTGTGAGAACAGGGTGCTGGCGTGGACCTGATCCAACAGGCTTTTCTTATGTTCTTTGCCCTTCTGGCATCGTTCTGTCTTAGCCAACATCCTGGCACCAGGTCATGGCATATGGGACTGCTCCCTGGCAGAAGAAGAAGTATTGCTCCAGTCAGGTTGCCTGGGAGCTGACAGAATGCACTAGCTTATAGACTCAAGGGTCAGATTTTAAGACCCTGGGGTTTTAAGATCCCTGATCACCAACTCCAAAAGAGGGGCCACCGCAATTTACATGTGAACAGAGCCGTCTTGCTTTATGTGTTTTACCCATGGAAGGGAGCTGAGTGTTAGACCCCCACAGAGAACAATTAAATCTGCCAAATGACAACACAACAAGAAAACAACAAAGTTCCTCAGGGAGATAAAGCAGGTAACCTTGACCTAGTCTAGGACATTGGCAAGGCCGGCTCTGTCATTGGCCAGACTGAATCAGATGCCTCAGGCATGGTTACTTCTGTGGCATTTTTTGCTCCCTAGGAGAGGTGCTTACGGGATGTTCTGTCTCAGGTAGCGAAATATAAACCTGACCAGCCTTTTGGGGACGGTGCACTTTGTCCTTCTCTGGAGTTGGGGGCAGCGTTTGTTGTTGCTCCCCGGGCAGCGAGGCGTCTTAGGCAGCGAGGACTTCCACGGAAAGCGGCAGGATGCCTGGCAGGTCTTTTGTGCTCGTGAAATTCCTTTTAGGGAGACTCCGTGGGCGAACCTTGTGCTGAACAGAAGGCACGACATTTGCCGCATGTGTGGCTGGGAAGGAAACCTCCCCCGTTGCCGGTGACCCTGAAGGGTGGGTCTTCTTCCTGTTTCTCTTGCTTAGTGGGCTTGGCCTGGATTTGCCCCTCGTCCGCTTTGGGTCTCTGCTGATAGGTTAGTGCAGCGGGGAGGAACTGTTCTTAGCTCAAGGGCCACATTTCCAGCTTTCCGGGGGCTGTGTGCCAGTGGCGGGTGGGAACAGAGGCACAGGTCAATTCTGTGTCCAGTACAACCGCCTACCAGCTCCATCTGGTATGCAGGCTGAGACCCTACCTGCCCACAGACTGCCTCGCCAGAGTGGTGCATGCTCTGGTTATCTCCCGCTTGGACTACTCCAATGCGCTCTACGTGGGGCTACCTTTGAAGGTGACCCAGAAACTACAACTAATCCAGAAAGCGGCAGCCAGACTGGTGACTGGGAGTAGCCACCGAGACCACATAACACCAGTCCTGAAAGACCTACATTGGCTCCCAGTACGTTTCTGAGCACAATTCAAAGTGTTGGTGCTGACCTTTAAAGCCCTAAATGGCCTCAGCCCAGTATACCTGAAGGAGCGTCTCCACCTTCACTGAGGTCCAGCTTCAAGGGCCTTTTGGTGGTTCCCTCACTGCGAGAAGTGAAGTTACAGGGAACCAGGCAGAGGGCCTTCTTGGTGGTGGCGCCTGCCCTGTGGAACACCCTCCCTTCAGATGTCAAGGAAGTAAACAACTATCTGACTTTTAGAAGACACTTGAAGGCAGCCCTGTTTAGGGAAGTTTTTAATGTTTGATGTTTTATTGTGTTTTTAATATTCTGTTGGAAGCCACCTAGAGTGGCTGGGGAAGCCCGGCCAGATGGGCGGGGTATAAGTAATAAATCATCATCATTAAACTGGTGGGGCAATGAATGCAAATTTAACCTTTGTTCAGTAGCCTAGTTTCTGCACACACTCACATGCTCCTCTTTAACCTGTGAACAGACCAGCAAAAGGCACAATCAGCATTCAAGGACACATCCCAGCCAGGCAAAAACCCTTGCACTATGAAGCAGGACCAGCGAGGGGTGAGGCCTGGAGAGAGTTTTGAGAGTCAGAAAGAGATGGGAAGGATGCCTTTGGCCTTTGGGGCTCAGGTTTCCTACGCCTGTGTTAGTGGACGAAGAGATTTGGTTAACGGTGAATCCTACCTTGAAAGGAAATGCCGCTGGTCCCAGCCTCTGTGGTGGTGAGAAATCTGTTCCTGTCTTCTTTTATTCAAGCTAGTTCTGCAGATGAACTGTGGTCTGTAGGAAGAGCAGCTCGTCATATTCCTGCTCCAGTCTGTGCCCTCCCAGCAGTTGACTGTATATTAGTTTGGAGAGCTTCATTGCCAGTGGTTTAGATGCAGGTTTATTGCATCGCTCACTGGGGCAAGGCGGTTTGAGCATATTACACTGATCCTGGCCCAATTGCACTGGCTGCCAATTAGTTTTTTGGGACCAGTTCAAAGTGCTGGTTTTGAACTATCAAGCTTTAGATGGCTCAGGACCACCATACCTCAAGGACCGCCTTTCTCCATATGAACCAACCCAGATCCTGCAATCATCATCTGAGGCCCCTCTTTGCATGCCTCCTCTCCTCAGAGGTGGAAACACAAGAACTGGGCCTTTTCTGTGGTGGCTCCCCATTTGTGGCATGCTCTCCCCAGGGAGACTTGGCTGGTGCCATCATTATACACAATTAGGCACCAGGTGAAAATGTTCCTCTTCAACCAGGCCTTGGGCTGATTGCCATCCGATGCCCTTTTAAATGTGTTGTGGGATGGGGCCGGGGTTATTGGCCTGTTTTTGTTTTTATTATGTATGTTGTGTGTTTTCATGTTGTGATTTTATGTTGTGAACCGCCCTGAGAGCTATGGATGAAGGGCAAATTTAAATAATAACAACAATAATGTATTGCTTCCCGCTAAAAAATATTCTAAAGTCATTTATAACCGAGTAAAAAGCAATCACCAATGATAAAATCAGATAGGATATTAAAAATAGATCTAACACTACATCAGCACTTGTGCTTCCCAAGTGCCTGGGATAACAAAAATGTTATTTGCACAGCACTGAAACAATGACAAGGTTGGCACCAGGCAGGCCTTCCTGGGGAGAGAATTCCAGAAACAGGGGGTCACTGCAGAGAAGGCCCAGTCTCTCCGCACCACCTTCTGAACTTCCCTGGGATGTGGTGTTCACAGAAGAGCCTCAGGTGATGTTCTCAGCATCCAGGCAGGTTCATAATGGGGAAAGGCAGCTCTTTAGGTGTAGCCCCAAACAACTCTTATTTGAACAGCAACAAAAACATTAAGGGGGGAGATGGCATGGTGCATGTTGCCCGACATGGTCACACAATGCTTTGCCAGTCAAATGTGCCACCCAGGAGGAAGGAGACATTCTTTCAGGGAGTGTATTCCCAGCAGTGGCACTACACCAAGGAAGGTCGCAATGGCAGGGGGCAAATCACACCTGTGAGAAACAGCTTAATTTAATAAACTAGATCCAGATCTTGCGGTTAGGAGGGAATGTTCCTGCTTTGTTTCATACTAGCAGCCGCATACCCAGCTTTGCTCAGGAATACTAAGCAACAAAAACAGCGCAGTTTTGAAATCGGTGTTTCAAACCAGCTTTGGAAGGTTCAGTCCGCCATCTTGATTCAAAATGGCGCCCATTTGTATCCAAACATTGACAAAAAACAACAACTCTGCTCCTTGATCCCTGGAACCTTCATGCAAAATTTGGTTGTGATATCATAAGAGGCATCCAAGCGGAGGGCGAAACAACTTTCCAAAACATATAATCAATCATAGAATTGAAGAGTTTGAAGGCACCCCAAGGTTCATCTAGTCTAACCCCAGGCAATGAAGGAATCTTTTGCCTGATGTTAGGCTCGAACCCACGACCCTGAGATTAAGAGTCTCATCTTTGAGATTTTATTTTTCCTCACATGTGGGAACGCAGTGTTTTCTCATCTAGCATACAAGAGCCAAAGCAGGTTTCAAAGTTGAGACAAGTATACGAGATGAGTTGGCACCGACGGCGGGGATTGTTTGCTAGTGGGAAACGCATCACCCTGAATGGAAGCTTCCTGTTTCTTTTAAGGTCCAAACTGAAAGGGAAAGCCATCTTTAAATATGTTCTGTGACTTCTATAGAAGGGGGAAAGAGGAAGCTAGCCTGCCTGTGTGCATATGAGATCTACTCAGTGGTATGTCCTTTAGTCAACCCCGGTGATCTGTCAGGGGCGGGGTGGTGGGTTTTAGTCTCTGATGAAAGCTTCAGTGGAAAGAGGATGCAATTAAACATTACAGCCTCTCATGCTAACATATCATCAGACCTTACCATGAAGTTTCTGACTGATGCTCCTGCTTGCTTCAGAAGGTTGGTTTTCTTTGGGGGGGGGGGTTGCAACTACAGTGGTACCTTGGGTTACAGACACCTCGGGCTACAGACACTTCAGGTTACAGACTCCACTAACCCGGAAGTAGTACCTCGGGTTAAGAACTTTACCTCAGGATGAAAACAGAAATCATGCCGCAGTGGCAGCGGGAGGCCCCATTAGCTAAAGTGGCACCTCAGGTTAAGAACGGTTTCAGGTTAAGAACGGATCTCCAGAACAAATTTAGTTCTTAACCAGAGGTACCACTGTAGTTGAGCTCTTGTTGCTGAATTCAGATTCTGAAGCAGAGTCTTGGCTCAAATGAAGACCTGGTCAAAAATTAATCCACTACTCTTACTCGTTCACGAGCGGCTTCCATGGTCACCTTCCCCTTTCTCCTCAGAACAACCCTGGGAGGTAGGCCAGGAGAAAGAGAGAGAGAATGGGCAAGGTCACCCAGAGAGGTTCATAGCTGAGCAGGAATTTGATCTAAGCCTCCGTGTCCTGGTGTGATCACGACATCACACTTTGGCTCTCTTCAGGGATGGGCAGTTTGATTTGAAATTCTGGTTTCAGCAGTTGTCCCAAATTCTGCACCTTTTCCAGCTTCTCTTCCTTTGTCAACACCCTTTCTTCTCCCAACTGCTCGCAGCTCCAACAATTCCCAGATGCTGTGTAACATTTCCTTGCTAGCCGGGCCTATCTCTTCATTTTCCTGACAGGAGCCTGATGGATAATATTCCATCGCTGTCACCTTCTCCACGATCAGTTAGAACATTTGTGAACATGTCATAATTACACACTTGCTCAGCGACTGATGTGCGGGGAAGCAAAGACTTTCCAGTTTCAGAGAGTTTTTGGCACGTTATATTCCTATTCAAAACTCCATATTTTACAGGGGGGAAACTGAGGTTGAAAAACTGCAGTAATTTCAAGGCCCTATAACAGTTCCAATCTGGGAAATAAATCCAGATTTCCCAGTCCCTGTTTGGAGTACATCAATGAGCTCTACTTGGGGCTACCTTTGAAGGTGACTCGGAAACTACAACTAATCCAGAATGAGGCAGGTAGACTAGTGTCTGGGAGTGGCTGCCAGGACCATGTAACACAGGTCCTAAAGGATCACATTGGCTCTCACATTGGCTCCCAAACACAATTCAAAGTTTAAATGCTGATATTTAAAGCCCTAAATGGCCTCGGCCCTGTATACCTGAAGGAGTGTCTCCACCCCCATCATTCACTGAGGTCCAGCTCTGAGAGCCTTCTGGAGGCTCCCTCACTGTGAGAAGTGAGGTTACAGGGAACTAGGCAGAAGGCCTTTTCGGTAGTGGCGCCCACCCTGTGGAACGCCCTCCCATCAGATGTCAAGGGAATAAACAACTATCCGACTTTTAGAGGACATCTGAAGGAAGCCCTGTTTAGGGAAGTTTTTAATGTGTGATGTTTTACTGTGGTTTTATAAATGGTTGGAAACTACACAGAGTGGCTGAGGCCACTCAGTCAGATGGGTGGGGTATTATTATTATTATTATTATTATTATTATTATTATTATTATTATTATTACAGCGGTCCATCCCCCCCACTCCAGGAAACCAGAAATCTCAGATTCCCTTCATATTATGAGCATAAGAGCCTTGCTGGATCAGACCAAAGGTCTACCTAGTCCAGTACCCCAAAAGATGCTTATGGGCTGTCTACTAGCAGAACGTGAGTCTCATAGTGGAGCAAATATTGTTGTCATAGCTAGTAGCCAATGATAGCGCTAGCCTCCGTGAATCTGTCCAACTTGTTTTCAAAGCCATCCAAGTTGGTTGTAGTGCCCAGAACCCTTTGAGGCAAAGGATAAAGAGGCAGCCCATTCTGTGGAATATTTAAAATGGCACATCACCAATCCTAGATGTGTGTGGTTGGGCCATGTCAGGCTGCCAGGGTCATGGCAGCTTCCCGAGGGTGCTGGGTGCTTATTCTGAGTCTGGTAACGGGGGCCAGGGTTCCTTGGAAGGTAAACCAAAGTAGAAAGCCTTTGCCAAAGACAGTTCATCATCCGCCTTCATATACCAGCTATCAGCAGGGTGAGATGCTAAATACCGCTGCACGTCAGCGACGGATCACTGTCAAATATCAACCTGCAAGATACCAAAACAATGAAATCAGATAGGGTGGGGTGTTGAAGACAGCTGGCAAACATGCAGCCGTTTACAGCAGAATTGGTAGAATTGGCAAATGAGAATTGCGAGCGATAGCGGACAGCCAGGTGGGGAGAAGGCACTTACCTGTCCTGGCAGGCGGATCGATACGATACGATATCTTTACTGTCATTGTCCCATACAGAACAATGAAACTGAAAAATCTACATAAGACATTCAAAAACCCCTAAAAACTCTGAAACCCCATTTTAAAATACAATATACTCCTATAGAGACTCCTTATCCTGTGTTTAAAAACAGAATTGCATTTGGGTAGATCACGGCTGCTAATCGGGAGGGACGTGGTGGCAGCGAGATGGGTGCAGTGCAGACGCATCAGCAGAGCCAATCCGGAGTTCCTGCTGCCGGGACCGCACTGTGCCACCCTCCCTGCCGCCTCCTCATTTCGGTAGGGCAGCCCCCACCAAGCCACCCGCTACTGTTTTTTTGAGGATAGTTTTCAGGAGCAAAATTGGTCCAACCCTATCATGTTCGTGTAGGGAAATTGGAACTGAGCCGCATGTCCTGCAACAGTGCTCTCTCACAGGCTATGTTGGCCCACAGGGTTCCTTGGAGTGGTGTTATTGTCTGCTGTCGTTAACCCCCTGCTGCTATAATCCTCCCACGCCTCCCACCCCAGGAGAGGATGCTGGGTTATCCTCTTCCTAGGTGGCCCCCGTTTTCAGGCTGATGGGCCATCTGCTCAGCCTTGCAACGTAGCATCAGGTGGACTCTTTGTGCACTGGGGATAAGCCAAACAGCGCAAATTATTAGACAATAGCCCCTTTTCCCGTTCCTGCTGGCCAGCTTTAGTTGCTCTCCGCTTTCCCTCAATCTGGATGTTCAAGGGAAGGGTATATAAGTCCGAAAGGAAGAGAGACCCGTGTCCTGTGAAAAACAGCCCAACAAGTGCCGGATCAGAGGGGCTGATGGGGAAGAGGGTGTGCTGTTCGCCTATAGAGCAGGCAACCCGACAGGTGTCCACAAGGCCTGGCAACAGGGGAATGGTACCCCTGCCCCCAAGGAGGATGGACTGCGAGGGTCCACAGTGCTTGCGAGGATGGGCTGCTAGGTCTTGGAGGACCGCTCTAGAGAAGATAGAAAACAAAGTAATCCAGGCAGAACGCAGACACCGGTGGGGGAGGGGACAGGACAGACGGACCTTGCAGACATCCAAATGTTGTTCGACTACTGGCTGGGGCTGATGGGAGTTGGAGTTTGA
Source organism: Podarcis liolepis (assembly GCF_965112155.1). NCBI lineage: Eukaryota > Metazoa > Chordata > Lepidosauria > Squamata > Lacertidae > Podarcis > Podarcis liolepis. Next base: position 36,311,842 of record NC_139573.1, on the reverse strand, counting down.
CAACGTCCCCAGGGCCTCAGCATCCCCACTTCCGTTTTAAAGCCATCCGAGATGTTGGCTGGCACCGTATTGTGCGGCAATGAATTCAACAAATTAATTGCGTGCTGTGCAAAGAAGTGCTTCCTTTTGTCTGTCCTGAACTTCCCGTCAATCAATTTCATCAGGTAACCACAAGTTGTAGCATTATGAGAGCGGGGGGGGGGGGGGCTGAGGACTTCCATCTCTCTCTCTCTCTCCCTCCCTCTCTCTCTCCCCCTCTTTCTCCTTCCCTCCCCCCCTCCCCTCATTTGCTCAATACTGTGCATAGTTTTTATGCACTTTCTCTCCCGTTCCCCCCTTTCACTGCCTTTCCCCTAAATTAAAAAGACCCAACCGTTAACTTTTCCTTCTTGGAATTGCCTCAGCTGCCTCCCTGATCAAATTTGGTTGTCCTTTCCTGCACCTTTATCCAGCTCTTCCTCCTCCTCCTCCTCCTCCTCCTCCTCTTCTTCTTCCTCGAGATGTTTCAACTTGGGACTTTGGGGTGATGTTAAGGGCAGAAGCATGGGCGAGGCGGGCTTAGTTTGACCCCGTCTGCTCAGATATCCCAATTTGCACAACCCATCAAGGAAGGGTCAGCTGGCAATGGGCTCCTGCTCATTTCAACCAAACTTTCACCAGAGCACTTCTCAGTGAGTTGTGCTTTGTGTAAATTAACACAGGCGTATGTCGGCACACGTGCAGCAGACAGCAGTGACTGGTGGGGTGTCAAGTGGGTGGGAGCCAGGAGCAGGCTAGTAATAAGTCACACACAGCGCCAGTGAAGTTAACTCTTTATTCAAAGACACAAACAGCTCCGGAGTCCAGGCCTAGTGAGCACAGCAACTCACTTGTTGCTCTTGCCTCCCCACAGCTCCTTAAGTCTCCTCTCCCCCCAGTTCCTTCCTAAGCAATCTGAGACTCCTTCGTCTTATCTGTCTTTGCTCTGCCCTCTTCATACCTCTTCGGGTTCTGGGAAGGCCAGCCGAAGGGGAGCTGGTCGCAGCAGGAGGGGGAAACCCCCTGGCTTCTTCAGCAGCCTGCCAGATCTCTGCCTCTGCCCTGCTCCTCTCCAACCTCTGCTCCTGCCTCTGATTCTGAACTGCCCTCTGCCACAGCTCCTTTCTGCTCACAAAACCCTGTTACCTCTTCAACGTCTGACACCTCCTCCCATTCTGCTCCCTCTGACCATGGCCTTCTCAGTAGTGGCACCCTCCCTGTGGAACACATTCCCTTCAGATGTCAAGGAAGTAAACAGCCATCTGACTTTTAGAAGACATCTGAAGGCAGCCCTGTAGAAGGAAGCTTTTTAATGTTTGATCTTTTAGTATGTTCTGAGTTGCACTGCAAGCTGCCCAGAGTGGCTGGGGAAGCCCAGCCAGATGGGCTGGGTATAAATGTTGTTGTTGTTGTCGTCGTCCCACTACTACTCCCCAGGCTCTGAGCCTTCTTCTCTTGGGGGTTCCCCAGCTGGTTCCTCCCACCATTCCTTTGCACCCAGCCATGACACAGGGTTCCTTCATTCACCTGACCTCCCGGCAGCAGCCCTGCTGCAGTTTACCCAGGAGGGAGAGGAACACGATAGCAGCAAGGCCAGTATAGTGCAAACACACTATACTGGAACTTTGGATTGGCTCCACCAACGCATTTGCACCGTGCTGGCCTCACCACCGCCTTGCCCCCTCTCCCTCCCAGTAAGTCACAGTGACTCCAGTGCTAGGAGGTCAGGTGAGCGTTGCCATCCTACCAACAGCTACCAGCAGTAGCCTTGGGTGGCATGCTACTCGGAGTTTCTGCGTCAGGCTGCAAAATGTCACAGGGCAGCTCTGGAGATGAAATTTTCTGCAGAAGCCCTAGGCGGGGGCAACTGCTTCCTGTTTTCTGACTTGCATTTCAGTTTCGGTTCCTGTAACAAACGGCAAAGCGTCTCTCAGCACCGTCAGACAAGTAGGAGTGTCAACACACACACAGCCTACCCATAGCTTTTTGAGGAGCGAATTCAGCGCTGTTTCATGGCGATATTTGGTGGGTTTGTTTTTTTGTTATTACACTGCTCAGACTGTAGAGCATGAGACTCTTCATCCCAAGGCTGTGGGTTCAAGTCCCGTGTTGGGTGAAAGTTTCCTGGATTACAGGGGTTTGAACTAGTTAACCCCTTGCAGCCGCTTCCAAATCTACAATTCTATGATTCTACCCAAGCTTTCTTCCTGAGGGCCTCAAGGCGGCATACGTGGTTTCCCTCCCTCCCCCCATTTTACCCTCATAACAACCCTGCGAGGGAGCTTAGACCAGGGGTCAGCAAACTTTTTCAGCAGGGGGCCAGTCCATTGTCCCTCAGACCTTGTGGGGGGCCGGACTAGATTTTTTTTTGGGGGGGGGGAGAAATGGACGAATTCCTATGCCCCACAAATAACCCAGAGATGCATTTTAAATAAAAGCACACATTCTACTCAGGTAAAAACACGCTAATTCCTGGAACGTCCGTGGGCTGGATTTAGAAGGCGGTTGGGCCAGATCCAGCCCCCAGGCCTTCGTTTGCCTAGCCGTGGCTTAGACAGAAAGGCCGCAATCAGCCCAAGGTTGCCCAGTGAGCTTCACAGCCAAGTGGGGATTCGAACCCTGATCTCCCAGGTTTCCTGGTCCAATAGGCTCCCTACTTCACCACCGCTAGCTCTCTGTTGGACACAGAACCAGGCCGCCCTTGCGTCTTCCTCAGTCATGAAAGGAGTTAAAAACCACACACACACCACCTTGGTTTCAGGAAGGTCAGTGGTCCAAAAGGGAGCTGGCAGCCCTCTATCTAACCCTGAGGAAAGGGACAACGTACCTTTGGTGATTGTGAACAGCACTGCGGTTAGGTAATTTTAGACTCTGCACTCGAATGCCCTCCCCGTCCCCTTTGAAGATGCCCTACCTTACAGAGGACAGTCCTCTGTTGGAAGAACTGCCCTGTCTAAATCCGGCTGGAAGGACAGTGAGAAGGGAGAACTGTTAGGGATCTTGGATTTCCCCATCAACAGTTAGGAGCGCAGAATGAGCCATACTCGCCCTCTTCTCCACTACAGCCAGATGTATCGTATCTCAACTCTAGACACGGTCCCCAAATTTGCTACTGTATATAAAAATTGGTGCATTGAGTTCTTATGCAAAACTTGCCTGTGTTTCAAGGGGGTGATGTGTGAATGGACCCCATCTGTGCATTATTTCATTGACTTCAACGTGTGCTAAGCTAGCCCTACTGTGTGGTTGTTGTTGTTTGGGTTGGGGCTCCAGCTCGTTTTTGCTTCACGAGGCTCCAGCCTTCTCCCCCCAAAATCCTGCCCTGATGGTGCCACAGACTGTGAAGGGGAGGGAAAATAGAATATGCTTTTTTCTGAACACGCACAGCTTTGAAAGAGCTTTCAGAAAGACAAAGGGCAAGTTTTCTTTCTTTAAATAATCGTATTCCTGAGTTAGTGTTGTGGAGAAAAGATGCTGCTTTTTAGTTGCTATGCGGAGACTTAGGTCAGAATGACATTTTTGTTGCAGAGCCCCCCTTGGGAGGGCATCTGAAGGCTTGAAACAGCAGATGTTTGCGGGGGTTAATCCTTTTGCTGTTTCTCCTAGGCACCCGCCACCTCTAGCCACATTGCTTTTGACTACTTGATCAGTCGTCACCAAGGTGTGGAGGCACCACAGTTCAGGAGTAATAATAATAATAATAATAATTTTTCATTTTTTATTTATACCCAGCAAATCTGGCTGAGTTTCCCCAGCCATGCTGAGCAGCTCCCAACAGAATATTAAAGACATGATAAAACATCAAACTTTAAAAACTTCTCTAAACAGGCTGCCTTCAGATGTCTTCTAAAAGTCAGAGAGTTGTTTATTTCCTTGACATCTGATGGGAGGGCGTTCCACAGAGTGGCGCCACTACCGAGAAGGCCCTCTGCCTGGTTGCCTGCAGCCTCACTTCTCACAGTGAGGGAACCACCAGAAGGCCCTTGGAGCTGGACCTCCGTGTCGGGGTTGAATGATGGGAGTGGAGATGCTCCTTCAGGTATACTGGGCCGAGGTCGTTTAGCGCTTTCATGGTCAATGCCAACACTTTGAATTATGCTCGGAAACGGACTTGGAGCCAATGTAGGTCTTTGAGGACTGGTGTTATATGGTCTCAGCGGCCACTCACCAGTCTCACTGCCGCATTCTGGATTAGTTGTAGTTTTGGGGTCACCTTCAAAGGTAGCCACAGGTAGAGAGTGTTGCAGTAGTCCAAGCGGGAGATAACCAGAGCATGCACCACCACAAGACAGTCTTGGGGGCAGGTAGGGTCTCAGCCTGCGTACCAGATGTCATGCGTCTTGTGCGCTCTGTGGTAATCTCTGGGTCACAGGAACCCAGGAGGTTGTGGCGGCAACTTGAATAGAATACTGGGGGGCTGTTCCCTGCTGCAAGTTCACCACAAGGATGGAGGCAGCGAGGGAGGCTGGAGCCAAGTGAGCACAGCCAAGTGTGAGGCTGCGCTGCCTTCCTCTCTCTTCTGGTCTTCAAGGCCCAGGCAGTCAGGCTCTGGGCATGAGAAGCATCGCTGTCCGAGCTGGGTCTGGCGCTGAGAGGCTGAGCATGGGGGCTTGCCAGGGGACAATGGCAGGAACAGCCCTCACGCTGCACCTTCGTCTCCCTTCCTAGATGCCAGCAAGTGGCAGACAAGTCCCCTCTGTGATGGGGAGCTCGTGGGGCATTAGGTACATGCCAAGACTGTCGGAGGATAGGAAGGAGTTTACCCCTGGAGAGAAGGGGGGAAGTGGGCAATCAGGGGTCTTACTTGCGCTATCACAAAGTGGTGGTGGCAAAGGATCTTGAAGGGGAGGGAAAATAGAATATGCTTTTTTCTGAACACACGTACCTTTGAGAGAGCTTTCAGCACCGTCAGTTGGGGGAGCAATTTTTTTGGGGGGGGGATGCTGAAGGGGTCTGGGCCCCATAGAGTTGGCCCCTATGCCAGGAAGCTGCTTTCTACCGAGTCACAGACAATTTGGTCCATCTAACCTCAGCATCGTTGATCCTGGCCAGCAGAAAATTTCCAGGTTTCCACTCAGGAGAGTCTTTCGCAGCCAGGCTTGGAGATACTGGGGGTATAACTGAGGACCTTTTACAAGCAAGGCATATGCTCTAGCATCTGGTCAGCTCCCTTCCCTAGTAGCTTGTGGTGTCCTTGAAATAATCTTGTTGACTGAGATCCAGGCAGCTACTTCAAGCAGAAGCCTGAGGGAGCCTTTCTTTTTAAAATAACAGACTCCCACCATATCCTAGATGCAGACTCACCTGAATTTCAAAAGTAGTTTAGCTTGGGGAGGAAGGCACTGTTCTTTCACAAATCCAGAACCTGGCCGGAATGATGAAACTGGTCATTCAGCCCTTTGGATAGTGACCTTTCTTTATAAATCTGCAGTCTGCTCAGTTATTTGCCTAGTTCGGATGATTATATCTCGGCTTAATAAGCCAAGATGTAAACAACGATTCTGGCTCCACATGCTACCCTTTCCCTCCTCCCTTCTTGGTGTACTTTGGTGCAGCCTTCAATTAACCACAGTTTCCTGTTTCGTTTGAACTGGGAAACTGTGGTTATCAGCCTCAAAACAAGCCATGATAATAACACACACAGTTTGAAGATCCTTTGAGATTCTGGCTTCTTCTGAGGCTTATAACCATAGAGTCCTGGTTTGGATGTAAAATGAAACTATGGTTACTTAAAGAGTTCTGGGTTTAATTCTGGTGTATTGAGAAATGGGCGGAAGGAGCGGGTGCTACACGAAGCTAATATAAGCCAATATAGCATCATGTGAACTGGGTCATGATCTGTCAAGCAGCAAACACCTTGTGACCCCGTAATATGGATTTCGTTCAGGTCACCTAAATTTTGATCAGCTCCACACACAGCAAACCAAAACTCTTCTTACAAATGTAAACCTGGAGAATGTCTTCAGCTGCCGAGAGATTCCCAGGTATGTTTGGCCCGCCAAATGGCATCTTGTTGCAACTAATTACCCATTAATCAGCTTCATTGTCCCATCCATGATGCTTAGGAGAAGAGATTTCTCCGCCGTGCTTGACTGAAGCATAGACTCATCAGCAGAATAGTGAAGGCCAAATGCGGCATTTGAAGAGCAGGGGATACAGTTTGAAAACATTTTGTGCAGTGCCAAGACCCCTTTTCTACGCCATTCCCCCTTACAGTAAAACAATGCACTGTACATTTATAAGGGGAGGAACAGACCGCCATCAAAGGTACTTATTGGCCGGCATCTGTGACATCACCAACTCCCTGGAGCAGTTTTACAGAGGTTGTTAACATGCTCGTAATACTGTGTGTGTGAAAAGGTGAAGAATGGTTTATACAGTTATCTATGCTACTTTACAGGACGTGGGTGGTGCTGTGGGTTAAACCACATAGCCTAGGACTTGCTGATCAGAAGGTCGGCAGTTCAAATCCCAGCAACGGGGTGAGCTCCTGTTGCTCGGTCCCTGTTCCTGCCAACCTAGCAGTTCGAAAGCACTTCAAAGTGCAAGTAGATAAATAGGTACCACTCTGGTGGGAAGGTAAACGGCGCTTCCGTGTGCTGCTCTGGTTCGCCAGAAGTGACTTAGTCATGCTGGCCACATGACCCAGAAGCTGTACGCCGGCTCCCTCAGCCAATAAAGCGAGATGAGCGCCGCAACCCCAGAGTCTGCCATGACCGGACCTAATGGTCAGGGGCTCCTTTACCCTTTACCTTTATGCTACTTTACACTTTTTAAATTTTATTTTAATCAGACATGAAGCACAGGGACGAGGCCAATGGCTGAACCACCATTCAGGTTGCTGGCATAATTGTGACCTTGCAACTGACCCTCTCTCCTCCTTCTCCACCTTGCTTACTGCTCCCATGTCTGTGGCATTTCTTGTAGCTCAAGATGGATGAGGTGGGGGTGCTCAGATAGAGGGGCCCATGGAGATCAGGTGGGGAGTGGGGACATGGTACAATGGGGGGAGGGGGCTGTTGAGAGATGGACGAAGCCGTTTCTCTTTCGCCTTCCAAAGCAGAGGGGGCAGGTGCTGTACGCAAAGAAGTGCCATGAAGTTCATTTTGTGCAAACCGGCACAGAGGGAAATGGCTACAATAGGAATTCTCAAGAGCGGGGAAGGCAGATAAGAAGTGGTAACGGGGTGGAGGAGGAGCGGGAGATCGCTGTGAAAGGAGAACCTTGTTTTCTATTTCCAAACTATGCATGCTATCTGTAACGATGTGCCATGGTTTTGCTGGACGTACAAAGAGAAGGTGGTGGTGTTGGGACTAGTCCTTTTGACTCTCTCCCTACTTTGTGTATGAGGGTTCCATTGTGATTCATACTTGCCTTATATTGAGCCACACCATAGCTTAGAATTGTCTACTGCAATGAACTCTACGTGGGGCTACCTTTGAAGGTGACCTGGAAACTACAACTAACCCAGTGAGATTGGGGACTGGGAGTGGCCACCGAGACCACATAACACCGGTCCTGAAAGACCTACATTGGCTCCCAGTACCAGTGGCGTAGCGTGGGTTGTCAGCACCCGGGGCAAGGCAAGTAATTTGCGCCCCTAACCCGTGGATTTGCGCCCCCTAACCCTAACCCCCAGATGTTGCGCCCTGTGCGGCTGGCCCCCCTGCACCCCCCACGCTACGCCACTGCCCAGTACGTTTCCAAGCACAATTCAAAGTGTTGGTCCTGACCTTTAAAGCCCTAAACGGCCTCGGCCCAGTATACCTGAAGGAGCGTCTCCATCCCCATCGCTCAGCCCAGACACTGAGGTCCAGTTCCGAGGGCCTTCTGGCAGTTGCCTCCCTGCGAGAAGTGAGTTTGCAGGGAACCAGGCAGAGGGCCTTCTCGGTAGTGGCGCCTGCCCTGTGGAACTTCCTCCCACCAGATGTCAAGGAAATAAACAACTATCTGACTTTTAGAAGACACCTGAAGGCAGCCCTGTTTAGGGAAGTTTTTAATGTTTGATGTTTTATCGTGTTTTTAATATTCTGCTGGAAGCCACCTAGAGTGGCTGGGGAAACCCAGCCAGATGGGTGGGGTATAAATAATAAATTATTATTATTATTATTATTATTATTATTATTACTCAGACTGGCAATGGCTCTCCAGGGTTTCAGACCAACCTTTCTCCCTGCCGTACCTGGAGATGCCAGGGCTTGAACCTGTGACCTTCTGTATGCAAGGCAGTTGCTCTGCCACTGAGCTATGGTGCTGCAGGGTGGGGGCTAAGGCATCTAAAGAACGAAGGCACGTCCTCTGCACACAGTTCACTTACTCCCAGGGTGCAGAGGTGGTCTCGTGTGTGTGTGTGTGTGTGTGTGTGTGTGTGTGTGTGTTGAAAACAAACTCTGTCTACGCCCAGAGGCAGTCTGTTGATTGTGACCTCCCATTTCAAAGCTCAGCCTTGGCATTTAACAACAAGTTCTCCATTTGGGTCAAGTCATTGATTTGTCAGAAACGGGAGGTGCCTGGAACAGACTTGCCTGCAAATCACAAACCCTCTGATCTTAAAGCCCTCATCCCCCAAGTCCATGCCAGGAGCGGACTTTGGTCTTTCAAATTTCAATGGTGCCCTGTGCAAGGCCAAAATTTGGCACCCCCCTCCTTTTGCCTTCTGTTCTGCGCATGCAGTATATCATGGTTGTGACGCCCTGTGGTGCCCGCTTTGATAATCTTTTATTAAGTATTATCAATAGAAACGTTCAGAAAAATACAAAAACAGAAAAATACAAAATTACAAAATACAAAAATACAAACATTAAACACAAAAAAGAAAAAGAAAAAACACATATAAAAGAAAACAAAACTCCCTCTTTTTTCCCTTTTTTTTATTTCTCATCTTTAGTTAACTTATTTTCCTGACTTCCTCACGCCTCCCTTTTTTGTATTCCTTTTAAAAATTGGTTCAGCAAATTCATATCCAATTTAGCTTATCTATTATCAATCCCATCTTACATTTTACCTTGTTGCTAGAACCCCTTCAGTTCATTTCAACGTTATCAGCATTCAGAAATTTTACAATGTATCATATATCATTTGCCCGATCATTTGCCCGATAATAAATGCTGGAAATGTAAGGAAACTGAAGGCACATTCTTTCACCTATGGTGGACATGCCCAAGGATTAAGGCTTTCTGGGAAATGATTTATAATGAAATGAAAAAGGAATTTAAATATACTTTCCTGAAGAAACCAGAGGCTTTTCTCCTGGGCATAGTTGGCCAATCGGTGTTAAAGAAGGATAGAACTTTTTTTATGTATGCTACAGCAGCAGCAAGAATTCTTATTGCAAAGCAGTGGAAGACACAAGAGTTACCCACCTTGGAAGAATGGCAAATGCAACTAATAGACTATATGGAGATGGCGGAAATGACTGGCAGAATCCGAGACCAGGGAGAAGAGTTTGTGGAAGAAGATTGGAGGAAATTTAAAATTTATTTACAGAAACATTGTGGTGCCCGCTTTGGCTTGGCGCCCAGTGCGAGGGAACCGGTAGTGCTGCCCTAAATCTGTCTCTGTCCATGCTGTTACAGCTTGTCTGTGGATACCTACGGGGCACTCCTCTCATGCTCAGAAGCACTCTCTCCTTGATAGTTACCTCAGTTGTCCCTGGGACAACCCTAGCATTCAAAGCAGACTTAATAGTCCATAATAAGGCTGTGCTGTGATAGTTAAGTGGATTCCTGATCAGAGCCACCAGATACAATTATAATTTTGTTATTCATATGCTGCCTATCTGACTAGATTGCCGAGCTACTCTGGGCAGCTTCCCACAAAATATTAAAAACACAGTAAAACATCAACTGTTAAAAACTTCCCTGAACAGGGCTGCCTTCAGATGTCTTCTGAAAGTTAGATAGTTGTTTATCCGTTTGGTATCTGGTGGGAGGGCGTTCCACAGGGCGGGTGCCACTACCGAGAAGGCCCTCTGCCTGGTTCCCTATAGCTTCATGCCTCAAAGTAAGGGAACTGCTAGAACATGGGTAGGCAAACTAAGGCCCGGGGGCCAGATCCGGCCCAATCGCCTTCTAAATCCGGCCCTCGGACGGTCCGGGAATCAGCATGTTTTTACATGAGTAGAATGTGTCCTTTTATTTAAAATGCATCTCTGGGTTATTTGTGGGGCATAGGAATTCATTCTCTTCCCCCCCCCCCATATAGTCTGCCCCCCCCCAAGGTCTGAGGGACAGTGAACTGGCCCTCTGCTGAAAACGTTTGCTGACCCCTGCGCTAGAAGGTCCTTGCAACTGGACCTCAGTGTCCGGGCTGGATGGTATATTTTGTTCTCCCCATTTCCCATGCAAATAGGATATTTGGGGCAGTGCAACAGGGCCGCTTTTCCTGTGTAGGAGATTATGGCTGGTGTCTGCGAAAGGATGCCTCTCTGGTGATTCGAATTGAAACTGACCGTGGCTTGTTTACAAGAGATGGTGCGCAGGGCAGAAAGTGGGGGGCGGGGTCAGGGGAATTAGCAGTATTATTGGAGCATCTACGCATGGACAGCTGGCTGAGATCGATACTCCCTCCTCCATCCTTTTGTCTAGGTTATGCACAAGTAAAATCCTGCCTCACTTTGCCCGCCCCCTCCTGTGCTGCTTCATCATTCGAGTACACATGTCCGGTTTAGGCTCAGCTGCTTCATTTAGGGATATTGTCTCTCCCAAAAGCAAAGCTGGTGTGCAAAAGGAAACCAGGAATGGGGGTTCTGCTGCTGCTGCTGCTGGAGGACGAAGGTCCTGAAAGGTCACCCACATGGGATATAAAATAACTTTTCAACTGTCATAGTGCAAGGCCAGCAGTGCTGCTGGCGTGAGCTGTGTGTGGTGCACCTCCCTTTTCTATTTTGTTTTCAGTATCTCACTAACCCTTGATAAGACACGCTACATCTTGCAAGGCGAAGCAATTTCCCTTGGTTCCTTGGCAGGCACCATTCAAGGCGTTCTGCCTCTTAAAGGTAAAGGGACCCCTGACCATTAGGTCCAGTCGCAGACGACTCTGGGGTTGCGGCGCTCATCTCGCTTTACTGGCCGAGGGAGCTGGCGTACAGCTTCCGGGTCATGTGGCCGGCACTTCTGGCAAACCAGAGCAGTGCACGGAAACGCCGTTTACCTTCCCACCGGAGTGGTACCTATTTATCTACTTGCACTTTGACGTGCTTTCGAACTGCTAGGTTGGCAGGAGCAGGGACTGAGCAACGGGAGCTCACCCCGTCGCGGGGATTCGAACCGCCGACCTTCTGATCAGCAAGTCCTAGGCTCTGTGGTTTAACCCACAACGCCACCCGCGTCCCATTCTGCCTCTTACATTGCAGCATAAGGGATGCCACAGTCACATGCAAAGTGCGTGCTTGGGGGAAGGTTCGGGACGGGCGTGGGGATCGGAGTTTGCACAGGTGCAGGGACTCTGATGGAGAAGGTGAAGAGAGAAATGTTGTTTTCTCCCTTGTAACTCTTGGACATCCAGTGAAGCACCAAACCTTTGATGGCTGGATCATCAAAGCCGTGCTGTTGTTGTTTGCAGCACAGGCAGGTCATTGTGTTGACCGAGAAGCAAATGTTGGAAAAACAGAGTAAGTTTCTAAGTAAGTAAGCAAGCAAGCAACGTCCGCCCTCACACCTGCCACTGCTTCCCGTTTTGTCTGAGTGCTGCGTTGCAAAAATGCTTATCAGCCACGAAAATGCAATGAGTAAGGCTGTGCCAGGGCTTCCTGTATCATCTGATTATACCAAAGTTGAACAAATGGTCGCTTCAGCATCTGTTTATATGTGTGTAACTTTATATATATATTCCTCTGCATGCAAAGACAGGCTCAGGCAGATTGAGCGGACGAGACCAATAGCGGGTCCAACAGTCAAGATGGCATCTTCTTCACAAGTTGCAGGAGGAAGTGAGGGGCAGATAGAGTCTAGGAGAAGGAAAACTCTGATCCTAAACCTCTGCTGCCTAGCTGAATATCTTCAGGAGAAGAAAAGGCTAAGGCGTAAACCTAAATAATGCGTACAGAAATGCCTCTACTAAGTAAAGTGTGCATAGAAATGAATCTGTTAGTAAAAATAACAAAGATGCATTGCATAATAGGGTAAACTGCTTACAGAAATGCATATATTAGGCAAATTTGTCTCTTAGGAGAAATTTGCAATAAAATACTGACATGTCTTCATGAGTGCAGTATTTTAGTGCAAATTTCTGTTTTTTAATAGTTGCAAACTGATGTCAGAATGTGGAGAAGTAAAGGCAGGAAAAAGGAGAAAGTGAGATGGAAGGATCCACCAGTTCCTCACAGAAGGTAGATCTCCAGGTAGTTTGCAGTAGATAATAATAATAAAAGTAATAATAATTTATTATTTATACCCTGCTCATCTGGCTGGGCTTCCCCAGCCACTCTGGACGGCTTCCAACAAAATATTAAAATACAGTAATGCATCAAAGATTAAAAGCTTCCCTAAACAGGGCTGCCTTCAGATGTCTTCTAAAAGTCTGGTAGTTGTTGTTCTCTTTGACATCTGGTGGGAGGGCATTCCACAGGCGGGTGCCACTACCGAGAAGGCCCTCTGCCTGGTTTCCTGTAACTTGGCTTCTCGCAGCGAGGAAACCACCAGAAGGCCCTTGGCGCTGGACCTCAGTGTCCTGGTAGAATGATGGTGGTGGAGACGCTCCTTCAGATATACTGGACCGAGGGCGTTTAGGGCATGGGTTTATCCAGCTGTTTAACAATAGCAACAACAAGCCAACTACCCCACCTAAATTAGGCTACTTGAAATGAAGGAAGCTTACCAAGAACAGACTTTCTTGTAAAAGGACAGAGAACTCTTTTTCAGTTCTGCAAACAGATTACTCGGCTCAACAGGCACTCAGAGGTACCCTGTTCTTTAATTCCATGCATTTTGCACCCAGTTGCAGAGGCATCACTAATGGATGGCATTCAGGGGTGCTGACTTGAGCCTCAGGTTATGGGTGCCCAATGGTGCCCGTGATGTAACGTAATGTCATGACATCACGTTGCGTCGGTGGCCCAGCGGTGCTTCTGAGGCCTCATAGGGTCTACCCAGACACTGAGGTCTAGTGCCGACGGCCTTCTGGTGGTTCCCTCACTGCGAGAAGCCAAGTTACAGGGAACCAGGCAGAGGGCCTTCTCGGTAGTGGCACCCGCCCTGTGGAAGCGCCCTCGCATCAGATGTCAAAGAGAACAACAACTACCAGACTTTTGGAAGACACCTGAAGGCAGCCCTGTTTAGGGAAGCTTTTAATGTTTGATGCATTACTGTATTTTAATATTTTGTTGGAAGCCGCCCAGAGTGGCTGGGGAAGCCCAGGCAGATGGGCGGGGATATAAATAATAAATAATTATTATTATTATTATTATTATTATTATCATCATCATCATCATCATCATCATCATCATCATTATTAAGTCTGAGGCCTCATGAGACCTCTTGTGCAACTTCCTGTTTCTACCGGAAATCACGTTTGGAGGCCTGGCAGGGCCTCTGACATCATCTGGGAGGTCAGAGCCCTGACCCAACTTCCAGTAGAAATTCGGAAGTTGCATCGGTACCCCGCATTGTGGGTGCTAAGCCGGTTCTTGTTTTGCCACCTCAGTGCCGTTGGGTAGGAATCCTGGTCTGGATTCCTGAAGATGTCCTGGCCTCCGTTAACTCGCAGGCGTGACTTCCACCATATGTGTGCCTGCTGAGTCACGGCACTGCTTGGCAGGTTGGCACACTCCTTCCCAGGGCTTGGCAGCTTGTGAGTGGGCAGAGCTTTTTGGTACAGCTCGGCTCGGTTCTCCGCTGTTCCAGGGAAAGGCGAGAGGAGTCATCTGTCAGGATGGGGGTGGAGGACAAGAGATGGAGCACGAGGCCATCCCAGATGGCTTCAACTCAGAGTGACCGGATGCAGCAAGGACCAGGCCTCTTCCTCCCCAAGGGGGGTTGGAGACACCTGGCTACTTTCGCTTCCACCTTTGAGATGTTGAGATTTTCCCTGAGGCCTGTTTTTTATTATTATTGTTGTTGGTTTTCCTTTAATACAGTCATACCTCATGTTACGTTTGCTTCAGGTTGCGCGTTTTCAGGTTGCGTCCCGCGGTGACCCAGAAGTGCCGGAAAGGGTTACTTCCAGGTTTTGCCGCATGCGCAGATGAGCAAAATGACGTAATGTGCATGTGCAGAAGCGGCAAATTGCGACCCGCGCATGCGCAGACGCAGGTTGCATTCTTTTCAGGTTGCGAACGGGCCTCTGGAACAGATCCCATTTGCAACCAGAGGTACCACTGTACTCACAAGTATATCTTTACATCATAACTTTACATCTTGCAATTATACATATTCTTATTTTCAAAGTAGGTTCATGATTATTATTATCATAGATCGGCAAACATTGCTGTACACAAAGAAGAAGAAGAAAGTGGGAAAAGGGCAAAAAAGAAAAAATGGCTTTTGAGTAGTTTCTGTGGATAACAATTCCAAAAGGAAAATTGATATATAAGAAAACATTATAAATAAAAAGATGGTGAATATAGGCAGTAAGTTTATTGGTACAAAATGGAAGAGATGGGAAGTCACTTATTTATGAACAATATCAGCAGTTTAAAATTACATCTCCCCCCCCCTTTCCCTGGCCACCACTTCAGATGGTTTTAAAAGAGGATCAGACAAATTCACAGAGAATTAGGCAGCAACAACAATAACAATAACAACAACAATAATTTTATTATTTATATCCCATCCATCTAGCTGGGTTTCCCCAGCCACTAAGGCTACTAAGGATCTCAAAGGATCTACGTTGGGTCCCAGTACGTTTCCAAGCACAATTCAAAGTGTTGGTGCTGACCTAATTTGAAGCCCTAAACAGCTTTGACCCTGCATACCTGAAGGAGCATCTCTACCCCCATCATTCAGCCTGGACACTTCTGGTGGTTCTTTCATTTGCAAGAAGCAAAGTTACAGGGAACCAGGCAGAGGGCCTTCTTGGCAGTGGCGCCCACCCAGATGTCAAGGAAATAAACAACTATCTGACTTTCAGAAGACATCTGAAGGCAGCCCTGTATAGGGAAGTTTTTAATGTTTGACGTTTTATTGTGTTTTAATTTGTTAGGAGCTGTCCAGAGTGGGTAGGGTAATCCTGTTAGATGAATGGCATATAAATTATTATTTTTGCCACAGTGGCTATATTCTGCCTCCACAGTTTGAGGCAGTACGCCTCTGAATGACAGTTGCTGGGAATCCCCCCGCAGGGAGCGTGGCAGGCTCCCCATAGGCCACCATGAGAACAGATTGTTGGACTAGAAGAAGAAGAAGAGTTTGGATTTGATATCCCGCCTTTCACTCCCCTTCAGGAGTCTCAAAGCGGCTAACATTCTCCTTTCCCTTCCTCGCCCACAACAAACACTCTGTGAGGTGAGTGGGGCTGAGAGACTTCAAAGAAGTGTGACTGGCCCAAGGTCACCCAGCAGCTGCATGTGGAGGAGCGGAGACGCGAACCCGGTTCACCAGATTACGAGTCCACCGCTCTTAACCACTACACCACACTGGCTCTGAAGATGGGCTTTGGCCTGATCCATCACTCTCTTCTTATGATCATGTGTTTAGATAGCCAGAGCTGAACTGTCAGCCCATCTGTTTTTATATTTTTTGCCATTGGCTCTGCAAGCTCCTTGCCCAATTTTCTCTGTTCATAGTACAGTCGTACCTCGGAAGTCGAACGGAATCCGTTCCGGAAGTCCATTCAACTTCCAAAACGTTCGGAAACCAAGACGCAGCTTGCGATTGGCTGCAGGAAGCTCCTGCAGACAACCGGAAGCCGCGACGGACGTTTGGGTTCCAAAGAACGTTCGCAAAGCAGAACAGTCACTTCCAGGTTTGCGGCGTTCGGGAACCAAAATGTTAATCTCACTAGGCGTTTGACTTCCGAGGTATGACTGTACACCATCGTGGGGAATTTTGAAGGATAAAATGCAGAAGGGAGGGGCTGGTCTGTGACGGGTAAGATTTTTTCTTTCATTTATTTTTAGTTAACAAGATTTCTATCCAAAACCTCTTAAGCAGGGCATGTGACATTTTAAACATCCATTAAAACGTATTTTAAACATCCATTAAAAGGTACCGATAAAATCGAAAGTTGCGCAAGATTTGAAATGTGAAACCAGGAGTTTTAAATAAAATAGACACAATAAAACGACGTGTTAACATTATACAGTGGTACCTCGGGTTACAGACACTTCAGGTTACAGACACTTCAGGTTACAGACTCTGCTAACCCAGAAATAGTATCTCGGGTTAAGAACTTTGCTTCAGGATGAGAACAGAAATCATGCACTGGGAGCGGGAGGCCCATTAGCTAAAGTGGTACCTCGTGTTAAGAACCATTTCAGGTTAAGAACGGACCTCCAGAACGAATTAAGTTCTTAACCCGAGGTACCACTGTATTTCTGGGTAGCCTTGCCTAAACAAAGAAGTTTTTTTAGCAGGTGCTGAAAACAACACAACAAAGGAAGCTGCCTAGTGTTAATTTGCAGGGAGTGTGCCAGAGAGGGAATGGGTGGGCGCAGCTTCTGAACCTTTGAGTCTATAATCCTAACCAGTCTGTTTCTGCAAGATTCTAGGGCTTTGGGGTACCTCCTTGGCAAGGGAAGGTCCGTTATTATGGAGCAAGCCGCCTTTTCACAGCGAGTGTGAAAATCCACCCATATCATGACTACGCAGAGCACATAAAAGCTGCAAGTAGTGATGTCCAATTGCTTGGCCTGGTCTGGGTTCCTGCTTCGCCAGACACTTACTTCCCCGCTATGTCTAGGGGGCTGAGCTATGCAATAAATGTTAAGAACTATGTAATTGCCTTTCTGGATTACCACCAGGTCCATCTCGCTCAGCATTCCGTTTCCAATAGCAACCAGCCTCTGGGAAGCTTCCAAGCAAGGCGCAAAGGAGGTCGCCACCTTCGAGTTGCTAGTTCTGCCCGGCGCCTGGTCCTCGGAGGTAGATTACCTCTGAATACAGAGGCTCCATTTGTCCATCGGGGGCAATAGCCATTAGTGTACCTGTGCTCCGTGAATTGAACTGGTGTTATGCGCATTTAAGAGCTGCTTGTGTGAGCAGTCGAATGCCCGCAACAGGGTGAGCTCCCGTTGCTCTGTCCCAGCTCCTGCCAACCCACCAGTTTGAAAGCACACCAGTTCAAGTAGATACAGTGGTGCCTTGGGTTACAAACACCTCGGGTTACAAACACTTTGGGTTACAGACTCCGCTAACCCGGAAGTAGTACCTCGGGTTAAGAACTTTACCTCAGGATGAGAACAGAAATTGTGCGGCAGCAGAAGGCCCCATTAGCTAAAGTGTTACCTCAGGTTAAGAATGGTTTCAGGTTAAGAACAGACCTCCAGAACGAATTAAGTTTGTAACCAGATGTACCACTGTAAATAGGTACCACTGCGGTGGGAAGGTAAACGGCATTCCCATGCGCTCTGGTTTCCATCACAGTGTTGCGTTGCGCCAGAAGCAGTTTAGTCCTGCTGGCCTCATGACCCGGAAAGCTGTCTGTGGACAAACGCCAGCTCCCTTGGCCTGAAAGCGAGATGAGCGCCGCAACCCCATAGGCGCCTTGACTGGACTTAACCACCCAGGGGTCCTTGACCTTTTTACCTTTACAGTGGTACCTCGGGTTACATACGCTTCAGGTTATATACGCTTTAGGTTACAGACTCCACTAACCCTGAAATAGTGCCTCGGGTTAAGAACTTTGTTTCAGGATGAGAACAGAAATCGTGCTCCGGTGGCGCGGTGGTAGCAGGAAGCCCCATTAGCTAAAGTGGTACTTCAGGTTAAGAACAGACCTCCGGAATGAATTAAATACTTAATAAACACCAACTAGTAAAAACATATCTGTATAAAGAGATTCTCTGAATCTCAAGCCTTCCCCCCATCCCTTCCTTGGAGTCTTATTTTAAGCACCTGCAACTACATATTCATCCATACTCCAATTCTTACATCAAACCGTATTATCCATAGTATTTTTTCCACTACAAGTGAGTCAAAATCCTGCTCTTGTTTCCATCTGCTCACAGTGGTCTCCTAGGTAACTTGTAATTTCCCCCCATTCTTTTATAAAGTTTTTCTCCTCTTGGTTTCTGAGTTTTCCAGTCAGCTTTGCTATCTCAGCGTAGTCCATCAGCTTGGTTTGCCATTCCTCTCTGGTAGGTACCTTGCCTTCTTTCCAACTCGCGCTAGTAGCATCCGGACGGCTGTTTTTCCACACATAAAAAGTCTTTTCTGATCCTTTGGGATGTTGGTTCCTAATAGAAAAGCTTCTGGTTTCTTCACAAAAGTTGGCATAACAGAAAATGGCTGCCATGAGGGCATGGAATAATGCAAGATGCCACCTCTGAAAGAACAGAAAAGAGACCTGCATGCACACAGGGCCAGATTTAGGTTTGATGAGGCCCTAAGCTACTGAAGGTAGTGGGGCCTTTATATGTCCAGCTGTCCTTGGTCAACAACAAATTGTCGCTGTTTTGTGTGTGTTGAATATATGCTATATGGCAATGTATGGACCTAATAGGTATCTAAAGCCATTTGCACATAACAAAACGTGTATTTTTTCAAAGTAATTGTTGAACTGAAATACAATTAAGAAGAAGTACAGTATATTAATAGTGAAATTGGTTTTGGAACAGACTTCTGGAATGGATTAAGTTTGAGAACCAAGGTACCACCGTGCAGTATATGGAAATGAGCAACCCAGTGATATTTTAGGGAGCAAGCTAGCAGGTGGGGCCCATTACTTACATCATAGGAGCCTACAAAACACTGTTGCTGTGTGTAAGTTTGATTTGATTTGTTTTTTATCTTACATTTTGGAAATGTGCATCCAATTTTGTTTCCCTTTAAATTTTTGGGGGGCTCCCAAGAGAGTGGGGCCCTAAGCTATAGCTTGTTTAGCTTATATGTAAATCTGGCACTGCATGTGCCCCTCCTCATACATTAGCCATACATGTTGTGTTTGGAACAGATGAGAGGGTGGGCAGCAAATCCTGGCATCCGGTGAAAGGTTGGGCATGTTTAAGAGGATGTGTTGAGTGTAGGAGAGGCCAAGTCAGTGCTAACACGAACTGAACAGCAAGAGCCAACAATCTCTCATGCGTTGTGGATTTTTGAGGAGATATTTACTGAAACCTGTTGTAGGCGCAGCAGGATGTATTGGTGGGTGCCATATTTTTAATCATTTGAGCAGAGAAGGTGGTGTTGAATCAGGAATCCCCTCAGACTGTGTAAAGAGATGGCTCACATAAGTGTGCCCAGCTATGTATTATTAGAGAATGAAATGATGAAATAAAGGTGACTATTACCCATTCTGACGAGAGAGGGATTTCCTTCCAGACCACATATGTATAGGCAAGAGTGCCCTTGACATGGGAGTGGAGAGGAGAATGACAGTCTAGAAGGATGAAAAGGGAAAATCCATAGTTTCCTAAGGAAAAATAGGATTTTTCTTCTTATTATTGATATTTCATTAGAAGAATTTCATTTATGAAAAGGTAGAGTGAGAAAAAAAGAAAGGAAAGAATGAGAGTGGGGGGGAAAAGAAAAATACTGTTGTGCAAGAATATACAGATGTGCATATTCTTATTAGCCAAATACACACGTAATTGTCAATAAACTAATATATTCTGTGTAACTTCATTCCAGATATCATTGTATTTATCCAAGCTGTCCGTTCACATGCTGCCAAAGTTGTCGTATTGTCAAACCATCGATTAAGGGGAACCGTATCTTTATTCTTCCAAGTCATCAGTGTTGGTCCCTTGGCCACTTTTAGGGTGTGTAGAATCCATTTTCGCTCTCCTGTTGTCAATTTCCATACAATGGGTACAGTTCAAAAACAGGAAATCTAGGGGGGGAATTCCATGAATGCGCCTAAACCACTTGCGCTCCCTCTCCCAGCTGCGTTTTAATCTTCTGACAGGTCTATTTTGAGTAATAATTTTCTGAGCCCAACGGATCTGCTGAGGGTTTTACTAAACCCTGAGAGGAAGAGGGGGACGGGACTAATCAGGACCCATATTTATTCCAAACTTCCATTCTCTTCCCACACATGAGCTCAGAGAGCGTGTGTTTTCCTCCTATTTTATTTTCCGTGTTTCTTTTCATCCATAGATGGGACTGAGCATGGTAGGGACCCCCCGCTCCCTGTCCTTGACTAGGCATCGCAGGTGGTGGGTGCAAAGGCAAGGCAGGGGCAGGCCGAATGGCTACCCTGGCAGCTTAATTGATGCCGCCGTGGGTTTTGGGAGTGGGGTGTGTTCGTGCTTTCTGTCTCTGGCTGTGACAGCCTTTGCGGCTTTGATTACAGGATAGAGCGAGCCTGAGAGGATTGGAGGCGGAAGAGGATGGAAGTTGCAGAGGGGCGGGGATGAATCTCCTAAGTGGGGAAGCGTACGTACAGGGATGGCAGCTAAATTGGGATCTGCGGAGGGCTCAAAGCGTGTGTTTGGCGGGGCGGAGACGTGAGCTTTCCGAAGTCAAGGGGAAAGAGCGAGAAAGCTAAAGGGAAAGAATTCTTCCTTTGATCTATGAAAGGAAGGCAGGAAAGGGTGAACAAATGTAGGAGAGGTTTTGGGCCGGCCCTGCCATTAGGCAGAGTGAAGCTGCTGCCTCAGGTGGTGCATTCTTGGGGGTTGGGGAGTGGCAATAAGGCGTTGGAGGAAAGAGCTATGTTGCACCAGTCAGTAGAAAAAAGACAGTCACGGAACTGAAAACTACACAAAACAAATGAAATACCGTGAAGATCCCTGAAACAAGAAGTAATTGACTAAAAATTATCTTATAGAATTAAACTAAATAACAAAAATCACAAAGTTTAAGGAAAAAATTAGAAAAACCTAGAAATGAACAAAGCCTTAACGGGATGCCGGCTACAAACCTTGTTTCACTGATTTTCACGGTATTTCATTTGCTTTGTGTATGTTGTGCCAGTCGGCTTGCCCTTCATCTCCTAAACTAGTGGAGGGTGCTGTCTTGTCACCTGTGTCAAAGGAACGTTCAAGTCAATTAAGGTTGCCCTATGAATCAACTCAGGTTCTGTATGTGGATCAGGGAGACCTTGGTCTTTTGCTTTGCCTTAGACGACGAAATGCCTTGGAATGGCCCCAAGAGAGAGCATTTAAGGAAGAAAGGGGAATGAGGACTATTCAAGTAACTGGTTCCTGGTTCCCACTCCCATCCCTCCACATGCTCATTTGACTCCTTCTTGCAATGCCTGGAGACGTCAGAAGGTTTGCTTGTTTGTTCGGCCAGTTGGGTACAGTGGTACCTCGGGTTAAGTACTTAATTCGTTCCGGAGGTCCGTTCTTAACCTGAAACTATTCTTAACCTGAAGCCCCACTTTAGCTAATGGGGCCTCCTGCTGCCGTCGCGCCGCCAGAGCACGATTTCTGTTCTCATCCTGAAGCAAAGTTCTTAACCCGAGGTCCTATTTCTGGGTTAGCAGAGTCTGTAACCTGAAGCGTATGTAACCCGAGGTACCACTGTACATTTGAAATTTTGAGGCAGTTCCGTGGGCACCATTCACAAAATGGCTGAAGTAGGGGTGTGGCATAACGTAAAATGGCTGCCACATTTAAAAGAGCAGAAAAAGAGACAGGAAGACAAAATGTTGTTGTTGTTATTTATTAAGTCTGTATTCTGCCCTATACCCGCAGGTCTCAGGGCGGTTCATAGGATACAATTACAATCTAAAAACACAAAATACATAATCAAAATAGAAACCCAATAACGCTCCCTCCCCCCCACACACTTTAAAAGGGCATTGGACGGTACTGTTGCAGCTCTCAATAGAAAACAGGCACCCACATGCTCTTTGCGTCTCTCTGTTCAGAACAGAAGGTCAAGTGGACATGTTGAGCAAGGCATGTTAAATATAGGAGATGCCGACCGGAAAGAGCAAGCGGTCTCATGCATGGTGGGTGAAGTGTGAAGTGTAGGTGGGTTCCCTTCGAGTCAAGACACAGTGATAACATCAAGAACTTCTATTGAACTAACAGAACTGAACAACAGGGGCAAAGCAACAGCTTATATACATTTCTGGGCCACTCCCAACGTGATTGGCTGTCTAAACTTCCAAGCTGCGAATCATGACTCAGAGTTTAAGGGCCAATGGCAGAGGCCCAAATCCTGCAAGGTTCTGTGATTGGATATCATGTATCGAATCAGAACACAGGGGCTCAGAATCCTTAGTCCAGACTCAAGCTCAGGCAAACACAGACCCCACTGAATACATAACAGGGGATTTCCGAGAGGATATTTTCGGAGAACTTTCATGAGCTGCAGTAGAGGTACTGAAAGGCACATTGGTGCCTGCAGGCACTGTTTGGCAACCTGTGGCTTACACAGAATGGTCTAAATACTGTTCCAGGTGGGGTAATCATTCACTCTGTGTTTCTAAATTGTGCAGTGAAACGGCAAACCTGGGCCATGGAAACTAGTCTCAGTTGTAATCATCCAGAGGGTGACCTCCCTGCATCTGTGCTCAGATGTCAACTGTTTGCAATGTTGGCAACTCACATCAAGGCAAGCTCAGAGCTGCTGGGGAAGTGATGCCATCAGTTAATTTCGTGTTGTAATTACAGATGGATGTGAGGGGGCAAAACAAGAGAAGAGATATCACTTATTCATGATTACATTGCGCTTTCTGGTAACTAAGGTTTTGCCTGTTCAGAGGGCAAAGGAGCCCTGCAACAAACAAACAAAAACAAACTAACTAACTAACTCATGAGTGAAACCATGGGTGCCTGCGGGGGGCCTTCTACAACGAGAGAAATGAGGCAAAATTGTGTACAGTCATACCTCGAGTTGAATGTGCTTCGGGTTGAGTGCGTTCGAGTTGCGCTCCACGGCAACCCGGAAGTAACGGAGTGCGTTACTTCCGGGTTTTGCGGCTTGCGCATGCGCGGACGCTCAAAATGAAGTCACGCGCATGCGCGGCGGTAGCGAAACGTGACCCATGCACGTGCAGACGCACCGTCATGTCTTGCGTTCCGTTCGGGATGTGAACGGGGCTCCGGAATGGATCCTGTTTGCATCCCGAGGTACCACTGTAAATGCTAATTCTGCTCACTCATTCGGCAAGAAACTAGCCTGCCCCAGCCTTTCAATGTTTTAAACCAATGAATGAAGTAATTTAGGGAAGTGGATCTAGCCAATAAAACAAAGAGAAGGCAACTAGAATGATACTCCTGTCATCTGGAGAAGAAACTTCTTGGGTCATATTTACGCCTTTAATTTTGGTCCTTGGTTAGAGAAGCGATTGCTGCGCCATATAAAACAATTCAGATGTCCAAAGTTTTAGTAAGGTTGTGTGTCCACCTAAAAACAAATGTAGCAGCAAAGAGAGGAGTTCACCATTTGTCTACCTCAGCTCAAATTCTAACACTTTGAATTGTGCTTGGAAACATACTGGGAACCGACATAGGTCTTTCAGGACCGGTGTTATATGGTCCCAGCGGCCGCACTCAGTCACCAGTCTGGCAGCTGCATTCTGGATTAGTTGTAGTTTCTGAGTCACCTTCAAAGGTAGCCCCACGTAGAGTGCATTGCAGCAGTCAAAGCATTGCAAATTGAATTCACTTTACCGAATCAATGTACCACCTCAAACCGAATTAACACCACTTATCCTGTATTGCTCAAATTACGGACAAGTTACAAATTTTATTTAAGCATATACCAGCACTTTTGGTATGGCAGACCCAGAAGTCAGCTTGCAATAAAAGCAAATATCAATTCTAGAACAATGGGAGTGGGGAGTTTGAAAGGTTAAATACTGAACAGATTCATTACAAATTCATCCCAGGGATAAGGACTGTTTCGTGTGAATATGAGAGGACATATAAATGTGGATTCTGACTTAGGAGGTAAGAAGTAAGAGCCAGTTTGGCCATATGAGATAGCAGAACAAGGAATCAAGCCCTGTTCATTTGTCGAGGGCCACTGAAAGGCCACAACAATGAGGCCTTGCTCACTGAGAATAATATCCGAGTGACCCATCTACTCTGGGAAAGACTTGGCGTAGGATTTTGAACGCTCCTTGCTTTAGCTGTCACTAAGGTCTCCCTACAAATCCCATCCAAAGTACACCAAAATCAGCTCCCTTCTCCATTGTTCAGTGTCTCGAATTTTCCTTCCTGTGATCTCTTCCTGAATTCCTAAGTTGTGTTTTCCATGCTGTACATGGAGAAAGAGACTTCCCTGTCGCAGCACAGAACTTGACAAAGGGAAGTGCTTTTCTTAACGCACAATGCATGTGTGTGTGTGTGTACATAAGAAGAGAGAATTGAATATAAGAAAAGTGTTGCTGGATCAGGCCAGTGCCCCATCTAGTCCAGGGACATGGCTGGCGCTGTGGTCTAAACCACTGAACCTCTTGAGCTTGCTGATCGGAAGGTCGGCGGTTCAAACCCCGGTGACAGAGTGAGCTTCCGTTGCTCTGTCCCAGCTCCTGCCAACCTAGCAGTTTGAAAGCACGCCAGTGCAAGTAGATAAATAGGTACCACTGCGGCGGGAAGGTAAACAGCATTTCCGTGCGCTCTGGCTTCCGTTACGGTGTTCCATTGTGCCATTGTGTTCATATCTTTTCTCTCTCTGTCCAGGTTTTTAGCACCTATTCCAACGAGGAATATGACCGGCGGAACGAAGATGTCGATCCCATGGCTGCCTCGGCAGAGTATGAACTCGAGAAGCGGGTGGAGAGGCTAGACCTCTTTCCCGTGGAACTAGATAAAGGTAATGGAGAAATCTGGTACAGATGTGAGGTAAAAATGGTTTTTCTGGAGTGGAGAAGGTGGGAGCCTATTTTTTGATTCAGCCAGCTGGGGAATGTGTTGGAAAGTAAGGTGTTTCTTTACATTCACACACACATCAACCAGGAAGGTCTTTGTCAGAGATTTTCAGCTGAGGGATGGCCTGGCCACTGAATTGCAACGCATCCAATAGTTCATTTCTTTCCATTTGGGCCTGGATAGCAAGAATGGTTTCCTAGCCCCACTGCAAGTGCTAATGTTCAGATGATTTTGTTGTCACCCTCCGCTGCCACTGTGAAGTGTCATGGCCGTGTTCATTCCACATACATTTAAGCTCTGATTTACTCAGGGATGCTGAGATTACTGTGTTCTCACCAGCTACTGCTGCTGAGAAGGGTAATTTTGCATACATTTACATTCTAATTAAATTGTCCCAGACGGTATTTTGCATTCCGTTGTCATTAACACCAGCCTTTACATTCCCTCCCCTTCTTTATTTATTTGTTTGTTTAAGGATTTACAAACTGTCTCCCCAAAAAAGTGATTTCGAAGCAGTGCGTGCGATGGAAATATTTAAAAAGCAACAAAATAGGTAGCAAAAATGTGCATAACCATCTGAAAAGCAGATCTTAAAAATCCAGGTGTCGTGTGGTATACAATGTAAAATGGCTGAGTCACTCTTCAGGGAAAGCCATTGTTTAAAAAGAGAGAGAAATTCTTTGATAGCTGCCTAAGTGTAAAAATGAAAGGAGATCAAGAGCGAATTCCATAGAGCTGGAGCCGCAAAACTAAAATCCTAGTATCTAGTTGATGTCAAGCATATCTAAGCATATGGGACTCTAAACCGTGTCCCATCGGAGGAACACAATTGGCTCCAAGTTGTATAGGGCTTTGAATGCTAAAAGAAAAACCTTGAACTGAGCCTGGTGGCATAATAGGCAGCCTAGTGGCAGCTTGTGGACTACAGTGGTACCTTGGTTCTCAAACTTAATCCTTTCTGGAAGTCCGTTCCAAAACCAAAGCGTTCCAAAACCAAGGCGCGCTTTCTCATAGAAAGCAATGCAGAACGGATTAATCCGTTCCAGACTTTTAAAAACAACCCCTAGAACAGCAATATAACATGAATTTTACTATCTAACGAGACCATGGATCCATAAAATGAAAGCAATAAGCAATGTACCACACAGTCACACAGTCAATCAATCAGTAGCTGAACTGGGTTCCACACAAAACAAAGAGAGAGAGCAACAAAAACTCAAAATAAATAGCGAAAACAGACAGATCTCAGCATAACACTCAAAACGGAAATGTGGCACTCAAAACGGAAGCGTAAGACTCAAAACGGAGCACATTCAGCTTCCGAAAAAAGTTCACAAACCGGAACACTTACTTCCGGGTTTGCAGTGTTTGGGTTCCAAGTTGTTTGAGAACCAAGGTGTTTGAGAACCAAGGTACCACTGTAATGGAGTTGTGAAATTATCTGTTCTTGAGGTAACTAACACCTTGACCATATTGGCCAAACTGTTCCTCTGCAGGAATGATCACAGCTGTGTTAGCAGCAAAGCTTTACCACTTGTATGGGTGGGTGGGTGGGTGCATGTATGTATGTATGTATCTGCTTGTGTTTGTACATAAAACCTGACAAATGAGGATCACATTCCATGCATCTGACAAAGTGAGCTGAAGTCTAGGGCTGGGCGAGATCTGGTTTTCAACTTTGTGACATATCACCAGCTAAACATCGCAACATACCTGTATATCACAATGCCTGAGAGAAGGATGGAGCTGTGTAGAGGCATCCGCTGGCTTCACGGTTTTTTCTGCATCATGATTTTAGCATGGCACACACACATATCATGGACTCGCAATGTATTACCAGGTCTAAAATTATGAAACTGATATCACTAGACAGACTTCAAACCGGTTCCAAGTGATATATCGATATATCACCCAGCCCTACGAAACCTTACGCCAGGGTTCGTTTTTTGAGGCCAGTCCGGTCCACTCCCCGGCAGACCTCTCAGTGGGCCGGAACATGCGCTCAAGCTATTTCTGGCGCTCTTCCAGGTCGGAAGTGCACCGGAAATAGCATACACGCATGTGTACGGGCGCTCCTCTGGTTAAGGAGCGCCCATGCACACACAATATTTCCAGTGCTCTTCCGACCTGGAAGTCGGTCCCCGCGGCAAGAAAAAAAATGGCGCCGTGGGGGGAAAAGCACGGAATTCCCACGTCGATCCACGGAACGGCCGCGGGCCAGTTCCAGGAAGCTCATGGGCCCAAACTGGCCCATGGGCCTTAGGTTGCTAACCTCTGTGTTACACCATGATAAAATTGGTTAATCTTTGAGGTGCCTCTTTGCTGTTTTCGCTGCAGCAGGCTCACATGAGTATACTCCTTTGGAAATTGTAGGAATTGAATATCTATTAGGCCTCAAGCAAATAGCAGCTGTATCCCCATGAGTAAAGACAAACTGCATTAGTTATTTGGGTAGTTATTCAAGAAGGTGTCCTCATACCCCTGGGGTGCTCCCTTAAGCCCCCCCCCCCCCGGGAGGATCGTATTCAGAGCCTGGCTACCTGTTATACCCACCTTGCCCTATCCTTTTGGGGGGTTTTTCTTACCTTAACAGCTAATTTTTCATAGAAACTGGGATGTGGTCGAAGCAAGGGAAGTAAGCAACTCGGGAAATCAACAACAAATAAGGAAAAGGCCTTTAATGCAATGTTTCCTCCATCCTACCACAAAGAACGTTAATCCTTAGGACCTGAAGCACTGATACATCAACCGTCCCTAACTTGCATGTCCTGGTTTTCTTGGTGTGGTGCAGTGGTTAAGAGCGGTAGACTCGTAATCTGGTGAACCAGGTTTGCTTCCCCGCTCCTCCACATGCAGCTGCTGGGTGACCTTGGGCTAGTCACACTTCTTTGAAGTCTTTCAGCCCCACTCACCTCACAGAGTGTTTGTTGTGGGGGAGGAAGGGAAAGGAGAATGTTAGCCGCTTTGAAATTCTTTCGGGTAGTGATAAAGTGGGATTTCAAATCCAAACTCCTCCTCCTCCTCCTCTTCATCTTCTTCTTTTCTTCTAATTTCATGGGCGATGCTTGGATCTTCTTGCCTGTGGTCTGGTCCATGTTCAGGGTGCACCGCAGTGCGAGCAGAGAAATTTCCACCCGTTTCCCCTGCTATTAGTTTACATCTACAGTGTGAAAAGCACTGTGATTGTCTGACTTAGTAGTTCAAAGGAGTTTTTATTGACTTATCCTTGTGCTTATCTGTTGTATTTGTTGCAATATGCTGTCCAGGGCTGTAACTTGCCCTGTGACCTAATTCTGGTAACTCCTCTGGAACCTGGTGTTCTTAAGAAAATCACCCTTTGCTTTCCCTCGTTCAGATTCCGAGGGGCTCGGAATCAGCATCATCGGGATGGGAGCCGGTGCTGATATGGGCCTAGAAAAACTTGGTATCTTTGTCAAGACGGTGACAGAAGGAGGAGCAGCTCACCGAGATGGCAGGTCAGTCTCTGGTTGGCATTGAACCCACTGCAAATGCCCTAACTTTGACTCACAGAAGGGGGTACTGGGAGCAGGGGAAAGAAAAGCCCTGCTAGCTGTGATGTGACATGTTTCTCCTGCTCTTATCAAGCATTCCATGCCTCTGAGTCAGTGCTTCCCAAACTTGGGTCTCCAGCTGTTGCTGGACTACAACTCCCATCATCCCTAGCTAGCAGGACCAGTGGGATGGGAATTGTAGTCAGGGCCGGATTTAGGTTTGATGAGGCCCTAAGCTACTGAAGGTAATGGTGCCCTTTATATGTCCAGCTGTCCTTTGTCAACAACAGATTGTCACTTTTTTTGTGTTGAACACACCGTATTTTTCGCTCCATAAGATGCACCCGACCATAAGACGCACCTAGTTTTTAGAGGAGGAAAACAAGAAAAATAATATTCTGAACGAAACAGTGGATGTATGATTTTTGTGGGTCATGCTGTGGCCACAGACATGATATGTGATTTGACAGTGAGTTTGGGGTAGCCCAATGCAAAAATCCTGAGGATCCATGTGGATCCATGCTTTGTAACCACGTTTTTGTGCCATTGCGGCCCCACAAAACAGTGGATGGGTGCAGGCTGTAGCCGTGGACATGCTAGGTGATCTGATGGTGAATTTGGGGTGACCCAATGCAAAAATCCTGAGGATCCATGGGCTTTTACCTCCCCACTCACTCCCAGGCAGCCTCCTTTATCGCTAGCATCCCTTATCTCCCTCCCAATCGCTTGCCAATCAGCTGCTCAGCGGCTTTGTTTCAACACCCCCTTCCCTCTTTCAAAAAAAAAAAAAAAGCACAATCTACTTTTAGCCCCTGGGCAATTCAGCTCCAGGGACCACGCATTCGCTCCATAAGACGCACAGACATTTCCCCTTACTTTTTAGGAGGAAAAAAGTGTGTCTTATGGAGCGAAAAATATGGTATGCTATATGGTAATTTATGGACCTAATAGGTATCTAAAGCCATTTGCACATAACAGAATATGTATTTTATCAAAGTAATTGTTGAACTGAAATACAATTAAGAAGTATATTAATAGTGAAATACATTTTTTTCTTCCTTTCGATTTTTTGGGGGCCCCCAAGAAAGTGGGGCCCTAAGCTATAGATTGTTTCACTTATATGTAAAACCAGCACAAATTGTAGTCCCAAAACAGCTAGAGACCCAAGTTTGGGAAAACCAGCTCTGGGTGAAGGGATACTTGCAAGCAATCATACATACCCCGCCTTTTTGGGACTCAAGGCGGCTGACAGATAAGAACAACTAAAAACAGAGAAAACAAAGACATTGGGAAAGAAATGGAGAACGCAGGTGGATGATGAGTGCTTATCTGTTTTTGGAAGTGAAACATGGGAGGAGAGGGAGCATTCAGATTATACTCGATGTTCAAACATGTTACGCTCACCGTACGAGAGCGGACAATTCTGCTGAAAATTATGAAGTACTTTCCCCCTTCCTCTTCATCAGGCAGAGAAAGTTGGAGGGGATAAACATCACACATACACAGAGTGAAGAAGGAGCTTCTTTCTGTCTTTCTGCATCCGTTCTTTATCCCTCTGCTCAGAAAATTCCTAACTTTCCTTAGGAACTGGGAACGGACGCAGCAGGGACAACAATCTGCAAAGGAGAGATAAAGAACGGAGAGGAAAGGCCTCCAGAGGCCACACACACATTGTACATATGAAACACCATTAAAGCACATTGTTGTCGTCCCCCAAGAATCCTGGGAACTGTAGTTTGGCCCTTCGCCGAGCTACAATTCCCAGCTCTCCCATTCCTAGGATTCTTTGGGGAAAGCAACATGCTTTAAATGTACAGTAGTACCTTGGGTTACAGATGCTTCAGGTTACATATGCTTCAGGTTACAAACTCCGCTAACCCAGAAATAGTACCTCTGGTTAAGAACTTTGCTTCAGGATGAGAGCAGAAATTGCGTGGCGGCAGCGGGAGGCCCCATTAGCTAAAGTGGTGCTTCAGGTTAAGAACAGTTTCAGGTTAAGAATGGACCTCTGGAACAAATTAAGTTCTTAACCCAAGGTACCACTGTATGGTGTTTTGATGGGACATGAGTCTCTTCCTTCACCATCTTGTGTGCATGTGTATATATATGCCTGTGGGTTTCTGTTCCCTCCAACTTTCTTGGCTTGTTCATGGGAGAGCAAACAGAATTCTCAGCAGGCAAAAAACTTTCGCATGGCAGGGATGCTCTCATGCAGGGAGTGTTAGTTTGCGGCCAGGCTCTCAGAGTCTTTCAGCATGATCCTAAGCACCGAGTTGAAGGGCAGTTTACTGAGTTACTGACTTGACTCCCTTATGAATGTGTTGAGGGCTGCATGTTTGTTTCCATAAGAAATAAATAAAGAGATGGAATGTTTTTGTGGACGGCAGGGTTATTTAACCAACTGCTTTCCCGGTTTCATAACAGACCCGAACATATCATAAAACAACGATATGGCGAAGCAACAATTCTCGTACTCTTCTGCAATGAAGAGCCAACCTTTTCCCCCTGAGCAAATTTTTAAGATGGCAGAAAGCATGCTCTGTTGCAGCAGCACCTTATCCATTGTTGACAGTTTTCTGGAAGGTGTGATGTGCATCAGAGCCGAGGAAGGAGGGTGCGAGGAATGGGCAATCCATAACCCTTCACCTGCCGATTGCTTTTCTCTTAAACTGCACCCCCTGCCTCCATTTTTAATTTCCCCCTTCCAAAAGTGCTTTGGAAAGAAGAATGGATTTGGGTGGCTTTGTTATACGTGATCACAATGTAGCAGAGATTCTTGATCTCAATACAGTATGTCACAACTAGGGGAACACTTAGTGAAATAACAGTTGGATCATGTCCTGTGATTTATAATTTTTTTTACCCAGTGAAAATTAAAAAGGCATGTTTCTGATTAATCGGTAGCATCTCCTGAGCAGTGTAACCTGCTTCGGTTTAGCTTTGAACCCTGAAAACATTTTTGTATTAGAGGAAGTCAAACTGTACACACCTTAACTGTGCTATTTTTAATTGCTGGGATTACACCTGCCATTGCAGGATTCACTCTCTGCCCAAAATAGTTTGAGGTGAAATCACCGCTGGAAGATCTGTAGTATGAAGAGAGCAATTAAAACCTTGAAGACTGTGGCCTTGCACAAGGAATAAAGAACCCCACGGGTTGACAGCAATGAGACAATGAGTTATGGCCTTTGTGATGTGTTTTGTGTTTGAGTAATCACAAAGTGTGGGATTTGATATTATAGAAAGGTAGTTACATGGATATTTATTTATTTTCATTTTATTCATTCATTTCATAAAGTCTATGTACTGCTTGGTTGTAAAGAAGCTCAAAGGGGTTAACAATAAAATCAAGAAAAAAATCACGGCCGTACTTTAAAAAAATACAAAAGTTAAAATATTAAAACAGATTAAAATCACCTCAGCGGTGAAATAAACAAGGAGCGTTGTAAATTATTGCTGCCTTTCTGGATCAGCCCAGAACTTCCAAAGGGAGCCTGTGAGATGCTCCAAGTCTCCGTCAAGCAATGTCATCCAATTTCCACTGTTTATACCCATCAGCTTTTAATCAGAGGCATAACACCATTACTGAATGCAAGGGGTCTGTTTTCCTGTCATATCTGTTGATTCCGCCATTGGAATGTGTCTAGTCATTAGTCATTGCACACCTTGTAGCAGAGAGGTCCGCAGGCTTAGCTGTGTGAAGAACTTCTTCCTGTTCTGAACTCGGGACCCGCTGCCAAGGGATGGGATTGGGTGACCCGGGTTTTAGAACTGTGCAAGAATCATTTTGGAAACTTCCTTCATGCCTTTCACCCTCCCCTCCCCTGCCCTCCCTCAACTTGTTTTCATAGATAAGCTAAAAATACCCTGAGGGATCACGAGAAGGAGGAATTGTGATGAAGGGGCAAAGGGCAATCAGAGGTACAAAAGAGACAGAGATGAGCAGGGCCTTCCATCAGTGGCACACTGCATTTCTGTGCAAGGCCCAGAGGAAGGACTTCTCTCCTCTGACAGCCTGATAGGGACAGGGCCATAGCTGTCAACTGTCCCTTATTTGGTGGGAAACTCCCTCATCCCAGCCCCGTGTCCCGCTGCTGTCCTGGATTGATGATGTCCCTTAAATTTCCTGGGTTTCATGCTCACCCGGCTCGGGGGGGAAGCAGCGGCTCGGGGTCCTCCGCCACGCGAGAGAGAACGCGCACGAGCTGCCGCGTCTCCGTCTCTCCCTTTTCCCCCTCAGGGGTGCATCGTGAGGAGACGGGTGGCGGCGGGTGGGCGGGCAGCCCCTCTCTTGCGAGACTTTCACCGCGCTGCCAGGGGAAGCTGGAGGCGGCTGAGGGAGGAGGAAGAGGAGGGGATGGGGAGGGACGCAGAAGGGCGGCGCTTCAGCAGCCACCGTGGCGCCACAACCGCCTCATGCCGGGCTCATGGGTGAGAGTCTCTCTTCCTCCCTCCCTCTCTCTCGGGCGGGGAAGGGCCGATGGAACTCCTCGTGCCAGGACAACGGCAGCCCCGATGTGCACAAGCTAAGGAAAATCCCTTATTTTGGCTGCCGATCCCTTATTTTCAAGGCTGCCGGTCCCTTATTTTCAAATCTGTAAGTTGACAGCTATGGACAGGGTACTTCATCTATTCTCCACCAGCCTCCTCACTTGCCTGCATGTGATTTCTTGTCACCTGCGGCTATTGGCTTAAACGCAAGGCTGAATAAGCAGAATTCAAAACAAAGCAGACCCTGTCAGGTCCCAGTACAATACGAAAGCAGATGGAGCACTCTGGCATGTCTTTCTGCAGTGCTCCAGTATATGATAAATAAATGATTCCCTCCTCCTGCAAAACGTTTCAATCGTTTGCTCTCAGATTCTTTTAAGTGGTGGTCAGGCCTTTCCATTGGCGAATCAATCCTCCGGCTCTCTCTCAATTCTGTCCTGCAGAGAGAGCGCTGTTGCACCCGTGGCCTGGCTTGCAGGCATCCCCACAAACATCTGGTTGGCCACTCTGAGAACAGGATGCTGGACTTAGGTCTGGCCCAGCGGGGCTCTTCTTCTTGTATCCTTGGCCCGGCAGGTGCAATTCACATGAGGAACTCGAACTCGCAGCCGATCCGGCAGGATTGAAATACCATCCCCACCGGCAGCGATTTCAAACCTGCTTCCTGCAGGGATTCGCTGCACGATCAAGTTTGCAACGGAGTACTTGGTTGCACAGTCAATCCTGACATCACGTATGACACATCTAAATCTCAGGGTAATGAGTTCGAGCAAAAGATTCCCGCATTGAAAGGGGTTGGACTAGATGACCGTTGTGGTTCCAGCTCTGCAGTGCTATGTTTACAGTGGTACCTCGGGTTACAAACGCTTCAGGTTACAGACTCCGCTAACCCAGAAATAGTACCTCGGGTTAAGAACTTTGCTTCAGGATGAGAACAGAAATCGTGCAGTGGCAGCGGGAGGCCCCATTAGCTAAAGTGGTACCTCAGGTTAAGAACGGTTTCAGGTTAAGAACGGACCTCCGGAACGAATTTAGTTCATGATCAGCGGTACCACTGTATATGGGTCAGGCGGGCATGGTTTGGGGAAAACAGCTTCGCAGGCCAAATTTGGGCTGGACGTTCTCCAATCCTGCTATATGCTGTTGACCTAATTGGAATGGCCTTTTAGGGTCAAAATGCTAAGGTCAAAATGCTTCAGGGCTGGCATGCTTTTCATTGATTGCTCGCTCCAAGTTTTTAAGGCGTATTTTAGCGTTTTTAATGTGCCGTTCCCCATCATGACGTTTTGCGAAGGGGCAGAAGCTGAAGTAAATATATACGACACAGAATGTTACAATAGATCCTTAACCAGCCCTTACCCATCCCAGGCCACCAATTTAAATCAAGAAGCAACCACTGTCTCTTTGCTGGAACTGAACGCCTTCATGCTCCCTATGTGTTTTCTCACAGAATTGAAATGGGGGAGAGAGAAATGAAGGGGTGGCGGTGGGGGAGAGGAGAAGCAACTCTTGGTGCGAAATGCCAGCAGGGCTGCTGCTCGCTGTCATAGCAACAAACATGGCTGCCTGCCCAGTTCCAGGGGCACCAGCGAAATATAAACAGGGGGTATTCATGGGTGAACGCTTGGTAAGATTACAGAAACCGCTCACCAAGTTGCATCTGGCAAAGGATCTTTCGCATGCTCAAGATGTTGTTGTTTTTGCTTTTTTACCTCTGGTCAAACAATGTGTGGACACTACCTGCTCTCTTTTAAAACTGACCTGCCTGGCTTTTCTTTTCTACCTGCTCATCTGCTTTTTTCCCTTCTTCTTCTCTGTTTAATCTTGGAAAAAAGTAGTGTTTCTCTTTTCCCGTGGAAACTACTTGTTGAGGCCTATGCAGGCTCATCCAGATCGCCCCCTCTAACAAGAGTGGCCTGGTGGTGGCAATCCTGCCTTCACATTGTGAACTGTAGTGGCATGAATGCAAAGAGCGATAGAAACGTCCTTCTCAGTGCCTTAAAGTCACATAGAGAGAGAGCTGTGTATGGGGATTGGGGGTATGTGTGTGTTATAGTGAAAAAAAGTGTTGGTTTTGAACAGAGGAGAGCAAATATTACCTTGGGCAAGTCATGTCGCTATGTTGCATTCTAACTTACTGGCAACAAAGTAAGAGAGCATGAAGCCCTTCATATATGGGAAAGTGTTAAAGAACTGATTGATAAAAAATAACCACAGTATTGCAGATTGATTTTTTAAAAAATTATCCACAAATTTTATCCACATTTTCTCCACAAATGAGAACGTGGCCAGCTTCCATAATGCTCGCTGGGTTTTTAAAATACAGTGGTACCTCAGTTTTTGAACGACTCCGTTGATGAACGTTTCGCCAAAAACCTGGAAGTAAATGCTTCTGTTTTCGAATGCGCCTCAGGAGTCGAATGGCTTCCTCTGCGTGTTTTTCAATTTTCTCAGTGGAATTTGCAGACAGCCAACTATGAGCCTCGGTTTTCGAACATTTCAGAACTCAGAATGGTCTTCCAGAACGGATTACGTTTGAGAACCGAGGTTCCGCTATATATGCAAGTTTGGCACAGATGTGCTTTCCGATAGCTAAAGAATGCAGAAGGCCTTTCCTTTGGCTTTGTGCACATATATATTACAACTGAATGGTCAGTCCCCTTCTAACTTTCTCCATCCTTTTTCTCCCTCAGGATCCAGGTAAACGACCTTATCGTCGAGGTGGATGGCACCAGTCTGGTGGGTGTGACCCAAAGCTTTGCTGCCTCCGTGCTGAGGAATACCAAGGGTAGAGTCCGGTAGGGGAACGGTGTGCACCCCAGTTTTGTGATGGGACCAGAATTTGTTTTGCTTGTCTGTCTGGGGAGGGGGAAAAAACAGATATAGAGAAGAACGGAAGTATTGCCTCAGAGAGAGCTCTCTGATGCATCGTGGGAAAATGTTCTCGGAGCAGTCATTTTGTTTGCCGTGAAATGGTTGTGGGTGTAAGATGGCAGCTGAAAGGTTTTCCTAGCAGCCCTGGTACTGCTTCTTCTGCTTATTTATGTAGAGTTGGGCAGATATAGAACCGTATTGCCTTGGTGAGTTCATTATATCAAGGGGCTACCTTCTTAATGGTCCTCTGAAGATATTTCTTGCTCCCAATTGAAGTTGATAGAATGCTCTGTGTGTGAAGCAACACCAACATAAATGCATAGGAATGGATTTAAAGAACCAAAAAAAGCAGTCAGGGTTAGACGCTCCCTTTTATTGCAGCACTTTCAGCTAATCATGCCAAAGAGTATAAAAGAACCTAGACGATGATGAATTTTTTTTCCCCCTGGCAGAGTTCGCATCTTTTCTTTTTCTTCTTTCCTCTGGAGGGACTACCGAGTTTCTAAATGCCTTCTGCCAGACACAAGTCCAACAGATGGAGGCTTTTCCTGTTAAATTGCTACCTGTCACTTAGCTGCTGTTGTTCTCGTTGTTGTTTTCAAGGCGCTAAAATGTAGCTTGAAGACTCCCTTTTTGCTGTGGCGTTTTGAAAGCAGAGAACAAGCTGCCCAGGGTTAAAAACAGAGGAAGAGGCAGGGGCAGCTGTGTCTGTTAAGTTTGTGATACACAGAAGTTCAACTGGTTTGGCTTTTCCCCATCGTGGCTATATGGTGGGAGACAGCCAGCGCCTTTGGAATTTCTTCTTATTATGCTGTCTTTTAAAGGTATATTTCTTTTAAATGAATATTTCAAAGCATATTCTCAGCGGGTACTTGTACCTGCATGCAAAAGCCTACTTCAGTTTTGACAGGCGGCAGGTTTCAAATCTGCATCTCAGCCTCTTAAAGTTCTGGTTCAACCCTCCTCATTTCATTTCCTGGTCAAGTGGGCTCTCCTCACTTTTGCTGTTCTTTCCAGGTCTGAGAGCCCAATTCGTATCTCCTTTTTCCTGCCTCTCTGGCAAATCTCCCTCAACCTCAACAGAACGTTAAATGTTGCCTGACGTTCTGCCAATTTGATAGCATTACTTGAAGAGCCAGAGGGGAACCGAGACTCTGAAACACTTATTCTTTATAAACTCTTGTATGTTAAGAGGACGCGTACTGGCTAGATTCGCACACCACAGTGAGTGAGGATTTCGTACCCTCCATGTGTCCCTATTTTCCAGGGACAGTCTCAGATTTACAGAAGCCACCGCAATTTCTGATCTGATCCCAGAATGTCCCGCTTTTCCTTAGGACGTCCCTATTTTCATCAGAGAAATGTTGAAGGGGACATCTCTGTTTTCATCAGAGAAATGTTGGAGGGTACGGAATAGGAAGTCCCTATTTTCACCGGGAAAATGTTGGAGGGTATGGGATTTCTGACTTCACTGAAAAAGCATGCAGGCCATTGGCTTCAACTTCACTTCTCCCTTCACACAAACAGGCCTAGTGCGAACCCACAATCCTAGTTTACCCTCCAAACAAGCCAATATTGTAAAACAGGGTTTTAAAATTAGCCTGCAAAGTCTGCCTGGTTTGGGACCAACAGATAGGGACCCTGCATTTATACATCACGCAAAGCTGGCCCCTTTGGGTTCATCGCATGAACTGACACGCTGCTCTTTTGCAGTAAACCATGACATGCAAACCCATGATGTGAGAATAGCAGGGGGTTTTTTTATCTCTCTGCTGCCCCTCACGCTCACCACCAACTCAGCGTTCCTTTTTGCCTTCGAAATCCCCGAATCCTAACGCTGCCATCAAGCGAGGAAAAGGGGAGGGAGAGAAAAGAAAGCGAGATTAGCACTGCGTTAGCACAGCAACGAAAGGCACCCACTAAACCTCCTTGCTTGGCCTGTTTTTCATCCCACCCAGCTATTCGTATATCTCTATTTCCACTGCTCTGGCCCAGCAGTGCCCAGAGAACTGCAACCGGAAGGGAGTCTGCAAACAGGCCTTTGGCTTCCTAGGAAATGGGCAGTGGCTGGCAACATTGCTGCCCAGTCAGCATCTGGTTCCATTTTAAACTGGGGAGCAGTGCCCATTGCGCCCCAGAATGTGCCCCGGTGCACCATGGGAAAGTGTCCAATGTCATGCCCGTTTTATTATTTCCTACGAAACGAAACAAGGGTTTGGTTCAATGGAAATGTGTATATGTGCGCGTGAGGGAGACCATAGGGCTGTGGGCTGTTGAAATATCCTGTCAGCTGTGGTTCTTCTGTTTTTGTCCTTTTATCTATACGGCTGCCTCTGTGCCCCCCCCTTTCTCTCTCTCTTTTAAATCTCACCAGAGGCATTTGGCCTGACTTTTCCTGGCAGCATTAAGAATGAGAGGTTTGGCCCCATCCCAGGATCCTTGCGTCGGTGGTTTTTGAAAGAATGGAAATCAAGCCAGAAAACCTCTCTCACACTCGCTCTGTCACACACGCACACACGCACACACACGGGGGGGCACATATGGGCCCTCCCTGGTTCCTTCAACAAAAAGGGCAGTGCAGTTTTTTTTGGGGGGGTTACACCTAGAACCTAACCCATTCCTCCGAGATTTGAGTGCTGATCGGTTCCCAAGCGACGGGAACCTCAACTACGAGAATGTGTTGCTAGGCAACTAGTTTCCTCCATACTCCACAGGCACCATTCTGCCTTCCTAGATAGAAAGGCCCTGTTAACCAGTTAAAGGATTTGGTAATCTGTTTAACTGGTGCTCCAGCCCATATTTTTTATCACTACTAAAAAACCCCACACACGCACACCCCTTGACACTGTGTCACGTGAACTCAGGTTGCACAAACACAAGACCCATGCCTAAATGTCACTTTCGGGAAATGAGAGTTAGCAAACCTTCCAGAAAATAAGACCTTCTCATAGATGTTGAATAGAATGTCCTTTCCCCCCCGGGGATGCGAGTTGTGTCAGGAAGTCACTTCCTCTCATCTAGAAGCCCTAGCCCTGATCCCATTTGGGAGCAGGCAACTGGATGTAGTAGCTGCCCATTTGGGAAAGAAACGCACTCTGCGCATGCTCAGGGGTGCTCGTCTTTATACTCTCCCCATCGCAACCAGTTTCTGAGCCTTGTCATTGAGCATCGCTTGCAGACACGGGCTGTGGCGGGCCTCAGGTTAAGACCAGGCTCCTGAAATCTGTATGGCTTTCTGGTTCTGTATCCATGGGCCATATACCCATGGGCTCCTTGGTTAGTTGATTGCAACAACTCTCTTTTCCCGCCCTCTGCCTAAAAACAATGGGTAGCAACTTGTCAAATATTGGGGACCAATAGATACAACAAGAAAGATTTGTTTATTTATATACTGCTCTTAATTTTAAAAAACCTCAAAGCCGAAGATCTGTCTAGAGCATGGGTAGGCAAAGTAAGGCCCGGGGGCCGGATCCAGCCCAATTGCCTTCTAAATCCGGCCTGTGGATGGCCCAGGAATCAGTGTGTTCTTACATTAGTAGAATGTGCCCTTTTATTTAAAATGCATCTCTGGGTTATTTGTGGGGCATAGGCATTTGTTCATTTCTTTTCTTCAAAATATAGTCCGGCCCCCCCACAAGGTCTGAGGGAGAGTGGACCGGCCCCCTGCTGAAAACGTTTGATGACCCCTGGTCTAGAGGACTGTGGCAGTGGGACTCCCAATTGTTAGTGAATCAATAGCTCTGGGTTTTTAACCCTTTGGCATGATTTCCTCAACCAAAACCCCACACACCCAAAGGTGCCATAAGTCCTGCTGTGGGAGAAAGACAGGCACAATACAATATCTATATCCCCCACCCCACCCCCCATTGGAACTTAGGTGGTGAGAGAGTTAGATGAGGGGAAACGAGGAAGAGTTTAACCTCCCCTCCCTCAACAGCAACACTCTCCCGATCAAAATCAGGGAGCTCTGGCAACTGTCTTTAAGTTTAAAAACGCCAGAATATCTAATCACAGATTCCCCCACAGCGCAGCTATTATAGCATAGCTGTCAACTTTTCCCTTTTCTTGCAAGGAATCCTATTCAGAATAAGGGAATTTCCCTTAAAAAAAGGGAAACGTTGACAGCTACCATATTTTTCGTTCTATAAGACGCACCAGACCATAAGACGCACCTAGTTTTTGGAGGAGGAAAACAAGAAAAAATATTCTGAATCTCAGAAGCCAGAACAGCAAGAGGGATCGCTGTGCAGTGAAAGCAGCAATCCCTCTTGCTGTTCCGGCTTCTGTGATAGCTGCGCAGCCTGCATTCGCTCCGTAAGACTCACACACATTTCCTCTTACTTTTTAGAAGGGAAAAAGTGAGTCTTATAGAGCAAAAAAAACGGTATGTATTATAGCCCTCTAAAATGGTAGCGGGGAAGGGCTTCCACTTAGTGGGATGAGAGGACTTCAGTCCTCGGCGTACTTCCTTGTCCTCCTTGCATGACCGAAGAAGAATTGATGGCACAAAATAAGCAAATCCGTTCCAGTTGTATCACAGCTCAGAAACTGATTGTGCTGGGATCTTTTTGAGCCCAGTGCATATATGTGTGTATATATATAGCCTGGCCGCATAACTCCTAGTGTGTTGACCCACTTCTTTGAGATCCGTACTCTTATCCCCCTCTCTCCCACCTCTTTCGTTTTCCTTAGGTTCCTGATTGGGAGAGAAAAGCCAGGCGAGCAGAGCGAGGTAGCTCAACTCATCCAACAGACGCTGGAGCAGGAACGGTGGCAGCGGGAAATGATGGAGCAGAGGTATACCCAGTACACGGAGGAAGACGAAGAAGTAAGTGGAACAGGTTTCTCTCAGCCTGTTGGGGAGAGGAGGAAAAGGACACAGCGCCCCATATCCCCTCCTCGTTCCTCTTGTCAGCACTTTGAGCATAAAGGAGAGCCAGAGGAAGTTGTGGTTCCCTTGCGGCCTCTTTGTGATGGCTACGTTTTTGGCTGAAAGTGAGGCCTGCTCCGGACAAATTCTTTTCATTGTGCATTCACGGCAATTTATTGTGCTGTTATTGTGCTGCACAGTCCCCCTTTCAATACTGCTCTGCGCCTGGCAAAGGTTTCGGCACAGTCATGAAGCTTCCTTTCCGATCAATGCATTTCCTGTCACTTTTCATACCACAGGTGTTCTGAGGGGGCTTTTTCGTCTGGTCCCAGCTTCTGTCGCTCTGTAGCCTCTTCAAACAGCAGCAATGTGGCTGCCCTGGGGGAGCAACTAAAAAAGCAGGGTGGTGCGTGAATGGTCCAGCATAAACCCGCCATTAATGAACTATTATTGCGTCAAGAACATGTTGCGAAACGAGAAATAAAAAGCCACAAAATGCCAGTCAAGAGGGGCCCTGAATAAAGAAACAGAATAAATCGATAGCATCAAGCCTTGCCTACAATTGGAGCCCTTCTTAAGTTTCTAGTCCTTCGTTAAATCTGTCTGCTGTCTCCTCCTTCATCTCCCCTTCCATGCCTCTTCCATGCCTCTCCCTTCCCATCCCTCTGCCCTGTTGCTCCTTGTGCCCAGAAGAGCAGCCTTCCATCCCTGTCCTATTCTTCCAGCCACTTCCCTCTTTCCCACCCTCTCTCTGTCTCTCCTTCTCTCCAATTTTTTTGTAAGCCGACTGCCAAAAGTCCCCTTTGTCCCTTCTTCCACTCATATTCCCAGGCCTCTTGTCATGCTTGCTACCCAGGTCCGAAACCAGTCTTTGGAAGAAAAAATAATAATTCAAATTCCTGTGTGCCATCCTTAAATGGGTAGGCTTTGGTTTCTTTTAAAGTGGTACCTGATAATTACGCTTGTCTCCAGCAGAGGCCAATGTACTAGCTGAATGGGTGCTAGAGGGTCGCAACCATCTCTGCCAATCAGGGCTGTCTTAAGCAAATGTGGCGCCAGGGTGCAAAGGTCCACCTGATATGCACCTCCAGTTTGCCCAGTCCCAGGTGCACTGGCCAACCGCCTCAACATCTCTCTGGCTCAGTTGCCCCCGAATTCGCGGCGCAGAGCCGCCCGCAGCAGAAGAGCCCGCCACGACACTCCGACCGACAGGTGGGCTCTTCCCCGGACTCAAGTCTCGGGCCCCGGACTCTCGGCCTGGCATCCCTGAGAGCCCGGCACCCGGGTGCCCTGCACCCCTAACACCTATGGGTAAGATGGCCCTGCTGCCAGTCATCGCAAAATTCTGTAGCACATTACAGTTCCGATTGTTTGCTGTAAGGCCTGGGTCAGCATGAGGTTAACTTTCTCGGGGTAAGCAAACCAAAGTGCATTCTGCTTTTAACAATACAATACAGTGGTACCTCAGGTTACGAGACGCTTCAGGTTACAGACTATGCTAACCCAGAAATAGTACCTCGGGTTAAGAACAGAAATCGTGCGGCGGCAGCAGGAGGCCCCATTCGCTAAAGTGGTACCTCAGGTTAAGAACAGTTTCAGGTTCAGAACGGACCTTCAGAACAAATTAGGTTCTTAACCCGAGGTACCACTGTACCTGCTAACAGAAGGCAGGTCTGTCATTGGCTATTGACCATGAGAGCTAAGAATGGAACCTCCATTTCCAATGACAGGATACCTGCTAGGTACAAATAATATAGAGAATGGCTTTCTCCACTGAACCAGCCTATTGGAAGTTTCATGGAGGTCCCTAGCTTGCCACGGTTGGAGGCAGGGGAACAATCAGCCTTCTTTCTTGTATCAAGACATTGCATACCAAAGGAATATTTGTGCTGGAGATCATAGAAGGGCCATTGGTGTCTCCTCCTCTGGCTACTCCTAATGTTTTAAGCCTGCTGCATTTATGTGTATGGTTTCAGACATTCTCTCGATGCTGGGAGAGAGGAAGTACAAGCAAGCTCCACTTGCCGTTTTTACATGGTAACATTTGAAAAGAGAGTGGCTTTGGGAAGATGTGCAAGTCCCCTGGTGTGGAATTAGCTTGTACATTTCCTCCACGCATCCCTTTTCGGTATTACTCGAGCCATGTGAAAACTGAAAGCATGACTCACTTTTACATCTCTCTCTCTTTGTTAAGTTTCCAGACGTGTAGCCGTGTAAAGTCTGTTTTGCAGCAAAAACAGCAAAAAGTATTTGTGGTGCCTTAAAGACTCAACTAGTGCACTGTGGCACAAGTTTTCATAGACTGTACAGTCATATCTCGGGTTGAATATGCTTCATGTTGAGCGTGTTCGAGTTGCGCTCTGCAGCAACCCGGAAGTAACGGAGTGCGTTACTTCCGGGTTTCGCCGCTTGCGCATGCGCAGACGCTCAAAATGATGTCACTCGCATGCGCAGAAGTGGCAAAAAGCGACACGCACGTGCACAGACGTGCCGTCACTAGTTATGTTTGCTTCTGGATGCGAACGGGGCTCTGGAACAGATCCCGTTTGTATCCAGAGGTACCACTGTAGTCCAATCAAAGAAGAATACAGTGGTACCTCAGGTTAAGTACTTAATTCGTTCCAGAGGTCCGTTCTTAACCTGGAACTGTTCTTAACTTGAAGCGCCACTTTAGCTAATGGGGCCTCCTGCTGCTGCTGTGCCGCCGGAGCCCGATTTCTGTTCTTATCCTGAAGCAAAGTTCTTAACCTGAAGCACTATTTCTGGGTGAGCGGAGTGTGTAACCTGAAGTGTCTGTAACCCGAGGTACCACTGTAAGCACAAATCTGGCATCAGAAGTGGCAAGGCTTGACGGCATTGCTGATGTGGGATTTATGAACAACAACAAAGCGAATACAAAAGCTTATGCCATAATGAGGACCTTCGTTTTTAAGGTTCCACAAGACTGTTTGCTGTTTTCCCCTCGTCGTGGGTCTCAGGGCGCTATCTGAACACACACTTGGTTCTGTCCAGCATTGATGTTAACTTTAAAAACCAAACCATAAAGCTTGCCTGTTTCTCAATTTGCAGACGGGTGAATACGCCACAGACGAAGACGAAGAGATGAGTCCCATGTTCCCCAGCAGCGAGATGGCCATTGAGGTCTTTGAGCTGGCTGAAAACGAAGACATGCTGTCTCCAGTTGAGATGGACCCTGAAAAGCTGGTGCATAAATTCAAGGAGGTAAGGAAAGGCCTAAAAGGAAAGGATAAAGAACCCGTAAGCTTTTCAATGTTGTTGGGCTCCCACCTCCCATCAGTCTCAGCCAGCAGGACTGTGATAATGGGGAGTGAAGTCCAACAAACTCCAGAAGGCCACCTATTCCTCACTGGGGACCTAAAAGGGATACAGTGGCTTCTGTGGCTTGATGGAAGTGTCACATGACTAATGAAAACATCCGTGGAACCTTTCCTTGTTTCTAAGCACACCACAGAAATGGCCCCAGCTACCTGCAGCTTAAGGGATGCGGGTGGCGCTGTGGGTTAAACCACAGAGCCTAGGACTTGCTGATCAGAAGGTCGGTGGTTCAAA
Organism: Podarcis liolepis; assembly: GCF_965112155.1. Classification (NCBI taxonomy): domain Eukaryota; kingdom Metazoa; phylum Chordata; class Lepidosauria; order Squamata; family Lacertidae; genus Podarcis; species Podarcis liolepis. The sequence goes on along the minus strand of NC_139573.1, from coordinate 36,267,639 downwards.
TCCCCGCAACGGGGTGAGCTCCCGTTGCTCGGTCCCTGCTCCTGCCAACCTAGCAGTTCGAAAGCACGTCAAAGTGCAAGTAGATAAATAGGTACCGCTCCGGCGGGAAGGTAAACGGCGTTTCCGTGCACTGCTCTGGTTCTCCAGAAGTAGCTTAGTCATGCTGGCCACATGACCTGGAAGCTGTATGCTGGCTCCCTTGGCCAATAAAGCGAGATGAGTGCCGCAACCCCAGAGTCGGCCACAACTGGACCTAATGGTCAGGGTTACCTTTACCTTTACCTTTACCTGCAGCTTAGGGAAATGAAAACCTTTGTTCTTTGACTCAAACAAACAGGGAAGGGTGCTGTTTGCTGAGTTGCGGAGGTGGCTGCAGAAGCACTTGAGCACATGGGTTGTGCATATGCGCACATCACTTCTCAGAATCATAGAATCATAGAGTTGGAATAGACCACAAGGGCCATCGAGTCCAACCCCCTGCCAAGCAGGAAACACCATCAGAGCACTCCTGACATATGGTTGTCAAGCCTCTGCTTAAAGACCTCCAAAGTAGGAGACTCCACCACACTCCTTGGCAGCAAATTCCACGGTCAAACAGCTCTTACTGTCAGGAAGTTCTTCCTAATGTTTAGGTGGAATCTTCTTTCTTGTAGTTTGGATCCATTGCTCCGTGTCCGCTTCTCTGGAGCAGCAGAAAACAACCTTTCTCCCTCCTCTATATGACATCCTTTTATATATTTGAACATGGCTATCATATCACCCCTTAACCTCCTCTTCTCCAGGCTAAACATGCCCAGCTCCCTTAGCCGTTCCTCATAAGGCATCGTTTCCAGGCCTTTGACCATTTTGGTTGCCCTCCTCTGGACACGTTCCAGTTTGTCAGTGTCCTTCTTGAACTGTGGTGCCCAGAACTGGACACAGTACTCCAGGTGAGGTCTGACCAGAGCAGAATACAGTGGCACTATTACTTCCCTTGATCTAGATGCTATACTCCTATTGATGCAGCCCAGAATTGCATTGGCTTTTTTAGCTGCCGCGTCACACTGTTGGCTCATGTCAAGTTTGTGGTCAACCAAGACTCCTAGATCCTTTTCACATGTACTGCTCTCAAGCCAGGTGTCACCCACCTTGTATTTGTGCCTCTCATATGTTTTTTTGCCGAAGTGCAATACTTTACATTTCTCCCTGTTAAAGTTCATCTTGTTTGTTTTGGCCCAGTTCTCTAATCTGTCAAGGTCGTTTTGAAGTGTGATCCTGTCCTCTGGGGTGTTAGCCACCCCTCCCAGTTTGGTGTCATCTGCAAATTTGATCAGGATGCCCTTGAGTCCATCATCCAAGTCGTTGATAAAGATGTTGAATAAGACAGAACCCTGTGGCACCCCACTAGTCACTCTTCTCCAGGATGAAGAGGAATCATTGATGAGCACCCTTTGGGTTTGGTCAGTCAGCCAGTTACAAATCCACTGAGTGGTAGCATAGTCAAGACCGCATTTTACCAGCTTCTTTACAAGAATAAATCAGAAGGGAGTGGTGGTGTTGGGGGAAGGCAGTTGAATCTGCTAATATATTTTAAACGCATGCAAATTTAACATTGCCCGCAGCTGCACGAATGCTGAGTCTGGGTTTAAAAATAAACATTCTCCAGAAGCAAGAGGGGTGGGAGACCAGAAAAATCAGACTTTTGTAATGGATGAGACACAATTGGCAAAAACCAGGTAAGACAGTGGCAGGCTATAACTGCCAGCTGATCCCACTTCCTAGCTCTGGTTAGGGAACCAAGAGGATCCAGGGAGCAGATATAAGGAGTAGAGTGCAGTCTTTAGCCGGTTAACTGGCTAGATTAAACAATTAAAAACCTTTCTAACTGACTAAAAAAATGCAGTTTGCTTTTGTGATCACATAGCAGTCACAGTGGCTTGAGAGCTAGGAGACAGTCGCATGAATTCAATTTATTTTCATAGGTTTCCGGAAGTGGGAGCAAAGCAGCACTGGAGATTTTTGTGATGGGGGCAAAGAGATTTGGCAAAAGATACTAACCTTTGGAGTGGGTGGGATTTTCTGCATGGGAATTGTTAAGTCGTGGGTTGACATAGCAGCCGGCACAGCGATTTTTTCAAGTAGCTCTTTATTGTGGTAAGCTGGAATAGAACTGACTGAGAACAGCTCAGCCGGCCTGTATTTATAGGCAGCCGGCTGTCAACATTGTAACCACCACAGCCCAGAGTTCCCGCCTAAAATAACTGCCGCGGACCTGAGTGAAAACTATCTACAGACCTGAGTGAAAACTATATACAGTATCCCCCTGTTGGCCCAGGGTGAAACTACACTACATAACACCCCTCCCCACCGAGATAAGGCGTTAGTTACAATCGTAATGGTTTCCTTATATACAGCACTACGCGTAATGGTTCAAATAAGCACAAAAGCATATCGGTTACATTTCCCATACTTAGACCAACAGTGATACCTGTCCAACAACATAGTCCTTTAAATACGTTGGGCGCTTGGAAACTCTGCCAGACCGCCGGGGACTGGTAGCCAAGTCCGGAGGGCCACACAGTTCTCGTTGAGGCTGTGGTGCGACCCTAGGTGGCGTTGGAACCAACTCCCCTGGATCCGCTGCTGTGGGTGGAGCCTCCGCAAGTGGAGTGGTCTGAGTCTGTTCTGAAACGGCTTGGTTCGGCTCCACGCTGGCAGTTTGCGAGGGAGGTGTAGGTGGGGCCTCGCCATCTGTACGTGTCTCTTCTGGAGCCGCAAGCGCAGTTGGGGGCACCTCGGTAGTGTCCAAGTCCCCAACCCTGCGCCTAAGCTGGTCTATGTGCCGTCGCCACAAGCGTCCATCTTCGAGTGCCACCTGGTACGAGCGAGGTCCAGTGACTCCCACTACTGTGGCTGGCACCCAAGGGATGGCCCCCACATAGTTCCGGGCAAAGACCTGGTTTCCTGGGACAAATGACCGTGGTGCGTTGGCACAGCCTGGGGGTTCAGCCACGGCAAAGTCTGGGTGTAGCCGGTCGAGCGGTGACCTGAGGCGGCGGCCCATAAGCAGTTCAGCAGGACTCCTCCCTGTGGCCGCATGAGGGGTGATGTGTTGCACGAACAAGTATTCGGCGACCCGCTCATGCCAGTCTCCCCGGTCCAGGCGCGCCAGTGCCTCTTTTGTCGAGCGCACCATTCTTTCCGCTTGCCCGTTGCTGGATGGATGAAAGGGTGCCGTTAGGGCATGGCGGATGCCCAGTCCCAAAAGATACCGCTCAAACGTGCCTGACGTGAACTGCGGTCCGTTGTCAGAGACAAGGACATCAGGACACCCATGCGTTGCAAACAGGCCTCGCAGCACCCGGATGACAGCTTCGGTAGTGGTGGAGGGCATCAGGGCGACCTCCAGCCATTTGGAATAGGCGTCCACCACTACCATAAAGGTCCGGCCGTGAAAGGGGCCAGCCAGATCGATGTGCACCCTCGACCAGGGTGTCTTTGGCGTCTCCCAGGTGTGTCCCTTAGCTGCCGGTGGTGCAGGCCTCGACTCCTGGCACGCTTGACAGGCGGACACCCAGGCAGTGATGGCATCATCCATATTAGGCCACCAGATGTAACACCGAGCCAACGCCTTCATTTTGACAATTCCCGGGTGGCCAACGTGCAAAGCCTCCAGGACGCGCTGACGGAGTCCCTGGGGAATCACGACGCGGTCTCCCCACAGCAGGCAGCCGCGATGAGCTGAGAGTTCATGTTGTCTGGTTGCGAAGGGCTGGAACTCCGATGCAAAAGGCCCTTGTGGCCACCCCCTCCACACCCAGTTGAGCACCCGGCTGATGGTGCGATCCTGGGCAGATGCGGAGGCCACAGTGGCAGCCGATACAGGCGCTGCCGGAAGATCCTCAATCAGAAGGAGCGATGAAGCTGGAGCCGGGTCTTCCACAAATGCTGGAAGAGGGCAACGGCTGAGGGCGTCGGCATGGCCCATCGATTTCCCCGGGCGATGGATGAGCCGGTAGTGGTAGGCAGCCAGGAAAACAGTCCATCGCAGCATGCGTGGTGAGAGGACCGGTGGAGTTGGACGATCACCGGCGAGGAGGCCCAGGAGTGGCTTGTGGTCAGTGATGAGGTCAAAAGTCCTGCCATAGAGGTATTCATGGAACCTCTTCACTCCAGCCACAAGTGCCAATGCCTCCTTGTCGAGCTGGCTGTAATTCCGTTCCGTCGGAGATAGTGTCCTGGAAAAGTAGGCGAGCGGTGCTTCTCTTCCATCTGGAAAACGGTGACTAAGGACAGCACCGATGCCAAAAGGTGAGGCGTCGCAGGCAAGGACCAGCGGCCTGGATTCACTGTACTGTACCAGCACACTGTCTGAAGAAAGGAGAGCCTTGACCGCGTTGAAGGCCGCCGTCTCCCGATGACCCCAGGCCCAAGGCGTCTTAGTGCTAAGGAGTCGGTGAAGAGGCTCAGCCACTGTGGCTTTGTGGGGCAGGAACATGTTATAAAAGTTCAGCAGCCCCAGGAATGCCTGCAACTCCGTTTTGTTCTTTGGGGTGGGGGCCTGCTGGATAGCGCGGATCTTGGATGTGGTTGGACGAAGACCGGAGGCATCGATAAGATAGCCCAGGAACTCTACCTGTGGAACGGCGATCTGGCACTTCTCCCTCTTTACCTTGAGCCCGGCCTCCTGGAACCTGGTCAGCACGGCACGGAGGCGCTCGAACAGCTGCTGGTGTGAGTCTGCAGACACCAAGACGTCATCAAAATATGGTACCACGCCCGGAAGCCCTTGCAGGAGACGCTCCATAAGGCTTTGGAAGATGCCAGGAGCCACACTCACCCCGAACTGCAACCGGCGGCAACGGAATGCCCCCCGGTGGGTGACGATCGTCTGGGCTTCAGCAGTGGCATCATCGACTGGCAGTTGTTGATAGGCTTGGGCAAGGTCCAGCTTAGCGAAGACCTTACCCTCACCCAGGGAATGCAGCAGGTGTTGGACAACAGGAACCGGATAAGCATGCTGCTGAAGTGCCTTGTTGATCATGCACTTGTAGTCAGCGCAGATTCTCACCGACCCATCTGGCTTGACAGGCGTGACGATGGGGGTTTCCCACTTTGCGTGGTCAACCGGCTCCAAAACTCCTTGGGCAATCAGTTTGTCCAGTTGTTCGTCCACCTTAGCCTTGAGAGCAAAGGGAACCCGGCGTGGCTTTAGCTTGATGGGGGCGACTTGTGGATCAAGGCTAAAGGAGATGGGCGTACCTGTATATTGGCCCAAGTTGCCGTCAAAAACCTCGGCAAAGTCTTTGACCAGACCCTCAGTCTCTGCGTTAGAGATGCAGTTGATGCCGGTGACTTCCAGGCCGAGGGCATCAAACCAGTCTAGCCCTAGGAGGCTTGGCCGCTGACCTTCGACCACCACCAACCGGAGCAGGCCCGAAAAATCCTTGAAGGCGATCCGGAACCGGCCAACGCCTACCACGGGAATGTCGTTTCCCTGGTAGTCTCTCAGGTGTACGCGGTGAGAGTCGAGTTGCCTTTTGGACACTCTGGGTACCAGTCTTTTGATGGTGCTCCATGACACGATGGACAGGGCAGACCCGGTGTCGATCTCCATGTCACATGGAGCTCCTTCAATGAGCACCGTGATGTTCAGCTTGCGTCGCGTAGTCGAGTCGGTTTGGCCAATCGTGGTTCCAGACGGGCAGCGGCAGTTGGTGAGAGCGAAACAACTTTCCTTGGCAGACTGGAGTGAAGACTTGGACTTGCGAGTCGATGAAGGGGGGGTGTCAGACGGAGCCGATCGGCAGACCTTAGCGATGTGGCCCCTTCTGGAACACTTCCTACAGATGGCGTCTCTGAATCGACACTTGGCACGGGAATGGTTGCCTCCGCAGCCAGCACATTCCGGTTGGCCCTTGGACTTCTGTTGGAACTTCCTGCGCTCCCGCTTTGTCTGGTGCACGTCATCGTCTTCACTGGAGGATGCCTCCTCACTGCTGGCCTCTTCATGATGCACCGGAACTGGCTCCCTAGCAAGACGCGGGCTGCTGGACTTGCGGATCTCCTGGGCGGAGCGTTCAGCAGCTTCTGAGGCCACAGCCTCCTCAATGGCTTTCTGTAGCGTGAGGTCTGGCTTGGCTAGGAGGCGCCGTTGCAGATGGATGTCCCGGACCCCGCAGACGATTCGATCCATCAGGGCATCGTCTAAGTCTCGGAACTCACAGTGCATTGCAGCCTGTCGCAGGGCGGTGGTGTAGTTGTTGATTGACTCCCCCTCTGCCTGGTTCCGGTGGTAGAACGCATGGCGGGCAGCAATCTTGGACGGCTTTGGTGCGTAGTGGTTGCGTAGCTTCTCTTGGATCGTGTCCCATGGTGTTGCCTGGACTGCTTCAGGCGCAACCAACGCTCGGGCCGTCTCAAACACCTCAGGCCCACAGAGGCTGAGGAATAGGCCCCGCTTCCGATCCTTTGATACTGCTGTCAGCTCGTTGGCTTGGAGGTAGCAGTCGAACCGAGCGAGGTAGGAGTCCCATGATTCAGAGGCTGGCGCAAACGGCGGTAGAGGCACAAGTGAAGCCATGATTCCGATGCCGGCGTGAAGGGCGATGGATGGAACCCAGTGCTCTAGCCAGAACAGTCAGCTCTGAATTGGTTCTGCCCAGTGATTTCGCTCAGTGATTTCGCTCTGTGATTCAGCTCAGTGATTCAGCTCAGTTCAGAGGCTGGCCGCATCTGGCTGTGCTCTGATGTCCATCAATCCCACCCTCGTCGCCAGTGTTAAGTCGTGGGTTGACATAGCAGCCGGCACAGCGATTTTTTCAAGTAGCTCTTTATTGTGGTAAGCTGGAATAGAACTGACTGAGAACAGCTCAGCCGGCCTGTATTTATAGGCAGCCGGCTGTCAACATTGTAACCACCACAGCCCAGAGTTCCCGCCTAAAATAACTGCCGCGGACCTGAGTGAAAACTATCTACAGACCTGAGTGAAAACTATATACAGTATCCCCCTGTTGGCCCAGGGTGAAACTACACTACATAACAGGAATGGTCTAATCTGGGAGCAAGGTTGTGCCATGACCTGGCCATAGTATCTTCCCAGTCTTGGTAAACATATCTCTCTTTTATGGTGGTTTTTTTTAAGGGTGCACCTGCAAATGACACATAGCTCACACATGTAAAGCACATGGCATCTCCACAAAGAATCCTGGGAACCACAGTTTGTTAAGGGTGCTGGGAATTGTAGCACCACGAGGGAGTAAACTACAGTTCCCCAGATCTTTGGGAGAAGTCATGCTTGGAATGTGTGCCACCTATGTCTGAAGGAGGAACGCCATTGGGCTTCTCCTTGTGGCAGTTCTGGCACCCCTTGAACCATAGAAATGTCGTGTTGAAACATAGGGAAAGGAGAGAATGGGTTTTGTCGATCTGCCCAGCCCAGCCAGGGGGAATCAGTTAAACCTTCAGGTGGTGAGGTGGGAAGGAAACAAGGCCGGTGAGCGTAGAGAGGAAGGAAGTGGCGACGGCCAAGCTGCCACGAGGCTCCTTGTGTTTTATGTGCGGTTTGCGAGAAATCGGTGCCTCTGTGCTTTTCATATCCCTGGCCCACGGCTGCACGTCTCGGCTGACCCCTAGTGGCCGACGCAGCCCTCTGTTCTTGTCTCTAAGTTTAGAGCATAACGCTTGATGGGAGCTGCTCCCCTCCGCTTTTAGCTCAGCTGCACAGAAACCGCGATGCCACACGGCTGCTGCATGTGTAATACAAGTCTCCTAAAACGGCAGCCCCCTCCACATCCTTGCCAGGGGAAGGTATCCCTTTCAGGCGTCTCGCTGGAGGCTGCCTTATGCGTAGCTGTTGTGGAAGCTAGCAAACGTTAAGCTTCATACGTCTGCTTCTTTGTTTTCCTTTTTTTATTGATTTTCACAAAAATTTAAACACACAAACAAATAAGCAAACACACATAAATCATAACCTTATTCAAACTAATCCAATTAACATTGTTAAGTGACTTCCTCGTATCCCCCTGGTTGGATTTCAGTGTATATCATTTTAACGGTCAATATTCTTATAAAATTAACCTGGTCGCTTAACATCTTTCTTCCCAATTCAGTGTTAAACATATTAGTTCACCACATTACATATTTGAAGCCTAAGCCTATCCGGTATTTGCAAGCTTTTCCCAATTAATTTAACTTAACATATTTAACTAAATAGTCATTAAATTTCGCCCATTCTTCCTGGTACTCCTCCTCCTTCTGGTCATGGACTCTTCCAGTCAGGTCGGCTAGCTCCGAAAAATCCATCATCTTCACCTGCCATTCTTCCACTGTTGGTACTTCTTGTGTTTTCCGTATGTCTGCTTCTGCCCAGCGGCATGTGAGGAAGTTACCCCTTTCCTCCCTCAACCCACCCCCCATAAATATATGTGGCCAAGTGTAATGAACAGCCCCAGGCAGCTCTAACTCTCCCTTGCCGTCTTCTGCAGTGTGTAAGTGGCAATTAAAGACGAGAGAAAGGCAGCCTGGGAGGCGCTAAATTTTAATGTCTCTGCTTCTTCTGTAATGTGGGTAGCGGCCTCTAGTTGACCCTGGAATGTGTGTCAGCAAGCTTCCATTTAGGCACCTAGAATCGAGGCAGCCCCAGTGCTGGCTTGCTGACACGCTGTGCTGGATTTCAAGAGACAGACAGACAGACAGACAGACAGACACAGAAGGGCCATAGCTCACTGGCAGACTATCTGCCTTGCAAGCAAAAGGACCCGGGTTTCAGTCCCCATCATCTCCTGGTAAGCATGAAATCCTGGAGAGCCGCTGCCGGTTTTTGGCTCGTTCACACTCTTTTTTCCCTTGCCCCATACTTTTTCTAGGTGTGGGTCCGAGAGGCTTTTCGTTCGCCCCGATTTTCCCCTGGGAAAAGCCGCTGAACCGTAACAAAGTCAGTCGGGTTTTGTGCGGATGTTCGTTCCCATTCAGTGGTAAAGAGCGGGTTTTCCTGGGGGAAGTGGAGGGACAAAAGAAATAAAGAAAATTCTCGGAGTTATAGGTAGATAGCATGGGGCAAGAAGATGAAGAAAGTTGCCTGGAGCCAAATCAAAGGGTTTAGGGGTGTAGGGGATTATTAGCAGCTTTGGGGGAGATAATAAAGATGGCAAAAAAAATTGGTGATGTGCGCATACCTATTCACAACCCCCCAGCTTAGGTCTTAACATGTCCTTTTTCACTCACTTACCCAGTTGTTGCTGTTGTTGTTATTAATTGAGTTTATATACTGCCCTATACCCGGAGGTCCCAGGGCAGTTCACAAAAAAGATCACAACATATAAAATCAAAATAAAATCAATAACCCAATAACATGCCACCCCCCCCCAAGAGCCACATTTTAAAAGGGTATAGGATATTGATCAGGTCAACCAAAGGCCTGGTTAAAAAGGAATGTTTTTGCCTGGTGCCCAAAGGTGTATAATGAAGGCGCCCGGCGAACTTGCCTGGGGAGAGCATTCCATAGGTGGGGAGCCACTGCAGAGAAGGCCCTGTCCTCGTGTTGCCACCCTCCGGACCTCTCAAGGAAGGAGGCACATGAAGGAGGGCCTCAGAAGGTGATCTCAACTAATGAATGAGGAAAGAGGATACAGACAGCTGCACACGCAAGAAGAAAAGAAGGGGAAAATAAGATAGAAATAATAAGTGATCTGAAATACATAGGCAGGGGTGTGTGTAATTTCTTTTGTTTTTTGTATTGATAAAGCGATAGTTGTTGGGGAATAGGAACCGGACAAAACCAAAGTAAGGGTGGAAAATAGGGATCTCTCTAGTGTGGAGAGTAGGATTTTTTTTGTTTTTGAAAAGTTACACGTGCAGTCCAAAAATGGAAAGAAGAAAGAGTCCTTGCCAGAGAGGAAGTCTTGAGATTCAGAGAAATCTTCATTAGATGGATATGTATTTGGTCTGGTTATAAATTAATGTTTGTAAAATCAAATAAAAATTATTTGGGGGGGGGAGAAAGAAAAGTTACACGTGCAAGATGATAAGAAAGGGAAAATAATATAAAAATACTAAGTAATATAATAATAATAATAATAATAATAATAATTTTTATTTATATCCTGCCCTCCCCTGCCGAAGCCGGGCTCAGGGCGGCTAACAACAATAAAATAATACAGCATTCTAAAATCATTTCATTATAAAACCATTTCAAATCGAATTGATGGCAACCATTGGGCTAGATAGACAGGCGGTGGGGGTGTAACCTCTTTTGTTCTTTACAGGTATGCAATAAATGCATGGGCAGGAATTGATAAAGCGGCAGCTATTGGATAAAAGGAATGGAATATAAGGAACAGAGGCAGGATTTTCATTTGCTTCCGTGTTCTGCTTTCACCTTTGGCCCCGCCCACCACAGTGGCCCCCGGAAGGCTGCGCAGCTGGGAATGTGGCCCTCAGCCTGGAAAAGGCTTCCCCGCCTTGAACTCTCTGTTCTTCTCTTTTGGCAGCTCCAGATCAAGCATGCCGTGACCGAGGCTGAAATACAGCAGCTGAAAAGAAAGGTAAGCTATGAGATCCCTTTCCCTCCCCTTGGAGACTTGCCCAAATCCACGGCTGAGAGTGTTTCCCACAAGCTCTGTAAGAGCTTCTTCTTTTAATAGCGGGGCTATTTTTAATCTGTTTTCGTAGGGTTTGGAGTGGGGCGGCCCTGCCCCACCCTCATGGTCACAATCCCGAGATTCTTCTCTTGCAAAGATAAAATAGAAACAGCCCCATAAAAGCCACCCTGAGCTTCTTGGGGGAAGGATGAGCCCAAAGCGATGTGCCTGAAATAAAAGGCTTGAATGGATCTAATATTTTGCCAGTTGGTTTGACTGTCCCTACTAGGGATGGTGGAGAAATCCTTATCAATGGAGTTACCGTACTTTTCAGTATCCAGTCATACCTCATGTTACATTTGCTTCAGGATACGTTTTTTCAGGTTGCGTCCCGCAGCAACCCAGAAGTATTGGAAAGGGTTACTTCCGGGTTTCGCTGCTCTCTCATGCGCAGATGCGCAAAATGACATCACGCGCATGCGCAGAAGTGGCGAATCACAACCTGCGCATTCGCGCCACTGCGGGTCGCATTCTATTCATGTTGCGAACGGGCCTCCGGAACGGATCCCGTTCGCAACCAGAGGTACCACTGTATTAGACAAGGTTTTTTTTTTCAATTTAAAAAGTACAGTGGTACCTCGGGTTACATACACTTCAGGTTACATACCCTTCAGGTTACATACGCTTCAGGTTACAGACTCCGCTAACCCAGAAATAGTACCTCGGGTTAAGAACTTTGCTTCAGGATGAGAACAGAAATCGTGCTCCAGCGGCATGGCAGCAGCCCCATTAGCTAAAGTGGTGCTTCAGGTTAAGAACAGTTTCAGGTTAAGAACGGACCTCCAGAACAAATTAAGTACGTAACCAGAGGTACCACTGGATGATAAAAATTGGGAGTCATCTTAATACATGGATAATAGTGCATAGGGGGCAACGTGTGATTGGTTGCTGCCACGAGCTGGAGATTGTCAGCCGCAGGTTATTGGTGGCTTCGGCAAGGGCTGGTGTTGATTGGCTGTCACTGCGGAAATAGGGCGGGTGATTGGCAGCTTCCGCCGGCGCGGGGACAGACGATAGCTAGAGGGTAAGCAACTTTTGGCAATCCACCCTAAAAAAAAAAGCTGAACAATTCTGGGCCACCCCCCCCCAAAAAAAAATGCTCAACAGCTATGGGCAATCCTCCCCCCCAAAAAAGCTCAATAACTCTGGGCAATCTCCCCCCATTTTCTTAATCTGGAGTCCCCCAAAATAGGGGGTGTCTTATACACAGGGGTGTGGTATACACGAGAAATATGGTAATGTGGAGATTTTGGCAGCTCTGACCACATCAGACCATCAAGTACCTGCTTATTTTCCAACCACTTGTGCGCTGTTGTGTGTGTGCTTAAACAGCTAATTAGATGGAAAACGATACACACACAAAATAAGAATATTATAAGTATAATAGGTCTGGAAAACTCCAGGCAGCACTACATTTCCATAGCATAATTTTCTAAGCATGAATACTTAAGTGTGTTTTTATAAAGATGCCTTCACATTTTTATGTGCCGTTTAACTTTGGAATGCGTCTGCGTTTAGTATGGGTATATTATGCCTATAGTAAAGGCATATATAGGGACACGGGTGGCGCTGTGGGTTAAACCACTGAGCCTAGGACTTGCCAATCAGAAGGTTGGCAGTTCAAATCCCCGCGACAGAGTGAACTTCTGTTGCTCGGTCCCAGCTCCTGCCCACCTAGCAGTTCGAAAGCACGTCAAAGTGCAAGTAGATAAATAGGTACTGCTCCAGCGGGAAGGTTCACAGTATTTCCGTGCGCTGCTCTGGTTCGCCAGAAGCGGCTTAGTCATGCTGGCCACATGACCCGGAAGCTGTATGCCTGCTCCCTTGGCCAATATAGCGAGATGAGCACCGCAACCCCAGAGTCGGCCACGACTGGACCTAATGGTCAGGGGTCCCTTTACCTTTACTAAAGGCATATATAATGTGCGAGAATTGTTTGTGTTTTTCATGGGGGGGGCAGTAGCTCGCTTCTTAATAAGCTCAAGGAGCAAGAAGGGAAACAGTCATGCATTTAAAGCAAATGAGGAATATTGGGAACTGTAGGGTGCTAAGGGTGCTGGGAGCTGTAGCGGTCAATTACAGTTCCCAGGATTCTTTGGGGGAAGCCCTATGCTTTAACTCCATGGTGTGTACATACCCTTAGGGAGAAATGTGTGCAGACACAGAGGTTTTTGAAAAATCCCATCCCTTGCCTTGAGCTGCTTAGGTCTGGAGACCTAAATATGCCAGGGGCCACCCACAAGGTCCTGGCATCTATCTTTCTAGGAATGCTGCCCAGCCTAGCAAAACTGCCTGGCTTATCTCATCTCACCTCCCATCCTTGCTTGCCAGAAGCACTGTGAGATATATCTGTTTCTGCCAAGAAAATGAGACTGCAAGGAGCATTGGAGGCAGGGTGGAAAAAAATCAATGGTTGTTTTTTTAAAAAAGGATTTTTAAAAATAAATAAATCGGATTTTATTAAATTTAAATTGGATTTTTTTTATTTAAATTGGATTTTTCAAATGAAATGCTTTTGGAGGAAAAATCTTTCTAAAGATAGTTTTCTATTTAGGTTACATTATAGCCCAAAGGCTATCAGGAAATAAGGATTTGTTTTAAGTTTTTCATGTATGCTAAAACTCAGTCTAAAGTTTTTTTGTTTTGTTTTTTTGTTTATGTTTAACGACATCAGTTAACAAACATGGGTACATGTGTTATAATGTTATTTCTTTACTTAAATAAATTGTTTAAATTCTTATTAAGGAAATGATTGTTTTCTCCTTCCAATAAAGTACAGCAGAAAAGTTGTCCAAATATAAACAGTTAACTTATTAAAGCTCACAATCATTTCATAATTATCCGTCTATGTATTTCTAAGAGTATAACCAAATCAGTAATTTTTGATACAACTGTAAAAACTACTCTGGAAATGTATTCTTCCAAAAACGAAACCTTCGTCTGGTTGTAAGTATTAAGATTATACCAGCAAGAATGAGTTTTTCTGTACAAACAAAACAAACAAAAAAACACACAATTTAAATCAAGTCTTACTGACTAGTGATTTAAATTGTGATTTAGATTGATTTGATTTAAATCAAATCCATCCTGATTGGAGGGAGGCTTGACTGACCTCCGCAGGGAACAGGGCCTCCTCGGTTGCTGCCCCAGTTGCTCAGCTGAGCACCTTCCTGCGATTTCCACTCCTTATATGTTTGCTGCTGCTTTTCGTGTCTATTTCTGACTTTCGCCGTGATGGCTTTCGGCTACGTTGCTGCCATCCGTTTTGTTTTATTTTGTATTTTGTAAAAAAAAAAATTATTGAATTTTACAAAAAAAAAAAAGAAAGATAAACAAAGAACAATACATAACACTATAAACACATTGATATACATATTTTCCAAAATACAAACTAAAAAAAAGAAAAATAAAAAAAATGCTTTTCATAACCAATAATATTGCCAAATTCGTGCTTCAAACATTACAATATATAAATCTCAGTTAAAATATTATAAAAGGCTTCCACCGCATTCACCGCACGTCTCTTACTTATCTTGCTCGCCTTTACATCTGTTCTTTCCTTAGATTCTTTCATAGTCAGCCAAATCTTTATGTTCACCGTCCATTTTGTTTTAATTACGGCTCAAAGCAGTGCGCCGATTTAGTGAGCTTCTGAGAAAATGAGTAAGCCTCTCCCTCGCACTGTCTTCCCTCAGCTGCAGTCCATCGAACAAGAGAAATCCCGCTGGCGCCTCGAGAAAGCCCAGCTAGAACAGAGCGTGGAGGAGAACAAGGAGCGGATGGAGAAGCTGGAGGGATACTGGATGGAAGCCCAGAACTTGTGCCAGGCTGTGGACGAGCACTTGAAAGAGACCCAAGCCCAATACCAGACTCTGGAGAGGAAGTACAGCAAAGCCAAGAGGCTCATCAAGGAGTATCAGCAGAAGTAAGGACTCCCTTTGCAGAGCCTTGTCCCGATAAACGGCAATGATATGCATGTCTGCTAAGAATCATGGAACCATAGTGTGCTGGGCCTGGCGGTAACCCATGAAACGCCGTCCAGGACCAGTCCAGAATCCGCAGATTCCGCTGGGAGTCAGTCTGACAGGGCCAAGGTAGGACATGAGGCAGGGAACCAGGCAAGGACAGGTACAGGATCTCAGGCAGGATCTAGCATACAGCAATGTTGCTCCCACAACCTGGGGCGGGGTCTGACAGCCTTTTATCTTTGTTGGGGTAGCGGCCAGTCCTGATCCCCCAGCGACTCACCTCCCTGTTTTGCCTGAAGGTGAGCACTCCTCCTGCGAGTACTCAGGTCTCTCCTTCTCTCAGACCTCAGTCTCTGCAGCTCGGGAGACGTCAGTGGGTCACTAGACCCAGGGGTCGCCTCAGCCTCCCCTGACCAAACCGGTAGTGGAGCAGCTGTAAGTGATGGCCCAGCTGAAGGCAATGAGGTGATCCCCACATCTGGAGCCAGGGCAGGCTCAGGCCCCTGACTCGGCCCAGCTGGTGTTTGTTGCAGGGGAACCTGTGCAGACTGGGACTCTTCAGGATCAGGCCCAGACTTGGTTCAGATGATGCCTGGGGCAAAGGATCCTGTGCAGACTGAGACTCCTCTGGTTCTGAGTCTGAGCCCGAGTCCCAGGCCATCACACATAGAATTGTAAGGGAGAATGCCCTCATCAACCTTTTTAGGCCCACTTTCATTTGAGATAGAAGTACTGCATCATTTTCGTATAATAATACAGTGGAACCTCGGTTCCCGAACACCTCCGCTCTCGTACATTTCGGTTCTCGAACGCTGAAAACCCGGAAGTAAACGCTTCCATTTTCGAACGTTTTTCGGAACCTGAACGTGCAACGTGGCTTCCACTGAGTGCAAGAAGCTCTTGCAACCCATAGGAAGCCGTGCCTCAGTTTTCAAAAGTTTCAGAAGCCAAATAGATTTTGTTCGTGAACCAAGGTTCCACTGTATAGAGCAGTGCTGGCCAAACTTGGCCCTCCAGCTGTTTTGGGACTACAACTCCCATCATCTCTAGCTAACAGGACCATTGGTCAGGGATGATGGGAACTGTAGTCCCAAAACAGCTGGAGGGCCGAGTTTGGCCATCACTGGTATAGAGGATGGCTTTTCTGGCTAATTTAGGGCCATTATACTCTGGGAATGTTAAACTCTGGACAATATCATTTATATGTAAATTAAACAGTGCAAAGGAAAAAGCGTCTCAAGGTGCCAAAATTCTGACACGCTTTTTCCATACGAAAGGTGGCAATCCCATACCATCAGCCTTGAAGTGTTTAAAGCTAAACCCCTAGCACTGTTATATTATATGGGGCTCAGATTTGGACAGGCACTCACCTTGGATCTACGGAAGCTGTACAATCTTAAGTTCCTAAGGCAATTTTTTTCTGTTCCATCCTGTTTTCCAAATGCTTCATTGCGCTTGGAGGCTAATCTCCCCTCCGCTGAATTACAGATTTGATGTAGGACATTTCATTACTGGCTTCAGCTAAATTTTAACCCCACTGGTCTACTACCCTTAGTATCGCAAGATTGTCATGAGAGCGCTTGGACTATTTCAGGAGAATGGGACCCTGGTGGGAACAAGGTGGGAGAGTTCTGAGGTGGTGGAATGGACTGAATTGTTTCAGACTATAGGTGTGGAATGATGTTTTGAATGCTTCCCCATGGAAAAGGTTGCCTGCAAATAAAACTAGTCAAGAAGGGAAAACAAGAACCTTTCTCTCTGGTAGGCTAGTTATGGTTGTTCTTGTACTTCCAAGGAGGAGTTTGTGTGCTTTTTTAACATGGAGAAAGCATATGAAAAGGGCGTCTCCCACCTCTAGCCTAAAACGGACCGATTCACTTTGCCAACTCAGCATTCTGCTATTCAGCATTCTGAGGCATGGATGGCGCTGTGGTCTAAACCACTGAGCCTCTTGGGCTTGCCGATCGGAAGGTCGGCAGTTCGAATCCCCCGACGTGGTGCGTTCCCGTTGTTCTGTCCCAGCTCATGCCAACCTAGCAGTTCAAAAGCACACCAGTGCTAGTAGATAAATAGGTACCGCTGCGGCGGGAAGGTAAACAGCGTTTCTGTACGCTCTGATTTCCGTTGCGGTGTTCTGTAGTGCCAGAAGCAGTTTAGTCATGCTATCCACATGACCAGAAAGCTGTCTGTGGACAAACGCTGGCTCCCTCAGCCTGGAGCGAGATGAGCGCTGCAACCCCGTAGTCGCCTTTGACTGGACTTAACTGTCCAGGGGTCCTTTACCTTTACCTCTGCTATGTCCTGCTGCATATGTAGTTATATCATCATCATCATAGGCTGCCCATCTGACTGGGCTGCCCCTGCCACTCTGGGCAGCTTCCAACCGATCTGAACAAGAGCCAGTGTGGTATAGTGGTTAAGAGCGGTAGTCTCGTAATCTGGTGAACCAGGTTCGCTTCCCTGCTCCTCCACATGCAGCTGCTGGGTGACCTTGGGCCAGTCACACTTCTTTGAAGTCCCTCAGCCTCACTCACCTCACAGAGTGTTTGTTGTGGGGGAGGAAGGGAAAGGAGAATGTTAGCCGCTTTGAGACTCCTTTGGGTAGTGATAAAGTGGGATGTCAAATCCAAACTCTTCTTCTTCTGAACTCTTCTGATGGCCCTAAGGTTAGACCATCCCCCAACATTTCCATCATTCCCCAACATCCAGGAGACTCCCCCTGCTTGCCTCTTAACCAGCTCCTTCTGGAGGCAGGAATTGGGAGCCTCTAGGATAGCTAGATGTTGCTGGACTGCAGCTCACCTCATCCCTGACCATCCCTGGTCCATACTGACTGGGGCTGGTGGGATTTGGAGTCCCAACATGTACGGAGGCCACCGGTTGCCCATCCTTGCTTTAAGGACCTACGGGACCGCCTCTCCTGGTATGCACTGGCCCCGACGTAGTGGAACGCTCTGTCACAAGAGACTAGGGCCCTGCGGGACTTGACATCTTTCCGCAGGGCCTGCAAAACAGAGCTGTTCCGTCTGACCCTTATGTTTCCCTCCCCTTATGGTCTTGATTTATCAGCTACTTTAAAATGAGGTTGCATTTTAAATTGCATTTTAACCTGTATTTTAAATTGGTGTCCCCCCTCTCTCCCCCCCTATTATGTTTTTACTGCAATTTTATTGTTGTTAGCTCTGGCTGGGGAGGTCGGGGGTATAAATAAAATTTATTATTATTATTATTAGAAGAAGAAGAATTTGGATTTGATATTTCACCTTTCACTCCCTTTAAGGAGTCTCAGAGCGGCTAACATTCTCCTTTCCCTTCCTCCCCCACAACAAACACTCTGTGAGGTGAGTGGGGCTGAGAGACTTCAGAGAAGTATGAGTAGCCCAAGGTCACCCAGCAGCTGCATGTGGAGGAGCGGGGAAGCGAACCCGATTCACCAGATTACAAGTCCACCACTCTTAACCACTACACCACACTGGCTCTCGTTGTTGTTGTTGTTGTTGTTGTTATGTGCTTCTGACTCTGGCTCTTCCCCTCTGACAGAGAGATCGAGTTCCTGAAGAAGGAGACAGCTCAGCGCCGCATCCAGGAGGAGTCTGAGCTGGCCCACAAGGAGGAAGTGGACAAGTTGCAGGAGAAGGTGGGCATCAAGGACAGCGCTGGGGGTTTGCCTTGAGCCCCCGAGGAAAAGAAAGAAAGAAAGAAAGAAAGAAAGAAAGAAAGAAAGAAAGAAAGAAAGGGCTTTGCTGTGACTGGAGAGGCCTTGGTTCAGTTCAGCTCAGGGATACATGTGAGATGTGTGCACTTGGAAGGGGCCTGATTATTGACGTGGGTAGAGGAAGGGTTGGGGGGAGAGGGACGCACCCATCTTTCTGAACTCCTGTAGAGTTGGGCATCAATGCTTGAGTCTTGTAGGACCTTGTGTCAAGTGCTGGATCACTCATTAAGCAGATCCTGCTGCTCAAAGGCAGGGGGTGGGAAGACTCTGATCTTTTTGAATTCCACGTTGAGAATTCCACGCCTATATCGCCTTCAGATTTCTTGGGGTGCTGGTGGCCGGGGTGTCCTTTCTACAGAGTCCCGTTGAAACTTCCACCAGGACAAAGTGGATCTTTACAAGCCCACACTCGCCCACCTTCCCCAGATCCTGTGGTGTGGGATTCCGCATCCCAGATCTACAGGGATCTCTTAAGGTTGTGCAGTGTTCTGTTTAGTTTGCGGACACTTGATCCTAGATCGAACGCTGTCTCTCCACCACGTATGCATGGGCGTTGGGCCTTCACTTGATCCTGCAACGGGTCTCGTGTCAAATCTATATCTCTCCTCGCTGGGCCAGTTGCAGATCCCTGCCACACCCTGGTTCCTACATCAGGCAGTGGATCATGTCAGACTCGTCAGGTTGTTCTCATGCCTCTGTGTGTTAAATGTGTGCATTAGTTTGTGTGTGTGTGCGTGTGTGTGTGTGTGAATGCACTTGGGTTTCTGTACTGCGGCTACACTGATCAGAGAGCAATGTAGAATCGCTCTCTTCCAACATCCAGGAGACTCCCCATGCTCCCTCTGGAGGACATCACTTGTACTGCAGCCTAGAAGCCCCCTCTAAAACCCAAATCACAGCAGCAGGTCTCAGTGTGCTCCTCTTCTTTGCACAGAACACTGAACGCAACACACACACACCCCTGTACCATTCATCTCTATTGGGGTAGACCAAGCTAGCATGTGCATTTGAGCACTGCCACCACTGCTGCTCTTCAGCATTTACAAAGTGCCAAGCTCTTAAGGAAAGGGTGAGGATCATCTGCACAGGGCCCAGAATAAGCAGAGGTGCACATTTTGCCAGGACCTACATGGCTGCGGCATGCCACTCGACGGAGAACAGGCAGCACAAACCACATTCTACATGGATAGAGCACTAGGCAGCAATTGCCACAACTGTGGTGAATGGAAAAAGCAAGGCCATGAGACAGTTCGGGCAGAGGGGGGGTAACCACCAACCTCTCCCTGCAAACAGAAAGCTAGTACATCTATAAACCTTCTATTTGTGAGGTTTTAGCATAAGGGAACATTCAGCATTGGCAGCCTCCCGCATTGTCTGATGTGGTACAATCCGCTTAATAATAATAATAATAATAATAATAATAATAATAATAATAATAAATTTTATTTATACTCTGCCCTCCCTGGCCAGAGCCAGGCTCTGGGCAGCTAACACCAATAAAATAAAATCACAGTAAAAACATAATGGGGTAAAAAGAGAGGGGGGGGGACACAATTTAAAATACAGGTTAAAATGCAATTTAAAATGCAGCCTCATTTTAAAGTAGCTGATAAATCAAGACCATAAGGGGAGGGAAACATAAGGGTCAGACAGAATCCAAACCAAAGGCCAGGTGGAACAGCTCTGTCTTGCAGGCCCTGCAGAAAGATGTCAAGTCCCGCAGGGCCCTAGTCTCCTGTGACAGAGCGTTCCACCACGTCGGGGCCAGTGCTGAAAAGGCCCTGGCCCTAGTTGAAACCAATCTAACCTCCTTGAGGCTTGGGACCACCAAAGTGTTGTTATTTGTGGACCTTAAGGTCCTCCGTGGGGCATACCAGGAAAGGTGGTCCCGTAGGTACATGGGTCCTAGGCTGCATAGGGCTTTATGGGTCAAAACCAGCACCTTAAACCTGACCCTGTACTCCACCGGGAGCCAGTGCAGTTTGCCACCTCACCTCCCTCCTACCTTAATTGGTGGCACCCTTGGCAAATCAGCACGTGCATTCGTAGAGTCCCAGGTGGAGAGGACTCTGCGGAAACGTGCTGACTACAGGCTGATGTGGCTGAACACAGGCAAGACAAGGCACACACACACAGCCAGGAAAGTGGTGCAAATCCTGAGCTGCTGTCCTTTATCTTGCGAAGGCTGGCTGTGTCAGGCCTTCCCTGCTTTACAAAACATGGCTGCGGATATAGCCTCCTATCAAGCCATCACCTCCCCTTCACCTTAATTGTGATCTCCCTATTTTCTTAGGATGCTTTCTGCTGACTGTGTCTGAATTTGTCTTGGACTGACTGCTCTCTAATGAATAAAAATATGGTGAACTAGTCTGCTGAACAGCAGCCTGCCCACATCAGGGCACTGTTCCCATCACCAAATGTGTTATACCTTTGATTTGACCCAAGCATCAGGCCGAAGGCTTCCGCCATGCTTATTTTCTCAGTCATGTCCATTGGCTCTCATTCCCCAACCATTACTTCACTCCATCACCCCACTGATTTCTCCTAGAACTGCTCCCGGCCAACTTTCCCCTTCTTTCCCATCTGCCGCCTTTTCACAATTAGGCACAGTGATTCTTGAAAGGTTGCCTTGAAAGGGAGACGGTGGTAGGAATCTTTGGGCAGGAATTGGGAAGGAAGGAATGCGTGCATTTGCGTAATGAAAGAGCTGTTTCCAAGGCAGCTTGCTCTCTGACTCTCACTTCTGCACAGCCCAAGCTCTAGTGCGATAGCTTAGTTAATCAGTTAGTTAAATGCAAAGCCAAAGGCTTGTATTCCAAAAGCTTGAGCCAGATATCAGCTGTTCCTCTCCAAGGGAAACAGTACTTAAAAGGAGAGGAGCCATCAATAAATGCCTTGACATGACACATGTATAGTAATATCAAGAGGGCATCTTCAGCAAATCTTAGTAACTGTGAAGAAAGGAAAGGCAATCCTCAGGTTTGGCCAAGCCAGTTAGAACTTGGTAGGCTGAAAATGGCACATTGAAAGATGCCTCAAAGAAAACAACCAATTGCAGTAACCATTAAGAAGTTTGGTTTCTGCCGGGTGCAATTGAGCACAGCATTATGGGAGGTAAAGGTAAAGGGACCCCTGACCATTAGGTCCAGTCGTGACCAACTTGGGCTGCAGCGCTCATCTCACTTTATTGGCCAAGGGAGCCAGCGTACAGCTTCCGGGTCATGTGGCCAGCATGACTAAGCCGCTTCTGGCAAACCAGAGCAGCGCACGGAAACACTGTTGACTTTCCTCCAGAGCAGTACCTATTTATCTACTTGCACTTTGACATGCTTTCGAACTGCTAGGTTGGCAGGAACAGGGACCGAGCAACGGGAGCTCACCCTTTCACAGGGATTCGAACTGCCGACCTTCTAATCGGCAAGTCCTAGGCTCTGTGGTTTAACCCACAGTGCCACCCATGTCCCATTATGGGAGATGGAGGCACTTAAGTCCTCGTTGGGGAACGAATATCATTTTAGTCTTGGAACCTCAAGCCTGTCTCAGCTTTGAAAGGTTAGATATGCATCTGTTCTATGATTCACTCTGGAGACATATCTAATGTGATCAGTCTAAGCAAGGTTGTTTGAGAGGTGATTCATTGAAATTAGCAACTCTGTCCTAAAATTGCCCTCTTCCAGTTTGGGTGCAGAAACTGATTTGTGTGCGCTAGTCTGTTTTATTAGACATTAAAGGGGGCATGGGTGGCACTGTGGTCTAAACCACTGAGCCTCTTGGGCTTGCTGATCAGAAGGTTGACCATTCGAATCCCCGTCACGGGGTGAGCTCCCGCTGCTTTGTCCCAGCTCCTGCCAACCTAGCAATTCGAAAGCACGCCAGTGCAAGTAGATAGATAGGTACCACTATGGCAGGAAAGTAAACGGCATTTACGTGTGCTCTGGTTTCCGTCCCAGTGTCCTGTTGTGCCAGAAGTGGTTTAGTCATGCTGGCTACATCACCTGGAAAGTTGTCTGCAGACAAACGCCGGCTCCCTCAACCTGAAAGCGAGATGAGCACCACAACCCCATAGTTGCCTTTGACTGGACTTAACTGTCCAGAGGTCCTTTACCTTTTACTAGGCATACAAAAGACAGATGTGTGAGGTTTGTGGATGCACATGTTTTTTTACCAGCTGCACATGTGAAAAAACAAACCATCATGGATTTGCATCATGGATGTGGATTAAGCACTGTTTTATCAGTAGAACACAGTACTGTCGGCATGGCCTTCTGCTGGTTACAGAGTGGTGCAATTAGGTGATTTTCAACTGAACAATCAGAGACTGAGGGCTCTTTAGAAAGTAACATGGAATTGTAGAGTTGGAAGAGACCCTGAGGACCTAGTCCAGCCCCTCGCAATTACAGAATATGAAGCTGTCTCTTATGGGGATCGAACCTGCAACCTTGGCGTTATCAGCACCACACTCTAACCAACTGAGCTATCTTTGTATTACTTCAAAATGTGGAAATCCCGTAGTGTTGCATTTTGGGGCCCTTCCTCCTTATTCCGCTGAGTGGACTCCTGGACATTTGATCCCAGAGTCCCACTCTGACACAGTCCCACTGTCCACGGTTCTGAGCACTGAGGCCACAGATAACCAGTTTTCAAGGAATGTCAGATACACACACATAGAGAGAGAGAGAGTTAACATCTCTGGTATTATGAAGGAGCACAGTTCTGGCAAGTAAGAAACCCAGATTTCAGCACAAATTTCCTTCCTCCTCTGATTCGCCCTTTGAGCTTTCGGTCGTTTCATTTCCTTATTTAGTTTTAACTATTCATTATTCATGTGTTTCATTACATATACCTTTAAAGCCCTAACGGCCTCGGCCCAGTATATTTGAAGGAGCGTCTCCACCCCCATCGTTCAGCCCGGACACTGAGGTCCAGCGCCAAGGGCCTTCTGGCGGTTCCCTCATTGCGAGAAGTGAGGTTACAGGGAACCAGGAAGAGGGCCTTCTCGGTAGTGACGCCTGCCCTATGGAACGCTCTCCCTTCAGATGTGAAGGAAATAAATCTTTAAAAGACATCTGAAGGCAGCCCTGTTTAGGGAAGTTTTTAATATTTAATGCTGTATTGTTTTTAACACTCGATTGGAAGCCACCCAGAGTGGCTGGGGAAACTCAGCCTAACGGGCGAGGTATAAATAAATTTATTATTATTATTATTATTATTATTATTATTATTATTATTATTATTATTATACCAATGCAGCTTACAATACAGAAAGTGCAGCAATGTTCGGTTCCCAGAAGCAGAGCTGATTATACAAAGCTTATCTGGCATATGCAACTTTTAACTAGATCTGCACAGTTTACGCTGCGCGGCCTTTTGCCGAACTCAGAGCAGAGGAACCCTTCTCAAAAAGGATGTGGAGCAGACTGCAAGCCTAAACGTTCAGAAGCCGTGTTAATGAGCCCCCCCCCCCCCCGCCACCATTTATATCCATACAATTCTCATTTGGCGTGCCCCTTCATTCCCCTTTTTCATAGCCCTCTTCTCCACCAGCCCTTTCCCATTGCTGTTAATGGGTGCTGAGCCAGCCAGCCAATTTCCACCATGTCTCCTTCTCTCGTGTCTTCCCATCTCTCTCCCCCCCGCCCCCGCTATTTTTCTACCTGGAAATCTCCTCTTCACCCCCTTTCTGTTGTGTGTTTTTCAGATCTCTGAACTGGAGGCGAAGCTGCAGACTTTGAAAAATTCCAACCCGACTTAAAAAAAGAGCAGAAAAAAACACACATATAAACCAACCAGAGCAATTAATTCTTCTCATTACTATTACTACTACTACTACTACTACTATCATTTGCAAGGGACCTGTTTAGAAATGCCTCCTGCCTGTTCTCCACTCTTTTATTCTTCCCTCATCCCCTGCCCGGTTTTCCCAGCAGGGAAGTGTTAAGACCCCGACACAGTCAGAAGAACTACGGCAAGCGAGAGTAGCCAACAGCCTTGCCTTCTCTTGAGGGTGAGGGAAAGACAAAGGCCGGGACGGGTCAGGCGGGATGGCGAAGGTCAAAGTGGGCCGCAGAAGCAAAACCCAGACACCTTGACAAGGGTGGTGAATCACTTGTCAGTTTTCCATGTCCGGTGTGCGTCTTGTGTCAACTGGATCGACAAACCGTGGAGGGTGGGGAGGCGGTGGTCCCGTGTGTCCGGCCATTTGTGTCCCCTGTCCTCTCTGCCTGATGAGAACCTTGCGCCAGCCATTGCAGATCGGGATCAAGACTGTCTTCACGAGGAGCAGGGGACAAAACTGGAACGCAGCAGGACTCTGCTGGCAAGAAGCGAGACCAGCTCTCTCTATCTCTTTTTGTTTTCTTTCCTGAATCTTAAACTTTTGAGCGAGGGGTTACGGGGTTGGGAGTGGGGGGGGTCTTATTGTTGGGATTTGGTGAGGGTGGGGAGGGTTGGATGATCTTGCCTTTAATTTTCCATCCTTTTGGACAATATGGAATCCATTATTCTCTATGTTTCGTGCGATGGTGGGAAATATGTCTGTGTTTTTTAAGGAGGGTTTCCGCGGGCGATTTTGCCAGTCGCCACCTTTGTGACTGAGGAGAGGCTCCGGCCTCCGAAACCCCTGTCGGCATCTGAATAGACGCTACGGCTGACTTTTTACAACCAGGAAAAGAGCATTCGCCTTGTTTCTTTCCCCTCCTCACTGCATTTTTATTCACGGTTGTCTTGGAGAATTTCTGGGAATCAACGCCCAGGAGGTTTATGAACTGGACCCTCCCAAGGGAGCTGAGTATTAAAACCTAAGAGCCGGGAGCAAACGCATCAAAGGTATCGAGCCAGGAGCTGAAGCTAGAGACTTTGGAGAGAGAAAAAATGGAACTGAGCAGGGAAGAAATAATTGGTCCCGCTCTTGAGCAAGCCTTCAGTTTCATGGTTCTGCACCAGCCATTCTGCATTTGACTGGAAGAAAGCTGTGAAGGGCAGCACCTTTTTGGAAGCCCAACACCTTGAAAGGGTTCTGCTTTGCTGCTGTCAATACCAGGGTTTGTTCTGGAAGTGGGTGTGCTTACAGCCGGGGGACAGCAAAAGATAAAAACAGAGGCACGAGTGCCTTAGACGCACAGGTAATGAGGACCCAGTCTCTAAGATCATTAGATTGTAAGAGGTATTGCCTGGTTCTTCTTTGTTCCTTATTTTATGAGGTCAACCTTTGTCCCAGGACAAAACACTGGACCATCGTAGATGTCCCTTTGTTTCACATCACCCCCATTTCCAGCGATTGAGCTGCACGGGTGCATTTAGTTTGGTTTTTTTACGTGGCATCTCTAGCTGGCAGGGAATTCCTCTCTGAAGCAACACAACGGCGTCATAACTGTTGCTGCAGTGGCCAGCCAGTCAGCGCCTTGCCTTCCGCATTTTACGCCCCTTTCTAGAGAAATAGTTGAGATCGTTATTAGTAGCCCGAAAGTGTTGGGTCACCTTTTTGACAGGTGCTGGCAGCGAGTTACAAAAGCTGTTCATCTCTAAGGTGCCAGAGGGTTTTGCAGCTTCTTTCTTCCTCATCTGTTTAATCTGACAAGAGCAGAAGTCACTGACTGCAGCTCCTGCGCTGCCCATGCTTTTATACCCTAACCCAGGCATCAGGGGCCAAGCCAAAATATTACACTGACATACACAGAGGCACCGAAACAACACTTCTGTAGAGCTGCACTTTGCCCAGAGGGCCAAGATGTTGGAAAGGTGCTCTCTGTATGGCACCAAGCTTATGGGGAGTATCAGCATCCGTGGCACCAGAAGGATGCAGTTTGGCCTGACAGCAACGTCTGTGTGTTGTGTGTAATGCTGGAATCAGGTTCTTAAGGGGAAAAGTCAGAAAACATCTTACCTTAAATATGGCAAGGTGAAGCTTTGTGTGAACACATTTGGAGGCTTCCTTTGCCTGCCTCTCTGACCTTTCACTATCCCCGTCCTTGGGCGTGGTTTTTGGCCACCATGATTCATTCATGCCCTGGAGCTTGGCTGAGAGTGCCACATTGCTCAACCCAACTTGGAAATAACACAGGTACTCACAATCGGGTCCCACTGGGGGCCTCTCCCAACCTGGTGCCTTCCCGGACTATAGCTTCCATCATCCCCAGCCCAACATGGCCAATGGTCAGGGATGCTGAGCGTTGTCCAAAATACCTGGATTGCACCTGCTTGGGGAAGGCTGTTATAAACTGAGCTGCATCACATAGACATTCACTAGTCCTCTTTCAGCTGTTCGAGATATTTATTTATTAACCTAGATTCAGTTTTATATTTAAAAAAACGATGCAAATCGGGTGACGTTTCCTCTACCCACTCAAGCAGGACTCCACCTACTGCATCATCTACAAACTTTTGGACAGTATTATTTTCCCAGCATGGCCACTAGCCAAGGCTGCTGTGGAACGTCTATGTAAAGTGGAACTGGACGTACGTTTTGTAAAGCGGTTGCTGGGAAAAGTTGCTTCCCCCTGCCCCTCAAAAAGAGCCAAAATAATGCTGATACAAAAGCCTGTATGTTTTGTTTGGTTTAAAGCAGTATTCTGCCAGGAAAGGCTATGCCTTTGGGTTTTCACCTCTAAACTGGAATTTGTGAAGGGAGTGGAAAATGCTGTTGTCCCCTGCACAAAGTTTCCACTTTGAAGGAAGGGGGGGGGGAACAGGGTGCTTTCCTCCTGTTGCCTCAAGAGGTTCCCACCCCTTTTATTGTTTACTTCTTGTGGGCTTTAATAGTGCCTGCTTTGGAAGAAAGATGTCCTTTGCTTTCTCTTGCTGCGATTCAGACAGAAATTCAGTGTGAATTTCAGCAGAATGCATGACAGCTTTGGATGGGGGAAGGAGTACCAAAGGGGTTCATTTTGAACTTCGAACCAGTCTTTCCTCCAATTTCGATGGACCTAGCCCAGAAATGTCCGGATCCCATAATGAGGATAACTTCAGGATAGATGTCTCCCATGTTTCCTTCATAACTTTGAATTCACAGTTCCCTGTTTTGTCTTATAATGGGACGAAAACAGTTCATGGCAATGGTGTGCAGAATGTGTCCCACTCAAGACAACGTAATGTGGGTAGATTTGCCTTCATGCGCTTTCACAATCCATTTATACACCCCCAGAGTATTAAATACTGTGATAAAATGGTGGGTCGGTTTTCCAGGGTATGTTTCTGTGGACTGGAGTGGGGATTCTAATCCACATATCATGATCTGGGAGTAGACAACTTGGGCATGGCAAATATCCTGGATCCAACAATCCAAAATTAAAAGGTGACATGTTGTGTCCTTTATCCCAGAGCTGGGCAACATGTTTCAGGGGGTTTGACTGCTTGCCCATCTCCTTTAAACCTCACTGGTCAAATTGTGTGTGTTGCTACATGTACACCCTGAAACGCAGCCCTGCTTCTGGAGGTAAGCAGCTCTCTCATTCACACATGCACACACCCTTTATGGAATGTGAATTCTTGTGTTCCACGTTGGCAGAATCCACAAAAGGCTTGGACATTTTGTGATGCAGTGACGTCGTCTGAAACAGGCACGGGTCTCCAGCTTGCCATTTGCACGCTGCAACACGCTGCCATTACACCTGCCAAACGCAGAGCTTCCAGACTGTTAGTGGTGGTGACCACAGAGGCAGGCAAAACTGGCCGGCTGCCAGTGAATTCTCCCCCCCCCCCATCCCTTTACCCCGTGAGGGCTGCAAGGAATGATTCTCTAGGTGACAAGGTGTCTCCATGCCACCGCCATCCTGGGTTACATAGAGGATGAAACAGATTTTGCACCCCCCCCAAAAAAAGCCGGTTCAAGAGGTGTACAGTGTACTGTAAACAATAAATGGGTGCAGGATCAGAGCATGGGGGTGGAGAATGACACGCAGGGGAATGAGATGTAATGTTCTGAAAAACAAATGAGTTTTTTAAAAGATCATCTTAAATTTTAATTTAATCTCCTTTACACAGGTATAAATGTGTATGTATATATATAATATATATATGTATGTATGTATGTACGTATTGTTCCTGGTTTTGTATTCCAATTGTCCTATCATCCGGTCATATCAGATAAACTGCAGGTCTTTGTTTCCACCCTGTTCGGTTTTTCAAACGCCACTATGTGCTCTTGGGGGAGGCGGAATGGGGGGGGGGCAGGGCCATGGGTATCCACTGCTGGAATTTCTAGAGATCTTCAAGGCAGCCCTTCCATATATATAGGTATGTATGTATGTATGTATGCAAATGCTTTTGAGGTGAACAGTAGGGCTGGACAATATCTGGTTTTCAACATTGTGATATATCGCCAGCTAAACACGTTGTGGTTTTCTTGCATAGCACACACACACACACACACACACACACACACACACACACACATCATGATTCATAATATATTGCCAGGTCGGAAATTATGAAACCAATATTACGATATGGACTTCAAAGCAATTTTGGACCATATAGCGATATATCTCCTAGCCACTACACCAGGTACGTCCAATTTCTTTAGGAATAAATACAACCAAACCATCATGGAGAGTTCCTGCTGCACAGATGGCTGTTGATCTTGAGAAATGCCTTCTAGTATAACACATTGCACCATTGGCTATGGAAGGGAATGTTCTCAAAATACAGGGCATGGCACAGCTAGCCATTATTTCCCCATAACCAAAAACCCAGTTGCAGGATAACCATGTTAAACTGGCTGCCTTTGCAAAAAGAGAGAGGGTGGGGTGTTATATAGAAGGGTTATATAGAATCAGAAACTTTATGGATAGAGGGAGACCCATAAAGCCAATGCCTTATGTGACAAGCTCCAGTTTTTCCTGGTTTCAGCTGCTACAGATTACGACATTGCTTAAAAGCTTATTCATGGAAGGGACTATGTGCCGCACGATGGCTTTTGAACATTGTTTGATCCAATCTGCTTCATAATTGAGGAGTTATTCTTTTATTTATAAATTGCTGATTGACTGTAGGATGGGAAATGCAAATAGAGAGAGCCAGGCATAGGAGTACAACCTAGGCATAACAACAGACCAAAATGCTTGGGCTAAAATAGGGACAGAGCCTCCTATGAAGACCATTTTGGCCATAGTCCAGGAGGCAGTGCTGAGGGTCGTTTTCTCTGGTACTGAACTCCAGTCAAGCTCTCTCACATCACCTCGGTGACTTCATTCCAACACTAGCAAGGCTGTAACACGAGAAGAACTCTCAAGGTGGAAGTGCATCAAGATTACTGGGTTCCTGGTGTTGTTTCTAATATTATTTGTCAATCATTTAACCCAGGGGTCAGCAGCCTTTTTCAGCCATGGGCCGGTCCACCGTCCCTCGGACCATGTGGTGGGCCAGACTATATTTTGGAAAGAAAAACGAACGAATTCCTATGCCCCACAAATAACCCAGAGGTGCATTTTAAAATAAAGCACACATTCTACTCATGTAAAAACACGCTGATTCCCGGACCATCCGTGGGCCGGATTGAGAAGGCGATTGGGCCGCATCCGGCCCCTGGGCCTTAGGTTGCCTACCCCTGATTTAACCCAAACACTATTTCATTGTGCTGGAAAGAACATTACCAGCATCTCCTTAACCACAACTCCCCCTGTAGCTGCTGATGTCCTCTCACAAATTCTGCAAAAAGAAATTAGAGATGAGCTTGCAGTATTTTCAAATCTGGGAGAGTTGTGTACAGCTATTAACCAAATGACAAACACTGACAACTGGGAGACACTGGCCTGTGAGCGCTCCAGTTGGAGAACAGCCTTTACCAAAGGTGTCGTGGACTTTGAAGATGCTCAAACTCATGATGAAAGGGAGAAACGTGCTAAGACAGGCATGTCCAAAGTCCGTTTCAGGGGCCTAACTTCAATCCTACAAAAGGTCAACAACTTTGGTCGGCCCCCACGCCCCTTCACTTCATCAAATCTGGCCCTCTTTGAAAAAAGTTTGGACACCACTGTGCTAAGAGGAAGGCACGTTTGGGAAACCCTCACCTTGGGACGCGGATGGTGCTGTGGGTTAAACCACAGAGCCTAGGACTTGCCAATCAGAAGGTCGTGATTCAAATCCCTGCAACGGGGTGAGCTCCCGTCACTCAGTCCCTGCTCCTGCCAGCCTAGCAGTTCGAAAGCACGTCCAAGTGCAAGTAGATAAATAGGTACTGCTCCAGCGGGAAGGTAAACGGCGTTTCCGTGTGCTGCTCTGGTTTGCCAGAAGCGGCTTAGTCCTGCTGGCCACATGACTCATAAGCTGTATGCCAGCTCCCTCGGCCAATAAAGCGAGATGAGCGCTGCAACCCCAGAGTCGGTCACGACTGGACCTAATGGTCAGGGGTCCCTTTACTTTACCTTTTACCACCTTGATCAACTCCTGCCTGGAAACCTATGTCCCCACTATGGAAGGGTGTGTGGATCCAGAATTGGCCTCCACAGTCACTTACAGACTCACTGTTAAGAATGTGTTCATGGAAGACAATCTTACTCAGCTATGAGTGTTCGCTGAAGAAGAAGAGACTTTGACTGGCAGGAGGTCTCCTGAAGCCTTTCTCATTCATGAGATATTGGAGATTGGAGATTTGAACCTGGAACCTCCACATGTGAATCATGTGTGGTATAAGATTGATGCAGTGGTCATGTAAGCAGTTTGCATGAACAAAGTTCCATGTTTAATAATAATAATAATAATAATAATAATAATAATAATAATAATACCCCACTCATCTGTATGGCTCCTCAGTCCCTGGCATCCCTTCTTCAGAAAGGATTGAGTGGTAATGGGAAAGACCCTTTGCTGCCAGCGACCCTGGAAAGCTTCTGTCAGAGCAGACCATGCTGGGCTAAATCGACATCTTCCTAATTTACCTCTAATCGCAACAGCAATCCTATTAATATACTGACTAGAACTGTTTACCCAGGTCCGAATGTGAAACAGATGGCGGGTCTCCCTAGAACAATAGTCATTTGACACATTATAAACAATGCAGGTCTTATGTAGGTCAAACTTAAGGAGGCAGACTCCTCTCCACCTCCTCTTAGCGCACACAGAGGGGGGCAGGCTGCCTCCTCATCTCCTCATCCCCCTTGCAACCCCTCGGAAGAATCTCGCTTCTGGAAGTGACCTTGGCAAGGGCTCAGTAAACAGACCTGTGAGGCTGATAAAAAAGGTTTGAGGAGACCATTCCTAATAATAGCAGGGTAAAGGCTGAAGGAAGGACGTGGGTGGAGCTGTGGGTTACACCACAGAACCTAGGACTTGCCGATCAAAAGGTCGGCGGTTCAAATCTCCGCGACGGGGTGAGCTCCCGTTGCTCGGTCCGTGCTCCTGCCAACCTAGCAGTTGGAAAGCACGTCAAAGTGCAAGTAATAATAATAATAATAATAATTTTTATTTATATCCCGCCCTCCCCAGCCGAAGCCGGGCTCAGGGCGGCTAACAACAATAAAACAGTACAAAAGTACAGCATAAACAACACTCTAAAATCATTCATTATAAAATTAATAGTAGTAAATAAATGGGTACCGCTCCAGAGTGAAGGTAAACGCCATTTCCGTGCTCTGCTCTGGTTCGCCAGAAGCGGCTCCACATGACCCGGAAGCTGTACGCCGGCTCCCTTGGCCAATAAAGCGAGATGAGTGCTTCAACCCCAGAGTCGGTCACCACTGGACCTAATGGTCAGGGGTCCCTTTACAGGCTGAAGGAATTGGGCATGCTGAGGCCATAGGAAAAAAGTCATCATAAAGAAAGGGACGGATATAGGCAAAGATCACAGAAGAAACAACAGCATCCATTCTAAACTGCCCAGCAAGGATGAGACGAGTAGCATAGGGAGGGTGAAATTGTGGGGAGGTGTAGGTGGGTTATTACATTCCAGTAAACCTTCTAACCAGAAGACCAGCTCAGCAATGGAGCAGAGTGTGGAACTCCTGTCTCTTGGAGGGTTTAATGTAGAGGATGGATAGGCCTCTGACATGGGCATCTTGGCTCAGAACGAACACTGAATAATAATAATAATAATAATAATAATAATAATAATAATAATATATTTTTTGTACCCCACCCATCTGGCTGGGTTTCCCCAGCCTCTCTGGGTGGCTTCCAGCAAGGATTAAAATGTCACACATTAATTCGATTGCAGGTCAGCAACTAGAGGCCCCTGGGCCCAAACTAGCCTACTGTGATGTGCTACAGGACCTCCCGGTTACCAGAGTTATCTTTCCTCTCCAATTCCTGAGACTAGGTAGAGAATTAAAAGGCTGGACCTCTCCCTCCCTCTTGATTTTTTTAAAAAATGACATTTATACTCTACCCTTTCTCCAAAGGAGCCCTGGGTGGTAAACATGCCAATACTAAAACAATACAGTGAAAATTTCTTTAAAAACAGTTAAAAGTTGCCTTTCAAAAAAACAGTTAAAAGCAATCAGATATTCTTAAATTAATAATTTCAGAGTTGCCCGAGACATATCTGTCACTACTAGTTTTGCTATTGCACTGTGACGGTCACTCAGTGTTAACAGAAAACTCCTCAAACATATTGATTTTATGTTCATTATTTATTGGCTTTATTTTTATACTATTGTTCCTCTCAAATGGGAGCCCAGGATGGAATGAAATCATGTCTTTCCACCCGAACACCCATCTGTTTTACTGCTGGAACTCATTGTAGCTTTTCAGCATGTATATACCATACAGCATACAGTGGGGCCTATTCAGCACTGTCAGATCAATGGAGGGTTTCCGGCTAATGCCTCTGTGACATTGTTTCCTATATACACTGCTATTTTTCTAGAAAAAGAGGTGCTGGAACTCACCATGAACTCCTCCCTTGTTCTCTTAGAATGGCAATGGCACCACCTGAGAGGTGCCAGAACTGAGCTCCTGTGAGTTCCGGCTGACAAAAAGCCCTGCCCTTATTTTTTGTTGTTGTTGTTTAGTCATTTAATCATGCCCGCCTCTTCATGCCCCCATGGACCAGAGCACGCCAGGCACTCCTGTCTTCCACTGCCTCCTGCAGTTTGGTCAAACTCATGCTGGTAGCTTCGAGAACACTGTCCAACCATCTTGTCCTCTGTCGTCCCCTTCTCCTCCATCAGGGTCTTTTCCAGGGAGTCTTCTCTTCTCATGAGGTGGCCAAAGTATTGGAGCCTCAGCTTCAGGATCTGTCCTTCCAGTGAGCACTCAGGGCTGATTTCCTTAAGAATGGAGAGGTTTGATCTTCTTGCAGTCCATGGGACCCACAAGAGTCTCCTCCAGCACCATAATTCAAAAGCATCAATTCTTCGGCAATCAGCCTTCTTTATGGTCTGCAGTGATCATGGAGCCCAAGAAAGTAAAATCTCTCACTTCCTCCATTTCTTCCCCTTCTATTTGCCAGGAGCTGATGGGACCAGTGGCCATGATCTTAGTTTTTTTGATGTTGAGCTTCAGACCATATTTTGCGCTCTCCTCTTTCACCCTCATTAAGAGGTTGTTTAATTCCTCCTCACTTTCTGCCATCAAAGTTGTGTCTGCATATGGGAATTGTCTTATATTCATATCAGCTCCTCTGTTGCAGCAAAAAATATAATAGAACAAAACAAGAGCATGGCAGCACCTTAAGGACTAATAAAGCAGAGCCAATTGAATGTGTTATATTTTAATATCTGCTACATCGGGACTTTTAAATCCCATTTCAATTAGTTGTAGCCAGCAGAGATGACCCTGGTTTCACACATATCCTTACAAAATATTTCTTTGATATATTGGTGTTTTTCTAAATGCCCAGGTGAGCAGCTCTCTAGCAGATAATGGCTGATTAGATTAGCCAGAGGTCTCACCTATTTGGATATCCTGGAGAGTCCACATTTTAAAATAAAAGGTGGGGTTTTTTTGTAATTTACCCACCTTTGCATTTTAATTAAAAACTCTGCAAGAGGTGAACCTCAAAGATCTGTACCTGATTGGTCAGAAACTGAAACATGTCCCAAAGTGAAACAATGGACCCCTCAGATTGGCTGGACATCGTGGGAATCAGATTGTATCTTCCCTTGCAGTCTGCGATTCCACCTTTTTTTTTTTGTTTAGAATATTTAACTGCATGTAACAAAATACTTAATTGTAAATCAACAACGTCAGCCCACAAGACGGGTTTCCTTTTTATCCTCTTCTGCAAGCTGGTTGAGTGGTTTTCTTGGAGCTGTCCATTCAGCACCAGCTATTCTCCCCATCACAAGCAAACTCTTACCTTAATTCTCATACCCAGTTTTTCATTCCCAAGAGCCGGCTGCTCCAGGAAGGTGCTGGAAGAACTTGAGTTCAAGTCTCGGTTTGGAGGAGGTGGGTATCTCAGTTCCTTCATCTTAGGGAAGCAAGAATAATTATGGGGGATAATCTCTGCATGATAAGAGCAAGGAATTAACAGGCCAAATAATTAATCTGCTAAGGAGAGGTTGCACATAACCTATTCATCTTGAGATAAGTATGCAAGTTATTTTTGACCTCTGAATTGTTTACCTTATATTCATAAGGCGCAATAGAGAGAGAAGTAGGTTAAATACAAGAGAGAATAGGGGTGTTTGAATAACTCCTGTGTCTTGTCGAGATGAATTCCAAAACCCATGTGAGAAAGCATTTGGGTTTGCCAAAACATCGAGCTGGATGCTACAGAAAGCATGGGGAAAGTTGAAGAGGGAAGAGGGGGAGAAACACTCCAAAGCAACAAAATCATGTCTCTGAAATTAAAATATGCAATGACATTAGGTAAAGGGACCCCTGACCATTAGGTCCAGTCGTGACCGACTCTGGAGTTGCGGTGCTCATCTCGCTTTATTGGCTGAGAGAGCTGGCGTACAGCTTCTGGGTCATGTGGCCAGTATGACTAAGCTGCTTCTGGCGAACCAGAGCAGTGCATGGAAACACCATTTACCTTACCGCCGGAGTGGTTTCTATTTATCTACTTGCACTTTGACGTGCTTTCGAACTGCTAGGTTGGCAGGAGCTGGGACCGAGCAACGGGAGCTCACCCCATTGCAGGGATTCAAACCGCCAACCTTCTGATCGGCAAGTCCTAGGCTCTGTGGTTCAACCCACAGCGCAACCCACATCACTGTTAATCAAAATATACACTGAAACAAACCATTAAAAAGCACAAACATTAAAGCAGTGAAACAAAGACAGTTACACTATAGAATCATAGAGCTGGAAAGGACCACAAGGGTCTTCTAGTCCAAACACCCTTGCAATGCAGGAAACTTCTGCCCAACGTGGGGCTCAAACCCATGACCTTAAGATTAAGGGTCTCATGCTCTACCAGCTGATTTATTCAGATATACCCTAGTGTCATCCAGAATTGCTACAGACTCATTGTGAGGTTGTGGGCAAGGCATTATCTCTCGGCCTCAGTTCCTCAGTCTAGAAAATGGGAATACTGTGGCCTCTCACTGGACTAGGAAGAGGAAAGACATAAGACCCCCAGCAAGATCAGCCCATTAAGTCCAGCATCTTAGTTCTCACAGTGACCAACCAGTGGGAAGCCCACAATAAGGACAAGAGGACAATAACGTTCTCCTTCTTTTAGGCCACAGAAATGGGCTTTTAAAAAGCCATCTAAACTAGTGGCCATCAAGTACAATCTGCAATTTGCAAAATGGAGATGAAAACGCTAATGGGCCCTAATTGTAGTGATCCTCTAAAAAGCCCCTCCAGATCTTTCATGAGAGATTTCATCTGGGGGTGGAGTGGAGTGAGTAGAATTATGGGGACAGAAGGCGGCTACTAGCAGGATTAAACACATTCGCTGCCTGGGTGTAAATAACAGGATAAATACCATCTATGAGCACCTTCCCTACAGAAAGTGTACAGCAGCAACACTAATTTGAAAATTAGGGAGGCTTAGGTCTGGTCCATCCACAATGTATCTCTATAGAACTGTTATAACTTAAAAACCGGCATCTGAATGGGTGAACTGGCCCCACCAGGGATTCTGTTATTGGGGTGATTAATCTGTGATATTATACGTAGGAATAAATGAAAAGTCAGACCAATGGCTTATCCAGTTTAGAACCTTGTTTAAGAATGGCAAACTGGATGAAAGTTACTTATTTTGCTTTTGTTTAAAAGCGTTTATATACTTCTTAATGTTTAAAACTAAGCGATGCACGACACAGAAGCAAAACAATGTCATGGAAGCAGAAACACAACATGAAACTAGTAAAATGGTTGTGTCAAGGCATATAAAACAGGAACCTGGGTACTTCAAACACATTAACAAAGCTCAAACTTTCCCCTGGCCAAAAAAGTATATTTTTACGAGGGATCTGAAACAACTGATGGCTGCTGTTTCACATAGCAGTGAAAAGGGCATCCCATAATCCAAGGGAAATAGTGTGAAATGCCAACTTTTGGGTCACTGCCCTATGATAGTCTGTAAGGTGCGGAACCACGAGTGCCTTTTACCCAGGTGATCATCAACCTGTTCAGACCCAGAACCCACTTTTAACCCAAACATGCCTCTGGGGACCCCTTTTCTTAACTCCAGTGTGCCAACCTGAATAAAATAAAATAAAATAAAATAGGGGAGGCAGCTAAGCCTTGGCCCTGCATAGTCAATCACAAGAGGCAGCACACATGCACCATTTGAATGGCAATGCCCATCAACTTTGCCCCCCCCCTCAAATATTTTATAGGAGGGAGCAAAGGGACCTCAGCCCCCAGGAGTTGGCTCCTATGCTTTACCCTAGATTTGCATGCTGGCAGTGCTCCTGCTGTGCCCCACCTTAGATCTGGCTGCAACCCCCAGTGGGCCTTTAAGTGACCTTCCAGGTCCACCCAGGGGTGGGCAGTCTTCTAGGCAACATGATTTGATCCCTTGATGTTTCAGCCACCAGGAGATGAACAGGCATCTCTGAAAGCCCAAACCAAAGAGATGATGCTTAGGATCCAGGGGATGGTGGGTTTACCTGTGAGCTCAAGGCAGACCCTCCAAGTGTCCCTATTTTCAAAGAACAGTCACAGATTTACAGAAGTCATCCTGGTTTCTGATTTGATCCCGGAATGTTCCACTTTTCCTTAGGAAGTCCCTATTTTCATCGGAGAAATGTTGGAGGTTATGGAGAGAGTCCCATGGACTGCAAGAAGAACAAACCTATACATTCTTAAGGAAATCAGCCCTGAGTGCTCACTGGAAGGACAGATAGTGAAGCTGAGGCTCCAATAATTCGGCCACCTCATGAGAAGAGAAGACTCCCTGGAAAAGACCCGGATGTTGGGAAAGATGGGGGGGGGCAGAAGGAGAAGGGGACGACAGAGGATGAGATGGTTGGCTAGTGTTCTTGAAGCTACCAGCATGAGTTTGACCAAACTGTGGGAGGCAGTGGAAGACAGGAGTGCCTGGCGTGCTCTGGTCCATGGGGTCATGAAGAGTCGGACACGACTAAACGACTAAACAACAACAACATGGAGTTATGTGACCCCTGAGCCAAGACATCTGAAGGCAGCCCTGTACAATGGTACCTCAGGTTAGGAACTTAATTTGTTCTGGAGTTCTGTCCTTAACCTGAGGTACCACTTTAGATAATGGGGCCTCCCGCTGCCACTGCACCGCCACCACATGATTTCTGTTCTCATCCTGAGGTAAAGTTCTTAATCTGAGGTAATACTTCTGGGTTAGCGGAGTCTGTAACCTGAAGTGTCTGTAACCCGAGGTACCACTGTAAAGGGAAGTTTTTTTTTAAAAAAAGTTTAATATTTTATTATGTTTTTATATATGTTGGAAGGCGTCTAAAATGGCTTGGGCAATCCAGTCAGATTGGTGGGGGTATAAATAGTAAAATGATGATGACGATGGAACAGGACGCTCCTCTTTTCATCGCAGAAATGTTGGAGGGTGTGTCCGCGTGAAGACTCTGCAACCTTTCCCTGCGCTTTCGTCTCCTTGCACCCGCACCCCTTTTCCCATCTCTCCCCCCTCCATCCCGCCCCTTTATTCCTTCCCTGCTTCCCTCAGGAGGCAGGCGAGCCTCGCGTCGTCAGATCGCATCCCGGGCTCCTGGGAATACACAGGAGCCGAGCCAAGCGAGAGCATCTGGGCGGGGATTTCAGGAAAAGCGGCGCAGTGAGCGCGCCTTGCTCCGGATGACTTCCAGCCAAGCTGCTGCTGCTGCTGCTTCCGGGTTCCAGTTACTCCCCGCCTCCTCCCCCTCCCCCTATCTCCCTGGGACCATCCCAATCCCAGTTTGGCGAATTCACAGGTCCCTTTGAAAAAAATCCAGCACCGCAAAGTAGTTGCAACCTGTCTGTGTTTCTCCCTCCTTCTCCGGCTTCGCCTCCCGATGATGCTTTGATTTTTTTTGGGGGGAGGCAAACATCGCAAGGACCAGAAGATAACGCATCGGGAGAACAACCGGCGGGAGACTAACAGAGAAGGGAATGGCAGGCAAAGGAAAATGGCCCTGGCAGCCGAGCGTGGGATTTGTAGGAGACCTTTAGGCGTTTGTTGAGGATGCCTCCGCGCGCCAGGTAAGCCACGCTTGTCCTTCCCTGGTGGGTTTTATCCATTTCACTTTCCCCTGGCCCCACCCGGACTTTGAGAGAGTCCTTAACAGGGAAAGGGGGGGGGCAAGAATTGGAAGCAGTGCTGTTTACGGGGGGGGGGGGAATCAAATCACGAATGAGGGATAATGCAGGCCCTTAAATTCAGCGGCGACACTTTCTCTTGACGCTCATCTTTCCATCATTCCTCCTTCCTTCTTTTTCCTTGCCTTGGATCTGGGCTGCTGCTGATGCTGCTGCACCGTCGCTCGCTGGAGATTTCCCATGGCCATCAACATCACCATTATTATCTCACTTGCCCTTTTGGCCCTGCGAAATATCTCTTCCTCCTTTTTTCTTCCTTTCTGCTCTCACTGGCCGCAGGATTTCCCGCACGTCGGATCAGAATGAGAAACACGAAGGAAATTTGCCTAGTGGGAGATAAAAGAAACGTTCGTTCCCGGCCTCTAATTAGTGTGGTGTAGCAGAGCCCAGGGACAGGAACATGTTTTCGTTTTCTTTTTTTGCATATTTGGGAGTCCCCATGCATAGCCCTGCAGGTTTGGACATTCAAACCAGTATTTTATCATAATTTCTGCAGTAAAGAGAATATTTGGAAATTCTCCTTTCATCGACCTCATTAGTATAATCCTAAAACTATGCCCATACCTGAGATGTGGACAGTATTTTGAATTGCCTTCCTACTTTCCCTTCATGTTTTTCCCCTTTCCTTTATTTCCCTTTCCTGATATTCTTTACGCTAGTCTATAGGCGGGCCTTTGACTGCTGGCATGCTTGTGTGTCGTGGTGTGTGGGTGATTTGTTATTATTATTTACAATGCAATTCCAAGCATGTTTGCTCAAAAACAAGCCTTGTTCTGTTTACTCCCTAGTAAGTGTGCTGAGGGTTCCACTGCCATTTATTCAAGCCCCTTTCCTGGCCTTCAACACTAGCCATTCCACACTGTGTTTTTAAAATCCAATTTGTGGGTGGATTTCCTCTCCCCCTTTCCCTTCGTTCTGTTGCCTTTCTTCAACCCTGGAAGAGATTCTGAGCAGCTAATCGGTCCCCCCACCCCCCCGGCATGTCACTGTGAATTCAGAGGGTTAGGAAGACGTGGTGCATTGGCTACAATGTTTGGCTTAGGTGTAGGGAAAGCAGGTTTGGGTCCCTGCTGGGTGGCCTTTTCAATATCTCCGTCTTTCCCTCTCTTAGCTTAATCTACCATCCAGGGTTGTTGTGAGGCTGAAGTGTTGCTGTGAGCTACGCGGAAGGGTGGAACAGAGAAATGCAACGCAAAAAATGAGGCTCTTACTTTTGGATAGCACATCGCTTTTCCTTATTTGCAAGAAAAGGGTCGGGTTGTTTAATGCTGCTGTGCGCTGAGTTAGAAGAGGGCTGCCAGCTC
Organism: Podarcis liolepis; assembly: GCF_965112155.1. NCBI lineage: Eukaryota > Metazoa > Chordata > Lepidosauria > Squamata > Lacertidae > Podarcis > Podarcis liolepis. Next base: position 36,227,414 of record NC_139573.1, on the reverse strand, counting down.
AGATCTAGGCCTTGGGTGTGATCCTGGCCCAGTTACCATTTTTCACGTGTCTTGAGTGCTATTGCATGAATCAAGGACCTTCGGCCTATGCATCAATTTCCCCTTCCTGCTTCTCATCCTCCATTCTCCATCTCTGCAGACCTACTCTTTTCTGAATCCCTTCTTCCCCCTCCTCTTTGTTTTCATGCACACACCCTTGGCGTTCCCACAAGCTCTTCCAGCCCTCTCTGCTTTTTCCTCCCCATTTCCCCCTCCTGAATCTCCCTCTGTCAGGCGCCTAGGAAGGAAGAGAATAATAATCAGAAGCTCTGCACCTCTAAAGGGAAAACTGATCCTGCAAATGTGCTAACGTGAGCTTTTGCGAGCACATCTGGAACCAGCTGTGCCCTGTACAAGATGCCTCTTGGGGCAGACGGGACAAAAGGCAATTTCTGGGGGATACTGCAAGTGGAGCTCTTTGCATATTCCCCATAAAAGGTCTCCCTCCACATGTTCCAACTACATGCAATTTCAGCAATGTTTCTCTTTGGAAACAACAGGCTGCTTCATTTGTTTTCTGGACTGGGACGGGTTTGAAGCTCATATGCACCAAAAGAATGGGCATTTTGATAAAAACCTGCAGTGGTTATTTACTCGTTTATATCCTTCATGGCTTAGGGATGCAGGTGGCTCTGTGGGTTAAACCACAGAGCCTAGGACTTGCCAATCAGAAGGTCGGCGGTTCGACTCCCCGCGACGGGGTGAGCTCCCATTGCTCGGTGCCAACCTAGCAGTTCGAAAGCATGTCAAAGTGCAAGTAGATAAATAGGTACCACTCTGGTGGGAAGGTAAACGGCGTTTCCGTGCGCTGCTCTGGTTCGCCAGAAGCGGCTTAGTCATGCTGGCCACATGTCCCGGAAGCTGTACGCTGGCTCCCTCGGCCAATAAAGCAAGATGAGCACCGCAACCCCAGAGTCGGCCACGACTGGACCTAATGGTCAGGGGTCCCTTTACCTTTACCTATCCTTCATGGCTTAGAAAGAATATGTCAGATAAGCTAGCTTGGCCTTTATAATGTCAGGCAGATCTAAAATACACCCCCTTTTTTGCAAAAGTGCAGCTGGGACATGTGAGGTGTTGTGCATGCTACAACTTTTCCCCATCCAGGCCATCAGAAAACAGACAATGATATATTGCTCTGTGGTTGGAGGCCATGGTAGAGCATCTTGGTTTGCACACAGAAGGTCCCAGGTTTAATCCCCAGGTTCTCCATGTAGCGCTGGGGGTGTCTTCTGCCTGAAACCTAGGATAGGCAATGCAAGAACCTACTGAGCTGGGTTCTATGTACCAGTGTTGTGACTCAGTATAAAGTATAAACTACACAGCTTCCTGTGTAGTTAAACAAATCTTTTCTCCTATCCCGCCCAAAGTTACTGGTAGGTCAAAGTTGCTGGTAGACAGGCCTAAGCAATAGTTCACTGTGAATTCAGATATTGTTGTTGTTGTTGTTATTGTTGTTGTTGTTGTTAATTTATTTATACCCCAGCCACTCCCGGCAACTCCCAACAGAATATTAAAAACATTAAGAGCTTCCCTAAACAGGGCTGTTTTCGGATGTTTTCTAAAAGTCAGATAGCTGTTTATTTCCTTGACATCTGGTGGGAGGGCTTTCCACAGGGTGGGTGCCACTACCGAGAAGGCCCTCTGCCTGGTTCCCTGTAACTTCACTTCTTGCAGGGAGGGAACTGCCAGAAGACCCTCAGAGCTAGACCTCTGTCTCTGGGCTGAACGATGGGGGTGGAGACGCTCCTTCAGGTATACAGGGTTGAGGCCATTTAGGGCTTTAAAGGTCAGCACCAATACTTTGAATTGTGCTCAGAAACGTACTGGGAGCCAATGTAGGTCTTTCAGGACCGGTGTTATGTGGTCTTGGCAGCCACTCCCAGTCACCAGTCTGCCGCATTCTGGATTAGTTGTAGTTTCCGGGTCACCTTCAAAGGTAGCCCCACGTAGAGTGCATTGCAGTAGTCCAAGCGGGAGATAACCAGAGCACGCTCCACTCTGGCGAGACAGTCTGCGGGCAGGTAGGGTCTCAGCCTGCGTACCAGATGGAGCTGGTAGGCGGCTGCCCTGGACACAGAATTGTATTTTCACCATTTCTTTGGTCCCTGGCTTTTCCCCATCAGCCCGTCAGGAAATGTACGCAACTTTTGCCTCAAGGCAGAGGGTGGGATTAGATGAGGAGGTTTGAATTATTCTCTCCTCTGCCCCAGCCCAAGGCTGGTGGATACCAGAGATGTTGACTAAGCCGGCTGCCGGCTGTTTGCTACTGGTCAGGCCCTGTTGAGTGATGGAGTGTTGTGATGCAAGAATTGAACACACAGAGTATGTTCTCTAGGGACGGCAGCAGCAAAAGCAATCAAATCCATTAAGGTGGCTTATTCAGATCCATTTGGCCAATAAGTGTGAATCCCTGCTTCCCTTCCTTCCTGTCCCGCCCCAGCAGCTGAAAAGCAGCAGCAGCACACAGGGGCAGAAGGAATTGTATGTGTTTGGTTGGGGTTTTTTGGACATGTGGTGCAGCAATAAACTGCTAGCACGTTTGCAAAGCTCAGCAGGGCCTGGTCAGGTTTCAAATTGGATGGGAGACGGGCATGTTGAGATCCTTACATTGTAGGGGGTTGGACTAGATGGCCATTGGGGACCCTATGTGATACCTTGAGCCAGAGAAGAAAGTGAAAAAGCCATCCTGCAGCTGCTTAACTGCTAAAATATAAGGCAGGCTGTCTCACAAAGCACTACAGTGGTACTTTGGTTCTCAAACGCCTTGGTACTCAAACAACTTGGAACCCAAACACTGCAAACCTGGAAGTAACTGTTCCGGTTTGCAAACTTTTTCGGAAGCTGAACACACTCCGTTCTGAGTGCCACGCTTCCGTTTAGAGTGTTACTCTGAGGTCTGTCTGCTTTTGCTATTTATTTTGTGTTTTTGCACCTTTTTTGTTTTGTTTTTGTGACTGTGTGGGACACAGTTCAGCTCCTGATTGATTGATTGATTGATTGATTGTGTATGTGACTGCAGTACATTGTTTATTGCTTTCATTTTGTAGATCAATGGTCTCCTTAGAGAGTAAAATTCATGTGAAATTGCTATTTTAGGGGTTGTTTTTAAAAGTCTGGAATGGATGAATCCGTTTTGCATTACTTTCTATGGGAAAGCGTGCCTTGTTTTTGGAATGCTTTGGTTTTGGAACGGACTTCTGGAATGGATTAAGTTTGAGAACCAAGGTACCACTGTATCGCAATTCAAGAAGACATTCCAGTTGGGAAGGGCATGGGAAAGGGTTGGATAGGTGGTGTGACTTACAGGGACTCCCATGTGCCAGGCAGGGAGGTCTAGAAATTCCTCATGCCAGTTGTAAAGACTGACTACTGTTTCTCTTTCCCTCTCCCTCCCTCCCTCCATCTCTCTCTTCCTTCACAGATTTACTTCATTATGTCTTCCTCCAAACTCCAAGATGCGGATGAGGTTTTCGGTAAGCTCCTTATTCCTCCCCGGCCTCTCCCGATCCCTGCGCCACCCAGGGGCTGCGCCTAAAAAGAAGCATTTGTAAACCTCCTAGGACCCTCACCACAGGTGGCATGTTGGTGGGAGGGTGGAGGGTTTTTGGGGGGGGGGGTCTTTTTATATTGCAAACTGCCCTGTGACCTTCGGATGAAGGGTGGGATAGACGTTTAAACAATAACAACAAAAATAACGTGGCAAGGGAAACATTCTGCATGTGCTCAGAGACACTCTCACATTCATAAGGCCCCCATAAAAAGTTAAAAGGACCCCTGACTGTTAGGTCCAGTCCCGGATGACTCTGGGGTTGTGGCGCTCATCTCACTTTATTGGCTGAGGGAGCCGGCATACAGCTTCCGGGTCATGCCACTTCTGGCAAACCAGAGCAGCGCACGGAAATGCCATTTACCTTCCTGCCGGAGTGGTACCTATTTATCTACTTGCACATTGATGTGCTTTCAAACTGCTTGGTTGGCAGGAGCAGGAACTGAGCAACGGGAGCTCACTCCGTCGCGGGGATTCAAACCACCGACCTTCTAATCGGCAAGCCATAGGCTCTGTGGTTTAACCCACAGCGCCACCTGTGTCCCTTTCATAAGGCCCCCATAGAGATGGCAAATTGGAGACACACAATTCCCGTGAATTGTTCTCGCATTGGCAGCACGTATTCTATTACACTGTGGTTCAAAAGCCTGTGTGCAGTGACTCCTTGCAGGGACTGAGGCAGTTTCCCAAGCAAACACACAGAGCACAACGTTCATCCAGGGCCCTAGATTTTAAATTGCAGGCCCTGCCCTGAGCGCAGTGTGAATTAACTCTAGACACAGCTACAAACCAAGCTATTGGGGGGTAAGGATGGAGCAAAACGACCCAAAACAAAATGCCAACGCTCAGCCACACTCATTGTTGGATGAAGAATTTGATGCTGTTGGCATGGTGCCCATTGCTGCCTGCTGGGCATTTTCCATTTCTGTGCTTTTGAGCTTACAAACCTGGCGTCTGGGGGAGGAGGCAGAGAGGCAGGGCTTGCTTTTGGGGTTGCCATCCTAGCTTCTCATCTGCGTCTTGAATCCGGGGGGGGGGGAATGTCACTTTCTGGGGTAGCATGATTTAGAAGGAACAGAGGATGGAGGTTAGGCTCTCAATACCTACAACCAAAACATGGCTCTAATATGCCATTAGTTAAGAAATTGTAACTAAGAGTCCAGGCATTAACTTATACCTGAGCATGCCTGTTTCCTCCTCCCTCACCAATCCAATTTCCTTTTGTGCCATGGTTTTTCAGATTGTAATCTCGAGGGCAGTCTTTCTCCCTCTTTTTTTAAAAATCACCCTGTAAGCCGTTCTGGAAGGAAACCTTTTTTGGCTGCAGTGCAGGCTAAATATTACCTAAATAAAATATGAATGTGTAGCCTCCCTCCATGATGTCAAACACCGATAAAAACTCATTGGGACTTACCTTTCTATGCTGTGTATTTCATTCTTGCATTTTAATTTTACTTGTGTGCCACCTTGGAAAGTTTTATATCCTGAAAGCTATGGTTGGATAGAACTGAGTGCTGGAGAGGGCTGACTCACCCAGTCACTCCGATTGTACAGTGATGCTTTACTTCCTGCCTGAACAATCGTGAGAATGCTCATGGTAAACAATTCTGAATATCTGGTTGCAATGAGGGCAAGCTGAATCCAGGCAGTACAAAAAGCTACATTTGCTCCACATTCTTCTGTTCCTGATCCAGAGCCAGATTTCCCCCAGCTTTTTCAAATCTATGCCCAATTTAGATTTCTGCATATGCACGCATGCATATTTCATGTAAGGGGCTGCATTACGAGTGCATCTCTGAGCATGTGCAGAAAACTCTCTTTGTGGAGTAACCTATAGGTAAAAAAAAGGTAAAGGACCCCTGGACGGTTAAGTCCAGTCAAAGGCGACTATAGGGTTGCAGCGCTCATCTCGCTTTCAGGCTGAGGGAGCTGGCGTTTGTCCACAGACAGCTTTCCAGGTCATGTGGCCAGCATGACTAAACCGCTTCTGGTGCAACGGAACACCGTGACGGAAACCAGAGCGCATGGAAATGCTGTTTACTTTCCCACCACAGTGGTACCTATTTATCTACTTGCACTGGTGTGCTTTCGAACTGCTAGGTTGGCAGGAGCAGGGACCGAGCAACAGGAGCTCTCTCCATTGTGCGGATTCGATCCGGCAACCTTCTGATCAGCAAGCCCAAAAGGCTTAGTGGTTTAGACCACAGCGCCACCCGCACCACTACAACCAGCCTTGACGCAGCCGGGATATGGGGAGCAGGTGCCCTATGGCTGAGAGCATCCATGCAACCCGAGCCCTTTCTAAAACTAAGCAGTGTTGTGTTTTGTCTTGTATGTGCGAGCACATGTTCTCTGCCACCTCTCCAACTTTGCTTGCTGATGTTTCATGTCTCCCGATACCGTTGTTCCTCGTTTCCCACTCCCGGCATCCCTGTGTAGTCAATTAAGCGGTGGCTGACTTTTTGCTCCCAGGAGACACCTCGCCGCACACATGGCTACACACACAGCGACACACACACTCACACAAACAAGCGAGCCCCTCGCGCTTCCTGCCTCGAGATGCCTAGCAGATCTGATTAATTCATGAGGCTGTTCTGTATGCAGGGAAGGCGCTGTTGGGAGATGGCGCAAACATGCGTTGCAAACGGCAAGGGAGATAGGACTACCGTACCGTTGATGTGTGGGCATAATTGGAGCATTTGAGGGACCAGGCAAGCATGTGTGGGTGTCTGTTTGTGTGAAAGAGAGAGGTACGTACGGATAAATGGTTTAGTCTCAGAGCTGAAATCGGCGCATGGCGGGGTCGAAGTCCGCGGTCAAACTGACTGCAAACGTGGGGATCTGTAATCCGACAGCTACGTTTGTTTGCTTTAAAAGCCACTTCAGAAGGACATGATTGCAAAAGTGGCACAGAGGGAAGGTGCTTAACCTTCCTTCAGCCGCCATTTCTCCCTACTAAATCACACACACACACCTATAGCATTCCTCCCTGAAAGATGCTGAATGTATATTTGCAAGGGGAGGGGGGGGAGGAAGAAAGAGAGCAAAAAAGTGTTTGTGTACATCAGCATTTCGCTTTATTGGCCGAGGGAGCCGGCGTACAGCTTCTGGGTCATGTGGCCAGCATGACTAAGCCCCTTCTGGCGAACCAGAGCAGCGCACGGAAACGCCGTTTACCTTCCTGCCGGAGCAGTACCTATTTATCTACTTGCACTTTGACGTGCTTTCAAAGATCAAAACTGTAAGGGGAGGGAAACATAAGGGTCAGACTGACTCCAAACCAAAGACCAGGTGGAACAGCTCTGTCTTGCATTCCCTACAGAAAGATGTCAAGTCCCACAGGGCCCTAGTCCTTTGTGACAGAGCATTCCACCAAGTCGGGGCCAGTACTGAAAAGGCCCTGGCACTAGTGGAGACCAATTTAGCCAACAGAGACATCGTATTGAATAATAATAATAATAATACCCTGCTCATCTGACTGGCTTGCCCCAGCCACTCTGCACGACTTCCAACATATATGGAAACAACAAAACATAACCTTTGAAAAAACTCCCCTATACAGGGCTGCCTTCAGGTGTCTTCTAAAGGTTGTCTAGTTACTTATTTCCTTGGCTCTGGGGTCGCATAACTCCATACCCTCTGACATTTCTCTGATGAACATAGGGACGTCCTAAGGAAAAGCGGGACATTCCAGGATCAAATCAGAAACAGGGATGGCTTCTGTAAATCTGGGACTGTCCCTGGAAAATAGGGACATTTCGAAGGTCTCCCAGGCCAATAGGTGTAATAGGATGCCCGCCCTATAGGTAGCCTGTTCTGTTCTGGGAGGTCATGTCTTTGAAGGATACTTCTGAATGACAACTGTGCTCTTCTTTTCTCTGAATGCTCTCTCTGTGTGTCTCCTTCCCTTCTTGCCCCCCATTCCACCACCCCTTTTCTGTGTCCCCCCCCTACTCGGTGGGGCTTGAATTTCACTCGTTTGCCCTCCCCGCTTCCCTCCTTCCTTCCTTTACGTTGCATCTTGCCCTCTCCGCACTCCATCCTTCCTCCTGCGGCCGCTTCTACGCTGACCTCTTCCTCTCACGCTCGCTTTTCCTCGCCTGCCACCGCTCTGCCCCCCTTCCCGTTTCTCTCTTTCACCCCCAGATTTTAATGATGTGATTCCAGAGACCCAGAGGCTGGACAGCAGCTTGCAGAAGGCCCGAGCCCAGCTCTCTGCCAAAGGCAGGCGGCAGCGCCCTTCCAGGTCCCGGTTGAGAGACAGCGTCAGCTCCACAGAAGGGGATGATATCCTGGAGAAAAAGGTCAGTGTTAAGTTGTGGGTGAACCTATCAGACGACACAGCGATTCTTCAAACAGCTCTTGTTTATTCACAGGCCAGAACAGAACTGAACTGAAAGGTTCAGCCAGCCTTCTTATATAGAGCTCCACTACAACGCAACAGTATCCACTTTCTGTAACTAGCCAATCACTGAAGGTCACTTTCAATTCCTTATTTGCATATGTGGACCTGAGTGAAAACTATCTACAGTATCCCCCTGCTGGCCCAGGGTGAGTACATAACAGTCAGTGCCCGGCCGATACCCCACCAAATATCTACCTATGCATTACTCTCGCTTTCAGACCCTCCAACATCCTACAGATGAAAACAGGGATATTTCTCACTCCCTCCACCAACGGACCAAGGTGGATAAAAATCAATGAATTTAAAAAAATCTCATATTTTAAAAATTTAAATAAGATTTTTAAAAATTTAAATTGGATTTTTAAAATTTAAATCAGATTTTTTAAAAATAAAATGCTTTTGGAGGAAATTTTTTCTAAAGATAGTTTTCTGTTGAAGTTACCTTATAGTCCAAAGGCTCTTCATCAGGAAATAAGGATTTGTTTTAAGTTTTTCCATGTATGCTAAAATTCAGTCTAAGCTTTTAAAAAAATGAAAATGAAAAAATCGTTTAACCACATCAGTTAAAAACATGGATACATATGCTATAATATTATTGTTTCAATTAAATAAATTGTTTAAACTGTTATTGAGGAGATGATAGTTTTTCTCCTTCAATAAAGTACAGCAGAAAAGTTGTCCAAATATAAATAGTTAACGCATTAAACCTCACAATAATTTCGTAATTATCTGCCTATGTATTTCTAATGGTATAACCAAATCAGTAAGTTTTGATATAACTGTAAAAACAACTCTGAAAATTTATCATTCCAAAAATGAAACCTTCGTCCGGTTGTAAATATTAAGATTAAGATTACACCAGCAAGAATGGGTCTTTCTGTAAAAAAAGAAAAGAAAAGATTTAAATCAAGTCTTACTGACTTGTGATTTAAATCGTGATTTAAATCGATTTGATTTAAATCGAATCGACCCTGCAACGGACCCTCCTCAACCCTCATCCCCCCCCCCCACTGTGGGGCTGGGCTTCAGTGGCAGCGGTCTCTTCCAGGTCTGGATTTAGGTTTGATGAGTCCCTAAGCTACTGAAGGTAATGGGGCCCTTTGTATGTCCAGCTGTTCTTTGTCAACAACAAATTGCCTCTGTTTTTTGTGTTGAATATATGCTCTATGGTAATTTATGGACCTCATAGGTATCTAAAGCCATTTGCACATGTTGCCTTGCAGCCAGTCCATGCAAAATGTAGGCACCCTATATATAGAAAGGAGCAAACCAGTGATATTTTAAGGAGCAGGTGGGGCCCATGACTTACATCATAGGAGCCTACACAACACTAAACACGGTTGCTGTATGTAGGATTTATTTGCTTTGCTTTTTATTTTATATTTTGGAAATGTACATCCAGGTTTTTTTCCCTTTCAATTTTTTGGGGGCCCCCAAGAGAGTGGGGCCCTCAGCTATAGCTTGTTTAGCTTATACGTAAATCTGGCACTGGTCTCTCCCATACACTCCAACATTTCTCTGTCGAAAATAGGGACTTCCTAAGGAAAAGTGGGACATTCCAGAATGAAATCAGAAACTGGAACGGCTTCCGTAAATCTGTGACTGTCCCTTCAAAATAGGGACACTTGGAGGGTCTGCCGTGAGCTCGCAGGTAAACCCACCACCCCCTGGATCCTAAACATCATCTCTTCAGTTTGGGATTTCAGAGATGTCTGTTCATCTCCTGGTGGCTGAAACATCAAGGGATCAAATCATGTTGCCTAGAAGACTGCCCACCCCTGGGTGGACCTGGAAGGTCACTTAAAGGCCCACTGGGGGGTTGCGGCCAGATCTAAGGTGGGGCACAGCAGGAGCACTGCCAGCATGAAAATCTAGGGTAAAGCATAGGAGCCAACTCCTAGGACCTGTGTCCCTTTGCTCCCTCCGATAAAATATTTTGGGGGGGGGGCAAAGTTGATGGGCATTGCCATTCAAATGGTGCATGTGTGCTGCCTCTTGTGATTGACTATGCAGGGCCAAGGCTTAGCTGCCTCCCCTATTTTATTTTATTTTATTTTATTTTATTTAGGTTGGCACACTGGGGTTAAGAAAAGGGGTCCCCAGAGGCATGTTTGGGGTAAAAGTGGTTTCTGGGTCTGAACAGGTTGATGATCACCTGGGTAAAAGGCACTCGTGGTACCACACCTTACAGAATATCATAGGGCAGTGACCCAAAGCTTGGCATTTCACACTATTTCCCTTGGATTATGGGATGCCCTTTTCACTGCTATGTGAAGCAGCAGCCACCAGTTGTTTCAGATCACTCATGGAAAATACACCTTTTTGCCCAGGTGAAAGTTTGAGCGTTCATTAAGTACCCAGGTTCCTGTTTTATATGCCTTGACACAACCATTTTACTAGTTTCATGTTGTGTTTTTGCTTCCACGACATTGTTTTGCTTCTCTATCATGCATCGCTTAGTTTTAAACATTAAGAAGTATATAAATGCTTTTAAACAAAAGGAAAATAAGTAACTTTCTTCCAGTTTGCCATTCTTAAACAAGGTTCTAAACTGGATATGCCATTGGTCTGACTTTTCATTTATTCCTACATATAATATCACAGATTAATCACCCCAATAACAGAATCCCTGGTGGGGCCAGTTCACCCATCCAGATGCCGGTTTTTACGTTATAACAGTTCTATGGAGATACATTGTGGATGGACCAGCCCTAAGCCTCCCTAATTTCCAAATTAGTGTTGCTGCTGTACACTTTCTGTAGGGAAGGTGCTCATAGATGGTATTTATCCTGTTATTTACACCCAGGCAGCGAATGTGTTTAATCCTGCTAGTAGCCACCTTCTGTCCCCATAATTCTACTCACTCCACTCCACCCCCAGATGAAATCTCTCATGAAAGATCTGGAGGGGCTGTTTGGAGGATCACTACAATTAGGACCCATTAGCGTTTTCATCTCCATTTTGCAAATTGCAGATTGTACTTGATGGCCACTTGTTTAGATGGCTTTTTAAAAGCAGATTGGGCCAATTCCTGGAGGATGAGTCCATCCATGACTACAGGTCACGATGGCTATAGGCACCTTTTTGATTCAGAGGCCGTATACTGTGGGATCCCCATTTCTGTGGCCTAACAGAAGGAGAACGTTATTGTCCTCTTGTCCCTGTTGTGGGCTTCCCACTGGTTGGTCACTGTGAGAACTAAGATGCTGGACTTAATGGGCTGATCTTGCTGGGGGTCTTATGTCTTTCCTCTTCCTAGTCCAGTGAGAGGCCACAGTATTCCCATTTTCTAGACTGAGGAACAGAGGCCGAGAGATAATGCCTTGCCCACAACCTCACAATGAGTCTGTAGCAATTCTGGACAACACTAGGGTATATCTGAATCCTACTGAATGCTAGTAGCTGCCTCTTTCCCATAATTATGCTCACTGCACCTCCACCCCCAGATGAAATCTCTAAGGTAAGATCTGGTGGTGCCAATTAGAGAATTACTACAATTCCAGCACATAGGGGGGAGGAAGTGTGTGCATCTCCTCCTTGTTAAGCACCCAGTTTGCCAGCCCCACCTGTACGCTGTGGGTTAAACCACAGAGCCTAGGACTTGCCGATCAGAAGGTCAGCGGTTCGAATCCCCGCGACAGGGTCAGCTCCTGTTGCTCGGTCCCTGCTCCTGCCCACCTAGCAGTTTGAAAGCAGCCGGCGCCAGTAGATAAATAGGTGTCGCTCTGGCAGGAAGGTAAACGGCGTTTCCATGCACTGCTCTGGTTTGCCAGAAGCGGCTTAGTCATGCTGGCCACGACCCGGAAGCTGTATGCCGGCTCCCTCGGCCAATAAAGGAAGATGAGGGCCGCAACCCCAAAGTCGGTCACGACTGGACCTAATGGTCAGGGGTCCCTTTACCCTTTACCTTTAAGCACCCAGTTTGCCAGCCCCACCTGTATAAAGAGAGACGGAATGTCCAAAAGTCACCTGCATATTCACAGTTAAGCATGCACAGGCAAAAGATATGTGGATCCAGATTCCATTAGAAAATGAATCAAGTGACGCTTGCTTGCATTTACAGGTGTCATTAGTGTGCATGCTCACGTCCCTCCACGTTTGGGCCGTATTTTCAGTAGTTTCACACAAACTTTTTAATGAAACAGGTTGTGGGCCATGAAGCTGTGCCCTGCCTAGCTGTTTTGAGTCGGTATTTATTTCCCAAACCGTAAGTGGCTTGAAAGTTCTCACCCATTTAACCGATCAGGAAACACTGTGTGAAATTGGTGGCCAAAACTGGAACAGTCAGGAAACAGCCTACAGCAGTCTTCTCTAACCTGGTGCCCTCTGCAGGTTTGTTGGACTACAACTCCCATCATCCCTGATCATTGGCTATGCTGGCTAGGGCTGATGGGAGCTGTAGTCCCAAACCATTGATGGGCACCATCTTGGGGGAAGGCTGGCCTAAGGAAGGGAATTTCCCAGACCTAGCCAGAATACTGCAGTCGGAAGCAGTGTCCATGCAGAAATCGCCAGTCCCTCAATTTATTTTATTTTATTTTTAGATTCTGCAAACAAACAAAACTCAACAATTTTGGCCAAAAAGAAAAGCTCAATAATGTTGTGTCCAGATTTCCCCTTTTGAAATATGGCAACCCTAGCCTAAGGAGACACATTTCAAATTCAGGTTGTTATTTTGGATCATCATCAGATATGACAGATTAGATAGGTAGATAGTTTCACAAGCTTTTTTCACCACTGCTTGGGTAGGAGAAAATGCTGAAATGTCACTGTGTCTGTTTCCACTGATGTGTACATTTCTTGCAGTATCTATATGAGCACTCCCCAGATTAATTTAGCAATTAAATACGCCCCGTAAAAGGAGGAAATATAGACTATCGTGTTCCTTGCCAAAAAGACTAAGAACATAAAAGGATCCTGCGGATCAGGACAAATGGTCCATCTTAGTCCAGAATCCTGTTCTCACCTGGTTTACTGGGTGCTGTGTTGGCGTCTCTCCAACCAAGATCGCAAACGGCACCTGCTTTTCCAGAATATTGGATGCTATCTTGGGGGTCATTTTGGACACACAGATGTCCATGGAGGTGCAGGTCAGTTCTGTGTCCAGGGCAGTCGTCGATCAGCTCCATCTGCTATGCAGGCTGAGATCCTACCTGCCCACACTGCGTTGCCAGAGGAGTGCATGCTCTGGTTATCTCCTGCTTGGACTACTGCAATGCACTGTGCGTGGGGCTACCTTTGAAGGTGTCCCGGAAACTACAATTAATCCAGAATGCGGCAGCTAGACTGGTGACTGGGTGCGGCTGCCGAGACCACATAACACCGGTCCTGAAAGACCTACATTGGCTCCCAATACGTTTCTGAGCACAATTTAAAGTGTTGGTGCTGACCTTTAAAGCCCTAAATGGCCTCAACCCTGTATAACGGCCTCGGCCCAGTATACCTGAAGGAGCATCTCCATCCCCATTGTTCGGCCCAAACACTGAGGTCCAGTACTGAGGGTCTTCTGGCGGTTCCCTCACTGCGAGAAGTGAGGTTACAGGGAACCAGGCAGAGGGCCTTCTTGGTAGTGGTGCCCGCCCTGTGGAACACCCTCCCATCAGATGTCAAGGAAATAAAAAACTCTCTGACTTTCAGAAAACATCTGAAGACAGCCCTGTTTAGGGAAGTTTTTAATGTTTGATGTTGTATCGTGTTTTTAATATTCTATTGGGAGCGGTCCAGAGTGGCTGGGGAAACCCAACCAGATGGGCGGGGTATGAATGAATGAATGAATATTACAGTCATACCTCATGTTACGTTTGCTTCATGTTACGTTCCTTCAGGTTACGTTCCGCGGCGACCTGGAAGTATCAGAAAGGGTACAAGTGCCAAATCACGCCGCGCAGCTGCGCAGATATGGCGCTTCAGGTTGTGCTCTTTTTATGTTGCGAATGGGCCTCCGGAACGGATCCCGTTCTCAGCCAGAGGTACCACTGTATTATCATTATCATTATCATTACAGTGTTACCTCAGGTTAAGTACTTAATTCATTCTGGAGGTCTGTTCTTAACTTGAAACTGTTCTTAACCTGAAGCACCACTTTAGCTAATGGGGCCTCCTGCTGCTACCGTGCCGCCGGAGCACGATTTCTGTTCTCATCCTGAAGCAAAGTTCTTAACCTGAGGTAAAATTTCTGGGTTAGCGGAGTCTGTAACCTGAAGTGTATGCAACCTGAAGCGTATGTAACCCGAGGTACCACTGTATTACTATCGTTACCATGGATGGTTAGGTGGCCAGTTGTTGTCCTCTGAGGCATGCAAGTCAGAATGCCCGGGCAGCTGGACTCTTTTTTATCTGCTTCTCCTTGCAGGCGGGTGATAGCTGTGGAAGTCCTCTCCACCGCCTGAGGTCTCCTCTCCACGGTTCCCTCCAGCCCTCATCTCCTCTCTCCGGTTCCTCGCCCTTCACTCGCGCCGGCGAGTTCTCCTTTGACGCCCCGACAGTCCGGAGGTCAGTGGAGCAGGAAGAGCAGCCGTCGTCGCCCCTCATCCGTTACCGACCTCTGACCAACACCTCCTCCCAGGAGGCCTTAGGGGGCACCCCCACCAGCTCCTCGCCCAAGTCCTGCCACAGTTCAGACAGCTCACCCATCTATGCACGCAGGGAGAGGCACAGTGAAGGTAAGCCAAGGGCTCTGGGCAGCTGGGGGCTGGGGGAAACCATAGACCTTGCCACAACACATGTCAACATCGAGGAAAGAAGTGCCTAAAGGGCACATAACCTGTCTGCAGATGCACAAACCTACATGTAGCTCTCCCTTGATTGGTTTGATGCGGAAAGGGTTATATCGCCATCCTCCCAGAAATATCCTGTAAGTTCTTAAAGAAAGCAAACACACTATAACCTCAAAAAAGGTTATTTCTGTATGCCACTACAGTGGTACCTTGGGTTACAGACGCTTCAGGTTACAGACACTTCAGGTTACAGACTCCGCTAACCCAGAAATAGTACCTCGGGTTAAGAACTTTGCTTCAGGATGAGAACAGAAATCATGCTCTGGCGGCGCGGCGGCAGCGGGAGGCCCCATTAGCTAAAGTGGTGCTTCAGGTTAAGAACAGTTTCAGGTTCAGAACGGACCTCCAGAATGAATTAAGTACATAACCCAAGGTACCACTGTACTGCGGCCTGTGTTTTGTTAGCCCCAAAACTGAAAATGAGTGAAGTCCCAACTAAAGAAGAATGGCAACTTAAACTGACAGAATATGTGCAGCTTGCGGAACTAACATATAAAATAAGAGAACAAGAAGCACATAAGTTTAAAGAAGATTGGAAAATGTTTACTGAATATATGGGAGGAAATTGTGTACACTTGAAAACGTTGGCAGCATTAAAATAAATTCAACAGTGTAAATAAGTTTTGATGGATGTAATAATGGAATAAAAGGGAAAGGGAAAGGTACCCCTGACCATTAGACCAGTCGCGGACGACTCTGGGGTTGCGCACTCATCTCGCTCTATACGCCGAGGGAGCCGGCGTTTGTCCGCAGACAGCTTCCAGGTCATGTGGCCAGCGTGACACAGCTGCTTCTGGTGAACCAGAGCAGTGCACGGAAACACTGTTTACCTTCCCGCCAGAGCGATACCTATTTATCTACTTGCACTTTGGCGTGCTTTTGAATTGCTAGGTGGGCAGGAGTTGGGACTGAACAATGGAAGCTCACTCCGTCGTGGGGATTCGAACCACTGACCTTCCGATTGGCAAGCCCTAGGCTCTGTGGTTTAGACCACAGCGCCACTGAATGGTATAGTTTATGTAAAATATGCAGAGATTTATGTTATGCAAAATGAACCATGGAAAGAAAAGAAGGAAAATCATTGATATTTTAAGGTTATTTAAATGAATACACTAAATTGTAAAACATTTTCTCTTGAATAATATTCCTTGCACATCTTTCCAAGGCTTCATTTCAGCCAGGGCTTCATTTCAGAGCTTAGTTTTCCAACCCCAGGCCATATGAGCAGAACACGGGAAATATTAGTAAAAACAACGGAGCTTTTGAGCATATGCAGAAAGTTGGTTGGTGGGGGGGGTAGCAAATATAAAAAGGAGAATTTCCCAGATGCCAAGATCCAGGTTTGGGTGCAAGAAATCTTTGGTGAAAGAACTCCAGCAGATATTTAAAATCACAAAATATGCAACAAAGCAAAGCATGTAAATATAGGCTACTGTGCCTTTAAAATATGCTCTTCTAAGGTCCTTCCAAATTCAAAGCACAGAAAAAGACCACACATTTGGAAAGCTAAAAATGTTTACTTACAAACTCTTCAAAGGTCAGGTTCATGTGCTTTTCCATACAGCAGTCAGAAAACACAGGCAGCAAAACTTAGGCTAATTCAAAAGTGGTCAAAATCCCTACATTATTTGTGTATCAGGCTTTGGCCTAAGCACTTCTCATTTCAGAAATTAAACACTGTTCCCTCTCACCTCCCCGTTTCCCCTTCCAGATGACAGCCGGGACACGAGCCCACCAGATCCTGCAAGCCCAACTATTGGTCTCGACAAGAAAACCCGACGGAAGTTTCTGGATTTAGGGTGAGGCTTGAAAGCTGGCTCTTCAGAGACAAGGAGTGGACCACACTGATTCATTTTGTATCTTTGGGGTCTCTTTCACAGCCCCCTCTGCTTGTGTGCTTTCTACATATCTCAGAACTGCACCTGGTTTTTCCACGTGTGCCTAATTGTCCCCTTCCTGATGCACAGGGTCACCCTCAGAAGGGCATCTTCTGGAAAGAGCAGGAAAGAAAAAGGGGGCAACCGGCTCTCCATGGGCAACAGGTAAGCAATTGGCAATTTCCTGAGGCTCCTCTCAAATTGATTTCTCGTGGAACCCAGTAAATTTTGTGGAAGGTGGGTGATACACAGACGTGCGCGCACACACACACACACATAATAGAGGGGCATCAGAAACATCCACCCGAAAAAGTGCCATGCAATTGTGTCTGAATAAGACAACCCTAGTGATAGCTTTTACAGGTTTTCCCAAACTTGGGTCTCCAGCTGTTTTTTTGACTACAGCTCCCATTACCCTTAGCTAGCAGGTCCAGTGGTCAGGGATGATGGGAATTGTAGTCCCCAAACAGTGGGAGCAGCGCCGGATTTACGTCTAAGCTAAACAAGCTATAGCTTAGGCCCCCACAAAATTTAAAGGGGGACAAACTGGATGTACATTTCCATAATATATTATAAAAAACAAATCAAGTTTAACCGACATACAGCAACAGTGTTTTGTGTTGTGTAGGCTCCTATGATGTAAGTAATGGGCCCCGCCTGCTGGCCTGCTCCCTAAAATATCACTGGTTTGCTCATTTCTATATATAGGGTGCCTACATTCTGCTATTCATAATTAGTAGTAGTTTGCATCATATACTTACACCTATTATTATTTCATGTTATAGCAAGTTTCTAGAGACTAGATTATGAGTCTTTGTAAATTGTGTTTCTAAAGGAACTTTTGTTATTGCCAAATACCAATGTGTTTGCATTATTAAGTTCGTTATGAATAAAAAATCATTTTAGGCTAGAGTTTAATAATTATTTCAGTATTAATATACTTCTTAATGGTATTTCAGTTCAATAATTACTATGATAAAATACATATTTTGTTATGTGCAAATGGCTCTAGATACCTATTAGGTCCATAAATTACCATATAGCATATATCCAACACAAAAAACAGTGACAATTTGTTGTTGACAAAGGACAGCTGGACATATGAAGGGCCCTGTTAAGTTGTGGGTGAACATATCAGACGATACAGCGATTCTTCAAGCAGCTCTTGTTTCTTCACAGGCCAGGACAGAACTGAACTGAAGGGTTCAGTCAGCCTGCTTATATAGAGCTCCAGTACGTTACTGTAACAACTTTCTAAAACTATCCAATCACTGAACGTCACTTTCGTTCCCTTATATGCATAACTATCTACAGTATCCCCCTGCTGGCCCAGGGTGAGAACTTCAGTACATAACAGGCCCCATTACCTTCGGTAGCTTAGGGCCTCATCAAACCTAAATCTGGGGGGAAAGTTCGGGAATCGCTGGATTAGGGCTTGTTTTCCTGGAAATTTCACAACTGTGCTGAGGCATATGTGTGAAACTAATCCGTCTCTGACTGTGTTTCATATTTGGATTCATGCTCCCCATCCTGATCACAATAAAAATAAATAAAAATTAAGATTTATTTTTTAAGTGAATCTTGTACAGATAGAATAAGGAAATATAGCGAAATGCAACAAAATACCGTGCAGTTTATTGGTTTTTTTAACAGTACAGTGGTACCTTGGTTCCTGAACGGCCTAGTTGTCGAACAAATCGGCTCCCAAACGCCGCAAACCCGGAAGTGACTGTTCCAGTTTGCAAACGTTTTTCGGAAGCTGAATGTCCCAACGCAGCTTCCGCGGCTTCCGATTGGCTGCAGGAACTTCCTGCAGCCAATCAGAAGCCACGCTTTGGTTTCTGAACGGTTTCGGGAGTTGAACGGACTCCCGGAACGGATCAAGTTTGAGAACCAAGGTTCCGCTATATAATGATTACGTATCAGTTCAGATTATCATTTCTCACTTGCGTGACTAAAATTGCTTCTAGTACTGCTTTTCCAGCACCTTAGCACTTAGTTCTGATCCCAGTATTGCACAAAGGACGTGGGTGGCGCTGTGGGCTAAACCACAGAGCCTAGGACTTGCTGATCAGAAGGTCGGCAGTTCAAATCCCCGCAACGGGGTGAGCTCCGGTTGCTCGGCCCCTGCTCCTGCCAACTTAGCAGTTCGAAAGCACGTCAAAGTGCAAGTAGATAAATAGGTACTGCTCCAGCGGGAAGGTAAACGGCATTTCCGTGCACTGCACTGGTTCAGCAGAAGTGGCTTAGTCATGCTGGCCACATGACCCGGAAGCTGTACGCCGGCTCCCTCGGCCAATAAAGCGAGATGAGCGCCGCAACCCCAGAGTCAGTCACGAATGGACCTAATGGAGCCGGCCCTTTACCTTTACCTATGTCAGTATTCCAGTGGGAGTCTCTTTTCCAATCCCACGACCTCCCCAGATTTTTCTTATCACAAGCTATATCGTCAGCTTTGCAACCCCATTTCCTTGCTGTTAATACTTGTCCCCCTTTCCTACAGGGAGTTGATGGAGGGCCCCAGCCGCTCCTCTGCCTCGACCTTCATGCCTTTCTCCTGGTTCACGGACAGCGGCAAAGGCTCCGCCTCCTCAGGAAGCACTGCCTCCCCCACCTCCTCCCCCAAGAACGAGGCCTTCAGCCGCAAGAAGTCTGCCTCACAGGTTATGAGTCCGTCTGATGGGTAATGGGCTGGTACCCCAAGCCCCATACTAGGGCATGGTTGGCAGTGGTGTAGTGTGTGTGTAGGGGTCACAGGGGTGGTTGCCCTGCAGCCTTATTGGAATTCACCGATTGGGTCTGCGTTGCTCCCGGACATGAGGAAGGAAGTCAAATGACACCAAGGGTTGGTTCAGAGAAAGAGTTCTTTATTTCTGCTCTCCGGGACAGCAGAAAGACACCTGCGTGGTGTGTCCACGGCAAGTCCAAAGAAATGAGAAATTTCATGCAGCATATATATCCTCCAGGCACCCTCTCCCTCCTTCCCCAGGAATCCAACCACGTCAGCCTATACACGCAGGTTGACATCACATATGTTCCTTCTCCGGTATTCTTTTTTTTTTTTTAATAAATTTTTTATTGAGTTTTCACATTTTATATAGACATAACAGACACAAAAAGACAAAGACAAACATGTACAGTTTCAAATTCTTACTTTCATAACCACGTTCTCTGACTTCCCCACCCCTCCCCTTCATGCATCCTAATTCCAGTAATTTGTTCAGCAAGTTCTTATCTCTTTACAATACTAAGTCATATTTTTAACTTAATTCTTCTTGATTAACCAAATTTAATTTATATACATCAATTATGATCATTACAACCTTTCCAAAGGTCGACCTAAGTTCCCTTCCACCAATTTCCCAATTTTCATATTAATTACTACACATAATAACTAAACATAAAAATCATAAAATAATACTGCTTTTAGATTCAAAAAACTCTCACCCCCCTCTTTCCCGGTTTCGATCCCCCAAAGAAATGTCCACAAATGTCAGTTCTTAGCCTGGATTTCTCACGTCCGAGGCCTTCAAATCTGTATCAGTCCCTCTACGTCGGTTTTGTTGGTAATCCTTTATGTTGGCCCTCAGATTTCGAAGACGCTCTATCTCAGTAAGATCAATGTTTCTTCCAGCCAGCCCTCCAAGTCCAAAAGCAAAAGCGGAGCCCCAATCACATTTCTTGCTTCTTTTAAGTCCAAATAGTCCAATTGTCCCAAAGGCTCCCTCTTTCTTCTTGCACAAATTTGTAATCCATAGTTCTTTCGATCTCCCCATAAGGGGATCTCTCCCTTCTTCATTCTTGATTTTCATCCAAATTCTCATTATCCATGTCTTGTTTTCCTTATATTCCCCATTTATAGGCTTTTGGTTGGCCCTTTCCTGCTGGAGTGTTTCCGCTCCTCCTTCCCTCTCTTCTGGCTCTAAAAATGTCTCTTCTGGTTCAGCTGCAGAATTTTCCTTTGTCAAGTCCATAACACAGTCAACAGGGTTGCTTACTTTAAAATTCAAGGTCGCCAGCTTTGTAGCCATAGCTGTGCTCTGGTCTTGAAGTTTTCCCACGAGAAAGAACATTTTTTCCAACTCGGCTTGTAATTTTCCATCTGCAGCCATTGTAATGTCTCAGAATCCCCCCTAGAGGGATTCTGGTTACTTAATAATCCTTCTCCAACAGTCGATTGCTCTTACTTATTTCTTCATTGTTTCCAACAACTTTAAGTCAAATGTAACCCATCTAGTCCACAAAGATAATAAGTAACAGATTTTTCTAGCTTATACAGCTCGTTTGACAGCTCGTTTGACAGCTGTCAAACTCCTTATGTTTCCTCAAACAGGCTCACTCGCGGATCGCTCCCGGCTCAGGGGGGGGGGGTGTACGACTTCTAAAATTCAGTTCTTATCCTCCAGCACAAAAACTTGCCAATCGTGAAATTAATAACTTTTATCTCACAAAGAGAAAGACAGTCTCTCCACCTTGGTTATCCGATTCTTGCTTTAAATGACTACAGAAAGGGGGGTGCGGACTTCCTTTTAGCACACCCCCGGTCGTACCAATTTCAAGGGAAAGAAGGTTTTTAGATCCAAATTCCGTACTACTCACGGGTTATTTCTTTTTCAGTCCAAATGTTCAAGGAAAAAAGTCAGCGCTCTCTGGCCATGGCTCGCGGCTTCACTCCACTGAAGTAGCGGGCCAAAAGGCTTCTTTGTGGGTCGGGGGGTGCAAATGGTGCCTGCCGAGTCACCAAGTCCACAGGCATCCGCGCCTGTGGTTTCTGAGGGTCCCCGCGTGGCAGCCGCGGCAGGACCCATCCTCAGTAGAGCCGATTCCCTCCGGAGCTCGGAGGGAATCCACCATTAACCGATCGCGCTAACCCGGAAGTCCCCTTCTCCGGTATTCTTAACCATAAAAGGGTATTCCTTCCTGTACTTCTGACCATAAAAGGGTATTCCTGTTCCTACTCTTATCTTGGAGCAAGAGGTCACCAACTCCAAGAACACACTCTGGCACTGTTCCCGGACTAAGTCTGTGCGTCAGAACGTAAGATAAGACCTAGACATGTCATCCCTACTCCACTGGAACAGCCAAGGTCATCCTTGCCGTCACGAACTGATAAAGGATAGGGCTCTGAGCACTTGTTTATACAGCCGGGTTTTTGTTTATACATTGACTCAGAGCTCAAGTTAATGGATTTTAGCTAAGGAAAAATAGGGATTTTGGTGCCCGTTTTAAACACAGTCAGTTTTGGGTTTGGGAAACCCATTCCTTCAGCCCCAGGTGCAAAATTGTTAGGGGCACAAAATGTCAGCACCCGGTGCTGCCTAAATACAGTTGCTGGGCTCCGTTGAAAACGGCTTCTCTGTGCAAACCAGGAAGGGAGCTTTCCAGACAACGAAACAACTCTTCTTAACTCTGCGGCTGCAACCTCCTGGGTGCCGTTGGTGCTGTTAGGCAGTTGAATGTGCATGTGTACTCTGTCCTTTTCCCTCCCTCCTACCACCTCCACACTGCCCCGGGCACTGACAACCCACGCTACACCACTGACAGCTTATGCTTATGCTGTTTTGGTGAGGCTGGGAAAGGGCAGCTTTTCCTAGCAAGCGTGAGCTGGGTTATTGGAAAGGGGGAAATTCATCGCCAAATGAGGAGACCCAGATTTGCATACAGTTTGTGTATATAGGTGTTGTGTGTCGTTGCTCCCCCCTCCCCCGGTTACACATGATCAACTCGTGTGCAACCACGTATATGCGTGGCACTGGGAAACAAATAAATAGGTTCAAACCAGGAAATGGAGAGCCGGAGAGTCCTTGTGCTTGAGAGGACATCCTCCCTGGAGCCCAGAGAGGATGTCAATGAAGGCAGAAGAAGCCCAAAGCGACCAGAGGTGCCCCATGGGGCTTTATTTAGGCTGCTCAGCCTTCCTGCCTAGCAGCAGGCTTATGGGATAGCGCAGCAGCTTTAGTTGAGGAGAGAGTTGTGTGAAGAGAGAGAGCAGGAGCAAGAGCAGAAAGGAAGAGGCATTTAGAGGCCTGACACGGGTGGCGCTGTGGGTTAAACCACAGAGCCTAGGACTTGCCGATCAGAAGGTTGGTGGTTCAAATCCCCGCGACGGGGTGAGCTCCCATTGCTCGGTCCCTGCTCCTGCCAACCTAGCAGTTCGAAAGCACCTCAAAGTGCAAGTAGATAAATAGGTACCGCTCCGGCGGGAAGGTAAACAGCGTTTCCGTGCGCTGCTCTGGTTCGCCAGAAGCGGCTTAGTCATGCTGGCCACATGACCCGGAAGCTGTACGCCAGCTCCCTCGGCCAATAAAGCGAGATGAGCGCCGCAACCCCAGAGTCGGCCACGACTGGACCTAATGGTCAGGGGTCCCTTTACCTTTACCTAGCCTCTTGCATGATTTTTGCATGTGTACAGGCCTCCAGAATATAGCCCCCGCATGTGTGGTGTTATTCCTGCATAAGACTGGTGTGTCCGTGTGTCCGTCCCCCCCCCCCCTTGCCTCCGGTACAGTAATTGTTTGTCCATGTGACACTTTTCTGCAGTAAACCATGCTCAATGTACCGCATGCCATCAAAACGACCAGCTAATTCTGTAAGAATTGCAATCTACCGCAACATTTATAAACAATAATGCAAATATAAACAATTTTTTATTTATTTATATTTTTTTATACCCCGCCCTCCCTGGGCAAAACCGGGCTCAGGGCGGCTAACATCAAGTATAAAAACAATTGATTAAAATACAACTTAAAAACAGGATTAAAGTACAACTTAAAATGCAGCCTCATTTCAGTGGAAGCCCAGATCAAAAACTGTTTTGGGGTGAGAAAACGTCAAATCTTCACCAAGGCCAACTATCCAGACTGGTCCTGCGTGGGCCAGAAAAAAACAAAGTGCCGGGGAAGTCCCCAAATAGGGGTTCCGTCACAGAAGGAAAAGGAAAGAGGGGGAGGGAATCAGGCTGGTTCCAAGCCAAAGGCCAGGCGGAACAGCTCTGTCCTACAGGCCCTGCGGAAAGAAATCAGATCCCGCAGGGCCCTGGTCTCATGAGGCAGAGCATTCCACCAGGCCGGAGCCAGTGTTGAAAAGGCCCCGGCCCCTGTTGAGGCTAATCTGACTTCCTTAGGGCCCGGGACCTCTAGAATATTACTATTTATGGACCTTAAGGTCCTCCGCGGGGCATAACCAGGAGAGGCGGTCTCATAGGTACGAGGGTCCTAGGGTCCTATGAATAAATATTCAGTGAAAACACTCGCCGATAGCAAGAGCTAACAATAAAGAATAAGGTGCGGATAAGTAGCAAACTAGAACACATATCCCAAACTGAATCTTGACCCCAGCAGCAACCCCTAATCGGTATCTCACCCCGATGTTTTCCTGCTAGGAACCATAGGCAGCAGAAGCAGCCTTTGTAGCTGGAGTCAGTCAGCCCCCCCCCACCCCCGGCCTGGTCGAAAAGGGCCAGGGTGAGAGTCACCTTGCAGGAATTTTCCTTAACCCTTCTCTGTCCTGCCAACAGGAATCTACCCTGAGTGATGACTCCACCCCTCCCAGCAGTAGCAGCAGCCCCAAGACCCTGAGCGGAGCTCATCCTGAGACGACAAAGTGCTCCTACCCCTACCACACCCTGTCCCAGTCGTCTGATGAGGTAAGTCCCCTGGCAAGCGATGCCCTGTTGCACCTGGGTATTTAGAACCATCTGCGCAATGCCACCGATATCTCCGCCAGGGACGTGGGTGGAGCTGTGGTCTAAACCACTGAGCCTCTTGGGCTTGCCGATCAGAAGGTTGGCGGTTCGAATCCGTGCAACGGGGTGAGCTCCAGTTGCTCTGTCCCAGCTCCTGCCAACCTAGCAGCTCGAAAGCACGCCAGTGCAAGTAGATAAATAGGTACCATTGTGGCGGGGAGGTAAACGGTGTTTCCATGCACTCTGGTTTCCGTCACAGTGTTTCATTGCGCCAGAAGCGGTTCAGTCCTGCTGGCCACATGACCCGGAAAGCTGTCTGTGGACAAATGCTGGCTCCCTCGGCCTGAAAGCGAGACGAGTGCCACAACCCCATCGTCACCTTTGACTGGACTTAACCGTCCAGGGATCCTTTACCTTTTTACCTCCTTCCAGTCTGCCCTTTAATGAGGACTAGTAACGTTTTTCTCTTGGATCCTGAACGCACCTGTTTTGGCTCAACCTGCTGTTCTTGAGAGCCGATATCTTGAGCAAAGGCTCACCAGCGCTCAGCCATGTGAACAACTAATAAAATAATCAGGGCCTCTGAGCATGGGCAGAATACACCACTCACTACCGACGGCAGCCCAAGCTCTCCTTTTATATTGTAAACCGCCCTGCGATCCTCAGATGGATAAATTTAATCAGTGCTGGTTTTTTGGAAAAATAGTGCCAGAATTCATCATTCTCTTAGAAGGACAGTGGTGCCCACCTGAGAGGTGCCTGAACTGAGTTCCAGTGCATTCCATCGGGGGTTGGGGGTCCTGAATTTAATAAATAAGTAAAAACTAAAACATCAAGATGCATTATTACTATTACTATTATTATTATTATTATTATTATTATTATTATTATTATTATTAGTGCTTTTCTTCTAGCAGAAAAAGGTGCCGGTACTATGTACCCCTGAGTACCCCAGAAAACAACAGCAACACTGATTATCATCATCATCATTCATTGCATACTCTCATAATCCTCTCTGCAGTTCCTGGATGAGCCTCTGAGTGCAGCTTCGACGTGGAGCAGTCAGAAAGTGGGACAGTGGTTGGAGAGCTTGAACCTGGAGCAATACATGGCAGAATTTGCCGCCCAGGAAGTGGACGGCCAGCAGCTCCTCCTCCTCGATGGAACCAAGCTGAAGGTGACGGAAAAGAGGGGTGAGGGGGGTTTGCATCCCAGCCACACTCCTGCTTTGCAAGCTCTGCTGGCGGGATGGCAATGCTTTTCTGCTTTAGTGGACTGCAGAGAGCTTTGGGGTTCTTTCTTTGACCAGTGGGTGGCTGGCGAGCCGCTGGTTTATACCACTAAGGTGGGTTTGGCTCTGACATGGTCGCTAGGGATAGCCTAACTACTGTTGCCTATGCTCTGGTAAGCTCAAGGTTAGATTACTGCAATGCGTTATACGTAGGGCTGCCTTTGAAGGCGGTTCGGAGACTTCAGCTGGTGTGGCCAGGTTGCTCACTGGAGCAAGACGGCTTGAGCATATTACACCGATCCTGGTCCGACTGCACTGGCTACCAATTAGTTTCTGGGCCCAATTCACAGTGCTGGTTTTCACCTATAAAGCCTTAAACTGCTCAGGACCGTAATACCTCAAGGACCGCCTCTTTCCATATGAACCTACCCGGACCCTGAGATCATCTTCTGAGGCCTTCCTTCGTGTGCCTCCTCCTCAAGAGGTCCGGAGGGTGGCAACACAAGAACAGGGCCTTCTCTGCAGTGGCTCCCCGTCTGTGGAATGCTCTCCCCAGGGAAGTTCGCCTGGTGCCTTCATTACACGCCTTACGTGCCAGGCAAAAATGTTCCTCTTTAACCAGGCCTTTGGTTGATCCAATTTACATCCTATGCCCTTTTAAAATGTGGCTCTTTGGGAGGGGGGGAGGTATTATTGGATTATTGATTTTATTTTTATTTTATATACTGTGATCCTTTTATGTGAACTGCCGTGAGACCTCCAGGTATAGGGCGGTATATAAATTCAACAAATAAAATAATAATAATAATAATATCCCCCTTGCAGATAAGGTTTGATACAGATACACAGAACCTAATTTTTTTAGCGAGCACCTAATTAACTTTTCCAGACACTGCAAAAAAAGGTGGCAAAAGTTATTTAGGACGGCACCTGCAGAATTAAAATGAACTCAGGAACTTTCAACGGGCAAGGAATCCTAGGAGTACATGAAGCTGTTTTGTCTGGAATATTTGTCCATGTAACCCAGTGCTGTCTGTTCCAGCCGTAGCCAGGATGATGCCATCATCCCTGCTGGAAACACTGGCTCGGGGTTATGAGAGTCATCGTTCAAAAAATCGGGATGGGTATCACTGTGGCTACCCTTGGCCTGCTGTACCCAGCAGGGACTGTCACAGGGTCTCAGCTTTTTCAACACCTGCCATTTGATTTTTTTAAACCATTGAAGCCAGGGGTTGAGTACAGGACTCTTCTTTTGACAAGATGGCACTTTAGGATGAGAAAAGAGAAAGAAGAGCAGATGTACCATAATGTCAGAGACTGACAGGCCACTGGGAAGGAGGACTGGAGTCTGATTTGGGAAAAGGGGTCATTGATTTGCGGGGAAATTGGAGGCAGGGGAAGTTTCAGAGCTGGAGGGCTGAGCACAGGATAGGTCAGAAGAAGGGGAAGAAGAGGCAGGTCAGGCAAAGGAAGGACCCAGGTGCTTCCCCACCCTCTCCTGCACCATTTCCCCGGAACCAGGAGGGGACTGAAGAGGGAGGAGCAGAGGAAGTTTCCACTCAGGCCTAGTCTCAGCTTGTCAGGGGAGGTACATAAACCGGTGGAGGGAGAGTGGTCCCCTGTTGCTGTAACTGCTCCATAGAGTGTGGACCCGGGAATAGCTGCCTAGACACTAGATTGTTGTGCGTAGTTATCCAGAGCTGCAGAAGTGGCAGGGTTATCTTAAACAAGAGAGACTTAACTATCTGCCATGTTCATTCCTTTGGCTGCGAAGTGCCCTTGACACACATTTGAGTGTCTGACCTCAGCTTACTGCCTAGTCAGCCAGCTTAAGAACATCTTCTGTGAAGGTGGTGTCTGAGCCCTGACCTCCACTGCAGGAAGAACGGAGATACAGAAAGTGATGCTATTGCTGATATTCAGGAGTGTCAGCTTGGGCCCATGACTGTGGGTGCCCGGGGCCATGGGTGCCTTGCAGTGTGCACTGAAATTTGTGGGTGCCCAGCCCCTTCATGGGGAATTTTGTGAGTGCTCGGGTACCCAGGGCCCCAGGAAGTTGGCACCTATGTGGATATTTGTGTGGAATTTTGTGGGTGCTCGGGCACCCAGGGCCCCAGGAAGTTGGCACTTATGTGGATATTTGTGTGGAATTTTGTGGGTGCTCGGGCACCCAGGAAGTTGGCACCTATGTGGATATTTGTGTGTGTGTGTGTGTGTGTGTGTGTGTGTGCTGAGGACACAAACTTCTGAACTTTGCATGTTCCAAATTCTCCCGCCATGTCCCTGCAGGCTCTCGGCGTCAGCAACTCTCACGACCGTTCCCTCCTCAAGAGGAAGCTGAAGGATCTGAACGCGGCCGTCGAGAAGGAGAGGAAAGCTCAGGAGAAAGTGGAGAAGCAAAAGAAGCAGAAGAAGAAAGAGCGGGAACTGGAGCAGAAGAAGAGCTAAGCTAAACGGAGTGTGGGGGGCGGGAAATACGGGGGTGGCCGCTTCCAGGAGCACGGGGCTCACACCCTCTCCACCCACGGCGCATTTCTAGGGTGGGGGTGGGATGGATCATCTGCAAACTGGGAAACGGACGGGGGAGGGACCAGAAGCAGGCGGCGCCCTGCCGGCGAAGGTTACGGGTTTGGGTGGGGGCTGAACCTGCTGTGGAACCGGGCATGACGGAGATGGCGGTGGCAGCCGGACACCACCGCCGATGGCCGAGTTGGGCCACGGAGGAGAAGGCGATACCTCTGCCCAGTGGCGTCCTCACCCCCTTTCATTGCCTGGACGGTCCAACCGCATGTTCAGTGGGCCCAGGAGCCCTCCTGATGCGGGAAGGGCGGTGGCGCAGATGCGAACCGAAGCCACGACCGGCGAACACCTTCCGATCACACCTCCCGTCGACTCCATTCCGCTCCCTCCAGCGGCCCGGATGTGTCCGCGCCCGATCGGTGCCATTTGGGTGTCCCCTCACACCGCCTCGTTCCTGCGAGGCGGGCCACGGCTGCCTCAAGAGACACAAGCCACAGGTACACTTGTGCGCACAAACACACTCACACACGATTTCCCCAAACGGAAAAGGACGAGATGAATGCACAGCACCACGACCTTGTCTGTCTCTCCCCACGCCCCAGCCCTGCATCCTCCCTCCTGAATAGGCTCTGCATCAGGTCTACTCAGGCCTGACTTCTTCCCCACCCCGCTCCACCTACCTGGCGACCTGCATTGCGGAGAAAGGGGGCAGGGGCAGGCTCAGCCAAGAGGAAGACATGTGTGAGAGAGCCACAGATGTCTGGTGAATACACAATGAGGAACCACAAGGAATAAAAGAAAGTTTTAAATTGTTCCCAGGATGTGCTCCTATTTTTTTTATTATTATTATTTTGCATTGAAGGGGAAGTGGCATGGTCTTGTTGTTGTTGTTTAGTCGTTTCGTCATGTCTGACTCTTCGTGACTCCATGGACCAGAGCACGCCAGGCACTTCTGTCTTCCACTGCCTCCCGCAGTTTGGTCAAACTCTTGCTGGTAGCTTCAAGAACACTGTCCAACCATCTCGTTCTCTGTCGTCCCCTTCTCCTTGTGCCCTCCATCTTTCCCAACATCAGGGTCTTTTCCAGGGAGTCTTCTCTTCTCATGAGGTGGCCAAAGTATTGGAGTCTCAGCTTCAGGATCTGTCCTTCCAGTGAGCACTCAGGGCTGATTTCCTTAAGAATGGAGAGCTTTGATCTTCTTGCAGTCCATGGGACTCTCAAGAGTCTCCTCCAGACCATAATTCAAATGCATGAATTCTTTGACAATCTGCCTTCTTTATGGTCCAGCTGTCCAGTGGTGGGGTAGGGGCAGCAAAACAGAAAGTGCAGTCTCCAGTATTATTTTACAGTGGTACCTCGCAAGACGAATGCCTCGCAAGACGGAAAACTCGCTAGACGAAAGGGTTTTTAGTTTTTTGAGTTGCTTCGCAAGACGATTTTCCCTATGGGCTTGCTTCGCAAGACAGAAACGTCTTGCAAGTTTGTTTCCTTTTTCTTAAAACCGTTAATACAGTTGCGACTTGACTTCGAGGAGCAACTCATAGCACGCGGTGTGGTAGCCTTTTTTGAGGTTTTTGAAGACTTTGGTGATTTTTGAAGCTTTTCCAAAACTTTTCCGACACCGTGCTTCGCAAGACAAAAAAAATCGCAAGACGACAAAACTCGCGGAATGAATTAATTTCGTCTTGCGAGGCACCACTGTATTGTTTTCTTTTTTGTCATCAAAACTGCCGAGCTCTTTAGCGCAGAGGGCATGGGGTGGCAAGAAAAATTGCTCAGGGCTGGCTACCCCAATTTTAAAAGGTTTGCAAGGGAAAAGTCGGTGCAGATTAGTCAGGTGTAGAGGCCAATCAATCAATCAATCAATCAATAATAATAATAATTTTTTATTTATACCCCACCCATCTGGCTTTTCCCCAGCCACTCAGGGCGGCTTGCAACAGAACATTAAAAACACAGTAAAAGATCAAACATTAAAAACTCCCTAAACAGGGCTGCTTTCAGATGTCTTCTAAAAGTCAGATAGTTGTTTACTTCCTTGACATCTGATGGGAGGGCGTTCCACAGGGCGGGTGCCACTACCGAGAAGGCCCTCTGCCTGGTTCCCTGCGCTCCAAAGGCTTGCGGATAGCTGCCTGAAGCCTGGAGAGGAAGAGGGGTCGTTCACACCAATCCCTCTTGCTCTCCAGGCTTCGCTTCGCTGGAGAGGCGCTGCACAGTTTTCCCTCTCTGCGCAGCACCCCTTCAGCGAAGCGGGAGGAGAAATGGAAGGGGCTCCGTTTCTCCTGCCACTTCGCTGAAGGGGCGCTGAGCAGAGAGGGAGAGAAATTTTTTCCCCCTGTTCTCCCCCCCCCCCCATGGTCCGGTGCGTCCTATAGAATGAAAAATACGGTAATTGTAGTTTCTGGGTCACCTTCAAAGGTAGCCCCACGTAGAGTGCATTACACAGGTACATGCAAATGTAGCAAAGAGCCTTTTCAAAGCGGAAGAGCAAAGCTCAAAAAGTCTTTTCAGGAGGTTGAAGAGAAATGGGAGGGACACTTTATTATTACTATTCGTTCCAAATAGCCACCCGCCCTCTCTGGCCTTTCTCTCACCACCTCAGTGTTTCAAATTGCTGCAGTTGTCTTCAGGACCTCATAACTCTAGCTATGTTTTCTTGTAAGCATTTTCTAGATCTTTTTACCTTTACCTTACCTTATCTACATCATGGATATGGGGTGGGTGTGTTTTTATCCTGATGAGATCCTCTCATCTCTGTGTATCAACTTCAGCAGCTGGGTGGGACAGCCCCCTTGTCAAGTTATCTGACATCTGATGATTGACACCTACCAAAAGTCCCTTATGCAACGCTTCACAAGCACCCAACAAGCTGCCAGTTCCCAGGTGGTTTCTCACCCCATATCCAGTTGATGGGCAGGTTCTGCCTCTTAAAGCATTGAGAACATTGATGAGCAGAGTTTTAATTTTAGGATATTGCTGGAGAATTTCTGGGCCTCCCTACCCTGCTCCTACTCCTATCATCACACCTTCAAAAAGAATTCTCCTGGCTGCAATGAGGACTAGAAACCTGGATTTTAAAAGTGTTGCAAACAATGCCCTTTCTCTAACAGTTAAGTCTCATCTCTTCAAGACTCTGCAGATCATACCCACTAAGAGTTTTAGCAAAGTCTTTGTTTTAGCAACCCAGCCAGATATAAATATTATTATTGTTGTTATTATTAGCTTAGGTCTTGTGTTTCCCTGTGAACTCATAGCAAGGACACAGACTCCTGTCCCCACATCACAGTGTGAATTCCATCCTGCTTTATTTTTAGAGCTGGAAATGTCAGGCTGCGGTGTGATTTATATATGAAAAATTTCACGTATGTGTTTTTAAAGACACGTGACAGGCACAAGTTGTCACTGCCTGGGCTGCTGTGATGTCACTCGATGATCTCACCAGTTGCAAGTGCTGAAAAGTAGAAATAAGCTGATCGCTTAAGTTCGATGGCCATCTGTCATGGATGCTTTAGCTGCGATTCCGGCATTGCAGTGGGTTGGACTGAACCATGATTCTACAATGGAGAAGTGTGTGCCTTTTAGCTTCTAGGATCCTACTCACACACTGTCACACCTTGAACCTGCAGTATCTGGGAAGATACTGTATTTTTCCATGTATGACTAGTCCCCCCCCCCAAAAAAAATAATGTCTAAAATTAGGGGGTATCTTATACATGGGGCCATCTCTCCCCATTCTCTTAAAACTGAGTCCCCCAAAATAGGGGGCATCTTATCGTCAAAAAAATGTGGTAATTTGGATCTATTATTTCTTCAAAGCTCAAGGCACAATAGTCCACAGAGGGATGTCCACACATGCTGAGCACGTTCCACGGTTATTCATTCTTCGAACACAACTCCATGCAATAAAGGAGAACAAACACAAGAGCTTTGCTGGCTGAATAAGAGGACTCGGTGTTTTTTTTAAAAAATAATTCCATGCATATGGCACTGGGAGTTTGGCGTCTGCAGAGAACAGAAGCCAAAGCTGCAGGGAACAGGAAAGAGCTCAGAGGATCAAAGGGACGCAAGACACACCTTGGGACCAGCGGTTGTGGGAGGAGACACAACAGTGCCTTTGCACCGGGTACATTGCGTCTCAGAAACCTGCCCTTGCAGAGCGTCCTTCGGCGTCTGAAGAAAGGACAGGAAAGGAGGAGTCCCTTTTCATGGACGCTCCCTTAAATGCTTCATCAGCTTGCCCCACGCTGGCAGGAAGAACGTGCCAAGACTGGGTGCTCTTCAGCGACTTTGCTCCAGAATAAAAAAAACACTGAAGCAAGGGAAGCCATACCTGGCATCTTGCTGATGGGACATCTATTCCTGAGGATGCCCCGATGACTGAGGGGTACTGCCCCTTGGGTCAGAGAGGCCTGAAAAGAGATGGCGGACAGAGTAGACGTCCATGGAAGGAACAGCCAAGAGCCCCTTTCCCACGGGGAGTTTTTCCTTTTCTTCTCCGCGGGATGACAAAAGCAAAGCACAAATCCATAACTCAATCCCCACCAAAGGAGCCCAACTATATGGGATATCAATGGCATGGATCTTTCTGCATGACCTAATGTTGCATCATCAAACTGTCCCGGTTTCTAAGCAGGATGGGGGACAGTGTGTCCTTCAAGATGGTGCTGGGCTTTCAACGCCAGTCATTCCTGGCCGTTGCTAATGCCAGCTAGAGCCAAAGGAGTCCGACATCATTGGAAAGGCCATATGATCTCAGTCTCTAAGATAACAGGGGTGGGTATTTATACTTGAATGTATTTTTGTGTTTCTTGCCAACGGAACTATCACAGGTGTCCAGAGAAGCCAGCAAGCCCCAGCGGCTCTCGCGTGTTACTCGACAGGCCTTTTGTTCACTAGCCTTGCCCACTGCCCGTGTGTGTGCCTGTGTGTGTTCCCAATGCCTGCTTGAATCAATATACACAGTCAAACCTTGGTTGTCGAACATAATCCATTCCAGAAGCCCATTTGGCTTCCGAACCATTCAAAAACCGAGGCGCAGCTTCCGATTGGTTGCAAGAGCTTCTTGCACTCAAGCAGAAGCCGCGCCAGATGTTTGGCTTCCAAAAAGTTCGAAAACCGAAGCATTTACTTCTGGGTTTTCAGAGTTTGGGAGCCGAAATGTTCCAAAATGGAGCCGTTTGGGAACCTAGGTTTGATTGTAACATCATTCATCCTCTTTAAACAATTTGTAAACCATTTTTCATACATTTAATTCGTTCTGGAGGTCTTTTCTTAACCTGAAACTGTTCTTAACCTGAGGTACCACTTTAGCTAATGGGGCCTCCCGTTGCTGCCGCATGATTTCTGTTCTTATCCTAAAGCAAAGTTCTTAACCTGAGGTACTATTTCTGGGTTAGCGGAGTCTGTAACCTGAAGCGCCTGTAACCCGAGGTACCACTGTACGATGCTCTACCACATGGGAAGACTTTCAGAGAGATTATTTTGATTACTCAAACATAACCATGGTTTGAGCCAATGCTTAAAACATTCATCATGCAAATACACACACACACGGTGAATAGGTGGTGCCATTTTTGCAAGCCTTACAGCCATGTCCTAATAATGTCAGGATTGCTGCCACTTTCTGCCACACCTAATGGAGCCCTCACTCTGCAGCTCCTCGAGCCACGAGGCACAGAGGAAAGTGATGAGAACACGCAGCGTGAGGTATAATGCTGTGTTTCTCACACGACAACCCTAACGGCTGCTTCTTTCAAAAACAAAAGAGGAGGGGAAAGCGACATTACAGGAACCTGTGACCAAGAATCTGTCCTGCATCTTGCTAGCCAAGGGCATTTCAGAGACAGACTCCAAATCTGAGCTTCAGAAGCACAAGGGGGTGAACCAAGCCTCTAACGGAACATTCTCCCATTCTACAATTCCTTGAAAAGTCAGTAAACGTGGGGCAACGAAAACCCAATACCAAAAAGTCAATCTGCAATGAAGCAACGCATCACACAACCAGGGAGGTGGGGTTTAAAATTTAATGGTTCTTTCCCCCCGATGGTTTGTCAGCGAGCAAAGAATACTGTGGCAGTTTTTTTGTGTCCGTGGTTTCACCCAGAGAATAAAATAGATCTATATATATATATATATGTACATGGAAACTTCCAGACAATTCGAGAGCGTGCCATGCAAGAGGTTCCAAGCAAAGGCTGGCTGGCAGTTGCTTGGGGAGCCAGAAGGTGAGATCAGAGGAATTTGGGGGAGGGGCGCAGGCGATTCCTGCTTAGATGAATTGGGGAAGCGACTGAACGGAAAGCAATGGCAGGAGTCAGATGGGGATGCTTTGCCCCAAACCCATCACCATTCCCATTTGCTTCGAACGAGGACCAGAAAAGTGGGACCCTGGCAGGAGCTACAGGAGAAGGAAGGAGGACTGGCAGAGGGAGGTCCTAGTCTTTGCACCTCCCAAACTGGGCGCCAATACTGCAAACAGTGACTTCTGCCTATCACTTCCACACACAGTAGTCAAGGAGACAATCCCTTTCTTCTCTGGGCAGAGACCGCCACTTGCTCCACCGGAGTTGAAGGGGGAAGCCCTCAACACTCCCCACCCCAGCCTCTCCCTCACCCACCACAACCCACTGAACTAGGCCCAGTTGCTTACGCAGCCATGTTTTTCCCACAAGGCTTTGCTACAGCGCCTCAAGCGACCTAGCAGCTCCGTGTGGCTCCTGCAAGCATCACGTGGGAATTCTGCCATTGCAAGGCTCGCCCAAACTGCCCACCCCGTTCGGGGGCAACGCTTTGGCTCACAGAGTACAGGGTGCGCAGGATTTTTTCCCCCACCACGAAGGGAAGCATGTCAGCATGAGCCTCACTAGGAGCAGATCTGCGCTATCACGAAACCATTTCAGCCAATGGTGGGTGGACAAGCCGATTTGAGCGGGGAGCCACCAGTGAAATTTTGAGCCCTCCTTCCAACGCTGGCACAGATCCCACTGCACACCTACGGTCTGTCTGCCCCTAGTGTGGGTACCCATTTCCCACCTACCCAACCCACAGTTAAAACGGCCTCTTTTTCATGTCAGTCCTCCCTAGCTGGGGAGTCATACACATTGGGAAAGGTACAGAATGTAACACAAGGGTTTCTGTGTACCATTCCCCCTCCCTCTTCTGCTTGCGTTGAGAAGCAACCCAGGTGGCCTTGAATTTTCTCAAACTTGCCTGCTCGTTTCAATAGGTTTATCTGCCTATGGTTGCCACTTCCCCTCTGTCCGCCATGTCAGGAAATGAACACAGACCACATGTGCCAGCTGCTCTGACAGTCCTTTTCTTCTTGTAGACTCCCCCCCCCCCCTTTGACTTTTCTCTAAATCTTACGTGCCCAATCCTTTAAGCTCTTCCATTTTACGGTATAATAATAATAATAATAATAATAATAATAGAAGATGGTGTGCAAAACACTTAAGTATGATCCAAACCACTCGTGGAAGGCAAACTCCAATCGGCTAGGCCAGAGGGCAGTTCTGAGGGTGGGGCAAGGAGAAGGAGAAGAAGTTCCATGCGGGGCTGTGGTAATATTTGTGAAGGAGATCTAGGCTATGTACTTCCAAAAATCAAATCTGAGAAGCTGCCAGGCTCCAGGCCAGCCACGAGCTCTTGCAGAACGAGGTGGGTTTGTGCTGGTGATGATCATCCTATGTTGCTCTTTCCCGCCCCAATGTTTCGGTGCCTCCGTCATCGAGGCCGGGCGTCGAGACACCGTTCCCTCGAGCGAGCAAAAGTCTCGGTCTTAGGTCACCCTGTACGTGGAGGTGTTCTTGGGCTCCGTACTGGGCACGCACCAGTCGTCGGCTTCCTGGATGGTCTGGTAGTGGCGCCAAGCCGATTTGTTGTACACCGGAAGCCGCTCGACAGAGTCTGTTGACAAGGCCTGGGAAAGGGACAAAAGCAGCATGGGATGAGGGGCTCCTGGCAGGGCCAGGTGCACGGCCAAGACACCTCCAATGGCAGCTCCGGGGCTGTAAGTGCCCAATCCACCGTGCCTTCAACCCCCTGTACCTGGCAGTGCCCACAGGGACCACCAGGTGACCACTGTGGGCCCTGCAAGTTGGAGAGCTCACTCTAAAAGGGAGAGCCAGTGTGGTGCTCTGCAGATGCTGGACTACAACTCCCATGATCCTCAACCACTGGCCAAACTGACTCAGGGAGATGTAGCAGTATAGATTTTTCCAATGCCAGGTTGTATCTTTGGGGTCTCTGTGTGTGTGCTTTAAAAGGTATGTGAGAGACAAGAGAGGTATGGGAGAGTCAGAAAAAGTAACAGCCTTCCCACAGTCTGGTCCTTGCCAACCAAGCAGTTCGAAAGCTTCCCACTATTTTAATAGCAACAGGAGACTCATGTGGAGTTCTCGTGCAGAGTCAACGGCTGAAGGAGGGTCACAAAAACTCCCGTAGAGGTTCTCCTAACCCAAACATGCATCCAAAACAAAGGTCCTCTTCGCCCGGGCTTCTTTTGGAACTCCCAGTGACACTTCAGGGCTTTCGGAAGAAGCCGTCAACAGGAAAAGTACAGTAAGGGGGGAAAGTATTTGATCCCCTGCTAAATTTGCCCGTTTGCCCCCTGACAAAGAAATGACCAGTCCATAATTTTTATGGCAGGTTTATTGTAGCTGTGAGAGACAGAACAACAACAGGAAAAACCCCCAGAAACCCAGAAGACAAAAGTCAGAGATTGATGTGCATTCTAATGAGTGAAATAAGTATCTGAAATAAGGAGCTATCAACCAGCCAGATGTCAGGCTACCTGGTCTCTTCCCTGTATGTAACGAGCTGAGATTAGAAGCACCTGCTGTAAGGGAGAGGTCTTACCTGTAATCCCAGCTCGTTACAGTACCTGTACAAAAGACACCTGTCGACAGAAGCAATCAATCCAGCAGATTCCAAAGTAGCCACTGTGGCCAAGACCAAAGAGCTGTCCAAGGATGTCAGGGACAAAATTGTAGACATGCACAAGGCTGGACTGGGCTACAAGACTAAATTCCAATAAAAATGTCTCTTACAGCTACAATAAACCTACCAATAAAATTATGGACTAGTCATTTCTTTGTCAGGGGGCAAATGGACAAATTTAGCAGGGGATCAAATACTCCCCCCCCCCCACTGTTAACACGTGTGGCAAAGTTAACGCCCATCCTTTAAGCCACCACCTAACCAGAAAGGTTACGAGTGCTCGGAAGTGGCTTTCCCTACCACGCCCACTTTCATAGGCACTATGAGGCAATGACCCAACTGATGTCACTTGTGGACTCTCTGCCCTTGGTTTTGTTCCAAGGCAAATGACCTCAGGAACATAAGGCGCACAAATCCTTGGGCCTTGGCTTAGCTGAGCCGCTCCAAAGCAGATGGCCTGCAGCGAACATCCCTAAGCTTTCGCTTCAAACGCGTGTTACGCTTTTCATTACCTGGCCGTGTTAACCACGCCACTGCTTCCTTGTGGTTTAAAAAATTTACCTGACTGAGAAATAATTGTTTCAATCTGCTTTTAATACTGGATTTTAAATCGTGGCAACCTGCGCCCTGGGACCTAAGGATGAACTGCAGGGTAAAGAAACCAAACTGATAACAATAATAACGGCAACTACAGCCTCTTGCGGAGAGATCCACAAAAAGACAAGCCTGTTACAAGGAACTGAGGTCCAGTGCTGAGGGCCTTCTGGCAGTTCCCTTGTTGCGAGAAGCCAAGTTACAGGGAACCAGGCAGAGGGCCTTCTCGGTAGTGGCACCCACTCTGTGGAATGCCCTCCCATCAAATGTCAAAGAGAACAACAACTACCAGACTTTTAGAAGACATCTGAAGGCAGCCCTGTTTAGGGAAGCTTTGAATGTTTAATAGACTATTGTATTTTAATATTCTGTTGGAAACAGCCCAGAGTGGCTGGGGAAACCCAGCCAGATGTAAGGTAAAGGTAAAGGGACTCCTGACCCTTAGGTCCAGTCGTGGCCGACTCTGGGGTTGCGGCGCTCATCTCGCTTTATTGGCCAAGGGAGCCGGCGTACAGCTTCTGGGTCATGTGGCCAGCATGACTAAGCCGCTTCTGGCGAACTAGAGCAGCGCACGGAAATGCCACTTACCTTCCCAGCAGAGCGGTACCTATTTATCTACTTGCACTCTGATGTGCATAAATAATAAATTATTATTATTACTACATTCATCTCTCCTGAGAAGCAGGAAAGGAACAGCTCCTCAGTGGGTCAATATGTGAAGAAACCAGGTCAGCCCTCAAAAGAAGGAAGTCACATTTGTGGGTGGGGGAAGGAAGACAAGGACAAGACCAACTCACCTTCAAATAGATGACAGCATCCGTCCCAAACCCCTCCATGGAGAAGAGCTGAAGGTCACCTTGGAAATACTTGGCGTAGAGTCTGGAAATTGGCAAGCCGTACCCAAAGCCAGCCTGGTTTTAGCAGGAGGAAAGGACAAGAATGTGGTTAGTAAATGGTCTTCTCTCTCTCCCCCCCCCCCCACTCTGGGCCCAGTTAAGAGCACATACCAGGGGCGTCCCTCCGGTCCCCAACTCTGGCTTGGGTGCTGTGGAATACATATAGCTGAAGAGTCGCTCTATCTTGCGCAGAGGGACCCCACCTCCGCGGTCGCTCATCTGCTCCAAGACAGGGAGGGGAAATAGCATCAATTGTGATGGCAGTAGGGGGGGCAGTTACTGCTGCTAGATGATGATGATGATGATGAAAAATAATGATGATGATGATAATTTATTATTTATACCCTGCCCATCTGGCTGAGTTTATTATTTATACCCCGCCACTCTGGGCGGCTCCCAATCGAGTGTTAAAAACAATACAGCATTAGATATTAAAAACTTCCCTAAACAGGGCTGCCTTCAGATGTCTTTTAAAGATAAGATAGCTGCTTATTTCCTTGACATGTGATGGGAGGGCTTTCCACAGGGTGGGCGCCACCACTGAAAAGGCCCTCTGCCTGGTTCCCTGTAACCTCACTTCTCGCAGTGAGGGAACCGCCAGAAGGCCCTCGACGCTGGATCTCAGTTTCTGGGCTGAATGATGGGGGTGGAGACGCTCCTTCAGGTATACTGGGCCAAGGCCGTTTAGGGCTTTAAAGGTCAGCACCAACCCTTTGAATTGTGCTCGGAAACTACTGGGAGCCAATGCAGATCTCTCAGGACTGGCGTTATGTGGTCCTGGCGGCCACGCCTTCTGAAAGATTTCCTTCTGAAACTCCTCCCTTCCCAGTTTCCCTGCTTACCCTGATGGAGAGGTCTTCTTGGCCCAGCGACACCATCACCTTGATGGGTGGTAACGTGAGGCTGGACTCGTGGCTTTCTACGGTGGCTCTCATGGCATTCTGGAAGGCAATGGAAAAACAAGGTTTCCCCTAGCCAGACTTTTCTAAACCAGACCTCCCTGCACCACTGGGTTGAATATTTCAGCTTTCAAATTCCAAAAAATGTTGCAACAAGACTTGGGCATTCAAAAGACACTTTGGTTGAATTAATATAATTTAGCGTTGCTCGGTAAGTAAACAGCAGGTAAACTTGCATAGAAATCATTAAAAATGATCCTCAAGTACTTGCAGTTATATATTATTATTATTAGTTAGCATGACCTGACATTTTCAGAAGGTAAAATCAAAATTACTTGGTTTTCTAAAAGCAGCTTAGGTGATTCTTCATCAAACCTAGACTTAGCAAGCTAAACACTGTCCAACCACAAAAGTAACAGAAGACTGGAATTCCTCACACCCAAAAGCATATTTTTAAGACTGAATAAATTTGGAAGAATTAAGAATTAAGCTTCACGCCCCTAAAAGGGAACACCCAACTGCCACAGGTTTGCTTCCTGCAGTTAGAATGTACCTCAGCAGTCGGCCATTAAGGACAACAAGGAAATGCATACTGGGGGGAAAATGGCCGACTGCCATCAAGGTAACTCAAGCAGGTAACTCGCTATGGATCCACAAAGGGATTAGGATTCCACTGGAAAAGTCAGGCGACAGTTTCCTCCAATTGCTCTTTTGCTCAGTAATATTTATTGTATTAAACAGACATGCGCGTTTGAGAATTTTTTAAAAAACGGTTATTAATCTCCTAAGTGTGACTTTGATTTATCGAAAGTACCAAGACTGCTTCCCATGCCAGATTAAGTGACGAAAAGAGGGACTTCCAATGACTGGTATTAGCAATTGTATTATAATTGGCATTGTTATAATGAGGCTATTATTGGACTGTAATAAATAGATAAATAATAATTATTATTATTTATACCCTGCCTATCTGGCTGCGTTTCCCCAGCCACTCTCGGCGGCTCCCAACAAAATAGTAATAATAATTTTAAAAGCTATAAAACATCAATAATTAAAAACTTCCCTAAACAGGGCTGCCTTCAGATGTCTTCTAAAAGTCAGAGAGCTGTTTATTTCCTTGACATGTGATGGGAGGGCGTTCCACAGGGAGGGCGCCACTACCGAGAAGGCCCTCTGCCTGCTTCCCTGTAACCTCACTTCCCGCTAGGAGGGAACCGCCAGAAGGCCCTTGGCGCTGGACCTCTGTGTCTGGGCTGAACAATGGCGGTGGAGACGCTCCTTCAGATATTATTATTATTATCAAAACCGCAGGGAAAAATTACCTTGAACAGTTCGAAGAGCATGTGGTACAGGTGAGACGGGACATAGACCATGTGGATGGACTGGTCAGGTTGGTTAGCTAGGAAGCAGGAGAGGAGAGGTCATTGAAAGCACAACGGCTGCTATTCTCTACCTTCCCTTCCACCAACCCGCCACGTGCAAGTCGCCCATGCTTCCTGCTGCATTTACCTGCCAGTTTTCAGAAATGCTGCTTTAGCCACACAGATTCCATGTTCAAGGTTAGATGTTCTGGCTCATGTCAGGTGCTGCCCCCAAGACACCACACCCCCAACGCCGTCATGCCAAAATACAGGATGCCTCAGCCACTCAATCAAGCAAAGAAGGGCTCACAAGCAGAGGAGACCCCTTGCATTTCTCTGCTCCCTGAAGCCTTTCCCCTGGCTCCTAGTTTTGCTCCCTGGGTGGCTGGGAGCCCTCCAAGACTTCCTTCTTTTAGTTCCCCATCAGGCTGACATTGGGACGCGGGTGGCGCTGTGGGTTAAACCACAGAGCCTAGGAATTGCCGATCAGAAGGTCGGCGGTTCGAATCCCCATGACGGGGTGAGCTCCCGTTGCTCAGTCCCTGCTCCTGCCAACCTGGCAGTTCGAAAGCACATCCAAGTACAAGTAGATAAATAGGTACCGCTCCGGCGGGAAGGTAAACGGCGTTTCCGTGCGCTGCTCTGGTTTGCCAGAAGCGGCTTAGTCATGCTGGCCACATGACCCGGAAGCTGTATGCCGGCTCCCTCAGCCAATAAAGCGAGATGAGCGTCGCAACCCCAGAGTCGGCCACGACTGGACCTAACGGTCAGGGGTCCCTTTACCTTTACCGGCTGACATGTCAGCGTTTCTATTGCTCTTCACAAGTCCTCCTCCCCCCCCCGACACACTTTGACATGCACAAAACTGCTCCCATTTCCCACAAGCACAATCCCCAAATGCCTCTACAGTCGTACCTCGGAAGCAGTGCCGGATTTACGTATAAGCTAAACAAGCTATAGCTTAGGGCCCCACTCTCTTGGGGGCCCCAAAAAAATTAAAGGAAAAAACAACAACTGGATGTACATCTGGATGTACTTCTGGGTTTGCGGCATTCAGGAGCCAAAACATTCGAGAACTAAGCTGTTTGAAAACCAACGTACAACTGTACAGTGGTGCCCCGCAAGACGAATGCCTCGCAAGACGGAAAACTCGCTAGACGAAAGAGTTTTCCGTTTTGGAGGTGCTTCGCTAGACAAATTTCCTATGGGCTTGCTTCGCAAGACGACAATGTCTTGCGAGTTCCTGCGGGTTTTGTTTCCTCCCCCCCCCCTTTTTCTAAGCTGCTAAGCCGCTTATCAGCTGATCTGATCAGCCTAAAAGCCGCTAATAGCGCTAATCCGTCAATGGGCTTGCTTAGCAAGACGAAAAAACCGCTAGACGAAGAGAATCACAGAACGGATTCTTTTCGTCTTGCGAGGCACGACACTGTATGTAATTCTAGTTCCTGCAGAAGCATCAGATTTTGCAAGCTAGTATAAAGCAGCGTTGGAGGTTATGCACGTTTATTCAATGGCAGAATGCAACCATTTGGCTGTCTGATATCAAATGTGTGCTGATATGTGTTCCCCTTTCATGAGCTGGACTCTCCATCCCCCCCCCCCCCAAATACTATTGAATGGTTGGGAGGGTCCACTTGCGGGCTAAATGCTTTTACCATCCTGAGCAGAGTGCCGCTGAAACAGACCAATCCCTCCAATCAAACATCGTGGGCCGAACAGATGCCTCTGGAAAGCCCACAAGCCAAGCATGAGTGCAACAGCCCTCCCATTCAAACTCAAATCCGGGGTATACTGCTCTTGAACATGGAGGCTTGATCAATTTAGCCACTGCAGCTTCATAGTTTTGGGCAGATTTCTCCTACGTGAATTGGGGTTGTCTGCTGTTAGTTAGTGGAACTTGGATGCTTTAATACATGGGTGATGAAAGTGGTTTGTTTACCCCTTGGTGATACCTGAGAAGCAGAACCACTATCTGCCCCTGTCTAGTTTATCTTGCTTATCTCCCACCGCAAACCCAGAAAAAAAGAGACCTATTGCTAATAAATTGTAGGGCTCTTCCTTCTTTCCAGAATGAACACGATGGGCTGCATAACTGTGAGGGAGAGATTGTTTGACTGCAAATGACCACTGAAAAATAGCAAACGAGAGCTTGTGTTTTTCTGTCTTTTATTATTTCAAGATCAGTATTTGCGTTCTGTCAAAAGGCTGCTCTGTATTTTATTAGAAAATACTGGAAAAGTGCAAAACCAATATCCTTATTGAACTGATTCAGTCCTGAATGCAAATAAAATAAAATAAAAATGCAAACATGCCCCCAAGTCTTGATGAAAGAGATAAGTTAAGCATCTACTCTAAGTTGTCCGTTAACTAGGATCCCCGGTTACTGCAACTTCCACGTTGCAAAGAGCTGCACCTGTTGAATTCTCCATGCCATGCCACCAAGTAAAGGGATGGGAGCTGCTATCGTTTGGTTTAGGAGGCAATAAAAAAAAAGCTATAAGGAAGGAAGCCGGGATTCTAGCAAAGCTTTAGCCACTGAGTCGCAATGCTAACCTTCAGGACAGCCTGCTGACTGAATGATTTACTTACTAGGCCACGGGTGAGCTCCTGTTCCAGAGGCTGAATTAAAAGGGGGAGGAAATGAATGAGGCCAAGAGTTGCTCTGCAAGCTGAAAGCGTGGACTTTCTCTCTTTTATTTCTTTTAAAAAGGAAAGCTTGGAGAGAAAGTTATGCAGTCTAAAACAGAAACAGACTACCCTGCGACATTTTCCACCCGTCAGAATGTTATTACGAAGCCCATTTCCCCAAAATGACACTCCAGCGTAAATTAAGGTCCTGTCTCTGCAACATTTATGATTATGAGCCTCATATTCAGATGGAGGAGTAGCACCTCTGTTTATCAGGAAGCCTTGCAAAACCTGTCTGCAGTCGAGAGGACCTTCCACAGCTGGCCTGCAAGCACAGTACTGATCACGTCTACTTAGAAGTAAGCTCTGCTGAGTACGACAGGCTTGCTCCCAGGTGAAGCAGTGTTAGGACAACGGCCTTCGTCGATGCCCACCAGCTCTTGGCCTATGCACCCCCGGAGCACCCATGTTTCCTTTATCACCCTGAGTTTAAATGAAGCCCCTTTTCAATTTTGCCGCCCTGCCTTCTGGCTCTGCCCCCTGCAGGACTCACCGTTTACTTCCTGGATCTCCAGGTCGGGAGAAGCCATGTAGTATTTGTCACACAACAGCTTGGACATGTCGTAAGCATCTGCGGCAGGAAGAGACACCCAACATTTTAGGTTGCTGCAGGAGCACAGTCTGCTTTTTTAATAATAAAATAATAATAATAATAATAATAATAATAATAATAATAATAACAATAACAATAATAATAATTTTATTCATTTTTCAATAAAAATCTTCCTGTTATTAACAAATCAGATCAAATCATATACATTAGCGGCAATTATAAATTCCAAATTAAATAATTTCCAGGGACTCCCCATGTCCTGGTTTCTAGAGGTAATAGATTTTATTTCTATTTTGCTTTCTTGCTTGTTGGTTCCAATTTCATAATTCTGATTGTCCATCTTCATTTTATCAATTTGTCAGTCTCTGGTAAAGGTAAAGGTAAAGGTAAAAGGTAA
The DNA here is from genome assembly GCF_965112155.1 of Podarcis liolepis. Taxonomy (NCBI): domain Eukaryota; kingdom Metazoa; phylum Chordata; class Lepidosauria; order Squamata; family Lacertidae; genus Podarcis; species Podarcis liolepis. Next base: position 36,183,004 of record NC_139573.1, on the reverse strand, counting down.
AGGGACCCCTGACCATTAGGTCCAGTCGTGGCCGACTCTGGGGTTGTGGCGCTCATCTCGCTTTATCAGCTGAGGGAGCCGGCGTACAACCTCCGGGTCACATGGCCAGCATGACTAAGCCGCTTCTGGCGAACCAGAGCAGCACACGGAAACGCCGTTTACCTTCCCGCCAGAGTGGTACCTATTTATCTACTTGCACTTTGACGTGCTTTTGTACTGCTAGGTTGGCAGGAGCAGGGACAGAGCCATGAGAACTCACCCCATTGTGTGGATCTGAACCGCCAACCTTCTGATCGGCAAGCCCTAGGCTCTGTGGTTTAACCCACAGCGCCACCTGCGTCCTGCTTCAGTCTGGTATGTGACTCAAAATCTTGTTTTAACAAGTCTTTAGATTTAATTAGCACAGTCTGTTTTTGGAACTCTTTTAAAATGAAGGTTTTGCTGCACGCTGGTATGAATTAGCAGGAGCGGCTGCTACAAGATGGGATTAGGGAGTATATTTCCCCTGATCTTCGCCTTAAAGACCCAGCTGGCCCCCCAAGTAATAAAATCACCATTCATCAAGTAATAAAAAGAGAAATAGGAGGCAGCGTGAGTTGTATCGCTTCTGTTTCTTTACCACGGAAGACTCTCTCTCCTCTTCTCTCTTGGTATTTCCCTTTGAATTGCTCTTTGGGAACACTCAAACTCAGCTATGAAAGAACTGCCTGGCTTCGGTTGTCTGTGCCCCTGGTGGTTAGACTACCACCAAGCATTGCATGTGGGGCTGCCCTTGAAGACAGTTGCGAATGAGGCAAGATTAATTGACCCAAGGCCTTGGGTAAACAGGAAAAGTCTTAGCTTGGTGTCAACAAGGCCGGCGCCAGGCGTGTCTATCTGTGGAGAGAATTCCACAGACTCCTGAAATGGCCTGTTCTCATGTGGCAATCCTCCTCACAGCCCTCAGGTGAAGGCCGTGTTCGAAACTCCCACTGTCCTAGGTGCATTTTGTGACAGGGAATTTCATTAGCAAGGGCAGTTTCTGAGCTCTGGGCACAGTACTGCACTGAAGATTTCAGATGAAAACTGTAGAGTGAAAGGAAACAAGGACCGTTTTCCTCCTCTACTTCCAGCTACTCTCTGAAGAGAAGAGACCCTCTTAAGAATATTAGGGGGGCGAGCAGGGGAAGGACTAGACCATGTGGAAAATGAACATAATACAGTGGTACCTCGGTTTCCGAACGTAATCCGTTCTGGAAGACCGTTCGAGTTCCGGAACATTCAAAAACTCAATACAGAAGCCTCAATATGGAAAACACAATACGGAAGCCGTGTGGCATGTTCGACTTCTGAGGCATGTTCAAAAACCGAAGCATTTACTTCCAGGTTTACAGCGTTTGAAAACTGAAATGTTTGTCAACGGAGACGTTCGAAAACCAAGGTTCCGCTGAATTTTAGCTGCAGTTCATTCATTTTCAGGAAGGAGCAGGAGGGGTGGGGAGACACATAAGATAAAAGCCCACCAACCTCTGACCACATCTGAGACGTTGCAGTTGGGATCGATGCTGCCAATATGCTTGGGGTGGGCCGGGTTGGTGCTGCCGTCGAAAATCAAGGCTGTAAGGGAGGGAAAGGGTGAAGTAAACAAAGGCAGAAACCGTGGCATGTGGCAACCATGACAGGACAGGCATGAGGAGATCTTGGCGCACCAGGAATGGGGGTTGGGCTGCCCCACGCACGGGCGACTTCACTTTGAGGCGGTGACAGGCCCCAGAATATGCAGAAGGAGAAAAAAAAATTAAACTGTTTTAAGTAAAGGATTGGGAAGCATGTAGGTAAAAGGTAAAGGGCCACCGGACGGTTAAGTCCAGTCAAAGGTGACTATGGGGTTGTGGCCCTCATCTCGCTTTCAGGCCAAGGGAGCCGGCGTTTGTCCTCAGACAGCTTTCTGGGTTGTGTGGCCAGCAGGACTAAACCGCATCTGGCAGAACGGGACACCGTGACAGAAACCAGAGCACATGGAAACGCTGTTTACCTTCCCCGCCACAGCGGTACCACTTTATCTACTTGCACTGGTGTGCTTTCAAAGTGCTAGGTTGGCAGGAGCTGGGACAGAGCAACAGGAGCTCACTCCATCGCGGGGATTCGAACTGCTGACCTTCTGACTGGCAAGCCCAAGAGGCTCAGTGGTTTAGACCACAGCGCCACTACTATGATACAGCAAGAAGGGGAGAGAAGGGAACTGCCGTGAAAAACAGGGTGGGAAGACAATTTTAGATTTGTATTGAATTGTATTAATTGGATGTAAATGTGTCAATTTTTTTGAAACCTGTTAAAAATTAATTAGCAAAAAAAGAAAAGAAAGCAAAAGGAATTGTACAAGCAGTGTTACAGACCAGGAACAAGGAGGATGAGGATTGGACAAGAATCCAAGATGGCTGCCACCGAACTCACTGTGCTGGTTAATCAACATGCGGATGGAAATGCGGCTCAGGTAGAAGCGATCCAGGAAGTACTGGATGTTTTGGTTGGTGACGGGGTCGTCCCCATAAGCTTCTTTGTACTCGATCACGCCCTGCGCCATGGTGGGGACCACATCGTTGTGGCGGTTACGGATCGTGACCAGGGCATTCGTGAATCTGGGAGGAGACAGGTCACAAAGGGGGTGGGGAGAGAGAGAGAAAGAAGAAGATATTCTCAAAAATGGGAGGTAGGTCTTCTGTCTGAGAGCAGAACAATGTCCTTCAAATTTTCCTGACAAGGCAGGGGCCCAGGTCTCCTATTCTTCACTGTGTGTTAGAGGAAAATCACTTGCCCTGCCCCATTAGGGCATCTCATTGGGGGGTGTTAAACATAATTTCTGCAGATTCCTTCTACGAGGGGTCTTTAAAATATGTTTTTTGAGGTGAGAGGAATAACAATCTGCTAATTTATGTGGTAGGTCTATGTCTGATGAAGATGCACATAAAACCACTTTTGGATTTTAATTTAACTTTCTAAAAATATTAATACATAACTGCAAGTACTTGTCAATCATTTTTAATGATTTCTGTGCAATTTTACAAACCTCTTGCTTCCCAAGCAAAGCTAAATTATATTGATTTAACCATAATATAATTTTGAATCCCCAAGTCATGTTCCAATGGGAGGAGACCAAAGGTTGTTGATATTCTCCATGCAGGAAAGATGCCACATAAAAAGTGCAGTGATGCTGTGAGGTGGGGTTCTTGTATGCGCTGTGCTCAACAGCCTCCTCCCTCCCCCCGAAAACCCAAACTCACTGTCCCAACGTCCCTTGGTCCTCAGGGTCTTTGTCCAGGAACACCATGATGTCCAGCAAGCTCTGCACGTACCTGGTAGGAGGAAGAGAGAAAGAAGAGTAGGGACCACTTGGATGGAAAAGAAGTTTGTGAAGAGTTGCCTGCAGCCTTCATGTACTGGGTATGTGAAGACCGCCAAGACCACATAACACTGGTTCTGAAAGACCTGCATTGGCTCCCAGTACGTTTCCAAGCACAATTTGAAGTGTTGGTGCTGACCTTTGAAGCCCTAAATGGCCTCTGTCCAGTATACCTGAAGGAGTGTCTCCACCCCCATCATTCTGCCCGGACACTGAGGTCCAGCGCCAAGGGCCTTCTGGCGGCTCCCTCAGTGCGAGAAGTGAGGTTGCAGGGAACCAGGCAGAGGGCCTTCTCGGCAGTGGCACCCGCCCCGTGAAACGCCCTCCCATCAGATGTCAAGTAAATGAACAACTATCTGACTTTTAGAAGACATCTGAAGGCAGTCCTGTTTAGGAAAGTTCTTAATGTTAGATGGTGTTTTTAATATTCTGTTGGGAGCTGCCCAGAGTGGTTTGGGAAACCCAGCCAGGTGGGTGGGGTACAAAAATAAATTATTATTATTATTATTATTATTATTAGTGTTAGGGCAAGAGGCTAAAGGAGAGGCACATATCTTTAGACCACAGAATCAAAGAATCATAGAGTTTGAAGGAATTGTGAGGGTCATCAAGTCCAACCCCCTGCAAGGCAGGAATCTTTTGCCCCACATGGGGTTCGAACCCACAACCCTGAGATCCAGAGTCTCGTGCTCTACTGACTTAGGTACACTCAGGGCTGTGGATTTGAGCCCCACGCTTGGCAAAAGATTCCTGCCTTGCATGGGAGGGGGTGGACTTGCATGACCCTCATGGTCCTTTCCAACGCTACAATTCTAAGATTCTTTGATTCTATGTATAGATCTATACAGTGGTACCTCGGGTTAAGTACTTAATTCATTCCGGAGGTCCATTCTTAACCTGAAACTGTTCTTAACCTGAAGCACCACTTTAGCTAATGGGGCCTCCTGCTGCTGCCGCGCTGCCGGAGCACAATTTCTGTTCTCACCCTGAAGCAAAGTTCTTAACCCGAGGTATTATTTCTGTGATCCGTGTGGGATGCAAGTTCGCGACCCGCGTCTGCACATGCGCAGGTTGCGATTCAGCGCTTCTGCACATGCACGACCGCCAATACCCAGAAGTAACCCGTTCTGGTACTTCTGGGTTTCGGCGATCCGCAACCCGAAAAAACACAACCTGAAGCAGCTGTAACCTGAGGAATGACTGAATTTGTGTTTGTGTGAATGTACATGCACAACAGTATCACCTATATTCCACCTGCCTCTCTCCTTTGGGTTCTGATCTGTGGGAAAGAGAGAGAGATGGCTGCATGGAAGGAAAGAAGCATATTTATTAATAATAAAGTATAGCAAGGAGGCGATGATAAGGAAACAGGCAGGTTTCAACGCCAGCTTGGGCACTGGGTGGGTGCAGGGAGAGAGGGTTTGCTACTATCAACTTGCCGCTTTTCTCTGCAGTGAGGGAATCGCGGTTTTCCTACGCCGCGTTTCTCCGGCAACTGCGAAGGGATGTTGAGAACAGGGCGAAGCGAAGCAAACAAACAGTCCCTCATCACGTGCTTCCCTCAAAGTAGGACAAAGTTCGTGCAAGCCGCTTAAAAGCAGCGGCACCTTCAGGCGAAGTGAAAACAAAACAAAAACCCTTTCCTAAAAAGGGGCAGGGGGGAGGAAGAAAAGGGGAATGAGGGAAACAGAAGTTAAAAGACCCAGGCAGGCTGGCAACCGGCCAAGCATCTTCCTTCCTTGGGAAACGAATCTGACAAGGTGCTACACTTTTCTGAGCATGCGTAGGGAGCCATGCGAGTGTGCTGCAGCAAGAAAACAAGCACAGAGTGTTGTGGCACCGTGAAGCCTCCTTTGCCAACCTGCCGCCCTCCTGATGTACTGAGGCGTTCACAAAGGAAGGATTGAACTCTGATTAATAAGAATACACACAGCGGCTTGAACCAGCAAGACTCTGGGAAGGGTGCGTATAATAATCTCTCTCTCTCTCTCTCTCTCTCTCTCTCTCCCCGAGTCTCTCCACCCCTTGGCCCAGGTCGTTTTAGTCACAAAAGAACTTTTTACAGAGTGTTCGTAAGAACCAATCAGATTTCCTCTGAGTATTTCCACAAACCCTAAGTGGGGAAAAGTTAAACTCATTAAAACTAATTAACATGCATATTTCTGGGGTAAACAAAGAACAGAACTACAAAGGAGAACATTTGGCAATCCCTGAGGTCATAAACAAGCAATATTCATGATAAGGAGGATGGCCAGGAGGACAGCGATCATTATCACCTTTATGTGAAACCTGTTTCCTGACCCTAAGATTAACATCCTGAGATTAACATAGTGGAAAGGCTACTTCAAAGAAGCTTGCCCACTATCTTTGATGACCCAGGAGCCTGCCTGGCGGAGCAACTGGGCTGTGTACGTGACTGGTAAAGAAAGAGAAATGGAACAGGGATGCAGAGGTGTGGATTGATCAAGAATCATATCAAAATACAGTGGTGCCCCGCAAGACGAATGCCTCGCAAGACGGAAAACTCGCTAGACGAAAGAGTTTTCCGTTTTGGAGGTGCTTCGCAAAACAAATTTCCTATGGGCTTGCTTCGCAAGACGACAATGTCTTGCGAGTTCCTGCTGGTTTTTCCCCCCTTTCCCCCCCTTTTTCTAAGCCGCTAAGCCGCTTATCAGCTGATCCGATCAGCAGATAAGCCGCTAAAAGCCACTAAAAGCCGCTAATAGCGCTAATCCGTCAATGGGCTTGCTTCGCAAGACGAAAAAACCGCTAGACGAAGAGAATCACAGAACGGATTCTTTTCGTCTTGCGAGGCACCACTGTAGTTTAAACCCAGTCAACGCAATGCTTTCATTGCTGACACAGATGGCTTACTCTATATTTGTTATAATTCCTCATAGCAATCCCACCTGATCACTGCAATGTACCTGGACTGAAACGCCCATCCGTTCCGCTGGCTGAGGCTGCTGCCACTTGCATGTGGAGGGCGATGGATGCTTTAAAGGCCAACAGATTTATTGTGGCATCAGGTTCCAAGCACAGACCTCACCTGTTCTCTTGTATGTTTACAGAGGTACCTCAGGTTACAGACCCTTCAGGTTACAGACGCTTCAGGTTACAAACTCCGCTAACCCAGAAATAGTACCTCGGGTTAAGAACTTTATCTCAGGATGAGAACAGAAATCGTGCGGTGGCGGCGGGAGGCTCCATTAGCTAAAGTGGTACCTCAGGTTAAGAACAGTTTCAGGTTAAGAACAGACCTCCGGAACGAATTAAGTTCTTAACCTGAGGTACCACTATATTTCTTAAGAGTCAGCCGCCAGGTTCACCCACCCAGAGGCTCACAGCTGCTGAAAGTGTTTTAGAGCACAATCTGGGCGTTTGAAACTACATGACAATCCCTCCCCAGCCCCGTTGAGACAGGCCACATCCCTCCTCAATGCCTTAGAATATTTAAAAATATTTTAAAAATCGGATTTTTTAAAATTTAAATTGGATTTTTAAAATAAAATGCTTTTGGAGGAAAAATCTTTCTAAAGATAGTTTTCTATTTAAGTTACATTATAGTCCAGAGGCTATTCATCAGGGAATAAGGATTTGTTTTAAGTTTTTCATGTGTGCTAAAACTCAAGTCGGTTTTTTTAAAAAACAACAATGTTTAACCACATCAGTTAACAAACATGGATACATATGCTATAATGTTACTGTTTTAGTTAAATAAATTGTTTAAATTGTTATTAAGGAAATGATTGTTTTTCTCCTTCCAGTAAAGTACAGCAGAAAAGTTGTCCAAATATAAAGAGTTAACTTATTAAACCTGACAATAATTTCGTAATTATCTACGTGTTTCTAACAGTATAACCAAATCAGTAATTTTTGATATAACTGTAAAACTACTCTGAAAATTTATTATTCCAAAAATAAACTGGTTGTAAATATTAAGATTATACCAGCAAGAGTGAGTCTATCTGTAAAAAAATGATTTAAATCAAGTCTTCCTGACTAGTGATTTAAATCGTGATTTAAATCAATTTGATTTAAATCAAATCCACCCTGCTTAGAACCTATTTCCACTCTGACACACAGACAGACACAAACACACTTTTGAGGATCAGGGCAAGAAAAACACTGCATTATCCTATGTGCTCCAAATCATTATTCCTAAACACATCTACATGACCCCAAGCAGCCAGTCCCATTACTGCAGGAGGCCAGCACGGCTGATGGGAGTTGTAATTCAGGGGATGATGGGAGTTGTAGTCCAGCAACATCTGCTGGTCCCTCTGCTGTTTCTTGTTTCTCTCACATAACAGCTCCCTGATCTCCACCAAAACCACCGGTGTCCTTCTAACTCAGAGCAGCCACCTTACCACCAAAAAAAGAGAAAAGAACGGCAGCCATATTTTCGGTTTGAGAGATTGCAAAAAGCCTGTGTGCTTCCAAGGCAAAACGGGGGGGGGGGGGGGGGAGAGCACCTTGACAACTCAATTATTGAAATGTAAGCACTTGTGGAGGGACACGGGTGGCGCTGTGGGTTAAACCACACAGCCTAGGACTTGCCGATCAGAAGGTCGGCGGTTCGAATCCCCGCGACGGGGTTAGCTCCCGTTGCTCGGTCCCTGTTCCTGCCAACCTAGCAGTTCGAAAGCATGTCAAATCACAAGTTAATAATTTCTTCTGGAGGTCCGTTCTTAACCTAAAACTGTTCTTAACCTGAGGTACCACTTTAGTTAATGGGGCCTCCCGCTGCCGCACAATTTCTGTTCTCACCCTGAAGCAAAGTTCTTAACCCAAGGTACTATTTCTGGGTTAGCAGAGTCTGTAACCTGAAGCGTCTGTAACATGAAGCGTCTGTAACCTGAGGTACCACTGTACATTTTTTAAAAACTCTGTGTGTGAGTCATGATACCAAAAGACAAGCCCCGAAGAGAAAAGTTTCTCTGCTTTGGTTTTTGGGTGCCAAGATGACAATTCTACAGAGGGTTAAAAGGTAAAGGTAAAGATACCCCTTGACCATTAGGTCCAGTCGTGACCAACTCTGGGGTTGCGGCGCTCATCTTGCTTTACTGGCCGGCGTACAGCTTCTGGGTCATGTGGCCAGCATAACTAAGCCGCTTCTGGCGAACCAGAGCAGCGCATGGAAACGGCGTTTACCTTCCCCGCCAGAGTGGTACCTATTTATCTACTTGCACTTTTGAGGTGCTTTCGAACTGCTAGGTTGGCAGGAGCTGGGACTGAACAACAGGAGCTCACCCCGTCACGGGGATTCAAACCGCCGACCTTCTGATCAGCAAGTCCTAGGCTCTGTGGTTTAACCCTTCAGCGCCACCCGCATCCCTTCTACACAGGGTTACCCGAGAGTAAACCCCTTTGAACTGAACAGGACTGATTGATTGATTGATTTAATTGAATTTATATGTCACCCTTCATCAAAAGATCTCAGGGCGTTTGACAGAATAAAATACAAGACAAAACACAAGAAAATAATTAAACCAAAACAACAAGAAGAAAACCTCAGTTTGCCCAGACATATTTAAAAGGCTGTAGAGTATTAATCAGCCAAAGGCCTGGTTTAAGAGGAACGTTTTTGCCTGGAGGTTAAAACTATATAATGAAGGTGCCAGGCAGGCCTTCCTGGGGAGAGCATTCCACAAACGAGGAGCCACCACAAAGAAGGCCCTTCTCGTGTTCCCAGATCCAGACCTTACGCAAAGGAGGCACACGAAGAAGGGCCACAGAGGATGAACACAGAGTTTATATTTCTGAGTAGACTTGTACAGAATGGCTTTGTAAAAGAGCCCTGTGAATGAGAAGCCCCTAGGGAACTGCTGAAGGGTGCCGGGCACTGTGAAACTGCCTTATATCGAGCCAGAAGACCTACTCCTCCAGCCAAGTAACATCCGCTTCAGGGCTGGAAAGTCACATTGGTTTGGCAGGCTGGATACTAAAGGAGCCTCTGATCATCCTCCGAGGCCTGTCTTCATGTGTCTCTTCCATGAGAGGACTGGAGGGTGGCAACACAAGAACAGGGCCTTTGCTGCAGTGGCTCCCCGTCTATGGAATGCTCTCCCCAGGGAGTTTTGGCTGGCACCTTCATCATACACCTTTAGGTGCCAGGCAGCAATTGTTCCTCTTCAGGCAGGGTGACTGACATCCGATGCACTTTTAAATGTGCCGTGGGAGGGGGCGTATTTTTTTTCCTTTTTTTAACTATCAATTCTTTATTGATTAAAAAATTTTCATGTCTATACAAACATTATGTACTATCTCTTAAAAGGGAAAGAAAGACAGAAAGACAGAAAGACAGAAAGACAGAAAGACAGAAAGACAGAAAGAAAGAAAGAAAGAAAGAAAGAAAGAAAGAAAATTATATAAAATAGAAAATTTATAAAGAAAAAAATAAAGAATTAACAAAGATAAGAAACAAAGAAATCAAATAAAAAAGGGGGGAAGAGACAAAGTAAAAGTACTCATCTGCACAATACTTCCCATCCTTCTCATTATACTGTTTGATATAACATTCTTTTTTACACAGGTTTACATTGTATAATATCATTTCTTTCTGCTTTGTATACATTCCTTTGATCTTTCCCTTTACAAATATCACTCAATTTCTGCTAACATGGAGTTATTTGTACAATAAAGTTTTACATAATTCTTAAATATGATCCATTCTCTAGTTGTTTTTTGTTTCGCTATTCCTCTAACCGATCCCGTCAGTTTTGCTAATTGCAGATATTCTAAAATGAGTATCTATTGGTTTGTTTTTGTTCTTGTTTTTATTGTGTACGTTTTATATATATATATATTGTGATTTTATCTGCCCATAAACATCTAAACAAACAGAAGGGACTCACCAGCTCTGCACCAGCTGAACGGAAGGGGTGCTGAGCACACGATCTGGGAGAAGGTTGATTTCCTTCATGATGTTTGCCAGCCGGACAGGGAGTTCTTGGCGGAGGAAAGTGAACGAGGTCTTCTCGCAGGCATTGCTAGATCCTGAAAAGAAAAACACACCCTGCTATCAGCTGTTCTGGCGCACGCCCCAAGGGAAAGGTTACGCCGCCAATATTTATTTATTTGACTGCTGCGTTTCTATCCCTTCTTTTTTTGCCCCCTCCAGGAGCTCAAGATATTATGCATGGGTTCTCCCCCTCCTCAAATAGCCCCCACAACAACCCTGGGAGGTAGGTTAGACTGAGAGGCAGCGACCAGCCCAAGGCTTTATGCAGGGTGGGGATTTGAACCCTGGTCAGGATTCCACGGGCCACTCTGGAAAGTTATTGCAAACCAGCCTGCGACCCCCAACAAAGGCCCCCTAATCGGAGGATAATCTATAAAATTCTAGCCTTGTAAGATCCAGATCAGGCATAGGCAAACTCGGCCCTCCAGATGTTTTGGGACTACAACTCCCATCATCCCTAGCTAACAGGACCAGTGGTCAGGGATGATGGGAGTTGTAGTCCCAAAAACATCTGGAGGGCCGAGTTTGCCTATGCCTGTTCCAGATCCTGCAATTAACTATGTTACCACGTACCTACAGTATTACAAGCGCAATATGCATGCATGCGCGCACACAAACACACACACAAATTATCTATCTTCCTTCACTGTCCCCTCCATATTTATGATGACAAAGGTTCTCATCAGGGAAAGCTCAGGTGACGCTCTTAGTATTTAAGGTGTCTTAACGGCTCTCTGTTGCTTTTGCGATGTTGGAGTAAGATAACAAACACGCAATAAGCTAGCTGCTCAGGCACTGCTCCTTGAAAGTTGCTAGACCTCATGATTGTAGAGAACTGCAAAGAAATGGGGAGCAAGTTTCTGCTCAAGATTTAGAAACGAAATGGTAGATTCAAGCAGTCAGGCGCCAAGAGTTTGTATAGCCACACACTTTGCCATTTCAGCTGCCGACAAATCCATTCACCCAGCTGCTACTGCTCCATTTCTGGGGTGGATTTCCAACATCTGCTATGGATTACCTCAGATTTCAACGTTTTCTGTGTTCCCTTACTCAATGGGCAAGAAAACCACTTCCTGGGGTAGATGGAAGCGCAGGGACAGAAAAAAACAGCACAATCCTAACCACGTCTACTCATAAGTAAGTCTTCTTCAGTTTAAAGGATCTTAAAAGGTAAAGGGCCCCTGACAGTTAAGTTCAGCCGCGGACGACTCTGGGGTTGCGGCGCTCATCTCGATTTACTGGCCGAGGAAGCCAACGTTTGTCTGCAGACAGTTTTTCCGGGTCATGTGGCCAGCATGACTAAGCCACTTCTGGCGAAACCAGAACACCACACGGAAACACCATTTACCTCCCCGCCGGAGCGGTACCTATTCATCTACTTGCACTGGCGTGCTTTCGAACTTCTAGGTTGGCAGGAGCTGGGACAGAGCCACAGGAGCTCATTCCGTCACAGGGATTCGAAGCGCCGACCTTCTGATCAGCAAGCCCAAGAGGCTCAGTGGTTTAGACCACAGCGCCACCCGCGTCCCTTTCAAAGGATCTTACTCCCAGGCAAATGAATTAGCATAGCAGGCCTTAATCCCTCACATGCAACTGCTGGAATTTGTTTTCGGTGGCGCAGCTTGACCTTGAAATCCAAGGTGGTTAAAAAAAAATACCCGGCTTATTTTACAACAGTCCTGAGAGCTTAAAAAGAAAAGAAAAGCAGAAACCACTGTAGTGCATTAGTAAGAAGCACGGGGTGGGGGTGGGGAACCAGCTTTTCATAAAGAAACGCAGGATCGGATGGTGTTATTTCCAAGCCCTGCCACCTCTGAATTCTATAAATCAAACCGTATGGAAACAGGGTATTTCTCTAGTAACAGGAGGGAGGTCTGCAGACAGCAGGGACGTGATGTGTTTACTACTGAAGCAGATCTGTGGAAGCAATTTATGCTGTCAAAAAAAGAAGGAAAGAACCCAAGGTGAGAGCGTTGGGCAGGGACAGGGAAACAGGGGGAACTGTTCAGCAAACAGAGGAGGCAGAAAAGCAAGCAGAGGACGTGGGAGAAGGCAAGCTGGGCCCCATACACCCAAAGGTTTTTCCCACCGCCCCCACCCCTTCCATCCAAACTCTCCACCGAAGGAAACCTGCACACAGGTCAAAGCACTAAGCAGCAAGCTGAGCTGTGCAAGCAACTGCTGGAAAGGGAGACAAGGAATCCATTGTGCATGTTTCCGTTTGCTACCGAGGCAAAGAGTGCGGAGTTCTTTATTTAGCCCCGCTGTTTTGAAAAGAGCGTCACACACCATCCTGGTAGGCTTGGAATGAAGCACTGCAGGGAAAACGGAGGGAGGGGGGAATTGGCCAGAAAAACCGGCAAGTGGGGCTAGGGGAGGTCTTGACGCTGAGGATCCCCCAATCAGCACCGCTTGTCCTTCATATCCTTCAGAGGGCATCACACAATACTCCCCCCCTCCCAAATCACCAGCATAAACCCAGAACAAGGAGGAAAGGTCTTTGCAATTCACCAAGAATCGCTTCTGCCACCAGGGAACTTTGAAATATTGTCCGTCCTGCCCCTCCCTCTCATTCATCTCTGATGTCCTTTGGAAAAAGCAGTGTGTCCAGGTGGACAAGTGAGCAAATTCTGGCAAAAGGGGCACTTCTGAGAACACAACTTTAGAAGTTGTACCTGTCCAGATTTAGTCCAGTTGTTTGGCTTGCAACCCTGTGGATAGAGGGACACAGGTGATGCTGTCACTGTTCAGATTTGGGTCATTTAGCAGCGCTGAAACTATACGGCAAAGAGGCTAGCCCCCTGCAGGTAAAACTGCTGAACCAAATGACAATTTGAGGGGGGGGTAGGGGGCTGAATGCAGCAATTCCCTAGCTCAAATATATACATATTTAGCCCCCAGGAAACACTGGTCCCGTATTTAAGCAGAGCCTTCTGCACATCACAAATCTCTCAGAACCATGGCAATGGATTAGCAAGGAAGGGCACAAGAACTCTATACAAAACAGAATGTTTACGTACAGAAACGGGAACGATGCAGACCCCTTTTGGGGTTACCACATTTATCTGAGACACACAGGACATATTTACTTATGGAAGTGCACTCTGAAACTTGTGGAAGCACAGAGATCAGCCTGAAGTATCTAGTTGTGAAAATGTGTGTGTGTGTTAAAGGCATGCGAGCACTCAGGAGGAAGAGATTTACTGGACTGCATGGGAGGCAAAGAACAGGCTAAATTTGAGAAAAGTTGGGTGACTGGGCACTTATGAAGGTGGGGAGTTGCATGTGCATAGGAATGTTTATCTACTTATATAATCTTTTAACTGGAGATGTCATTGAACCCGAGACCTTCTGCACACAAAGTGAGCTATGCTCCCAATCTTCTCTCTCACACACACACAAATAAGAGGAAAGATCACCTGTTCCGGCTGCCGGACATTCCTCCATAGGTAAATAGGGAATGCTGTTCAGAGAGCCAGATTAAAGTGTTACTTGGTATATTTACGCAGAGGAGAGGTGTTCTGAGGTCATCTCATGATTCACCTGGTTATACGGAACTGTTTGATCAGCAACTGATCTACCAGGTGGCAATTCTGTAGGCAAACTGACCTGGCAGCCAATTCCACTCAACTCAACAGGACTTGCTTCTACTCACACTTGCACAAGACCACCACCATGTCAAACCTGTTCAGGTACCAGGGACTTAGAATAACTGAAACTGAATAACTCAACTTTGATGAAGTCCCAAGCGCAGGGGACGGGCTTAACAAGGTTAGGGAGGCCAAAGGAGATGCGGGTCCTTATAATCCAGTTTAGCTGGGCGCAGGAGGGTGGGGGGCAGCCGGTTCTCGCTTCCCTAAAGCATGCATATTATCTCACTTTCCCCCCTACAAAACACCCAAGGCAGCTAAGAAAAACAACGCAGCAACCAGTGGCTACAACTCTACATGCACTTACCTGGGAGCGAGTCCCCACCCCCCTCAAATCAGGTCGCGCTCGCAAGACAGGAATGTGCTCCAAAACTCCCCCTCCCTTTTAATTCACCATTAAAAAAAATAATAATCTATGGAGCAGAAGCAAAGCAGAAACGCACCCAAAGCTTCCCACCCCTTTTGTTTACCATTTAAAAAAACTTCTTGTCTGTCGCTGTTGTTTAAGTAGCAACAGAGCAGATGCAAAGAGATTTAAACACACATTTGTGCTGATTGACTTGTTATTTTTGGAGACAGCAGGGAGACCCGGCTGGTGGCCCGCGATAAGCCCGGCAATGCGCCTCCTTCCCCTGCCTGCCCGCCTCCCTCTGCCCGTCCACGCACCGAAGTCCAGGAACTGCTTCATGGAAAGCGGGGACGGCGAGAACTTGCTGAAGTGCTCGATGTACTTGGGTGCCCCGGCCAGCGCCGAGTGGCCCTTCAGCAGGCAGCGCAGGAGGCGCATCGCGGCGGCTGCACTGGCACCAGCCAGGCCCCGGCAGGCCAACTCAGCGGCCCTCCCGCCTTGCAAGAGCCGAACCCCACTCTCGGGCGGCTCAGAGAGCGACTGGCAACAGCCCTGGAGGAGCCGCCAACCCCGGAAAGGCACAGCCCCGCCCTCGCCTGCTCCCGGCCAATCCGAGGCGGGGGCCCGCCCACCCACTCCGACGGGCGGCCGCGGCGGAAAAAAACAAGACGTGGCCGGCCAATGGGAAGGCGCTCGGCACCACGTGGAAAAGGAAGGGAAGGGGAGACACGCCCATTTAACTCTTCCTTTTTCTGCCTGTTATGGTTGCCGTCGTCGTAAGGTGCTGTTCTAGAAGTCGTCCGATTTGTAATTGCCTGTTTATCGCTTCTTGCATCTATTATATCCAGGGCCGGATTTAGGTTTGATGAGGCCCTAAGCTACTGAAGGTAATGGGGCCCTTTGTATGTCCAGCTGTCCTTTGTCAATAACAAATTGTCGCTGTTTTTTGTGTTGAATATATGCAGAATTTATGGACCTAATAGGTATCTAAAGTCATTTGCACATCAGAATGTAGGCACCATATATATAGAAATGAGCAAACCAGTGATATTTTAGGGAGCAGGGAAGCAGGCCTTGCATCATACTTACTTGGGAGCCTAGGCAACACAGAACACTGTTGCTGTATGTAGGTTTTATTTTACTTGTTTTTAATCTTATATTTTGGAAATGTACACCCAGTTAGGTAAAGGTAAAGGGAGCCCTGACCATTAGGTCCAGTCGTGGCCGACTCGGGTTGTGGCGCACATCTCACTCTATAGGCCGACGGAGCGGATCTGGCATTTGTCCGCAGACAGCTTCCGGATCATGTGGCCAGCATGACAGCCGCTTCTGGCAAACCAGAGCAGCGCACAGAAACACCCTTTACCTTCCCGCCAGAGTGGTACCTATTTATCTACTTGCACTTTGACGTGCTTTCGAACTGCTAGGTTGGCAGGAGCAGGGACCGAGCAACAGGAGCTCACCCCGTCACGGGGATTTGAACCGCCAGCCTTCTGATCGGCAAGTCCTAGGCTCTGGTTTAACCCACAGCGCCACCCGCGTCCCATACATCCAGTTATTTTTCCTTTAAATGTTTTGGGGGGCCCAAGAGAGTGGGGCCCTAAGCTATAGCAGCTTGTTTAGCTTATATGTAAATCCGGCACTGATTATATTGTATGTATTTTATGGAATTACAATTTGAATTCCGAAGAACTCAGATTGTAAGTGTTCTTGGCCAACACCCTATGGTCCACTTGAATGAAGCTTGAGGAACACTGCTGGGCTGTGGACCGCGGTTTGGGAACCCACCTGGGTGAGATAATTATGCAGACTGGTAGTTTTTGAAAGCTTATTTGCTAAGGCTAGGCAAGAGCTCCGTCTCGGTCACAGATCGCCTGCCCAAGAGAAATACCAGCTTTGCTATTGATAAGCAAAAGCTTTGTAAGTGCACTTGCGAAGGCTGCCGTCATAGAATCATAGAAGAGTAGGAAGGAACCCTGAGGATCGTCTCATCCAACCCATTGCAATGCAGGAATGTGCAGCTGTTGCCCCATACAGGGATCGAACCTGCAACCTTGGCATTATCAGCACCATACTCTAACCAAGTGAGCTAGAAACTAGGAAGACTGGATGCATTTTTAACTTTTCTGTGCTGCATCTCCAAAGCAAAAAGCAGCTTCCAGAATAAAATACTACACTACGTTTGAATTGATAATTAATAAATCAATGATTAATCATTAAGGCAGGCTTCCTCAACCTCGGCCTTCCAGATGTTTTTTGGCCTACAACTCCCATGATCCCTAGCTAGCAGGACCAGTGGTCAGGGATGATGGGAATTGTAGTCTCAAAACATCTGGAGGGCCAAGGTTGAGGAAGCCTGCATTAAAGTTTACCAAGAGGTAAAGGTAAAGGGACCCCTGACCATTAGGTCCAGTTGTGGCTGACTCTGGGGTTGCGGCGCTCATCTCGCTTTATTAGCCGAGGGAGCGGCATACAGCTTCTGGGTCATGTGGCCAGTATGACTAAGCCGCTTCTGGCAAACCAGAGCAGTGCACGGAAACGCCGTTTACCTTCCCGCCGGAGCGGTAGCTATTTATCTACTTGCACTTTGACGTGCTTTCGAACTGCTAGGTTGGCAGGAGCAGGGACCGAGAAACAGAAGTTCACCCCGTCACGGGGATTCAAACCCCCGACCTTCTGATCAGCAAGTCCTAGGCTCTGTGGTTTAACCCACAGCGCCACCCGCATCCCTAGCAAGAGTTACTTCTGAATAAAACACAGACATGATTGGTCTGAGTGTGAGCTTCTTCTTTCCTCTTGGTTTACCAAACTTTGTCCTACACTTCGTCTTCCCACCTCTGATAAACCCATGAGTTACATCATGTGCGCTGTGTGGCTCACAAGACTATCCATCCACTGATGTCAGGTGATATTTCATTAATTGGACTTTGGTCAGAGCTCACATGTTCCACCTTCTTTGCTATTTGTGTAGTGTCCCCTTTATTTCTGCTGTGTTGCAAGCTGTTGCCTGGACTGCCGGGGCCTGTGCACAAGTATTACTGGTAAACAAGGCAGCCTGGATAGCCTAGCCTGGTTCGAGTATGGTGCTGATAACGCCAAGGTATTGCAGGTTCAATCCCTGTATGGGACAGCTGCATATTCCTGCCTTGCAGGGGGCTGGACTAGATAATCCTCAGGGTCCCTTCCAACTCTAAAATTCTATGATTGTATTTGTAAAACCCAGCATGTATGGGAAGACTACAATGAATGAGAAAAATTGTGCTAACTTCTGTTCGTGGAATAAGTCCACATTACTTCAACAACCTTTGGCCTATGGCAGTCTCTGGCATTCTTTAATCATATATAGCTGGGCCATTACGTATAAAACCTGACTTAAGAGATGTAACCTCAGAAACATGGGACTTCTCTCTTTTGTATAATGTGGAATAATCCTCTTCTTAGAAATGGAACTCTTGACCCCCAGGCTTTTTAGATACTACGCACCGATATCTAAAATGAGAGACACGCAGGCTTAAGTGCTAAAGGGACGTTGGTGGTGCTGTGGTCTAAAATGCTGAGCTTCTTGGGCTTGCCGATCGGAAGGTCGGCGGTTTGAATCCCCACGACGGGGTGAGCTCCCATTGCTCTTTCCCAGCTTCTGCCAACCTAGCAGTTCAAAAGCACACCAGTGCAAGTAGATAAATAGGTACTGCTGCAGCGGAAAGGTAAACAGCATTTCTGTGTGCTCTGGTTTCTGTCACAGTGTCCCGTTGCACCAGAAGCGGTTTAGTCATGCTGGCCGCATGACCCGGAAAGCTGTCTGTGGACAAACGCCGGCTCCCTCGGCCTGAAAGCGAGGTGAGCACTGCAACCCCATAGTCCCCTTTGAGTGGACTTGACCGTTCAGGGGTCCTTTACCTTTTTTTACCTAAGTGCTAAAGACCGTTACCATTTCCCAGACGTACAGGGAGAGCAGGGATTGTTTACCCTGGTTCTATTTGATCTGGGTGTGTTGGCTGGGCTATACGGATTGGCTAAGCCCTTTGTCCAAATTGTCTTCTCACTGGAAGCCCCAGTTTAGAGACAATCAACTCAAGTCAGGGGTGTTATCCTGCGTTCATGGAATACTTCTGTGTACCTCGAGCCATCGCCGGCAAAGCCACAGTTTTTCAGCAGACCCTGCCCTCCTTTGAATGCGCAAACATAAATCAGAGGCTGCTGAAGTTAAAACAAAAACCTGAAGCCGCAAGTTACAAATCAGAGTCATTTTTTTATTCATAAAATAAAATAGCCACTCAAGCTTATTTACAACCAAGGCACAATGATTCCAGACCTCCAGTACCATAAACAGTGGTAAATTCCAGTGAGCAACAAATATATATATATATATTTATATACACATAGCTATAGTTAAGTACATTCTTAATAATTTAATATACAGCTGGGAAATGAGGATGGGCAGAGGGCAGAGGGGGTGTGCTCATTCTCTGATATTCAACACAACCGTAGTTTCCTTAACTGTGATGTGTGGAAGGGGATATTTCAGATTTTCTCCCCCCCTTTTTTTGCAGCCCAGATCAGTAGTGTCCATTGGTGCCAACCACACTTGTAAAACAGTGAGGAACTGTGTCTTACGAACACTTTGGCTATTTAGATACGAAAGCTGAAAATGGAAACATGCTTTTATAAAGAACCCCAAATCCAGCTTCAGTAAGTTCTCCGAGTCAGACACGGGCAAGGGATGTTTTGAAATGAAAGCATCGCGGACTGAACTGCCATGGGCACTGACTTCTTGGCAAGACGAGCGGCTGTGCTGCCCAATCACAGAAGCAGTTGCCCTCAAACCCCACCCCCTTTCTGATGCGGAACGTGGAGCACACGAGGCCAACTTTTCCTCAGGATTCAAAATGGCGGCTCGGCAGTGGGGGAGAAGCGGGGAGCAAGTCTCGTTCTGCCTTGCTGTATTCCACTGAAATGCAGGCTGTCCCTACCATCCCATCCTTTCTCCACAAGCGCTGAGTAATGTCTGAAATGGGAGCTTTAAGCCTGCCCATTCTTGGCATTCACAAACGCCCCATCCCCATGAACTGGCTGCAGCTGGTCAGGGCCAATTGTTTTGGCCAAGACCACCAGCATCCTGGGGCAGCTAGCGTCTCAGTAGGGCCCATGAATGACACTTCCTCTGGAACTCTTCATTAAACAAAAAGCTGCCCAGGCGCTCGAAGCAGCTCTAGTTACCATTTACACTTCACATAATATTCATGGCATTGTGTTCCTGTGAGACAGTGAGGAATTAAGTTGGTGGCTAGACCTAGTTCCCCATATCATCGTATTTTTCGCTCTATAGGACGCACCCGACCATAGGACGCACCTTGTTTTAGAGGGGGAGAACAAGAAAAAAAATTTCTCCCCTTCTCTGCTTAGCGCCCCTTCAGCGAAGCGGCAGGAGAAATGGAGCCCCTTCCATTTCTCCTCCCGCTTCGCTGAAGGGGCGCTGCGCAGCTCTCCCTCTTTGCTGAAGCCAGGAGAGTCTTGCTCTCCCGGCTTCAGCAAAAGGAACCCGAAGCTTTTGGAGCGCAGCGCGAGTTCCCGCTGCGCCCTAAAGGCTTCAGGTGACTATCCCTGAAGCCTGGAGAGCGAGAGGGGTCGGTGCGCACTGACCCCTCTCGCTCTCCAGGCTTCAGCGAAAGCAACGCGAAACCTCCGGAGTGTGGAGGGAGTGCTCCCTCTGCGCTTCGGAGGCTTCGCGTTGCTATCGCTGAAGCCAAGGAGCCTGCATCTGCTCCATAGGATGCACACACATTTCCCCTTAATTTTTGGAGGGGAAAAAGTGCGTCCTATAGAGCGAAAAATACGGTACAGTGGTGCCTCGCAAGACGAAATTAATTCGTTCCGCAAGTTTTTTCTTCTTGCGAGTTTTTCGTCTTGCGAAGCATGGTTTCCCATAGGAATGCATTGAAAATCAATCAATGCGTTCCTATGGAGACCGTCCGGGGACAGAGGGGAAGCGCCGCGCACCTTCCCCTCTGTCCCCGGACCTGTTTAAAGCAAGGGGCGGCGGGGAGAAGATTGCTTCTCCCCGTTGCCTGCCCCGCAATCTCCAGGGACAGAGGGGAAGGCGCGCGCGCGCGCCTTCCCCTCTGTCCCCTCTTTTGAAGCAAGGGGCGGAGGGGAGAAGATATCACCAGAGATTGCGGGGCTGGCAACGGGGAGAAGTGATCTTCTCCCCGCCGCCCCTTGCTTCAAAAGTGGTCCGGGGACAGCGGGGAAGACGTGCTGCGCTTCCCCGCTATCCCCGGAGCTTGCGGGGCAAGCTTCGTTTTGCGAAGCAAGCCCATAGGGAAATGCGTCTTGCGAAGCGGCTAAGAAAATGAAAAACTCCTTCGTCTAGCGAGTTTTTCATCTTCCGAGGCGTTCGTCTTGCGGGGTACCAGAAGTAAACTAGGGGTGGGCAACTTCCTGGGCCTAACTAGGTCCAGCATGGGTCCCAATTTGCCCCCCCCAACTATGCCCACCAGCCGCACCCCTGAGGACATAATAGAGGTGCATTGAAGTGTGCTGCCAGTAGCTTCTTAGCAAGGGGTGTTTGCTGCCAGCGCCGATCAGCTGGCAGATGCTGACTTCAAGCGCACTGGGATGAGCTTTGCTGCGGGGCTTGCTAGGTGCTACTGACCATGCCTGAACTCCACAGCACAGCAGATCCCTGCAGGAAGCATGACTTGAAACCAGCTGATCGGCTGTGACATCAAGCCCGGCTTGGGTTTTCCTCGGCAGTGTGGCTCAAACGCAAGCCACGCTACGAAGGAAAAACGGGTCACCTGATGCCATGGTGATATCTGGTGACTGACAGGTAAGTGGCCTCACCCACCTGTCTGAGTGGGTTGGCAGGAGTGGGGGAACCCAGGATCTGGTCCACTGGCTTGAGAACAATTCCTGCCCCAGAGGTAAGCCAACTGGGGCTCGCAGATCAAGGAAAGAACCCACCAAAGAGTACATTGCCCAGGGCCTCCTCAGACACAAAGCCTGCCCTGCGTAGAGCCCTCTTCCCTGGCAATCCCCAAAGTGCAGAAAGTGGCTTCACATCTTTTCCGACAGAATGAGCAGAAAGGGGTTTCGAAAGCAATCATTATAATCTTTCTGCCCGCTCCCAGCATTTCAAGCTCAGAAGTCTCCTTTGCGCCGCTCCTTAAGAAGCTGGACCGCAGTAAGTAGTAAAAACTACTTTCTCTCCCTCCAAAGTATCGTGGAGGGGATACAAGAAACGGCACAGTGACTAAAAAAGGATCAGTAGTTTTTGGCATAGTCAGAGCTCCAGTGGCAATACATCCAGTGTTTTCGCGGTATAGCAATCTGGGGTTGGGGAAGGAGGCAACTGAAGCCATAGCACAGGGACTGAAGTCCGTTCAACCTTCTCTCCAAATTATGCTTAGCCTAGGGTCGTTCCCACATTACATCCAACAAGTGTACAATCTGTGTATGTAAGTAGCTGATTTGTACATTCGTAGTTAATCACATTCAGTAAGTGTACTGTAAGTCTATCATTGGAGCCAACTCCTAGGGGCCGTGGAGCTTTGGTCCCCACACAATAAAATATATGGGCGGGGCGGGCCCCTGCAAAGTTGATTGGCATTCCCATTCAAATGAGGTGTGTGCACTGCATCATATGATTGATTATGCAGGCCAGGGCTTACCTGGGTGCCAACAATATTGTATTCAACTTGGCACCCCCCCCCTGCAGTCTATGCATGCAACAGCTGAGCTGTACAAATCAACAAGTTGCGTCCAGTCTTTCACACAAACACTTGTACATGTGCCAAAATGGCTTGCGTTCAGTGTAATGTATATAACAAGGCCCTGGGTACGTGTGTGTGTGTGTGTGTGTGTGTGTGTGTGTCGGAGGGAAGAAAATTAAGATAGATGGGTGTCATCTTTAGCAAGGCCCCAAAGGAATGATGTCGGAATCCCTGGTTTGTCAGCGATAAAAATAATGAACCAAAGGTGGGGGAGAAAGAAAGTGTAAACATCAAAGATAATGCTATCGGGGGAAAGTACATGAAAGCTTGCTTGTACGCATCTGCTTTAGCCAAGCCAACTCACACCATGGCACACACGACTGTCCATGCACAAGAGGTTTTGCACAAGTGTCTGCAGAAGGTGCCTGGTTCAACCCTCACCTCCAGGTGCAGTTGAGAAAGACACTTCTCTGAAACTCTGGGCAGCTGCTGCCAGTCAGTGTAGACAATACAGACCTAGATAGACCTAGGATCTGACTCAATACAAGGCAGCTTCCTATGTTCCCAGTTGGTAGAGCACAAGATGCTCAATCTCAGGGCCCCACACTGGGCAAAAGATTCCTGCGCTGGAGGGGGTTGGACTAGATGACCCCTGGAGTCCCTTCCAATTCTATGATACAGTCTCACCACTAAGCTGGCATGACTCTGTAAGCTGCCGGGATGGGAGGGAGAAGCGTACCTGGGACCCCTTGCACCCTCGACAAGGAGCTGTGTCGGCGTATCCGCTCCCCCCATGAGAAAAAAAGAAATCACTTTAAAGCAAGTGCCACATTAGAAATTGCTACGTTTTAGAAACCCAAGTACTCAAAAGCGTCTGGAGTGAGGGCAAAGCGAGGAGGGAGGGCAATAATGATAATAATCGTAAGCCTTTGTTCTGCAGTGCATGAAGCATGGGGATCTTCTCCTGCGTTTGATCTCACCGCAACAGTGGCAGTGCATCACATATATGTCACACAGTCTAGTCTCATAGGTGGTTTTTGTGGGGGGACCCTGGGCCTGCATTCCTGGTGGGGCTGTTTTCACCAACCCCTAGGTACACCTCTGATGGGAGGCGGACTAAGAGCCGTTTGGAAATTGCTCCATGCCTTCTGGAGGGAAGGTAAAGGTAAAGGGACCCCTGGCCATTAGGTCCAGTCGTGACTGACTCTGGGGTTGCAGCGCTCATCTCGCTTTATTGGCAGAGGGAGCTGGCGTACAGCTTCCGGGTCATGTGGCCAGCATGACTAAGCCGCTTCTGGCGAACCAGAGCAGAGCACGGAAACGCCGTTTACCTTCCCACCTATTTATCTACTTGCACTTTGACGTGCTTTCGAACTGCTAGGTTGGCAGGAGCAGGGACCGAGCAACGGGAGCTCACCCCATCACGGGGATTCGACCCGCCAACCTTCTGATCGGCAAGTCCTAGGCTCAGTGGTTTAACCCACAGCGCCACCCGCGTCCCTTCTGGAGGGAAAGTGGAGTGTAAATGCAAGAAGCAGTGGTCGTGTGAAACAACAATGACATCTGAGAAGAAACGGCTGAGAGAAAGAGAGAGAGAGAGAGAGAGATGGCTTTGTGTTTCGGTCACCAAGACAACTTCAACACAGCTGACTTGGGCCGATCTGTCCAGAATGAAGCTAAGCTGATTGTCATACCTCACAGAAATGCAGTCCTCAGGACCCTGGTGGTGGTGCTTGTGCGTGGGGAAATAAATAACTGGTGTAAGTGAAAAAAGCTGCCCCTTTGAGCTTTGTATTTCAGGGGGGTGAGGGTAAACGGACTCAAGCCCAGGTGCCAAATGCAGACCCCTTGAGACTTTCACACAGCCTCCCTCATCTCCTCAGTCCCTTTCCTAGCTGCCAGGTGTCCTTGAACCAGGATGGAAAGTTAGGAGGCCTCCAGCTTTTGCGTGGCTGGAACGCAGCCTGTTGCACAAAGGTG
This sequence comes from Podarcis liolepis, assembly GCF_965112155.1. Classification (NCBI taxonomy): domain Eukaryota; kingdom Metazoa; phylum Chordata; class Lepidosauria; order Squamata; family Lacertidae; genus Podarcis; species Podarcis liolepis. The sequence continues at coordinate 36,158,970 of NC_139573.1, read as the reverse complement.
AGAATCGCACCTGTTGCTCTGTCCATTTTTGGCCTCGGGCCCCACCAGGCTGCCCCACAAAGACTGAAAAAGCTTCTCCACCCCTCATCCCAGGAGGGAACATCCCCTCCCTACAATCGCTGCATCCAGAGAAAGCTCTTGGGTCGTGGTCACCGACCTGAGTCACGTAACTTAGGGTTTCAATAGTAGTTTTGTCGTTGGTTCAACGCCAAGTCCAGAAGGGAGTGAAGCAGCCGGTGAGGGTGGAGGGGATGGGGGAGAGGGAGGCAAGCGTCAGTAGTAACTCCCCGTCTCCTGCCAGCTTGTGACCCACTGCTTCTTGTGCCTCGGAGCCAGGAAGCCGCCGGCTGGCTGGTAGCGCTCCTCCTGCCGGATCCGGATGGCGTGGTATTTGGGCATGATTCGGTAGTAGCGGGTCCGCTTGAAAAAGTTGCACTGCGCGGGAAGAGAGGGAGGGGAAAAGAGACGCATTAGTGGCAGGACACATTGACCAAAGTTGGGAATTTGAGCAAAGGGACGCTATGGAGAGTAGAGGCAGGGAGAAAGAGAAGGCGAGAGAGGAAGCGGGGAGGTAGTGGAGAAGGCCGGTTCATCGGACCAGTTTCCTGTGGTGGCTGAAAAGGCGTGACATCGGTTCCAAAACAGAGAAACTAGGGTTTTGTACACATTCTACTTTGCTTCCAGTGGTTTGAGAAGTGGTGTGCACACAGTATTCATCACAACCTGTTTCTGTTTTGTCGGTTCTTATGAAAGGTTGCATTTTGATGTGTCCCTCTGCCCCAAACCAAACCTCTGCCCCAAACCATAGCTGTCAACTTTTTCCTTTTTTTAAGGGAAATTCCCTTATTCCGAATAGGTTTCCTTGCAAGAAAAGGGAAAAGTTGACAGCTATGCCCCAAAGCAGTTTGAAAGCACGCCAGTGCAAGTAGATAGATAGGTAGCACTGTGGCAGGAAGGTAAACGGCATTTCCGTGCACTCTGGTTTCTGTCACAGTGTCCCGTTGCACCAGAAGCGGTTTAGTCCTGCTGGCCCCATGACCCAGAAAGTTGTCTGTGGACAAACGCCGGCTCCCTCGGCCTGAAAGCGAGATAAGTGCCGGAACCCCATAGTCGCCTTTGACTGGACTTAACCGCCCAGGGGTCCTTTACCCTTTTTAACCTTTAAACCAGCTTCAATTGACATTGAGAAAAAGAATGATCTCATTATCCCCTCTCATGCGTTGGGAGTAGTTGTCTGCCATAGACGACCCTAAGGTAAAACTACTTTTGCAGCTTGGGGAGGAAAAGGCAGCAGTGACATAGCCCGCCATGTTGTTTTCTGAGTGAGAGCCAACAAAATGGCGACTTGGAAACCAAGTGATTGGTTCAAAATTGGTTCAAAACTTGGTTGACTCGGAACTTGGTTCAAAGTTTTGCTAATTCTTTTTTATGTTGTCCTTCAGCAGTGGTGTGGCGAAGGCACAATGGATTAAATGGTTTAACACTGGGATTGGCCACTGATCTTTGACACCTGCCATGATTCTGTAGCAAAACTGTGTGTGTGTGTGTGTGTGTGTGTGGCAAGTCAAAATATGTGAGGGTGAGCTGCCAATCTGGGTATATATTAGAGCACAGTTTCCCAAACTTGGGTCTCCAGCTGTTTCTGGACTACAATTCCCATCATCCCTGACCACTGGTTCTGCTAGCTAGGGATGATGGGAGTTGTAGTCTAAAAACAGCTATAGACCCAAGCTTGGGGAAACCCTGTATTAGAGCGTTCTCTAGACTGACTCCTGTATCAAAGTCAACCCCCGCCAGTGTCGCCGACTCAGCACCACCTCAGAACGGTCACTTGGAATGAATGGCCCAGTGAACGGAAATAAGATTGAGAGTAAAGAGAGAGAAAGAGGCAAGTCCCTTGTCAGAGTGAGGAGGTGCCACCTCAGAAGCCACCTGAAACATAGGTGGTTCTTAAAGCCTAGAAAAGAAACATTTGGGTTAGTGAGACGGACAGGTAAAACCAAGAGGCCAACAGACATGAGACCTGGGGGAGAGCATTAAGTGCAATGTGTGAGGAACATGCCTTGAAGACAACTAAGAGAGGAAGGGGCTGCAATGCCTGGCGCTAACTGGTGTTGAGAGGGCTGGTTTTGGAAATCTGGACACCTCAGATGTTGGATGCTGAGAGAAATGTCCAGACAAGGGCTGAGGCCAGATGTGCTTCTCTGCCACCTGCAAATCCAGACTCTTATCTCAGGGTCCTTGGCTTCGATAGTCTGAGTTGGGAGGTGGGGCAGGAACAGGCAGAATTCTCTGCCCCATAGACAACAAGGGTAGGCTCTTGTTTTCATACTGGCCACAGCCAATCCGGGGGCTTTGTACTACCTCCCAATCACAAGGCTCCGTGTTGCACACCTGCATTTCCTCCTGCACCCAAAGAGGGCTCTGAAGCAGGAGCACCCATAGTAGCTCATTAGAATAAAGCCAAGGCTTAGGGCCCAGTCACAGTAGGAGAGTCATAATCAGATTTCCTTTTTTAAAAAAAAAGCTTTAAAAAAAAAGCTTTAAAAAGAGGCAGGGGCACCTCTGAATTTGATCAGAGCAGCAGAGGTGTGTGGGGGATGCTTAACTATTCCTCCCCATACAGGGGCATAGTGTAGTGGGTGGCCAACACATCGGTGAGGGGTTGCTGTTCCCAGCTCCCCGTTCTTCCCTGCCAATGGCCGGGGGTCTCTGGGCCCCAGCTTGGCCTGGTTGCTAGATGCACTCCCCAGACTGGGAGCGAGAGTGGATGGAGGGAGATGGGCAAGGGATTCACCTGGCAAGGGTCACTTCGGCAACTGGGCTCCCCTCTGTGTGGGTGGGCAGGAGGTGGTGGGGAGTGGCTAAGAATACTGATTATTGTGGTTATTAGTTGTGCTCTGTGAGTGGAGCAGACGTAAGTTGGTCCTGTCTGTTCGTTTAAATGGGCCGGCGCTTAGTCCCATATACAGTCAAACTTCGGTTGTCAAACGTAATCCATTTAGGAAGCCCGTTCAACGTCCGAAACAACCGAGGCGCGGCTTCCGATTGGTCACAAGAGCTTCCTGCACTCAAGCGGAAGCTGTGCCGGATGTTTGGGTTCCGAAAAAAGTTCGAAAACCGGAGCATTTACTTCCAGGTTTTCATCGTTCGGGAGCCGAAATGTTCGAAAACAGTGCCGTTCAAGAACCAAGGTTTGACTATAAGTCAAACAGTATAAAGTCCACTTTCCCTGAAGCAGCACTGGGACATAGCTCTCAACACCAGGGTCTTATGGGAAGGATTAAGAAGCGGAGAGGTTGACAGAGACAGCGAACAAGAGGAGCAGACCTGCTGCAAGAGCTTGATTTACCAAGAGACAGGGCAAAGGGGTGGGCAGTTTCCCCTCCCCCTGAAACAGGAGCTAGTAGCTGTCGGTCAGCCGCTTAGTTTCAGATGGCTGGATCTTCATCATGGCTTTCTGGCCCTTGGCCTCGTACATGGCTCGTGTGCTTGCCCGCCGGAAGAAGCCGCACTATGAGGAAGCAGGGGGTCAAAGGTCAAGCACAACAAGGAAACAATGCGCAATGGGTTGGGGAGATAACCAGCTCATGCGTTCCAGCCCCTTTGTTGCAAAGGATATAATTTTCAACATGCAGGCGGGATCGGTCTCAATTTTTTGCACCAGGAGTGGTAGTTTTGGGGGTTGCCAAATGCACACAATCTGGGGCTGCTGTGGGCTCCTCCGCAAGGCTACAATTCCAAGGCAAAAAATATCAAGCAGAATTGATAAGAAGTGGGCTGACACCACTGGGAAAATGGCGAATCTGGTGCCGCAAGGATGCCGCATGCGTTGGTCAAAACTTCAAGCGTGCCCTTGCATTCACCTGCACAGAACCAAAGGTCAACTTCCATGCTACCCTCTTAAAAAAGGTGCAGGTATATTCATGACCCATCTTGCCTGTAGTGATCTTCCGAAGGAGAGCTTTCCCTAGCAGCCAATACAGGCAACCACAGTTGGAGAGCACTTCCAGGATTCACTTTCTATATTTTGAGCATCTTGGATGCTGAATTTGCGGCACACAAAGATACTAAGCCATAGGGAGGAGCAGGAAAACATCCTCTCGGGCGGTGGTTGTTTTCCTGTGTTCAGTTGTCACTAGAGTAAATGAGATGCTTTTTGCCACTTCAGCTGGGCTGGTGAAACTCCCCACTTGAATATGGCCAGTTATTTCTGGGAGTTGGAATGCAACACAGAACTAGTGGAGACTTAGCTTTGGAAGTGCTCTGCAAGCCATGACTGCCTCCACATTTTTAATCTGCATTTGGTACTCTAGGAACAGGAGGTATGAATCCTCCCCCCCCCCTTTCTGGGAACCAATACAAGCAGAGGGAGGCTTGAAAACACACATTCCCTCAATGACAAGGTAATGGTTGGAGTTGCTCTGGAAAAACGGGCCAATTTAGGCTTGCGCCCCGGGAAGGTCACTTTGGTACTGCTAACGCAGCAGTTTGACTTCACACCCAGAAGTGCACTCCATTGTCTCTTGAGACAAATGGATGCCAACAACTAAGGGATTTCTGAAAAGGGTCAGGCACACAGGCAGTACGCAACATGCTCCAAGCATCAACGAAGTAAACTGCTTAAGAACAAGTTCAGATACCCGCTGGACATATAAAGAAAAAGACAGTACCTATTATCATATGTGGTGGGCGTGTAAAATAATAAAAAAATTCTGGGAGATGATATATAATGAAATGAAAAAAATATTTAAAATAACTTTTGTTAAAAAACCAGAAGCCTTCTTATTAGGAATTACAGGTACCGAACTACCAAAGGACCAAAATAGACTGTTTATGTACACGACAACAACCTCATGGATGCTATTAGCCCAGAGATGGAAGGAAGAAACAACCCCGACCAGTGAAGAATGGAAAACCAAGTTGATGGACTATGCTGAAATGGCAAAATTAACTGGGAAGCTCAGAAATCAAGAGGACAAGAACTTTAAAAAAATGGGAAAAGTTTACAATCTATTTACAAGACCACTGTACGCAGGTTCAAACATTAGCAGGATTTTAACCAGACTTGTAAACTAACGAAAGTATGGATAATTTGGAAGGATTAAACTTGGATAGTATTGATATGCAGTTGTAAATAATACCACTAGGACCCATGGAAGGGATGAGGGGAAGTCAAGATATTCAGAGCAATCTTGGTATTCGGATCTTGACTTTTGTTGTTGTTGTATGTGTATATTTTTAAAAATCATATCTATCATCTGTCTATCTATCTATCTATCTATCTATCTATCATCTATCTATCATCTATCTATCTATCTATCATCTATCTATCATCTATCATCTATCATCTATCATCTATCATCTATCATCTATCACCTATCTATCTATCTATCTATCATCTATCTATCTATCTATCTATCTATCTATCTATCTATCTATCTATCTCTCAATGAGTTGGTGAAGGACCGACCATAATACAGATGACTACTGTTATCATCTTATCTTGAGGTATGCACCAAAGGATCCCAAATACTCAGCTGATGCCTTGGTTAATCAGGTTCTAAATATAGTTTCCTCCCAGTCCAACCGGTTTCTCTATGGTGACAAAAACGGCTATAGCAAGCATCCCACAGATACAATGAGCTGCTTGGCTGTTCTCCAATATTAACTGCACAAGCTAAATGCAAGCACCCAAGTCAGAGCAGATTCCATCGCTTCTGGATAAAGCTGGGGCGGGAAGCAGTTAACTTCCTGCCTGGTCCATTTCAAACTGGCTTGGCTAGTTTGTTTGTTTTTTTGCGATGGCTGAATGCCTGAACATTTTGTTCTCCAGCGAGGCCAGCCCACCTATAGCATAGTTATATCAGCCCCGAAAATACTGCTAAGGCATTTGAGCTTGCCACAGAAAATTGTGTGGGTTGTTGCATGTTCTCTTTTGTGCGGCCCGGGTTGGCTTTGCAGAAGCAGTTTTGAGAGTGTCTCTCTACAAATATGGGGAGGAAAGGAAGAGAGAGAGGAAAGGAAGGAGCTGCTGTTTCTAGCCTGTCACCCCTTGCTCCCCAATTTCAAAAAACCCCTCCTCTTCTCACCTTCCACAGCAGTAAGACGATGACGCCCAAAAGCAGAAGTCCGGCTGCTACGGCAACCAGCACCAGCCACAGCTCAATCTCGGTCGGTTGCTCCTCGATCAGCTCAGAGTCGATGGTCACCGAGAACTGAAGGAAGGGGGAAAAAGGGGAGAGATGGGTTTGTCTCAAGGGAGGAAGGGCAGAATGGAGGGGACACTGACTCAGTGCTGAATTTTTCAACTTCCCCAAATGAGAGGTGTAACGTGACTTGGGAATTCGAATGGTATTTTGGTTTAAATGAGTATAATTTACTTTTGCTTGGTAAATAAAATGTGTGTCAAGCTGCACAGAAATCATTAAAAATTGCCAAGTACAGTGGTATCTCGGGGTAAGAAATTAATTTGTTCTGAAGGTCCGTTCTTAACCTGAAACTGTTCTTAACCTGAGGTACCACTTTAGCTAATGGGGCCTCCTGCTGCCGCGCAATTTCTGTTCTTATCCTGAAGCAAAGTTCTTAACCCGAGGTACTATTTCTGGGTTAGCGGAGTCTGTAACCTGAAGCATCTGTAACCTGAAATGTATGTAACCTGAAACGTATGTAACCTGAGGTACCACTGTATTGTTATTATTTAGCATTACCTGAATTGTCAGAAGGGGAAATTCATTGGTTTTCCCGAGAGCAGTTCACGTGCTCCTTCGTCAAATGTTGATTTACCAAGCTGATTGTTGCCCAGTCATAAAAACAATGGCAGATTTGAATTCCTCACGCCCAAAAATATATTGCATCCCCACTGAAGAAATGTGCAAAAATTAAGTTTCACCCCCTAAAATGTCATCGACCTCGTGTGTGGAGATCAACATGGCCACACCTGAGGTAGAAAGTGGGGTTCAAATGCTCCCAGCTCAGGCCTCGAATTCTCATCTGGGTTGATTAATTCATCAGCAATGGGCAAAACATCCCATGCCTAGGCCTGAGTTTACAGATGGGGATGTGAGGGCAGCTTTGTTTGCTTTGAAAATAAATCAATTTCATTTGAATTAACAAAGCTGCTGCTCAAGAGGAACTGACGGAGTTTGCTAATTATGGGAGTTTAACTGGTAGAGAGAAAGGAATGGCGACTGGGAGGCCTTCCATTGGGATTGGTAGTTGGACCTCGGGACTTTCTGAAGTTTTCTTGGCCAACAAATCCAGTCTCACTCACCCACACAGTGTCATTTTTCATGTTGATGGTGGAGGAGTTTGTCCTGAGAAACAGCGTGGCTTTCCCATCCACCTTCACGCGGTCAAAGTTGTTGTAGTCCTACATTTCCATGGGGGTGGATAGGAAAGAGCGAGCATATCAAAAAGCAGCAACATAAACTCTTTTTCCAATGTACTCCCACCCACTGAGCACAGGAAGATTCCTTCGAATGAGAGACCCTTTCATTGAACATCCTGATTTGCTGACAACCAGCTTACTTGGAGGTTAGATTACATTCTGCCTTTATTGAGAAATTTGTTTCGGTTTGTTTACAGGGCAGTTATACGGTGACCAGCATCCGTCTTGCATTCAACCTGATTTGCTTTTATGAATCTTCCCATCCCATCATTCGTTCATCCCAGTCACTTTCCAAGCCACAAGTCTCAGTTTGTGTGTTTTTTCATAGTGGGTTTGTTGTACTAGGGAGAACGGTGCCTTTTCACCCACTTTAAATTATGTAAATTGGACATTCTGGAATGTTCCAGAACTGTCAGGGACCATGTTGAGGAGGGCTGCACTGAGGAAGAATGGTGGGAGCCTCCACCTCTCCTGATCCTGAATCTTCCCAGGAGCAGGAGGACAGTATAGATTTGGAACAGTGGTTTGTAGAGGGGCATAGTTCAGAAGGCAGAAGCTGCAAAATACGGGATGGGGAACAGCTAGGAGAAGAAAGACTGGGAGAGAGAGAGTTAACAGATTCACAGTCTCTGGACAGAATCCACCCGCCTCCCCCAAACTCCCGGAGAGCTCAGAAGATGTCAGAACAGAAAGCGCAGAGGCTACAAACTCAGATTACAAGACATAGAAGTGACGTAGATTAATAGGGATGGGGGGAGTGTGATCCTTAATTGGGAGCTGTGATTCTTAAAGATTCTAACTGGTAAGGCGTTATTTCATTTGATCTCTTATCAACTGCCATGGGGGGGGGCAGTTGCCTGACAAGAACATTCCCCCTCTCGTTAACCAGAGAAAATCCTTGCAAGGGGACAGAACAAGCGTTTACCTCGATGAACGTGCTGTTCCAGACCCGGGCACGAACGATCACGTTTGTCACATCTGCAGCGTCCCACAAGGGGCACTCGAACCAGATGCAGCGACATGTTCCTTTGGAACAGCTCTGGAAACAAAGGAAGGGGGGGTGGATATTTCAGACAGGTGACAATCCCAGCCCTACCAGGAGATGACAGCGGGGATTGGACCTGGGAACATTACCATTGAGCTACAGCCCAGGAAAACTACAAGTCTCTCCACACCACCAGGTGTGTACTTCTCTCTTAGGTCCGCCCACCTTTCTTCCTAAACCAAATGCAGCACTTCAGCTGGTAGAGGTTGAGACTCTTAATCTCAGGGTCAGGGGTGTGAGCCCTACATTGGGGAAAAGATTCCTGCATTGCAGGGGGTTGGACTAGATGACTCTTGTGTTCCTTCCCAACTCTACAATTCTATGTGAAGTGTAGGTTGGTTCCCACAAGGCAATACACAGAGATAACAGCAAGAACCTTTATTGAACTAACAGAACTGGACAACAGGGGCAAAGCAACTGCTTATATACATTCCTCAAAGCCTGGGCCACTCCCACTCCCAACGTGATTGGCTGTCTAAACTTCCAAGCTGCGAATCATGACTCAGAGTTTAAGGGCCAATGGCAGAGGCCCAAATCCTGAAAGGTTCTGTGATTGGATATAATGTATTGAATGGGAACAGAGGGGCTCAGAATCCTTAGTCCAGACTCAAGCTCAGGGAAACACAGGCCCCACCAAATACATAACACTATGATTCTATGATCTGGAGGTATGGTGCAGGAATAAATGGCCGGTTATTAATTTGGAGGCCTTTCTATAGGCACAATCTGAAACATTTGCATTTTTTTCCCCAGCTGCCCTATAGGACATGGGGATATAGTCCAATTGAAGATTATATCTGAAAATAGTCCAGAGGTAAAAAGGGTGCCCAGATCCATAGAACTACTAAGCTTTCCCTGCCTGAAAAAATGTACCACTCCCATCCAACCACTCACTGGCTAGGTTTGGATTATCATAACTTGATTTAATAAGCTCTGATCTGACAAAGATTTGTGCCCGTGGATCATAGCTGTGAACTTTTCCCTTTTCTTGTGAGGAATCCTATTCGGAATAAGGGAATTTCCCTTTAAAAAAGGGAAAAGTTGACAGCTATGCCATGGATGCAGCTGACTCACCCCTCCCTTCATGCTGGCTGAGCAAACAAACCAGGAAGTCTTCAGCTAACCATGGTTTCTTGTATTGCCCAAATGAGGAAACAATGGCTCCAGAATATGAAGGCTTGTTTCTGAAGCTGTTTAACCATAGTTTCCAGGTTGGGACATACCTGCTCCTGAAAAGCCCTCCTGAGCAGAAGTGGAAATGACACAAGATGGACAAAATGCTCACCAGTAACGTTTCTGACTTGGCTTTTTTGGAAGCTGGCAATGTGACGGGAAGCTCACGCTTCGGAGATGTTTGCAGATCGCGCTTCCTCCGTGCTGAGGTCCTGCTCCAGTCGTGTAGCTGGGAAAGGAGAAGAACTGGTCAGCTTTCTCTTCCTGAAAAAGCATGTGCTCAAGAAGACTATCCTCTCCTGTCGCACCAGTGCGACACACAACACCACTTGAGAACCACTGATATAGGTAGTAAAGGTAAAGGATCCTTGGACGGCTAAGTCCAGTCAAAGGTGACTATGGGATTGCGGCGCTCATCTCACGTTCAGGCTGAGGGAGCCGGCGTTTGTCCACAGACAGCTTTCCTGGTCATGTGGCCACCATGACTAAACTGGTTTTGGCACAACAGAACACCGTGACGGAAACCAGAGCTCACGGAAATGCCGCTTACCTTCCCGCCACAGCAATATCTATTTATCTACTTGCACTAGTGTGCTTTAGAACTGCTAGGTTGGCAGGAGCTGGGACAGAGCAATGGGAGCTCACCCCGTTGTGGGGATTCGAACCGCCGACCTTCCAATCAGCAAGCCCAAGAGGCTCAGTGGTTTAGACCACAGCGCCACCTGCATCCCAGGTATAGCTCATAGAAATAGCTACACACAGTACATGGTGGCAGGTCAAGTGCATTGAAAAGGGTACAAAGAAAAAGGAGTAAATGGAGAGAGAGAGAGAGAGAGAGAGAGAGAGAGAGAATGCAAAAGGGAGAAAGGGCTCGCGGCTGGAGATCAAACTTACTGTGAGGTTGCGGTTGTTGATGACCTCCCCGGGGGGTACGCAGAGCCGACTCTCGTTCCCACTCCTTTTCACCAGGATCTGAGTTGGGTACAGCAGCCATTTTCCATTGCTGGCCTCATAAGGCCATTCGAAGCCTAGTGTGATTGTTCCTGAGGATCCTAAAGACTCGCCTTTCGTGGTCACCTGAAAGTCAAAGGCAAGGTGACAAGATGAAGCCCCTTTTCAACCTCAGGTTGTGATAGAAACAGTACAAAGAAGGACAACTCGGAGAGCAGCAGAGCAGAGGTCGCCCTGAAGAAAAACCTAGGCAAAAGCGTGGTGACAGGACAGGAGTTTATAAAACACACTCGGTGTCAAGATTATTCAATTTCATCCTGTACTCTCAGAATTGGAAAGAAGGAGAAGTACCAACCAAGGAGGTAAGTTTCAAAAGTGAATGGACTATCTGGAAATGGCAAAACTGACAGCCAAAATAAGAGATAAAAGAGCCAAACATATTTGGGAAGACAAGGTGTAATAAATCAGTGCCAATACAACAGTCTCAAAGTCAAGGCTTAAGAGCATATAGGAATTTGCCTTATACTGAGTTGGTGAATCCAGTTCAGTCCAGGCTGACTGGCAACCATTCTCCAGGTTTTCAGATTGAGGTCTATCCTATCCCTACCTGGAGATGTCAAGGATTATTATTATTTTATTACTATTTATTAAATTCATATACCGCCCTATATAGGTTGCAGGGCGGTTCACAGAACCTGCATGCAGGACTGATTCTCAACCACTGAGCTATTGCCCTTCCTAAAAGTATTTTGAAAGAACCAGATTTGGGGGAAAATGTCAAGAATCCATTTCAACCAGTCAGTTTACCCTTCTGTTTCAGGCACAAATAGGAAGGGAAAGAGATCTTTTCAAATATTTGGCTTAACATTTTGCACTGGGAGAAATAAGCAGACACACATGCCCTTCAGGAACCCTCTGTCTTGTGCTTGTACTCTCAACTCTACAAATTAACAAATCGCATTGGGATGGATTCAATCCTAGATTGTGTCTTAGTTGCTTTCTAGACAAGGGATCAATGGCCCCGTATGGAATCCAGCTCAAGTAAACAAGCCCATGTGGGTTTTAACCATGAAGAGATTCAGAAGCAATTCTGGAATACCTCAGTTGGCAGAACATGAGATTTGAGGACTAGATGATCCTTGTGGTCCCTTCAAACTTTATGATTCTATGCTTCAATTTTTAAGAGTATTAGCCTCACCTCTCAAGGAATATCCTTACCTGGAAGTCAAATTCGATGGGACTGCCTACGTCTTCCTCATGCTTCATGGCTGACTCGCCCATGACTGTCCCACTGAAATGCGTCTGGAGCCAACGGTTGACTCTGCCACAGAGAGAGGAACACAGTGAGAGGTGAGAAGGATGGAAAAGTTTACAAAGTGAGGAACCGGGCTCTGTTTACAAATTGGATGAGCGGGTCACACTTTCCTAATTTAGTCAATGGGAAGTGTAACCTACCAGAATTCATTTAGGAAATGTCTGCAATGTAGATTTATACGGCTGTCAGGCCTACTTGACTATCAAATTTGCTAATCGTGGAATCCTGGGAACTCAAGCAACTTCATAAAACAATATGGGGAACTATGAGAGTCAAGGATAGACTCCCAGTACGTTTCTGAGCACAATTCAAAGTATTGGTGCTTTAAAGCCCTAAATGGCCTCAGCCCAGTATACCTGAAGGAGCGTCTCCACCCCCATCGTTCAACCCAGATACTGAGGTCCAGCGCTGAGGGCCTTCTGGCAGTTCCCTCTCTGCAGGGAACCAGGCAGAGGGCCTTCTTGGTAGTGGCACCCACACTGTGGAACACCCCCCCCCATCAGATGTCAAGGAAATAAACAACTATCTGACTTTTAGAAGACATCTGAAGGCAGCCATGTTTAGGGAAGTTTTTAATGTTTGATGTTTTATCATGTTTTTAGTATTCTGTTGGGAGCTGCCCAGAGTGGCAGAGGGCCTTCTTGGTAGTGGCATCCTCCCTGTGGAACATCCTCCCATCAGATGTCAAGGGAGCTGAAGAACTACACAACTTATATATATGTGTGTGTGTGTCCAAAGTTTGATGGCATGGGTCATCGCGGCAGTCTGGAAGCTCCCTGGGTTTGTTATGAGGAGGGAGAGGTCTCAGCATAACACACATCCCACTTTACAATCTCATCTTGAGAGGCATTTGTATACAGTCAAACGTTGGTTCCCGAATGCCTCCATTATTGTATGTTTTGGCTCCTGAACGCCAAAAACCCAGAAGTAACTGCTATGGTTTTCAAAACATTTTTGGAAGCTGAACATCTGACGTGGCTTCCATTTGGCGGCTAACAGATTGAGGTTGAATCCTGACAAGACAGAAGTACTGTTTTGGGGGGACAGGAGGCGGGCAGGTGTGGAGGATTCCCTGGTCCTGAATGGGGTAACTGTGCCCCTGAAGGACCAGGTACGCAGCCTGGGAGTCATTTTGGACTCACAGCTGTCCATGGAGGCACAGGTCAAATCTGTGTCCAGGGCAGCTGTTTACCAGCTCCATCTGGTACGTAGGCTGAGACCCTATCTGCCTGCGGACTGTCTTGCCAGAGTGGTGCATGCTCTGGTTATCTCCCACTTGGACTACTGCAATGCACTCTACGTGGGGCTACCTTTGAAGGTGACTCGGAAACTGCAACTAATCCAGAATGCGGCAGTTAGACTGGTGACTGGGGGCGGCCGCCGAGACCATATAACACCGGTCTTGAAAGACCTACATTGGCTCCCAGTACGTTTCCGAGCACAATTCAAAGTGTTGGTGCTGACCTTTAAAGCCCTAAACGGCCTCGGTCCAGTATACCTGAAGGAGCGTCTCCACCCCCATCATTCTGCCCGGACGCTGAGGTCCAGCGCCGAGGGCCTTCTGACAGTTCCCTCATTGCGAGAAGCAAAGCTACAGGGAACCAGGCAGAGGGCCTTCTCGGTAGTGGCGCCCGCCCTGTGGAACGCCCTTCCAGCAGATGTCAAAGCGATAAACAACTACCTGACATTCAGAAGACATCTTAAGGCAGCCCTGTTCAGGGAAGTTTTTAACGTGTGATATTTTACTGTATTTTTGGTTTTTATGGAAGCCGCCCAGAGTGGCTGGGGAGGCCCAGCCAGATGGGCGGGGTATAAATAATAAATTATTATTATTATTATTATTATTATTATTATTATTATTATTATTATTACTATTACTATTACTATTATTATTTTGAGTTTCCCTATTGTATTGAGGTTTCCGCTTTCAGTTTTCGGTTGTCGAATGTTTTGGAAGTCGAACGGTCTTCCAGAATAGATTACGTTCCAGAACCAAGATTTGATTGTATCACTTCTTTTTTAAACCCACGTCAAACATCGCGGTGGATACGCACATGCTCAAGGAAGCGTCAATGGTGTAGTCTACCAACAGGACTGCCAACACGGGTGCGAGATCTTCTTGATAGCTTATCCTATTAGGGACAGGACATTGTTCAGAGAGGTTAGTCGCAGCCTCTAAGATGGGATGCTTAACAGTCAACAAATACAGCGCCCCTTCCCTCCTCAGTAGAGTCATGCGAGAAGCCCCAGGCCATGTGGGGTGAGTCCACACAGAGGTCCCTACCCACGCCAGTCCTTCTAGGGTTGGCCCAAGACTTTGCGGCACCTGAGGCAAACCACAAAATGGCGTCCTACCCACATGGGAAGAAGGAGTGAGTGAAGAGCTACATTGGGAACAAGTCGGGGAATCAACTCAACCTTGCCAGATGTTTGGAGTGGGACTCAAAGGTTGTTGCAGGGAAAGAGACCCACCCTGAATCATGTCAGGTGGGTGCAGACCCCAGGAGACCCCAGAGGACACCCCCTGTCATTTGGGAGAAGACCGGCAGCACCTCCTATTCTCCAATTATCTGCTGTATTTTGGGAGGTGACAGATCCAGCCTCCAAGGAGTGCACCAAAGCCGTCGCTGCCACCACAGCAATGGAGCAACAGTGGGCGACGCGTTCCTTGTGTGGCTCATGTGGATTTTGCCGCCCAAGGCGGTCGCCTCACCTTGCCACATGGGTGGACTGGCCCTGCAGCCCTTCAGTCAATACCCAAGTAAAAGGTAAAGATGAAGGTAAAGGACCCCTGGATAGTTAAGTCCAGTCAAAGGCATCTATGGGGTGGTGGCGCTCATTTCGATTTCAGGCCAAGGAAGCTGGCGTTTGTCCACAGACAGCTTTCCAGGTCATGTGGCCAGCAGGACTAAACCGGTTCTGGTGCAACGGAACACTGTGACGTAAACCAGAGCGCATGGAAACGCTGTTTACCTTCCCACCGCAGCGGTGCCTATTTATCTACTTGCACTGGTGTGCTTTCAAACTGCTATACCAAAGTACACTAGTACTGACTGGGCTTCCTGATGCATGTTCCCATTTCCAACCACAACTATTTAGCCCCAGGGAGAAGACTCACGTGGAAGGCTCCACCTGCACGGTGACATCTTGAGTGTTTAGCGTAACTCCAGTAACTTCAAACGTGATAGTCAGCTCTGCCTGGAAAGGAGGCAAGATTGCACAACCTGGTTACCCAGCATGCTTTGCTGCAGTTTGCAGAAGCAAATCAGAAGAACCAGCATTTCAAGTACTGGTCAAATAAGGGGATATAAACCTAACACTGCAGCAGCAACACCCTACATATGAAACTCCCTCTTAGAAGATATTCATTTATCTCCCTCCACCCCGCCCTCAGCAGCACTCTTTAAATATAAAAGTAAAATGTTTTTATTTTACCTATTGTGTGGTATAGTACTCTGTTACCACTGATGGATGATATTTTGATGGGATTTGATAGGTTTTTAACTATTGTGCTTTTTTAATCGGATGGGTAAGGTGCAAAAATGTTGCATGAACAAACGAAAACCATTCCTTAAAAAAAACCCAAACATAAATAAATAAGAATAAAAATGTGCACCCCACCACTGAGACCTTTCCATTGTAAGTATCCAACCTCCCAAAATTTCAACACCTCTTGCGATGGTTTGAGCCCTTTCCGTTTTAGCAGTACAAATTCTACAAACACCTTCCATATCTCCTCAAAATTGTTTCTTCTGCATATTCCCCGTCTACGAAGATCATTCCTGAGGAATAATTACATGTGATCTGACTCTGATACTGTATGTCTGCTCTCCCTCAATGGCACACTGGGGCTGTGTACACACAATACATTTAAAAGACACCCCCCTCCCGCCAAGAATCCTGGAAATTATAGTTTACCCCAGAAAATATGAACACCCACACCATACATTGAGAAAACATTGAACACCCATTTAGAGCACAGGGCGTCCTACTCCCAAGGATTCTAAGAAACGTAGTTTACCCCTCACGGAACTATGATTCTCCAGTCCCCTTAGCAAACCACAGTTCCTGGGATTTTCTGTGTGTGCGAGAGAGTGCTTTAAATGTGAATGCAGGCTGGGAGCAGGTCAAAAGTTCCAGTGTTTTGTTATTTCCAAGTCCCAAGGGTCACTAAGGAGGCCAAGGCCTGAACACATCTTTTGTGCTGGATGAGATGTCACAGTTTGAGTCTCCCACTTCAGAACCCTCACCTTTCTGAAACACCTGGACCCAAAACAACTCACCCGCTGGTCCATTTTGAAAGGGTTGCCGAGCTCACATATCACCGTCTCCTCGAACCTGCAGGTGCCGCTCTGAAGAAAGAAAAGGCCACCTTGCTGAATATTGCCTTATTTCGTCAGCATTTCGACGCTTCTGTACAAAAGCAGACTCGATGTGGTGCAGCAAATGTTGCGCTCAGACAGGGGCAACTTCCACCAGCCCCATTGTCGGGAGTCTAGTTCCCGGCTTGATAACACAGTGAGCGTAGTTAATTAAAAAGGATGCTTTATTCTCAAAACAAACAGCTCCAGATGGCTTTAACATAGCCTCCGCCATCATCAATCAAGATGACCCTTCTGAAGACTACTTCCGGCGTGACCAGAAGCAACTGAACTTTCGCTTCATATTCTTTTGTTTTGCTTCCTATCTTGCAGCCCTCCCATTCAGCGAGACCTCGGACTCAGTGGGTCAGCTCCCGCCTCTTCCCCATTCTCTGAGAGGCTGTCTCTTTCCCACCTGTTTGTTCTTTGAATGCGTTCTAGCCTGCCCTCAGCCATTCCCTTATCAGCCGGCATTCCAAGGGGTGGGGGAGTTGGCACTAGCTGATGTTCATCCTGCATGACAGTTAACCCTCTCTGTTCCTGGCTGCTTTCTTCAGCTGGCTGCAAACCATTCCTGGGAGCTGGCTCATTAATGACACCCATCAAGCCATGGCCAAGGATGATGGGGCAGTGTATGGAAGGTCCAAGGTTTTCCCCACTTACCCCAATCCAAACCCTCCTTCCCAGTCCTTGGATGGCCTTAGCAGGTTGCCAGATGAACCTACCTAACAGCTGAATACTATTTTTCTATGCCACTCACCACTGGTCCTGTTAGCTAGGGATGATGGGAGTTGTAGTCCCAAAACATCTGGAGGGCCGAGTTTGCCTATGCCTGGATTAGGGCATCTTTGTATATATTCCTCTTTACAGTGTTTTGTCTACTTTTTTTCTTTTTGAATCACTTTAATGCTTATTTTTGAATATATATATATATATATATATATATATATATATATATATATATATTCTCCTTATTTTTATATAAGGGGGGGGGGGGAGAGACTCTCACCGGCCGAACAGAGGAAGGCAGCAGAGAGGGCGGGAACGTGATGTTGAGGAAAGCCTCATGAGCATCTTCTCCATTCGTGGGTGACGACGGTATATTTGTGACGCTGATGCCCAGGTTCAGCTTCTTGACATCCCGGCTGTACTGCAACACCTGCATCCCATTCTGCCTGCATCGGGGGAGATGGCACAGATGGGGGGTGGCCAGAGACAGAGCAGGGCTGCCCACCCACCCATCTCCTAGTTATCTCTCTGGAGGTGCCAGGGAAATAACGTCAGACGTGCAAAGTCTGCGTGCTGCTGCCCCTAGTGGCGAGCCAGGGAGGGTGCAAAGGGAACGCATTACTCACCTGGGCAACTTCTGGTTCTGGTCATTTAAAAAGACAGCCTTAATCTTCAGGTTGCTGTTGCATTTGTTGTCTGTTCCACATTGCTTCTTGAACTGAATCTGAAAGCAGTAGAGTTGTTGCTATTGTTACAATCTAGTCGGGTTTTTAAAATTTCTGTATCAACAATTATATACCAGTATATATACATGTCTCTGTGTGTGTGTGTGTGTATATACCAGTATACTACAGAAAGTATCAAACTAGTACCTATACATACAATAATAATCTATATACAGTGGTACCTTGGCTCCCGAACAAATCGGCTTCTGAACGCTGCAAACCCGGAAGTGGGCGTTCTGGTTTGCAAATGTTTTTTGGAAGCTGAACGTTCAACACGTCTTACAATAGAGTCCAGGAAGCTCCTGCAGCCAATCGGAAGCTGCGCCTTGGTTTTCGAATGGTTCTGGGAGTCAAACGGACTCCCGGAATGGATTAAGTTTGACAACCAAGGTGCCACTTGTAATACCATAATATTTCGACTTGCTCCATTGCTTTATGTGAACAAGGCACACTGGCATGGTATGGCTGATCTAACCAGCTGCCATAAGAGGCTTTCCATGCAGTTCTACCATCCTGGGCTGGATCTACAATGATCTGGAAAACGGTATATAAAAAAAGTAGTCTAGTTCTCAATACAACTTTACATTGATGATCGATCACTGCTCCACAGCACCCTCTGGTGTCACATTTTTATACGTTTTAACGTTTTAACTGACCCGTGTAGATTAGTCCGTGGTTGGCTCCCTGGTTCACACATAACATTAAGCCAAACCATTGCTAAGCATGAACAAAGGAGCGAGCAGGTATTTGGGGACTGAGAGGAAAAATTGCTGTCTCTCAGCTACCCAGAGCTAAGCAGCATCTTGGCTTAACCATTACATCCAAACCTGCAAAAGGTCAACAAAAACTATTTCTCAATCTTTAGGTAAGAAGGTTTGTATGTGTGCCACAGAGGTGAGAGGTGCATCACTGAATGAAACCACCATGTTATTTTGGAGCAAGCCAGCCAGTCTCTCCAAAGCCAGGATTCACCTAGAGCAGTTGTGGTAGCCACTCTGACCTCATCAGTCATCGAGAGAACTAAGAGCTGCTGGGATGTGTGGGTTTTGAGGTGCTGTAAATGGCAATATGTTGCAAGCAGGGCCGGACTGAGGTTTGATGAGGCCCTAAGCTACTGAAGGTAATGGGGCCCTTTATATGTCCTTTGTCAACAACAAATTGTCACTGCTTTTTGTGTTGATTATATGCTCTATGGTAATTTATGGACCTAATAGGTATCTCAAGCCATTTGCACATGTTGCCGTGTAGCCAGCCCATGGAGAATGTAGGCACCCTATATATAGAAATGAGCAAACCAGTGATATTTTAGGGAACAGGCTAGCAGGCGGGGGCCATTACTTACATCACAGGAACCTACACAACACAAAACGCTGTTGCTGTATGTAGGTTTTATTTTATTTGTTATTTATCTTATATTTTGGAAATGTACATCCAGGTTTTTTTCCTTTACATTTTTTGGGGCTCCCAAGAGAGTGGGGCCCTAAGCTATAGCTTTTTTAGCTTATACATAAATCCGGTTACAGATAGGTAGCCGTGTTGGTCTGCCATAGTCAAAATAAAAAAAATTCCTTCCAGTAGCACCCTTGGTATCTGAAGAAGTGTGCATGCACACGAAAGCTCATACCAAGAACTAACTTAGTTGGTCTTTAAGGTGCTACTGGAAGGAATTTTTTTATTTTGACATAAATCCGGTGTATAACTTGCAAGCCATCTTGAAGATCAGTCAACCAAATGGCAGGATATCAACCATCCAAACAAAATAAATATTGTGCTGTGAAGGGTCTCTCAAATTTTGGCTGGCCCACTTGACATATTTAACGTGAAACACAAGCACATGTCAAAGTCATCACACGACGACTGCACAAAGGCCAGCATCACAGGAAACTAGTCTACCTGCACGAGCCCAAGCAACTCATTTTTCAGGAGGTTATTTTGTTCTGTCTCTAAAATGATAGTGAACAGGCTTTGCCACCAGATGGTGCCAGAGGGCAAACTGGATGCTGGATCTACGAAGGCTGATGATGGGAAACCGGAGACAATTTCTCACAGACATTTGTCTGCGTTTGTACATATGTGTGTGCATGTACATAACTCACCTTAGTGTGCATGTGTTACCCGTTTGCAAGAGACCCCGACCTGTAGTCGGCTTAAACTTAAGCTGCTGGACCAAATTTAGGAATATGCACAGACATTCTAACTGATGCGGGGGAAGGAGCCAGCAAAAGGAATGTTGGCAAATAGAACTGGCAAAGCTCACATCAATTGTAAGATATCAGTCAAATAAAATTTTTTAAAAAGGAATGGAAATGTTTCGAAGATTATACGTTAAAGTATTGTTCTAAGAAAGATATGCTAATATGCTTAGAATAAAAATGTAAAGTATGTGTGTGAAATGGAAAAGAGATAAAAGAAGGACAAATAACGATATATTTGGAGAATGCAAGGATCAATATGGAGATAGAGAGTTAAAGAAGTCGAACTGTGGCAGAGGGAAGCTGCAGGTGGGTGGGTGGGGAATACTGTACAACAAATGTATTTGTTTTCAATGTTTTTGAACTGTTTTTTCTTTTTCTTTGTAAATTTCGTTTTTTCTGTTGATGTTCTCTTTTTTCTGTATTATTTAAATAAATAAATAAATAAATCCTTTTTTTAATAATAAAAAAAGAACGTTGGCAAATAGAGCAGCGCCTGCGGCATAACTGAAAGGTCGGTGCAATTAGCAGAAAGTGGTGAGATCCTAGGGGCAGAAAGAAGAGCAGTATGGGAAAACCAAGCTGTCCCGCCACACTGAGCAACCCGGCAGAAGGCAGAAGGCGGGGGGGGGGGGAGAGACAAAGAAATTCAACAGCGAATGAGCTTGCGCAAAGCGGGGCGATTTTGGGGAGGGGAAATGCTTTGGATTACTGCATGGCGCTCACCTCAGTCTGATTCTCACGGGATTGATCCTCGTTCAAGACAGGAAACGCATCAAGCGAGCGCAGGCCCAACTGGAACCGCATGGGCTTCTCGGCAAGAGAATAGTTCATGGAGAACGCAATGGGGTGCAGCTTGTCCCGCATATCAGCCTGCAGAGCAAGGGAAGAGTTCATTGCAGAAAGCCCTCCACCCAGTTCTGAGTGACTGTACTCTGTCGAGGAATTTGAAAGCTCAGAGGGTCATCTCCAGGGCCGTCTTTAGCAGATGTGGCTCCGGGGTGCAAATATCCGCCCAGTGCTTCCAAATTACCACGGATAGTGTTGGGGTGGTCGTAGCTGCGCACTGCCAGCCATTGGGGGGCGCAAGTCTCCCCCACGCCGCTGTGAGAGAGCGATCCCCACAGAGGTTTGGGAGTGAGGTTGCGCTCCTCCCAAGCCTCCTCAGGAGAAGAGTCTCAGTCTCAGACAGGGGCGCCGACTTATAGAAAATATTGGGGGGGCCCATACCGGGGTCCATACTGGCGGCAGGATGGCAGTGGTGCTTTTGCATGCAAGAACCGGCCTGCCCTCCCCAGGCTTCGCGCCGGGAGGCAGCCACCCCCTCCTACCAACGTCACCTTAGCCAAACCCAGAAAAAAAGCCCCGCTCCGGCGGCGGGAACTCCCGTCCCCTCCATTCTCCCCTCACCCCGGTCCCTCGCCGGCGACAAATACGCCGTTCCTCGGCCCCGCGGCTACATTCCTTTCTAAAGTCCCGCCGCTGGGGGTCTTTCTCTGACTGACCGACCTGCCCACCCCTTCTCAGGAGCTCCCGGTCACTTTGGGAGGTGCGCGCCGGAGTCCCCTGCGCGGTTTTTGGCAAGGTGCCTAATAATTTTCTTAAATTATTGGGGGGCGGAGCCCCCCCAAACGAATTTTTGAGGGGGCTCGGGCCCCCTCAGGCCCCATGGAGTCGGCGCCTATGGTCTCAGTCTCTGTCAGTTTTATTGCACATAGTCAAAGGCTGCCGCAATGTACACAGAATTATTTGACAATTAAAAGAAAATATACTGAATTGATAAAAAAGACTTAAAACATTTATATTATTAAAACATTACGTACTCTATACCGAGCTATAAAAGTACCCCCATGTACAAATAAAAACATTAAACAATAAAATTCATAAGCTAAAATCATCACATGGTCACTAATGCGCACCTGCCAGCCATATCGATCTCCTCCTGAGGAGGCTTGGGAGGGAAGCTGCATGCCCGCCAGCCTTATGGTTGGCGGGGTGCAGCTGGTGGGCTTGCAGGGAAAGGGGAGGGCGTCGGCAAAGGCACCCAGCTCCGCCACTTGCTGAGGCGCCCCTGAGAGGCCAGCGCCCTGGCGCAACGCACCACTAAGCCCAGAGTGGCTGGGGAAACCCAGCCAGATGGGTGGGGTATAAATAATAAATTATTATTATTATTATTATTAGGCCATATTTCGCTCACACCCAGCCGTCCAAATGTATCGCTTAAATTGCCCACTGCCCTCGCCTTACCCGCAAGAGGACTTCCAGGGTCTGACACTTCTCCCTTGGCATGGAAAACTGTCCCTTGTAGACTGCGGACTGTGTCCTGGCAAAATATACCCGAGGAGGACGGCGGTCCCGGTCAGCTTCCACCATGTAGTTCAACTCTGAAATGAGATGTGGAGGGGAAGTGACAGGGTGAGGGAAACAGGCCAGAGGCACTGCCAAGACTCAGCAGGGAAACTGAGGCACATGTGCACCCCACTCTCTCCACCCAGAAGCAGCCTGTCCCATTTTGCCGCCTGAGGCAAAACAGGAAAGCGCTGCTCCCGTCGTCTCCACCCCCCATCCTGCCGAATCCTCGCTTACCGGGGGAGCATGTGATGGATAAATTAAAAAAGGAGTTCCTCTATGGAGGTATCCCTCCCAGAAACCCAATTGAAAAGGATGCAGGCTCCAAGTGAAAACAGAAGCCTTTATTGAAATACAAACAGGCAGAGGGAAAGCCTCGAAAATAAGGAGGTGGCGGCGAAGAATCGCACCCAAAGCAATGTTTCTTACACCCTTGGTGATTTCATTTCACCAGTCAAAGGATTATAGCAATCTCGGCAGTTGCCACCAAATGTTACCATCCTGAACCAATCAAAATCATTTTAGTCTGCAGGATCAGCCCTCGTCATAACATCCTGAGATTAAAATCATTTTTCAATGTCTTTAATAAGACTTTGGCTCATTTTCCTGTTCATTAAATGTCTCCCACTATCCACTTTTGTCAGCAATTCAAGATTAATCACTACGACCATGCCTAGACGATTCCCTTCTCTTGCGTACAACGGCCGCCATAGATTCTAAAAGTTTATGTTTTTTCCGTGTTCTGGGAGGGACATTTGCTACATACAGTGCCTGAAAACAACCAGTTCTGTACTGTAAAAAGTAGGCAGGCACAGGCCTTTTCAGTGTGAGCGGCAGAAAAGAAAATGGAATAACCAAAATGATACAGTTTATGAAATTACTGTTTTCTCCATCACTTGGCATCTTCTGGCGACATCTCGTGAGATCTCACAGAACTCTCACGAGATCTTGCCAGAAGCCGCAGCCATCGCTGTCACGTGACCCCAGTGGAAGCAGGGGCGGGCTGTGTGCCCGCCGGGTCAGTGCCCTATGGCATTCTGCCGCCCGAGGCATCTGCTTCACTCTGCCTCCTGGATGGGCCGGCCCTGCCTCCACCTCAGCTCGGCTGTTGCCTTCTGGGCCTAAGCCCCTGGTAAGGGCTGGGTTCAAGTTGAAGTTCTGAGAAAGCTCCAGAAAGGAAAATGAGCTTTGGGTGCGATTTATATATTTATATATTTATTTATTTATCTATCCATTCAATTTCTGCCCTGCTCTTCCTCCCAAAGCAGTGCTGGTAACGGTTTAACCTAAACCCAGGAAAAGGCAAGACTGAAAGAGGAAGGTGCCTCTGGGCATATCCGTAATACCCATATACATTTAGGAGCGACAGTTCAAGCTCAGGGCTTGTGTGTCTACCAGAGAATGAGCCCCCAAACTTCTCTCCTGAAAAACAAAATCCCTCTCGAATGGAACTTCTACTCACTTATTGTTTCCTTGTATGTTGGGTTTCCCGCACTTTGGGAATAGGAGAAGCAGAGCTGCACCTTGATGCTGTTAGTTGAGGAGGTGGGAAGGGAAAGGAGAGAGAAAGAAAGAGAGAAATGTGATTGACCTGGAAGTCTTGGAGCAGGATGAGATGGGAGTATACATAGATTCCTCCAGGCAGGGGTGTAGACTACATAACATGGGTCTTAAAAGACCTGCATAGGCTCCTAGTATGTTTCTGAGCACAATTCAAAGTGTTGGTGCTGACCTTTAAAGCCCTAAACAGCCTCAGTCCAGTATATCTGAAGGAGCGTCTCCACCCCCAT
This sequence comes from Podarcis liolepis, assembly GCF_965112155.1. NCBI lineage: Eukaryota > Metazoa > Chordata > Lepidosauria > Squamata > Lacertidae > Podarcis > Podarcis liolepis. Next base: position 36,134,950 of record NC_139573.1, on the reverse strand, counting down.
CGTTCTACCCAGACGCTGAGGTCCAGTGCTGAGGGCCTTCTGGCCGTTCCCTCACTGCGAGAAGCCATGTTACAGGGAACCAGGCAGAGGGCCTTCTTGGTAGTGGCACCCGCCCTGTGGAACGCCCTCCCATCAGATGTCAAGGAAATAAACAACTACCTGACTTTTAGAAGACATCTGAAGGCAGCCCTGTTTCATAGAATCATAGAATCATAGAGTTGGAAGAGACCACAAGGGCCATCGAGTCCAACCCCCTGCCAAGCAGGAAACACCATCAGAGCACTCCTGACATATGGTTGTCAAGCCTCTGCTTAAAGACCTCCAAAGAAGGAGACTCCACCACACTCCTTGGCAGCAAATTCCACTGTTTAGGGAAGCTTTTAATGTTTGATGCATTACTGTATTTTAATATTTTGTTGGAAGCCACCCAGAGTGGATGGGGAAGCCCAGCCAGATGGGTGGGGTATAAATAATAAATTGTTGTTGTTATTGTTATTAGTGGTCTGGGATTGTGGAGGGTCAAAGACCCACAACTATTTCTGCCCCAGGGTCCCTGATGAGTCCCTGTCTCCAGCGTTTAATCAGCAGCATGAAAGGGGACCGGTTTTTTTAGCCATTCTAGCCTCCAAAGCTAAGCATTTAGGAGCACCGAAAACACAAGATGCTTTTGTTTCAAAAGAGCGATGTGCATGTTCTGTTACGTACGATGCAGTTTCATGGGACACAAACACAACTGAAGTTGCTGCGAAAGCAGATCCTGGAGCACTCCAAATCATTTTTCCATGTACATGTGCAGAAAGTAGCACATCCAGGGCCGGATTTAGGTTTGACGAGGCCCTAAGCTACTGAAGGTTAATGGGGCCCTTTATATGTCCAGCTGTCCTTTGTCAACAACACATTGTCACTGTTTTGTTTTTTGTGTGTGTGTTAAATACAGTGGTACCTCGAGTTTCAAACGCCTCAGGTTCAAATTCCGCTAACCTGGAAGAGTTACCTCGAGTTGAGAACTTTGCCCCAGGATGAGAACGGAAATCTTGTGCCAGAGGCACAGAGGCAGCAAGAGGCCCCATAAGCGAAAGCATGCCTCTCATTAAGAACAGTATCAGGTTAAGAACGGACCTCCGGAACGAATTAAGTTCGTAACTAGAGGTACCACTGTATATGCTTTATAGTAATTTATGGACCTAATAGGTATCCCAAGCCATTTGTACATGTTGCCAGGCAACCAGAGCATGCAGAATGTAGGCACCCTATATATAGAAAGGAGCAAACCAGTGATATTTTAGGGAGCAGGCTAGCAGGCGGGGCCCATGACTATACAACACAAAACACTGTTGCTGTATGAAGGTTTTATTTTACTTGTTTTGTTATCTTATATTTTGGAAATGTACATCCAGTGCTTTTTTCCTTCAATTTTTTGGGGGCCCCCGAGAGAGTGGGGCCCTCAGCTATAGCTGGTTCAGCTTATACGTAAATCTGGCACTGAGCACATCTGTCTGAAAGGCAGCACATGGAGCACATGCATTTGTTGTGGCACTGTATTGCAAATTATTATTGTTGTTGGATAACCATAAGATTATCGCATTATTTTAGAAGGGGCGCGGTGGTGACTCTCAGGAAGGAACCCTCACTTCTCAGCTTGCTAACTGCCTCCAGGCAACCCAAAACAGAGCAGTGACCACTTTTTAAAGGGAGGCACAAACCTATTCTGAAGCCACAGCAACCAGCCTTGGGAGGCTCTACGAAAACGCCCAGTGTACAATGGCAGCCTAAAGATGTTTTGTATTGAAATGCATTCCTTGGATGCTCTTGTTATAGGGCTGTGATGAATTTTAATGAGCGGCAAGTGACATTTCGGGGGCATGGAGTTTTCTTTGAAAAAGCAGCAGTTCTCCCCTGCAGGAGAGGGAACGCTATTATTATTATTATTATTATTATTATTATTATTATTATTATTACTATTATTCCACATTTCATGCCCTCTCTCTTTCATTACATATCTTTAGGTGCCCGGCAAAAACATTTCTCTATAACCAGGCCTTTGAACAAGTTATGTTCAGGGAAGTTTTTCATGTCTGATGTTTTATTGCTTTATCATCATCATCATCATCATCATCATTAATTCTGTTGGGAGCTTCCTAGAGTGGCAGGGGAAACCCAGCCAGGTGGGCGGGGTATAAATTATTATTAATATTATTATTATTATTATTATTATTATTATTATTATTATTATTATTATTACTACTACTACTACTACTACTACTACTACTATTATTATTTTAATGTGTTTGTGGGACAGAGGGTGTTATTGGTTTGTTTTTGCTTTATTATGTATTTTGTGTTTTCATTCTGTATTTTTATGTTGTCAACTGTGATCTTTGGATGAAGGGTGGTATACAAATTATTATTATTATTATTATTATTATTATTATTAATTATTGAAATCATCCAAAGGAGGCGACTCTGCCACATCCCTATAAAGCTTGCTCCAGTGCGCTATACTGCTCTTAGCGACAGATGTTTTCTTCATTCACATTTAATCTGAATCCCGCCCTTTCTTGTGTAAACACTCCTACTTCTTGTCCCGCACTCGGCGGGGAGGGCAAACAATTGTTCTCCTGATTCTTTCCGACATCCCCTTAAACAAGCTGAAAATTGGCAGCGTGCTCCCCTTTCATCTTCCTTTCCTTAGGCTAAATATAACCAGTTCCATCGCATTTCTGCCGTCACACGCCTTTCAAAGAGCCCTGGCACCCGGGCAGGCGGGTGAGGAGAGAGAACTGTGAGGAGAGAACATAGAAGGAAGCTTTTACCAAGAGTCTTCGGTACAGCTGTTTGGGTCCAATGTGGTCGGGGTAACCGTGAACGACTTGTCTAAGATGTTGATCACCGGACGGGCTCTGCAGAGAGATAATGAGAAAAAAGGGAAATTAGTGGGGTACTGTTTAAGGATATTATTATTATTATTATTATTATTATTATTATTATTATTAATTGAATTCATGTACTGCCCTATAAGGATGTGGGTGGTGCTGTGGGTTAAACCACAGAGCCTAGGACTTGCCGATCAGAAGGTCGGCGGTTCGAATCCCTGCGACGGGGTGAGCTCCCGTTGCTCGGTCCGTGCTCCTGCCCACCAAGCAGTTCGAAAGCACATCAAAGTGCAAGTAGATAAATAGGTACCACTCTGGCGGGAAGGTAAACAGCGTTTCTGTGCACTGCTCTGGTTTGCCAGAAGCGGTTTTGTCATGCTGGCCACATGACCCGGAAGCTGTACGCCGGCTCCCTCAGCCAATAAAGCGAGATGAGCGCCCCAACCCCAGAGTCGGTCACAACTGGACCTAATGGTCAGGGGTCCCTTTACCTTTACCTTTACTGCCATATATCCGGAGGTCTCAGGGTGGTTCACAGAATAAAATCAAGATATAAAACCACAAAATACACAACAAAAATTAAAACAACAACCCAATAGCCCCCCCCCCAACAAAACACATCTTAAAAGGGCATAGGATGTAAATCAGATCAAGCAAAGGCCTGGTTAAAAAGGAATGTTTTTGTCTGGCGCCTAAAGGTGTACAATGAAGGCGCCAGGTGAACTTCCCTGGGGAGAGCATTCCACAGACAGGGAGCTACTGCAGAGAAGGCCCTGTTCTTGTGTTGCCGCCCTGCATACCTCTTGAGGAGGAGCCACACGAAGAAGATGATCTCAGGGTCCAGGTAGGTTCATATGGATAGAGGCGGAGTCCATTTTACATGGAATTTGGTGGTTCTGAACTAACTGAGCTTTGGTTGCACTGGACTGCCATTTGCACCAAGCACCTGCTTACAGAATCGTAGGACTGTAGCATTGGAAGGGAACCCGAGGGTCATCAAGTCCAACCCCCCTGAAATTCAGGAATTTCAGCTAAAGCATCCATGACAGATGGCCACCCAACCTCTGCTTAAAAACTTCCAAGGAAGGAGAGTCTGCATTCCACTGTCAAACAGCTCCTACTGTCAGAAAGTGTTTCTTGATGTTTCGTCAAAATCTCCTTTCTTGTAACTTGAGGTTTGCACATCGGCAAGTGTTTTAAAAAGCAGCCTGATTAACTATATGCAAATATTATAAACGTATATAGTATATACAGTATAACAAATATCAAGACCCATGCAGTACTATATACTTTTGGCAAAATGATATAAGTAGCAAAACGTAAGTATTTTTAATACAGTTATTTTTTATTTTGTTTTGTTTTTTGTTTGGCTTCTAAGTGGTGCTAGTACATATCTGTTTATATGCTGGTTACTTTAGGAAACCTGGAATGTATCCATGCGTAATATCATACATAAGGTAAAAAGGTAAAGGCAAAGGACCCCTGGAAGGTTAAGTCCAGTCAAAGGGGTTGCGGCACTCATCTCACTTTTAGGCCGAGGGAACCGGCATTTGTCTGTAGACAGCTTTCTGGGTCATGTGGCCAGCAGGACTAAACCGCTTCTGGTGCATGGAAACGCTGTTTACCTTCCCGCTGCAGAGGTACCATTTATCTACTTGAACTGGTGTGCTTTTGAACTGCTAGGTTGGCAGGAGCTGGGATAGAGCAACGGGAGCTCACCCCGTTGCGGGGATTCGAACTGCCGACCTTCCGATCGGCAAGCCCAAGAGGCTCAGTGGTTTAGACCACAGCGCCACTCACGTCCCTATAGTACGTACAATCGTGTGTGCAATAATGCATATAAAATGCAATGACTGTTTTAGTGGAAATAGTAAAAAAGAAGCTCACCTCATTGAGTGTTGGTGCTGACCTTTAAAGCCTTAAATGGCCTCGGTCCAGTATATCTGAAGGAGCGTCTCCACCCCCATCTTTCAGCCCAGACACTGAGGTTCAGCGCCAAGGGCCTTCTGGTGGTTCCCTCACTGCCAAGTTACAGGAAACCAGGCAGAGGGCCTTCTCAGTAGTGGCACCCGTCCTGTGAAGCGCCCTCCCACCAGATGTCAAAGAGAACAACAGCTACCAGGCTTTTAGAAGACATCTGAAGGCAGCCCTGTTTAGGGAAGCTTTTAACGTTTGATGCATTACTGTATTTTAATATTTTGTTGGAAGCTGCCCAACAAATAATAATAATAATAATAATAATAATTATTATTATTAAGCCGCAATATGCATGCCATTCTGACATCCTCACAGAAGGAAGGTGGATATTAATACACAATAATAATAAAAACCCAAATAGTCCCAATCATCAGCAGTGGCTTTGGACAAGTCAGCCATGAGGGAAAAGAATTCTGCAGACCCTCAGGAGTACATTAACTGTCCCTCTTTAAGTCTCCTCTCACCTGAGCAGTAGGATATTTTCTGAGAGTGTGCCCACCAAGAGGTCGGGGTAGGAGTTCCCGTCCACATCCATTCCGCCGCTGAAGGAGTAGCCAAAGGTCTTGATTCCGGGTCCGACGTCTTCGCCGCTGATAACCTGCAGAGGATGAGAAAATGAGGAAGGGCAGCCATCAAAAGGAGAAAGGTCTATGTTGTGAGCTGTGCCTCAAGGTTGGTGGTGCCTTGGCCAAGCATGTTGGGCTGGTGTGGAAGAGAGCAGGACTGCCACTGATGTCACCAGGCTATACCTTGCTTTCGAACAGAGAGTGCCTGCAACCAGTGTTCTTCATCCACACCCTGTTGGACTACAACTCCCAACAACCCCAGCCAGCTTAGTCAAGGATGATGGGAGTTGTAGTCCAACAGCGTCTGGGGACCCAACACTGAACAACAGTGGTCTACACCAACAGCTCTCCAGAATTTTAGACAGGGTTTTTGTTTAAACACAGGTTGTGTTTTTGTATATTCTGTTGGAAGCCATCCAGAGTGGCTGGGGCAACACAGTCAGATGTGTGGGGTACAAAAATATATAGTGGTACCTCGGGTTAAGTACTTAATTCGTTCCGGAGGTCCGTTCTTAACCTGAAACTGTTCTTAACATGAAGCATCTCTTTAGCTAATGGGGCCTCCTGCTGTCGCCACGCCGCCAGAGCACAATTTCTGTTCTCATCCTGAAGCAAAGTTCTTAACCTGAGGTACTATTTCTGGGTTAGTGGAGTCTGTAACCTGAAGCGTATGTAACCTGAAGTGTATGTAACCCAAGGTACCACTGTATATTGTTCTTATTTTCCAGGCCTATCTTGAGATGCCGGGAATTGAACTCACAGCCTTCTGCATGCAAAACATAGAATCATAGAATCATAGAATCATAGAGTTGGAAGAGACCACAAGGGCCATCGAGTCCAACCCCCTGCCAAGCAGGAAACACCATCAGAGCACTCCTGACATATGGTTGTCAAGCCTCTGCTTAAAGACCTCCAAAGTAGGAGACTCCACCACACTCCTTGGTAGCAAATTCCACTGTCAAACAGCTCTTACTGTCAGGAAGTTCTTCCTAATGTTTAGGTGGAATCTTCTTTCTTGTAGTTTGGATCCATTGCTCCGTGTCCGCTTCTCTGGAGCAGCAGAAAACAACCTTTCTCCCTCCTCTATGTGACATCCTTTTATATATTTGAACATGGCTATCATATCACCCCTTAACCTCCTCTTCTCTAGGCTAAACATGCCCAGCTCCCTTAACCGTTCCTCATAAGGCATCGTTTCCAGGCCTTTGACAATTTTGGTTGCCCTCCTCTGGACACGTTCCAGTTTGTCAGTGTCCTTCTTGAATTGTGGTGCCCAGAACTGGACACAGTACTCCAGGTGAGGTCTGACCAGAGCAGAATACAGTGGCACTATTACTTCCCTTGATCTAGATGCTATACTCCTATTGATGCAGCCCAGAATTGCATTGGCTTTTTTAGCTGCCACATCACACTGTTGGCTCATGTCAAGTTTGTGGTCAACCAAGACTCCTAGATCCTTTTCACATGTACTGCTCTCAAGCCAGGTGTCACCCATCTTGTATTTGTGCCTCTCATTTTTTTTTGCCCAAGTGCAATACTTTACATTTCTCCCTGTTAAAATTCATCTTGTTTGTTTTGGCCCAGTTCTCTAATCTGTCAAGGTCGTTTTGAAGTGTGATCCTGTCCTCTGGGGTGTTAGCCACCCCTCCCAGTTTGGTGTCATCTGCAAATTTGATCAGGATGCCCTTGAGTCCATCATCCAAGTCGTTGATAAAGATGTTGAATAAGACCGGGCCCAAGACAGAACCCTGTGGCACCCCACTAGTCACATGTCCTCCACCGCTGAGCTATGACCCTTCTGTAGCTGCGGATGGTGCAGATCCATAATGGGCACTTAGCCTAGAAGTGCAGCCCCCCCCCAGTGGATCCATGTTGTGGGGCCACGCTCTGCTGAAACCCAGTCCCTGACTTCCTAATGCCTCCAGGCTTGCTGCATTAGCTGCAAAATGTGAGGAAGGCATTGCATGCGATCAGAGGCAGTTTCCTTGCCAAGCGTGGAGGGAAAAAATGATGAAGAGGAATAAGCAAAGTGAGCTTACCTGCTGGGGCTTATCAATAAGTCCTCCTGCACCACTGTGGTAGATGTAGACCTTCCCCGAACCTTCAAAAGGAGCTCCAACTGCGATATCTATGGAGGAAAGGAGGAAGGAGAAGGGTCAGGTGGCTTTCCAAAGGAGGCATCTAAAACAAACCTATAGTCCAGGTATAGGCAAACTCAGCCCTCCAGATGTTTTTGAGACTACAATTCCCATCACCCCTGACCACTGGTTCTGTTAGCTAGGGATGATGGGAGTTGTAGGCCCAAAACATCTGGAGGGCCGAGTTTGCCTATGCCTGCTATAGTCACTCTTCAAAACAAATCTCACTAAAATCTCCCATTGCCAGCAACAGCCTCCAAACTGCAGAACTTTGTTCTCCTTAAGCCAAAAAAACAACAACCAAACACCACTTCATGAACTCTTTCTGGAGGTAGAAAATGAGAACAGCAGAGAGAGGGCTAAGCTAAACCTTTTCTCTATGATTACAGTTCTTCCTGTCCATGATTCCCTTCTAATCACAGTGGTACCTTGGTTCCCCAATGGCTTAGTCACCGAACAAATGGGCTCCCAAATGCCGCAGAACCAGAAATAAGTGTTCCGGTTTGCCAATGTTTTCTGGAAGCCGGACGTCTGATACTGCTTCTGCTTGAGTGCAGGTAGCTCCTGCAGCCAATCAGAAGCCGCGCCTTGGTTTCCGAACTGTTTTGGGAGTCGAATGGACTCCTGGAACGGATTAAGTTTGAGAATCAAGGTAAAAAGTAAAGGTAAAGGGACCCCTGACCATTAGGTCCACTCGTGGCTGACTCTAGGGTTGCGGTGCTCATCTCGCTTTATTGGCCGAAGGAGCTGGCGTACAGCTTCCGGGTCATGTGGCCAGCATGACTAAGCCACTTCTGGCGAACCAGAGCAGTGCACGGAAACGCCGTTTACCTTCCCACCGGAGCGGTAGCTATTTATCTACTTGCACTTTGACGTGCTTTCGAACTGCTAGGTTGGCAGGAGCAGGGAAAGAGCAACGGGAGCTCACCCTGTTGTGGGGATTCAAACCGCCAACCTTCTGATCGCCAAATCCTAGGCTCTGTGGTTTAACTCACAGCACCACCGTACCACTGTATAAATACATTTTATTTGTATTTCCCCCCAAAATACACATTGTTGCAAAGCAATGTCCCTTAACAGAATGCATTTCCAGTAATGTATGCATGGGGGCAACAGTCAGAGGAGGAAGCCCCCTCCCCACCTTGGAAATCATCCTTATCGACGTCTCCGATGTTGGCCACGGCCAGGCCAAAGGCAGAGCTGCTGGGCCCTGTCAGGGTGATGTTGGGGCTGCTGTGGAACGTTCCCCCCAGGTTCATGTAGACGTAGACGGCCCCACCCTTCTCCTCTTTCCGGTCGAAGTAGTAGGGTGCTCCGACAATCAAGTCCTGCCACCTACCAACAGGAAAAGAGAGAGAGAGAGGTGTGTGATCATAGCCCCTCTGTTGGGCAAATGAGACATTGCTTCCCATTGGCTTTGCCGGCCAGCAGACTTACCCGTCATTGTTGAGGTCAGCCAGAGCAATGGAACTGCCAAAATAGGAGCCCACTTGCTCCCCGAAGATAATGAGTTTCCCCTGAAGAGTCGTGCCGCTGTCTGCTGCCATCAGGAAGACGGCTCCCGTGTGGTTAAACCGAGGGGCCCCACTGACTAAGGTGGTCTCGTTTTTGCGCAGAACCTCAGTTTTTGCTTCGACTGTGTAGCCTATAGATACGAGGGGAAGTGAATGAGTTCCTTCTTATCCTGATCACCCCCTTTCCAAAAGCATAATTCTCACTCACTGTCTTCTAGTCCTATGCCTTGGAAGTCAAATAGAATCTATTCCGGAAGTCCGTTTGACTTCCAAAACGTTCAGAAACCAAAGCACGGCTTCTGATTGGCTGCAGGAAACTCCTGCGTTAAGAAATCTTAGCTAGGTTGGGGTGTGTGCGATCCTATCACCATGTTTGTATGCGAGTGAGGAAAGAAGGGAGATGTAGGCAGGGAAACAGGGCAGTGGACCAGGAAAAACCATATCAGTTGCAGTTACCCAAATAGCTGTAGCTGTACTTCTGATCTGGATACGAGTAATCTTGCTGGTCCCATTCCCGGTCTCCTCGAAGGATCATGTAATCGGTTCCTGTGCCAGAAAGAGGAAAGTTGTGACATTTTAACTCAACACAGACAAAGAGACCCACCGCTTCCTTCTGTCCGGCGTCTATCGTGCCACTTGCTTTTCCAGAGAGAGAGGTCCTGGGTTTGAATCCTGCCTGGATGCTATTCCCTGTATTTCAGAACCCAGACGTGTGTGCGGAGGTTCAGGGGCTCTAAGCACAGAAGAAAAGAAGAACACATGTCTTTCCCTCAACTGGGCTCTGCTCAGCCGCTTTTATTTCATCATTTAGTTTACCAGGTAAGGTTGCATTCCTGACCGCGTCCACCCAGAAGTAAATCCCACTGAATTTAATGGGGCTTATTTAACACCGGTCATTGACCACAAGGAAGAGATGCAATTGGACAGGGCTTATTTAGGGATGGGCGATTCTGTCCATTTCAGTTTGTCTGCTTCTCTTTAAGATAATAAATAAATAAATCTCTAGTTCAGAGTTTTCCAAACCTGGGCCTCCAGCCGTTTTATGGACTACAACTCCCATCGTCCCTGGCTAGCAGCACCAGTGGTCAGGGATGATGGGAACTGTAGTCCAAAAAACAGTCTAGTTCTGTGTTCCCCACCCATACGGACCCCTGGGGCCCCCCAGGATATTCCAAGGGGGCCACAGGTGAAAAATGTGTAAATGGGGTGAAGTGAGTGTTCCGGTTTTAGAACGTTCTTTTGGAAGCCGAACGTCTGACGAGGCTTCCGATTGGCTGCAGGGGCTTCCAGCAGCCAATCAGAAGCTGCGCTTTGGAAGTCGAATGTTTCGGAAGTCGAACAGATTCTGTGAATGAATTCTGTGAATTAATGTGCTTTTGGCAATTTCCCACCTGGTTGGTTTCGTCTCTGGCTGCATTAACCCATTAAGCCACACATTTACATGGCAACACAGGAAGGAGGGGCTGAGGAAGTGTCACAAACCTTGCCAGTTGAAAGCACCGGGGGCTCCGAAATAAATGCTGTTGGCGGTGAAGCCGCCGCTGATGCCCATCTGACACATGCCCGTTACGTCCGAGTCGCTGTTGGTGTTGCACATCTCGTTGTGGAAATGCTGCCATTCATCCTGCTCCTGAAGTTGTAGGTTGTTTCCGTGGACGTAGCATTTCCCAACCATGCGCCTCTGGTCCTCGTTGCCAGCCCACAAGACTCGGGTGTACCGGTGGGCACAAGCCTAGCAAAGCCAAGCAGACAAGGCTTTAGTTTGCAGCGAAACGAGGTGGGGTGGGGGTGGGGTGAGGCTCCGGCCTTTCCTTGAAGGCACGCTTTCTGTTAGAATTCCTGCTCCATGATTGCAGTCATGGGATTGTTGTCATTCATGACGGTATATGTTTTAACTCCACAGAGTGGGAAGTGACGAAGACAGGATGTTTGTGTTACTGTGTTCCATGAAGTGGGACTATTGTCCTTTGTTCTTTTTTCTCTTTGCTGTCTGATGCTAGAGAGAGAGGGAGCCATGTTGCAGTGCTCCGTGTGTGTTTATATGTAAATAAAGTAGATTAGCCAAAATGCTGAGTTGCTGAGTTTTGTTACGCAAGTTGCGCAAACTCTGCGGATCCCTAAGTGTGCTGGTGTCGGTTGGCATCGGTCGCTGTGATGTTTGGGCTGAAGAAAGCTCTTGGAGCTCCTGAATGATTGACCAGGAGGGAGAGAACATGCCAGTCGGGCATGTGTCTCTGCCAGGGTCCTACTTACTTAGGCTGAACTAAGGACACTTTCTGCCTTTCTAAGTCCATTCCATAGCCTTCAATATTCTATTGACAGCAATTGGGATGTGTTTCTGTCGGTGCTGTGTGAGTCAGCTGGCTCACGCAAGATCACGGCACTGCTGCAAGCTCTAGCTCACCCCCCAGGACATTCTGGGATCAAATTCAGAAGCCCAGATGGCTCCTGTAATTCTGGAAATGTCCCAGGAAAATAGGGACGGTTGGAGGGTATGCCATACCCATGATTCCAGGTACTTTGGAGATATGTACGCATGGTCCGTGCATACTCAGCTTTAGCACTGAAAACCTTTCCATAGCCTAAGGTTCCCAAACATTTTTGGGTCACCTTTCCCTTAGTTCCCTAAATTTATTCCCAGTGGCCCCTACCCTATAAAGAGCATCATTCAGAACAGCGGTTTGCACGACTCACTAAAGAAGATAATGACACAACGAAATTCAAAGCTGGAGCAATTACCGTATATTTTCGTCTATAAGATGCCCCCATGTATAAGATGCCCCCTATTTTGGGAGACTCAGATTTAAGAAAATGGGGGGGGGGAGACACTATCTGTGTATAAGATGCCCCCTAAATTTTGACATTATTTTTTAGGGGGGGATCCTAGTCTTATACATGGGAAAATATAGCAATTGCACATTTATTCAGAGTTCAATTGAAACTATTTAGTTGTCAGGGGCTGGACTGAGGAGGAATGGTGGGAACTCCCCGCCCCCCCCTTCCTGCAACTTCCTGAGAAGAGGAGGACAGTATAGATTTAGAACAGCGGTTTGCCGAAGGGCATAGTTCAGAGGCTGCAGAGGGGAGGAGCTTGGAAATATTGGAAGAGGAACAGCAGGAAGAAAAAGCACCAGGGGAGAGACAGCCAACAGATTCAGTGTCCTTGGAGAATATTCCTGATCCCCCTTCTCCCAGGACCAGCAGGGCATTGGGGGTAGTAGAAGAGAAAGCTCAGAGGCAGAAAACACAGATCAACCAACACAAGGGTGATGTAGATTAGGTGAGATGGAGGGGGTGGGACTTTACTTGGAGCAACAGCATTATCTAAGAGAGACTGCATTCCTTTGTCTCTCTCTGTGACTATTGAATAAACCACTAGGCAAGAACTCCTGTTGTTGTTGTTGTTGTTGAACCCAGTGCTCAAATTAAGCTCTTCGCTGGATGCTTTCTAATTCCACGATGTTGTCAAGAGCGCTCTGTACATGCTCAGAGAAACTCAGAGTATTCTGGGACTTGTGATTGACAAGGAAAACAAATTCCTGGCCAGGATAAAATTAGCTGCAAGGGACCACAATGGAGACAGTGGATGACAAAACTAGTATTGTATCCAATAAGCCAGGGAAAGGAATGGAATAGAGGCAGCAAGCTTCTCAAGAAACTTAAACCCACCCGAAAAGGAATTACCGCTGGCATTTTCTTATAAAGCAAAAAAGAACTGGCACCTGCATTCTGATCTCCAAGGTGCCTGGCCGTCTGGCTGCCACTGCCCAAAGCTATTTCTTGAATTTCAGCAAATGCCAGTGGAGATTGGTGGGGGTTTTTATGTTTGTTTTTAAACCATTTAAAGGTGCTGATGAGGCAGAGGATCAAAATAGCTACTGGGAAAGATTCAAGGATGCGAAGGGCTTTGGGGCAGAAGTCGGAAGGATGTTATCGAAGATGTACCAGGAAACGGAGGGCCAGTTAGTAGCAGGTTCCTGAAGATCTTATGGATGTGCATAGAGGCAGCTTTATTCTGCTTGCAATATTTGGGAAGGAGCAGGAAAGAAAAGTGGGGTTCTTAGTGGGTCCGACCCACTGGTTCCCAAACTTCCCCACTCAGACCACTTGGAAATTACAGAGGGTCTTGGTGGTCCACTTATTGATTTTCCCACCTCTTGTGGAATTTGTAATGCACTTAGTTGCTGTATTATTTTTAGTTGTATTATGGATGCATCTTTTATTTCATGTATATTGTGCAGCATTGTATATATGTTGTATACCACAATACAATGAAATACAATACAATATTTATTACAGTGGTACCTCAGTAATTCGGTCCAAAGGTCCGTTCTTAACCTGAAACTGTTCTTAACCTGAAGCACCACTTTAGCTAATGGGGCCTGCCGCTGCTGCTGCGCTGCCAGAGCATGATTTCTGTTCTCACCCTGAAGCAAGGTTCTTAACCCGAGATACTATTTCTGGGTTAGCGGAGTCTGTAACTTGAAGTGTATGTAACCTGAAGCGTACGTAACCCGAGGTACCACTGTATTATTATTATTATTATTATTATTATTATTATTATTATTATATCTTTATGGGATTGTCTAAACGAATATTTACACAAGCAGGGCTCAAATACGAAAGTTTGGTTGTGCTTAGACTAACCTTGTGAAGAATATAAAGAATACAAAGAATTGATGGACTATGAAAGAACTTAAGGAAAGGAAGTGACTGAAGAACAGATGTAAAGGTAAACTAGAAATTAAGAGATGTGTGGTAAATGCGGTGGAAGTCTTTTATAATATTTTAACTAGGATTTTTAAAATGTAATGTTTAAAGTATAAATTTGGTACTATTTATTATGGAAAGTAGGTTCCCCCCTTTCTTTTCTTTTTTCTTCTTTAGTCTGCATTTGGTAAATATGTAGACGATTGTGTTTATATTGTTATGCATGGAATTTGTTTTGATTTTTCTGTTTTATTTACCTTGTAATATTTAATAAAACTAATAATAAAAATTAAAATTAAAAAAAGAAAAGAAATACAGTGGTACCTCGGGTTAAGTACTTAATTCGTTCCGAAGGTCCGTTCTTAACCTGAAACTGTTCTTAATTTGAAGCACCACTTTAGCTAATGGGGCCTCCTGCTGCTGCTGCGCAGCCGGAGCACGATTTCTGTTCTCATCCTGAAGCAAAGTTCTTAACCCGAGGTACTATTTCTGGGTTAGCAGAGTGTGCAACCTGGAGCGTATGTAACCTGAAGCGTATGTAACCAGAGGTACCACTGTACAATACAATATTTTTTTAAAATGCAATTTAAAATCAATGCGAAGAATATTTCATGTAGTTGATGTGCCATCTCCCGTCCTCAGCCCCAAATGTGTAGACCTGCCATGGCCCTCTGTCATGGATGTTATAGCCTATGGTTCTATCATAGGAGCCAACTCTGAAAACAGTGTTACCATTTTGAATCCACCCTTAGAGCTATAATGCCCATGAGAACCAAGGCAATGGAACAAATATGGGAGAAAAATGAATGCCAATAGGGGTCATCCATCATTTTAACAGGGGAGAGGAAAGGAACTGGATTTGGCGGGCCATTTTGGGGTGACAGCCTCATGCCAAGTGTAACATGTAGTTTTGCCAAAAGCTTCTGACCCACCTTGGACTTGGCATGCCATCCTAACAGCATTTTAAGAGATGGATGGTATTTTGCACATCACCTAGGAAGCGTACTGGAAGACGGAAAGGTCACCAGTGTCAAACTTCAACTTCTTTGGACTGGTCGTGTTGTGGGGATACCTGATTATCGTCTTCCAAAGCAACTGCTCTATTCCGAACTCAAAAATGGTAAGCGTAATGCGGGAGGTCAACAAAAGAGGTTTAAAGACTCTTTAAGGCAACTCTTAAAAATGTAGTATACAGACTGACAACTGAGAAACACTGGCCTGCGAGCGCTCCATTTGGTGAACAGCCTTTACCAAAGGTGTCATGGGCTTTGAAGATGCTCGAACTCAGGAAAAAAGGTAGAAACGCGCTAAGAGGAAGGCACATTTGGCAAACCCTCACCGTGATCAACTCCTGCCCGGAAACCTATGTCCCCACTGTGGAAGGACGTGTGGATCCAGAATTGGCCTCCACAGTCACTTGCGGACTCACTTTTAAAACTGTGTTCATGGAAGACAATCTTACTTGTCTACGAGTGATCACCAAAGAAGAAGCAGCTCCACAACATCCAGGCAGCACCGGGGTCCCCATCCCTGCCATGGAAATGCTCCCTGCCCCATAAATACAAACTACTCACCATCACTCTCCCAGAAGACTCTCTCTGGCTTGCTATCGTCACCCCCAACCACATGTCTTCGACAATATTACTGTGGGGGTCGCCTGCGGGGAGAACAGAGGGGCAAAAAAGGGAGAAATGCAGTTAGGACACAATCCACCTTCCCACCATGTTCCAAACACCCCTGCCATGCAATCCTATGCATGCCTACTCAGAAGTAAGTCCCGTTGAGTGGAATAGGACTTCCTCCCCCATAAATGTGCAAAGGATTATTGCCAGGTCCTTTAAGGCACAGGTGGGGAATCTGTGGCCACCCAGATTCCAACCTCCCTAGCCAGCATGGAAACTGTGGTCCAACATCTGAAGGGCTACAAGTTCTTCAGACCTAGGCTTCACACAAAAAAGGGATGCAGTTTTCATAGCTGCAGAAAGACAGATACTATTGTATAGTTTAATTATGGATTAATTTAATAGTTATAAACCGCTTGGAAGTTGTTCTGAAATATAAGCAGTATATAAGAGGAGAGAAGGAAGGAAGGAAGGAAGGAAGGAAGGAAGGAAGGAAGGAAGGAAGGAAGGAAGATAAAAATCACATATGAATGGATCTTGTTTGAAATCAGTAATCAAAGCTTTAGGCACTACAGAGCAAAGAGATATCCTGATAATTGATAAGCAACTTCAAGCAAGTTTTATCTGGAAACCTAACAGGAACCAACAGAGGAATAATCAGGGCTTGCTGTTTATCACTTCATTTGCAATAATAATAATCAGGGGTTTTTTTCTGGGGGGATGCAGGGGTACTCATACCCCTAAACATTTTGTGAATCTAAGTTTGGCCTTACTGAGGGGAAGCATTTCAATATGAGTAGGAAAATGAGAGTACCCCAAACATTTTCCCCCAGAAAATAATAATAATAGTAGTAGTAATAATAATAATAATAATAATAATAATAATAAATGTTCTGCTGTTTGCTTTGCATTTGCCCTCACAACTTTCCTGCGAGGTACCTGAGATGCTTGCTGTATAAATGGGGAACAGAAGCCTTCCCTATGTGGAAAGACTGTAGCTGAAAAATATATCCAGCATCATCCTGATCATCTTCTTCTTCATCATCATTTTATTAGATTTATTACTCATATTTCACCCGAAAGTCTCAGTGTAGGTTACAATGCCACCAGTAATGCAGTTTAAAACCAAATGAAAACAACAGTAAATACAAAAAACAATACATTAATTAATCATTTCCACAAAAGGAAATCATTTCGCCAAAAATAGTTTTCAGCTGTCAAAGGCCGGGGTGAAGAGATAAAAGTTGGATAATGATGATGTCAGGTGCACTTTTACAGGGAGTGAGCCCCAGAGAAAGCCCTCTTCTGCACTTTACATTTTGAGAGTTGCATCTCTCCAAACAATATCTAATATGATACAGATTGCCTTCAATTTACCCTTTTTGCCTACTACACCAGCCAGAACCACCCATTCTGTATAGCCAATCTGCAATGTCCATCTTGGAACCGAGTCTACAAGCTGATCTCACGGCTACAACATCTGGTCTAATTTCTGTACTTTTCTCTGTCCTCTTTTTAAAAAAACTTTTCCTAGTCTCCTCATCCTAGAACATTTCACCTGATGGAGAAACAAAAGCTGGCCACAGTTCTGCGACATTCGGGTTGGTCCTTCTCCTAATAAAGGCTCTCCAAAATTAGAGACAGAAGAGTTTGTGCTGTCTTTCCTGCGGGTGGTGAGAGCCCAAAAAAACACCTGCAATCTAACAGATTGTGGATGCACCATGAGATCTCTAGCCCAGTCCCTCTGTCCTTCCCGAAACTTTGCAAACTGCCCTAGTGAGGGGCTCTCCTTTGCACATGCCCACGTACTTTTCACCTTGATGTCCACCCTCTCGCAGTCATCCGTGGCCGCTGTCAGAGGGCAAGCATACATAGCACCCATTCGCGTGGCGTTCTCCATCCCTGTAGCCGTATCGCGAGGAGCTCCAGCAAGCAGCCTGAAGAAAGGGAGAATAAATAATAATAATAATTGAATTAGAGTCGATGGAAGGGGAGCAGTTGCTCACAATGAGAAACCACGGCTGCAACGTAATTTGGAAGAGATGGTGTGCTCATTCCTGTCTTGGGGAAAAATACTTCACAGAATCTTAGAATTGCAGAGTTGGGTTTTTTAACAAAAGTATTTTTTTAACAAAATACTTTTAAAGAAACCACTTTTGTTAAAAAACCAGAAGTCTTTTTACTGGGTATAGTGGGTGAAGCGATACCATGGGAAGATAAAAGACTGTTTATGTATGCAACAACTGCAGCAAGAATTCTTTTAGCCCCAAAATGGAAACAACAAAAAGTAACGACAAAAGAAGAGTGGCAGATGAAGATGATGGACTTTGCAGAACTGGGGAAGCTGATAGAAAAAAATCCAAAACCAGCACGATCAAGTATTCCAAAAGGATTGGAGTAAATTATCTCCCTAGTTATCACCCACTTGGACTACTGCAATGCGCTGCCTTTGAAGGTGACCCAGAAACTGCAATTAATTCAGAATGCAGCAGCTAGACTGGTGACTGGGAGTGGCCACCGGGACCACATAACACCAGTCCTGAGAGATCTGCATTGGCTCCCAGTACGTTTCCGAGCACAATTCAAAGTGTTGGTGATGACCTTTAAAGCCCTAAACGGCCTTGGTCCTGTATACCTGAAGGAGCGTCTCCACCCCCCGTCATTCATCCCGGACACTGAGGTCCAGCGCCGAGGGCCTTCTGGTGGTTCCCTCATTGTGAGAAGTGAGGTTACAGGGAACCAGACAGAGGGCCTTCTCAGTAGTGGCACCCGCCCTGTGGAACGCCCTCCCTTCAGATGTGAAGGAAATAAGCAGCTATCCTATCTTTATAAGACATCTGAAGGCAGCCCTGTTTAGGGAGGTTTTTAATATTTAATGCTGTATTGTTTTTAACACTCGATTGGGAGCCTCCCAGAGTGGCTGAGGAAACTCAGCCAGATGGGTGGGGTATAAATAATAAATTATTATTATTATTATATAAATTTATATGATATCTGATTATTGATTATTGTAAGCAATTAACATCACTAGCAGGGTTGTCCGAAGACCTGTAATGAGAAATTTTCTATCTTTCTATCTTTATTTAAATTTTGATCCATTCTGTAATGAGTGCAATTAGAACTGGAAAACGTACAAAATGCAATGATATAACGGTTCCGTTCAAAAGCTATGAGGCGGGAGGGAAGGAAGTTGATAGGCTCTAGAGAGCCAGGGTGGCAAAGTGGATAATGGTGATGTGAATGTATAATATTAAATGGAAAATAACATCCCTGCCGCATGGCCGTTCAGCTTCTGCTTTAAAAACCTGCAAGGAAAGGCAGTCCATGATGCAGAAGTTTGTCTTTTTCCAGAGCGCTGTGGCTGAACCAGGGAGAGTCATAAAATGGTTTCTCCAGACACCTGGTCACTGTGGGGCTTAGTTTGGGCAACTGCTCATCACAACAAATTCTTGGTTGGTTTTTTTTAATGCTAGGTCTATTCCACCTCAGTTCATGTTTTGAGAGAGATGAAAAGTGCTTTTGGGTACAAATAGGGTGCCTTTCCCTCCTTGCTGATCCGTGACTGGTGTTTCCAGGAAAGGGCTCACAGCTCAGAAAGCGGAACTTCCAAGCAAGTTGAAACTCAGCACTTCTTATTTTGGAAATCAAATACCACTTCACACCAGCAACTTGACCTCCAAACCGCCTCCATTTGGAGCAGCACGCTTTGCCTGCTCTTCCTTCCTCCCCGCATTTGTTTTTAAAAAGAACATTTTAATCCCTCCTGATCTTTGGTAAAGCTCCAGGTGGCTCATAACGAAAGTAAAAAAAAAATTAACCCTAACGCAAAATTGAAAACACATCAGCTCTAAAAGCAACCCACATTCCAGTCAGGCAAAAAAACATTCACGGAGGGTAAGAAGAAGGAATGGTAAGAGATGTAACTGAGGGGAGGCTGTTGGGAGAGTCCTGAGGTACCAGAGCGAGACGTCCTGGAGGGCTGTATTTGGCTCATGGGATGGAGGCTAGCCTGTCAAAGTAGCTAGTCCTCTGTGAGGAGAGGCTTCTTCCATTCCAGCAAAATATTACTCCTATCCTGGCACAGAGGCAGCTGGGGTGTGCGTTCCACCACACTCTAAAAACACAGCTGTATTTTTTCAGTGTTGTGGGCAAGGCGCCTCTCGCGCTAGACAGGGGAAAGAAAGCAAAAAAAACGCACCAAGGGAACATTTCACAGTGGCAGGTGGCAGGCGAGAGGAAAACATTAAGCACAAAAGTCATGGATGGATGGAATGTATGTGCATGAACGAGAGAGGGTATGAACTGGTGCATGAGGGCGCACAGGTAAAAGACAGTTTGGATGTAGAATTAGCATTTTAGTGTGCTACGTATGGGCCAAAAATATGCGCTGGTATTTGGGGCTCTGCCTTGTACAGTGCTACCTCAGTTTTCAAATGTCTCTGTTGGCTAACATTTCGGTTTCCAAACGCTGAAAACCCGGAAGTAAATGCTTCCGTTTTCGAACACGCCTCAGAAGTCAAACGGCTTCCGCTGAGGTACCACTGTATTTTTCTCATTTTTTTCTATGAGATTTGCAAACCGCCCTTTGGGCCTCGGTTTTTGAACATTTCAGAAGAGTCTTCTGGAACGGATTACGTTTGAAAACCAAGATTCCACTGTACTCAATTTCTTGAGCAAGTTACTAGTCCTTACCAAACTCCCATAGCACCCACTTCATGACCGGCCACTGGGTTTCTGGTTCCCCTCAATTTCTCATTTTACCAACCTTAGGTTCAATCTTCCACATTTCTGAATGAGTTTGCAATTTTTTTGGAAGTCCTAGTGAAAATTCACTAGCATTTTAGTGCAGGTTTCTCCTGATAGACCCATTTTTGCAAAGCAATTGTCCTTCATACAATGGATCTTTGCCTGCTGTTTCCACTAACACATATGTTAATGCACCTTTCGCCCTGGTATATGCATCTGTGTACACACTTGGTTGGAAAAACGCATTGCAAAATTTGGGGAAGTGCACATTTTGCAGGACAGCCTGAATTTCATTCTTGTATTGTTTCTAAAACGGCAAACATGGAATGAATCGATTTTCTAACCCCTTCCCTGCCAGCTGCATGCCTCATTTCACATTTCCAAATGGGCCCCAAATGGTTGGGGCTCCCTGCAGAAGGAGATTTAGGGGAGGGCTACCAGGCTGCCCAGGGACGCGGGTGGTGCTGTGGGTTAAACCACAGAGCCTAGGACTTGCTGATCAGAAGGTCGGTGGTTTGAATCCCCATGACGGGGTGAGCTCCCCTTGCTCGGTCCCTGCTCCTGCCAACCTAGCAGTTCGAAAGCACCTCAAAGTGCAAGTAGATAAATAGGTACCGCTCTGGCGGGAAGGTAAACGGCATTTCCGTGCGCTGCTCTGGTTCGCCAGAAGCGGCTTAGTCATGCTGGCCACATGACCCGGAAGCTGTACGCCGGCTCCCTCGGCCAATAAAGCGAGATGAGCGCCGCAACCCCAGAGTCGGCCATGACTGGACCTAATGGTCAGGGGTCCCTTTACCTTTACCACTGTATAAGCAAGAAGTATTTATTCTCCCAGGGCATCATTTAACTGTGGAGCTCAACGGCTTGGTTTGCGTGCCAAACTGAGCAAACTATATTGCCAGATAAATAGGTACAACTAGATGCTCCGTTATTAGGTACAGGTTCAGTAGATGCCAACCTGTATCTACAAGGACAAAATAGGCATTCATAGAATCATAGCTGGAAGGGACCACCAGGGTCATCTAGTCCAACCTCCTGTAATGCAGGAATCTTTTGCTCAACGTGGGGCTCGAACCCACAACCATGAGATCAAGAGTCTTATGCTCTACCAACTGAGCTATTCCTGACTTGTTGAAACGGGTAGCGTAGGAAAGTTGCCAAATAAGGATTTCTGACATCACCACCTCAAGAACCTGGAAAATACCATCACCACTGTTTTCAGTTTAGGAAACATCCCCTTATTTGGGATACGAACCAGCCTTTCCATAGAAATTCCTTAGTAATTTGTGGACTTGCCCCTAAGGTCATGTGGAGCTGATGGGGCAGAAGATGGGCTGAGATGTTTGTACAAATGGCCGCCTCTGAAGATTCTCTGGAGATTGAAGGAGTGTTTTGTTGTTGTTTTTGCCAGTCCTCACATGTGAGAGAATAGAACTGAAGGGCTAGGCTAGAAAGTGGAGGCAGAGAGTATTGGGGAGCTGGAGTAAAGACAGAGGGATGATGCTGTCACTGCGATGGGAAAGGAACCTGCTCAGTGCCCAACAATATCTGAACGATATCTGGTTTTCAACATTGTGATATATCACCAGCTAAACCAGCTATCAAGAGCAGGACCATAAAGAAGGCTGATCGCCGAAGAATTGACGCTTTTGAATTATGGTGCTGGAGGAGACTCTTGAGGGTCCCACGGACTGCAAGAAGATCAAACCTCTCCATTCTTAAGGAAATCAGCCCTGAGTGCTCACTGGAAGGACAGATCCTGAAGCTGAGACTCCAATACTTTGGCCACCTCATGAGAAGAGAAGACTCCCTGGAAAAGACCCCGATGCTGGGAAAGATTGAGGGCACAAGGAGAAGGGGACGACAGAGGACGAGATGGTTGGACAGTGTTCTTGAAGCTACCAGCATGAGTTTGACCAAACTGCGGGAGGCAGTGGAAGACAGGAGTGCCTGGCGTGCTCTGGTCCATGGGGTCACGAAGAGTCGGACACGACTAAATGACTAAACAACAACAACAAGACCAGCTATCACAATGCACAATATTATCACCAGGTCATAATCATGAAACCGAGATCATTATATGCACTAAAGCTGCATGTATAAAAACAGGATCGTGTAAAAGAAAGGCAAAACATAAGAAGGGCAGGGAAGCCCATGCCCTTGGATTAATCCAGACCCCGCCTGGCATGGCACTGGCGAGATTTTCCAAGAGACCTCTTGACATACGGGTGCTGCCTCTGTGAATCATCGTGCCCTTTGTGCGCGAGAGATGTGATTTGTGCGGGAAATATTTTGCCTCCCAGATAAAAGGTACATGAGTCATCAGATGAAGCATGCTTTTCAGCTTCCCGCAGGGACGCCACATCCAGCCAGCCTAGCCCCCCAACAATGGATGGGAAGAAACGGAAGCTGAGTGGCAGGCATCTCTCACCTGTCCTGACTCAATCCGTGAATCATTTGCAAGCGGCAACTTCCCCTCCTGCTTCTGCCAGCGCTTAGTAATCTGCTCTCTTATATCCTGACTGTGTGTGTGTAAGAGAGAGTGCCTTTAGGGCACAATTTTATCACAGTCTGCCCAGCGTATCTCTCAGTGCTAAAAACTGCTGCTTCCTTCAGCTGGGAGGGGAGCACAGGTGCAGCCATTTGAAGTGCATTTGGGGTGTTTTTTTTGGGAGGGGGGGTTCCAAATCCGTTTGCACCACAATTAGTAGTATAGTCGTACCTTGGATCCCAAATTCCTTGTGAATTGAACTTTTTGGCTCCCAAACACTGCAAACCTGGAAGTGAGTGTTCCGGTTTGTGAACGTTCTTTGGAACCCAAACATCCGACGCGGCTTCCATGGCTTCTGATTGGCTGCAGGAGCTTCCTGCAGCCAATCGGAAGCCATGCCGTGGTTTTCCGAACGTTTTGGAAGTCGAACGGATTTCCAGAATGCATTTTGTCTGATTTCTGAGGTACAACTGTAGTACATGTGGAAAGGATCTTGGGGTCTTAGTTAACCAGAATCTGAACACGAGTCAACAGTGTGATGCAGAAGCAGCAGCAGCAAAAAAGAGTTAATGCTATTCTAGGCTGCATCAGCAGAAGTGTAGAGTTCAGATGCTGGACGCGGGTGGCGATGTGGTCTAAGCCACTGAGCCTCTTGGACTTGCTGATTGGAAGGTCGGCGGTTTGAATCCCCATGATGGGGTGAGCGCCCTCCCAGCTCCTGCCAACCTAGCAGTTCAAAAGCATATATTGCTTAAAAATAAAATAAAAAATGCAGGTGTTTGAATAGAACAGTAGCATTTGGCCTCATATCAAATCAGACCCATTTCCCAACTAGGTCCACCACTGGCTCTCCGGGGTCTTAGGCAGGGATAATTCTCAGCCCTGCCCGAAGATGGCAGAATTCAAACCCAGGACGTTCTGCAATGCAGAGCATATGCTCTGCTGCCACCAAACTATGGGCCCCTCCCTCGAAGATGGCCGTCACCAGGCTGGGTTCCTTTGATGTTGAAATGGACCCCATGCCAAGACAAACTGTTTTATTAAGACAAATTGTTCTGCTATTGAGCTCTGGGACGTGACAGACAGGAAGCGCCCTTTGTCACAATTCTTTCACACCCTTTCACATTTCTGTCACGCCCTTCCTCCAATAAGGTTGTGTGTGTGTGCCTGTGTGGCGGTGTCACTCCTTTCAAGCTCAAAGCAGGCCTGTGGTTTAGGCAGAGAGATGTGAGTGAGGCTGAAAAAATGCAACGTCCCCAAGGTGAGCCAGGTGGACATTTGAACCGGTCTCCTTCCCCTGCCGCCCTCTAAGGGCTCGACCATATTTTTGCTGGTTGTCTGCTTGCCCAGGGAAAAGGGCCCCCAGAATTTGAAGGAGGGGACCGGGCCCCCTCAATGTTCTGCAGTGACATGTGCGCCTGGTGCAAGGACATCACGTGGCATGCTCACGTCACTCATGTGTGCCGTTCAGCCTGGTCGCATCATGCCCGCAAGCCATGCGGCATGCACACCCACACGTTGTGCATCACATGCGAGGGACGTGAACACACCGTGCGATGTGCTGCTGTCGTAAGCACACTTCATGTGGTGCTGGCTTTCTCAATCACGGAGGTCAAGCCAGTGCGCTTGGCTCCAATTGAGCACTAAACAACGGTTCTCCCCCAGGGGAAAAGCAGCAGGACAAGTGGAAGCATGGATATAATAATAATAATAATAATAATAATAATAATAATAATAATAATTTAATTATACCCTGCCCATCTTGCTGGGTTTCCCCAGCCACTGTCGGCAGCTCCAAACAGAATACAGTGGCACCTCTGGTTACGAACTTAATTCGTTCCAGAGGTCTGTTCTTAACCTGAAACTGTTCTTAACCTGAGGTACCACTTTAGCTAATGGGGCCTCCTGCTGCTGCCACCGAGTGATTTCTGTTCTCATTCTGGGGCAAAGTTCTTAACCCGAGGTACTACTTCCGGGTTAGCGGAATCTGTAACCCAAAGTGTTTGTAATCCGAGGGGTTTGTAACCCGAAGTACCACTGTATCAGTTTTGCTTTGGAAGATAGCTAATTAAAAGTTGTTAGCACAAGTTGCTGTTCTTCTGAGTGTATCCCTCTCATCCCAGGTCTCTAGCAGTTAAATCTCCTCGCTTGTTTTGTTTTCGTTTCCAGCTCATGCAGGAACATTAATGGGACACACAGTTACGACTGGGCGGTATCTGGTTTTCAACACCACCAGCTAAACCCCGCGATGAGCCGATATATCACAATGTCTCTAGTAAGGATGGAGCTATTGTAGAGACATCGGCTGGCTTCATGGTTTTCCCCCCAGGTCATGATTTTTGCAGAGCACGCACACATATACTCACATCAGGATTCGCAATATATTGCTAGGTCAAAAACCGATCTCACGATATGGACTTCAAACCGGTTTTGGATGACATATCGCCCAGCGCAACACTGTGTGCCATTTCACTGGGAACTGCTGGGAGCATAGGAACTCCCTTCTTCATCCCAGTAATGGGTTTGAGTTACTCGTGCGTAAACTGTCCCCGTTAGGGAGCTTAATTGCCTGGGTTAAACCGTCCTGACTGCACAGCCCATCTCAGCGTGGCTGCCTCAGTCGCTAGCAGAATCTGTCTGTGGGCGTTTCTTAAACCTTTTCCAGCATAAAAGCTGTTTGACTCCCAGTCGTCTCCGCCTCTCACGATGTGGGAGTCTTCTGCGCAGGGAGGGCGTGGGTAGTGGAGGACCAGTGCTCTCCTCACTGATGTCCAGGAAAGAATCCCGGAGCTCTCCCCCCGCTTCCCCCATTTGCCCTCCTGGATCCTTGGTGTTACGCCGATTTCCTTCCCCCTCTACCAAGCTGCGTCTCCCCCTGGTGCTGGTACCTTCTCCTGCAGAATCGGGGAGCCTCTCCTTCTCCTTTCGCTCTGATGTCAGTTCCCTGACAATCCCATTCACATCTTTAGCCAAGAAAACAGACGCCTTGGTGGAATCTCAGTATTGAAAGCAAGGCAGGACAACTGCTGCAAAGGGAACACACTGAAGGGCAGATGGAACCTGCAACATCAAGTTGCAGCACAGACTGCTGCAACTGTGGTTTAGCGCTTAATTGGAACAAAAAGCAGGCTTTCCACGGATTGTCATTTGTTCTGATTTAGCGCTAAAGAGAGTCACTTCTGCTCGCTCCCGTCAGCCAGTCGCCACCTCCCCAAGGTTCTGTGGGAAATTTAAAACACCATAGGCCCTCTCCTCTCGCCCCGGTATTTCTTAAAACACTGTTGCTTTCCGGTGCCGGATAACCTCGCCAAAGTCTACTGAGAGAGGAAGACCCCCCCACCCCCAGAGCAGGGCGGTTTGGCCAGGGCTGGTGCTCACTTGCAGGGAGAGATCCTGCAGCTGCCTTTGGTCTCTCATTTTCATAGGCTAACCCCGCTTCATAAAGCTTAATAAAAAGATACTATGTCCACTTATAGTACTCTGAAAAACAAGTGGTTATTTCCCGTTCCCAACTAAAATACAAGCCTAACACTTCAAGCTGCTTTTGCATGTGCTGAATATTACTTTGTGTCCAGTCTGCTGGATGCAAGCCATGATCAATTGCCGCATTCTCTGCAGGTAATCGATAAAGCTCTGGTTTCCCCAGTAGTGATGTATGGAAGTGAGAGCTGGACCATAAAGAAGACTGATCGCCAAAGAATTGATGCTTTTGAATTCTGGTGCTGGAGGAGACTCTTGAGAGTGCCATGGACTGCAAGAAGATCAAACCTCTCCATTCTGAAGGAAATCAGCCCTGAGTGCTCACTGGAAGGACAGATCCTGAAGCTGAGGCTCCAATACTTTGGCCACCTCATGAGAAGAGAAGACTCCCTGGAAAAGACCCTGGTGTTGGGAAAGATGGAGGGCACAAGGAGAAGGGGACACCAGAGGACGAGATTATTGGACAGTGTTCTCGAAGCTACCAGCATGAGTTTGACCAAACTGCGGGAGGCAGTGGAAGACAGGAGTGCCTGGCGTGCTCTGGTCCATGGGGTCACGAAGAGTCGGACACGACTAAACAACAACAACAACAACAATCCAAATACATCCCATCCCATTGGATTTATCACCCCGGTTGAGTGTCACATGACTGTCTTACGCAGCACCTAGCCTACAGTTCTATATCCTGACTGACAGCATGAAACAGCCTTGCCCCTGAATCTCCCCAAAGTGGCTTGGTGTAGGCTAGGTGCTGCGTGAGACAGTCCTGTGACTCTCAACTGGGGTGATAAATCCAATGGGATGGGATGCATTTGGATTACCTGCAGAAAATGTGGCAATTGATCATGGCTTGCATCCAGCAGACTGGACACAAAGTAATATTCGGCACATGCGAAAGCAGCTTGAAACCTTAGACTTGTATTTTAGTTGGGATCGGGAAATAACCACTTGTTTGCCAGAGTACAGTGGTACCTCGGGTTACATACACTTCAGCTTACAGACTCCGCTAACCCAGAAATAGTACCTCGGGTTAAGAACTTTGCTTCAGGATGAGAACAGAAATTGCGTGGCGGCAGCAGAAGGCCCCATTAGCTAAAGGGGTACCTCAGGTTAAGAACAGTTTCAGGTTAAGAACATACCTCCGGAACGAATTAAGTACTTAACCCGAGGTACCACTGTACTATAAGTGGGCATAGTATCTTTTTATTAAGCCTTTGGTCTCTCGGCAAGCCCAGCTTTCTGCTCTCAATCATTCTGGCAGCTCCAGGAAGTCCAACTGGCATGACAAGGAAGTCATTGGGACAAAACACAATGGCTTTGAGCGAGTGCCAGCAATAGTACCAACCCACCCTGTTAAGGAAGAGGAAGAAGGGGTAGGGAGATGAAAATCCCAAGGCCAGAATTAGGGAGAGGGACTTTTTCTCCTCCTCCTCCTCCTGCCTCCGTTTATATATCAGCAGCCCTCGGGCTTCTGTGGCTGCGGGGTCAAAAATGTGGCCTTTTGTGCATAGCAGAGAGACTCGCAAAGGAAGGAGGGGGCTGAGGAAGTACAACAGAGGTCTCTACAAAAAATATAACAATGATATAACATCTATGGCAGCGTTTGAATGACCCTTGTGTAAATCAAACGCTATTAAATAAGGAAAAACAGTATGATATGTTATAAGAAAGTACTAGAAATTATAGTAAGAGTAAGGTAAGAAGGATAAGTACATTCAATGTTGTAACTTACATCGGGAAATGACAGGAAGTCTGTTTTGATATAATTTGGTTTATTGGATTTTTACTTTGGTTTATTTTTGTTTCGCTAGAAATTATAAGAAAAGAGCATGTGCAAGCACAAGTTTAAATCAATATTTAATGGTATAATTATTGAAGGTTGTTATTGCTATCATTATCAGTTTTACCTTTACCTTACATGTACTTAAGGTTGTGTATGGATGTCAAGTAATAATAATAAAATTTTAAAAAGAAGAAATAGAAAGAAAGAAAGAGGGAAGCCCTGTGGCATTCTCCAGAACTGCCTTCACCCACCAGGTGCCCTCTAAATTTGGGGGCTTTTTGGGTGTTTGTGCATGATTCTCCTCCTCCTTTAATCCCCTTGTGAGGTAGGTTGGGCTGAGAGGCAGCGACTGGTCCACACTCACCCAGTAAGCTTCATGGCCAAGTGAGAGGTTTCAACCTGGGTCACTCAGGTCTTAAGGTAAAGGTAAAGGAACCCCTGACCATCATCTCGCTTTATTGGCCAAGTACAGCTTCCGGGTCATGTGACCAGTATGACCTTCCCGCCGGAGTGGTACCTATTTATCTACTTGCATTTTGACATGCTTTCAAACTGCTAGGTTGGCAGGAGCAGGGACCGAGCAATGGGAGCTCACCCCATCATGGGGATTCGAACCGCCGACCTTCTGATCGGCAAGTCCTAGGCTCTGTGGTTTAACCCACAGTGACACCTGCGTCCCTATACTCAGGTCTTAGTTCAACCTTATAACCACCATACTATATGACTCCCACCAACCCTGGTTTCTGCTTTGCACGCTAGGGTGCTGTGGTTTGCATCAAGGCCAACTGGGAGCATTAAAAAAAAAAAAAGTTTGTACATTTGAAAAGGGGTAAAAGGAGCAGGGGAATCTAGGCCCAGTGCAAAAGACAACGACAAACCCTCTTCTAAGTCACAGGCCCCTGGGATACCTCCTAACAAACTCCTTAGTGTCTGTAAATTTGCCGGCAGCCAGCTAAAACCGACCCTCTCTCCTTCCACTTTCACTACTGAGGGTTGCTACAGCTAAAAGACAGGATAAAAAGGATTTCCCATCAATAAAATTCCCTGGTACTAAATAAGGAGACAGGCTTCAGGGGTGGCTAATTCAGAACAGACACAGTGCCGCTCACTTGCAGCACTGTAAGAAAATAGCCCCCAGGGTCGACACTGCTAGCGCCACATTTAGAATTTCTCATGCTGCATCCCAACTTATTTAGATACTTAGAGCATTTGTAACCCACCAGTCAGCCAAAAAGGCACTTATACGTAGAGTGGCTTACAATGTGAAGAAGACAGTCCCTGCTCACAGGCTTAAAACAAACAAACAGATAGACACACAAGAGGAAAGGGACACGGAGGGAGGAGGAAAACCTCAAACTCAGGCACCGATTCCTAAACAGTTGCTCTTCTACTGGCCAAATGGCTCAGTTCAGGGGTAGGAGGTACCTGACACAGCTTTTGGCAAAGCTGATGGAATGAGGCCTGCTTCCCACTGAGACAGCCTGGTGGAATGGCTAAAGAGGGGGAGGAGGGATGGTGGGGCTGGGCTGTTGCTGCAGAGCTGGTGGGGCAAGCTCTGCTCCCCATTTGCCCCACCGAGGCAGCCTGATGCCCCGCAGAACTATGGTTCCCTGGGAAGAGGGGTTGGTTGTTAAACCATTCTGGGAACTGTAGCTCCGGGAGTCGGGATAGGGGTCTCCTAACAATTCTCAGCACCCTCAACAAACTGCAGTTGCCAGAACTCTTTGGGGGAGCCATTGTTATGTACTGAATTTCTCACCCTGGGCCAGCAGGGGGATACTGTAGATAGTTTTCACTCAGGTCCACATATGCAAATAAGGGATTGAAAGTGATGTTCAGTGATTGGATAGTTACAGAAAGTTGTTACTGTTGCTTTGTAGTTGAGCTCTATATAAGCAGGTTGGCTGAAGCCTTCAGTTCAGTTCTGTTCTGGCCTGTGGATAAACAAGAGCTGTCTGAAGAATCGCTGTGTCGTCCGATAGGTTCACCCACAACTTAACAGCCACGACTCTATGGAGTGGCCTCATGGTGCTTTAAAAGTACAGTGCAGGTGGTGTGTGTGTGTGTGTGTGTGTGTGTACTCCTGCTTCCTAACAGGGAGTACACTGGTATGGCCTTTAGGTCCCATTGCACTGACTCCGATGCTATGGAATTTAAAATCAAGCACACAAGATCATAATCTTGCAGAATGCCTGAGCTTGGCAAAGATGTGAGATTTCTTCCTTTTCTTTGAATGCACTGCCCCATGGAGAGAACCTCCCCCCTTACACACAGAGGAAAGGAAAGCTATAAGTGGATGTAATGATATAAGCCAGGAGCAGTGGAAGTGATGGAGAGTTGTGAAGGTGCACAAGGCAGTTGAATTTCCCCTCTAGCCCCCCAGCAGTCTCTCAGATGCACTGTGGTCTGCGGGGCTGGGGACAGAGATGTCCTACGCTTCCAAAAGTCACTTCTCCCTGTTGTCCTTTTTTTGAATGAGGGTGTGATTTTGCATTCCCTTCAGGGTTTGGTTACTGTTGCTGTTGTTTAGTCATTTAGTCGTGTCCGACTCTTTGTGCCCCCATGGACCAGAGCACGCCAGGCACTCCTGTCTTCCACTGCCTCCCGCAGTTTGGTCAAACTCATGCTGGTAGCTTCGAGAACACTATCCAACCATCTCGTTCTCTGTCATCCCCTTCTCCTTGTGCCCTCCACCTTTCCCAGCATCAGGGTCTTTTCCAGGGAGTCTTCTCTTCTCATGAGGTGGCCTCAGCTTCAGGATCTGTCCTTCCAGTGAGCACTGAGGGCTGATTTCCTTCAGAATGGATAGGTTTGATCTTCTTGCAGTCCATGGGACTCTCAAGAGTCTCCTCCAGCACCATAATTCAAAAGCATCAATTCTTCGGCAATCAGCCTTCTTTATGATCCAGCTCTCACTTCCATACATCACTACCTGGAAAACCATAGCTTTAACTATATGGACCTTTGTTGGCAAGGTGATGTCTCTGCTTTTTAAGATGCTGTCTAGGTTACTTACATGCTCTCATTTCCACCACCGTCACCTTCAAATTTGTACAGTATATATGTTTCTACTCTCCTGACTTTAGGCAAAGTTTTGCTCGGCGCTCACAAAAATGCACCAGGAGGACAGACTGGAGGAAAGAGAGAGGGGGGAGGATGTCCTGTGTGCCCCCCATGGGCACATCTTCCCCTGGCGCCAGCAGTGGCAGAGATTGTAAAGCTAGTCCAAAAGGGATCCGCACTGGTGCCAGAGAAGCCAAGTGTAAACACAGCCAGGGAGTTGCGTCAAGAGAGAGAGAAAGAGAGGGAGGGAGAGATGGCGGGCATTCAGAGAGCCAAACTCTGGGCAAATGTCATTTCCCATTAAACCATCTGCTTAAAGAGGCAGCTTGGCTCTGGCTGGCTAAGGAGGAACGGAGGAAAGATCGAACAGAGATTACAGGCAGGAGACTGGAAAGGGAGAGCAGGGCAGGCCTGCCTCTCTCTCAACGCTGCCACTTTAATCGGATAGAAAGCCGTGAAGAGAACCTTCCTTAGTCCACCCACAGGAGCACGGAAACCCCTTCTTTGCCAGCAGTCCAGAAGGATGAGAGCTCAGTCCCCTTTCAGGACTCAAAGAACCCTTAGGGTAGGAGTTCAGCACTGCTTCTTCCCCTCAATTCTCCCCGCACCCATTTTCAGGACAAGACAAATTGGACAAAGGAGAAACTGGTGCCCAAGTCCTAGCAGAGTCCTTCTTGCACTCTTGACTCTCATTGATCCATACACCAAGTCCTGCCCTGGGACGTGGGCATGGCATGAACGAGGGTAAAAGGTAAAGGGACCCCCTGACCATTAGGTCCAGTCGTCACCGACTCTGGGGTTGCGGCACTCATTTCGCTTTATTGGCCGAGGGAGCCGGCATACAGCTTACGAGTCATGTGGCCAGCAGGACTAAGCTGCTTCTGGCGTACTTGGAGATTGCAGAGTTTTGAAAAATTGAAAGGAAAGGTGCGAGACTGGTTTCACTATGCCCAAATTCTAGAGATTTTTAAAAAGGATAAAAAAATTGGTTTCCAGGTGGAAAAATCAAAACTAGAGTCAGAACTACTTGAACCTAAGACGAAGGTGCTTTCAAGAATGTATAACTTGTTGCTTAAATGGAACACTCAAGATGAGACAGTTAAATCAGCCATGATAAAATGGGCACAAGACATTGGGTACAACATTATGTTTGAAGACTGGGAAAGGTTATGGACCACCGGTATGAAATTTACGGCATGTAGTGCCTTAAAAGAAAACATTATGAAAATGATGTACAGGTGGTACATGACCCCAGTTAAACTTGCAAAGATATACCATCTGTCTGACAATAAGTGTTGGAAATGTAAGGAGGCTGAAGGAACATTCTTCCACCTCTGGTGGACATGCCCGAGGGTGAAGGCCTTTTGGGAAATGATTTATAACGAGCTGAAAAAGGTATTTAAGTATACCTTCCATAAGAAACCAGAGGCCTTCCTCCTGGGCATTGTAGGCCAGAGAGTGTCAAAGAAAGATAGAACTTTCTTTTTATATGCAACTACAGCAGCAAGAATTCTTATAGCCAAATATTGGAAGGCACAGGAGCTACCCACGCTGGAAGAGTGGCATACGCAACTGATGGACTACATGGAACTAGCCGAAATGACTGGCAGAATCCGAGACCTGGGAGAAGAGGCAGTGGAAGAGGATTGGAAAAAATTTAAGGACTATTTACAAAAACATTATAAGTTATATGAATGTTGAGAATTTGCTAAGTTTTGGGAAAAACATGCTTCAGTATGGAGATTTGAAGATGATGGAAATTAAGTTATGACTGTGAAAAGTTTAAATTCTTAGAGTCTATAATTAGATGAAAGTACAAAAACACATGAAACAAGGTATCAATTTGCTGTTTATCTTTTATTGTAAAGAAAGCAGGGGATGGAAGACGTGGGGAAGTCCAGTTGATTATGACAAAAGCTCTGGAAAAGTGAATTTTTATTTATTTAATTTTTTCTTTCTTTTTGTAAAATCGCTTTTGTTGTGTTATTGACGATGTATTCTGACCTTGGAAAAAAAGCAATAAAAAAATTATTATATATATATATAAAAAGCTGCTTCTGGCGAACCAGAGCAGCGCACGGAAATGCTGTTTACCTTCCCGCCGGAGTGGTACCTATTTATCTACTTGCACTTTGATGTGCTTTCGAACTGCTAGGTTGGCAGGAGCAGGGACCGAGCAACGGGAGCTCACCCCGTCACGGGGATTCAAACCACCAACCTTCTGATCGGCAAGTCCTAGGCTCTGTGGTTTAACCCACAGCGCCACCTGCGTCCCTCATGAACGAGGGTAGGGAGGTTGAAAAACAGGAGCCCTGCTAGATTTCATGGGGCACCAGCTGTGTCTATCGGGTATTTAAACCTTCAGATCTCTATTGAATGAGACCCAAAATCCTGCCTAGGACAATCCCTTTTGAGGCTGGGCAGTCTAGTTAAAACAGGGCTCAGTTTGTGGAGAGAGAGGAGTCTTCAGGTTCTCCTGAAAGCAGCCGCTTCTGCCTGGACCCCAATCCCAGATGCTCTGAGGTTGAAGGTGACCCAGAAACTACAACTAATCCAGAATGCGGCAGCTAGACTGGTGACTGGGAGCAGCCGCCAAGACAACATAACACAGGTCTTGAAAGACCTACATTGGCTCCCAGTACGTTTCTGAGCACAGTTCAAAGTGTTGGTGCTGACCTTTAAAGCCCTAAATGGCCTCGGTCCAGTATATCTGAAGGAGCATCTCCACTCCCATCGTTCTACGTGGACACTGAGGTCCAGCGCTGAGGGCCTTCTGGCGATTCCCTCGCTGAAAGAAGCCAAGTTACAGGGAACCAGGCAGAGGGCTTTCTTGGCAGTGGCACTCGCCCTGTGGAACGCCCTCCCACCAGATGTCAAAGGGAACAACAACTACCAGACCTTTAGAAGACATCTGAAGGCAGCCCTGTTTAGGGAAGCTTTTAATGTTTGATGCTTTGAGGTATTTTAATATTTTGTTGGAAGCCGCCCAGAGTGGCTGGGGAAGCCTAGCCAGATGGGTGGGGTATAAAAAATAAATTATTATTATTATTATTATTATTATTATTATTATTATTATTATACATCAGGCCAGTCAGTACCTCTACAAGGTCTCTTGCCTAGCTCTGTTTAGGGCAGAGGTGGGGAACCCCCAGCCTGCGGCCTGTGTGGCGTAATATTTGGAGTGCTGAGCTACCACCTGGGAGACCAGGGTTCGAATCCCCGCACAGCCATGAAGCTCACTGCATGACCTTGGGCCAGTCACTGTCTCTCGGCCTAACCTACCTCACAGGGTTGTTGTGAGAATGAAATGGGGAGGAGGAGAACTGTGCACACCACCTTCAACTCCTTGGAAAGAAAGGTGAGATAAAAAGGAAATAAATGAATTTTTAAAAAATAAATTTGACCAGGCATATGGCCCAACGTGGTCCACAAGGCCATATTCCCCAAACCATAACCACCTGTCCCATGACTGATGTCAGAAGAGAGGCAGGGAGAGATTTGGTTTTGAGGCTGCGTTCCCCATGGGGAAGCTGCTTGCAGTCCTAGCCATGCATAGAATCATAGAGTTGGAAGAGACCACAAGGGCCATCGAGCCCAACCAGAATGCAGAAAGCTGGGTTGAAGTCACCTCCCATCAGCAGCTTCAGTAGCTTTCAAACATGCCAGATCTAAACAATGCAGTTTTGCAAAGCTATTTTCAGCTTGTCTGTACTTTGCTAAACCTCCGCTGCTAGGTGGTGAACTGCTTGGAAGCAAACTTTTTATGTATGCGACGGCAACCACACAGATCCTCTAGCCCAGAGATGGAAAGAAGATAAAGTCCCGACCAGAGAGGAATGGCAAACCAAGCTGTTGACCTACGCCGAAATGGCAAAACTGACCGGAAAGCTCAGGAACCAAGAAGTTAAAAACTTCAATAAAGAATGGGGGGGGGAGATTATAATTTATCTAGGAGACCACTATAAGCAGATGAAAACATTAGCAGGATTCTAATAACACTTGTATGGGACGCGGGTGGCGCTGTGGGTTAAACCACTGAGCCTAGGACTTGCCAATCAGAAGGTCGGCGGTTCGAATCCCCGCGATGGGGTGAGCTCCCGTTGCTCGGTCCCTGCTCCTGCCAACCTAGCAGTTCGAAAACACATCAAAGTGCAAGTAGATAAATAGGTACCACTCCAGTGGGGAGGTAAATGGCGTTTCCGTGCGCTGCTCTGGTTCGCCAGAAGCGGCTTAGTCATGCTGGCCACATGACCCGGAAGCTGTCTGTGGACAAACGCTGGCTCCCTCGGCCAATAAAGTGAGATGAGCGCCGCAACCCCAGAGTCAGTCACGACTGGACCTAATGGTCAGGGGTCCCTTTACCTTTACCTTTAATAACACTTGTAATGTAGCATATACAGTGGTACCTCTGGTTGCAAAGGGGATCCGTTCCGGAGGCCCGTTTGCAACCTTAACAGAACACAACCCGCGTGTGCGCAGGTCGCGATTCGCCAAGTCTGTGCATGCGCTTGATGTCATTTCGTGTGTCAGCGCATGCATGAGCGGCGAAACCCGGAAGTAACCCGTTCCATTACTTCCGGGTCGCCGCAGGATGCAACCTTAAAACACGCAACCTGAAGCAAACGTAACATGAGGTATGACTGTATTATGGACAATATGGATAGATATAAAATATGGATTATGAAATAATATGCAGCTAAGAAGGTGTACAATAGGACCCACAGAGGGAAAAGTGGGATGTCCGGAGATTTGCAGGAATCTCTAAATATGGATATGTAGTTTGGATTGTTATAATTTTATATTTGTAAAATCAAACAAAAAATATTATTTTTTTAAAAAAGGAAAGGAAGTGAACCTTCATGGTGAGGGAGGCAATGCTCAACACAGAAGAGACAACAGAGACTCCTCTTGCTTGTGAAGGTCTAAAGCGAGGGAAAGCCAAGTTGCTCCCTCCTTTCCCCCGATTAACAGCTCTGGGCTGCTGGCACCAGCAGGCTGGCTTCATTCCACGTTAACTCCTTCCCAGAGAACTCTGTGCCTTTATGGCTTTGCACTCCTTGTCCAGCTGGACCACCCACGGTTCAGACCGAAGGGGCAAGACCGAAGAACAAAGGGAATGTGATGTAAGGGAGATCTTAAGCTGTGCAGGTACAAAGTGGACTCGGTCTACCCAGCAGCCTTTCTGAATCACAACCCCTGCCCCTATTCGTTTGTGGGTTGGGAGAGGGGGTCCAAATGTCCCCACCATGATGGCAAGAAGATTCATGTTTTCCCCATCCTCAGTCTGCAAAATCTATTGCTAGGAGAAGGCAGCGTGTCCCACCAGTGTGAGTGTACACGATTTTCTGGTAGTAGGGGAAGGACCTGTTTTCAAATGCCATCTCTGTCAAGGACTTGCAAGGTGGCCTTGGGCAAATTGCTTCTTTGCAGCCACAGTTTTTCATTGGTCAAAATGGGAATGACCTTCTCTGTGTGTCTGGCACACACATGGGATGAGGGAAGAAATCCAATCCAGTTCCTACTGAAAGGTGAAATTCATGCTCCTCTGAATTTTGCAATGCAGTTCTACATGTGCCAAAACACATATATATCGCTGCAATGTGTGCATTAGAATGGATGTGTTTGTGAAAATAGCACACAGAAATGCATTATTTTAGGAGGGAAAAGAGAGTGCATATTAGGCAGAATTGCATACAAACCTGGGACTCAGCTAGATTGGTAAAAGCGTTTTATATGGGTTGTATATGCATTATAACTCTGTGACAGACAGCGCTGTGGAGTTCCGCTTTTGCCAACACTATTTCTCATACAAAGTTTTCAACAGGCTTCCTCAACCTCGGCCCTCCAGATGTTTTTGGCCTACAACTCCCATGATCCCTAGCTAGCAGGAGCAGTGGTCAGGGATGATGGGAATTGTAGTCTCAAAACATCTGGAGGGCTGGGTTTGAAGAAGCCTGGTTTACAATGTGTTTTCCTGAAATGCTTCTTTCTGTCTCGATCCAGCCTTGAATTCTAGGAGAAATTCACCCTAAAATGCTGGTGAATTTTCAGGACAATTCATTGATTTGTTGTTGTTTTTTATTGTGAATTGCTACAGGAGTGTGGAGAACTGAATTTAAGACTGGGGGGAAATGAGAAACAGAGAGAAACAGAAATGGACAGTTCTCTCCCTCCCTAACACACACATGAACTCTCACAACAGACCACCAAAGTCTCTACTCATCTGTGAATGCTGTTACTCACTTGGTTTGCATGGGGCACCCAAGAGCTCAGAAGTTGTGCAACTTACCCCACCCTCATTTTTTTCCTTAGAAATATTAAGTAGTACAGTGGTACCTCGGGTTAAGTACTTAATTCGTTCCGGAGGTCCGTTCTTAACCTGAAACTGTTCTTAACCTGAAGTACCACTTTAGCTAATGGGGCCTCCTGCCGCCGCCGAGCCGCCGGAGCACAATTTCTGTTCTCATCCTGAAGCAAAGTTCTTAAGCTGAAGCACTATTTGTGGGTTAGCGAAGTCTGTAACCTGAAGCGTATGTAACCTGAAGCATATGTAACCCGAGGTACCACTGTAGAATAATTTTAAGTATTGAGAAAACTGCTTTAGTAAAGAAGGGGGGGGGGGAGATTAATGATATCTCCATTCTTGGCCACTCACTGCTGTACATGGAAGCTTCAATATTTTTCTCCATGGCTGATCCAGAGGAGAAGACATTGATGCATTCAGAAAAATGTCTTAATATATCAAAATATGAACGAGCCTTTTGCTTGGGCACACCAACCCCCTCCCTTCTTTCTCAGTGCACTATAGTTAACCACAAACGCCTTCAACTGACCATGGTTTACAGGGCTGTTGCCGGGGTGGGCAAAATGCAGAAATATTTTTTGAAGCTTATCAAGTTGTTCTGGGTTGCTAATGCCTTTGGGGATAATTAAATAAGGTGTGTGTGAAAGGGAGAGAGATCTGGGTTGCTGGTGGGATATTAATTTGGAGGAAAATAGATTAATTTCACATGGCTTTATCTATAGATGATTTGGTGGTGGTGACAACAGGTAGCTGAAAGGGAACTGATCTGAAGCAGGACCTATTAGGAAATTAATTAGGAGAGAATTAATTGAAAAGGAATTGATCTAGGGTGTGGTGAAAAATTAAAGGAAGACTTTCTCTGAGGTGACTTGAATGGGAATTTTGTGGGTTTGGCTTTTGCAAAGTTTAAATTCTACTCTTTTAAATTTACATAAGCTATGCATATGCTAATTTATATGAATATATGGAAATTTCTGTCTATAGGACCATAGCCCAAATATTTTAAATAACTAAGTATTTTAAATATTTTAACTACTAGCAGTGCCTCTGGTTATATCCAAGCTGGAAAATAATGGTTACTGGCAGTCCTGGCTCCAAGATTTTGGGGGTCCTCAGTGCTCGCCAAAATCGGGAAGAGGTGGGAGAGGCAAACTGAGAAATCTCTGAGGCTGCATCTTATCTTCCTGTATTCCTTATGCAATCTGAAAAGGACTGTTAGGACAATTGAGTTTCTACTGGTCTTAGGGCCTGGGCAAATGTCCACCTTCTGGAGCCTGCCCTGGTTACTATTATTGTTATAAATTATTCTTGTTAATCTGAAGGCAGCCCTATTTAGGGAAGTTTTTAAGGACTGATATTTTTATTATGTTTTTAGATAAGTTGTAAGCCTCCCAGATGGGACGCGGGTTGCGCTGTGGGTTAAACCACAGAGCCTAGGACTTGGCAATCAGAAGGTCGGTGGTTCGAATCCCAGCAACGGGGTGAGCTGCTGTTGCTCGGTCCCTGCTCCTGCCAACCTAGCAGTTTGAAAGCACGAAGTGCAAGTAGATAAATAGGTACCGCTCCAGCGGGAAGGTAAATGGTGTTTCCGTGCGACAGAAGCGGCTTCGTCATGCTGGCCACATGACCCAGAAGCTGTACGCTGGCTCCCTCAGCCAGTAAAGCGAGATGAGCGCCGCAACCCCAGAGTCAGCCATGACTGGATCTAATGGTCAGGGGTCCCTTTACCTTTTTTAAGCCTCCCAGAGTGGCTGGGAAAACCCAGCCAGATGAGCGGGGTATAAATAATAAAATTGTTGTTGTTGTTGTTGCTATTACAGTGGTATCTTGGAAGTCAAACAGAATCTGTTCTGAAAGTCCATTCGACTTCCAAAACCTTTGCAAACCAAGGCGCGGCTTCCAATTGGCTGCAGGAAGCTCCTGCAGCCAATCGGAAGCCGTGGAAGCTTCATCGGATGTTTGGGTTCCAAAGAACATTCACAAACCAGAACACTCACTTCTGGGTTAGCGGCATTCGGGAGCCAAAACGTTCGACTCGCAAGGCATTCGGGATCCAAGGTACGACTATATTATTAGCCTTAAAATGAGCCAGACCCTTTAAAAAGGTTTTCAGACAGTGGTTTAAGATGCTGTGTTCTGACATGGCAACCACAGCATGTGCCTGCCCCCGCTCCCCAATTTGCTCATAATGAGAAACTACACTCAACTGTAGAGTTCTGTGGCTTGCTGCAGCACATCAAGAAAGGAAGCGGGAAGATGCAGTGAGAGACCAGAGGATGCAGGTGAAAGTTTTGTGCATCTCTCTCTAGCCCACATGCATGTGTCTGGCCAAACCACAGCAAGTACAAGGCTCAATGCTGAAATCATGTACAGCTGCATACACCTTTACCCTACGCAGGTGGTGGTCCTACTCTAATATGGAGATATGATAGTTATCTTCAAATATCTTAAGGGACGTAAGTGGAAGAGGGAACAGGCTTGTTTTCTCCTGCTCTGGAGGGTAGGACTCGGACCAATGGCTTCAAGTTACAAGAAAGGAGATTTCAGGAAGAACTTTCTGGCAGTAGGAGCTATTTGACAGTGGAACGGTCTCCCTTGGAGGTTGTGGACTCTTTGGAGGTTTTTAAGCAGGGGTTGGGGGACCATCTGTCATGGGTGCTTTGGCTGAGATTCCTCAATTGCAGCGGGTTGGACTAGATGACCCTTGGGGTCCCTTCTTTAATTCTATGATACTAATGCTTAGGCACTCTGGAGAGCTTTAAATTTGTGGCAGGTTTGGCTGTGGTTTCCTCAGGAAGCAAAGGCCAAGCTATGTGAAACTTGAGATAGACGGATGCAGAGATGGGTAGGTTGCTAGATGATAGGTAGATAAAGTAATCTTCACATGACCGGACGCAAATGAAGTGGAAGATGTAAGATGGCTAAGAGCACCAAAAATCACTAAAATAACCCAAAACCATATTTGGGACACGGGTACGCCGGGACATTGGGGGAGCTCCCACTCAGCAGAATGAGCAGGAAAGGCCTTTCAAAATTCAACAGGACTGGCTCACCACATTTTGAAGAGAATGAATTAATACACAGTCCCTTTATGAGGGAGTCCCTCACAAAGTCATTATATCGCTGAGCTGAGGGAGCACAAAATATAATAATAATAATAATAATAATAATAATAATAATAATAATGATGATGGTAAAGGGACCCCTGACCATTAGGTCCAGTCGTGACCGACTCTGGGGTTGCGGCGCTCATCTCGCTTTATTGGCTGAGGGAGCCGGCATACAACTTCCGGGTCATGTGGCCAGCATGACTAAGCCGCTTCTGGCGAACCAGAGCAGCACACAGAAACGCCATTTACCTTCCCGCCAGAGCGGTACCTATTTATCTACTTGCCCTTTGACATGCTTTCGAACTTCTAGGTTGGCAGGAGCAGGGACCGAGCAACGGGAGCTCACCCCGTCGTGGGGATTCGAACTGCCTACCTTCTGATTGGCAAGTCCTAGGCTCTGTGGTTTAACCCACAACGCCACCTGCATCCCTAATAATAATAATAATAATAATAATAATAATAATAATAATACCTATATTTATACGGTTATCTACTGAGAAGATTCATTTAAACAGCAACTGTACCAAAAGGAATTTTTGTGAAAATAAGAAATATTTAGTGTGGTTGTGGGTGGGAGTGCCAAATGTTGTCCTCACTCAGGGCGCCATATTAGCAACCCCCCTTTATAATAATAATTAATAAAAATTTATTATTTATACCCCACCCATCTGGCTGGGTTTCCCCAGCCACTCCGGGTGGCTCCCAACAGAATATTGAAAACACTATAAAACATCAAACATTAAAAACTTCCCCAAACAGGCCTGCCTTCAAATATCTTCTAAAAGTCAGGTAGTTGTTTATATCCTTGACATCTGATGGGAGGGCACAGGGCGGGCACCACTACTGAGAAGGCCCTCTGCCTGGTTCCCTGTCACCTCACTTCTCACAGGAAGGGAACTGCCAGAAGGCCCTCGGAGCTGGGCCCCGGTGTCCCTTTGTGCTAACACTTAAAGGTGGAAGTGCTGCCAAGTGGGAATTTGTCTCTTGGTTTTTTTCATTGGAGCATCTTTGTGTTGGGGTGCTCCACCCACCCAAAAAATCCAGGCAGGTGGAAGGAGCACGGGTGAGATTCGCACTGGGGGCAGCCTCCGAAGAGGCTCCAGGTGTGTACAGCAATTTGCCTGCCCCCCTGCCACCTTCGACACCCGGCTGGTGTGTCCTGTGGATGTGGCCCAGACACTCGGCAAAGCCTGGCTTTGGGTTGTGATGTAAAATGGGTAATCTCCGGCCAATTCAACAGGTACCTGTGCCAGCAGCTCACATTGCTACCCTGCAATGATAAGTAGCAACTGACGCTGCAGTTCTGAGCCAAGAGCCTCACGGTGGTTGCCAAGGAGCATGAAGCTGGAAGCGTTCTTGCCTGGCGCCTCTGCTGCGCTGTGTGTCATGATGATGAATAAGCAGCCTAAGAGTAATGAAGTGGAATGATACCTGTTTTCCCCGGGCATGTGCAAGCAGGTGAGCTCACAGGTCAGAAAGAAACCATTACCTAGAACTTCCAAGCAGGGAGGAAATATGAAGCACGGTAAAGAAACATACAGTGGGCGCTCGGGTTGTGAACGTGATCTGTGCGGGATGCACGTTCGCAAACTGCAATGTTCGCAACCCGCAGCGGCGGGTCTGCGCACATGCGGGTTGCAATTCGGTACTTCTGTGCAAAGCACGATTTAGCACTTCTGCGCATGCATGACCGCTGAAACCCGGAAGTAACCCGTTCCGGTACTTCTGGGTTTCGGCAGTCCGTAACCCGAAAAAATGCAACCGGAAGCATCTGTAACCTGAGGCATGACTGTAAAAGGAAGAAGACAGATTCCCAGAAAGCCGGTGTCAGGGACTGGACTGAGGGGGACGAGACTGAGGAGGAATGGTGGAGACCGACGCCTCTCCTCCTGAACTTCCCAGAGAAGAGGAAGGCAGTACAGTGGTACCTTGGGTTAAGAACTTAATTCGTTCTGGAGGTCCGTTCTGAACCTGAAACTATTCTTAACCTGAGGTACCATTTTAGCTAATGGGGCCTCCCGCTGCCGCCGCACGATTTCTGTTCTCATCCTGAAGCAAAGTTCTTAACCCGAGGTACTATTTCTGGGTTAGCGGAGTCTGTAACCTGAAGCGTCTGTAACCTGAAGCGTCTGTAACCCGAGGTACCATTGTATTGAATTACAGCAGTGGTTTGAGGAAGGTCATAGCTCAGAGACAGGTGAACAGGAGGTGTTGGGAGAAGAGAAGGGGGAGACAGAGACGAGCAGCCAGCTGACACGTTATCACTGGGGAGAACATTTTTGACGCCCCTTCTCCCAGAACCCGGCGTGCGTTGAAAGTGGAAGAGCAAAGGTCTCAGAGACAATTAGCCCCTGGCGGCCACCGTAATGGGAAGTGCTGTTGCTAGGAAGGGAGGGAAAAGGAGCGCAGCTGGAGCAACGCCATTTTTAGGAAGGCTGCTTTCCTTCATCGTTCTCTGTGAATTATTGAATCAATTGCTTGGTAAGACCTCATATTGCTTCCCTGATTCTGGGCTGCCCCATGGGAGGCAGCCGATTCCCCGGAAGACTGACAGCTGGCAAAAGACCTGCAAGGCAGTGGAGGCCAGTCCAATAGGTCAAATAGGGTGCTGCCCAACCAACTTCCATCTTGATTCTTTTAAGACCACCTGTTTTCTTACTTACAACAGGTTCAGAGAGTGGCTGCGGCTGTCTGCTTCCTCGCCCTCAGTGTTTTCCTTGAACTGCAGGAGAATGGGGGCAAAAATAGAATTAGTTGGTTCCGCCCACCATTGGCTCTAGAGCCAGTGTGGTGTAGTGGTTAAGAGCAATAGACTCGTAATCTGGTGAACCAGGTTCGCTTCCCCGTTCCTCCACATGCAGCTGCTGGGTGACCTTGGGCTAGTCACACTTCTCTGAAGTCTCTCAGCCCCACTCACCTCACAGAGTGTTTGTTGGGGGGGAGGAAGGGAAAAGGAGATTGTGAGCCGCTTTGAAACTCCTCAGGGTAGTGATAAAGTGGGATATCAAATCCAAACTCTTCTTTTCCTTCCAGCGCCACCTGCTGTTGAGATCCGTGCTACCTGCCCCACCAGTCCCAATGGGCATCAGCTGCCACTGGTGCTCTAAGCCCAGCAAGTTTTGTGACTTAAAACAACCAGGTTGGGTCATAGTTGAGTAGAAGAGCATGCACTTTGATGCTTTGCAGAGATTTGATCCCTGGCATCTCCAGGTACGTTTTGAAAAGGTCCTGGCTGAAACTTTGGGGTGATACCACCAGCCGTACCATATGCAGACCAGAGATGGAGGACAGTGTTTCTCAAATTTGGGTCTCCAGATGGACTACAACTGCCACCATCTCTGACCACTGGTCCTGCAAACTAGGGATGATGGGAGTTCCAGTCCAACAATATCTGAGGACCACAGGTTCCTTACTCCGGTTACAGACAAGGCTGAACTCTGTGGACCAGTTATCTGCTTGCTACAAGCCCACTTCCTATTTCTACCCAAGATCCATGCTATCCTGTAGTCTTAGCCCCACCACCAAGGGCCACATTCAGAC
Organism: Podarcis liolepis; assembly: GCF_965112155.1. Lineage (NCBI taxonomy): Eukaryota > Metazoa > Chordata > Lepidosauria > Squamata > Lacertidae > Podarcis > Podarcis liolepis. The sequence goes on along the minus strand of NC_139573.1, from coordinate 36,091,033 downwards.
GCCTGGGAGAACCAAGGATTTTCCAAATGAGACAGGAAGATTCCTCATCTCTGGTGGAATTGTCGTGTCCCTGCATGAACTCCCTCAAGAATCAGGGTCTCTGCTTGATACTGCCTGACAACATGCCAGCTGGCCATTGAGTCCCGCAATTGGATCATGGCGGATTAATGGGAATGCTACCAGGATAATTGGCAGACCACCTGCACTGGGCTGGAACACCAACAGGATCTGATGAAATGCCTCCTTGGAAGAGTGTTGAGGGAGCCAGCTGAGAACCATCTAGCTGACTGGTGTGAGTTGTGGTCCAAAACGTTTGGAGGGGCACCAGAATTGGAGAGGCCTGATATAGTTCAGTGTGACCCCCACCTTGCAAGATCCCAAACTGTATTTAAATCCAGGCTGCTGAAGGATCCCAGAACCAGCAACAGCAGTAAGGGTTGGTTTTGCTATTTTATTTTACTTTATTGCTGCTAATTCGGATCTTTGTTTTGTATCCGATTGCTAAATATTAATGAAGTACAAATTAGAGCTTCAAAGCCTACCGGGTCCACTCATTATCTCTCAGTCTATTCTGCTCGCAGGGTTGTTGTGAGAATAAAATGAAGGGCCACATACGTCTCTTTGAACCTCATGGAGGCAAAGCGAGGTAAACATGAACTAAAATAAAATAAAATGAGGCAGCGGTCTGTATGTCATCCTTGTAAATATTACATTTATGGTATGTTTATTGAATTGATGACTTCATTTCCATTTGTTTGACATGCTATTATGAATTGTTAATTGAATTGTTTTCCAAACGCTGGGTGGATGTTTATTTGAGGTCGACGGCGAGCGCCTTTGAGCACATTCCAAAGGAGAAAACTGACATATAAATAAACTCAAGTAAACTAAACAGCACCAGGCCAAATATATGTATATTTACTAAGGAAGATGAGCGAGGATTTGGGGATGGGAAGATTTGTCGGGGAGAGGGAGTGGGTCAAACAGATTTTGGAGGGACATTAAGAAAAGTTATTATTGTGTCTACCTTCTTAGAATCCCACACACATTAGGACTGTGGGCAGTGTCAGCTTCTACCTCAAGACATTTGCATATATCATTAAACACGGCAAGCATTAAGGTTGGTTCCATAGGTGCAGTGGTACGGGGTTGCCTGGGGTCAGCACCCATGACTATTTCTCCTGCAGGGTCCCAGTCTCTAGCCAGGGGGCATAGTATTGGTGTGTATGCACGTGTGTGTGTGCTCGTGTGTCAGGGTGTGTGTGTGGCCCACAGTGCACATTTTTTGAGGGGGCATGAACCAGGCACCCCCCGCATGTCCTGGCCCGGTGCTCCTCTCTGTCCACTGAGCTCCCCCCTGCACAGGCAAGGAGGTGGCTCAGCGCTGCCCCACTTTGCTGTGGTGGGGGTGGGGTTGCTCCAGTGGCGTCAGCAGCAAGGGCTGGGCTGGTGCCCCTTGTGTGGTGTGCACCCTCCTGCCCCGGGCACCGACAACCACCGATACGCCACTGTCTCCAGCATCTAAGTGCTGCCCAGTGAGCAAGGAAGGGGATCCTTTTTGCCACTGAGAATAAGCCTTCTTGTCATTTGTGCTGATTAGAGCCAGTCAGAGCAAAAAGAGAGTCAGCCACCTGGGATCACTCCAGGGAAAGCGCACAAGAAGAACACCAAGGAGGAGTGTTTCTGTATGTTCCAAAGCTGCACATTTAGGAACACTGAAAGCAGAAGGGCTGCTTCAGTTTCAAGAAAAGGTGTGCAACTTCTGCGACATACTTCAAGGAAAACACAATGCGGCAGCTAGATTGGTGACTGAGAGCAGTCGCCCAGGCCATATAACACTGGTCCTGAAAGACCTACATTGGCTTTCAGTACGTTTCTGAGCACAATTCAAAGTGCTGGTGCTGACCTTTAAAGTCCTACACCGCCTTGGCCCAGTATACCTGAAGGAGCGTCTCCACCCCCATCATTCTGCCCGGACACTGAGGTCCAGCTCCAAGGGCCTTCTGGCGGTTCCCTCACTGCGAGAAGTGAGGCTACAGGGAACCAGGCAGAGGGCCTTCCCGGTAGTGATGCCCACCCTGTGGAATGCCCTCCCACCAGATGTCAAGGAAATAAACAGCTATCTGACTTTTAAAAGACATCTGTTTAGGGAAGTTTTTAATGTTTGATGTTTTATCATGTTTTTAATATTTTGGGAGTTGCCCAGAGTGGCTAGGGGAAACCCAGCCAGATGGACAGGGTATTAATAATAATAATAATAATAATAATAATAATAATAATAATAATAATAAATAATTACTGCTGCTACTCCAAAATAAGATATTGGAGCACTCCAAGTCATTTGCCCATGTACATGTGCAGAAAATGGTAGATCCAGCTGATAAGCTGACTTGGTATGTTTTGCAAGAGCTGCTCTGCAAGCGTGTGAACTGTCCAAAGATAAGCATTTTTTAATCCTCTTAACGTGCAGGTTTAAATCTCTCCTTGAAAACTGGGGGAAGAAGAGCTCTTCACCTTGGCTAGATTGCGCCATAAATAAATTAAGATAAGCAAAGGTACAAAAGTGCAAAAGCACAACAGTATGGGCTGTTGAGTCCAGCCAAGGTGAGCTTTGTCAGGGCTTAGTTGCTGAAGTTGGTCGAAGCTCCCCTCCGCTGGTTTAATTAAGACAAACCAGGTGTGTGTTGCAAAAGGACTACTGAAACCCTGGCTCATATTCGAAGCTACAAATGGAACAAACCTAAATCTAATATTCTGCGTCAAAAGAAGCCAGAGAGATTTACGACGAGGTCAATGCCACTTTCAAACAGCCAGATGTGCTGTCTGTTTTGCCGCAGCACAGATGTGAAATTGGCATGAAACAGTGGCCCAACTGAGCAGTCAAGAAACTGGGCCATATCAAGGCTGGTGGGGGGTCCTGGGTAATAATGGAGGGGAGAGATACTATGGCAGCCTTTGCCAACGTGGTGCCCTCCAGACTGGTTGAGGGCTGTACTATGTTTAGCACTATGCACTAAATATATGTACTATGTTAGTGATTTAGCATATATTATTTGTAGTTTGAGTACTTTGCTGCAATCCTTTTTATTATTGTGTATATTATATTGACTGAACACCAAATTGGTTATTGTGTATCCTACTATTGTGAACATTCCAATTTGGGTGTTTTACAGCTCCTGTTTTGGAATTGTGACATTTGTTGTTCTTGTTGTTAAAAAATTAATAAAAAATATTTAAAAGAATAAGAAGGGATGCAAAGGGCAAGCAGTGATTCATAGTCATGAGAAAAAGGCAAGGAGATGTGCAGGGTAGATGTTTCAGTTGGGAGGGTTAAGAAACTTGATATTTGCAAATTCCTGCACACACACACACACACACACACACACACACACACACACCGATCTGCATGTCACGGACTAATGCGCAACTGGAAAACCTAGCTGTCCCATCTGATTTCACACCTCTGTGAATGTTGCTCAGGTGTTGATAGCTCAAATGCAGCAAAAGGAGCATTTGAATATGCATTTGAAGAGGGCTTTTAAACAAAAGAAATAAATCACAGATTCATGCAGAAACAGAACGGAATTATGGGTTAAAAAGAAACCAGTTCCAAAGCGAAAGGAATAGATTCAGATATCCCAACCTGGGGGGAGCTTTCAAGGCCAGCTAAGCCTCTTGGATTTCTAAATTTTAGCCAGCACACCTGAACTTTGATCAAGGCTTCCCTCCCCTGTCATCCTAAAACCCTAATCTAGTCTCCTTCTTAAGGAGGAAAGCATTGTGGTGGTGATTTGGGGAGAGGGAGTCTCTCTTCAAAGCTCTCTTTCCAGGAACCACAGCAACTAAAAAAAGTCACCCATTTATCAGCTTTTATCATTAATCCAAAGCTGCACTGAAGAAGCCCTGCCCCCAACACCTGTTCCCTTTGTTTTGTTCTCTGACCTGGGACCCCTTCCAAGAAGCGTAACAAGGAAGGATGCAACTTTTTAAAAAAATAAATCAGCAGAAAGTTTCTGTCAGTTTTGCAAAGGTCAGTGCAAACATCTTTTCAAAGGAGCCCAAGATGTGCTTCCTAAAGTTATCCAACGATTGCTGCTGCTACAGGAGCTATAAATGTTTTTGGAAGGGGAAAAAAAGCTCTGCAGTCATGCAGGCCGCCACACGGTCCCATCCTCGCTCGTAAAAGCTTCTCCTTACAATAATGTCTAGCCTTTAAAGCTACAACAAACAAACCTATGGTCACGTAAAGCGTACTCACGTAAAGCATACTGCAGCTACTAATATGCCATAAGATCCACTGTCCTGTAATATCACATATGAGCTTTAACTACTGATGAAGCCCAGGACGGCGAAACAAGGCCAGTATTCCGGAAATCCTTGTCTTAGACTTTGCGAAAGGATTTTGTGGAACTGTAACAACCTTTCATGTGGATGGTTTGGACTTTATGGACAGACAGGTGGAATAGACACCATTACACGGGTGGACCTTATGCATGAGCTGACTGTAGAATGATCTGATCCACTGGGTCTTCTGCTTTGTTCGTTTGTGAAACAGTTACTTCTGTTGAAATTTACAATTTGATACTGTGAATAGTATATCTTATTTATCTAAAAACACAGCCGGTTACGTCTCATGTGTTTACGGAGTAGTCTTTAAAGCTGGCATGGTTTTGCATAGACATGCTGCAAAAGCCACAGCCTCTGCAAATTTGTGCTGGCACCCCTCGTTTTCGAACTGTACCCCCTTGTTTAATCAGCAGCCCCAATGTGCTCTGTGCTGTATAGAACAGGAAATCAAGATACTCATCACACCAGAGGAGAGGAACCATTTGCCCTCCATTCATCACTGTCCAACAACATCTGAAGCACTATAGATTTCGAATCCCTGCCTTATATAGTGCCAGAGATGTTATGGATTTTGCTCCCGACCTGCTGTATGCAAAAGCTGAAACTTTCAGGAATCTGTGCAAAAAGTGGAGGATTTCAAGTTTAGGGACTGGGTGATACCTGGTTTTAAACATCACGATAGATCACCAACTGAATATTGCGATATACTGATACAGCATGATGTCTGAAATAAGGATGGAGTTATGTAGAGGCATTGGCTGGCTTCACGGTTTTTCCCACATTGTGATTTTTGCATAGCGCATGCACACATACACATGTCATGATTTGCGATATACTGTCAGGTCAAAAATTATGAAACCAGTATCATGACTTCAAACTGGTTTTGGACGATATATTGATATATCGCCCAACCCTATTCTGCTTCGAGGTTCAGAATTCAGGATCGCTATCTTAAAAAATGCACACAATGGATCTCCATTCACTTGGTCCAGTTGAAGACACGTGCACCAGTCACACACCTGGGCACACAGGTTTAGGCAGGGCCAGCCCAAGACATTTTGGCACCTGAGGTGAACCCTGCCCACCAGTGGAAAAGGGTTGAGGAAAGATCTAAATCAGGAACAAGGGGGAATAAATATCTACATCGGGAACAATAGAGGAGGGGGGGCCAGATCATCCTTACCAAATGGCTGAAGAGGGAATCAAAGGCTATCACTGGGAGGGGGTTACTGCTCTGAATCAAACCAGGTGGCTGCAGATCCCAGGAGACCCCAAGGGAAGCCCTTGACATTTTCTCCCTCGGGGTAGGAAGAGACCAGCAGCACCTTCTGTTCATCAAGAGGCCTTTGTAGATGCAAAACTGGGGAGGGGGCACAGGGGCGGTTGCCCCAGGCTCAAAATTGTTAGGGGGCACAAAATTTCAACGCCCAGTGCTGCCTCAATATAGCTGTGTGCTTCAGTCACTGGGCTCCATTAAAAACAGCTTCTCCATGCGGACCAGGAAGTGACCTCTCCAGACAACGGAACGACTCTTCTTTTCTCATCTCTGTGGCTGTGATCTCCTGGGTGACGCAAGCGCCATTAGGCAGTTGAATGTCCATGGATACTCTGTCTGCTTCCTTCCCACCCCCTCTGTGTGGCCCTGGGTGCTGGCAATCCATGCTATGCCACTGGGGGGGGGGGCTGCCCAAGAGACAGTAGATCTGTCCTCGAAGGAGTGGACTGCAGATATTGCCACTGCCACGGCAGCGATAGCAGCCGGCGATGCATTATTTGAAGGTCAAATCTGCTACCCCTGCGGATCTTGCCACCTGAGGTGCTTGCCTCACTTTGTCTCATGGGTGGGCCGGCCCTGGCTTTAGGGAAGAAAGCATCCTTACCCCTTTCTCAAAGGTGAAAAGGCATTATTTGTGGAGTGGGTGGGGGGAGGGAGCAAAGGACAGATGCAGAGCAGCACTCTCCAAACAAACCTACTTACCCTTTGGACTTTACATTTCTCAAGGGTGGGGAGAGTCCCTTACGAATACCCAGAAGGAACTTCATCTCCCAGCAATCACCTGGTTGGCAGAGCATGCTCAGTAGGGAAGGGCAGAAATGTCCGCTTCCCTTCCTCTCAGTTTCTCATTTCTCCAGTCTCACATTCAGTTCTGAACATCCCCATATCTGTTTGATCTTCTGTTTTGTTTTGTAAAGTCCTTATCAAAATTCGTCAGTGAATTGCCCTTGATATGCACTTCTTTTTTGCAGAGCAATTTCCCCTAACAAAATGCGCTTTTGTATACTATTTCACCAATTACATGCATTTGGAGGCACACATTGCACTAACTTATACACGCATGATACTTTTGGCTGGAGAAGGGCATTACAAAATTCGGAGAAGTGCAAAATTCAAAGGCTGCCCTATGTGTTTCAATTTGAACGTTGTTTTGGGAAGCGTGAATGGGCTAAGTTTGCATTGCTGGGGGGGTTGGACTAGAAGACTCTTCCAACTCTACAATTTTATGATTCTATGGTTCTATTAAATAGGAACGGAATCACATTTCTCCCCCTATCCTTAGCTATAGGTTAGGTCCGTCATTTTTAACTGTCATCAAAATATCCCTTGTCGCTAGTCCTTTGGTAAAGGATGGATTCCAATAAATGTGTAAGCCTTTAGAGATGCCATCGGGGGGGGGGTTGAATGAGTTGACCCTCAGGGTCCCTCTATAAGTCTATGATTCTAGGGTTCAAATCCCCTTTGCTGTGCATTTTTAGGAGAAAGCAAAACCCCCGTGCATTCAAAATTGACTTCAAGGGTGAGCTGTGGGTGAAATTAAACTCTGGGGCTGCCCCTTTCCTAAAACACCGCTCGCAGATCAAACCCCCCAACTTTCTCACAGTGTTTGCACATGCAGACACATGTTCCACAGCGCACAGCTGCCTCTTCCCCCCTTTTTCACCTAAAGGCTGCGGGGTAAGGGTGGGGGGTCTGCTGTTCTTGGAGGCAAAACAAGGAGGGGAAACCAGATTTGCCCATTGCCTTCGACAGAGAAGCCCTCAACTTCATCAAGAGCTTTGCAAATGAATCTTTGGAATGTCTCCACAGATGCTTTCCGAGCCGTGCAGCTGCTGCCGTCAGAAATCCTCTCCAGGGCACAAGACATCCTTGTCAAATGGGTAGGAGAGCGAGGGAGACCCTCCAGCTGTCTCAGAAATGCGAAAGCCAAGAAGTCTGGCTCTCCTCTCATCCCCCCCCCCCCCCCGCTCTCCCACTGCTTTTGCCCTGATGGTGTTAATATGTTTGTTATTTTTTAAGTAGGTACCGCAGTGTGAGCAAACAAGGCCTATTGCAAAACCCTCGTCCAAGAGGTGACCAGAGCTTGCAGCTCTTTAGAAGTCTTGCCATGTGCTTTGGAAGGCTTCGCTGCTCATTCCAGATGCACAGAGCCTGGCTGCCTTGCTTCAGTGGCCTCAGAAAGGCGCTTCGCATACGCTCAGAAGTGCTGTCAGGATTTTGTGTGCTCTGAACCGGGGATGGGGAACCTGAGGCTCTCTGGATGTTGTTGGGCTTCTAAACTCCCATCAGCATTAGACAACATGGACAATGTTTAGCCAGCAAAATCCAGAAGGCTGCAAGCTCCTCATTGACCATTTCATGGCTTAATCCTGGAACTACACAGCAGCAGCAACAGATTCAATAACAACCCACGTGTTTTGAGCAAGCCATGAATGTCCAGCCGCACTGCTCCATCCCTTTCGGGAAAGTTCACAGATCAGTAGTGGAACACATGCCTTTGAACCAGTGGTGTGCGGTCAGTGGACTAGGGGGACTAGGCTAGCCCCATAAATGTTCCCCTGGTGCCACCTTCCCAAAGCCCTGAAAAGCTTCTGTCCGTCTTAGGGAGGGAGGCGCGATGCTCCCATGGGTCCATGAGCCCTCCCACCACCTTCCCAGTGCCCGCCTGGCTTTGGGAAGGAGACAGGGGACTCCAGCATCCTATCGGAGCCCTGCCTTCTTCTTCCCAAAGCCCAGGAAGCTTTTGCCCAGCTTACAGAGCCTTAAATGGCCTCAGCCCAGTATACCTGAAGGAGCATCTCCACCCCCATCGTTCAGCCCAGACACTGAGGTCCAGCTCTGAGGGCCTTCTGGTGGTTCCCTCACTGCAAGAAGTGAGGTTACAAAGAACCAGGCAGAGGGCCTTCTCGGTGGTGGCACCCGCCCTGTGGAATGCCCTCCCATCAGATGTCAAGGAAATAAACAACTACCCGACTTTTAGAAGACATCTGAAGGCAGCCCTGTTTAGGGAAGTTTCTAATGTTTGAGGTTTTATCGTGTTTTTAATATTCTGTTGGGAGTCACCCAGAGTGGCTGGGGAAACCCAGCCAGATGGGCGGGGTATAAATAATAATAATTATTATTATTATAGGGAGGAAGGTGTGAAGCTCATGCTTCTGATGTCAGGACATTGAGACATCACACACATGATGTCAACCTCTCCCCCATCACCCTCGCAAGCTGGTGCTTCTGGCCCTAACTGTTCCCCTATGAAAAATTTCACCGCACGCCGCTGCTTTGAATGCAGAAGGTCCCAGATTCAGTCTCCAGGATGCAGTTGGGAACCCAGTCTGAAAACCTGGAGAGGGCAGCAGGCAATCTTGCGCTGGGCTGACTAATGGTCTGGTTTGATATAAGGTAGCTTCCTACGCAAAATTGGAACAGAGTCTCAAGGCCGAAAGAAATTATGGCCATGGAGCACTTTGCACAATTAAACTGCTACCAGACTGATTCAGAATAAGTGCACGGACGAAATGCCCCGCTCTCTAAATGCCAGATGTCTAATAAACAGGGTTGTCATTTTTTCTTTCTTTTTCAGATCTCTTTAACACCTGATGAACAGAAACTCGTGACGTCTTTCCCCATCTTCCCCCTCCCAGTACGTTTCCGAGCACAATTCAAAGTGTTGATGCTGACCTCTAAAGCCTTAAACGGCCTTGGTCTTGTATACCTGAAGGAGCATCTCCACCCCCATTGTTCTGCCTGAGGTCCAGCGCTGAGGGCCTTCTGGCGGTTCCCTCACTGTGAGAAGCAAAGTTACAGGGAACCAGCCAAAGCGCCTTCTCACCCCATGGAAAGCCCTTCCATCAGATGTCAAAGAGATAAATAATTATACGACTGCCTGTAGACATCTGAAGGCTGCCCTGTATCAAGGCGCTTGTAATGTTCTGTTCTGTTCTGTTGTTTGTTTATGTTGGAAGCTGCCCAGAGTGGCTGGGACAACCCAGGCATATGGGCGAAGTACTACTGCTACTACTACTACTAACAATAATAATAATAATAATATAATTAGGAAAAGCTTTAATAAATGCTTGCCTGGAAGACCACTATTAAAGGCAGAGGAGCAGGACTCCCCAACAAATATGGCAGAGATTTAGATTGCCTTGAAAAATGAACTTACCTAATTTTCACTTTCTGAAACCATATGCAAACCAAAACGCAGCCATTTTTTGAAATCAGCACTTCTCTGAACTTTGAATTCCAGTTCTCCAGCCAAAGAAAGTGTGCTGGTCTCCAACTACTGGATTGCGGCCTGATCCACGGTGGGTCACAACAGGAGCGCTACCATCGTGCAAATATGTGGTAAAAGGTTAAGAAATAGGTCCCCAAATGTATTAGAAGTGGGTCCTGGAACTAGCTATGCTAGCGTAAAGGGCAGGGCTAGCCCAAGACATTTTGGCACCTGAGGAAAACCACAAAATGGCCTCCCCACTCCCTGCCGGGGAAGAAGGGGTGAGTGAAGATCTACATCAGGAATGGGGGTGGGGGTGGAATAAAGATCTACATTGGGTTCTGCTGACCCTGTGGATCCTGCCACCTGAGGCAGTTGCTTCATGTTACCTCATGTGTGGGCCGGCCCTGGCAAAGGGCACCTAAAAATACATATATTACTGAAAATAAAATACATTTTCATGCATTCTAGTAAGGGGAATCTCTTTCCCGAAAGGTTTATTTCAGGCAAAATTGCCCACAAAAATGTGCCTATGAAGAGAAATCCTTTTGCAAAAAAAAAGCCAACCTATGTGCAAATGTGGAAAGCTGAATTTAAGATTGGGAAAATGAAAAAAAATGAAAGAGACAGATTCACCCATCCTTGCGCAGCCCCAGTAAGAGCAGAAGAACACAAACAGATCTCCGGCTGAAACGCAATCTAGAAGATCAGTACATTTAGAATTAGTGCAAGTAGCCGTGATTTATACCAAGGCTAAGTAAGGAAGGGGGTGTGTGGAAAAAACCCTGCCTCTTAAACAACATAATACACGTCTCCATGGGAACAGAGGCCTGAGCTAAGAGAGAGAGTTAGTTAATCAAGAGGAAAAATCCGGTGGTTTGAAAAGGTCTTTTGTAAAGCACCGTAGAATTTATCCAATCCAACAAAGAACTACAAGAATGTTAACAGGTCCATGGGAACCTCACACCTTGACCCTCAAGGATGAGCCTGGGCTAGGATAGGCCTCTGTTTGTAAATGAACAATTCACAGTCGGGTCTGGATGAAGAGATACTCTGGGGCCTAAGAAATACTCTTGGGCCATCGCTCTGGGTCAAAACATTCAAATTGGCTGGTGGGGAGGAAGGCATATCAAATCAAAATCAGAAAAGACTCAAGGTTGTTCCACTAGGGAGTGGGGAGCAATTCAATATGGTCCACATTTAAAGGCAAAACTACACAATTCACTCTTCCTGAAACACCACAAGGCCTGAACCACGGCCGTCTTTCAAAATTCACACCTGTCTGAATTTTGCAATGTAGTTTTCCAGCAGACTAGTAAGTACAGAGTTGCGTTTGCCATGGGGAAGTGTGAAAGAAAACAGGGTTGCCATATTTTGAAGAGCAAAAAAGAGGACACCTGGGTCAACTTCAACTTTTAACTATGGATCGCTATGATGACTCTACCCATGAAAAGGAGGACGTGTCCTGGAAAAAGAGGACATATGGCAACCCTAGATGTGTATACTAGTGACGAGGACATGCAAAAAAATATATGCATCAATTCGGGGAAATCGCCTTGCAGAAATGCTTGTCTTAAGCAAAATTGCATACAATTGTGTGTCAGTTAGGGGAAATGTCCACTAAACTGCTGCTGAACGTCCATGAAGTTACCGTATTGGCTTGAATATAAGCCTCCCTTTTTTCCAAATTCCAGCCGTGAAAAGTTAAAGTGCAGCTTAAATTTGCGACCTTACAAAAATTGGCCTTTTTACAATATCGCTGCTTGAAAGAGACATACGGTAAATGTTTTATTGTCGATTTGCGAGCTTGAGACTGTTCATTTCCCATTTATGGGTGTGAGTGCCTGCGGAATTGTAGCCAATTGAATAGCAATTTGCAATTTCAGCAATTGTACAGTAACTTTTGCGGGCTTGAAAAATTAAAGGCTTAAATTGGCTCCAAGTTAAAATTCTACCAACTGCAGCGACTTTCAGCCTGTAACCCAATTTTAAGGGAGCAGCTTATATTTGGGTATTGTCTTTTTTTCTCTCCCCCCCCCCCCCGAATTTTAAAGGTGCGGCTTATTTGTGGGTGCAGCTTATATTCGGGCCAATACGGTAAGTGAGTGGTGGTAGGAGCAATTGTTGTTTATTTGCCTGCTTCTTCCCTCTTGGAGATAGTGATGTCTACACCCAGAGTTAGAAGAAAAGGGAGTCAGGCTATAGGGAGAGCGGGGGAGCTGTGCTCTAGGGCTCCTGGAACTACAACCACTTGGGGTTTTCCAGGAATGTTTTAGAAGCAGCACACCAGACAGCAAGCGGATCAGTTAAGGACTGCAAAGCCTCAGATCCGAATCTTTCTGAGCCATGAAGCTCCCTGGCTGATCCTGAGCCGAGCCGCGTGAGACAAAAGCATAATTAATGCATATGAAAATAGACTTCTGTGGGGGAAGAATTTCCATTGATTTCGCTTTCCACCATCACCTTTGCATCACCTTTGTTCATTAGGGCAATACCTTTCCATTTAACCTTTTGCACATGGCTGGAATTCGTCTCAGCGCTTTGTAAGTGTATTTACACACACACACACAAACACACAATATGTAGGTGACAGGTAACAAAAGCCAGAGGGACAGACTGCTTAGGAAGACTGGAGGAAAAATTCAGATTTTTCGATGCCAGCTTCAGATAGTAAGGTTTGCCAGTCATGTAGAGAATTAATACAATACTTTATGCTCCGGTGTTTCATATTGTAAGGGCAGAGAAAACTGCTTTAAATCACTGGTCCATTCAGCTCAGCATTGTTTCAAGAAGAAACCACTACTCAGAACTAAGTCCCATTGAGTTTAACAAGCCTTACTCCCAGGTAGGGCTGGAAGGATCTATACTTTTCCATTCTCTCAGTTTCTCATTTTTCAAATCCTCATTTCGGGTTCTCCACATATTTGCAGAAATTTTCCACTGAGGGGAAAAGTCCTTAGCGTTTCGGCGCAGAATTCTGCTAATGAACATACACAGTTTAGACTGATGTGCACATTTTCACAAGCGATTTTTCCTGAATAGAATGTGCTGCTGTATCTAATATCCTCATTCTCAGGCACACTATCATATGCACTTTTGTATACTTTGGGCTGGAAAACAGCACCGCAAAATTCAGACAAATGTACGTTTCAAAGATGAGTTGCGTTCTGGTTCTTGTATTGTTTCAGAAAGCATGGATCTGCTAGATCTGGCTTTAAAGGTGTACTGACTCAAATTTCTCCTCCATCCCCCCCCCCCCGCCGCCCCAAACCCGGTAAGTAAACGTGGGATCAGAACCTTAGATCAGCTGCTCCTCAAACAGCCCTAAACTACCAACGCACTAGGTACCTGCAACCCACCCAGATGACTCTCTCTGCATGGCAGACAGGCAGCGTGAGTGAAGGAGGAGGCGCAAACCACAGGGAAGCATCTGCAAGACTAGGCATGTGCTTTGAAGAACAAACTCAAAGGGATAAAGCAGGCCAGTGTGTGCCACGTGCAAAAAAGGAGGAGAGAACAGAGGCCAAGAGCCTCCAATTCACATGCCCCAAGGGGATGGCTGTTGGAAATCCAGCACGTGCTCCTTCATATAGAAACACAGAATTGGAAGGGACCCTGAGGATTATCTAGTCCAACCCCCCAGAATGCAGGAATATGCTGCTGTTCCATACGGGCATCGAACCTGCAACCTTGGCCTTAATGGCACCATGCTCTAACCAACTGAGCTATCCTGCTTGTATTATTCCATTGCAGCCTGCTTTTGAGCCACTAGGCTGATATCTCTCTTGCCCCAGTGTATTTTTTTTTTAATGGCTCTTAACAGTGGCTGTTTTAAATAACAATAATAATAATAATAAATTTTTATTTATACCCCGCCCTCCCCAGCCAAGACCGGGCTCAGGGCGGCTAACAAGCAATAATAAAAACAAGTTGATTAAAATACAATTTTAAAAAAAGATTAAAATACAACATTAAAACATGAGGATGCAGCCTCTTCACAGGAGGAGAAAGGAAAAAGAAAGAGGGGGAGGGAATCAAACTGATTCTAAGCCAAAGTTTTCTTCGTGATTTTCATGGGGTGATGGGTTGATGTATGGCGGTGGGGAAGAATAAGTCGGTTTTCTTTTGCTTCATTGCGAATCAGGTTTGGGGGTTTTTGACGTCGTTTTTTAAAAAGCTGAAATTTATACTTTTTAGCTCATTTTCGTTTTAAATTATTTTGCTGCCTGATCTTTAGAGGATGCTTGGATTTAGTCCTTTTACTAAGGATTTTCCTAGCATTTTTTTTTTTTTTGCAGCTGATTTTTTATGTGGCAATGTTTATTTTGACACCGACGAGGATTCTCTATTGAGTTACGTTTCATCGAATGTATAAATTCCCTCCTTTTTGTTTTGGTGTTTGCTGTTTACTTAAGGTGTTTTAACCTGTGTTGTAAACCGCTTAAGAGTTTTGAGTAACTACGAGCGGTAAATAAATAAATATTATTATTTTAAATATTTTTTTATAACTACCCATTTCAGGTGTCTCCCCACAACTCCTCACATTGAGAAGTGTGGACCAGACATAAGAGGCAATCCTATGCACACAAGAAGCTTGGCTTAATACAAGCCAGCGTAAGTTAAACTGCCCTAAAGGTACACCAGAGCCAAATCATGTTCAGCTGTGGAACCGCTGCAGCTGCTCTGCCTAAGCCGGGAAGAAGGGAAACATGCCTTTAAAATAGGGTTTTATGCAGGGCTGCCAATCATCTGAATGAGCAGAACAAGCTTAGGATTTGACCTAAGAGTCACCCCCGGTGCTGCCCAAACCACGCCCCCAGAATGTCCGTTTTGGGCATCTTGCGCTGGCCTCGGCTCAGCCAGACGGGTGGGGGTATAAATAATAACATTATTATTATTAAGTTGTGCTGGTGTATCTTTGGCTAAGCCAGGCTGGTCTCTTAACACCAGCAGAGCCAGAGATCATCTATGCATTCTAAACTGCCCATCTTGACAGATCTTGCCCCCGTCAACAACGCCACCAGATTCCTGGTGGAGCACATATGTTTTAACCAGCTGGTATCGACTGAGATGTTTCAATGGTGATTTCACCATATAACACCGGTCTTGACCTACATTGGCTCCCAGTACGTTTCTGAGCACAATTCAAAGTGTTGGTGCTGACCTTTAAAACCCTAAACCGCCTTGGTCAAGTATACCTGAAGGAGCGTCTCCACCTCCACTGAGGTCCAGCTCCAAGGGCCTTCTGGCGGTTCCCTCAATGTGAGAAACCAAGTTACAGGGAACCAGGCAGAGGGCCTTCTCGGTAGTGGCGCCCGCCCTGTGGAACGCCCTCCCACCAGATGTCAAAGGGAACAACAACTACCAGACTTTTAGAAGACATCTGAAGGCAGCCCTGTTTAGGGAAGCTTTTAATGTTAGATGTATTACAGTATTTTAATATTTTGTTGGAAGCTGCCCAGAGTGGCTGGGGAAGCCCAGCCAGATGGGCAGGGTAATAATAATAATAATAATAATAATAATAATAATAATAATAATAATAATAATAATAATAATTTCTGCCTGTCTGGGTAGGCTTGCCTAGAAAAAAAATATTTTAAGCAGGTGTTGAAAAGAGCAGCGAAGGTGACTGGCTGATGTCAAGAGGCAGGGAGTTCCAGTGTGTATGGATTTATTTAGATGGGTGCCAACAAGAAGTTCAGAATCACTATTATGTGGTACCTGTAACACTGCCAGTTCTGCAGACTGAAGTGGTCGTATGGGCCTATATGGGGTAAAGCGATCTCACAAGTAAATTGGTCCCAAGCTGTTAAGGGCTTTAATGAGTGTCTCCACCCCCATCATTCAGCCCAGACACTGAGGTCCAGCTCCGAGGGCCTTCTGGCAGTTCCCTTGCAAGAAGTGAGATTACAGGGAACCAGGCAGAGGCCTTCTCGGTGGTGGCGCCCGCCCTGTGGAATGCCCTCCCATCAGATGTCAAGGAAATAAACAACTATCTGACTTTTAGAAGACATCTGAAGGCAGCCCTGTTTAGGGAAGTTTAATGTTTGATGTTTTATCGTGTTTTTAATATTCTGTTGGGAGCTGCCCCGAGTGGCTGGGGAAACCCAGCCAAATGGGCGGGGCACAAATAATAATAATAATAGTAATAATAATAATAATTTGTTGTTGTTGTTGTAACACCTTTAATTGGGCCCAATTGCAAATGGGCAACCAGGGCAGTTCTCTGAGCAGAGGCACTGTTGCGTTTGTGCAAATTTACATAGGAAAAAAATGGCATATAAATGGAAATAATAGCATTAAATATTTTAGGGATTTTTTAAAATTAAAAAAATGAAGTTTCTTGGATTTCTTTTTACTTAAATAAATACTGAGGGGGATATAAATTCCTTAGAAGAAATAAAAGCATTCCAGCAACCATTTGATGCCATTAAAAAAGAAGAAGGTATGGTATACATACTAAATATTTAGTGCTGCATCCTTGCTGGATAAGGTTTCAAAAGGCTTCTCGTGAACCAACAGAGTGACCTGCATGTTGCATTGGTTTGGTTGGCACCTGTTATCTGCTGCCATTGGCATAAGAAGTGAGCCTCATCCAGGGAAATGCACACTGAGTACTAAGGGAGCCTCGCCCTCACATGCATATCCCAGACAAAACTGCACTGCTCTGAATTAAGCAGGTCTGGGACGGTAAGGATTTGTCCCTAAGTGTGGCGCTGTGGGTTAAACCACAGAGCCTAGGACTTGCCGATCAGAAGGTCGGCGGTTCGGATCCCCGCAACGGGGTGAGCTCCCGTTGCTCAGTCCCTGCTCCTGCCAACCTAGCAGTTCGAAAGCACAAAGTGCAAGTAGATAAATAGGTACCACTCCAGCGGGAAGGTAAACGGTGTTTCCGTGCGCTGCTCTGGTTTGCCAGAAGCGGCTTAGTCATGCTGGCCACATGACCCGGAAGCTGTATGCCGGCTTCCTTGGCCAATAAAGCAAGATGAGCGTTGCAACGCCAGAGTCGGTCACGACTGGACCTAATGGTCAGGGGTCCCTTTACCTTTACCTTTAAGTTCTGATTTGCCCCTTTAATTCTGCTCAGGGGTATGTTGCAGTAAAGTTGCACTATTCCCCAGTAAGGTATCTTGACATGCTGTCGGTGTTCGAAATTAGCCAGGCGGCAGGAGCATTTTGCACCTGGCTTTTGACCACTTGCGACCAAACGAAGATGTCTGGGTGCCAGGATGGCACCTGACATTTTTATCATTTATTTATTTAATTTATATATACCTCCCTATACCAAAGGTTTCAGGGTGATTCACATAAAATATCATCTCCACCATCTGGAATTTGCATGCCTGGGGATCATTGAATCTCGACTGCTTTGCACACCCATGCCCCCATCCTGTAGAATTCTATCAGTTATATATTATCTGCACAATCAGAATGAATTTTTGGAACCGAATTGCGTTTTCTGTGCAGCCTGAGCAGTAGAAGTCATCATGAAGAAAAAGAGTTTGGAGCAGATATACAGGTTACATACGCTTCAGGTTACATACGTTTCAGGTTACAGACTCCGCTAACCCAGAAATAGTACCTCGGATTAAGAACTTTGCTTCACGGTGAGAACAAAAATTGTGCTCCAGCAGCACGGCGGCAGCAGGAGGCCCCATTAGCTAAAGTGGTGCTTCAGGTTAAGAACAGTTTCAGGTTAAGAACGGACCTCCGGAACGAATTAAGTACCACTGTCCATGTGAACTGTCCCTGGATAAAGTGACTTTTCTTCCCTAAGTTCTCAGAGCTCTTAACCTAGCTCAAGGTGGTCATCTGAACTAGCCAGGTGTTTAACTGAGAATCCATCACCGTCAGTCGTCCATCATAAGACTTTAGAGCCGTCTTACCCCCAAACTAGACATTTTGTCCTGGCGACTGTAACCTTGGTTTAAGAAGCTATTTGGAGCCTGGCTCATATATCTGAGTTTCTAACACTGCATTTTCTGATGAGGTTTCAATGTGCCGCTGGGTAGACTTGAATTTAACTGCAGGAGTTGCCATCTTTCTGGGTCTGCGGACATACCTGCAAACCACAACCAAGCACACTCTGCAACCCATGATATTGGCTACCATGGAATGCTTCTTACAAGCCTAATTTGTGTGGGGAAAAACCCTTCGGGCAACCAGGCAAAACCTTCATAGGCACCCACAAGCAGCACGTTGGCAACTGCTGGTCTTGTGTTACCGGTGGCCACCAATATTCAGTGACCCTGAATATATTTTCTGTCAGCAAACAGCATTAACCATCACATTTGCAGCCGCTTCCCTGGTTTCAATCAACATTTCGCTTTGGAAGGAAAGGGCCAATTGATGTTAGACGCACCAGGCCACATGTGGTACAACCCCAACACAATAAGACATAAATTGCTCTCGAACACACACGCAAACAGGCATCGAGTTCAGGAACAGATGAATTCCAGCTAAATCCAAAAAGCTGACAAGCTGAATGGCACAAACAGATGTGAACTGCGGCACGCTTGGGTGGGGGTGGATGCAAGTAACTTCTCCATTAGTTCACAGACACTTATTATAAGAGTCCCTTTTGCTAACCAGAGACCACAAAAATATGCTAGATCTCCATTCCCAAGAGAAGGAACCAAGAATATGACATTTAATTAAAAGCAGATTGGGGAACTGCCAAACTTTGTTGGCGGCAAGGAGGGGGAATGAGCGCAGAAATGGGGGCTTTGCCAACCTGTTGTTCTAGGCAAAAATGGGCAGAAAGAAAAGAGCATGCCTCTCAGTATAACACCCTAGATAGGTCTACTCAAAAGTAAGTCCCGCAGAGTTCAGATGGGGCTTCCTGAGGGAGGAACAAAAAGGGATGTCAGCTTAAATATCGGACAGCTCTCTAAATCTCAGGTCCCTGCTTGCAGGACAGTTCTGTGTGATTCGAATTCATGCTCCCCTCTTAACTACTGCAGCGGATTTTATGCCTCCAGTCTGAACCTCAAGTTCAGAAAGAGAGTGGGAGGCTCCGGAGAAAAGGGCGCCTCTCACCATACCAAACACTGCACGCTCCCCGTCCCAACGCTGTTTCACTTACAGGTATCGTTGCCCGTCCATGTGATGGTGCAGAGCCACGGAGAGTCCGAAGTAGCTGTCCGGGGTCTTGCCTTTCTTGTGGACCAGAAATTTCGTGTCCAGGTTGAAAGCCGCGCATCTCGGGGCGCAGAGGGAAATCCACAGGGCGCATGCCAGCAGGAGCGCTTTCTGCCTCCCAAGCTGGCTCTTGCGTCCTGCGGGTCTGCAAAGGTGGAACTGGCTAGCGCCCATGTCGTGTTTCGCCGATTTCTTTCTCCTCCTTATTTTTGCTTCCCAGGAGTCTGCTGCGCCCTTCTGCAAAGGAGTTTGCGGGTTGCTTGCTCGTTTTGCTGGGGGCTGGGGGGGGGGGGACCCGGCTTGCT
Source organism: Podarcis liolepis (assembly GCF_965112155.1). Lineage (NCBI taxonomy): Eukaryota > Metazoa > Chordata > Lepidosauria > Squamata > Lacertidae > Podarcis > Podarcis liolepis. The sequence goes on along the minus strand of NC_139573.1, from coordinate 36,071,754 downwards.
GTTGTTGTTGCTTTCAGTTCCTGGAGTTTTGCCCTCCTCCCCTTTCCAACCTCCTTTGTGAATGTTGCAGATTGTAGCAGCAGCAGCCTCCCTGCTTAGCGATCGGATATCCCTTCCTCTCCACCCGGTTCTTCCCTACGCGCAAAAGGCTCGGATGGAGCCGGTTCTGTGGCTGGTATCGCGCAAGCGAGGCGCGCGCGTGCTTGCTTGGTTACCTCCCTCCCCACCTTGTACAGAGTCTGAGCAGCCGCTCTGGCTACACTTTTCTTCCGGGGGAAAAAGAAACAGTCGGAGCAAGCAGGAGTGACAAGGGCTTGGTTCTTAAAGGGGCCCCGGACAGGTTGGACACCTGCCCAGCGCGCAAACAAAGACGAGGGCAGATAAAAGGCCGGGGAACTGATTTCATTCTTGCTAGTATTTTCTTTTTCTTTTATAAAAAAAAGTACCTTAAAGGTACAAAGACACAGATTTGCCTGGAGGTTTCCAGGCGCACGCTTTCCCCTCGAAGCGCATCTCTAGGTGATCACAGGTGCATTGGGTCGCGCTGCGTTTAGTCAGCCGGCAAGGGGGTGCACTCTGCACGCGCTCAGGGGCCCTTGTTTTTATTATGACGCCGCGCGAGAAATAACAAGAGCCGGTTCTGGCGCACTTGCCGGCTTTCCTGGGTAAACCGCTGGGCTTATCTAAAGGAAGCAGAAGTTTGCCTGACTCAGAACCATCACTGGATCAAAATATTTTACCAGATGTCCCTTGCATTTCCCTCAGTCAGCCCTGGGCAAGCCCTACCATTGGTGCTGTGAGGTTTGTCTGTTTTGTTATTGCATTGCTATCCTGTTCCTTGGCCAAGATGCTCATCTCACTCTCTGCCTGTCCCAAGTCCACTGTCACAACAACCCTATAGGGTAGGAGGCAATAAAGTGGTCCAAAATCAGCCAGTGAGCTTTGTTGCAAAACAGAGCTTGGTAACGGTCTCTCCCTGGTCTAAGTTCAACATCCTAGCCACTCCACCTCACTTGCTCTCTAGTTTTGAGGTTCCGGGACTGAACCCTGCTGAGCCAGCCCTCCCGGAGTCAAGTAAACTGCACTGGAATTACATACAACTTGAAGTGTGAGACAGGCTGGTTCCTCCCTCAGGTTCACAGCTTTCAAATGTGGCAAGCGGACATCCACATCTCAGAATAGCTCAGATGGTTTGAGCATGGTGCTGATAACGCCACGGTTGCAGGTTCGAACCCCGTATGGGACAGCTGCATATTCCTGGACTAGATGATTCTCAGGGTGGCTTCCAACTCTACAAATCTGTGATTCTAACCTGTAGATTTTAAAATGTGTGTGTGTATATATATAAAAATCCAGCTATGCTGTTTGTCCTCCCTAAGATGGCTTTCCACTTTGGATGTTTGTATTTCAAAGTGCTCTCTGTGTGCGCACATGTATTCTTCCGAATTCATAGATTTCATAGTTTCAAAACGACACCCCTTAGCTGATTCATCATTATGACATATAAGTTACTTCCAGGTGACCTTCTAACTGAGCATTTGTTCTGGTTTATTTGCGTAAACTCTGCAGGTTGGCTCAAAGATGTTGTATGTTTACTAAGCATTCATACTGGTTTGTTTGCACCAAGTTTGTGGGAAGGTTAGAGAACACTGGCTGCCATTTTTTATTGAGCTTTCATTCTGATTTGTGAAGTTACGTTTATAACCTGCTGCTTTTATTGTATGTTCATTCAATTGTTTTGTTTTTTATAATTTTATTTGTAAATTTTCAACAAACAAACAATTCAACAACATTTCAAATTTAGCAATCAGTCATTCCACCTATGACTTCTCCTCCATCCCTCCGTGTTTCCCTCAAAATTTCAATTTATGCTGCATATTATTGTTACTCTATACCTTCACCTTATCTCACATAAAAAACAAAATGTTCACCCCCACTGCTGTTCTTACTCAAATCCTATTTGCATTCTAACATTTTTACACTGAGCTTTCAAGCATTCTGCAAACATTTTCCAATCTTCTTTAAGACCAGTCTCTTTCTGATCTCAAATTTTGCATGTCAAACTTGCCCGTTCTACATAGTCTATCAATTTCAGCTGCCATTCTTCTTCAGTAGGGAGCACCTCATAATGCCATTTTTGTGTGTATAATATTCGTGCTGCCGTGGTTGTGTAAAGAAATAGATTTATCTGGGTTTGGGGGAATATCTGCTCCAGTTATCTCTAGTAAAAAGAAGAAGCTTCTAGTTTGGGGGGGATAGTTGCCTTAAATATCTTTTTCAACTCATTATAAATCATCTCCCAAAAGTCCATAGCTCCTTTCACATCCACCACATACGGTAAAATGTGCTTTCTACTTCTTTACATTTCCAACACTCAGCTGTTTGGGTTTTAACATTTCCACTGTAAGCAGCTTTGTGAGGGCTCGCACTGAAAAGCGAGACAGAAATATGTTAAATACCGTATTTTTTGCTCTATAAGACTCACTTTTTCCCTCCTGAAAAGTAAGGGGAAATGTGTGTGCGTCTTATGGAGCGAATGCAGGCTGTGCAGCTATCCCAGAAGCCAGAACAGCAAGAAGGATCGCTGCTTTCACTGCGCAGCAATTCCTCTTGCTGTTCTGGCTTCTGAGATTCAAAATTTTTTTTTTCTTGTTTTCCTCCTCCAAAAATTAGGTGCGTCTTGTGGTCTTGTGCGTCTTATAGAGCGAAAAATACGGTGAATAGGTACATGTGCTTTCCCTCTAAGCCAGTGGTTCTCAACCTTGGGTCCCCAGATGTTTCTGGCCTACAGCTCCCCTGATCCCTAGCTCACAGGACCAGTGGTCGGGGATGATGGGAGATGTAGGCCTAAAACATCTGGAGACCCAAGGTTGAGAGAGGCTGTTCTCTAAGCTCTGGTGACCCATGAACTGGTTACATTCGGACTACTGTAGCGCTCTCTGTGTTTCAAACTGTGGTCAGCGCTGATGCCGATAGGAGCAAGGCAGTCAGCGACACGTATCACATGTCCACATATTGGCAAATACAGACAGCAAATATTTGAGCAACCGGGGAATATCTGGAGAACAATCAACTTCGAAATTCACACCAGAGAACTTCGGGGGTGGGGAAAGAATTTGCTTCAGCTTCCAGTTGTGTGTGTGATAGGACACAGGCCACCCTTTTTTTGGGTGGCCAAAAAAGGGGGGGGGGGACTTTCAGACCCAAAAGGGAAATGTCTACATTTCCCTGCTCTTAACCACAAGTTGTTCCCAGGAAATTTGCTTGCATATCATTGCAAGCTCTTCTGTTTGAGGAATGGAATGCATTAATTGCTGTTGGATGTTTTCAGCCTGATAATCTTGGGATTCCAAGTAGAGAAAAGAGGAAATGGAGACAGGAGGAAATGTGGAGTCTTCCAGAGGTTCGGTGCAGAATCCTTGATTTTCCCCATTAGCAGTGGAGGGATTGTGAACAGGGCATCAATCAAGATGAGCTTGATTTCTCACCCAAACTCAAATTCGACCAGACAGCTTTGCTCTCCCCTCCTGGTGAGTTCAGATGTTTCAGATCGCCTCTTTCTCTCCTTCTGATGCATAGCCTTTTCGCAGATACCCTCTCAGTTCTTGATCCCTAAAAGGAAAAGTCCTCCCTCTAAAACAGGGGTGGCTAATTTTTGCCCATTCAGGTATTTTTAGACTCCCCTCAGTCGCAGGCATCATGGCCATTGGCCAGGGGTCATTGGAAATGAAATTCTGTGCCTTCATCACCATGTATGGGAACATACCTCAAGAAAGGCAGTCTTCATGTTCTAACTCAGGGGTCAGCAAGGTTTATCTTGCCTGGACCAGATCAGTCCCCCAGAGATCCCTCTCTGGGCCAGATGGTGAGCATGCATGAGCGTGAACGCCTGTGATTTTTGGCGTCTGCATGTGCGCAGATGCAATTTTTGGTGCCACGAAAGTGGGTCCCTGCACTGCACCCGTTTAGTGCAGTGCGTGAGTGGGCAGCTTGGTTTGGGGGCGGCTCGTGGTCCGATCAAATGACCTCCGTGGGCCTCTTCTGGCCCATGGGCCTTAGGTTGCTGACCTCTGCTCTCAGTCCTAAGAAGAGCCCTGCTGGACCATACCAAAGGCCTTTCTCAGGGGTAGCCAACATCGTGGAGTTTGGACCACAACTCCCATTATCCTTGCCCATTGACTGTTCTGCCTAGGGCTGGTGGGAGTTGTAGTCCCCAACATCTGGAAGGCTCCGCCGCGGCCACCCGTTTTCAGGCTCTCACAAACCACCTTGGATTTTACTAGAATGCCAAGATCTACCCACCAGAACCACGTGCAAAAGACATGGCCTTAGTATTAAAGAATATTCTTCTTCTTCTTCTTTGGCAATCACTCATAGCCGAGTAAGATTGTCTTCCATAAGCACTGTTTTAAAAATGAGTCCATAAGCGACTGTGGAGGCCAATTCTGGATCCACACGTCCTTTCACAGTGGGGACATTGGTTTCCGGGTGGGAGTTGATCACGGTGAGGGTTTGCCAAGTGTGCCTTCCTCTTAGCTCATTTCTCCATTTCGTCCTGAGTTCGAGCATCTTCAAAGTCCACAACACCTTTGATAAAGGCTGTTCTCCAATTGGAGCACTTGCAGGCCAGTGTTTCCCAGTTATCGGTGTTATTAAAGAATATGAAGAAGAGAAGAAGAGTTTGGATTTGATATCCCACTTTATCACTACCCTAAGGAGCCTCAAAGCAGCTAACATTCTCCTTTCCCTTCCTCCCCCACAACAAACACTCTGTGAGGTGAGTGGGGCTGAGAGACTTCAGAGAAGTGTGACTGACCCAAGGTCACCCAGCAGCTGCATGTGGAGGAGTGGGGACGTGAACCTGGTTCCCCAGATTACGAGACTACCGCTCTTAACCACTACACCACACTGGGGAGGGGATGGCTAGCATTGCCACAATATCAGCTTCTGCCTCTGATTCTGGACTGCTCTCTGCCACAGACTCCCCCTGCTCACTAGACCCTGTTGCCTCCTCAGCTTCCAACTCCTCCTCTTCCCTTTGGACCACTCATCATCATCCTACCACCTCTCCCTGGGCTCTGAGCCTTCTTTCCTTGCTGGTTCCCCCAGATGGAGCCTCCCATCATTCCTCTGCGTCCAACCAGTTCGTGACACCCTCCAGGTGAGGAGCGTCTTCTGCCCGCTCCGTTTGTTCAGCTTTTTAAATATATATTTTCCCCAATACCGCGGGGTAACCCATTGCGTGACTTTGATGTGCGATCTGCATGCACGATCTACCCCTGTCACGCTATGATCTGTAACTTTATATTCACTCATGCCATAGAAACTGTACGTGAAACTCATTTCAGCTGTTGAGAAGATCGCTGGGTGGATTAGTTCATGACAGGTGCACCCCACATGCCTAAGTGCCCTGGGGTGTTTTTTTTGCCTGCCCATAAATCTGTTACTGTGTATACAACCTTTCAATGGAAAGAAAGCATCACGGTTCCCAAATTTTGCAGTGCTTAGCTCATCTGACACTGAGCTGGCTTGTCATGGGAAATGGAGAGAGTCATTGCTGGTCCAACTAGGATGTCAGAACATAGGAAAAGGCTGCTGGATTAGGCCCATCTAATCCAGCACCCCTGATCTCACAATGGCTGACCAGATGCCTGTTTTAAACTCTCTTTTTTGGTATTAATATAATTTTTGAAAAGGTTTCCATTTTAAAGAAATTAAGTGATGCAAAGAAAAAGGCAAAAAGGAAAGAAGACACAAAAATGTGTAGAAGGAAACGATATGTGCATATACCCAATATGCTAAAAATACCCTAACCCATACATATTTATATACATTTGATATTATTATCCAAATACTTATGTTAGGGTAAGGACCCCCTGGACGGTTAACTCCAGTCAAACTTGGCTATGGGGTGCAGCAGCTCATCTCGCTTCAGGCCGAGGGAGCCGGCGTTTATCCCCAGACATCTTTCTGGGTCATGTGGCCAGCAGGACTAAACCGCTTCTGGCACAACAGAACACTGTGATGGAAGCCAGAGCGCATGGAAATGCCGTTTACCTTCCCGCCACAGCGGTACCTATTTATCTACTTGGACTGGCATGCTTTCAAACTGCTAGGTTGGCAGGAGCTGGGACAGAGGAATGGAAGCTCACTCCGTCATGGGGATTTGAACCATCAGCCTTCCGATTGGCAAGCCCAAGAGGCTCAGTGGTTTAGACCACAGCACCACCCGCTCCCATTAATATGTAAATATTATGAATAATATTGATGTGTAAATATTAATAGCCTACTACATCTTATATAAACTCATTCCAAATATTGTCATATTTAACCAAACAAAGTCTATGTCTATAAGCAGTCCGTTCATAACTTGCAAGTGTTATCGTATTGTCAATTCATTTATTATCTTCATTCTTCCAGTTGATCAATGTCAGTCTCTTGGTGGTAGCACGTCAAATCCATTTTCTTTGTCCCGTTGTTAGCTTCCATATAATCAGTTGGGACATGGGTAGCGCTGTGGTCTAAACCACTGAGCCTCTTGGGCTTGGTGATCAGAAGGTCAGTGGTTCGAATCCCTGTGACGGGATGAGCTCCCATTGCTCTGTCCCAGCTCCTGCCAACCTAGCAGTTCAAAAGCATGCCAGTAAATAGGTCCCGTGGCGGCAGGAAGGTAAACAGCATTTCCGTGCACTCTGGTTTCCATTATGGTGTCCCGTTGTGCCAGAAGCGGTTTATTCATGCTGGCCACATGAGCTAAAAAGCTGTCTGTGGACAAACGCGGGCTCCCTTGGCCTGAAAAGCAAGACGAGTGCCGCAACCCCATAGTCACCTTTGACTGGACTTAAAGGGATGCGGGTGGCGCTGTGATCTAAACCACTGAGCCTCTTGGGCTTGCCAATTGGAAGGTCGGTGGTTCAAATCCCTGCCACGGGGTGAGCTCCCATTGCTCGGTCCCTGCTCCTGCCAACGTAGCAGTTCAAAAGCACGCCCAAAGGTGCAAGTAGATACCGTCTTTTTCACTCTATAAGACGCACCAGACCATAAGATGCACCTAGTTTTTGGAGGAGGAAAACAAGGGAAAAAATATTCTGAATCTCAGAAGCCAGAACAACAAGAGGGATCGCTGCACAGCAAAAGCAGTGGTCCCTCTTGCTGTTCTGGCTTCTGGGATAGCTGCGCAGCCTGCATTCGCTCCATAAGACGCACACACATTCCCCCTTACTTTTTAGGAGGGAAAAAGTGAGTCTTATAGAGCAAAAAATACGGTAAATAGGTACTGCTGTGGCGGGAAGGTAAACGGTGTTTCTGTGTGCTCTGGTTTCCGTCACGGTATTCCGTTGCACCAGAAGTGGCTTAGTCATGCTGGCCACATGACCCAGAAGCTGTCTGCGGACAAATGCTGGCTCCCTCGGCCAGTAAAGCGAGATGAGTGCCACAACCCCAGAGTCGTCCACGACTGGACCTAACGATTGGGGTCCCTTTACCTTTACCTTTTAACGATCCAGGGGTCCTTTACCTTTACCTTATATAATAGGTATATAGTCCTGAAGAACGTTTTCCACTGAAAACTCCGGCTTTCTCTGGACGGCCGTCATTATACGAAAGAAGCCACAAGCAGGATTTGAACACAAGACCCCTCTCCCCTCCCAGGGTTTCAAGCAACTGGTGTTCAGAAGCATTGCTGCGTCCGACTGTGGAGGCAGAGCCCAGGCCATTGAAAGCCCTCTCCTCCAAGTCTTGGTAGCTCCTTCCAGAGCTTGCTGAAGCTCGGCCGCTTCTCCAATATGGCTTCAGGTTCAAGACTTACTGTGGACTTGACACCTCCTGACATCTTCTGGTTGGGGATTGTGGGTGCTATTCAAGGCAAACATTACGAATTCCTGCCTCGGGCATATTTGCAATGTTTAGCACTTCTAACACCCTCGTAAACGTTTCCTCATGAATAATAAAATAAAGGCAAGCGAGCGCCGTTGTGCAGCGAAAGCTACATCAAGATAACATTAAGGACACAGCATTAATTGCTTTTAGTGTCAAGGAAGACCCAAACAGCGCTCCGCCAGGTAACTGTAAATGGATTCCTCTGGATCTTCCCGGCATCCGAAAGCAGGCCGTGCTATTCATTGCCAAAGATACTTTGGACCACACTTCTCTTTGAACTATTTCGACCAGTTGATTTTTTTTGCACTTGGATATAATCCCCAAGGATAAATTGCATGCACCAGGAATCACTTTTGAAAGACGCCTGATGTCGGGAGCCTTAGTCAGGCGTAGGGCAGCAATTAAAAAAAACAGCGGTGCCAGCGAAGTTAACTCTTTATTGAAAGAAACAAAAACGGTGCAGGCCTAGTGGTCACTATTCCCAGTAGGTCTTGCCCCAACGCGGGTGTTGCAAGGATTGAGGGTCCCTGCCTTCCCACCACTCTCTAAGGCTCCTCCCCTAGCCCTGATCTAGCATAGTACTTGGATAATGGGTATGTCAGCTGCTCTCCAAGGTCTGAAGCAGAACCCCCACCCACAATCACCTGCTATCGGATACTTTCAAAACTGAACATGCCAGGATTTGAACCCGGGACTTTCTGCATTCAGGGCCTGTGCTCTACCACTCAGCCATGACACCCTCACAGAGTTCAAATAAGATGCATGGCATGTTCATCATGTCATTGAGTTTCCTGTTTGGGTTGTTGTTGTTGTTGCTGCTGCTGTTGCAGGATTTAGGGCAGAGGTCAGCAAGGTTTACCTTGCCTGGGCCAGATCGGTCCTGCAGAGATCCCTTTGTGGGCCAAATCGCACTGGATCTCACACACGGCTGCAATTTCCAGCATCTGTGCAGACACGATTTCCGGCATCGCGGAAGCGAATCCCCGCGCCGCACTGCGCCGGTTTAGCAAAGCGTGCCGAGACTCGACAAGCGGGCGGCTCAGTTCTGGGGTGGCTCGTAGGTCAGTTAAATGGCCTCTGTGGGCCGCTTCTGGCACATGGGCCGCACGTTGCTGACCCCTGATTTAGGGGCTTCGAAAAACAGCAAGCAATGTAAACCTGTTCAGTTTGGCCCTACCTGGAGATGCTGGGGACTGAATACATACCCTCCAACATTTCTCCAGTGAAAATAGGGACATCCTATTCCATAGATAAAGGGGACCCCTGACCATTAGGTCCAGTCATGACTGACTCTGGGGTTGCGGCGCTCATCTTGGTAAGGTAACACTGTTTACCTTCCCGTCGGAGTGGTACCTATTTATCTACTTGCATTTTGACATGCTTTCGAACTGCTAGGTTGGCAGAAGCAGGGACCGAGCAACAGGAGCTCACCCTGTCACGGGGATTCAAACCGCCGACCTTCTGATCGGCAAGCCCTAGGCTCTGTGGTTTAATCCACAGTGCCACCCGCATCCCATTGTGCAGGTAGGCATAGCCAATACGGTGCCCTCCAATATTGGACTACAACTCCCATCATCCTCTACCATTGACCATGTTGGCTAGGGCTGATGGGAGTTGTAGTCCAAAACATTCCCTGTTTGGGACTACCGCTGAGACGCAACTGCTTCTCTTCCTCCTGGCTCTGTGTACACAGAATGCCTCGCCCCCGTCCACTGTGCGCGGCCTGGGTGCACCCAGCTAAATTTGGGGCAGGGCTTCAGCCTTGACACCTCTCTCTTTGCAGACTCACCCCTTGCCAAGCCGCAGTCTGAGGTCCAGGAAGTCAGGGCCGTTCTCTGAGCCTGGCAGGCCTGAGCGAGAGGGACGAGCCACCGAATTCTTTCGGCGTTGGGCAGGTGCAATAACAGCCCATGCCATTTCTGTGATTCTTCACCTCCACCTCCCCTTCCTCTGTGAGGCTCTGCAGCGCAGGTCTTGTCTGCATTAGGGTAACCACAGCAGCTTTTATAATCCCTGCAATAAGTGTGCCTCCTTCCAAATGGAAAGTCACATTGATCTTTGGATGTTTCCTCCCTACTGCCCCATCCTCATCGCAAGATCCCCTTCCTGGAGCAAGTTTTGCAGCTGTTTATTTCTTCCCCCAGAGCTGCTGAAAGGCTTTATGAGCATCAAAGTAAATATAAGTCCCCCTTGCCCAATATTTGAAAATTATCCACAAATGTTATTCTCAAACTCCAGTTCATTCCTTTACAGAAGATGAGCAATTTCCCCCTTTTTGGATTCTCATTTTCCCAGTGTTTCAGTTTTTATCTCATTTCTGCATTAGTTTGCAATTTTCCTTTTAAAAAAGAAGGTGCTTGCATGAAAATTCGCATGTGTTTCTCCCAATGTGTGTAGTTTTGTACAGCGTTTTGCCAAATACAGTGGTACCTCGGGTTAAGAACTTAATTCATTCCAGAGGTCCATTCTTAACCTGAAACTGTTCTTAACCTGAGGTACCACTTTAGCTAATGGGGTCTCCCGCTGCCGCCGCTGTGCGATTTCTGTTCTCATCCTGAAGCAAAGTTCTTAACCCGAGGTACTATTTCTGGGTTAGCGGAGTCTGTAACCTGAAGCATCTGTAACCCGAGGTACCACTGTACAGATGCTTTTGCAAGCAATTCTCCCTACAATGATTACTTTTGTATATTTCTCCCACCAAAATACACATTTTTGAGGACATTTCTCCTCTATGTACACTTTTTTTGTACACATTTTGGGGTTGGAGTGTGGCTTCGCAAAACTTGGAAGGATGCACAAACATTGTAGGATAGCTGTGTTCCCAGTTTGCTTATTGATTGTTTGGAAAGCTAATACAACAGATAGAAAATGTAACTCTGGCAACATACAAACAGATTACTTTTAGATTGTATATGGATTAATATATTGCGCATATGGTGCATACGGTTGGGTCCATCGTTTCTATTCCCTGTCAATTAAAACAGCAGCAACAAAGTACTGTATTCAATGCTAGTCTTACTCAAGGAGCAGACCCACTGTGATTGGTGGGCCTGAGTAAATTAGGTTTACTAATTTCTGTGAGTCCACTCCAAAGAGGACTTGGTCAGTTACAGCCCTAAACCTTGTACAAATCTCCCCTTCCATCCTTGTACAGAGCCTCTTGTGACCTTTCCCTTTCACCTGAATAGCAATGCCCATTGTGAAGAGAGAGGGTATTAAAATCTCTGTTAAGTGGTTTCTTTATAGAGAATGGCTAAAAAAAAAAAAAGAGTGCCTCAGAAAATCTCATCCCACATGAAAAAGCTTATAGCATCTTTTTGCCTTAACCCATTACTCCTCATTCCCAACCAGGCAGTGGCGTAGCGTGGGGGGTGCAGGGGGTGCCGGCCGCACCGGGCGCAACATCTGGGGGTTAGGGTTAGGGGCGCAAATCCATGGGTTAGAGGGCGCAAATCCACGGGTTAGGGGGCGCAAATTACTTGCCTTGCCCCGGGTGCTGACAACCCACGCTATGCCACTGCAACCAGGGTAGGGTGACCATGAATCCTACTTTGCAGAAGAAAGACAGTCATCTGTTTGAAGTGTTGTCCAGTTCATGCCTGGCTTAAAGTCTAGCTTGCAAGGGTCTTGAAATTGCCAGTCGCCCGCAACATACCAGCGGAGCAGGTACATAGGTCACCTGATCGCAGATTTCCCCCATGAGAATGAGATTGATCACATTCCGATTACAGTTAGAGTAGGACTGCATTTCTGTTTAAATTACAGTAACAGTTTTCTTTTCTTTTTTGGTGGTTTTTAAAATTTTATTACATTCAATTACACATTTTAACATTCTTAGCAATACATTCCAAATTATTATTGTTTCCAATACAATGGTACCTCAGGTTACAGATGCTTCGGGTTACAGAATCCGCTAACCCAGAAATAGTACCTCGGGTTAAGAACTTTGCTTCAGGATGAGAACAGAAATCATGCGGCAGCACAGCAGCAGCGGAAGGCCCTTTTAGCTAAAGTGGTGCTTCAGGTTAAGAACAGTTTCAGGTTAAGAACGGACCTCCAAAACGAATTAAGTTCTTAACCTGAGGTACCACTGTACTATATATGTAAATCTCTATGTATATATTATTTTCCTTATTCCTACACCTGTGACTTCCCTCCACCACTTTACAGCTTCTTTTGTTTTTATTTCTTATTGTATTGTGTTGCGTATATTGTCTGTATTTTCCCCATAAAACGTCTGTTGATATCTTAGCTTAACAAAATTTAGTCAATGCATATCAGTAAATTTGTTTTAGAGCGATGTTTTGTCATATATTCTTCCACGCATTCCCATTCTTTCCTTAGTTTCTGATTTGATTGATATCTGATAGCTGCTGTCATTCTAGCCAATTCTATAAATTCATATAATTTATTTTGCCAATCCATTATTGATGGGACAATGTCCCCTTTCCAGTTTTTGGCTATTAGTATTCTGGCATCAGCTGTAGCATATAAAAACACTTTTTTTTCTTGTTGTTGGGGATGTCTGTTGATACAATGCCTAACAGGAACGCCTCTGGTTTTTCCTCAAATGATGTTTTAAACATCTTTTTCAGTTGCTCATGAACACTATTCCAGAATATTTTTTTTATTTTCCCATGTCCACACCATACGTGATGAGAATGAGATAGATCGCATTCCTATTAGGGTTAAAATAGGATGGCATTTCTGTTTAAATTATAGTAACGGTTTTCAAATGTGCACCTCTAAATAATAAATTTGCATGCGCCAATAGGGCTTGCCGATCAGAAGGTTGGCGGTTCGAATCCCCGCAATGGGATGAGCTCCCATTGTTCAGTCCCAGCTCCTGTCAACCTAGCAGTTCGAAAGCACATCAAAGTGCAAGTAGATAAATAGGTACCACTCCATTAGGAAGGTAAATGGCATTTCCATGCGCTGCTCTGGTTCGCCAGAAGCGGCTTAGTCATGCTGGCCATGTGACCTGGAAGCTGTACGCTGGCTCCCTTGGCCAGTAAAGCAAGATGAGCGCCGCAACCCCAGAGTCATCCGCTACTGGACCTAACGGTCAGGGGTTCCTTTACCTTCACCTATGTGTCAATTTTATGCAGAATCTGTCTCTTCTGTCCTCCTTTTTGCTGATGCAGCATTTTATTTCATCTACTCCTGCAAGAAACTTTGAGGGATGAACCATCAGCTCACCTGGACTAGGGTGGAGTGAGGTGGGGCAGGGTATCAGTGACTGCATGGGGACACTGGCAGTGTTCCTCCCAATGCACCTGCTGAACCTTGACTGTCCTACCTGCCCATGTACGCTGCTGTGACACCAGTGCTGGGAGGGCATTGAATGCACAGGTGTCTGCTTTCCTTGCTTTTAAGTCTTTTTATACTGATGCTTCATGGGACACAGGTGGCACTGTGGATTAAACCACAGAGCCTAGGACTTGCCAATCAGAAAGTCGGTGGTTCGAATCCCTACGACGGGGTGAGCTCCCATTGCTCAGTCCCTGCTCCTGCCAACCTAGCAATTCGAAAGCATGTCAAAGTGCAAGTAGATAAATAGGTACCACTCTGGGGGGAAGGTAAACGGTGTTTCCGTGCGCTGCTCTGGTTTGCCAGAAGTGGCTTAGTCATGCTGGCCACATGACCTGGAAGCTATACGCCGGCTCCCTCGGCCAATAAAGCGAGATGAGCGCCGCAACCCCAGAGTTGGCCACAACTGGACCTAATGGTCAGGGGTCCCCTTTACCTTTATACTGATGCTTCATTGTTTATTGTTTGCATCTTTGCTGTAATTATTTTGGGAGGACTCCAGTGGTGGAGGGTCTGGTGCTTTGCATGCAGAAGAATGCAGGTTCAATGTACCCAACATCTCCAGGCAGGGCTGGGAGAAAATTCCTGTCCGAAACCCCAGAAAACTGCTACCAGTCAGTGTAAACAAGACTGATCAAAATGGAGCAATGGGGTTTGTCGGAAGCTGGGGCCCAATTTCATGTTAATTAGTACTGCTAATAGGTATTTCCACTCTAAGCAATCAAAAGCTTTGAGGATGTCTAGGGACACTCGCCATGGTCCCCTCCATCTCTTTCCCCCTTTTCTTTCTAATGTAACACTAATGTTTCAACAAATGAAACTGATCTGTAGACAATGTAACTTGAAAAAGGAGACATTGCACATAATTTTGTAATACAATAAATCTTTAATAAATAATACGTTTTTTTAAAAAAATGGAGCAATGGGTCTGAACCATAGAATCATAGAATTGTAGAGTTGGAAGGGACCCCAACGGTCATCTAGTCCAACCCCCTGCAATGCAGGAATCTCATCACTCACTATAAGGGAATTTCTTATGTTCCTACTGTGTGCTGTTTAGGGATTTCTGAAATGGCAAGTGCTTGGTTTTTTTTTAATTAAAACATATACAGTCATACCTCGGGTTGAAGTAGCTTCAGGTTAAGTATATTTGGGTTGCGCTCCATGGCGACCCGGAAGTAACGGAGCGTGTTACTTCCGGGTTTCGCCGCTCGCGCATGCGCAGACGCTCAAAATGATGTCACACGCATGCGCGGCAGTGACGAATCGCAACCCGTGCACGAGCAGACATGGGTTGCGTTTGCTGCAAGATGCAAACGGGGCTCCATAAAAGATCCCGTTTGCATCCAGTGGTACCACTGTAATGTGCAACAATTATGCAATTGCCCCCCAAAACGAAAACGAAAAATAAAACAACAACAAACACTGTCCAAAATCGGCTTGCCAAGAGACAGTAGGGCTGCCGTACATCCAGATTTCCCTGGACATTACTGGGATTTCAAAAGCAGAGTTGACATCCGGTGGGATTTCTGAAAGGCAGTGCTTTGCCACTTGAAAAAAATCACGATTTTTCGGGGTGTCCTGGTTTTTACTTTTTGAAATTTGGCAACCCTAAGGTTTTATTCAGCGCTGTCTCAGACCCCCAGAAACAGAGCCCAGAGAATTCCGCCTTGAGCTCCCCCCAGTTGCTGGAGGGGACGAGAAGCAAAGGGACGGCATCTTAGGAATTTCTTAGGTGCAAATATAGCCCAGCCCAAACTGGAGGAGGCCTAATACTGCCCTGAGGGCCCTTGAAGGCTGCCAGGAGCTTCCTTATCTCCGATTAGCTCTCTAAATATTTGCCTGGCTCAACGGGTGTGTTAAGGGTAAAACGGCTGGGCCAGACCTTCGCAGGCGTTCCGCAGGCTTTCGAAAGGAACTGGAAGGTAAGAAGAGAGGAAACAAATGGGACAAAAAAGAAAAATAAATTTAAGAAATTTCTTCATCCGGGACTGGGATGACACCATTCAGAGCACTTGTAGGGGCGGTGAGGGGGCTGTCATGGCAGAGAAGACCCCACCGCAAAGCACATGTTTTCTGCATAGAACAGAGGCGGGGAGTCTGAGGGCCGCACAACTTTCTCAGCAACCTCCTAGGGGCCACACGCTAGAGGTTGGCAGGGCCAGAAGTCAAAGCAGGGTGAGCAATGAATGTCCACTTTACCTTTGTGTACACACAACTTCACATGCCTCTTCAACCTCCATCCAAGCAAGCAAGAAGCATCATCAGAATTGAGGGGCCTACAGATCACAAAATTTAAGGTAAGTCCTAAATATATATACCATGACTTCAAATGTTCCCCAGAGGGTCACCCTAATGAAGATAGACTGAAGGAAGAAAGAGCTGGGCTGTAAGGACTCTGAAACAATTTCGGAGCGTGTTGGCTGTTCTCTGTGAAGATCTAATAGTGGATTTGGGGTGCCTGCTGGGGTATTTAATGCTGTTCTCCCACCTACGCTCATCCTATACATTTGGAAATAAACACAAATACCTTGGTTCTCAAACTTAGTCCATTCCAAAACCAAAGCATTGCAAAACCAAGATGCTCTTTCCCATAGAAAGTAATGCAAAATGGATTAATCTGTTCCAGACTTTTAAAAACAACCCCTAAAACAGCAATTTAACACGAATTTTACTATCTAACGAGACCATTGGTCCATTAAATGAAAGCAATAATCAATGTACTGCAGTCACACAATCAATCAATCAGTAGCTGAACTGGGTTCCACAGTCACCACAACAGTACAAAAAGAGCCACAAAAACAAGAAAAACGCAAAATGAATAGCAAGAAAAGACAGACCTCAGCATAACATGCAAAATGGAAGTGTGGCACTCAAATTGGAAGCATAACACTCAAAACGGAGCATGTTCGGCTTCTGAAAAAAGTTCGCAAACCGGAACACTTACTTCCAGGTTTGCAGTGTTTGGGTTCCAAATTGTTTGAGAACCAAGACATTTGAGAACCAAGGTACCACTGTATTACAAACTGATGTAAGTCTCCATGCGACCTCCAGAGTGGAACATCTTACATTATTTATACAGCGGTACCTCGGTTTTTGAGCATCTCGGAAGCTGAACGTTTCAGTTTCTGAACGCTGAAAAACCAGAAGTAATTGCTTCACTTTTTCGAATGCTTTTTGGAAGTCAAACAGCTTCCGCTGAGCCCCCCCCCCATTTTTCCCATTGAAATTGCAGACCGCCCTTTGCGCCTCGGTTTTCGAACATTTTGGAAGTCGAACAGTCTTCCCGAATGGATTACGTTTGAAAACCGAGGTACCGCTGTACCAGTTTAATTTATCATGGCTTCATCCAAAGACCCTTGCGGTCGGTAACTGAAAATTCTCCACTGGAGAACTTTGTTGTTGTTCTTGTTGCAAAATTCACTCCCTATTATAGTATATGCTCTCCCCAAATAATATTGGGAGCTGTCATTTGTTAAGGGTGCTGAGAGTTGTTAGTAGGCAACCCCTCACAAAATTCACCAGGAAGAGGGACTGATGGTTAAATCACTATGGCTGTGACACTTATAAGCGTTATAACAGTGTTTTAACCTTACGGTGCAGAGGTG
Organism: Podarcis liolepis; assembly: GCF_965112155.1. Classification (NCBI taxonomy): domain Eukaryota; kingdom Metazoa; phylum Chordata; class Lepidosauria; order Squamata; family Lacertidae; genus Podarcis; species Podarcis liolepis. The sequence goes on along the minus strand of NC_139573.1, from coordinate 36,054,958 downwards.
GCCTCTAGTCTATACCATATTTTTTTTAATCCCTCTTACGTATAAAACACCATTACGGGCCGAAGGGCAGTAGCCTGACCGCCCCACTGACATGCTAATTTAATTAGTGCAGGGTTGTACGTGTGTGCATTCTGGTACTGCTGAGCAACCAGTTTTCATAAGCCCTCCTCTGCAGCCTGAAAATGGCCCAGTCTGGCTGTTTGCGAAAAGGCTAGGCCTCCGGTTTGCAGTGCAGACAATACACGGGTGTAATTATATCACTGCACTTTGGCTCACTGTGCCCTGGCCATAATCACAGGTGGGTCGCACCCTCCCTCTCCCTCTCTCGCTTCAAAAGTCAACGGCCTGGAGAGGCGGGGATGGGTTGCAACCGCACCTGAGCGGCAGAGGAGACGTCGAAGAGCTGAACCTTCCAGCCCTTGGAGTCTTGCCAAGGCTTGCGCAGCCCCACAAAGCACAGTGCACTTGTTCCAGCAGGCAGGCAGGCAGGCAGGCCAAGATGAGCCAGTGCAAACAGCCACTTTTCAATATCCGTTCTGATCCACCCTGACCCCCCCCCTCTGCCCACGGCAACTTGGACCGCAGTGCCCTGCCCCGGTTTGCTTTTCATGTCGGGCGATGAATAAATTTCCTCCTGAAAAGGAAAGTCGACGCTGTGTCCAGAACGCACGGCCCTGGAACCGGCGTGAGTCACTTCCCTTCTCTGGCTGAATGTGGCCCGGACCTTGCCCAGGACAGGATGTGCCTGGGCTTATCATCAGCCAGGGCTCGTCACCTTCCTTTCCACTCCCCGAACCACCCTGCAGAGAGTGCTAATCCTAGAGATCTGGGATTGGCATTTGTCTTTGGAGTCGCTGGTTCAGCAGCCAGTAAGGAGTCAAAGGCTTCATTGGGCTGGTTTTGGAACACAGGGCAAGAGTGCCTCTGAGCATGTGCAGAGTGCATGCAACTCCCCTGCCCAGCCAGTCTTATCCAGTCTCCAAAGCCTGCCTCCCTCCCTGCAAAGAGACTTGTCAGATTCTCTTAAAGGACTCTCTCTGAGAATGACTGTGAAAACAGTTGTTTAATCTATGCTGTGTTACTTTTTGTTTTTTGTTTTTTAATAAATAATGTTTATTGAATGATTTTATGTTACAAAAAAACATTACAACCATTTGTTGTTGTTGTTGTTTAGTCGTTTCGTCGTGTCCAACTCTTTGTGACCCCATGGACCAGAGCATGCCAGGCACTTCTGTCTTCCACTGCCTCCCACAGTTTAGTCAAACTCATGCTGGTAGCTTCGAGAACACTATCCAACCATCTCGCCCTCTGTCGTCCCCTTCTCCTTGTGCCCTCCATCTTTCCCAACATCAGGGTCTCTTCCAGGGAGTCTTCTCTTCTCATGAGGTGGCCAAAGTACTGGAGCCTCAGCTTCACAATCTGTCCTTCCAGTGAGCACTCAGGGCTGATTACAACCATACTACCACTAAATATAATTGAGAAATAAAAATTACATACATCAATATTTAGTTTGTTATTTGTTATTTACCGTCTTATTTCCTCCTAAACATTCCATACAAAACACACATATGTACAGACACACACACACAAAATGATAATAATGAAAGTAAATATTTTTCCCCTTTTATCTTACAAAAACTTTTCTTCAATTTTGACTTCCAGTCAAGTCCCTTCGCATATGTTTTATCTTACAATCGAATGTACACAAAACAATAAACCTTTCTATATAAATTTTCCAATACATTCTGAAAACATGATAAATCCTTAATTGTTACCCACCTCCTTTTACTTCCTTTGTCACTTGAATGCTAGCACGGAGTCGAAACTATTATTGTATTGTTGAACGTATCTTCTAAAACCATCCCATTTTCCTGCAAATTTTTGCTTTGAGTTTCCTCTGAGTTTGCTAGTCAATTGAGCCATCTCCACCAATTCCTGTAATTTCATTTGCCAATCTGTTATTTTTGGAGCCTCACGATCTTTCCATCCCTCGGCCACAAGTATTCGAGCCGCTGCGGTTGCATACAAGAATACCTCTCTTAGATTTTTTAGTCGTTTTAATCTATGCTGTGTTACTTTTTGTGCTACATCAGGGGTCGGCACCCTAAGGCCCATGAGCCACAAGCAGCCCATGGGGGTCGTTTTACCGACTCACAAGCAGCCCCCTAATTGAGCTGCCCGCTTGGCGAGTCCCTGCACGCTGCACTAAACCGGCGCAGCATGGTGTGAGGACTCGCTTTCTTGGCACCGGAAATCGTGTCTGTGCAGACGCAGGAAATCACAGGCAGGCACGCTCATGCGCGCATGTGATCCAGCCCATGTGCTACATGATGCTTAAAAACTACTCCCCTCTTTCCTCTGTAGAGTCCCTTGTTTTATGCATTTCCTTTCCTCATTTCTCAGCAGGGTGACTTTATTATACTTTATTGTTGTGTTTACTGAATGGAACATGCTAAATAAAAATAAATAAATGAGTGCCTTTCTAAATAAATATCAGACCCTTAAATGAAGTTCCAGGAAACAACTAAATCTGACTCTTTACTATCCTGAAATATCTGTCCAGTTACCATTGCACCCCAGCCTAGTCTGCTCCCACCTTTGCATAAAGCGATCAACTCTCTTATTTTGAATAGGAGCTCGCCAGTTCTAATGTATCCCAGACAAAAATGAATTGAGCTGATTACAGACCGGGCTGCCTTGCAAGAGTATCAGCTTTTCCAAGTATCGGTTAAGGACCTTTTCTAAATCTGGGTTGCTAAACCGTGCAGAACTGAGATTTTGCAAGCTGCTCAGCTAATATGTTCCTTTGCCAGCCAACTAGATTAGCCTTTCCAGGGCAAATCAACCATTCAAGGGTTGGTGCTGACCTAAACGGCCTCGGCCTAGTATACCTGAAGGAGCGTCTGCACTCCCATCGTTCAGCCCACACACTGAGGTCCAGCTCCGAGGACCTTCTGGTGGTTCCCTCCCTGTGATAAGTAAGGTAACAGAGAACCAGGCAGAAGGCCTTCTCGGTGGTGGCACCCGCCCTGTGGAACACTCTCCCATCAGATGTCAAGGAAATAAGCAACTATCTGATTTTTAGAAGACATCTGAAGGCAGCCTTGTTTAGGGAAATTTTATCCTGTTTTAATCTGTTGGAAGCTGCCCAGAGTGGCTGGGGAAACCCAGCCAGGTGGGCAGGATATTATTATTATTATTATTATTATTATTATTATTATTATTATTATTAATCCTGGGCCAGTGACAGGAGTAGTAGTAAGAATTGGCATTTCCATCATGCATTTAAATATTGAAGTATTCTCATGCATTATGTTATTTCAATCTTTACAACAACTCTGTCAGGTAGGTGAAGTGTTATTTCTTCCATCCTGCAGTGGGAAAACTAAAGATGAGTGGTGGTAGTTGTCAAAACCATTGTGTAAGATTCAAAGTAGGGAACAGGCATGGGAGAAAAATTCGATTCAGGTCTCATTGGGAGCCAAGTCTATCAAATTCACTCTTTCTGAAACAATACAAAACAAAAGGACAGATATCCTTCAAGATTTGCACTTATTTGATTTTTTTCTGATATAGCTCATCTCATCAACCAACAAATGTTTACAAAAATAACGGGCGAATATGCATTACTTTAGGAAAAATCATTTGCAAGAATGCATACATTAGTTACAACTGCATATAAAAATGTGTTTCTTAGGATAAATCGGCACTGAAACACTGGCAAATTTTTGCAAGGATTAAATATACATATATGTCATGAATTGCTGCAAAATGTCAAGAACTGGATTGGAATTTAAGATTGGAGGAAAATGAGAAACGGAGAAAACTGAAGTTGATGGACCTTTCCATTCCTACCAGGGACTTCCTAATTCCTAGTTTAAGCTCTTAAAACACAAATGCCGTATGGAGATGAGTACCGTTATTTCTCTAAGATTCTTCTACAGAAAAGGAGGTCAATATGTTCCTGCTGCCTCCCAGGTCTTTGTTGCAAAAATACTTCCACAATTGATGTATGGCACCCAGATATTTAATTGTCAAAAACTCAAGTCCCTGGAATCTGTACAAACTAAATTTTATCGCTCCCTACTAGGGTTACCTACCTGTGTCCCTAACACTGCCATTAGGCTGGAGGTAGGCCAACTCCCTATTAATGCCAGGATATGGATCCTGAAGATTCACTTCTGGCTAAAACTCATATTTTTCCCAGTGGGAGTGGCTCCATTGACTCTACTAGACCCGTTCCAGTCTAAATGGAGATTGTCGCTTTATGAAAAATTGAGGGGCCTGGGGCTTTCCCCACAAGAACTCATAGCCTCAGGCTTTGAAAAGGCTAAAATGATGGTGAGCCAGCGAATAGGAGATGTAGAGCTTCAGGACCATATGAGCAAGATAGATAAATATCCAGCTATCCAAGATTATGGAAAAGGGTTTAATCCAACCCCATATTTGCTGGACCTACAAATCGCAAAATATAGGCGGGCGTTTACCCTTACCAGATTTGATGTATTGCCATCTGCCTTACTAAAGGGCAGATACGAGGGCACACCCTATGCTGAACGAGTTTGCCCATGTGGTCTGAAGGAGGTGGAAACGGCTTCACATGTGCTGTTACACTGCGACCTTTACGGGGATATCAGGTTACTGTTTATCTCCCCTATTGTTCAGAAATTTCCAGGTCGATCTGAATCTCAGCGGCTGAAAATCCTACTAGGAGATAAAAACCCAGAAGTAACACTGAAAGTGGCCAAGTTTTCTGCGGCCGCGATCAAGCGGAGGGCATTAGCTGTAAAAAAGTAAAAGATCTGACCCCTGGATAAGCCCCCCCCCTTTTTTTAAGCCCATACATATACTGTAGTGCATATATGAGTGTGGGTGTGTGGGTGTGTGTGTGTGTGTATATGTGTATTGTTTTTATGTATAATTTTACAACTTTTAATTGACACCATCATTCCCTTGTAAATTATTGCTGCCTTTTATGTTTTTTTCTTTTCTTCTGGTCTATGACCGTAATAAATTTATTCATTCATTCATTCATACCGTTATTTCTCAGTAAAAGAGGATTTCAGCAAATATTAAAACAACTGCCTTGATTTTCTTGCCTTGGCCCTGGACATAGTGGAATGGTAAAAGAAGCAGAAAGAGGAAGGAGATTATGGCATAGAACACCAAATCCCCCTCCTTTTGGATTTTCACAAGTCGACATTTGCATGTAAGCAGCTGTCTTCTGCACAAACATGCTTAGGGCCAGTGCCAGATTTATGTATAGGCTAAGTAGGCTAAAGCCTAGGGCCTCTAAATCTAGAGGCCTCTCCAGCCCTCCCACTCCCCAGCAGGCAGTCTCCCCTCTCCCAAAATTGTAAACCCAAGACTTCATACAAGGGCAGGGCAACTCAGGCACAGCAACTATTAGACTCAGGGCTAGCCAGTGGGGCCCGATTTGAAGAAGTGGGGTGCAACTTGAATTATTATTTTTTGGGAGGGCCCCAGTTGACAGCCAAACTCTGCTAAATCTTATAAATAAAATCCATCTAGATTGCCCTGGTGCAGGGGTCCCTTTAGGAGCAGCCCGCAGGGCCCAATTTGGCCCAATTGCTCCAATTGCCTTAAGGTCAGCCCTGATGAGTCTGTGCAGGGGTGGGACTGACAAGTCCTGCACCTTCTAGGTCCTTGGTGTCTCCATTCAGAGTACAGACTCAAGGACTTGTTATGGAAATAAAGGGGGGCACATATTGGAAATCAGTTTTGTCACCTCTTCCCCCCCAAACCGCAAGACAAAGAACCCAATCACCTTTTATTCACAGTTGCATAAGCACTACACTACAGCATGGCCATAAACTTGTACGTTCAACCGCTGAAATATACACCCAGTATGTAGCAACGGAGATTTATGTTACTGCTTTATGAATGAACACTGTGTTTTATGAATGGACTCTGTATTTTGTGAATTACCTAAGAGCCACCAATAGGGAATTCTAGAATCTGACAGCTAACCAATTGGGTACTACCAAACAGCGACCCCTATTGCTGAAAGCAGGTAACCAGCAGGGAATGCTTCAGCTCAGCCTTTGCACTGTTGACTGAACAGCCCCTGCTGTGCAGATAATGGAGGAAGCTCATAAATTGTATCCCGTCTGGCATCCTGGCCAACTCTATTACACTGGTGTAAACCCTGGTGCACCAGAAGCACAGAATAGCAGTAAATAAAATCCACTCATATGTCAGCAACTGATAAGGCTTGTCAAACAGTTCTTCCAAAGTCTTCCTAAATCATAAAGCTCCAAAATACAGGCCAAAAGAGAGCAGGTCTGGGCAGAGCGAGGCATACAATGAGCACCACCAGTGAAAAGGTCCTGCTCTGTGTAACTCCTGCCCTGTCATTTGATAGAGTGCCCACTTGCCCTCCTTCTTGACATGGAATGCTCTCTATTGGAGTCTCCAGGTCAACTACAAAGCCCATAAGAAGGGAGAGCAGGAACCTTGAAGTTCTCAACAGCTGTTAATCAACCAAGCACACAGGTCACCTTTTTGTCACAGTCAGGATGCCTATGTCCTGGCCAGGCCTGCACCAAATCTTGTTTTTGTACAATCTTGTTTGTCCTCAGTAACTGAAATTATGTTATCAACATATACAAGCAGAAAAGTTGCTTTCCTTCATTTGCAAGGAATCATACAAAACAAAGTGGCACTAATAAAGAAAGGTTCCATAGTGGCAACAGAAAGCAAACTAAAAATGTTTTTTAGATAAACAAAACTATCCAGCAATATCAAGTTATACGAAAACTGGTGCTATTAACAGCAATCCTTCTGGTTGGTTAATTGGTTTGGCAACTTCCATCACATGATGTGTGATGCTAATTATTTCCTACAAGATTTAGGTGAGGGTCAGGTGCCTTGTCAGTCCCAGCCGGTATATAAGAGGATGACCCGGCCTGCCCAGGTACGGCCTGCCCATAGCTATCATCTGGGCATGTGCAACAGCCACCCGAAGCGTACACACCTCAACTTAACTGCAGCTCACATTTTTGAATGGCATGGAAGCAAGTGCGAGTGAAGGCACATCAAACAGGAGGATTTCCCAAGGAGCTACAGGATACCTATGCGGTGCGGATAACATCAGGTGTACTCTGCTTCAAACAACAAGTGGAGTAAACGGCAATATGTCTGCAGCCTTAAAAAAAAATAACTAACTGCGCCGCAGAATACCTAGTTGCCTCTTAAGACTGCCCTCCGGGGCCACTTTGCCTGAAACAATTGTGGCTCCCTGTTCTTCGTCATCAGGGTCAGAACTACATAAGTTGTTAAGCTCAAGCTACGCCTTAGAAGTTTGGTGACTCACACTTCTGTGGTTTTGTTCTGTTCTTTTGCTTTAACTCAAAAGCAGCCTGAGGGCAGGCTATGTCTGAGAGGGGAAAAGGTGAGCAGGAAGGAAGACTTAACCTTTTCCTCTCCTCACACATCTTCCAGCCAGAGGTGCCAACTTGATTAAAATATTGGGGGGGGGGAGACGTAAGCCCCAAGCGCATAATTGATCACATGACACGGCACACTCCACACCATTTGAATGACAATGTCTTTCATTTTTAAAAAATAATTTTCAAGTTTACACAATAGCATTTAACAGAATACAAACCATATCATTGACTTCCCTTCCCTTCCATTCTTGGTTCATTTTATTAAGCCTCTACTGTTCAATATTCTATTCTCTCCCCGCCATATTTTCTCATTTTCGGTTTTATTTCTACTTCATACTGCTGAATTTATTCCAATCCTGTTCACATTTTAATATGTTTGCAATGATATTTTTTTTAAAAAATATGCTACAAAACTTTCCCAATCTCCCTTAATAGTTCTTTCATCCTGGTTTCTTTGTCTACTCGTCAAATGAGCCATTTCTGTATAGTCTATCCCAGGGATGTCCAATTTCTGAAAGACTGTGATCTACTCCCATTAAAAAACACACTGGCCATGATCTACCCATAGTATTGACCAGAGTTGTTGTACACACTGGGAGCCAGTGTGGTGTAGTGGTTAAGAGCGGTAGTTTCGTAATCTGGGGAACCGGGTTCGCATTTCCGCTCCTCCACATGCAGCTGTTGGGTGACCTTGGGCTAGTCACATTTCTTTGAAGTCTCTCAGCCCCACTCACCTCACAGAGTGTTTGTTGTGGGGGAGGAAGGGAAAGGAGAATGTTAGCCGCTTTGAGACTTCTGAAGGGGAGTGAAAGGCAGGATATCAAATCCAAACTCCTCCTCCTCCTCCTCCTCCTCCTCCTCCTCCTCCTCCTCCTCCTCCTCTTCTTCTTCTTCTTCTTCTTCTTTTAGGGAGCCTAAGTTGTTGAGCTTTTTGGGAGGGGAGCATCAGCAAAGGTTGCTGAGCTTTTTTGTTTTTTGGGGGGGTCAGGGTCCCGTGATCAATCAGGGATGCCCCGCAATCGACCAGTAGATCGTGATCAACCTGTTAGACATCCCTGGTCTGTCCGTTTTGTCTGCCATTCCTCCTTCGTTGGTATTGTGCCCTACTGAATGACAATGTCCATTTGTGGGGCTGACCCTCTGCCCCTAGGAGTTGGCTCCTATGCTTCCAGCTCAAATTTGCCCTCTCCATGCTGCTTTCCCACTTAGAATGGGAATGGGGAGATGAAGGGGAGGCTACATGGGAAATCCAGAAGCGAGCCAAACTCTTTAGCTGCTGAGCTCCTAGTTGTCCTGGAAGAGGATGCCAAACACATGTGGTGCCTCCTGGCTCATATTGAAAGCCAATGTGTCCCCAAAAGACCAGGTGGGCATGTTCAATCTTCAGCATCTCCTGGAAGGGCTGGAAAAGAAGCAGGAGACCCTGCAGAGCTAATCAGGGAAAGACCAGTGTTTCCCAGACTTGGGCCTCCAGCTGTTTTTGGACTACAACTCCCACCATCCCTAGCTAGCAGGAGCAGCGGCTAGGGATGATGGGCGTTGTAGTCCCCAAACAACTGGAGACCCAAGTTTGGGAAACCCCAGTGTTGACAATATTGAGCTAGTTGGGCCAAAGAACTGCCCTGATAGCACCAAGACTAAGCTTGAAGCTAAGCTCCGATAGACTGAGGCTCAGAAATATAGCCTGGATCACAGAGTGTTGGTTTTCTCAGGAACTGGAAAACCCCGAGGTTTCCTACAAATGTTTTAGGATATCCTGGCTGGTCAGTCTTCCTACCCTGCTGTGCTGGTGATAAGTTGCAAGTTGTTTTGTTGGGGAGTGGGAGGGTTTACACTAAAGAAAAAACAAGGACTGAAAACAGAAGGAGAGAAAATGCAGATCTGCTAGGTTTGTTCGCTTCAGTGCAAGCCTCCCTATCAGGGGCGCCGACTTATAAAAAATATTGGGGGGGGGGGCCCATACCAGGACGCGTCGTCGTCCAACTTTTGGGATGCACCTCGGCGGGGGCTGTTTCTTCTTCTTCTTCGGAGGCAGAGTCGGGAAGAGCGCCCGGGAAGCTGCCGCTGGTTCGCTCGGGTAGCCAGGAGAACGCAGTTTGAGGTGGCGGTGTTGGGGAGAGACCCTCGCTCAGGGCGCCACGAGACTTGGCGGCCGGCGGCCTATCTGGGGGGTTTTGGAGCATATTTCAGCGGAGCCGGAGCGATTGGGGAGGAGGGGGCTTGTTGCCGGATTCTTCAGCTGGGCCGGAGATCCGCTGCTGGGGGGTCCCTGGGCCGAGTTGTGAGCACGGCCTGCTGAAGGGAGATCCAGCCGATTGCGCAACGGGGACGGCCGGGGCTCTCCGGCTAGGGCGCGCGGCTGGCTGGCTGGCTGGCTGGCGAGGGAGCAGGTGGGGAGGAGGCGGGGGACGGCGGCGGCGCTCTGCTGGAGGGGCGCCCGAGATTATTGGGGGGGCAGAGCCCCCCCAAATGAATTTTTGAGGGGGCTCGGGCCCCCTCAGGCCCCATGGAGTCGGCGCCTATGCTCCCTATTGTTAGCTGTGGCTTCCCTTTGAGGCTCCTCACACAGACTATCTGCACCAGGTGTGAGGAACCTTTGGTCCTCTGGACGCTGCTGAACTACAACTCCCATCAGCCCCTTTCAGCATGGCCAATAGGGATGATGGGAGTTGTGGTCCTGTGATGTCTGGAGAGCCCAAGGTTCCCAGCACCATAGCCATCTGCACTATAGATGTGAAGTGGGTTGAGATCAGTTGAACTGTGATGGTCCCCATGACCGCCACCACTAGGAATCCGGGTTCAAGGCCAGGCTCAGGCCTGGAATATGTGAGATCGTAGGCTGATGGCTTCCACACCTGTGCTAGCAGTTCCCCATGGTGGCATAGGGACCCATCTTCCCTGACTTGGAGCCTGATCTGAAAACGACAACCAGTGCGCTTTCTCAATATGATTGCCAACTGCCAGAGGCATTCTTGAGAGGTGGCTTCTGTGTGTTGGGGTCCGAGACAGGATGTCACAAGACATCCATTTCCTTTCGGACCCGTGTTTGTTGCATGGCAGGCAGACTGGCTGGAACCCTGAAGCACAGCTCTCCATTCTGCAACATTTTGACGCATTTCCCCATTTGTGTTTTCTTTTTCTTGTATAATTTTTATTAAATTTTCTCTTTTACATTTTAGAATATTCATTTAAACAACCTTAAAATACTAACGACTTCCCTTCTTCTCTTTCCATTGTTCATTCTGCATAAAATAAATCCCTGCATGTTTTATATAAACTAAACCATTCAGTATTCCATTATTACATCCATCAACACTTATTTACACTGCTGAAATGCTGCCCGCATTTTCAAATGTACACAATTCCACCCCCACCCCCATAAACATTTTCCAATCTTCTTTAAAGTGGTACCTCAGGTTAAGTACTTAATTCGTTCCAGAGGTCCGTTCTTAACCTGAAACTGTTCTTAACCTGAGGTACCACTTTAGCTAATGGGGCCTCCAGCTGCCGCCGCGCCGCTGGAGCACAATTTCTGTTCTCATCCTGAAGCAAAGTTCTTGACTCAAGGTACTACTTCTGGGTTTGTGGAGTCTGTAACCTGAAATATATGTAACCTGAAGCGTATGTAACCTGAGGTACCACTGTATGTTCTTCTTGTTCTCTTATTCTATATGTTAGGTCCGCGAGCTGCACATATTCCATCAGCTTAAGTTGCCATTCTTCTTTAGTTGGGACTTCACTCGTTTTCCATTTTTGGGCTAACAAAACACGGAGCGCAGTAGTGGCATACAGAAATAACCTTTTCTGACACCTGGGAATATCCGTCTGAATTATCCCCAACTAATAGGACTCTAGGGACATGGGTGCTGCTGTGGTCTAAACCGCAGAGCCAAGGGCTTGCCGATCAGAAGGTTGGCGGTTCGAAACCCTGCGACGGGGTGAGCTCCTGTTGCTCGGTCCCTTCTCCTACCAGCCTAGCAGTTTGAAAGCACGTCAAAGTGCAAGTAGATAAATAGCTACCACTCCGGCGGAAAGGTAAACGGCGTTTCTGTGTGCTGCTCTGGTTTCTCCAGAAGCGGCTTAGTCATGCTGGCCACATGACCTAGAACAGTGTTTCCCAACCTTTTTTGGGCAAAGGCACACTTGTTTGATGAAAAAAATCACGAGGCACACCACCATTACAGCCCCGTGACGTCAGCCGCAGCGTCACGCCGGGAGGGACGCACGAAAGTGAAAGTTTCAATTGTTTCCCCTCCCCCTTGCCGGGGAACCTCCAAGCTTTGGGGGTGGGGGGGGGAGGAGGCAGCAAAGCGAGGGACTGAGGGACGGCGGCAGCTGAGGCGGTGGCGGCTGTTGTGGTGGCGGCGATAGCGGGCGGAGGAGGGGGCGGCAGCGGGGCCGAGGTGGCCGGCGGCGGCGGGGGAGGCGGCGGCGGGTGGAGCAGGAGGGCGCCCGAGGCCGGTGAGGGAGTAGGGTTGCCCGGGGCTTCAGGAGCCGTCGCCGGGAGTTGCTGCTGCTGTTGTTGCTGCTGCTGCCCGGACATGCCGGCCTCCTCCTCGTCCGCTGTCTCGCGCTCCTCCCTTTTGCGCGCGCTGCCCCGCCGCCGCCCCATTGGCCGGGTCCTGTCAGCTGATCCTGTGTTATTTCCTGTGTGTGTGTGTGAGGGGAGAATGGAGAGAGAAACCTCGGCACCACCACCGCGGAGCCGCCCCCGGCTCGACGCGGATCCTCGCCGCCGCCGCCCCGCCTCTCGCTGCCCGACTCGCCCGCCTCCCTCCCACGGCACACCAGCCAACGTCTCGCGGCACACTAGTGTGCCGCGGAACACCGGTTGGGAAACACTGACCTAGAAAAACTGTCTGCGGACAAATGCCGGCTCCCTCGGCCAGTAAAACAAGATGAGTGCCGCAATCCTAGAGTCGTTCGTGACTGGACTTAACTGTCAGAGGTCCTTTACCTTTACCTTTTTTAAAGGACTCTGGTTTTTTGGGGAAAGTACTTTTAAACATATATTTTTTCAATTCATTATGAATTATTTCCCAATACTCTTTTACAGTTCCACCACTTATGACAGAAAATACTGAGGGTACATTTGTGTCTTCTCCAACGTTGCCTCTCTACTAGGGGATGCAGCTACATCAGAGGAAAAACCACACCTAGGCTGCCGCAGAAGTGCTTACACACATTCTGCAGTTACTAAACAGCCTTTAGCTGTGATTCCTGCATTTTAGGGGCTGAACCAGATGACTCTTTGGGTCCTGTCAGGGAACTGACATCAGAGCGAGAGGCGAAGGGAAGGCTCCCAGATTCTGCGGGCGAAGGACCCAGCACCAGGGGGAGAAGCAGCTCGGTAGAGGGGGAAGGAAATCAGCGCAACACCTGGGATATGGGGGAGGCGGAGGGAGAGCTCCGGGATTCTTCTCAGGACATCAGTGAGGAGAGCACAGGTCCTCCACTACCCACGCCCTCCCTGCGCAGAAGACTCCCGCGCAGTGAGAGAAGGAGGCGTTTGGGAGTCAGACAGCTTCTATGCTGGAAGAGGTTTAAGAAACGCCCACAGACAGATACTGCTAGCGACTGAGACAGCCACGCGGAGATGGGCTGTGCAGTCAGAAAGGTTTAACCAAGGCATTTAAGCCTAGAGAGGCGGCAGTTTACGCACGAGTAACTCATACCCATTACAGGTCCCTTCTGTGATTCTATGATCTTTTCCCTGCAAGACTTTCAAGGGCTGGTTTCTCCCATTGCAAACTACCTTCTTTGAAAGAGAGCTGACCAAGCCACGTGGAGTTCAGGTTTTGCCTCTGCTGGCACGTCTATGTGAATCCAGCCTCCAGGTCTCAGGATCCCATAAGCAGCTGCCGCCTGCCTGACATTCATCAATTGTCTTTCTAAGCCGTTTAGGGTGGGGTGGAGAAACCCCGCCCTTCTGTCCCTCTATCCCTTTGCTGTAGAAACATAGCAGCTCCAGCCACTGTTTCTTATCTTCCCCTCCATCTGTATATTTACAGGATATTTATGGTTCCTCGTATATCTGGGTTTTGTTTATGCAGCTTCCCCAGATGAAAGGAAAGCATGGGACAAACGGGCGATGGGGAAAAGACCCACCAATGTTTAGAAATGTTAAGGGGAAGAAATTGCAGCTGTCTTAATAGCCGGTGGCAACAAAGCAAATGCAAATATGTCCATCCAGAGAACCCAAACAAGCCACAAATGGCCACAAGGCATAGTTTAAGCTGCTGCGTGTACAGATTGATAGTGCCTAGCAAATGTGCAAGCTTAGGATGTGAGACTAAATGGGCCATTGGCTTGATCCAGCAGGCATTTCTCATGTCATTTCTGAGATGTTTGGAGGTAAGTCACAGCCGTGAAGAGCTCTGTGTGACTCGGAAATGCACATCCTTTTTTTTTTTTTTTACAGCCAAGAGATGGGCAACCATAGCACTGAATGTGAAAGCAGGGGTTAATTTCCACAATGAAAGCCACCAGAGCTCACAACCAGGACCGGATTTAGGTTTGATGAGGCCCTAAGCTATTGAAGGTAACGGGGCCCTTTATATGTCCAGCTGTCCTTTGTCAACAACAAATTGTCACTGTTTTTTGTCTTGAATATATGCTATATGGTACGGTAATTTATGGACCTCATAGGTATCTCAAGCCATTTGCACATGCAGAATGTAGGCACCCTATATACAGAAATGAGCAAACCAGTGATATTTTAGGGAGCAGGCTAGCAGGCGGGGCCCATGACTTACATCATGGGAGCCTACACAACACAAAACACTGTTGCTGTATGTAGGTTTTATTTGATTTGTTTTTTTTTATCTTATATTTTGGAAATGTACATCCAGGTTTTTTTTTCCTTTAATTTTTGGGGGGGCCCCCGAGAGAGTGGGGCCCTAAGCTATAGCTTGTTTAGCTTATACATAAATCCGGCACTGCTCAGATGTCCTGGAAGATCCCGCACAGAGTCCCAGATATATATACAAGCTGTCCATGGTTGAGCGGCGGTAAAGAAAGGCACTTTGCACATTCTGAGAAAAAGCCATTTCATCACTCAACTCGACGCATTCCAGATCCTTGACTCAACAGGTTCTGGGGCTCGGTTCTAGTGCGTGAGACATCCGGAGATTTATCTGCTTTTGCGAGAAGAAAGTCTTCCGTACACCTTGATTAAGGCCCAAGGAACCTGAGCAAGCCATGTTTGTCAGCAGTGATAACGTCTCCCCCACCCATCGCCGCACCACAAAACGCACACAGCTCCCCACACAAGGCATGCGGCGTCCCGTCTCATCCCTGCTAAGCCCCCACCTAAAGAAAATGGTCCCCTCCCTTCTCCTCCCTCAGTAGACATATCTAGGGCATGGGAGGTAGATGGGCAAGCCTCATCCTGAATACTGCATGCCCGGAGGGGAGAGCTGTTATTGGGAAGGAAGAAGAAAGGAATGCAATAAAATTCGGAGAATTCTAGCTCGTGTGCGGAGTTGGGAGGGGGGGAAGGAACGGACAAGTCGAAACTTCTACGAACAAGCAAGGCCAGGGATTGTGTAAGCTCCCTCCCCCAAATGCGTGTGAGTGCACCCACCCACATTTCAGCTACAAACAATAAGGCTGTGTGCACATTAGCCGTTTAAAACGCAGCTAGATTGTTCCTCTTCTTAACAAGGACTGAAGCTTCCTGGGTGAAAAACACAACAAAAGCCAGCATTTGACGAGAAACAACAGGATTGGTGTGGGTTGTGTGGGCGCACAGCTTCTCGGTCCCAAACTAAACATCTCTGCACATGGTTTGCAAAAATTCATTAACAGTAATGTACAAAAATTCAAATAATAAATAGCTGGCTCAGACCAGCTAACAATAGTAAAAATAATGCTGTTTACATAAAATCACAATCAATTAATTGAAATACATTCTAAAATCAATTCATTCTAAAATCAATTCAGAGTCAAATTAATGGCAACCATTGGGCTAGAGTTCTATGAGGATTACAGAAGGAGAGAGGGGGTCAGACTGTGCCCTGGCCAAAGACCTGGTGGAACAGCTCTGTCTTGCAGGCCCTGCGGAAAGATCTCGTCCCGCAGGGCCCTAGTCTCTTGTGACAGAGCATTCCACCAGATGAGGAACAAGGTGCCATTCTAAAGTTGCAGCTGACCTATTTGGTTGAGCATTGAATTGAAAATCCAGACTTTTTGCCAAAGTTGTTGAGTTTTCTCCAAAAGGGAAAAAAAGGATGTTTTAAAGCTGTTTTTCCAGAAATTCACCCAAAAACTTCTGATATGAGCTGCCATATGCCTTGGTTTCCCCAAACATTTTAACCACTTTTAGAAAATTCAGCCCGGATGCCATTTTTAACAAATGAAACCCAGCTATGTCTGGGAAATTCCAGGTGTATGGCAGCCCTAATTGAATTGCCATTGCATAGTTCCTTTTCGGTCCAACCAGAAGAAGAGTCACAAAACAGAGACTGAAATCCCGTTATCTTGTTGCGGGAGTTCCGTCGGAATTGCACCAGCAACAAGTATACACATAAAGAGTTTTTCTTTTGGACTTATTACAGGAATATTTGGACTGTGGAACGCCCTCCCATCCGATGTCAAGGAAATAAACAACTTTCTGACTTTGACAGACATCTGAAGGCAGCCCTGCTTAGGGAAGTTTTTAATGTTTGATGTTTTATCGTGTTTTTAATATTCTGTTGGGAGCCGCCCAGAGTGGCTGGGGAAACCCAGCCAGATGGGCGGGGTATAAATAATAAATTATTCTTATTCTTATTAAATAAACCATATACAGTGGTACCTCGGGTTAAGAACTTAATTCATTCTGGAGGTCCATTCTTAACCTGAAACTGTTCTTAACCTGAGGTACCACTTTAGATAATGGGGCCTCCCGCTGCTGCCGCGCGATTTCTGTTCTGATCCTGAAGCAAAGTTCTTAACTCGAGGTACTATTTCTGGGTTGCAGAGTCTGTAACCTGAAGCGTCTGTAACCCGAGGTACCACTGTATCACAAAGACACCACAATCTGCACTGTGCCTCATTTTTTCCAAAAGGAAACAGCTCCAAGAGCCCCGCCCCCCGGAATCACACACCACTCAGAGATTGGGGGTGGCATGCAACCATTTACAGCCTTGGGATCACTCCTCCTGAGTCATCTCACAGAGAAGCATTCCTGGATCGTTGCCCTTTTATCACCCGAGGCAGCAACCACCTTGAGGCAGGAGCCAGCAAGAGAAATGATGAGAAGCGATGATGCACGATGAGTTAGGCTGCCAGGATGCACCCACCCCCCGCTGGTGCTTTCCTTGCAGGAAGAACCAGGCAGTCCAGGGCACAAATTCATGCCAAAAAGGTCTGGATTGCTTTTTCCTGATACATTTATTGGCTTGGGGGTGGCAGTGCTACAGGAGATGGAGAAGAGATGAGGTGCAGGATTAGGAAGTGGAGTCCCAGGGCCTATTCCCACTCCACAAGGAATACCAGCAGCTGTTTGTCAACCCAAATACAGAAAAGGTGTGCAAAGGGAGCGATAGCTGCTGCAAGATGACTTGCTGGAAGTCTGCTTTGGGGACAAAGAGAGAAGCCCTGATCTGTCTCTCTTCATCCTTTCTTCCTTTAGGCTCCGCTGTCTCTAATTCTCAGGAACAGTCTTTATTTCACATGGCCCTGATGTAAACAGTTGCTTTCAATATACAGTCATACCTTGGAAGTCAAACAGCTTATTTCCCGAACGTTTTGGCTCCCGAATGTTGCAAACCCGGAAGTGACTGTTCCAGTTCGCGAACTATTTTTGGAAACTGGACTTCTGCGGCTTCTGATTGGCTGCAGGAGCTTCCGGAATGGATTCCGTTCGACTTCTAAGGTATGACTGTACAGTCATACCTCATGTTACATCCGCTTCATGTTACGTTCTTTCAGGTTATGTCCCACAGCGAACTGGAAGTACCGGAAAGGGTTACTTCTGGGTTTCGCCACTCGCGCATATGCAGAAGCGCAAAATGACGTCCCACGCATGCGCAGATGCAGCGAATCGCAACCCGCGCATGTGCACACGTGCCGCTGTGGGTTGCGTTCTTTTCATGTTGCGAACAGGCCTCCAGAACGGATCCCGTTCGCAACCAGAGGTACCACTGTATATATATTTTAAAAACTGTTGCACAACACATAGTTTATTTTATTATAATTATTTATTAAATGTGTATACTGTCCTATACCCGCAGGTAGTTAATCACAATATAAAAACACAGAATACGTGATAAAAACAAGAAGAAGGAAAACCCAATAATCCCCCCTCCCCAAGTTTAAAAGGGCATCGGACGTCAATCAGCCCAGGGCTTGGTTAAAGAGGAATGCTTTGGCCTGGCACCTAAAGGTGTATAAAGAAGGCACCAGTTAAACTTTCCTGAGAGAGAAATAAGGCACAAGAAACAAAATGAGGAATAACAGCGCCGATTACAAAGAAAACAAATAAAGCCAGGCTTCTGTCCAACCTAATACGACCACGACACGTATTCCAGTAAAATATAAAGTCCATCCATTTATCTGCTACATTAACTGATTGTTGCAAACCTCTCTTCGTGAATTGTTTCTGCTAATTGGTCCGTTTCTGCCAAATCTAGGCTATTAGCGGCTTGAAACGCAACGAGGTCATTTTCCCCACGCTGTGCTTCAAGGCACATTTGCATGTTGCTGCACACACCAGTGAGGAGATGGGGATATCTTCGCCCAGCATGCAATGCTCATTCGCTTCCTCTGTCCCTGTAACCCTCCTGAACACTTATTCATCAAACTATCAACTGAGCATGTGCAATGCCTGTCTCAACTGTACACACCTCAGTTTCCCTGCAAAGTGAATGTGGCTTGCGTTTTCCTTTTGGACGGAAGCTGTTTTGAAGAGAATGAATCAAACAGTGGCGTTTCTCAATAACCTGCAGGGTAGCTCTGCATCAGGGGTAACGTTGCATGTGCATGGATTCATAAGTCAGTGGCGGGGCTGCACTGGACCCAGATGAAATGGCAATATGTACACACAGCCCTAGACATTTCAACAACCATTACTGAACAGGGCTGTCTTTAGCATATGCGCCGCCGGGGTGCAAAGATCCACTCAGCACCCCCAAATTTAGTTTAGCCGTGCCCAAATTAACTTTTATTCAGCTTTTTATGGGAGGGGGGAGCCAAAGTTGTTGACCTTTTTAGGGGGGGCCAAACTCAAAGTTGTTGAGCGTTTTTTGAGGGGGGGGGATCGCTCACCTGTAACAACGACACATCGGGGAAAAACTTTTGTTTCCTGACTCGTCAGGAATTTTTGACGCTACGGAGTAACAGAGCAACGGAGGAGGGGGGTGGGGACTTTTGCTCCATTGCTTTTCACTGCTGCCGATCGAGAGGGACCAGTATACAGTAGGTATACATTTGGTAAAGACAGCCCTGTTCCTGAGCCAGGGGAAGCTGAGAGCTTTCCCAGTACTTCTTGATTCCAATAATTTTGCCCCATCTCTTGTACCTATTACAATTTTGGGAGCACGGTGTGCCAGAAGCTTCTGGAATCTGTGCATGGCTGCCTCATGTGGCGAACAACTGAACTACAAGCGGCAGCCTTCTTAGTGAAGAATGTTCTGGTTTGACTCTGCCCACGCAGGCGGACCTTTTTTTTTTTATGAAGTACTGCGTTTTGATTCACTTTCCACCAAACCACCTCAATCCGTATTGAGGAAAAAAATGACCCAGTTGCATTTAAGGCAGTAATGTGTATATAGATCATAGAATCATAGAGTTGGAAGAGACCACAAGGGCCATCGAGTCCAACCCCCTGCCAAGCAGGAAACACCATCAGAGCACTCCTGACATATGGTTGTCAAGCCTCTGCTTGAAGACCTCCAAAGTAGGAGACTCCACCACACTCCTTGGCAGCAAATTCCACTGTCAAACAGCTCTTACTGTCAGGAAGTTCTTCCTAATGTTTAGGTGGAATCTTCTTTCTTGTAGTTTGGATCCATTG
This sequence comes from Podarcis liolepis, assembly GCF_965112155.1. Lineage (NCBI taxonomy): Eukaryota > Metazoa > Chordata > Lepidosauria > Squamata > Lacertidae > Podarcis > Podarcis liolepis. The sequence continues at coordinate 36,035,548 of NC_139573.1, read as the reverse complement.
CTCCGTGTCCGCTTCTCTGGAGCAGCAGAAAACAACCTTTCTCCCTCCTCTATGTGACATCCTTTTATATATTTGAACATGGCTATCATATCACCCCTTAACCTCCTCTTCTCCAGGCTAAACATGCCCAGCTCCCTTAGCCGTTCCTCATAAGGCATCGTTTCCAGGCCTTTGACCATTTTGGTTGCCCTCCTCTGGACACGTTCCAGTTTGTCAGTGTCCTTCTTGAATTGTGGTGCCCAGAACTGGACACAGTACTCCAGGTGAGGTCTGACCAGAGCAGAATACAGTGGCACTATTACTTCCCTTGATCTAGATGCTATACTCCTATTGATGCAGCCCAGAATTGCATTGGCTTTTTTAGCTGCTGCGTCACACTGTTGGCTCATGTCAAGTTTGTGGTCAACCAAGACTCCTAGATCCTTTTCACATGTACTGCTCTCAAGCCAGGTGTCACCCATCTTGTATTTGTGCCTCTCATTTTTTTTGCCCAAGTGCAATACTTTACATTTCTCCCTGTTAAAGTTCATCTTGTTTGTTTTGGTCCAGTTCTCTAATCTGTCAAGGTCGTTTTGAAGTGTGATCCTGTCCTCTGGGGTGTTAGCCACCCCTCCCAGTTTGGTGTCATCTGCAAATTTGATCAGGATGCCCTTGAGTCCATCATCCAGGATTTGAATCTGGGTCTTCCTGGTCCTTAGTCCTGTGCTCTAACCACTACAGCACATTGTCCCTAGACCAGAGCACTCCAGGTTTCCTCAGATCTGCTGGATGTGAGGAGTTCAGGAACTAAGTGGGGAATTGGGGACAGTGTGTGTGTCCAATAAACGAGCAAGTGAATATACAGACACGGACTCAAAACTCCAGTACGCTCTGTCCTCTCCCTCCTCTGCTACCGCTGCCCTGCACTGATAATAAATGCCTGAGAATGCAATTTTTGTCTTGCAAGTATTCTCTAAACACAACCGCAGTCCACTGCGAGATTAAACATTCCATTTAGCATTCTTAGGGAAATCTTACAACAGGCTTATTAACACTACACAGCCCAGTCTGGAAGACACTGCAGCAAGTACAGAAGCCAGAGAGAACAGCCTCTAATAAAAATAATAATAATAGTTGTTGTTGTTAATATGCCACCCCAGTCACTCAGGGCAGCTTCCAACAAATTAAAACACAGTGAGACATCGCACATTAAAAGCTTCCCTATAAACAGCTGCCTTCAGATGTCTTCTAAAAGTCAGGTAGCTGTTTACAGTGGTACCTTGGGTTACATAGGCTTCAGGTTACATACGCTTCAGGTTACAGAGTCCGCTAACCCAGAAATAGTGCTTCAGGTTAAGAACTTTGCTTCAGGTTGAGAACAGAAATCGTACTCTGGCGGCGCAGTGGCAGCGGGAGGCCCCATTAGCTAAAGTGGTGCTTCAGGTTAAGAACAGTTTCAGGTTAAGTACAGACCTCCGGAATGAATTAAGTACTTAACCCGAGGTACCACTGTATTTCCTTGACATACAGTGATGGGAGGGCGTTCCACAAGGCGAGTGCAACTACTGAGAATAGATGAAGCCTCTGTCTTTCGCAGCAACCCCTGGAACCTGCGGAGTGCTCCCCTTCAGGGTTGTAGATGGCCAGCCATGCCCTTTCACAGAAGACTCTATTCCATTTCCATCTAACTCTGGTTTCCAGTTCCATCCCTAAGAATGAGTCAACATTCTATGCATACTGAGCATGTTCAGCCCTCAATGGGCTCTTTTTTGAGATTTTAATCATCTCCCTTTCCTTCCTTCCTTCCTTCCTTTTTTGTATTTCCACAAATTTTGGGTTCTTCCACCCTAAGACTGTCAATAGTCATACCTTGGTTGTCAGATGCCTTGGTACTCGTCCGTTTTGGCTCCTGAATGCCGCAAACCCGGAAGTGAGTTGTTCCAGTTTGCAAATGTCCTTTGGAGGCGAAAAGTCTGACATGGCTTCCACAGCTTCCGAGTGAATGCAGGAAGCTCCTGCAGCCAGTTGGAAGCTGCGCCTTGGTTGTCAAACATTTTTCGGAAGTCGAACGGACTTCCGGAACGCATTCCATTCTACAACCAAGGTACAGTGCTACCTCTGGTTAAGAACTTAATTCGTTCTGGAGGTCTGTTCTCAACCTGAAACTGTTCTTACCCTGAGGTACCACTTTAGCTAATGGGGCCTCCCGCTGCCACCGCGCCACTGGAGCACAATTTCTGTTCTCATCCTGAAACAAAGTTCTTAACCCGAGGTACTAGTTCTGGGTTAGCAGAGTCTGTAACCTGAAGCGTCTCTAACCTGAAGTGTCTGCAACCAGAGGTACCACTGTACATCTGTCCCTCCCTTTTGTTCCCAGGCGGTGCCATTTTGGCTATATAAGGAACTGTGCCTCATCTGTATATTATTATTATTTACTTCCACCAATCGTGCTTCCAGAGAAATAAATCCCTATTTGGCGAGAGGCAGAACAAAGATCCCTACTATACAGGCAAGCGCTATAAATAAACACAACGTCACTCTTTTCTTCTGTGAAGTGTGGGAGGGTATGTGGAACAAGATGCCAACCATGGCATGGCAGTGGGGGGCAGAGAGGGGGTGCTGCCACGTCCAGACACAGGGTTCTATGCAGAGCTAGACTCTTGTAAGAATGATACAATTCAAGACCGTAATTATAAGATCACCACCAGCATCATATTTAAAAATGCCTCCGGCCACGAACATCTTCCTTGTCCCACTGAATAACCAGCCCCAGCCCAACAACAGCGGCGAGAGTATTGTTAGCCCAGAAATGGAAGCAAGAAGAAATTCTGATGAAAGAAGAATGGCAGGCAAAATTAATGGACTACGCAGAATTAGATAAAATGACAGGAAGGACTTGAAACCTCCGGGACCAGAGATTCACAGAAGATTGGAAGAAATATACGAACTATTTGAAGGGCAACTGTAACCAACAAATTACACTAGTAGGACTACAATAAGTTTTGTAAGGAGAAATGTATGAAACATTGCAAAGTAGAGGAAGAATAGAGATATCAGTTATGAGTTAAATGTAATTGTGGAAGCAAGAAATGTATATTTAGTGAATAGATTGGAAAATTATCAGATGTGATTGATGGAAGTAAAAAAAATGGTGTAAGATATGAAAGTATGTTTAATTACTGTTGAAAATGATACATTGAAAAACTAATTTAAAAATTATATATATAAAAAAGAATAACCAGCCCCAACCCATCAGGGATTAGGAATAAGGCCTGCCAGGCCATCACAGCGCTTAGCTGGAGTGCCCTGCTGCTGTTGCTGCTTCCTGGCTTAGAAATAAATGATTCAGTCCTAAGAGAGGCTCCATTTGGGCTCAGTTCCTTGGTCAGGAGGAAATAATCATGCTGCTTTTTCCAGGTAGATTAGGAAGCAGGTTTAGCATCGAAGAGGCTCCCCCTATAGGTCTCTTTTCCCTTGCGAATTCATGATGATTCACACTTGGGATGATATCGGGGAGGTTACACGCAATCCCACTTTCCATACCTTTTGCACCCGCAAAGGTTTTGGAATGGACATGTTCCATTTGGAATCAATGCATTTCTTGTAGCTTCCTACTGAAATCCTGTAACTTTCCATACCACAAATGGTCCGAAGCTAAAGGGTAACTAAGGTAAACGATTTCTAGCAGGCAGGCAAGCAGGGATGGATTTGTCAATTCTGGTTCTCTGAGCTTCTCATTTTTTAAAAAAATCAGTCCTCCGCATTTTTGAATGAGTGGAATTTTGTCTGTGGACCCCTGACCATTAGGTCCAGTTGTGACTGACTCGGGATGCGGCGCTCATCTCGCTTTATTGGCCAAGGGGGCCAGCGTACAGCTTCCGGGTCGTGTGGCCAGCGTGACTAAGCTGCTTCTGGCAAACCAGAGCAGCGCACGGAAATGCCGTTTACCTTCCCGCCAGAGCGGTACCTATTTATCTACTTGCACTTTGACGTGCTTTCGAACTGCTAGGTTGGCAGGAGCAGGGACCGAGCAACAGGAGCTCGGTCGTGGGTATTCGAACTGCTGACCTTCTGATCGGCAAGTCCTAGGCTCTGTGGTTTATTCCACAGCGCCACCCGCGTCCCTTTTAATCATGAATTATGGGTGTGTGCGTCCCCCCTAGTGTTTGGGTGGTCCAGTGTAAATTCACCAATAATGCACTGTTATTGTATCCATGGCATGTTGCAGGGTGCATTCACAAAATAGCAACAGCAGTCTGGAGAGACTCAGGGTGTGTGTGTGTGTGAGAGAGAGAGAGAGAGAGAGAGAGAGAGAGAGAGAGAGAGAGAATGCCCCATGAGCCTGCTTCACTTCACCTCTAGTTAAACATTATGTGTGAACACTGGCTATCAGGAGGCATGACTTGAGAAAAGCAGACTTTGTTTGCAAAGCTAATATTGCTCATACTTCCTCCGCAGGGCAGCTGGAATTCCAGGAATGTGACAACTAGGTTGGAAAAGCTAGGACTCCCCATTATACCTGGCACCGGGAGCATCCCTCCTACATGATACCACCTGGTGCAGGAATGGGGCTGATGGGGGAGGAAATTAATCCCCCCTCCAAAAATGTAGCAATGCTTGGAAAAAGATGGTGGGGTCAAGCCTTTTGGGAGGAAACACTACAGGCATCTGCTTGTTCCCCGCAGGGCCTGTTCTCAATGCTAGATCTCCACTCGGGATCATGCAAAGAAGGTGTCTTCTTTGAGCATGTACAGAGTGCCTTTCTCTGTAGGTGCCTTACTCAGAGTGTATTGCAGGGGTCTGGACTAGATGATCCTCGTGATCCCTTCGTACTCTACAATTCAACGATACTATGATCCTATGTATGTCCCCTCCTAGTAAAACTACTAGCACATTTGCAAAGCTAAGCAGGGTCCGGGATGGTTTCAAATTGGATGGGTGACCGCCTTGTAAGGGGTTGGACTAGATGATCCATGAACCCATTTCCAATCCTACAATTCTATACACACACTGATTTCTATTCTATATGTGCGGTACAGTGGAACCTTGGTTCTCAAACTTAATCCGTTCAGGAATTCCATTCCAAAACCAAGTGTTCCAAAACCAAGGCATGCTTTCCCATAGAAAGTAATGCAAAACAGAACAATCCGTTCCAGACTTTTAAAAACAGCCCCTAAAACAGCAATTTAACATGAATTTTACTATCTAAAGAGATCATTGGTCCATAAAATGAAAGCAATAAACAATGTACTGCAGTCACACAATCAATCAATCAATCAATCAATCAATCAATCAATCAGTAGCTGAACTGGGTTCCACACAGTCACAAAAACAAAACAAAAAAGAGCTGCAAAAACAAAAACGCAAAATAAATAGCAAAAGCAGACAGACCTCAGCGTAACACTCAAAACGGAAGTGTGGCACTCAAAACGGAGCACGTTCGGCTTCCGAAAAAAGTTCGCAAACTGGAACACTTACTTCCGGGTTTGCAGTGTTTGGCTTCCAAGTTGTTTGAGTACCAAGGCGTTTGAGAACCAAGGTACCACTGTATGTCTGTTCTGAATCTCCTGCCGGTCAGTTTCATTGAGCCAGCCCAACTGGAACTCAAGAGGGAGCCCACCCCTCATGGGCTCTCTGCAACCTACCCCATGTTTTGAACCAGCCGAAACACCGGTAATGGTCTCCAAGGGCAGCCCATGATGTGTGCAGTGTGGTAGTCCAGCTTTGAAAGGCTGAAGGCCCAGATGATGGTTTGCAATGATGTATCACAGAGAAAAGCACTTTGGAAAACTTTTGATCTACTTTGGGTTTGTCCCAAACAGTTCACTGACATGTTTCCCCCTTTTTCTCTCCTTTTTTGGCAGATTGTCTCCTTGTGGACGGCGTGGGTGGGTGTGGCAGGCGAGCCACAAATGTCTTCGGGAAGACACTGCGGCTTCCTGGCCTTCTGGTGGCAACCCATCCATTTCATTGCCATCTCTCATCAGTTTCACTTTGTACTCTGGGACAGGAAAAGAAGCTTTAGAAATCTCAGTTCTCCAAAGTCAGGAGCAAGGGTGAATGGAGAGCTGGGCCTCTCCAGGCCCTTCTTAGCTAAGACATTAGCTCTCAGCATGCAAAAAGTATTTTCAACAACTCCCCAGTTGCAGTCCTCGCTGCTCAAAGTGCAGCAGCTCCCCAGACAAGGACTACAGTCTTTTACAGTATCCAGAGTCCTTCTGGAGTTAGATAAGATTCCCGGGGGTGCACCAATGTCTCCAGCTGCTACTGTTTAGAATAGAACAGCTATTGAGCAGTCAGCACAGAACAGAAGGGCTACCTGCTTCTCGTTTCTCTCTCTCTCTCTTTTAAAAAATGCAGTCTTCCTTTCAAATTAAGCTTTCGCCAGTCGGAGAGATAACTTTGACCAGGTAGTCTGGCAGGCTGAGACTTCGCAATCCCCCCAGGGTTTTTTTTTTTTTTTTGCTGAAATATACTCAGAGTCGAGAGTGGATTTCATGCTCTTTATTCATAATGGTGAGGAGGAATGGAAGTTCCCCCAGAATGTCTGCTTTATATACATTATTTACACAATGGGCCCCACGTGATTGGCTAATTCCGGGATTCTCCTGTAGGCCAATCAGGTTGCGGATTCCCTTCCACCTGGAGCTGGATTGGGTGGCTGCTGTGGACCAATCAGACTGCTGCATTTTGGATCCTATTGTTCTAGGACCAACCAGACTGCTGCCTTTTGGATCCTATTCAACTCAGTACATAACATTTGTCCATGAATCCAACACATCCAAAACCTCTCTGGGCGGAAGGGGAATATGAAAGAAGTAAAGTTGGGATGGGGGAGCCTTTAAAGCCTTGATTTGCAAAGTATGTTCTAGGCGCAGGGCAGCCTAACTTTTCATACCGAGTGGGGCCACAAGAGGACTTCAACACAGAACCTGAAGTGAAGGAGAGTTCAACACCTTCTGAGATTCTACAGATTCTGCTGTGTTGGTCGTGTTCATAGGAGACCAAAGAGGTATGGCTTAGAACACAACCCTTCAGCAACTAATGAAGGTGCCCTTTGGGCAAGCAAATGTATATGGAAGTAGTTCCCTGAAAGTAGAAAAACCACTTCTGCGTCATGAAAGAAAATGGTTTACGTCCGCCACCAAGTGGCCACTGGAATGTGCTGCTCAAAATTTAAGAGGAAAGCCTGAGTGTGAATTTACTTGCTCAGGTTGTGTACGCAGTTTATTCAGCATTCGTCCTAATCTGCTTGCCCAAAGTTTGCAGGAATGTGAGAGAATGCCAGCTGAGCATTCGTTCTGATTTGTTCGCAGGGAGGTTAGAAGATGTTGCATCAAGTAGCTGTTATCCTTTTCACTGCATTTTCCGGATCAGATTTTTTCTTTTACGATACGATAATATTTATTGTCATTGTCCCATACAGAACAACGAAACTGAAAAAATCTGCATCGGACATTCAAAAACCAACAAGCCTGCTATCCCTGCTATCCCAGCCTGGTTAACCCCCTAAAATCTCTGATACCCCATAATTAAATACAATATACTCCCACAGAAACTACCTTACAGTGTGTTTAAAACCAAAATTGCATTTGGATAGAAACTGTTTCTCAGGCGGCTAGTCATAGTCTTTATAACCCTGTACCTTCTTCCAGAAGGCAGAAGCTGAAAGAGATCATTTCCGGGGTGTGCACTATCCTGCGCTATCTCTGCAGCATTCTCATAGCACCTGGAAGCATAGATTTGATCCAAGGTGGGAAGAGTGCACCCAATTATTCTCTCCGCAGTCTTTACAACCCTGGACAGCATTGTTTTGTCCCTGACCGCGCAGCTCCCAAACCACACACAGAGACCGTAAGTTAATACACTCTCAACAGTACAGTGGTAAAATGCCATCAACAGGTCCTTTGAGAGATTATTTTTCTGGAGGATTCTCAGAAAATATAACCTCTGCTGTGCTCTCTTCATCAGGTCTTTACTGCTTTCTCCCCAGGTTAGGTCATCTCTCAACTCCATTCCCAGTAATCAAAACATCATCTTACGTGGATGGGCTACCTTCCCAGGTTGGTGAGCCCCATTTGCCCATCACTTCCCTCTACAGCAGCAGGGTTTCCCAGACGTGGGTTTCCAGCTGTTGTTGGACTACAACTCCCATCATCCCTGCTCCTGCTAGCTAGGAATGATGGGAGTTGTAGTCCAACAACAGCTGGAGACACAACTTTGGGAAACTCTGATCTACAGCATGCGCAGAACTGTTGCAGAAACCGCCTTCTTGACTCACTGCATCCACCAGAGCCTGTCTTTGCAAGCAGGGAAATCCCTAACTCATGAAGGTTTGAGACCCATGGACCACCCTCACCTGGTTTAGCCAGCCATTCAAAGCCATGTTCCCCGGGTGTGGCCGCTGTCACACTATCCCTGTAAAGATAAAGATCACGCCAGCATGACTAAACCACTTCTGGTGCAACGGGACACCGTGACGGAAACCAGAGCGCACGGAAACACCGTTTACCTTCCTGCCGCAGCACTACCTACCGTATTTTTCGCTCTATAAGACGCACCAGACCACAAGACGCACCTAGTTTTTGGAAGAGGAAAACAAGGGGAAAAAAATTCTGAATCTCAGAAGCCAGAACAGCAAGAGGGATCGCTGTGCGGTGAAAGCAGCAATCCCTCTGGCTTCTGGGATAGCTGCGCAGCCTGCATTCGCTCCATAAGACGCACACACATTTCCCCTTACTTTTTAGGAGGGAAAAAGTGAGTCTTATAGAGCAAAAAATACAGTATTTATCTACTTGTAGTGGTGTGCTTTTGAACTGCTAGGTTGGCAGGAGCTGGGACAGAGCAATGGGAGCTCACCCCGTCATGGGGATTAGAACCGCTGACCTTCCGACTGGCAAGCCCAAGAGGCTCAGTGGTTTAGACCACAGCGCCACTCGAGTCTCCTTCCCCCTGATGAGCATATTAGGATTGCAACTCTTCCCAGCGAAGTCAATGAGATTTCAAAGGGCAGGACTCAATCGTCTCCTAAAACATCAGGACTCTTTTTGATGTTGTTTTGAGGAGGTGGGGCCAAGATGTTGGCCTTTTCCTGCAGGGTGGGTTGCCCTGGGTGTTTCGCAGAAGCAATTTGAACTAGCAGGAGTGCTGGACTGGCTCTGCTGCTGTGTCTGCACTACGCTGACCAGTGGCGTAGCGTTGCTTGCCGGAGACTGGGGCAAGGTGCAAAAGGGGAGTTCACAGGAAGCTCAGCTTTGTCCGTGCAGGTGCTCCAGCAATGCCCTGCCATGCCTGCAGTTGCCTGCTACCACACAGGGGCCTTGCAGTGGTCCTGGGGCAGGAGGGAGCTGAGGGAGCTTCCTGGCGCAGCAATGACCTGGTGCGCACAGTGACGCTGGAGTTATGGTCTGTGGAGTGTGTGGCGCACCGTCCCGAGGCAACTAATTGTGTGAGCAGCGATAGGGGACTCCACCCCAACAGAGGAGGGCCTATCTGGCTGCCTGCTCCCCTCTTGCAGTCCACCAGGCCACCTGGGAGATGTGTGCACTGGGAGGAACACAGGGCCAAGGCTCCCCGAAAATTATAAATCAGAGGGCCGCCCCCCCCCCAAGTTATGTGGCGGCCGCATGACAGGTCAGCATGCCACCGGTCTGCACACGTGATGTCAGCACACCACAGAGCATGCTGATGTCATACGTACATGCGCTGATGTCATATGCACACACCGTGGGGCCACTGATGTCATGCGCACACACCATGTGACATGCACACATGGTGTGCTGGTGTTGTGCAGCCCCGGGCCCCCTCAATCACGGGGGCAAGGCGGCGTGTGTGGCACACTGCATATGCTGAATGTTGTCGCCACCAGAAAAGGGAGGTACCTCCCTCCCGGTTTCGTCGTGCCTTTGGGACCGCTAGGGTATGGTTACCAGATTCCCCCCCCCCCAATGAATCTGGTGACATTTTTTCTTTTTCTTTTCTTTTCTTTCTTTTCTTTTCTTTTCTTTCTTTCTTTTTTTTTTTTGAAGCTGAGTAGCAACAGGGAGTCTGTAATGGGGTTAGTGAGGCAAAAGACCCTGGCCCCAAGCACACATGCATATTGTATAAAGGTGCAAAGCCCTTCTTTCGCACCCTGTAAAACATAAATGTGCAGAGTTTTTTAAAAACTGGACAATGGCTGCTGCCCACATCTCCTGAGCCTCCCCTGATCAGTCAAAACAAAGGGGGAAGGGGCCTGGAGATCTGTATCGCTGGACGTCGCTGGTTCCCCTTTGGCAGTGGTGGCAGCAGCGGGAGGATCTGCTTGCTGGCGTGGCGCCTGCCATTTTCCTCGCCTGAAGTCCCCATATGATGTGTTGCGCACATCATATGGGGACTTCCGGTGAGGAAAAATGGCGGATGCCACGCCAGCGAGCAGCGAGCAGCTCCTGAAGCCAGCCAGAGCCAACTGCGCTTCCAGTCTGGCTCCGAGCTGCTGAGGCTGCCACTGCCACATTTCCCAGGGACAGATTTGCAAATCTGGGAACATTCTGGGGATGGAATTTGTCTGGGGACAGATTTGCAAATCCGGGGACTGTCCCTGGGAACCGGGGACATCTGGCAACCCTACACTAGGGCCCCGTTGCACCCTTCAGATTTTGCACCCGAGGCAACGGCCCCTGCTGCCCCCATCACACTACACCTCTAGCATTCAGCTCCTCTACCGCTTCACCCCTCTCCCTTCCGGTCAGCAACAGCGGCCTACCAGCAAGCCACTTGGGTTGTTGTATTTGCATTCCTCCCCGGTCCTACTTTTGCACCCTCCTTGAGTAGTCCCGCCTGGGTGGAATGTGTCCTTGACCTCTGACCATGCCTCTTGCTTGGTGGAGATGGTAAAATAAAACTCTCCCACTGAAGCAAAGCAGGGTTTAGAGTCATTCTGTGCAGCAGGGAGCGCCTTTCTCCTCCTCCTTTCCCTCCGAAAGCTAAATCGGCTTTTCTCTGTGCTGGAGCAGTACAGCAAGAGAGCACGTAGCCCCGACAGCCTTCTGAATTAAATTCAGTTATAAATAAATCTCCGAAAGGGTGCGGCCATGTTTGTGTGCTTGTCAGTGTGGGGCTGTTGTCGCCAGGCACCCTGCCTTAGGGCAGGCAGATACTTCAAAGGCCGGTGGGTTTCAGGCTGACAAGCCAGGCAGGCAGGAAGCCAAATGTCTGTCGGTGAAGACTGGGGAGACACTCCCAGATACGGATTGGAAAGTCAGCAGGAACGTGAGCTGCTCCGTATGGGGCCGGCTCTACTGTTAGGGTTTCCGGTGATGCACTGCCCGAAGAGTGGATTTTCAACACTGAAAAAGAAAACACACATCTGCATCACCTTTGCATCTGCTCAGCATCATGGATAGGTGCAGATTTAGAAATCAGTATAATTTAACTGGAGTGTAGGGGGTGTTAGGGAAGGAGCAGACCCTCTGGTGGGGGACACGTCATGCTCCTTCTAGGGTAGTTTCTGGAGTAGGGGATGCGGGTGGTGCTGTGGTCTAAACTACTGAGCCTCTTGGGCTTGCTGATCGGAAGGTTTGAATCCCCGTGATGGGGTAAGCTCTGCCCCAGCTCCTGCCAACCTAGCACTTCGAAAGCACACCAGTGCAAGTATATAAATAGGTAGCTCTGTGGCGGGAAAGTAAATGGTGTTTTCGTGCGCTCTGGTTTCCGTCACGGTATCTTGTTGCACCAGAAGCGGTTTAGCCATGCTGGCCACGTTACTTGGAAAGCTGTCTGTGGACAAACGCCGGCTCCCTCAGCCTGAAAACGAGATGAGCACTGCAACCCCATAGTCGCCTTTGACTGGACCTAACCATCCAGGGGTCCTTTACCTTTATCTTTACAGGGATCAAGCGAGATTGAACTCGACAGGACTGACTTCCGAGTCCACATGCGCAGGACTGCGCTGCATATGCTTTTGAGTCACATCAACTTTGTTGGGAACGTGAAGTCCATGCTTAAATGCCTCTCATATGCTCTGTTGTGGGTTACTAAAGCCAGTAGATGGCGCTGCTTCACCAAGCAAGAGAAAAAGCTGGGAGATAATGACCATGTACCATGCTGGCTACTAGTTCCCAGTTTGAAAGCTTGAAACCATACTTTTAAAGGACCCCTCCCACACAAGTATCCTGGGAAATATCGTTTGTTAAGGGTGCTGGGAATTGTAGCCTGGTGAGGAGTGAACTAAAAGTCCCATGATTTGGGGAGAGGGGCCTGTGCTATAAATGTGCTTTCCATTTACGGTGTACAGCTCACTCAGATAAGGTTTGGGAAAAAGGAGTAAAGTTTATAAGTTCCTGAACCCCAAAGTAAACTTCAGAATGCCCTATAACATAAGTCTCCATGGCTGGGGGACTGTTTCCTTTGAGATCCGCACAGGTCTTCTGTAGTTAAAATTGCTGTGTTTGCACAATGCTTGTGAAGGTGTGATGACTTCAGGTGACAAGGTTTCAGGCTGGGGCTCACTGGAAGGACAGATCCTGAAGCTGAGGCTCCAATACTTTGGCCACCTCATGAGAAGAGAAGACTCCCTGGAAAAGACCCTGATGTTGGGAAAGATTGAGGGCACAAGGAGAAGGGGAGGACAGAGGACGAGATGGTTGGACACTGTTCTCGAAGCTACAAACATGAGTCTGACCAAACTGCGGGAGGCAGTGGAAGACAGGAGTGCCTGGTGTTCTCTGGTCCATGGGGTCACGAAGAGTCGGACATGACTAAACGACTAAATAACAACAACAAACTTACCATAAGCTCGGGGGGGGGGGCAAGGCAAGCCGTGGCTCTCTAGATGTTATTGGAACACATCTCCCGTCGTCCCTGACCATTTACCAAGCTGGCTGAGAGCAATGGAAGGAGCCTCCAGGTGTTCTTTTCATTGAGCGTTCATGACGCTCTGCACTCATGATGGTATCAGGGGGGTTATATCAGGGAACCTGCTTTTAATACTGTTGTTGCATCAGCTGAGAAATTGACAGGTCAGAGCAGCAAAGGGCGATCACAGTCCCTGTGGCATCGATCCACCCAACGCTCATGGGGAAATGTGGTGGAATGATGATGATGATCCACCCAGCTGACAGGGTTGCCATAGCCACTCTGGGCAACTTCCAACATATGTAAAAACAACAAAACATTACAGATTAAAAGACTTCCCTACACAGTCGTACCTCAGAAGTCGAACAGAATCCGTTCCGGTAGTCCGTTTGACTTCCAAAAGGTTCGTAAACCAAGGCGTAGCTTCCGACTGGCTGCAGGAAGTTTCTGCAGCCAATCGGAAGCCGCGGAAGCTGTGTCGGACGTTCAGGTTCCAAAGATTGTTCGCAAACCAGAACACTCGCTTCCGGGTTTGCGGCATTCAGGAGTCAAAAGGTTCAACGCACAAGGGATTCTGGATCGCAGGTAGAGGGCTGCCTTTGAAGGTCTTCTAAAGGTTATGTAGATACTCATCAACTTGACTTTTGGTGGGAGGGCGTTCCACAGGGTGGGTGCCACTACCAAGAAGGCCCTCTGCAGGGTTCCCTGTAGTTTTAGAGTGATCAAATGAAACTTTATGGCCTAGCATGACAAAAGCTTGTAATTGTATCAGGACAAGTTACAGTGGTACCTCTGGTTGTGAACGGGATCCGTTCCGGAGGCCCATTCGCAACATGAAAGGAACGCACCCCGCAGTGGAACGTCTGTGCTTGCGTGGGTTGCGATTCGCCACTTCTGCACATGCGCATGACGTCATTTTGTGCGTCTGCACATGTGCGAGTGGCGAAACCCGGAAGGAACCCTTTCCGGTACTTCCGGGTCGCCGCAGGACGTAACCTGAAAGAACGTAACATGAAGCAAACGTAACATGAGGTATGACTGTATTTGTGGTTTACTGTTGCAACAACTGTTTTCTCATAATTTATCTTCTGTACCATGAACAGTAGGGATGCAGGTGGCGCTGTGGGTTAAACCACAGGGCCTAGGACTTGCCGATCAGAAGGTCGGCAGTTCGAATCTCTGCGATGGGGTGAGATCCCGTTGCTTGGTCTCAGCTCCTGCCAACCTAGCAGTTCGAAAGCACGTAAAAGTGCAAGTAGATAAATAGGTACCACTCCGGCGGGAAGCTAAACGGTGTTTCTGTGCGCTGCTCTGGTTCGCCAGAAGCAGCTTAGTCATCCTGGCCACATGACCCGGAAGCTGTACGCCGGCTCCCTCTGCCAGTAAAGCGAGATGAGCGCCGCAACCCCAGAGTCGGCCACGACTGGACCTAACGGTCAGGGGTCCCTTTACCTTTACCATGAACAGTAAATAAAAACAATGTTTAAAAAGAGAATACTGTTGGTGCCTGTAAAAGTTTCAGGGTGGCTATAGGTCTTTGATCCTAAGGTGTTATTGGTGACTGCCCTGCTTTGGTGAGCCTCTCCAGATGGGGACAGCGCAACAGCGTTGGGGAAGTGTTGCAATACTGCAAATCAAGCAGATTGATATGTGGACAGCCCAGAATAAACTCACCATTAAAGCAGTACTGGTGCGTCAATGTTATGTTGTGTAATTCACCCACGCAAACCCACAAAACAACAACCACAGCCCGGTCTGGAAGGGGCTGGAGTCTGACAACATCTGGAGGGCAACTGGTTTGCAGCTGCTTCCGCAGCAGGTGGTTACAGATGCCCCCGTGCTACTATTTACGTACCCCAATGTAACCACTTGGCGATCTGAAAAATTGTGTTGCAGAGTTTCACCAGGTAGGATCACAGGTCGGTTGGTGGGAGGGAAGAAAAGCGAGCTGCTTTAGAGAAGGGAAGGATCAGGTGATTGCTACCCTGCCAAGGTGAAACATGGATGAATGGGAAAGGGATGGAGGGGCGCAAAGCAGGAGAGAAATGGGAATGGATGAATGCAGATGTTTTTGCAAACAGGGGGAACAACATAGCAGGGAGCACCAGAAAAGGACTGGGGAGAAATGCAGCCTGGAAGGGCTTAAGCATTTGTAAGACTGAAGGGCACAGGATCACGGTACACATTTGTGTAACATTTGCACACGTGAATACAGACCAATTTTCATAGCAGCAAAGCAAGCTGCTCCAGAGAAACGGACACGGAGCAATGGATCCAAACTACAAGAAAGAAGATTCCACCTAAACATTAGGAAGAACTTCCTGACAGTAAGAGCTGTTCGACAGTGGAATTTGCTGCCAAGGAGTGTGGTGGAGTCTCCTTCTTTGGAGGTCTTTAAGCAGAGGCTTGACAACCATATGTCAGGAGTGCTCTGATGGTGTTTCCTGCTTGGCAGGGGGTTGGACTCGATGGCCCTTGTGGTCTCTTCCAACTCTATGATTCTATGATTCTATGAAATGCTGGCTCTTGCTGTCAGGGCTTGCACTGATCTGGGAATTTCCATCCGAGTTATCCCCAACGAAAAGGACTCTGGTGGTTTTGGGGGGTGAAAGTGCTTTTAAACATTTTTTTCAGTTCATTGTGGATTATTTCCCAATACTCTTTCACCCTTTTACAGGTCCACCACATACAAAAAGAACATTGCAAATGTAGATCCAGTCATATCAGTGGGTCTCCCTTGAGTAAAAGTTCATTGCAATTGGTCTGGAGAAGAAAATTGGGTTCAGGGGAAAGCTATCAAGCAATCGCTTGCATCAGGGAAGAGGAGAAGAGAGCTCAGTGCAGCCTAGTTTTTAGCAAGCTGAAACGTTGAACAGGAAGGCAAGGAAGGATGCAAAACAAAAAAGACCCCACCTATATGGCCTTACAGCACGAATTGTTTTACAACATTTATCCTTAAATTGCAACCTCCCAGGAGCGGTCAGACTACAGCCTCTAACACCCCTGACCATTGGCCATGCTGGCTGCATCAAATGAAAGTTGAAGACCAAAAAAAGTAAAATCTGAAGGACTGCGGATTCCAGGCTTTACAGGATATAGGCAGTGTGGTAGTACAGAATGACCAGTAGATGGCAATGTTGCACTGCACATCCCTAAATGGGATTTTTTAGTATATATAAACAGGACAGGAGGATATCATGTATGAGTCAATGGGCACGTCACATGAGTGTCACATTTATTCAGAAAGTTTTCTTGTCACACAAACACATTAGGAGCCGAATATAAACATGGAGGCACTGAATAAATAGATTACTCAATGTGTCAAGGATCACTTCTTTCTGACTGGGAATTTTGGTGCCAGTTATATAATTACCCCCTCAGCCGATTTTTGATTTTTTAAAATTTATCATCAGGGGTGGAAGAAGAGAAATTGGCAACAAAGAAATTCCACTGAACACCCTATTGTTGGGTTTTAGACTGTAAGCTCCTTGGGGCAGGGACTTGTTCTTTTGCACACTGCAAAAGGGCCTTACACACTGCATTGATGGGGTTTACTTTGCCACATGGAAAAAGGGCTTGTAAATTAACGGGTTTTAAAGGGTGGAGAATAGTACTTAAGATTAAACTTTGTGAAAACAAAGGAAAGAGAAGGGAAGGGAGAAAGGTTTGCGCTTCATTTTCCCATTCCACATAATGTTCAATGGCACATGTAGGAAAACAAAGAATTCCAAGAACCGTAGTTTGTAAGGGTGCTGGGAAATGTAGCTCTGAGAGGCGGAAACTGCAGTTACAAGGATTCTTTGGGGGGGGGATATGTTTTAAACGTATGACGTGCCCTAATTGAGCAGAAAATTAATGGTTGGGGAATTAATTCCTATTAAAGAGCTATTGAATTGGCATCTGTGCCACACAAGGCACATTGGCAATCTCCATTTTAAAGCCATCACAAGCACTGGAATTCTCCCTGGCGTAATTGTCTATGTCGCAAGAACAGAAGATAGTCCAGGGTAATTCATTTATACAAGAAATATGCTGGGAAATGGGAGGGTAACATGTTGGCCTGTTGTTGTTTAGTCGTTTAGTCGTGTCCGACTCTTCGTGACCCCATGGACCAGAGCACGCCAGGCACTCCTGTCTTCCACTGCCTCCCGCAGTTTGGTCAGACTCATGCTGGTAGCTTCGAGAACACTGTCCAACCATCTCGTTCTCTGTCGTCCCCTTCTCTTTGTGCCCTCCATCTTTCCCAGCATCAGGGTCTTTTCCAGGGAGTCTTCTCTTCTCATGAGGTGGCCAAAGTATTGGAGCCTGTTGGCCTGTTAGCCTCCTTTTTTGACCTGGAAACTGAAAAAAGAAGAAAAATCTGTGCAAAGGGGCATTTGCTTTGATGGGGTTTCTTTTTCCTTCACCATTTGTGCACCCGAGTCCAGCGCTGATAATGAAAAACGTAACTCCCATCATTCTTGATATCCCACCCAAAGCCAAAAACAAAAATCTCAGCTCCCTAACCCCAAACTTAGAGCATGATTTTGAACTAAGTCCCATTTGTATTTTTGAGTTCGTTCTTCTTCTTCAAGATCCATGTTGAAGACTCACTTAAGGAAATGCGGAAGAATCAACACCGCTCTGTGAAGGGACAAAGGAACTGGTCTGCAACATCCATCGTCTCTGGCCCTTTCGGCTTTCCTTTGGCTGCGGTGGATGAGAGCAGGAATCCAACGAGCTCTGAAGCGCACCCCATTGCTTGCCCCGATCTGTGGTAGGATTTCCTCCCATGTTCTTCCTTCCCCCATGGCCAATTTGCGGTCAGATTCCCACGACCACACACAGGAGAGCCCATTTGATCAAAATTCTCCCCGCGTACCCCTTCCAAGGAAGAATCTGGGGATGTCCCTGTCTGCGACTCATTTGATGTGCAACAAGTTCTGACTTAATGATCCCATGTGCTCACGAGATCCACTTCAAAGTGTCCCCAGGAGCCCCAGATGTTTTGCTGGGGAGTCTATTCAAAGCACGGATGCAGAAGAAATATGCCAGAGGTGAAATTTAATCTTCTGACTAGGGGAGGGGCTATTCTAATGAAGTGAGAATCAAACAAACTATTATGCCCTCCAATAATTTGACCACTGATCTGTCTCTTTCTTCTACTGTATATCATTCACTTTTCTCCTTCTTCTGACTGAGTATGCAATTGAGTGTGGGGCAGAGACCTCAGCAAAGTCCCCATTTCACTCTCACAATATCTGACCCTCCGAGTGTCCCTATTTTCCAGCAACAGTCCCGGATTTACGGAAGCCATCCCGGTTTCTGATTTCATCCCGGAATGTCCCGCCTTTCCTCAGGACGTCCCTATTTTCATCAGAGAAATTTCAGAGGGTGTGGAGTTATGTGGCTCCCAGAGCAAAGGAGATAAGTAACTATGCAACCTTTAGAAGACATCTGAAGGCAGCCCTGTATAGGGAAGCTTTTTAAAAAATGTTCAATGTTTTATTATTATTTTTCTATATTGGGAACTGCCCAGAGTGGTTGGGGCAACCCAGTCAGATGGGTGGGGTAGAATTATTATTATTATTATTATTATTATTATTATTATTATTATTGAATAAGATGTTCTTATTTTCATCAGAGAAATGTCGGAGGGTATGCGATAATCTGCATGTGCTCCAGAGTTTGGCTCAGTGTTCCAAACATGTTTAGGGGCTGAGCCCTGATTTAAATCAAGCATACAATTTACTTAAATATTACACATATATCCTGTTTCCCCCCGGCTCCCAGGAGCTCAAGAGAGAGAGCGCGACATGACTAATGTCGCACAGTGAGCTCCATGGCTAAGTGGGGTTTCGAACTCTGGTTTCCTCTGCCAAAGTCCAGCACTTTAACCATTAGGCCGCGTTAGCTCACAAAGCCACAGGCTGCCATTCAAGCAAAGGACTAAGGAAGAGCCCACTGTCATTCGTAAGCCTGGTGGCCATTTTCTGCCAGAGGCAGTATATTTCTGAAGAGCAGTAGCTGGAAACCACAGGAGGGGAGTGCGCTGTTCTGCTGGCTGCTACAAGAGCAGGAGGACCATTGGCCTAATCCGGCAGAGGTCTTCTTCTTCTAGAAAGCATGGAAGGAAAACAACGGCAATACAATCTCATCCGCTCAGAGGTTTATCTCAACCTGGACAAGGAAGGAAGCTTAAGGGCTAAATTGAAAGTCAGTCAGATCCACTGGTTCCTTTGCTCGCCAATTCCACAAGACGCCAGCATTTTGGCTCCAGAGAAAAGCAACGGGATGGTATAGTTTGTGTTTGCGAGTGTGCTGTGAAAGGCCTCAGAGGCTGTGAAGGCAGAAGGACAGGGTGGCTTAGTGGTTTGAGCACCAGAGTGTTGGGGGAGTTTCAAATCCCCACTCAGCCATGAATTTCACCTGTTGACCTTGGCCCAGTCAGACTAAGCTACCCCACAGGACTGATGGGAGAAGAACCACACACCATGTTTTGCTCTGTGGAGAAAAACTGGCATATAAATGCAATTAAGTCAGGAACAAACGGCAGGCCAGCACTAATAATTTTTGAAACAAAAGTTTATTTATCTTTTCCACACTGCAGCCATGCATGTCCCATATTGGAGGTGTCAAATGGCTGCGTACAGTGAGCATCCTTGCTGGGACGAGAACAAGCTGAAACTCTGAGATGCTTAGATTCACTAGATCCCTCTGAAACAAGCAGATTCTGGTTACTCCCTTCACACCTGACCCCTGTTGTGACCAAAGGTGTCTCATCTTACATCCCTGTCCTGCTGCTTGGATCCTCTACTCCTATGCTCTCGAGGTTTGCTTTATATCCACCGAGAGCAGGACTTTTAGTGTGGTGTCACCTGCCAGTTTGGAATGTACTTCAGATTAACATCAGGTAGACATCTGCTTACAACTAAACTCATCACCCAAGCTTTCCTTGATTAAGTCGATCTACTGCTTTGTGGTGTATTTTGTACTTGTTTTTTTAATTGCTGGTTTTTTGTTGTTGACCACCACGGCGTTTCCCCCCTCCCCTTAATTGGTGGAACAGGAGTTTTTGCAAATAAATGATAATGAATGCACATGGAGACAAACCCAGAGAAAAATTCCTAGAAAAGTGTTGGGATAGATCGAAGGGGAGTCTATCGAGTCTCATCATTCGTTCTGATTTGATCATTCCTCATTGTGGAGCCTGTTTTTCAGTTCGGACTTTTTCAGTGCCATCTGCTCAGAAGCAAGATTGCAGCCTCAGAAATACAGGATCGTGTGCTACTGAATCTGGGGCCAAGTTGCTTTCAGATCCATCAACGAGGCTTAGCATTCGGTGAAGCAAAAGTGTCGGGGAACACACAGACAAATGTATCCAGTTTCACAGAAGAAAACGTTTGACGATTTGAAATGCCCAGTTCTCAAAGGCTGCGCCTTCCATTCCACGTGGTGTTTTTGCAAACTCTTTAGGCTCCAAATGGTGCATACATTTCTGTTCTCCCAGTTCGCACCATCCCTAAACACATACACACCGCACGGATTATCTTTCCCCTATGTGCTCAGTCTCCTGCCCAGTGCTCTCCCCCAGGGGGTACTCAATGGTAGGCAGTACAGGTACCTTTGGGGGATTTAAAAATTGTGGCACTTACTGTCACAACTTCATAGTGAGTTTTGCTTTTGTTTCATAAGCAAATGAAAGAGATGGATATGAAAATACGGGGTTTCTTTTTTGCTTTTTTATCATTTCCCCCCCCCCTTAATGTTTTGATGTACTGTTGATGTTTTGTTTTATTGTATTTTCCTTTGTCTTTGAGACTTTGTAGCTGTTCATTGTACATATTTCTTTTTTTCTCTTCTTTTTGTAATACTTAAATTCTAATAAATATGTTTTTTTTTAAAAAGGGGGGGAAACAACTTCATAGTGAGTTTTCTAAAAAAACAAACACTGCGCAGCCATGTGCTCAGAGATGAACCTTGTGGCCTCACGCATATTTAAATCCATCTACGCCCTAACCTTCGCCACCTACACAAATGTTCTCCAGCATTCTTTGCCATCACACAACTCCACCTGTCCTTTATCCCTAGCCAACACACAAACCCATACGCCAGTAGCTCGGTGGTAGCGCAATGGTCGAGGTTCATTCCCCAGTGGGGTCTCTGAGCAGGGCTGCGACGGCCCCATCCCCAAACCCCTGGAAAAGAGTAGCTGTCTAGTTCAGAGAACCCCAAATCGGATGGACCATTGGTCTGGCTCAGCCCAAGGCAGCTTCCTTTGTTCCTTGGCACCAGAAATATCTGCTACACCCACAATCCCCAGCTCTCAACCTCGATCCTTTAGCAAGCGCATGACGAGTTGCCACATTTTTGCATATATGCAAAGCGAGACAACAACATATCTCAGAGTCTCGGAAATACAGGTCTGTGGGCTCAGGGAGATGGGAGCAATGAATCACACATAGGATTGCGAGATGTTGCGCAAAGGCATCTATTTGTGGGCGCATTCCCACACACGGGGCTGTCCCTTCAAAGCACAGTGGCAATGGACAACGTAAAAAGCAAGAGGAGCCCTTGGCTCGTGAGGACAGGCAGGCGGCAAGACAAAATAATACAGCGGTACCTCGGGTTAAGAACTTAATTCATTCTGGAGGTCTGTTCTTAACCTGAAACTGTTCTTAACCTGAGATACCACTTTAGCTAATGGGGCCTCCCACTGTCGCACCGCCGCCGCCGCACGATTTCTGTTCTCATCCTGAAGCAAAGTTCTTAACCCGAGGTATTATTTCCGGGTTAGCGGAATCTGTAACCTGAAGTGTCTGTAACCCAAGGTAACACTGTAATGGAATTAACAAGTAAATAATTGTTTATTTGTTTTGCTTTTTAAGAAAGGGGACACACACAGCCAATGGGTTGTACCAAATGCTGGTCCTATTCAGATTAGACCCACAGAAGTGAAAGGACATGACAAACCTAGATTCATGAATGTCCACAGGTCTCCTCTGAATAGAAGTTGCCTTGGGTCCATATATATTTCCATTTTTATTAAGGGTTGAATGCAGCCAGCATTACTTTAAGTTGTGCAGTTGTTTTTACAGCAGCACGTGGGCATGGCGGATCGGGTCCATGTGGCATGGTGAGTTTAACTCCCCCCCCCCACCCGCAATAGTCCCAATTAAAATCTGTCTGCCCACCCAAATCTACTATTTGCATAGGGAGAGAAGCTGGAATCCCTGTTCAGCCACTGGGTTCATTAGCAGTGATGGGGCAGTTGTTATCATCAGCTTAATTTATTGCCTTCTATAAAAGGCTTGCCCAAGATTAAGTCTGTGGGAAAAGTGGGATTTGAACTCGGGTTGGGGCCAACACTTTTGAGCCACTGAGCTATCTTGTCCCCCACATGATTCTGTACTGGAAGGGAGGCACGAAATCCAAGATGTACACTGTGACAAGCACAGGCCTGGACATGTTTGCTTGCTTCCTGGTGCTGTTGGGAGTTCTAGTTTGGCCCCATCTGGCGGGCCAAAGGTTCCTCGCAACTGCTTTATACAGTCAGAAGAATGATACCAACATAGCAGCCAGTGGGAAATTCTCCCACAACTTTCTCTAACTTGAATACGCTTTGCAGAAATTCATTCATGCAAAGGTTCTTCAGTCTGCCTAATTTTGGAAACAGCTGGCTTGGGTGGATTTCAGAACAAACAAAAAAAGCCCCGACTTTGCCAGATAGGTGCTAAAGCCTTAAAACGCTTAGTTAAAGCTTTCTTTTTTAAAAAAAAGATTTCACCTTTCCAAATGTGAACGTTTTCAAAACTCAGACCCGAAACTTTTTTGCTAAATGTAAAAATGTGTATGTGATTTATTTAGGTCCCTTATCCACGCAGCTAGAAACACACATTGCCAGACACAGATATCCGTGTAGAAATGCACAAATGCATGCCCGCTTAGAACCCATGCATCGCATATGCGCTCCCCTGAACACAACATATTGGAACACTGATACTTAGGCTTACATATGGTGAAATAGATCTGGAAGGGAGTTCAAATCCTGTCTCTGGGTGTGTTGCTTTCTGGGCTTCACTTCCTTATCAATAAAATGGGAAGAAGAGCATCTGCCTCGCAAGGCGGTTATTATGAGAAGTGCATTGCCTCAGGTCCAGCCAACAATGACCCAATAAAAGGCAACAAAGAAATCAGTCACAACTTTGTTTAAACCCCACCTTTTCCTTTCAGCTGGATTTAATCGGGATTCACTGTACACGTGTCGGAGGAATGGGAGGTGGAATAAAGATTTGCAAAGACATAATAATAATAAAGATTTGCAGAGCAGTTTGTAAATGAACAAGTGCTGGATCTGGTGTGTGTGTGTGTGTGTGTAATGAAGTCCTGAAATCAATTTGCAAATGAATGATAGAATCATAAATTTGGAAGGGACACCACGGGTCATCTAGTCCAACCCGCTGCAAAGCAGGAATACGCACCCATACAGGGATCGAACCCATGACCTTCGCTTTATCAGCACCATCCTCTAACCAAGTGAACTAAGTGCTACGTCTGTCATCAAGGTATCCAGGTGTTATAAGAGAATTCACAGGGGACTCTGAAGGACAGGTAGAAACTTTTAATTTAAGGAGGGGGTGTTTCCAACCACCTCAGACTATAATGCCGGCAACGGTTTGTGAAGTGCTTTAAAAACAGATAAAGAATGCTCTGCGCATCATTTAAACAAAAACCCGTAGAATTTGAGTGCACTTCTGCCATTCTGGATGGAATGGGACAGATGGAGGCCGCATGCAGACCCCCCCAAAATCAGGCCCAGCACCCCCCAAACACACTTTTCCATAGGTGAACAGAACAGAACAAACGCAGAACAGATCTGCCTCTCTCCCCACCCCAACGGATGCACTTCTTTATAAGACAGTTAATCCCTCCCACAGTCAAGGGGGGAGATATAGGGAGAGCCACCCTGGGGGTTTTTGGGGGGGGCATCCATCTCCTCTCCAAAGGTGTTATATATATATATGTGTGTGTGAGTGCATGCTCCCAAGAGGCATGTATATGTAAATATGTGTGTGCATGTGTGCTTTGAAAGGGTTGCATTTGTTTTCTCCTCCGCTCCTTTTTTTATAAAAAAAAAATTAAAAGAAGTATGGAGAGATGGAAAGAAAGAAAAGGCAAAGAGAGAAGGGAGTGGGGGGGGAAGAGTCTGTTTTGCCTGCAAGGCAATATTTCTGGAGCCAATCGGAATGCAGTATCCACCCTTCCCTACTCCCTAATTAAAGGGTTTAAGCAAGCTGGCTGGGTTGGATTTCTTACACATTTTCCCTGGAGGAGGGCTGGAACAGCAGCAGCTATTACTGCAGCAATGACTGAGTAAGCCTACTCAGGAGGAGGAGGAAGAAGAGGAGGAGATCTGCCCCAAACCCTACAAGCAAGCCTTGCACACTTTTATTTTTAGGGGTGGGTGGGCTTGGTTTCCTTTTGCCCAACTTGGTGGACCTTTGCAACGGCGGCGTGGACCTTCTCACCATGAGTGGATCCTTTGATAAGAAGATCACCAGTATTTTGACGGACATCTCCAGCTCCCTGAGTTGCCATGTGGCCACCAAGGACTCCCCTACGCTCCCCGAGTCGTCCATCACGGATCTGGGTTACTACAGCACCCCACATAACCAGCACGATTATTATCCCAGCCAAACGTACACCCAGCCGATGAACCATTATGCGTACCACCCCCAATTTAACCTCAATGGGATTGGGGGTGCTGGGACGTACTCCCCGAAATCTGATTACCCCTACAGCACTTCCTACAGGCCGTATGGATCTTTCCGGGATCAGCCATTGCCCAGTCAAGAAACAGGTAAGGAGAATATTTATGTTCCCGGCGAGCGAAGTCAAGGGTATGAGAAGCTCTGTGTATGTGTGTTTGTGTGTGTGTTAGTGACACTATTGAGAAAGGGGAGTTTTAGGGTTCAGAGAGGTTAAGACCTTCCTAGGAAGTGGAATCACTCCCCCCCCCCATTCTCTTGGAAGATATTCTTACTTATGGAAGAGGAGGAAGATATACTTTGGTAATATCTTCTGAGAAAGGTATTACGACTGAACAGGAAAACTGGACACGGGGAACGTCTCCTTTGCTCTGTCACACTAGACAACAAGTACACTTTCTGGAGGGGTCCAGCAGCCCCACTGAATCAGAAACATGAACTTCTAGGATGAGGCTAAATCAGTGCCCTCAATCCACAAACATTTACTTCAGGGCTTGCTGCTGTTAGGCGTTTCTGCATCTCTCAAACCAGATTGCTTGTCCCGTCCATAAAGTTATCCTGCAATATTAAAAGACTGAAACGGGGATTCCAGTTCTGTGATCCCATTCAGAAGCACAACCCTGGCCACTGGCAAGTTAGAGGCGACAACAGCGTAGTAGCCAAGGGGGATCCTGCCCCATCCTGTCCCTCCTTATTCCCTTGCCATTTGCCACATTCGGACTCTGCCATAAAAGATGTAATATGAAGAATTCAGTGCAGGCTTTATTCTGGCATGAAATAGCAAAACCACTGATGGAGGTCTTTGGGTTTTACAACTTTTTTCCCTGGTCAAAGGGGGATTGAGAGCGGTGGTGGACTATCTTCTCTCAGTTCGAGAAAGAGGGGAGAAAAATATCTGAAGGCGGCTTTTCCCTCCCAGATCAATAAAATCTCTTCAGTGTACTTAAGAGGTACAAGTTTAGGAATACCCAACAGTATAACTTCGTAACCCAGTCTACATAAAAAATTATTATGAACTGGTTCGTGACTTTTGATTGTTGTCTGTTCTTATGTAAACTACAAGTGACTTTTACAACAATATCACAATAGCTTCTTTTGTTCTAGTGAGGGTTTGATATTTTGTACACCCCCCCCACTGATTCTGTGACTTTTTGAAGGCAAAAAGAATATTCACCCCCCCACAACATGCACACTTAAAAAATAAACACCACTATTTTGTCCTGTGACCGTCTCTCCCAAGTTTATACATATTTATTTTCTGTGAGTGTACGAACAGGTGTGCAGAATTTGCTGGCCTCTCTCCCCTCCGCTCCAAAACTTTTTATTTGAGATACTTTGCAACTTATGATTGGAGGAGGAGAGATGTTTGATTTGGTATCACCGACTAAAACGTAGGAAATAAAGTGGAAAGCTTAAAAAGCAAAAGATGCCAGCAAGAAGGCAATATGTTCCTTTTATTAAAAATAAAAATAAAAGCTCCATGGAAAATAGTAGTTCTTGCTTCCAAGTACATGGGTTTAGGATGGAGGTGTGTAAAGGTGAGAAAAGTCTTTCTCTGTCAACAAAACTGAGCGTGCCGATTTTCTAAGTGAAGCAAGTTAGAGATGCTGGCTGGCCATTTGAGGCCTAATTCACGCCCTCACTCCCCACAAATATTTCAGGAAGGGAACATGGGGGCTGTGTGGTTCCGACTGTCCCCACGTAACCGGACAATGCTTCCTGCCAGGGAGAAAAAATATCCATGGATACACGAGTGAGACTGAGAAATGGAGACAGTTTTAGAAAGGCAAACTGGGAAGGACATGGAGGAGGAGGAGGAGGCAGGTTTTGCGAGCCAGGAGGTTTGAAGCAGAGCAAAGTCCAGCCATGTACAGCCCTGGAAATGCTAAAAACATCAGGTGAAAAAGTGAAGAAACTGAGACTAGAGCAGAGGGAGAAAGGGAAATCTGAATACAGAAACCCAGGCAGCGATCAAATCACCAGAGTCGAGCCGAGCGAAGGAAAAATTGAAAACGAGAAAAATGTGGGGCAAGGGAAGAGAAAGAAAAGTGCTAAAACCACGGGAAGTTCGGTTATTTTCTGAAATCTTATCAGTGGAATCTCCACTGAATAGGATGGTACAGACTCCCAGAATACTGGGCAGGAGAAGGGTCTTTTCCAATATTTGTGGGTAAAGTTGATTCTGTCTCAAGACAATAAAGCAACAGTTGGCTCGAAGCAACCTCTGCGGTACAGACTCCAGAGAGGTGAATTGACTGGTTCAACCCAAGTGTACAATATGCCGTACCCAATGCCAGACCTGCTCAGAGTAAACCCATTGAAATGAATTGACAGGGCGAAATTGGAATGCATGATTCCTATGGGTCGACTTTGAGTGAAACTCAGGTTGGATGCAACCCTTGTATCTTTGCTTCCCATAGCATGCTCCAGATACCCCATTTAAACCAGACATCGTTTCCCGGATCTAGACCTAAAATATGGAGTTCATGAAGCATTGTTGACTGAGAGATGGGTAGGGTTGGGGGGAATGGATGATGGAGGTACCATGCCTATGGTGTCATTATATGTATCTGGCCACATAGGGTTGTGTGATGGGTCTGATGGGACATCAGAGATTGGTTTTCTAATTTTTATGTTTTCTGCACCCCTGGGAACCAGTGGAGGGGAGTTAGATGTTTTCTTGGTGTGCAGAAGTCGGGCGGGTTTGGGGGGGCAAATTAAGAGTTTTGGGGAGCAGCCCAGCAAAATAAAACAGTCGCCAGAGGAGATCACAGTTAATCTTCCCTTCTGTTGAGCCGCCATTCTCAAAGGGCTAATCTTTGCCGTCCTAGAGAAATGCACGTTGTTCTCTGCAGCCAGGCTTTCATTCATTCTCTTTTCCAGCAGAGACCGAGAACTTGGACCCTTCTGCGGAAAGGCAGCTTGCCGCTCCAAATGTATAAAAAGCAAACTCCTTTCCCGCAACTCCTTTCCCAGTTCCGATCCAGCAACTCGCTGTGGTTTTATTTATTTTTGTGCTCTGATGTACTTCTTCCTCTGCCTTTCCTCCCTCTGCCCCTTTCTGCAGTCTCAGTGAAGGAAGAACCCGAGCCAGAAGTGCGGATGGTCAACGGGAAGCCCAAAAAGATCCGAAAGCCGCGCACGATCTACTCGAGTTACCAGCTGGCTGCCTTGCAGAGGAGATTCCAAAAGGCGCAGTACCTGGCGCTGCCAGAGAGGGCAGAGTTGGCCGCGCAGCTTGGACTGACCCAGACTCAGGTAGAAACAAGCACACATTGGAAATAAGAACATCCTGGTCTGTTTAGCTTTCCGATTCTGTTTAGGGAAACGTGAGCGTGAGAGGGACATGTGCGTGGAACTCCAGCAAAATCTCAGGAAGTTGCTGGATTTAAGTGGCCCTAGATGGTTGGGAGATCCCCAGCAGGAGTTTCACAGCTCTGGAATAAAATAGCTTAGGACAGTAAGAGAAAAGTAGTTTCAGGTGTTTGGATGTTTGAGCTTTCTTCTCGATTTCCCAATTGCTTTGGGACTTCCAGCTGTTGCAATCCCAATCCATTACTACAAAAGTAGGAGTCCTGCAGCTGAAAATCTGATGATACGTGTCAAATCCTTATGTGAAATTCAGCCCCCCGGCTGTATTTTCCTTCATCCCCTCCTCTAGGCACTGCATGCAAGTCCCCCCCCCCCCAATCTGCCGCTTTGACCTCATTTTCCTCAGCTCCTCCAGCTCCTACCCATTTGTGAGGGTGTTTTGTTTTGGGGTGTGTGTGTGTTTTTTAACCCACACAGCCAATATTTCACTTCTCTCTCTCGGCAAGCTGTGCGGAATGCCAGCATTCCACACGACCAGCCTTTTCAGCCTCTGCAGTTAGAATGTTTTTGCGCATTCCGTGGCATCACAGCAAAAAGTTTTGGGATGGAGGGGATCGCAGAGAAGAGGGGTCTGGGTTTTTATGCCGCTGCACAAGGCGACATGTGTTGGTACCTCTTTGATGAGAGCAGTAGCTCTGATAACATAGGAATCATGTGTTGGCATCGGCTTAGACGATATTGACAGGTTTGGAGCAATGGGCCGCAGCACGGAAGGGAAAGAGTCAAGTCTCCATCGCTCCTCTGCTGTCTCAGGCCTACTCATTCGTCTCTGGCTGGGGCTCAGTGATCCAGAGCGGAATGCTGACTGCCCTGAGAGGCGGCTGCGGCAGGAAACACGTAGGTGTGGCGATGCAACTCCTGTGTTTTGGCAGAGTCCCTTTCTTCCTCCTGAGGCCAAGGGAGGCTCAGCTGAGAGGTGCTGATGGGTAACTGCGAGGAGGAAGTTGGCCAAGTTGGGAAAACAACTCCTTGGTAGCCTCTGGAGGAGGTGTGGGGAACTTGTGGCACTTTGGGTGTTGCTGGACTCGCAGGTCCCAGCAGCCCTAGCCAGCACAACCAATGGGCAGGGGTGATGGGGCTTGTAGTTCCGAAACATCCGGAAAGCCACAGATCCCCCACATCGGCTGAACACAAGCAGCTGGTAGACCAACTAGCGACTGCATATCGGGGTTGACAGCTGTTGGACGGCAGAAGGCGCCATGTCCCAAGTAGGATGGATGGCTTGCATGTGTCCTTTGCGTACTGTTGTTTAAGACACAAAATATTTGCCTCTCATGCTCCTCCACACAAACAGCATATCCTCCAATATTTCTCTGATGGAAATAGGGATGTCTTATTCCAAACCCTCCAACTTTTCTCCAATGAAAATAGGGATGCCTTATTCCATACCCTCTGACATTTCTCCAGTGAAAATAGGGACATCTTATTCCATACCCTCTGACGTTTCTCCGATAGAAATAGGGACGTCTTATTCCATACCCTCCGACATGTCTCTTATGAAAATAGGGAGTCTTATTCCATACCCTCCAACTTTTCTCTGATGAAAATAGGGGCATCTTATTCCATACCCTCCAACATTTCTCCGATGGAAATAGAGACGTTCTAAGGGGAAAGCGGAACATTCTGGGATCAAATCAGAAACCGGGACGGCTTTTGAAAATCCGGGACTGTCCCTGGAAAATGGGGACATTTGGAGGGTCTGATCAGACTCGTAAGCTGCCTCGTTGTTATCCCCATTTTACAGGATTGAGGGAGGAGGGAGCTAAGAAAGAGCAACTCCCACAAGGCTGCTCCAAGTGCGACTGAGCTGAGGATGGATCTCCCAGAATCTCAGCCCACCAAACTATCTAGTAGTAGGTCACGGGAACAGCTGGGCAGATCTTATTCAAGGCAAACTCTCCTTGGGTAACAAAAAAACTGAAAGAAAGGAAGGGAGAAATGGTGGCTACATTATATTGCAGCATCTGATTTCCTCCGTTTGAGCTATGTCCCCCCCCCTTTTTTTTTTACTGCCCCTCTGCATAATTACTTTGGCCCTAGCAAAACCTTTCGTTGTGGGTCAGGCTGCACGGCTGGAGCCTTGGGCAGCAATCCTGACCTCACTTACTCCTGAGTAGACATCCTTAGGATTGCACTCTTAACCTGGGAATCAGTCCCATCGAATCCAGCAGGACTTAACTTAACATGTATAGGATCAGGCTGTGAATATTTCTCATTTTCTTGGATTTTTACCCATACGGTTTAAAGCACTGGGAAGGTGTGTGTACCTGTATCTCATTTTTTTTAGACTGCCGATAACCATCTGTTTCCTTGGGCAAATGGTGGTTGCAGCTTTCAAGGGGGAGGGAGGACAAAAAGGGGGGGGAGACTTTTGAAACGTCTAAACCAGATGAAAAAAGCCCAACGCTAACTGGTTTCAATCCTACACATGCTTACCGGGGAGGAAAGGGCATTTGAAGTCGGCCCACAGTGGCGTAGCGTGGGGGGTGCAGGGGGGGCTGGCCGCACTGGGCACAACATCTGGGGTTAGGGTTAGGGGGTGCAAATCCACAGGTTAGGGGGCGCATATCCATGGGTTAGGGGGCGCAAATTACTTGCCTTGCCCCGGGCGCTGACAACCTACGCTACGCCACTGTCGGCCCAGGCTTTTCTTAGAAGACCTGTGTAGGGTTGCTCTGTAAGTCCCACTGAACAGAGGGAGACTTCCTTCAAAAGGAATTGTACTGTCAGTTGAAATCTCAGCTAAGAGTCATCTGTGGAGGACCAAAGCAGAGATCACATTTCCTGCAGTGTTAATTGCAGCAGTGTGTGTGTGTGTGTCTCAAATCAAATACAGAAACTTTATGATACCTCTGTCTTTTGTTTTTGGCAGTGGAACGGGGATAGTATTTTGATCAGGAAAATAGTGCTCTCGAAAGACTTAACCTCCCGCGCTGTGCCATAATTTCAGTTCTAATCGGCGAAGGGCTCATTGCTTGCTATAAAGATTTTCTTTTAAATGTAGACAATCCTATATCCGGTTCCCCAAGTGATATCTGAGTTGTCTGGGCAGGGCTATCCCCGTCCTCCGATGCTTCTGGATGAATTTGGCAAGTTTCCTGAGCAACGGAAGCTTCTCCGCCTGTCTTTGCTTTTTGGAGGCCAAAAAGTCTCTGGGTGCTTCCAGAAGCTTGCTATTTTTGGGTGGGATTCAATCACAAGCACCAGCCGGTTTAGGTTGCACAATTATAACTGACTGGGAAGTCTTGTGCAACAAGCCTGCCCCCCCTCCCTAAATTGGACTCTTTGCGATACGCGATGGGAAATTGTGCTGCAAAGTGTGGGGTAACATTTGCTTTGCTTTGATGCAGCAGCATCTGACCTCCCTGCAAGCGAATCAGCATGAATCTGCAATAAAATAAATCTGCTTTTTAAGACAGCTATGGCAAGTAGCGGGGTTAGGCCATCTGTCTCTTAGGCATGACAGGAGACCAGGTTGTACCATCTAAAGGACTTTTGACTTCTTAGCCTTTAATGTGACTTTTAAGGAGCCTGGATGGGAACAGTAATGGAGAGTTGGTAAGGATACTATGGGGTTAGACTTAAATAGTGTTTGGGTTCCTTCTGATACCATGATGCAGAATACTGAATAAAGCAAGATTGGCAAGTACTGCTTCACAACATTTGGGAGATGAAAGCAGTGCAGGGACATGTTTGCCTAGATGTCAAGGTTTAGCTGTACAATTCTGGCTTCTTGTTCGATTTTCCCAATATAAAACTCAACAGAAAGGTTTTAAGTTGAGCCAAGGCTCACTGGAACCTGTTGTCATTAGGACCAGACTTCCTTTAAGCATGTGCGGAGTGCCTTCCTTTCACCACTCACTTTCCCACTAGCGTCTCTTCATATACCTGGCAGGGGTTTCGTGTCAGAGTTCTGGATTCGAACTCTGCCCGTGAAATTAATTGCTGTCTGGAAATCAGAAACAGGCCTGGTGGCATTTGGCCGCATCGAAACCTAAGTTAAAACCCCAAAGCTGGAAGATTGCCTAAACTTAGCTCTCTGGCCTTATCTGGTAGGCATTTTATTGCAAGTAAAACTCAGTCGGTTATTCCTGTGAAACGTAACCATGCAAATCTACATAAGAAGGATGTTTCGCTGTGTTCAGTGGGCCTCACTCCCAGCCAGTAAAGGCCCATCCATTCCTCAGCTTAGTGTGGATTGCAAAGCCCGCCTAAACCCATTGAGCTCAATGGGTCTTATTTCTGAGTAAGCAATATAGCTGGGTGCCCAGATGTAAAAAAGGGGAGCAGGGCTCCTGCGCCTTTAATTGTTGTGCAGAAGAGGGAATTTCAGCAGGTGTAGCTTGGTATGCAAAATCCAGCTGCTGAAATTCCTCCTTCAACGCCACTATTAAAAATGCAGGGGTTGCATCATGATGTACAGTGTGCAGATAACCACAGACCTGCTTTCAGGTAAACACTTAGGAGTGAGCCTTTGTATTGTTTAGAAGATGGATGGATTGCCTGCCATTTAAAGCACATGGAGATAAAAGTTTTACGTATTGCAAAGTTGCAGAACTGCCCACAGAAGGCTCATATCATTGTTCAGCTTTCGCTCTCTCGCTCTCTCATATATATATATATATATATATATATATATATATATATATATTCTATAGCAAACTGCCTGGAAACTTTGCTAGGCCCTCTCCAGTAGGACGTCCGATGCCAGAAGCAATTTGACCCAATTACTCCAGCTGCAATTTGGGGAGGCAGAGGCATGAGGACATAATAGCAGTCATGCAACTTCCGCTGTTTACGCCAAGCTCTGGCTGGAAGGCGGTGGCTATCGAGGCAAGGAGGAGCAGGGTGACTTGAAGAGTCGCTGACCTCTTATCTGGTGCAACCACAGAGATGGGTTTGGAGCAGTCCTTCTCATCTCCCGCGCCAATCAAGGCTCAGAATCGGAATCCTTCCAAGCCCAGGGTTCCGTTTCGGAACTTGTACAGTAAAGATCAGGCACAGGCAAACTCTGGCCCTCCAGATGTTTCGGAACTACAATTCCCATCACCCTTAGCTAACAGGACCAGTGGTCAGGGATGATGGGAATTGTAGTCTCAAAACAACTGGAGGGCCAGAGTTTGCGTATGCCTGGTAAAAGATAAAGGCATGGCGTCACAGAATTGTGCAGAAGCCTCATGGCCTATCTCAGGGGTAGCCAACTCCCAAGAGACTGTGATCTACATACAGAATTAAAATCTGGCAGTGATCTACCCCCCTTTTTGGGGGGGTTCAGGTCAAAGTTGTTGAGCTTTTTTATGGAGGAGCCCTGTTTTTTTAAGGGTTTGGGGGGGAAAAGAAGAACCAACAAATCGCTGGGGAAACAAATAGCCTCACTTAGTAAACTCCATCTTCCGTTCTGCAGATCGTGCAACAATGGAGGACAGGGCGAGGGGGTGGGGCAGGGTTTGATTTTACCACCGCTAAGGAAAGGGACCCAGCGATCAACCGTGATCTACCAAAACCTCCCAGGATCACGATCGACCTGTTGGACACCCCTGGTCTATCTGATCCAGCTCCCTGCTTGGTGATGTATATCGCCTGCTCAGATCCCCATTGATGGCTTTCTAAAAAGCCTCTGCGAAAAGATCTCCAGTGGAAGACACCAAACATTTGAAGCTTCCCCCAAAGAATTGTAGCTCAGCAAGGGGTAAACTACAGTTCCCATGATTCTTTTTTTTTGGGGGGGTGCTTTGTTGAAGACGTGTGGTTGCTCACAAATGCTCTCACATGCAATTGGAGATTGCGCTCAGCTCCTCTTCCCAGCATAACCTGCTTCTCAAAGGTTTTCCCTGGGTGGTGATGGAAAGGACACAATCCAGCTACCCTTGAAAAGCATCCGCAAGACCAGTTTACCCATTCTTACAATTAGCTGTGCTAAAATAGCTCAGCAAAAAGCAAAGATTCAAAGGATTCTTCACCTCATAAAACCTTACGTGGGCAGGATCCCACCCCTCACCCCCCATTACACATACAGATGGTTCCCTAGGATTGAAAGCAAGTATTTATTTTGTGGGAGAGACGAGCTTGGCTGAGTTGAAATTGAATTTAAGCAGGTGAAGTTTTTGTTTTATTTTACTACAGGATCTAAAATCTTGAGACTGAAAAATGTTAGGGACATAGTGTTAATTTGTCTTCTTCAACAGGATAAACTTCCTTGAGGAAGAAGAAGTGTAATTGGAACAACATGTATAATTAGAAATGTGGTATAAAAAAAAATTTAAAATTGTGAGAATAGTATAAACCAGAGGTGGTTCACCAGATGTTGTCGAGCTACAACTCACATCATGCCAAAGTCCTGGTCAGGCCAGCTGGGGCTGATGGGTACTGGAGTCCAACAACATCTTCAGGGTAATAATTTCCCCACCCTTGATTGATATACAATATATAAATCAGATTTGTGTTTGGCTTTATGATGATTTTAAAAATTCTCTGTATGGTTTAAGCAGAGATTGGATGGCCGTCTGTCATGGATGCTTTAGTGGAGATCCCTGCGTTGCAGGGCGTTGGACAAGATGCCTTGATTTATTTTAATCTACACTGCTTTACCTTTACCTAAGCGGTATATAAAGGCCTTAAATAAGTAAATAAAAATATTCTCCCAACTCCATCCCTTTTGAGTGCATTACCAGTTACAGCTGCTGTTCCACACCCTAGCCCTGACATTTCGACTCTTAAGATCTTAGTTCCTTCAAAATCTTTTTTTTTTTTAAAGAAAACTTCCGTCTTTAAATTCACGAGCATCAATGCCGAATTCCTGCAAGTCTCCTCCGGCCGGCCATCTTGGTTTCCTCTGCTTCATCCCTCCCACCTTCGGACACCAAGCCTTGAATGTTTATTTCCTCCTCACTTAGACTATCCCTGTTAAGCAGGTCAGTCAGGGAGAAGAAGCGAAGATGGAACGCAAGGTTGGCCAAGCACTTTGATGACAGCAAAGCTTCTCCCTCTGCTCCCTCTCTTCTTAATTGCCACGGTCTAAATAAGGCAGCAAGCTGGCGTGCTTCTGGGCTGCCTGATACCGCCAAGAAAGATGCGGCGATGGAGCACGCTCATGGCCACCTGAGAACGCTCAGCAAAATGTTCTCAGGGCACATGCTGTGGGTGGGGTGACCCTGACACAGCCTCATGGTGGTCAGGTGACTCCCCAGGGTCACACATTGATTAGTGACCCCCTTCCCCCCCTAATTTGGTGCAACGTAGCACTTGGCTCACTCCCCTGAGTCGCCTGGAGCTTTTTGCCATGTGATCACCGAGACAGGAATTTCCCCCAAGGTCCTGTTGGCTGGGCTGGTGTTTATTTGTCTCCTGCAGGAGGGTGCTTGGCTTGGCTTGCTTGCCTGAGTCATTTGAAACTCCTTGCTTAGAGTGTACCTGTTGTTTGCTCAAGAGACACACTGGGTGGCCGGATTGGGATGAGCTTGGAGGCATGTACAAGGTTCCTTGCCGTTCCATGATCGTAAAATATTCCACGTCATTACTAAGGCTGCATGTGCACATTTAAATAACATCACCCCCACAAGAATCCTTGGAACTGCAGTTAAGGGGGCTGATAAACTACAGTTCCCATTATTCTTTAGGGCAGGGGTGCCCAAACTTTTTAAAAGGAGGGCCAGATTTGATGAAGCGAACATGCGTAGGAGCCGACTGAAGGTTTTAGGATTGACTTTTTTGAGCTTTTTAAAGGATTTGACCCCAATAAATAAGGCCCACAAGGCGGACTTTGGACATGCCTGCTTTAGGGGGTTGGAAATGTGCTTTAAATATACGGTGTGTATAGGTCAGGGGGACCTGTGGCCCTCCAGTTGTTGTTGGACTAGCTCAGTTGGCTACAGCGTGGTGCAGATAACGCCAAGGTTGCAGGTTCGATCCCTGTATTCCTACACCACAAGGGGTTGGACCAGATCAATCATTCAGTTTTATTGTTTGTAGCCAATACAGTCAAACCTCGGTTTTCAATCGTCTCCATTGCCAAACATTTCGGCTCCCAGACGTCAAAAACCCAGAAGTAAGTGTTATGTTTTTTTGGAAGCCGAATGTCCGATGCGGCAGACAAGCAGCTTCCGATTGGCTCTTCCAATTTTAAGAGCCAATCAGAAGCTTTGCCTTAGAAATCAAACGTTTTTGATGTTGAATGTCCGGAATGGATTACGTTCGACTTCCGAGGTACCACTGTGCAATAGGAGCACAAATGACACAGCTGCAAAACAGAAAAACCTTGGACCAGATGAGCCTCAGGGTCTCTCAAACTCTATGGCACTATAATCCTATAACTCCTATTGTTTATTTCATTTAATTTCATGAAATTTATACACTGCTTCCTGCTAAAAAGCATCAAAGTGGTTTCCGAAAAGGTCAAACAGTAAAATTGAGGGGGGGGACACAACCCTACTTTAAAGCATTCAAAAGTTAAAATACAAAAACAGATTAAAATTACCCCAACTTTCTAAGCATCTGGGTAGACACGTTTAAACAAAAATGTCTTTATGAATGACTTTATGAATGAAAAGATGATAGTGAAGGCACTTGCTTAATGTCAACAGGTAGGGAGTTCCAAAGTTCACCTGGGATGGGAATTGGAGTCTATTGGCATCTGGAGGGCTGGAGGTTCACCCTGTAATAGATATCTCACCAAATGAGCTCTGTAGCTGAAAGCCCAGGATCCCTTCCCCAAAATGAATGCATCCGTTCTTGTTTTGCTCGAGATGTCACTAGGATTTATAGGTTGGGTGTTTCTGACCTCCTTACGAGGCTGAACAGTGTTTGTTGTCCAAAAGTGTGCAGAGATTGGGAGAGGACCTGATGGGTGTGCTTGATCGTTTTAGGCAGCTTTTCAGAGCTAAGATGCTCTGAAATGAAGAAGGTGCCATCATCGATAGATTCACAGTGCTTCCAGACAGGAGGCTTAATTTGCAAATGGGACACTGAGATAACAGGTCTTTGGCAACAATCTTCTTCTTCTTCTTCTTCTTCTTCTTCTTCTTCTTCTTCTTCTTCTTCTACTACTACTACTACTACTACTTTTAAAAACTTGAATGGATTTTCCCCCAAAGAGCAAATACAGGCTGGCATTTTGATGCTAATGATGTTGACTGGACCCTGCAAAAATAAAAAAAATTCACACACGAGGAGCACCCGTCCTAAACACAACTGTTCTGAACTGTTTTTAGTGGGACCTCTTCAAAGGCTTGATTTTCTCTCTCTCTCTCTCTCTCTCTCACACACACACACACATACCAGCCACAATTGATTTTTCTTCAGACATGAGGGGGAGCTGTTTCTTTAATCTTGGTGGATTTTGGAAATGTCTCTTTGGATTGGGAAATCGAGCTGATCTGTCAGGCAGCCACGCCATAAAGGATACGGCTGCCCCCGCAAGAATTCTGGGGACTGTAGTTTACTTCGCACAGAGCTGTAGCACCCTTGTCAAACTACAGTTCCCAGGATTCCTTTAGGGGAAACAGTGTTATGTTGTAGACATGACCCTGGCGCTTTTCTTTCCACATCTCCTTTTCTCCGAAAAGAGCGTAGCGATTTCTTTCTCACTTTGCTCCTTCCTTGTCAGTCCTGGACCACTAACAGTTCAGTCCTAGACATCTGCAGTCAGATGGAAGTCCCAAAATTACTTCCCACTGTATATAGGACTGCAGCCTACTTTGGAATACTGTTAAGGGGTCACGATCTGCAGTAGTGCCCTTGCTTCTCATTCATTTCAGCAGAGCTCGCAGGGAGAATGTGCTGGTGGATGGGGCCCTTTGGCCTTTGGAAAGGGCCTTTCCCATTGTGTGTGTGTTCCTTAATTACAGCCGGCTTGCACAGACTCTAATACGTAATTTCCCCTTGCCCTCTAATGCAAGCACACGCTGTGAGAACTTTGGCTGACTTCAGGTAACGTGCTCAGTCCTTCGTGACCTTGCAATCTATCCATTCACGAATTAATTAATTGACAGGCAACAAATACCAAAGGCTGCAATTTGGAAGACTGGAAGATGACTTTGTTCATAGGAACCCGTTGCCAGGTTTGCAGCATCAGTCACCACCTTGGGGGAGAAATCTCCCTCCCTCCTCCCGCCCACAAATATGGCTATTTCCCAACCAGGCACAAAGGAGTCCTAATCTTTCCTCCTTCCTTGTTTTGACTCCCGGGAGTTTCTCTCCCTCTCTAGTCTTTCCTCCCTTGCCTCTTCCTTCCCCACCTACCACCCACTTTCTTTCGCTGCTCCTCGGCTCCTTCTCCAAAGTGGGGCGCGTGTGAAGTCATCACCGCAGCCCTCAGAGCACTATCGGAAAGGCTCCAAGCCAGCTAGGCTGCCCTCCCAGCCCTGCCCTAAGTTTCGTCACCTCAGTCCTCCCAGCCCAAGAGGACTTGTAAAAAAAAGTTCTGAAAGAGCTTGTCATCAAGACTTCTCGAAAGATCAGTTTTGGGGGGAAAGGGCGATTGTTTTGGAAAAACGGGTAGATGTGGCACCTCTTCTAGGGAGTGTGACATGGGGGGTGGGGAAGTTTTGGGAAAATATATTTATTATTTCATTTTACCTTGAGTCCAAGGAGTCTAGACTACAGTTAAAGCAGGAATGGGGAGCCTGTGGCCTTGCAAAATGTTTTTAGAGGCCAAGTCCCATCATCCTTGAACATTGACCATTCTGGCTGGGACCGAGTTGAGAACCCAACAACAATTGGATGGCCACAGATTCCCCCACTCCTACTTGAAAGAGGGGCATTTTCCCCTCGCTTCGTCTGAACTCTTTGACCATGTGTGGAATTTATGCATTCTGCCTTCGTCTCAACCAGGCACTTCTGCCTGAGGACGGCTTCCTCTTGGAAACAATTTATTTCTTTGGAAACAGAAGGAGAGGTGTACATTCTCGGAAGTCCCATCATGATTCCAGAGATGTCTTTTGCTGTGGTAACTCAAAGCATGAACCATACACAAGTTCAGAGGTGCAAATGTTGTTTCTCCATGTCTTCCCAGGCTGAGATTAGGCTGGAAAAGAAATGCGATGACTGAAAGCTGACAAGCTTTGGCTCGGGTTAAATCCTGGCTCATTGTGATGGAGCAACTCTGTAGAACGCCGAAGTCCCAGCTCTTCTGAGTTCTAGGCAACAGTGGTCTCTGGGTGTGCGGGTCTCTGCCTGGTACAGCGTGGAGCTCTTAGAAGCACTAGCAGTTTGTAGAGCTACAACCCAATTCCAAAATTCTATATTAAGTACACCAAGTGGGTCTTTCCAGTCCTTCTTTTCCCTCTGACATCTATTCTACACACCACTCAAAAAGAACTTCCCCTCGATTGATGGGAGCTTCCATGATCATTTCTAGAACTGCAGTTGGGAAAATAAGAGGCATAGGCCACCTCTTGCCTCCTGTGCATGAAATTGGGGCCATGGATTGGGGCCATGCCACTGAATGTGTATTTTAGATGTTGGTACATTGTCTTGGTTGAGATCCACCTCCTCTTTGGTGTTCTAAGGTTGACATGATCTGGGATAAGTGAGCACTCAACATAGGAAGATGCATTATAACAAAACCAGACCACTGATCCATCTACCGCAGTATTGCCCACACTGACTGGCAGCGTCTCTCCAGGGTTTCAGGAAAAGGTATTTCCCAACCCAAACTTGAGAAACCAGGGGTTGAACCTGGAACATGCAAAGCATGTGCTCCACCACATGGACCAAGAACGAGTGGTGACAACTCTCTCCATTCAGGAGTCCATGGTAGGGATGTCTTCTGCCCGGACACTGAGGTCCAGCGCTGAGGGCCTTCTGGCGGTTCCCTCACTGCGAGAAGCCAAGTTACAGGGAACCAGGCAGAGGGCCTTCTCGGTAGTGGCACCAGCCCTGTGGAACGCCCTCCCATCAGATGTCAAAGAGAACAACAACTACCAGACTTTTAGAAGACATCTGAAGGCAGCCCTGTTTAGGGAAGCTTTTAATGTTTGATGCATTACTGTATTTTAATATTTTGTTGGAAGCCGCCCAGAGTGGCTGGGGAAGCCCAGCCATATGGGCGGGGTATAAATAAATTATTATTATTATTATTATTATTATTATTATTATTATTATTATTATTATTATTTCCACCCCATACCCTGATTTCAGAACACAGACTGCCACAGATGAAGCTCTCAGTCCTACCACACAGCTGTGAAACCTTTTCTCTGTTTTTTCATTTTTCATTCTCTCTTTATTCTCAGGTGAAAATCTGGTTCCAGAACCGAAGGTCCAAGTTCAAGAAGTTGTACAAGAACGGAGAGGTCCCCTTGGAACACAGCCCCAATAACAGTGACTCCATGGCTTGCAATTCTCCGCCATCTCCCACCCTCTGGGACAGTAACAGCCACAACAACAACAACAACAACACCAACAACAACAACCCAGCCGGCCGGAGCCAGCTCCCGCAGCCACTCTCCTACAACTCCCCACCAAGCTACCTGGAGGAACACAGCCCCTGGTACCATCATCAGAACCTGAGCGGGCCTCACTTACAGCAAGGACCTCCTCCCACTCCTGGCTCTATGCATCACCCATCTCCAGGGCCTCCTCCCAATCCTGGAGCGGTATATTAACCTCCTTTGCCTCCTTGATGAAACCAGTGGAGCAGGAAAAAAGGAATGAAGGAGAGAGAGGAGGGAGACGGGGAGAAACAGACAGACAGCGACAAGTCAAAACTCTTTGATGTGTTTTGCAGGACATGTACACATTCCATCCCATCTCAGGAACAACTGAGCTGCAGTAAAGGCTAAGACTTTTGAGAGACCATCTAAAAACAAGGGAAAGGGAAAGGTGGGCGGGAGGGAGGGAGAAAAGCTCATAGCCCAAATTGGTTTCACCCGCCCTACGTGACCAACCTCCTCAACTTCCTGCGTGGTTTATCTGTAGGCAGTTCTCCATCATCATCATCACCACCACTGTCACCACCAGCTTCAGTCAGAAGGCTGTCTGCTTGGTTGGAGAGAAGCCCAGCGTCACACACAGCACCACCCCAGCTTCCCGAGAAGAAAGTATACAACTGGTTTTCTTTACCTTCCTCTTGTTTTGTTGATTCTGTGTTGTTTGCTCACTTTCCCAAGCAAAGTGATTCAGAGAGGGATCTCCTTGGAGAGCTCTGAAAGATCTGGCAAGGTTTCAAAGTCCAATCGGTGTCATTAATGACAGGAGCAGGATTTCTGTTGTTACTCGTCCATTCATTTGGGGAATGGGGGCAGTCTAACAAACCCCCCTCCTCTATTCCTACATGACCTCCCAGAAATAATATCCAGCTAGAATTTTATTTATTTATTTAAGGAACATTTAGGAGATGGTGGGGGCAAGTAAACATTGTCACAGCTATAAAAACACACACACACACACATAATAAATTTAGGATGAAAGCCAATTCCTTAAAAATACGCATGACTGTTTTACAAAACTGGGCAGGCATATAGCAGGTGTGGGGAACCTCTGGCCCTCCAGGTGTTGCTGAACTACAACTCCCATCATCCCTGGGCACTGATCATGCTTGCTGGGACTGATGGGAACTGTAGTTCAGCAACATCCGAAAGGTCAAAGGTTCCCCCTCCTGGTGAGCAGTGTTAACATAGTGCTGGAGAGCTTGTGGTCAAAGAGAACAGGGGGAAAGTTCAGAGAGCTGTGATGGAAAGGACCAATTCTGATCTCACTAGTGGCTATTTCAGGTTTACTCCAGGAGCCCTCTGGATTAGGAAAGCCAAACAGGTGGGCTTAGACCTAGTTCTTCAACTGGGAATAAACTGAGGATAAAAACCCCTATGCAGGAAGAAAAGTTCTGATCCCAGGAACATTAGTCCAGGTTTAATATGGACCAATATGGAGCTGGAAGGGACCTCAAGAGTCATCTATCTAGTCCACAATGCAGGAATCTTTTTCCCATTGTAGGGCTCAAACTCATGACCCTGAGATTAAGAGTCTCATGCTCTAACCAACTGAGCTATCCCCTGACAGAACTATTCGCCATGGGGTGTGTGTGAAAGATTCTGATCTCCTTTATGACACTGCCCATCTGCGCTACCTCTTTTTTGAACTAAAGTTACTCAAGAGGGTGTTCAGATTACACAGGACTGGAAGGACAAATGTTTGGGTCCTTGTTTTACACCAGTCGGTGTTGTGGAGTGGCATGGTGGCTGGGAGGAAGGCATGGGGAGAGGGAACCTGGCCCAAATTATCGTGGGTTATTCCATGTTTACATCAGGTTAGGAGATCGGCTGTTTTGACAGAGCAATATGTCTTGTATTGGGAAAGTCCCATGGTTGAATCCTGGCACCTCCAGCTAGTGTTGGGAATCTCCCCAGTCTGAAACTCTGTTTCATGGTTATGGGGAACTAGTGGTCCTCTCGATGTTGGTTGTGCTAACTGGGGTTGATGGGAGTCAAAGACAACAGCATCTTGGTGGACCATAAGTTCTACATCTCTGTTAAGGAGCAAACTGAGTCAGACAGATCAATGGTATAAAACTCAGTACAAAACAGCTTCTGAGTTCCTTTCAGGCTATCATAAAAATGTCCAGTTTTTTTGAGACTTTCCCCCAAAAAGTTTGATAACTTTCTTTCGGCAATATCCCCCCAAATCTCAACTTTCCCAAAACTTTTTGTTTCTTGAAATATGGCAACCCATATAGTTCTGCACCCACTTTCATAGGAGTCGATTTCTACTGAACTCATGTCTTTTGTTTTCTTTTGGTAGATCTGTTTATTATTGTGTTCCAAGGGACCAGATTCTTGTTTCCCCTTCAGCCAAATAAAACAAACCAAAATCCCAGAAAAGAAAGAGAAATCTTAACCCTTTTAGAGATGCTTCAGAATTACCCCAAGAATTAAAATATTTGGCTTGGGAATTTATATCCCTTGACCTTCACATTAGGGTTTGTAAGGGGTTGGATGGCGGATAAATGTTTATTTTAAAAATTGAGGGAGATATTTAAAATACTTTGGGAATAATTTAAGTTATTGTTATTTTTGAAAAAGAAAGTGAAAATTTGTCTTAAGTGTTGCTCTACTTGCATCATGTTAAGCTATTGTCAGAGAGGAAAGCTTATTTTTTAAAGAAGAAGAAAAAACAAGTCCACCTTGGATTTTTTTTTAAAAAAATAAAGCTGGGGGGAGGTGTTATTTTTTAAACAAAGAGCTGCAATTTTAATAAGCATTCTCTAATGTTGTACAGTGTCAAGGTTGCTATTTATGTTGCCTTGTATAATAGATAAGGAGAGAAAGGTGGGGGGAATGTATATAGGGCTGATTTGTATAAAGCTTATTTTAAATTTTAAAAGAAGTTTCTTTTTTATCTTGGCTTGGGGGGGAAGAGCAGGGTGAGAACTTTGCTCGAGCTTCTTTGTGCTTCGGTAGCGAACAGAAACTTTCTCGTAGAATGTTAATAAAACATTTTGAACTTCACAGAGTGGCCCTTTTGTTGTCTTTCAGCTCGCAGTGTGTGTTTTGTCAATCTGGGGCAGCAAATGCCCTTGTTGGTGTTTGGCAATGCCAACAGTTCCCCCAGAATCGTCCATGCCTTTTTTTATTTTTAAAAATTAATTTTCTTTTTTCTCATTACAAATATACTTATAACATACAATTTACATAACATCTCTCCCTCCCAACCACTCCCTCTGGACTTCCCTCAACTTCCATTTCTGATTTATTATCCTATTATTATATTCTGCTATTTTCTACAAATATCATATTTCCCCTTTTATTACATTATTTGCTCCCTATCCATAAATTTGTGAATGTTTATTTAACAGAATCACCCGTTTCTCATTCTGTCAGCATACCTTAAATCTAGCTTTGCAAGAACTGAGCTGCAATAACAGCTTTCAGATGCAGAATTCCAAACCTTGACTAAGCCAGAATATGTGTCATCTTGGGGGGTGATCCTGCAACTGGTCCTGGTTGTTTGAGATGCGCAGAGGTGGACAAGGGACTAAAATGCAGGACCCACAGTTCTGCCTGTCTATATTCTTATTGAAATGTGGATGTGTGTTGTGCCAAGCTC
Organism: Podarcis liolepis; assembly: GCF_965112155.1. Taxonomy (NCBI): domain Eukaryota; kingdom Metazoa; phylum Chordata; class Lepidosauria; order Squamata; family Lacertidae; genus Podarcis; species Podarcis liolepis. The sequence continues at coordinate 35,991,578 of NC_139573.1, read as the reverse complement.
AACACAGCTTCTGTACGTGGCATGTTCTCAGAGCAAGCTGAAATAGCAAGACAGACTAGGGCCGTCTTCCTAGCAAGTCATGGGGATGAAAAGTCTTCACACACACCCCTTGCAGGAGGGGACTTGCAATTCTTGCCTAAAGGACCTCATGCAGCTGGGGAAACTATTATGGGGGTGAACTCTCATCATCTGTACCAACCTGCCACCGACAAATTTGGCAAGGAGGAACGATCACACATCAGATGCAAATGTGTGATGGAACGGGCGACAGAACATGTGGTTGCATTGCGATATGTATATTTGCAATCATATGGATACCTTGTATGATGTATTCTGGGATCATAGGAAATGTCTGTCTGTCTGTGTGTGTGTGTGTGTGTGTGTGTGTGTGTACCTCACTCACACACTTCAGTGAAACAAGGGAAGGGGAATGGGCTGTATTTCCGACACCACATTCAGGTGTTTGAATCAGCCAACACACACACAAAACTTAAATTGCATTTCAAAGCTCAGACCATGTTGCAAAGTCTACCATTTGCAAGATATATATTGGTCCTCAGTCTTGCTCATGACATACTGTACATTTGCGCAGAGACAGAGAACATGTGGCTCTCCAGATCATTCAAAACTACAACTCCCATCATTCCTGACCATTGGCCACAGTGGCTGGGGGCTGATGGGAGTAGGAGTGTGGCAGCGTCTGGAGGGACCACAGATTCCCCATCTCTCCATTCACCAACGTGGCTCAGCTTCAGCTGCTCCTTGTTTTCAGGGAAATGAGTTTTTATTTTTCCTGAGCTGGAGAAGGAAAAAAGGAACTACCAAGCACATTGGGATTCTCTCCCTGACCCCTTGAAGGGGCAAATATACCACAGAAATGTAATTGGTATGGTTTCTGACACAGCACCAAAGCTTGTCGTCCTCCGGCAGGCCAAGGCCAATACTGCCATTTGCAAACAAACAAGGTGGGAGGGAGTATTGCATGCAAAGAGCCTCACCCCACAACAGGGATGGTTTATGTGATGGGTGTGTGAGACTTTGGGGCAAGGAGAGGCCTCTGTTCACCCTGAGCAGCTCAGCAGCTAAGAGTCCTCAAACCAGGAGAGAGTCAAGCACTAGCCAATGAGCTTAGAAATTGGGCTTTTCGTGAGCAGCAGAAGGAAGCAATACAGTGGTATGTCAATTTACGAACTTAATCAGTTCCTGAAGTCCGTTCTTAAACCAAATCTGTTCTTAAACCGAGGTGTGCTTTCCCTAATGAGGTCTCCTAGCACCGGTGCCCTTCCACCATTCGGCTTCCGTTCTTAGACCGAGGTAAAGTTCGCTAACTGGAACACTACTTCCAGTTTTGCGGAGTTTGTAAAACGAATAGTTTGTAAACAGGGCTGTTTGTAAACCAAGGTAAAGGTAAAGGGACCCCTGACCATTAGGTCCAGTCGTGGGAGGGAGCCGGTGTAGAGCTTCCGGGTCATGTGGCCAGCATGACCAAGCCACTTCTGGCAAACCAGAGCAGTGCACGGAAACACCGTTTACCTTCCCACTGGAGTGGTACCTATTTATCTATTTGCACTTTGATGTGCTTTCGAACTGCTAGGTTGGCAGGAGCAGGGACCGAGCAATGGGAGCTCACCCCGTCGTGGAGATTCGAACAGCCGACCTTCTGATCAGCAAGCCCTAGGCTATGTGGTTTAACCCACAGTGCCACCTGCGTCCGTAAACTGAGGTACCACTGTACTAACCTTAAAAAAACAAAAACAAAAAACTAAAGTGTAGCTTGGTGCATCAGACCAAAGGTGAGTCTGTTCCAGGGATGGAAAACCAATAGCCATTCAGATGTGGCTGGACTCCAGCTCTCATCAGCCCCAGTTGGCAAGGCCTATGGGAGTGGGGAGTCCCAACATCTGGAAGACTATAGGTTCTCCATCCTTTGTGTAGCCCATCACTACAGGCAAGTTTGCATTTAGGTGGGAGGTTGCATTCCAAGGCACTGCACATTTAAGTGAAATCGCATACAGTGGTACCTTGGTTCTCATACTTAATCCGTTCCGGAAGTCCGTTCCAAAACTAAAGTGTTCCAAAACCAAGGCATGCGGTTTCCCATAGAAAGTAATGCCAAATGGATTAATTCATTCCAGACTTTTAAAAACCACTCCTAAAACAGCAATTTAACATGAATTTTACTATCTAACACATAGGTAGGCAAACTAAGGCCCGGGGGCCGGATCCGGCCCAATCGCCTTCTAAATCTGGCCAGCAAATGGTCCAGGAATCCTAGTGTTTTTACATGAGTAGAATGTGTGCTTTTTTTAAAAAAATGTATCTCTGGTTTATTTGTGGGGCATAGGAATTCGTTCTCCGCTCCAAAAAAATATATAGTCCAGCCCCCCACAAGGTCTGAGGGACAGTGAACCAGCCCCCTGCTGAAAAAGTTTGCTGACCCCTGATCTAACAAGAGCATCGATCCATAAAATGAAAGCAATAAACAATGTACTGCAGTCACACAATCAACCAATCCGTAGCTGAACTGGGTTCCACAGTCAAAAGAATGAAAAAAAGAGCTGCAAAAACAAAAAAAAGCAAAATAAATAGCAAAAACAGACAGACCTCAGTGTAACACTCAAAGCGGAAGTGTGGCACTCAAAACGGAGCACATTCTGCTTCCGAAAAATAGTTCGCAAACCCGAACACTTACTTCTGGGTTTGCAGTGTTTGGGCACCAAGTTATTTGAGTACCAAGGCGTTTGAAAACCAGGGTACCACTGTATATTGAAAACACCACTGAAAAAGTCTGCAAACACCCTCTAAACCTCTTAAAACCCTTGGGAAACCCTTTTTTTAAAAAAAACAAAAAATCCATCAAACTCCACCACAATAGCTCCCTCCAAACCTCCTTGCTCAAACTCCAACTCTCCACAGGCCTCAAAGGTTGGCGCAAGGGCTCCTGGAATCGCACTCACAAGGGCTGGTGGAATTGCCAGATGCTGTTTTTGTGCCATTTTTTTAGCTCTTTTAGGGCCGATTTTTGCTCCGCATCAATGTGGAGTTGCCTGTATTTCTCCAACAGAGGCCAGCCAATTGTTTTGGAAGCTCACAAAACGCCCTAGTCACAGGCTAGTCAAATCTGAGTCCAGGCCTAGCAGCACCACCAGGCATTCTCAGGCAGCTGACATGGTCCCAGCCCTTTGACTAGGCCCCTCATTAAACAAAAATAAAGATTAAACAACTCCTAGCAATGGACATTCTCCATCACCACAAGGCCCCAGACGTTGGCTCAACTTGTGGGACTTTGCAAAGGAAAAACGGCCGCCACTGGCAGTAGGTCAGAGGTCTTCTGTTATGTTTTAACAAAGGTCCAGGGCAGAAATGGATAGTGAATGATGCTGTAGAGTACACCTACTAGAGATCCCCAGGAATCCCAGGTGCACAGCACATCGTTGTATGGGGAGGGGGTTTCTTTGTTGCACTCCCCAGTCCTGGAGCTGGCTCTGATGGAGATATCCATTAATAACCCTGAAGCATCTTTGTGCAATGTAGGGCCATGGGAAGAATTTAAGATTTTCAGTTTGAAGGGCTGCTTTAAAGGACTGGGGGTGTCTGAAAGAAGGCGTCTCCAGAACCATCCCTAGAAAAAGGGATAGGTAGATAAGAGTTTTCAGAGACTCTTTGACTGCTAGCTTAGCAGACGCCAAAGTGGTCGCCAGCAGCTACTAGATGCAACAGCAAGTAAATCCAGAAGAGCAGGTAAGTCTGGTGAGAGAATAAGAGACATTTGCAAGAGTTTTTTAAAAAATATATGTTGAAATAGTGGAAAAACCTCACTAACGCTCAAGGTCCCTTGATGGATTTGCAATAATGAGAAGCTGATGTGAGCGATCACTCTGAAGATCTTTACATTGCAGAGCTAAACGAGCTACCATGTCAAGGGGAATGGTATAAGCCAATCCTTGACCTGACTTTCTACATGCATGGTGTGCTTCTGTGTGTACATATTTGTTTTATTTATGGGGAGCGTTCAGACATACAAATCAGTGGGTTGAGTACCAGGCTGATAGGCAGCAGGATATCTGAATAATCAGGTCATAGGTTTGGGGCAACAGAGAGAATGGCCACATTCTTCAGAACCTCGGACAGCTCCAAATTGGCAGAGATGTTGCTTTTGTTGGAAGCACACCTCCACACTGCAAAGCAAAACGCTACACCCTCCAACTCCTCTGGGCTGCCGGCTGCCCACCATTTTAATTTAAATTGTTTCCAACCCCAGGGTGGAGACTGGTGGTGAGCTCAGCCAATCAGATGCCACCTTTGGTGTTGCAGGGCCATAATAGTGAGAGGGGCTGCTGGAACCTTAGCTGCCAATCCAGTGGTTCAGCTCCTAGCATCCCCTTAACAATTTGCTCTTGTCAGCCCTGTTTGCTGGGCTGGGCAGGTCCCAGACTTGGACCCTATGGTCTGGCCCCAATGGCGCCACTGAGAACAAGTCCCATGTGCAGTTGATAGGTTTGTGCAGAAGGAAACTCAGGGCCTGTCCTTCCCTCCCCTTGATAGCTCTGGATAGGTGGTCTCAGAATGAGAGTCCAGCACTGAGTCTGCTTCCTCAGAGAGTTTGGTGGATCCCCACCCCGACACATTAAATTATAAGGTGTGAGGGACAGTAGCAGTATAGGATCGCCGCCTGAGGCTGAGGTCATAGGAGCACAGGAAGATCCCTTACTCTGGATCGCACCATGAGCTCCTCTAGCTCAATATTGTCCAATCTGAGTGGCATATTGTCCGTCAACTCCTTTCCAGTGGTGCGGGTGCCTACAGAAATGGGGCCCAAACCCGGCTAATAAGACACCAGGGGGAGCTAACAGCATGCTGAGGAAGTACTTAAGGGGGTATCCTTCCCTACACCAAGCAGAGATTTGAGCATACTCACTATTTCATCACCTTCGACCCTCCTTCAGTCTGAAGGTTCCCAGGGCAGTGCATAAAAAGGTAAAGGTAAAGCGACCCCTGACCGTTAGGTCCAGTCGTGACCGACTCTGGGGTTGCGGTGCTCATCTCGCTTTATTTGCCGAGGGAGCCAGCATACAGCTTCCGGGTCATGTGGCCAGCATGACTAAGCCACTTCTGGCAAACCAGAGCAGCACACGGAAACGCCATTTACCTTCCTGCTGGAGCCTATTTATCTACTTGCACTTTGACGTGCTTTCGAACTGCTAGGTTGGCAGGAGCAGGGACTGAGCATTGAGAGCTCACCCCGTCGCAGGGATTCAAACCACCGACCTTCTGATCGGCAAGTCCTAGGCTCTGTGGTTTAACCCACAGTGCCACCCGCGTCCCTAGAGGTATACCCGCGTCCACAGAGGTATACTTAGGCTCATTTGCACCCTTGGCAATGAGCTGCTTCAGCGTTCCCTTCCTCCGCCGTCCTTTGCACCCTTGGCAATCACCAGGTCTGTCACAATTTTTGCACTCCCCTGGGCCTGGGCTCTTGGTGGCGGCCAGTCTGGCCAACCCCTACGTACACCCCTGACCCCACCAACAAGAGCTAGTCAATAGCCTGGCTGCTACATTGGAAGTGTGTTTTGGGGTGGGTATATTCTGCCACGCGCCACTGATGCTGTAGTAGCGCATTTGTGGCGGGTTTAATCCAGACATCCTTCCACATTTGGGCTCTGGGCATGCGATTCCCCATCCCTGCAATAAGGAAGTTGAATCCCCAGACCAGGAGACTGTTCCTTCCACTCTCCAGCCTCTGAAATGAAAGTCATTCGATTTCACTGCATGCTTTCCATCAGCATCATTTGCCTTCCCTCGCAGTCTCGTACCTGGCCTACTTTTTTTTATTGAGCTAAGTAGCGCTGGGAAGCTCTGCTGGATCCTAGTTTGGGGTGGTAAATGTAGCAGAGCGATGGTTTGCTCCTTTGGACCTCCCTGAACCAGATTGGAATTCGTTGCCGTTCACCCCAAACTGACACCTCAGGAAGAGCTGGAAATCCAGATCGGAAAGCAGAAAACTGTGTGTGCATGTGTGTGTGCGTGCCTTGTTTATGAAAAGTACTCCAGGCAGAGTGGCAGTGTGGCGCAGTGATTAGAGCATTGGGCTGGGCTGTAATAAACCCTGCTTCCAATTTCTCCTCGCCTTTGAAGCTTCCTGTGGAGCAGGTTGGCCAACTCTTTTCTTCTTGCAGTGCCGCCGTGCCTTTGCGTCAGCCTCCCCCAACTGGTGCCCTCCTCTTTGTTGTTGTCCTACCATCCTCTGATCATTGGGCCATGCGAGCTGGCACTGATGGGAGCTGGAGATCACGGGGATTGAACATGGGACCTTCTGCATGCAAGGCAACAGCTCTACCACTGAGCTACGTCCCTTCCCCAAAGCTCACTGGGCAATCTTGGGCCAATCACTTGGTCTCGTTCTACCTCCCAGGTTATGGTTACCAGATTTTTTTTCAATGAATCAGGGGACTCTTCCCCCCCTTTTTTTTTCCTTTTTGAAGCTGAGTAGCAAAAGGGAGTCAGTAGTGTGGATGTAATTCCTAATAAAAATGCTTCTGGTTTTTTAACATTTTTTTTTTTAAAAAAATCATTTCATTATATATCATCTCCAGAAAGCTTTTATTACCTTACAGGTCCACCACATGTGATAAAAGGTACCTTCTTTTTCTTTATATTTCCATCAGGTATTTGTACTTGTCCTATACATTTTTTGCCAGCTTAGTAGGAGTCAGATACCACCGGCACATCGTTTTCATGTAATTTTCTTTCAAAGTACAAATGCTGAGTAAAGATAAATAAAGAACCTACCTATGTGATGCTGACACAAATTCCCACACTAGCACTAAGCGACAGAACAATAGAACAATATCTCCATCTCTTCCCCCCCTTTTTTTCCCCTTTAACTTCCCCAAACCATAAGATGTCCATGACATTGGTGTCTCATACTGAACGCTAGCGAACTGTGAAAAAGACTGTGAATCGAAAGTGGAGATGTACTTTCCCTTGCCTATTTGTTTATTTTCTAACACAAGAAAATCTTCAATTAAAAACAAATTTTAAAAATTCTATCGATTTGGAAATAATAGTTTGTATAAGTGGGTTGTCTTTGTCCAGGGAGTTTTCTTGGCATCGATACTGGAGTGGCTTGCCAGTTCCTGCTCCAGGTGGATCACGTTTGGTCAAAACTCTCCACCATGACCTGTCCATCTTGGGTGGCCCTGCACAGCATAGCTCAAAGCTTCTCTGAGTTATTCAAGCCCCTTCGCCACGGCAAGGCAGTGATCCATGATCACTGCATATGGTGACAGCAGTCACGCAATTAAAAGATGTCTGTTTCTTGGGAGAAAAGCAATGACAAACCTAGCCAGCATCTTAAAAAGCAGGGACATCACCTTGCCGACAAAGGTCCGTATAGTTAAAGCTATGGTTTTCCCAGTAGTGATGTATGGAACTGAGAGCTGGACCATAAAGAAGGCTGATCACCAAAGAATTGATGCTTTTGAATTCTGGTGCTGGAGGAGACTCTTGAGAGTCCCATGGACTGCAAGAAGATCAAACCTATCCACTCTGAAGGAAATCAGCCCTGAGTGCTCACTGGAAGGACAGATCGGGAAGCTGAGGCTCCAATACTTTGGCCACCACCTCATGAGAAGAGAAGACTCCCTGGAAAAGACCCTGATGTTGGGAAAGATTGAGGGCACAAGGAGAAGGGGAGGACAGAGGATGAGATGGTTGGACAGTGTTCTCAAAGCTACTGGCATGAGTTTGACCAAACTACGGGAGGCAGTGGAAGACAGGAGTGCCTGGCATGCTCTGGTCCATGGGGTCATGAAGAGTCAGACACGACTAAATGACTAAACAACACATAAGTGGGTTAAAATTTGGAAAAATAGATAAAAAAATAATTGGCAAAACACACACACACACACACACAGAGAGAGAGAGAGAGAGAGAGAAGTCCTGGGGCTCAAACCAACAAGAAGCCATACTGTCCCTGGCCAGGCAATATTGCACTTCCTTGCCCAGACCTGTCCCCAGTTGCTCTGAATGCAGGATGAGGCGATGAGTCTATGGAGGAAAAAAAGCCCTCGAGGTCTTGCCAGAAGAAAGGGTGTTTTGACATCAGGAAGGCTGACACCACATAAACAAAGAGCCAAACATCTGGGGGCGGCGAGCGCCTCGTGTTTGTCCTCCTTCACCCTCCCCCTGCGGGGGAGGCCTTTGGGCTATGACTCACTGCAGAGGCACTCTGTGTCCTTGCCCCATGGAAGCACGGCTGCTGCAAAAGCTCTCTGCTGCAGCCCAAGGGTTGTTTATGGACTTTGGAGCTCGCTTGGGCAGGGACAAGGGAATGGGAATGGATGGGGAAATGGCAGGACAGTGGTGACTGGGCAGGATATCCTTGCAGAGGTGTGGGCCTCAGCAGGTGCCCAGCTGTACCATCCCTGGGAGCAGCTGTAAACCTCCTGGGAACAGAACTATTCAGCTTGAGAAAAACAGCTGAAGACCACTCTGAGCCCTAGGGATACACCACAAGAATGAATGAATGAATAAATGAGTGAATTGGAAGTGACCTCAAAGATCCTCTTGTCCAATGCAGAAAATCTACAGTGGTACCTTGGTTCTCAAACTTAATCTGTTCCGGATGTCCGTTCCAAAACCAAAGCGTTCCAAAACCAAGGCACGCTTTCCCATTGAAAGTAATGAATCCATTTTAAAAACAACCCCTAAGACATCACCTTGCCAACAAAGGTCCATATAGTAAAAGCTATGGTTTTCCCAGTAGTGATGTATGGAAGTGAGAGCTGGACCATAAAGAAGGCTGATCGCTGAAAAATTGATGCTTTTGAATTCTGGTGCTGGAGGAGACTCTTGAGAGTCCCATGGACTGCAAGAAGATCAAACCTCTCCATTCTGAAGGAAATCAGCCCTCAGTGCTCACTGGAAGGACAGATCGGGAAGCTGAGGCTCCAATACTTTGGCCACCTCATGAGAAGAGAAGACTCCCTGGAAAAGACCCTGATGTTGGGAAAGATGGAGGGCACAAGGAGAAGGGGAGGACAGAGGACAAGATGGTTGGACAGTGTTCTCGAAGCTACAAACATGAGTTTGACCAAACTGCGGGAGGCAGTGAAAGACAGGAGTGCCTGGCGTGCTCTGGTCCATGAGGTCATGAAGAGTCGGGCACGACTAAACGACTAAACAACAACAACAACAACAACAAAACAGCAATTTAACACGGATTTTGCTATCTGTCGAGACCATTGAGCCACACCCTTTGAGAACCACTGGGTTAAAAGAAGGGCAGAGGCCTTGAAGTTGCCTATCTACAGTTTGCAACAAGAGAGCAGACTGAGCAAGTGTTCAGGTCACCTCCCCTCTGCCCTCCCCGGTGTGCAGAGTTGTGCTATAGTTCAATGACAGTGGTTAATTTCTAAATTTGCATCGACACTTTAAAATTAGCATGTGCACATTCACTGCAAAGCTGCTCCCATGTGTGTGTCTTGTTCTCTCTTTGGGGACAATGCCTTAAGCGACCACCCTAGGAAGAGTATTGGTGGAACCCAGCAATGTAGGAAAAAAGTGTCAGTTCCTGTAAAATAATACTGGTCCCCTTTCACTCCTAACTCGAAGGAAGTGTCCACACAAGGCTTTCGCCATAGCCCTTGTCTCCCTCCTGCGTAGATGCATTTATAATGTCGCCCAAAGTTGCACCTCCTGCTCTGGCTAACTTACCAGTTTTACCAAGCCAGCTGGCGTGATGCTGCCTGTCAGTGTTGCAGTGTTGCAATTCTCCTGCTCTGTGTACCGAATTACAAAAACTGCAGTGGTGCACACATGCTGAGTGCGCCTGTTTTACTCTCCCTGATATTGCAGGGCATATGCTTTTAGGGGTGATGCTGAATGAACGTTGGAAGGCTCAGGACAGACCAAAGAAAGCCCTTCGCACAGCGCATAGTTCAACTATGGAACTCCTTGCCACAACCTTGATGACTTTAAAAGAGGATTAGACAAAATGTTTCAAGTAAACGTTGGAAGTGTAAGCATACTGAAGGGTCTTTTTTTTAATATACTTGGTGGACATGTAAAAAAAGCTAAAGGCTTTGGGGGAATTATACATAAAGAATTGAAGAAAATGTTCAAAAAGTCCTGAAGCTTTCAACAAATTTGTGTATGTTTATTCAAAACCTGCTAAGGAGTCCTATTCATTTTGTTGTCTTTTTAAGTAATTTGTGGGAAGTTTATTGATTGATAACATGGTAGACAGATAATGTGAGCATAGCTGTCAACGTTTCCCTTTTTTTAAGGGAAATTCCCTTATTCCGAATAGTATTCCTCGCAAGAAAAGGGAAAAGTTGACAGCTGTAAATGTGAGGATTTGTATAATTTTATAACATGCAGAGAATAATATGGGTTGAGAAACCAGAGAGAGGAGCTGAGGGAAGTCTCTGGAGGGGAGGTTATGAGGAGGGGTGGGGAAAAGGGGGGGAATAATGAATATGATAAGTTTTGATATGTTGTTATGTTGAAATTGCTAATAAAAGCATTTTAAAAAAATAAAGCCCTGAAGCTTTTCTCCTCGGGATAATAGGGAGGTCCCGAAAAAGGTGGTTAAACTATTAAGGTATGTAACAGCAGCCAGAATCCTGTCGGTGCAAAAATGGAAAGAAAGAGAAGTAAAAGGTAAAAGTTCAAGGACCCCTGGACAGTTACGTCCAGTCAAAGGCGACTATGGGGTTACGGTGCTCATCTCGCTTTCAGGCCAAGGGAGCCGGTGTTTGTCCACAGACAGCTTTCCGGGTCATGTGGCCAGCATGACTACACTGCTTCTGGCACAACAGAGCACCATGAGGGAAACCAGAGCGCATGGAAACGCCATTTACCTTCCCGCTGCAGCGGTGCCTATTTATCTACTTGCGCTGGCATGCTTTCAAACTGTTAGGTTGGTAGGAGCAGGGACAGAGCAATGGGAGTTCACCCCGTCGCGAGGATTCAAACTGCCGACCTTCTGATCAGCAAGCCCAAGTGGCTCGGTGGTTTAGACCACAGCGCCACCCGCTCCCCTAGAAGTGCCAGCTAAGGAGGAATGGCTTCAAATGTTAACAGACTGTGCAGAAATGGCAAAATTGACAGCAAAAAATGAGAGACAAAAGAGATGAACAGTTCATGAAAGAGTGGAGAACCTTTTCAACATACCTGAAGAACTGTTATAGTAAAATGAAAACACAGGCAGGGTTTGAATGATGAGCAGTGGAATGAAAACAATGATAAGTGACATGAAGGATAATTGTATTGGGTTAAAGTATGTCATATAAAGCAGTAGTAGGACGCGGGTGGCGCTGTGGGTAAAACCTCAGTGCCTAGGACTTGCTGATCGTAAGGTCGGCGGTTCGAATCCCCGTGGCGGGGTGAGCTCCCGTTGTTCGGTCCCAGCTCCTGCCCACCTAGCAGTTCAAAAGCACCCCTAAGTGCAAGTAGATAAATAGGTACCGCTTTATAGCGGGAAGGTAAACAGTGTTTCTGTGTGTGGCACTGGTGCTGGCTCGCCAGTGCAGCTTCATCACGCTGGCCACATGACCCGGAAGTGTCTTCGGACGGTGTCGGCTCCCGGCCTCTTGAGCGAGATGAGCGCGCAACCCTAGAGTTGGTCACGACTGGCCCATACAGGCAGGGGTACCTTTACCTTTACCTTTAGGAATAAAAACGTCATGGAAGTGAGGGTGGGAAGTCAACATTTAAGGGGGGGAACCGTATTGAAATATAGGTAAATTTGCAAAACCTGTGAAAAACAATTAAAGAGTTATGTCTTTAAAAAGAGAAGATTAGACAAATTCATGGAGGAGAGGGTTATTAATAGCGACTAGCCACAATGGCTATACTCTGCCTCCACAGACAAATACCCGTTACAGTGGTACCTCGGGTTAAGAACTTAATTCGTTCCGGAGGTCCGTTCTTAGCCTGAAACTGTTCTTCGCCTGAGGTACCACTTTAGCTAATGGGGCCTCCCGCTGCCACCGCACGATTTATGTTCTCATCCTGAGGTAAAGTTCTTAACCTGAGGTACTACTTCCGGGTTAGCAGAGTTTGTAACCTGCAGTGTCTGTAACCCGAGGTACCAGTGTAGTGGAAACCATAGGAAGAGAGAGCACTTTTGCGTTTGAATCCAGCTTGTAGACTTTCCATAGGCACCTGGGTTGCTACTGTGAGAACGTGATGCCAGACTACATGGGCCATTGGCTTGGCCCAGCAAGCTCTTGTTATGCTCAGGGTTTAGGTGCCTGCCTGCTAGGGAATGGGAAGAAATTCAACTCCGTTCACATTTAACAGCAAACCTACTTAATTCGCACTTTCAGAAACAATTCGCAAACAGAAAGACAGCCAACCTTCAAAATTCACGCCTCTCCGGATTTCGCAATGCAGCTCTCCAATCAAATAAATGTGTTCAGGAAATGCACCTACCAACGCAGTGGCTCCCCTCACAGACCACTTGAAATTGCCTTGGCAAACCATGTCATTTCTTCTTCTGTAAGTCGTAAGCAATTGTAATGCAGTTTGCTAGCTGCTGTATGATTTTTATTACAGTGGTACCTCGGGTTAAGAACTTAATTTGTTCTGCAGGTGCGTTTTTAACCTGAAAATGTTCTTCACCTGAGGTACCACTTTAGCTAATGGGGCCTCCCACTGCCGCCACGCTGCCGCCGCGTGATTTCTGTTCTCATCCTGAAGCAAAGTTCTTAACCCAAGGTATTATTTCTGGCTTAGCGGAGTCTGTAAATTGAAGCGTCTGTAACCTGAACGTCTGTAACCCGAGGTACCGCTGTATCTCTATGCTGCATTTTGTTTTTGTTTTTTAAAAATATTTATTGAAGTTTTACAAATTATATCAAACAAAACAATACACACAAACAAAAAAGAACAAGTATAATTTCAAAACCTTATTTTCTTAAAACTTACTTCACCGACCTCCTCATACCTCCCCTTTCTGCATTCCCATTTCAAATATTTAGTTCAGCAAATCCTCACCCTTAATTTTATCTAATTGTCAACCTTTCTTTTCTTTTAACTTAATCTTTACAGCTGTACTCCATTTGATTTCTAAAGCCACATCATTCTAGCACACATTAATTTTGCTATGTTTCTTAAGATAGTTCTTAAATTTCTTCCAATCTTCTTCCGCCGTCTCTTTTCCCTGGTCTCGGATTCTGCCAGTCATTTCTGCCAGTCCCATGTAGTCAATCACCTTCATCTGCCATTCTTTCACTCTATGCTGCATTTTGGGCTGCCCATGTGAGGGAGCAGCCAGCTCCCTCCTGCCCAACCACAGCTCTGCTCCTGGGTCAGGTCTGACCTGGGAAGGGGAGAGAAGAAGAATAGTCATGGCAGCATTGCCACCCCTCTCCTCAAACAGGCTCCCCGCACATCCTATGCGCTCTGGCCAGGCGGCGGGAGCGTATGCTCTGTCGCTGGGCATGCTGACATCGGGTGCTCACGCCCCCTTGGTGTGCATGGCCTCAGTGCAAAAAATTGTGGGTGTCCCTTCATGGAGAATGTTGTGGGGGCTGTAGCAAGCACCCGGCGCCTATGCTTCTTATGTACAATTTTTGGAACAGAATGTCTGGAACTATTAAAGAGTTAATCCAAGGAGTAACTACACACACACACACACACACACACACACACACACACACACACACGGTTCCACGCAGCTTTCTCCTCTCAGGGCTGCGTGCAAACAGGATCCTTCTGCCGGCGGGTGGGCAGACAATGTGGAGACAGCAGCATATTTTACTACAACGAGGCTGCCAACTAAAGAATATATATGAGAGAGAGAGAGAGAGAGAGAGAGAGAGAGAGAGAACAAGAATCAGGGAGTTGACTGACATGTTTAAGTCCATGCTGGGAGTTCGTTTAAAAGTAGACACACACGCACTGCACACCTCTGGCTGTTGCTAAAGATGCTTTGAAGAAGAAGGGCCACAGCCAGGGCCGGCCCTACAATGAGGCAAAGTGAGGCAGCTGCCTCAAGCAGCCAATGAGGTGAGTGCCATGTAGCCTGCTGTGTAGCCCCCTAGGCTAGCCTGCTGCCCTCAACAGCAATGGAAGACACTGTCCTTTCGCCAGTATTGGAGTAAGATTGAACCACCCGTCCAATTGGCTTCTGTATGTGACTTGGGGGAGGGCTCCATCTTGTCCTTCGCCTCTGGCAGCAAAATGTCTTGAGCCGGCTCAGTGGTAGAGCACCCACAGAGCTACTGCCAGCCAGTGTAGACAGTACTGAGTTCAATGGATCAACTGCTTGACTCAGCATCAAGCAAACTGAATGCTCAATCACCCAGTTTAAAAGTAAGCAGAATATCTCTGTATGGGTTTTTGGGAGGGGGCAGTGGTGGTGACTTGTATCTTCTCCTTCTTCTTCTTTAGTGATTGAGAGGACAGATTCTGCACATGCTCAGAAGCTATGTCATTATCATTACTTTACACCTTACCTTTCGTGGTGTGTGGAAAACAGGTTGCAGGCCGTCTAACTCTTCAGCCCCCATCCCCCCCAAAATGACCCTGCCTCTCTGCTTTGCATTTCTTGGCCGGCTCCCAATATTTTGCAGGATTCAGTTAGAGTTATTCCTCCATAGAAATCTCTAGATCTCACGTTCCTCCTGCTCGTCTGCTTTCCTCCACCCATTCCTGTCTCCTTCCTTGTCAGACGCTTCCTCCATTTCTCACTTTCGTTTGTTTCATTTGCATTTTTTTAAAAAAACCAACAACACACAATTGAACAAACTCGGAGTGGCCTTCCTCCATCTAGTTCAGCCTTTGCCGACCTGGTGACCTCCAGATGTTTCGGAACACAACTCATCGTCAGCCCAGGCAGAGGTAGGTAAGGCCAAGTAATTCTAGAACCATCTTTTCCAACTTGTAGATCAGATGTTGTTGGGTGATAGTTCCCATTATTCCATCCTACACCATCCACCAGAGTCTGCCAATCTCTTCAGAGCACCAGGAAGGTACTGCCCCTCTCTGACACCTCATGCAAATACTCCAACAAATATCGGGTTCCCTATCCCTGACATAGATAGTGCTGAACTAGCTATACCAATGGTCTGATTTGGTACAAGGGTGGCACTGTGGGTTAAACCACAGAGCCTAGGACTTGCCAATCAGAAGGTTGGCAGTTTGAATCCCCACAGCGGGGTGAGCTCCCATTTCTCAGTCCCTTCTCCTGCCAACCTAGCAGTTCGAAAGTACATCAAAGTGCAAGTAGATAAATAGGTACCGCTCCAGTGGGAAGGTAAACGGCATTTCTGTGTGCTGCTCTGGTTCGCCAGAAGCGGCTTAGTCATGCTGGCCACATGACCCAGCAGCTGTACGCCGGCTCCCTCAGCCAATAAAGCAAGACGAGCGCCGCAACCCCAGAGTCGGTCACAACTGGACCTAACGGTCAGGTGTCCTTTTCCCTTTAAGCTTTCTATGTTTTGCACAGGAATTACAAACCGCCACCTGTTTTGAGAGCTCAGGGAACACAGATCATATCAGCTGCATAAGCAAGATTATTTCAAGCCAACACGAAACAGAAGGCCCCAGAGCCTTGGTGTTGAGTGACTCTAAGGTGGGCCTGTCGGGTCCCTAATCCTCTTTGCCATTCTTCCTCCCTCCCACTGGTGTCCCCAATGTCCTGCCATGACAGGAAGCTGCTATGACAAGGGAAGAGAGGCATTCTTCCCAGGGGTGACAGCCCAAGCTCACCTCGCCCTCAAAAGAGCCACGTGCCAAACAGAAGTTGCCCAACTTGTTTCGCTGACGAGGCCAAACGGTGACTTGTTACCAAACCGGTGGGACAGAGTGGGTGGCGGCTACAGCCCAGAGAGGGAGAGAGAGAGAGAGACAGTGAGACAACCAGGGTGCGGTTAGCAAAATCCGGGACATCCCCTCCCAGTTGTCCTTGCTTTGTGGGTGTGTTGCTTGCCGGCATGGAAGAGCTCTCCCCCTAACTCTGAAATATTTAATAGGCACAGTAAAGGAAGAGGCTGACACTACAGTCCTGGAGGTGCTTTGGAAATTAACACATTCTTTTTTTTTGTCGCCGTTCCTGCTCAGGACGGAACCCAAACAGTAAACCGAATTGGCAGGTGTCCAAATGACAGCTGACTTAGACTGCAGTCACTTACCTGGGAGTAGGGAATGGCGAATCTGTCAGTTTTCGTTTTCTCTGCTTCTCATTTTTTCATTATAAGTACAATTCTCCATATTTTCAAGCATGTATCTTTTTTAAAAAGTCCCTGTGAGAATTAAATCAGCATTTCAATGTAGAATTTCTCCTAATGCATGCAGTTCGGTATGCAATTTTGCCTAATATACACATTTTTTTGCCAGACATTCCCCTAGAATATCACATGTTTTATTCATGCTATTTTAACTTATATGTGCATTTGCAATAGAGACACCAGCTGGTGCAAAATAGGAGCAGACAGACATAGCAGGCTTACAAATAGTGCTGGGTGAATCTGTAAATTTCAGTTTCTCTCTCTTATATTTCCCATCTTAAATCCCATTCTCCCCATTTCCATATCAGTGTGGGGGGGGGGGAAGAAAGAAAGAAAGAAAGAAAGAAAGAAAGAAAGAAAGAAAGAAAGAAAGAAAGAAAGAAAGAAAGAGGCATTTTGAAAATTCATCAGCATCTTATTACAAAATTCTCCTAATGTTCACATTTTTATAAACTTTTTTTGTAGAGCACGTACTACCAAAATAATGCATTTTGTATGATATTTTCACTAATAGACACATTTTAAATGGGCACTTTACCCCAGTATTTGCATTTTAATCCATGTTACTTGACTGGATAACAGCATTGCAAAATTCGGAGAAGTGTGAATTTTGAAGGATGACTGTTTTTTCAGTAGTAATAATAATAATAATTACCATGGCAATCTGGTTGGGTTTCCTTAGCCACTCTGGGCAGCTTCCAGCAAAATATAAAAAATAATAAAATGTCAAACATTAAGAACTTCCTGATACAGGGCTGCCTAGAGATGTCTTCTAAAAGTTGTGTAGTTCTTTATGTCCTTGACATCTGACAGGAGGGTGCCACTGCTGAAAAGGCCCTCTGCCTGGTTCCCTGTAACTTCACTTCCTGCAATGAGGGAACCGCCAGAAGGCCCTCAAAGCTGGACCTCCTACTGTTTTAGAAAGTGTGGACAAGATTGCCTTTAAATATGAACAGAATCAAATTACTCCCCCAGCCCTACCTACAATTAACTGTGCTCCTAGCTTCCAGCCTGGATGAATATATGCTGATCAGTGACTGGGGGGGGGGGGGCAAGTTAGAAGTACGGTTTCTGACTGTCATGTAGGGCAAGAACCCTCAATAATGGGAGCCTACAGTCCCACTGGGACGCGGGTGGCGCTGTGGGTTAAACCATAGAGCCTAGGACTTGCCGATCAGAAGGTTGGCAGTTCAAATCCCCACGACGGGGTGAGCTCCCATTGCTCAGTCCCTTCTCCTGCCAACCTAGCAGTTCGAAAGTACATCAAAGTGCAAGTAGATAAATAGGTACCGCTCCAGCGGGAAGGTAAACGGCATTTCCGTGTGCTGCTCTGGTTTGCCAGAAGCAGCTTAGTCATGCTGGCCACATGACCCGGAAGCTGTACACCAGCTCCCTCAGCCAATAAAGCGAGATGAGCGCTGCAACCCCGACTGGTTCTAATGGTCAGGGGTCCCTTTACCTTTACAGTCCCCCTGTGGGGGAGTGTCTGCACCACCCCAGGTGAGAGGTGGGGTGGGTGATTGGATGTGTGAAGCTTGAGTCTCGGGTCCAAATGACAGATGCATTGTCTGGAAGGTGGTGATTATTTTTTTTTTATTTAAAAAAAAACTACTTTTTAGTTTCTGTGTTAGACATTTCTCTCCCTCCTGTTGAGTTTAAAGCTGTTAAATTAGACTGGTGCATTTGTGCTGAATACATGCAATGTGGTATGGCTTGATTTTGGGGTTTGTTTGGGGGTGTTTTTTTGCATGGATATTATTTATTTCTGATTGTTTCCAATATGTTTTTGGAAGTGTTATACATTTTATTCATTTGATATGTTGTGAGCCATTTTAAGCACTTATTTGCCTGTAGGCCTTCCCCTCGCCCCACCCCCGGCTTGGGCAGTCCTCTGTTTTTGCTCTTCAAGATATGGCAACCCTACCTGGACTAAAAATGAAACAGTGATTCCTTAAGAAATGCACAATTTGATTAACTGTGTATCTCTGTGCATCTACAGTATGCATATACAGTCATATCTTGGGTTGAAGTAGCTTCGGGTTGAGCGTTTTCAGGTTATGCTCCACGGCAACCCAGAAGTGACAGAACGCGTTACTTCCGGGTTTTACCGCTCGTGCATGCACAGACACTCAAAATGACGTCACACGCATGTGCGGAAGCGGTGAATCGCAACCCACACACGCGCAGATGCGGGTTGTGTTCACTTCAAGATGCAAAAGGGGCTCCAGGACGGATCCAGTTCACATCCAGAGGTACCACTGTATACTCATGAAAAATAAATAGTTATAATGCTAGTGTAAATTGTTGAGAGAGGGATATTTTAGGCAGAGGCGGAGCTAGCTGCTCCGGCACCTGAAGCAGTGCACCCAGGGGCGAGGCAATCAGCCCACAGGGGTGCCATCGCCCGTGGCCAGCGTCCCGGGGGGCGCAGCGAGTGGCGAGCGTCCCAGGTGACGCTGCCTGCGGCGATGTCACACCCCCCCCTCAGGTATGACACCCAGGGCAAACCGTGTCCCCCATACCCCCTTCCTCCGCCACTGATTTTAGGACCTACACTAGTTGTGATGGTCATTTGTTTTAAACTGTTTTTAATGTTGTGTTTTAGATTGCTCGGACCGGCCCTGGAACCTCACGGTGGGGAACGGGCAAATAATAATAATGAATTAATGAATCTTTATTTGTGTCAGCCATCGGCCATAGCAACAAAACAACAATATGGCATACAAAGGATAGAAATAAAAAGTCTATTATATAAAATACATTTTAAGGTTTTGAATCAGTAGTCAAATAGTGGATCTTATTCTTATTGCCCCGGCTAAAAACCTTGCAGCCTTTGCTGTCACCTGCTCATCTTGATCTGCCAAGAGAAAGGACACTGTGGCAGTGGCTGGGCGACCCGGAATGGAGAATAAAAGAGGGTGATAATCTCATTCCTCAAGGCTTTGTAAACAGTGCAAGCCAGAAGGTACTGCCATTGCCACAGGGACATAAGCATTTTTCATGTGGAATCTGTTGGAATCGTCCCTCAAGTACACCCGAGGCCAATACATTCAATCTTGCGAGAGTAAAAGCACAGAAATTATTATTATTATTATTATTATTATTATTATTATTATTATTATTATTATTTTAAAATAAAGAGCAGGTTTCTACCTATATCCCATAGGCTGTAGTAGGCAGAGCAGGCCATTTCCATAATTCAATGCAAATGTTCTGTATAGCCCTACTTATTCCACTGCTGGCTAATTATTTGCCAGTTCGCTTCCTAAGATACTGATTAAAATTTGCATTCCGTTCTATATTCAGTTGCTCAATCAGATAATTTTTGCTTAATAATCCTGTGTCAGAGATCGGATACACAGCTAAACACTGATCTGTATCTCTGGCTAATGCTCCCGCTAACAAAAAAGACAAATTGATACTATTCCAAAGTGCAGGCGGTTCAAATGTTGCAAGCATATATAGTCTACCATACAAAGGAGCTAAACAAAGAAGTCCTCTTCTTTAGTCATATGGAGGAGAGCTGCTTAAACTGTGCTAAATTGCATTGCACACAAAGACAGCGCGCTTTCTGTTTTAGTTAGCCTCATGTGACCTCCACAACGGCACAGGGAGGGAAAAGCAAGGTATTATATTTGGTCTGGTTTAAGATGAACCCACACCTCCAGAACGTTGGACGTGGTCCAGCCAGCCTGAAGCACACTGTGGTCCCATTAGTTTTAGAGCAGAATTAAGCGCACACTTGCCATGCTTGTATGTAACACGCTACAGCACGAAGCGTGCTTTATTAAACTGTCCGGTGCACGCTCCCTGTTGTGCTTCTCCTTTCGTGCAGTTGCATAAGCAAATCATGACGAGGCATGATGTCCGAACCGGAGATCGTGGTTTGTTTGGCCCTAACAAACCATGGGTGCCAAGCCAGCAACAAACTTATTATACAAGGTTGAATGGCGATTGTGGTTTCTCGGAGCAAAACAAAGTATGAGCTCAGACCCAGGTGTCTTGCTAAGCAAGCCTGGTGGTGGTTTGTTTACCTTGTCTGTCACCAATGTGATGTTTTGGATCAAAACTCCCATCAGCCCCTGCCAGTACACCCTTAATCCTTACTCTCCCATTCCTAGCTCCTGCCTACCTAGCAGTTTGAAAGCACACCAGTGAAGTAGATAAATAGGTACGGCTGCAGTGGGAAGGTAAACAGCGATGGAGTGAGCTCCCGTTGCTCTGTCCCAGCTCCTGCCAACCTAGCAGTTCAAAAGCACACCAGCGCAAGTAGATAAATAGGTACGGCTGCAGCGGGAAGGTAAACGGAGTTTCCATGCGCTCTGGTTTCCCTCACGGTGCTCTGTTGTGCCAGAAGCAGTTTAGTCATGCTGGCCCCATGACCCCAGAAAGCTGTCTGTGGACAAACACCGGCTCCCTCGGCCTGAAAGCGAGATGAGCACCGCAACCCCATAGTCGCCTTTGACTTGACTTAACCGTCCAGGAGTCCTTTACCTTTCCTTTTTTTTTTTACACATACATTTACACCCTTTCTTATTCGCAAGGGTTTTCTCTACTCGTGGGACTGTAAAATGAATAGCATTTTACAAGCCGAAAGTTCAGGCGAAGTTGCGCAAAGGATTAATTCCTTGTTTCTTTGTTCTAGATTGAAGGAGGTTCTGCGTGAATCTTAATATTTTTTTCCAGCGCAATATTATACACAGAAGAAATATACAAAACAATGGGCAAGGTGACTTATTGTTGTGCCTGAAAATGCCCCAGAATAAAGTTTAAGAGTTGTGTGACATCAGCTCCAGCCACCATAGTTGATAGTCAAGGATGATGGGAAATGCAGCCCCCAAACTGTTGGAGGCCCGCAATCTCTGCTTTGAAAGATGCCTAGGATATAACTGTCTTAAGGCGTTTCTGGGTTGTTGCTATTTTCACGTGGTATTTGCAATCACATACCAGCAAATTCAGCTTGTGCAATTGCAGTCGATTGGGAGGGTCTTGAGTAACAAACCCTCGTTCCTGAAAGACTGGACTTTTGGTGATAAGAAAAGTGGACTGGAATAATACTTTGACCTATCATGTAACCTCCCTGCAAACAAATCAGATTCAATGCTCAATAAATGGGTCATCTAGAAGCACTCTTAATGAGGCTATCTCAGCCCAGGGAGATATGTTATTTTAAAGAAAATAAAACATTGGGATACTAAGGTGGCTTGTATATGGGAGCAGAAAACAGTCCAGTGCTTCACTAGGAACTATTTATTGCTACATACTGCCTGGAAATTCCAGAGGAAGGTCAGACTAGTTCTGCAATGGGTCTTCTAACTCCTCTGAGCACTCTTAGTGAACTACAGTTCCCAGGACCCTTTGGGGGAAGCCACGGCTGTTAAGTGGTATAAGGGTGTGTTATGGTGTGGATGGGGCCCAAGAGAAGAGATAAAAAACTAAACTAAACAGAAAGCAACCCACCTGTTCTTGAAAAGATGGAGGTTGCTTAGACTAGGTGGAATCTACACACGTAAAAAAACACAGTGAAGATGCTTTTTTAATAATAATCATCATAACGTTTTGAAAAATATATTGAATTTGCCATAGCTCACCATCGCCACCCAGTGTCACATTTGTATATTGCACTTTGCAACACACTTAAAACGTTCTATTTGCAGCTACATAGCTGAGCCCTATATGCTGGCAGGGGGAGCATATTCCATGCCTCGCCCTGATCTCATGCAGATTCAGCTTAATCTCATGCAGGTGGCATAAAAGGTAAATAGAGGAGAGGGAAGGAAACCCCTTTTGGCTCTGGCTAGGCCCATTTTTGGGGTTGGGCCCACCCACTAGCAGCAAGTGGTGCTTTGATCTCCCAGGAAATATGGCTCCCAAAGGAAAAAGTTCCCTCTCCCTGCTATACACACTTGCCTGGGCCTCAATGGGGCTTCCTTCTGAGTAAAGTATGGGATTTCACTATTATACACCATATTTTTCCATGTATAAGCCTAGGTTTTTTGTTTTTACCAAAAAAAAAAAGGTTTCAAATTGGGGCTCGTCTTATACATGGGTAGTGCTGAGGGGTGTTTTCTTAATTTGGAGCCCCCAAAATAGGGGGCGTCATATACATGGGGATGTCTTATACACTGAAAAATACAGTATATGTGTGTGCACGTCCTTTTAAGAAAACAATTACTAGTCCTCAAAGCTAGCAAGCAGGAAAGCAGGCTGGCAGAAAGCAATTAAAATAATTCAACCTCTCTTGTTTTAAACCTTGAGGCATCCTGAACACTAAATTTATTTATTCACAAATAGAGTCATAACACTCCTTAACATAAGCTGGCATCTGTCTGTCTCGGGAGACAATGGAGGAGTCCGCTTTCGGGTGCGACATCAAACTGTTGGAGAGTTACAGCACCTGCTGTGGCTGTAGAGACCGATGAGGGAGAGACATGTTTTGTTGCAGCTGGGGCAGATGAAGGCGTCTCATTGTACTGATGCAGATATGCCATTGCTTGGGAGGAAAATTAGGATGCAGGTTTCGTAGCGTTCAGAGATAATGGGGGCAGGTCACAAATTCATTGATGTCTACTCACAAATAAGATAAGATTAATATATATATTTTTAATTTACTGTTTCAAAAATTTACTGCAGCTGTAGAAAGCTCGCACCAAAGTTTGGAAACTTTTTTTTTTTTAATGGAAATGCAAAATAGTCCCACCTTGATCAAACGATTAAGAAATGACAAGCACACCCAACCTTGTCATGACGCTTCAATAAATAGAAACATGAAGGGCAACTTTATATATTTTATTTTATAGCCTCTTCTGTTTTAATGCCCCCCACGCTTGTCCCAATTAACTTCCACTCCAGGGAGACATTTATGTTAGATCTTATCTACCTGCGGCATGTCTTTCGCTTGCTAAGGGAAAAAAACAACACAGCAAAAAAAAAAAAAAGAAATGTTATCTTGAAATTGCTTTGACAGCTGAGAGAAAGGAATAAACTTTAAACACACACATACACACCTTTCCTCCGTGATGGCTCAAACGAAACCTGACAACTGTGTGTGTGTTAACCTTAGCTATACCAGATTATTTATTTACTATTTATGGGAGAAAGGAGACTATTAAAATAAAATAAAAATGCCTTTCCATACCCTTCTACCTTTCCCCAATGAAAACAGGGATGTCAAAAGGAAAAGAGGGACATTCAGGGATCAAATCAGTAACAGGGATGAGTTCTGTAAATCCGGGACTGTCCCTGGAAATTAGGGACACTTGGAGGGTCTGGCTTTATAGAAAACTTGCCCTCCAAGTGTATTTCAGTCTCATGGCCATTTGCTACAGTGGGCATAGTAAAGGTACAGGTAAAGGGACCCCTGACCATAGGTCCAGTCGTGACCGACTCTGGGGTTGTGGCGCTCATCTTGCTTTATTGGCCGAGGGAGCTGGCGTACAGCTTCCGGGTCATGTGGCCAGCATGACTAAGCCACTTCTGGTGAACCAGAGCAGCGCACAGAAACGCTGTTTACCTTCCCGCTGGAGCGGTACCTATTTATCTACTTGCACTTTGACATGCTTTCGAACTGCTAGGTGGGCAGGAGCAGGGACCGAGCAACGGGAGCTCACCCCGTCACGGGGATTCGAACCGCCAACCTTCTGATCAGCAAGCCCTAGGCTCTGTGGTTTAACCCACAGTGCCATTCCATCCAAATTTAAGTGCAAGACGTCCTTTTGAGTGTACACTTACGATTACAGTCAAACCTTGGTTGTTGAACTTAATCCGTAAGCCCGTTTGCCTTCTGAAACATTCAAAAACCAAGGTGCGGCTTCCCATTGGTTACAAGAGCTTCTTGCACTCAAGCGAGATGTTCAGCTTCCAAAAAATGTTCAAAAACCGGAGCATTTACTTCTGGGTTTTTGTCATTCGGGAGCCGGAACATTCCAAAACGGAGCCGTTGGGGAACTGTATTTATGCTCCTGGTTGTATTGAGCCATTTATATATAACCCCACTTTCAATACTGTTACATGCCAGCCTGACCTCCAAGCCAGGGCTGGATTTAGGTTTGATGAGGCCCTAAGTTACTGAAGTTAATGGGCCCTTTATATGTCCAGGTGTCCTTTGTCAACAACAAATTGTCGCTGTTTTTTGTGTTGAATATATGCCAAATGGTAATTTATGGACCTAATAGGGATCTAAAGCCATTTGCCCATGTTGCCATGCAACCAGTCCATGGAGAATGTGGGCATCCTATATATAGAAAGGAGCAAACCAGTGATATTTTAGGGAGCAGGCTAGCAGGCGGGCCCATGACTTACATCATAGGAGCCTACACAACACAAAACACTGTTGCTGTATGTAGGTTTTATTTTATTTGTTTTTTATCTTATATTTTGGAAATGTACATCCTGGTGGTTTTTTCCTTTAATTTTTTTGGGAGCCCCCAACATAGCTGTCAAGCGTCCCTTATTTGGCGGGACAGTCCCTTATCCCAGCACCATGTCCCACTGTTGTCCCTTATTGATGATGTCCCTTAAATAAGCTACTGAACACAATGGGGCCCTTTCTATGTCCAGCTGTCCTTTGTCAATAATAAATTGTTGCTTTTTTGTGTTGAATATGTGCTATATGGTAATTAAGGGACCTAATAGGTATCTAAAGATATTTGCACGCAACAAAATATGTATTTTATCAAAGTAATTGTTGGTCCCTTATTTTGGCTGCTGATCCCTTATTTTCGAGGCTGCTGGTCCCTTATTTTCAAATCTGTAAATTGACAGCTATGGCCCCGAAGGGAGTGGGGCCCTAAGCTATAGCTTGTTTAGCTTATATGTAAATCCGGCACTGTCAAGTCCCGCAGGGCCCTTGTCTCTTGTGACAGAGCATTCCACCAAATCGGGGCCACAGCCGAAAAAGCCCTGGCTCTGGTTGAGGCCCGTAAGGAGTCTCGCCGCGGGATTCTGCGCCTGCTGGAGTTTCTGGGTCAGTCTCAAGGGCAGCCCCACATAGAGTGAGTTACAATATCTTGCTTCTCCATTAATCGCAGCTTTGGATCTAGCCCACGGCAAGACATGTCTCTTTCCCCAGCTCTTCCTTCTCCAGCTTCCAGCTCATACGCGCAGCGACTGTCTAGCCCAGCTGCCCTTTTCTGTTGTTTCTCCCTTAGTTGCAGCTATTGCAACCCAGCTCATCCCTTTGAAGTCCTCCTCAGGGCACTCAAGCCGGTCTTTGTCTTCAAAGAAGCTTGCCCAACCAGTTCCCGGGCCTTCCCTGGCCTCAAAACAATGCCATTTCTTCTGGCAACAGTTTTGGGGCAGCCGCACTGCTTCAGTGCCATAACTGAAATCCTGCAACTTCTCTTACCGAGAAAAGGCTCTTTGGGGAGAGGGAATCGCCCCACAAAATCGCTTGAGATCACAGCAGCCCAAATGGCCGCTGTTCTCTTGCAATAGAAAACAGGATGATTTTTTCACCCGGACGCTTGAGATACTCTGGGATTTGTATTGCTTTCTGCCAAAAGCAAGGCCAAGACTGGGATCTGATGTTCCCAATGTTCTTTGAGGGAAGTTATATGCTTTAAAATTCTGAACTGCAGTCTGGCAGACCCGAGTTCGAATCCCCAAAGGAAAAGCGGAATATAAATGTAAGAAAATAATAATAATAATAATAATAATAATAATAATAATAATAATAATAATAGTGTCACTCTGTAGTTTGCCAGGGGGGTTGAATGACACCTGTCCTCTCCTCTCTGTGTGTGCCCCTACCCCAAAACAGTTCATCTGTTTCCACAAAATATGGATTACAATGGCTGCATTGCTTTCCAGTGTCTAGATATGGCTTGGCTTTGAAGCTTGGAGAGGGGCGGCAGATTGAATTTTTATTTGGTGCCCACTTTATGGCTGTTATTGTCTTCCTCGGCTTTCTAAGTCAAATCTTGAAGTAATTAACTTTTCAATGGCTGCATATCAGGAGGGGTGAGGGAGGGAAAGAGGCAGCCCACCTCCCATAAATTTAGCCCACCTAAATTCAAAAGCCTGCCTGTCTTCTCTCCCTCTGCCCCTCCACTCCCCCACCCCCACTTTAAACCCCAAATAGCCGCAACCTCAGTTTCATTTGTCATATGCCCCCATTCAGGTAATTGCAGAGGCCGCAGTGGAGGTGAAAGAAACGAAACTGAGACCGTGTGTGAGGAATATAAAGGTCCTTCTTATTCCAGAAGGCCTATTGAGGGGGGCGGGGTGAGTCCAGTGACCCTGGTGAAGTTCATTGGGGGTTAATTACACGGCAGAGATAATTTGGAGGTGTCTGCTCTGACCTGTGAATTATGAAAAGAGCCAGTCCAGAGGCATAGACAAGGGCAACTTCATCAACTTGTTGATGAAGTTAAGCCCACCTGTCAGTCTGACTCGAACCCTGAACCTCGAATGGCTCTCTTTCTTTGAACCATACATTTAAAGTGCACAAACCCTCCAAGAATCTGTGGGACTGTAGTTTGTTCCTCAAAGAGCAGGCATAGGCAAACTCGGCCCGCCAGATGTTTTTGGCCTACAACCCCCATCATCCCTGACCACTGGTCCTGCTAGCTACGGATCATGGGAGTTGTAGGCCAAAAACATCTGGAGGGCCGAGTTTGAGGAAGCCTGAGCTACAACGTCCAGCATCCTTAGCAAACTACAGTTCTTGGGATCCGTGGGAAGGTGCGCTGTAAATGTCCTGTGTGTCTTTCTGAAGCAATTGCCAGCCCGTGTGTGTGTGTGTGTGTGTGTGTGTGTGAGAGAGAGAGAGAGAGAGAGAGAGAGAGAGAGAGAGAGAGAGAGAGAGAGAGAGATATGGATGGATTTCTGTCATGGCTACCGGCCAAAAGTCATACCTGCTGTATGACTAGAGATTCCAGGAGCATGGAAAGAGGCTACACAAGTGACTCATTCTTTACACACACACCTTTGGCACCATGAGTGTGTGAACAACACCCTCCATAATGAGGAAAACATGCTCTGCATATGATTTGAAACATTTGATGGTTAGGGCAGTTCTTTCCCCCCAGGGAGTCCTTCCCCGGGGATTGTGGTGGGGCTAAGAGGAGCAGGTTCTGTAGGGACAACCCAGAAGATGGCAGGCCACTTCACAGTACGTAGTGTCGTACCACTTCAAAAAGAATCCTGGGAACTTTAGTTTGTTAAAGGGTGCTGAGAGTTTTGCCATGAGACTCTGTTTCCCAAAAGGAACTACTGTTCCCAGAGTGCTTTGACAATCAATCCCTCTTTCCAGGCAACTGGGAATTGTCATTCTGTGAGGGGAGTGGGGGTTGGCGAACAACTATCAGCACCCTTAACAATTTCCCAGAATTCTTTTTTTGGGGGGTAAAGGGACCCCTGACCATTAGGTCCAGACGTGGCCAACTCTGGGGTTGTGGCGCTCATCTCGCTTTATTGGCCGAGGGAGCCGGCGTACAGCTTCCGGGTCATGTGGCCAGCAAAACTAAGCCACTTCTGACAAACCAGAGCAGCGCATGGGAACACCATTTACCTTCCCACCGGAGCGGTACCTATTTATCTACTTGCACTTTGATGTGCTTTCGAACTGCTAGGTTGGCAGGAGAAGGGACCGAGCAATGGGAGCTCACCCCGCCGCTGGGATTCGAACCACCGACCTTCTGATTGGCAAGTCCTAGGCTCTGTGGTTTAACCCACAGTGCCACCCACGTCCCTGTTTAATGTGGTATTGCAGTGGTATTGGATGTTCAATGCCAATGCAGCCCAAGTTGAAGATGGAGATCTCTACCCAAGAGAATTTTTATTTTTTATGCATTTGATGCATTTTTCACACACACACACACACACACACACACCATATTGTGGCATGCAGAACCCTGGTGGTGGCTACATTGTGTAGACTACAACATTTAAAATGGTCACCACATCCTGTGTGGCAAGCAGACAAGGAAGAGTCACCCCAAAATTAGAGGAGGAGCTTAATTCATTCACCATGTTTTGCATATGCATGACTTTACCAGTAGAAGTCTGTGGCTTGGCTCATTTTCTTAAATTATTTTGTCCTTTTTTAATGTATTTTGAGTTCTCTGCAGTTGAGTCACCAATTGCCCTAGTGGTTCCCATCTGTAAAATGGATAAATGTTTTCTAGATGCTTAATTCCCTTGGCAATATGTGCTGCATGTGTGTGACTTGAGCTGCAGACATTTGTGGCTCGGAGCTCATTTCCTGCACCTTCTGCTTTGCATGTATATTTCGTCCCATTTTCTGGATGTGGCAGAGTTGTAACCTGGTTCAGATTATGATCTTGCATGGCCTGCTATCGTACGGTCGTGCTATGCCCGGTGACAGATTTGTAAACTCATACACTGGCAGTTTTCATTTGCCAACAGAACATTTTCTGAGCCTGGTCAAGCTCCGTCTCTGGGCCCCTCCAAAATTATTTCAAGAGCTGGGGATTCTACTTGGGCAAAAACTGATTTTGGTGGGTATGAGCTAAAACACCTAACCTGTCTCTAAAGAAACACAGAGGGTGTCATCATACTGAAGGAAAATCCACGTACAGTGGTACCTCTGGTTACGAACTTAATTCGTTCCGGAGGTCTGTTCTTAACCTGAAACCGTTCTTAACCTGAGGTACCACTTTAGCTAACGGGGCCTCCCGCTGCCACGGCATGCGATTTCTGTTCTCATCCTGAGGTAAAGTTCTTAACCTAAGGTACTACTTCCGGGTTAGTGGAGTCTGTAACCCAAAGTGTTTGTAACCCAAGGTGTTTGTAACCTGAGGTACCACTGTATCACTCTTATTTAGTCCAACCTTCAAGAAACAAACACCCCAAAGGGACCACATCTTGTGATGATCCCTTACCAGTTTGCAGGAAGTACTACTCTGCAGTGACGTAGCGTGGATAGCCAGTGTCCGGGGCAAGACAAGTATCCTCAGCACTACCCAGCAATAGGCTGGACTGAAGGGGCAATAGCTCGACGACATGCCCAAGTGGCAGCTGTGGTGCCCCAGGAGCATGGACCACGGCAGAGAGTGGGACGGGGGATTGGCTGGGAGAGGTTATGTTTCTAAAGCCCTATGCAGAGGGTGTCCTATCAACAGGCCATCACCCAAATCCACTTCTCAGTCTGACCATGCAAACATCGGGAGATTTTCTATGTGAGGGGGAGGGCACACTAGGAAACTGGATAGCTCAGTTGGTTAGAATGTGGTGCTAATAACACCAAGGTTGCAGGTTCAATCCCCATATGGGACAGCTGCATATTCCTGCATTGCAGAGGGTTAGACTAGATGACTCTCAGGGGCCCCCAAACTCTATGATTACGACTTTCTCCTTTTTTCCCTTTTGAAATTTTGCACCCCACAGAATTTTGCGCCCAGGGCAACCACCCCTATGGCTCACGCTATGCCATGGCTACACCACGTGATTGTGTGTGTGTGTTACAAAGTGTGTGTGTGTGTTACATGGGTTTCTTCCTAGACCTTCAATCAACAATGAACTATTAGTAACACTGGTAAATCTAAAACTTCAGTGGTGGGGTGGAATGCAGGTTTGCAGAGATACCCGACCACATATTCTAAAGTAAAGGTTGTGATCCTCTAACTGCTGTAGGACTCCAATTCCCATCAGTGCCTGGCAGTCAAGGATTATGGGACCTGGATTCCAACTACATCTGGAATGTCCTTGGTTCCCCATGCCTCATCGAAACGCATCGGCCTTCCAGAACCTGGTGCCATCCAGATCTTTTGGACTTCAATTCCCATTAGCCCCAACCACCATGGTCAATGGTCAGGGTTGATGGGAGTTTAGTTCAAATATCTGGTGGGCACCAGGGCTGAGGACAGCTGAGAGAGATTTTAACGGCATTGATTTGACTAAGATCAGTGCATTTAGGACCCCTGTTATGTTCCATTCACAGGTCCCAATCTGGAGACTTTTGCGTCGGGTGTGGAAAAGAGGAGACTGAGAGGAGATATGACAGCCATCTTCAAAGATCTGAAGGGCTGTCTCAAGGCAGAGGGAACAAACTTGCTTTTTCCGAAGGGAAGGACTCAAACCAGTGGCTTCAAGTGAACTTTCTGACAGCAAGAGCTGCTTGACGGTGGAACGGTCTCCTTCCGGAGGTTGTGAACTTTCCTCCCTTGGAGGTTTTTAAGCAGAGGCTGGATGGCCACCTGTCATTGATGCTTTAGCTGAGACTCCTACATTGCAGGGGTTGGACTAGATGACTCGAGGGGTCCCTTCCAAGTCTAGAATTCTATTATTCTAACCATGCAAACTCTGAATAAATGGGAAGCCCAGTGCCGGATTTATGTATAAGCTATAGCTGAGGGCCCCACTCTCTTGGGCCCCCCCAAAAAATAAAGAAAAAAACTGGATGTACACTTCCAAAATATAAGATAAAAAGCAAATAAAATAAAACCTACATACAGCAACAGTATTTGGTGTTGTGTAGGCTCCTACGATGTAAGTAATGGGCCTTGTCTGCCAGTCTGCTCCCTAAAATATCACTGGTTTGCTCATTTCTATATACAGTGGTTCTTCAGGTTAAGTACTTAATTCGTTCCGGAGGTCCGTTCTTAACCTGAAACTGTTCTTAACCTGAAGCACCACTTTAGCTAATGGGGCCTCCTGCCGCCGCTGCAGCACGGTTTCTATTCTCATCCTGAAGCAAAGTTCTTAACCAGAGGTACTATTTCTGGGTTAGCGGAGTCTGTAACCTGAAGCCTATGTAACCTGAAGCATATGTAACCAGAGGTATCACTGTACAGGGTGCCTACATTCTGCATGGACTGGTTGCCTAGGAGGTCCATAAATTACCATATAGCATATATTCAACACCAAAACAGCAACAATTTGTTGTTGACAAAGGACAGCTGGACATATAACGGGCCCCATTACCTTCAGTAGCTTAGGGCCTCATCAAACCTAAATCCAGTCCTGGGGAAGCCCTATGGCAGGGGTAGTCAACGTGCCCTCCAGATGTTGCTGAACTACAACTCCCACCATTCCTGATAATTGGCCATACTGGAGGGGCTGATGGGAATTGTAGTCCATCAACATACAGAAGGCACTACACTGGCTTTGCCTGCCCTATGGGGTTCCTCATTATGCAGTTGTGGGGTGCTGCTGAGGCAGAGCATGGCATTGTGTCTCTGGAGGTCCAGTTCCATACAATAACTGAGTCTGCAGGAATGGTGGTGTTGAAGACTCACAACAGTTGTCTTCATTTATTTTCTAGATTCAAACTTTACAACAGGCATGGCCAAACTTGGCCCTCCAGCTGTTTTGGGACTACAACTCCCATCATCCCTAGCTAACAGGACCAGTGGTCAGGGATGAGGGGAATTGTAGTCCCAAAACAGCTGGAGGGCCAAGTTTGGCCATGTCTGCTTTACAAGAACTATAAAGGAGGAGCTTGACAGCGTTCGTTTGTACAAAAAAAAATTATTTATAGTTTTACATTCTGTTTATAAATTGAAAACAATACAATATACCAAAAGCTGTATTTCAATAAATAAAAATGTCATTATGCTTGGCAAAGTGGGGGGGGGGGGAGAGAGAAAAGTTAAATTAGTTTTTTCTTTTTTCTTTTAATGGTTTAGTTAAATAGCCTCCAGTTATTTGCTGGAGGTGGGGGGGGAGAGACTTCATGTTGTAGCTGAAACAAATATGAAAAATCCCTTTTTCTTTTTTTAAAAAAAATGGGAGTGGGAAGAGGATATGGAGATTACATTCTACAAACG
This sequence comes from Podarcis liolepis, assembly GCF_965112155.1. Classification (NCBI taxonomy): domain Eukaryota; kingdom Metazoa; phylum Chordata; class Lepidosauria; order Squamata; family Lacertidae; genus Podarcis; species Podarcis liolepis. The sequence continues at coordinate 35,959,606 of NC_139573.1, read as the reverse complement.
TTTCATTGACTGTAAACATAATCCTGGCTTTAGCACAATTTTTAATGAAAAAATATTTTAGTACAGACAGACATGGAAGCAAAATTGGCTTTGAAGAAAGCAGTTGGATATTTTAAAAATATATATATATTTCCCCCTGCTTTTAGCAAATTGCGGCTCTATGGGGATTGGCTACCTAGAACTATCACCAATTTCTTTTGCAGGTAGAAGGTGAATTGAACCAATTTTGATAGGTAAGTTCTTGCCAGTTTTAACCCCATGAGAATATCCAGCCTAACTTGTATCCTTGCCCCCCTCCCCATTATGAAATTATGCCAATATTTAGGCTCTCTTTCCTACAGTGCTTGGAGTGAACTGTTTTGATTTTATAATGTTCACTGAATTGGTTCCAAAATCTCTGAACCTGAAAGCCATTCCTATAACTAACAGGTGAACTAAAATCAAGTTTGTTATGGGGTAGAGCTTTGAATGATTTCTAGTTCATTCTCCTTTTTTTGTATTATTATTTTTTTATATTTTAGAATCTTTGGGCCTTTACGTTTGTAGAACATAATATTTGGGGGGAAATAAATGAAACAATTTCTCATTCCACTCTCTGTGTGTGCATTGACATTTTCTGAGTCTTAAGTATATTCTATACTCCAGCACCGCAGCTTGTAACATTCTGAATCGGTTTATTTTGGTGTGTTGTTGTTGTTGTTATTGAGGATTTGGACGGACTTGAATTGAACTGTGAACTGAACTACAGTGGTGCCTCGCAAGACGAAAAGAATCCGTTCTGTGATTCTCTTTGTCTAGCGGTTTTTTCGTCTTGGAAACAAGCACATTGACGGATTAGCGGATTAGCGCTATTAGCGGCTTTTAGCATCTTATCTGCTGATCGGATCAGCTGATAAGCGGCTTAGCGGCTTAGAAAAAGGGGGGAAGGGAAAAAAACCCGCAGGAACTCGCAAGGCATTGTCGTCTTGCGAAGCAAGCCCATAGGAGATTTGTTTTGCGAAGCACCTCCAAAACGGAAAACTCTTTCGTCTAGCGAGTTTTCCGTCTTGCGAGGCATTCGTCTTGCGGGGCACCACTGTAGTTTGTTTTGTAAAGGGAAGAACCCAAACTTTTTAGACATATAGAACTAGAACTAGTCCCTTAAATAAAAAGAACTCTCCAAGTGCTGCTTTCTTGTCTGTTTGACCAGTTAATCATTCCTTCTCTCAGGCCCTTGCCTGGAGTAGATCTTTGTGCAGCTCAAAACCTTGCTACACTAACTAGGATTGCCCAAAAAAACAGAAACATGAAGATGGCAATGCTCCTATGCCTTGAGCCTCTGCAGGACAAGGCAGAAATACAACAGATAAAGTCCTCCCGTCACTGAACCTCCAAACCAGCAACACCACTACCTGTTTATTTCCTGTCTTCCATCAATACTGCTGAAGGCACAGAAGCCTTGCTGGATGAGAGGGGGAAATATGGCAAAAACCTGACCTCTTACTAACACAACTAGATCTGACGTAAGGCCCGTGTCACCCAAGAGCCTATCTTTGGAACGAAAAACACACAAGCACCTCTCTTGTAAAATCCCTGATGAAGAGACGCCGATCCAAATGGGACCCTGACCTTCCATTCGTGTGTCGGAGCTGGGGGGTTCTTTCCCTAACTTTGCCTCACACAACCTGCCATCGTTGTTAAGATTTGGTCCCTGGACATGTCCGTTCGAAGTCCATCTCCTGCCAGGGATGTTCTCACCAGGAGGAAAGTGCTGGTGATTCCTTCAAAGAAGCCAACTTCTCCCTCCAAACTCCACGCCCACCTTTCGTCTGTTCCGGGGACCCTGATCAGCACTTTGGAGGAAGAGACACATCGAGGATGGGCTGATGCTGCCAGTGCCCCTTTTGTCACATCACTGGAGGCCTCCCCATGGCGTCTTGGTGCTGCGGTTGGTGGTACCAAGGTCCAAAACTGTTGATGTAGCTGCTGGGAGGCAGGGGAGGGCCTTTGCAGGCCATGGGGATGTCCCAGAGTGGGGGGATGTTGGGGGAGCAAGGGGACAAGGATGAGGAACTGTGGAGGTGGTCGTCTTGGATGCTGGAGCCCTGCTTCATAATCTTTTTGAACTTGGAACGCTTGTTCTGGAACCAGATCTTCACCTGCGATAACAGAGAGGGAAAGGTGTAAACAGAGCAAGTAGCCTAAATTTATTTCAGTCAACAACCAGTTGAGAGAAGCGAAACAAGGCTAGGAGAAAGAAAGGAAAAAAGTCATCAAGCAAGTTCTTCCTTCTTGAACACCCTTGCTAAATATATATATATATTTCTCATCTTAAAGTTCTTCCCCCACTTTGCATTTATGAATAGTGCTAGGTTCAAGAACTGTAGTGCGGTCGAATATTGAATATGCGAGTCAACACTTGCTCCGATAGCGTTAAACTTCTTCAGCAACACTCAAGTTGAAACTCAAATGTGAAATCATTGGAAAAATTCTAAAGAGTCAAAATTTGGATGCAGAACTTCTGCCAGGTATTGAATTGTCTTGGCATTCCTTTCCCTTTCCAGTCTGTGTTGAAGTTGCCATATATGGACTCAGCCAAACACTCAGACTTGGAGTAACATTCATGCAGGAAGGAAGCCCTTTACTGGTCCTACCTGTGGCCTGACTCCTATGCACCTACGCAGTGTGGGGATGCCTATGTCAAACCACTTGTGTATAATGTTCTTGAATGGCACTGTCCTGGTGCTATTTCCACCAAGGGCAAAATCGTGGTGGTATTGCTGGTAAGATTCAACTAGCCCATCATATCAGGGCAAAGACTTCTACTGGGCTGGGACTTTCTCCCACACATGCCCTTAACCCTCCAAAAGAGTGATTCTGTTTTAAAATGAAGGTAAAGGGACCCTGACAGTTAAGTCCAGTCACAAACGACTCTGGGGTTGCAGCGCTCATCTCGCTTTACTGGCCGAGGGAGCCGGCGTTTGTCTGCAGGCAGTTTTCCTGGGTCATGACTAAGCCACTTCTGGCGAAGTTAGAGCAGCACACAGTAACACAGTTTACCTTCCCACCGCAGCATTACCTATTTATCTACTTGCACTGGTGTGCTTTCGAACTGCTAGGTTGGCAGGAGCAGGGACCAAGCAACAGGAGCTCACTCCATCACGGGGATTCGAACTGCCGACCTTCCAATCGGCAAGCCCTAGGCTCAGTGGTTGAGACCACAGCGCCACCCGCGCCCCTTTAAAATAAAAAACAGTCTCAAGGCTGTATCTGAAAACAGATGAACAAGGTAAGGAGGCGATTAGCTGTTTGATTTTCTGCCAGCTGTCCACTCAGAATCCCCACCCCACCCCACCCAGCTGCTTTTTTCTCCCATGGAGGAAAAGATACCGGGTCCCCAAATCCTTTTCTCTCTTGGGAGAAAAACAGGGGGTCAGGGCTCCCTTTACCTTTACCTCTATGTTGGAAGCTGCCCAGAGTGGCTGGGGCAACCCAGCCAGATGGGCAGGGTATAAATAACAAGATTATTATTATTATGGAATAGAACATACCTATTTTCATTGGAGAGTTGGAGGGTATGTATGGACACTCAAAGCAGCAGTACAGTAATGTGTGGTGGGGATTGTGCCAATAAAGGAACTGCATCTAGAGAAGGATACCCTAGAATTCATTGCAGCCTGGTACCTATTGGATCATGTGGCATGGCCTCTGAGGCCAGAAATTTCCAAATGCTTTAAGTCAACCTGTGATGAGCCGGTGAATGGATAATCCTGCCTCAAGGCAAGGGGCTGGGGTTGCCTTGCCTCTTGGTGCCTTCCAATGCCATCATCCTCTTTCCATCTGCCTTAATTTCCTAGTCTGTAAAATGGGAATAATCGTGCCCTATCTCCTAGGGCTATTGCAAGGATTAAAGATCAGGGCTTGTGAAGCATGCTGCATATTTTGGCAACCTCCAGCAGCTACTTGCCCCTGCTTGCCTTTTTAATATGCTCTGTTGCTGCCTGACCCCAGCTAACTTTTTCAAGTAGTTCTCCTTCCCCACCTTTTCTTCCTTCTTCTCCACCCCCCCCCCAAAAAAAAAGCTGGTTGCACAATGGCATTTGTGGAAAGATCAGAGAGGGCAAAGTGTAAACATTGGTCTTCAGGGCATTTCGAGGAGGTGGAAAACTACTGGAGGGAGAAGCAGTAGAAAAATATGTGATTTATCCCTCCAGAGTCTTCCCTTCTTATGTGCTACATTATCCCCGTCTCATCATGTTGAAAACTTAGGAGTGTAGTGTAGCAGGGGGAGCAGATGGAGTGTCATATATTACTGGGTAATAGTTTAAAATACAGAAGGAGAGAAACAATGGGGGGGGGAGAATCTAGTGTCAAGCACCTGTAACTTTGGGGAAAATTTTTTGCATGCAAAAGAAGATTCACTGGAGGCTATTCATCCTAGTAACCAGTTCTTCATAAGTGAAAAGTAGCCAGAAGGATTGGGACTGTGATTCCACTATTATTAATAATATGTATTTTTAATTTATTACCTGCCCTCAATGCCAAGGTCCCAGGGCAGCTTATAACAATTTAAAATGCACTGCTAATACCCTGCCAGCAACGTGCACCTCCCTTTTGTCCCAGCTGGGGCCACGAGGTGGTAGAAAATAGACTTATTGCACACCTTCCATTTGGTGAGCGTTTAAAATAGGTGCCAGGGCTAAAGGCCAGGTTGAAGCTAATGGGTCATAGCTCAATGGCTGAGAATGTATGTTGCACGCAGGAGGTCTGAAATCCAGGTCACGCTCACATTTTACATTTAAAGCACTCTTATACCACTTCAGCAGTCATGGCTTCCCCGAAAGAATCCTGGGAACCGTAGTTTGCTAAGAGTTCTGGGAACTGTAGCTCTGTGGCCAGTGGCGTAGGAAGGGGGGTGCAGTGGGTGCAGGCTGCCCCGGGTGTCATCACTGAGGGGGGTGACAAAATGGCAAAAATGTGTGTTTTTGAAAAAATAACTCCCACTCCCACCGCACCCCCCTTCCTAGCCAATGCAGGAACACTCTCCCCTCGAGCAATTTCCAGAAACCAGAAGCATTGTTGTCTCCAATTATGCAGGCAGAGCACAGCCTTTATGGCTAGTAGCCTTTGACAGCCCCCTCCTCCATGAACCTGCCTAATCCAGAGCTGTAGCTAGGTGAGGAGAGGGGCACTGGGCATCACATCACGGGGCCTGCAGCGTGCCTGAGCCACGTGTCTCTCCTGAGACCCCAGGCACCCAAGTGGCTAGCTAGGCCGCTGTATGTGACAAGTCTCTTAACTACTCTCTGCAACCTCTGCAAATTATGGCCTCCCAAGATTCCTTGGGGACGCGGGTGGCGCTGTGGGTTAAACCACAGAGCCTAGGACTTGCCGATCAGAAGGTCGGTGGTTCGAATCCCCGCAATGGGGTGAGCTCCTGTTGCTCAGTCCCAGCTCCTGCCAACCTGGCAGTTTGCAAGCACGTCAAAGTGCAAGCGGACAAAGGTAAAGGTAAACGGCGTTTCTGCTCTGGTTCACCAGAAGTGGCTTAGTCATGCTGGCCACATGACCCGGAAGCTGTATGCCGGCTGCCTTGGCCAGTAAAGTAAGATGAGCGCCGCAACCCCAGAGTCGGCCACGACTAGACCTAATGGTCAAGGGTCCCTTTACCTTTAGGATTCTTGGGGAGAAGCCAATGTGGTATAAGATATAGTATGGATGCAACCTAGATCTCAGGGATCTCCAGATCAAAGAATCTCAGGTAGCAGGAGATGTGAAAACCCGCTTTTCGCTTAAGACTCTGGAGAGCTTCTGCCAACAAGGGTAGACAATGCTGGCATAAGGAAGTTTTGTCTGCTCCAGCTGCACCATCAGCCTTTATTATTGAACATACACACAGAGAGAGCCTGGGACAGATTATTTTCTCCTGAGAAGGGGTGGCTTAGAAGAGGGATCCTTGCTCATGGTGTGAAGAACTCATCCCACTTTCATCCCCGGAAAAACAGGTCCTGCAGGTTGTTGCTTTGTCTCCAAAACCTGCCAAACCTGTTTGTCCAGAAGGGAGGTTGGGAGAAAATAAATGTGCGCCCCACAAGAAGCGAAGACTCCCTGAAACCACCTCGAGCTCTCTTTTAAAAGAAAAATATATATACTGTCCACCATGGACCTCCCCTGAGCAAGTGGATTTAGGCGGCAAGGCTCAATTTTTTGAAACAACATTATATTCATACTAAGTTCTCTCTCTCTCTCTAAGGGAGGGAGGGGCTAAATTTGCCCCATCGCTGTGAAAAATATTGGAAACCGTAGTTTACAGAAAGTCACATACTTTAAATACATGGTGTGTATGAAAACTGTAGCATAAATGCATCACAGCTGCTGAACCCCACAGACTTGTTCAAGGCCTAAAACTAAACCTCTTTGGTTCTGATGAAGTTTCAGAGAAGAGTATAGGCTCATATTTGGTGCACCTGGGAAGACAATTTATTTGTAGAATAAGCTTATAACCCAACATTTTTGAGAGGGGGAAGAACCCTTTCCAAAGAAGCTCACAAGAATGTAAAACAGCAAACTGAGGACTATAAGTGGAGGCCTTTTATGAATGAATATAGAAAAAGTCAGACTTTGAAGATTGGAGCCCTGCTTGGATTGAAGAAGATGGGGGCCTTTGGATCTGGAGGAGCCTTGAAACAGGATTTGAGATATGGTATGGACACTGGTTTTAGCTGTGGAGAGTTGGTTGGTCTGTCGAGAGGGAATGGGGGCATGGTTGGGTCGGGGGCCCCCCAAGACCTGCGCTTCAGCACCCTCAGCATCAAAGAATATGAAGAAAAACTGCAGAAGGGACTTGGAAAAGATTTAAGAGCCTCGGACAGAAGATCTCCAGGTTGATGAACTATATGGAATGGACGGAAATGACTGGCAGAATCCGAGACCAGGGAGAAGAGATCGTGGTAGAAGATTGGGAAAGTTTAAAGTTTATATATAGAAATATTGTAAATTTAATGAGTGTTAGAAAATTGTTGGATTGAAACTTTATGGCTTTAGCAGAAATGTTATAAGGAGTTAGGTATAAATATTTCAGTATTAATGGAAAATAAGGTACAAAATATGTTAAGATATTCATAATGATAAAAATAGAGAAAGATGGAAAGGAATTGCTGAAACAAGTAATACAAAAAGGGAGGTGAGAGGAGGTCGATGAAATAAGGGAATGAAAGATAGAGTAATGAAATGGTATGGTATATGTTTTTAAATCGTTCTTTTGTTTTGTTTAGTTTAGTGTGTTAAGGTCGCGTTTTGCATTGTTTATTGTATTGTTTCTTCTTTCCTCTTTTTTTCCCCTTCTCTGCTTTATCTTGTCTTTTTCTCTCGCCTATTTTCTTCTTTTTTCTTTTCTTGTAAGTTTTAAAAGCAATAAAGATTATTTTTTAAAAAACAAGAATGTAAAACAAAACTCAACTGATCATTTAAAACATTTTTTAAAAAGTGGAGGCCACACTTTACGGCCAGCACATGCAACACAAAAATAAAACACTGAACAGAACAAAATGAGTTTTTGAAGCCTACTCAGATACAAGTCGATACAGACAATATCCTAAATTACTTAATTTGGCTGAACTTCACGTTACACAGTGTCTAAATGTGCAAGCTGAGGGTGCTTGTGGTGTCCAAAGTATAGAGGAACTTTTTGCAGACCGAGAGGAGCAGAACTATCCAAGATCCTTGTTTCCACAAGTGCCTCACACTGAGGCAAGAGTCCTGACTTTTGCTGTTACTCTTTCATTCCACTGTGGAACCAGAATTTGTTGCAGAATACCAACTCCTCCCCTGCCCGAAAGCCAAAAATTCCATGGGCTAATCTATTCTAATTTTAATCTGTTTTAGCATGTTAACTTTTGTACGTTTTAAAGCGCTGCTGTAATTTTTTTCCTCTTGATTTCATTGCTTTATCTTTTCGTAAACTGCTTTGAGTTTTCTACAAGCCAGCAGTGCATCAATTTTTTATGACATAATACGAGTCCTCTTAACCTCAGAAACGTGGGTTTGAGCCCCATGTTGGGCGGAAAGATTCCTGCATTTTAGGGGGTTGGACTAAATGACCCTTATGGTCCCTTCTAGCTCTTATGATTCTGTGAAATACACATATAGTACCTTTATCTGCCAAGCAGCCAATTGGGGGAGCTATTCAGTTTGGAATATTCCATGTGCTCCAGCCCATAGCTCCTCGGAAAGAGACCAAAACAAACTGCTGCCTTTTTTTCCTATTCACGTTTGGTTTACCTGCTAATTCTGACATCGTACAGAGGAAGAACCCCATTTTATAACGCTTCACAGCCCTACGACACAATTCCCTGCCCTCACCCACCCCACAAAGTTCTCAGCGTGCAGATTTGGCAGGTTCTTACTTGACTCTCTCCTTCTCTGCCTAAATAAAAATAAATCTTTTTTATGCCTCTGGCTCTGGGCTCACCCCTGACATCTGTCTGTCTCAAGCAATCTCCTTAAGCTGCTCAACCACCTGTGAGGAAGGGCTTCTGGGTGAGTGGAACAAACTTTCGACGGTGCCAATTCCCCTAAAATCCCCCAAACCGTGGGCAAAACACAGGGGCCGAGTCTCCAGCGAGAGTGACGTGGAAACAGACATCACTGGGCCGTGCCTTTGGATTTGGCGCACCAAAAGGGGAGTTCATAAGCTTTACCAGTTGAATATACATGGTTGTTGTCATGCTGGCAGGGATCCTGTGCTTCTTAAATATTGGGGGCGCAGGCAGAAATTCAACAGGTGAAGCATTTCTAGCCACAGGGGAAAACCTCGTACTTCATTTCCACTCAACCCCATTCCCACAATCCTCCTGTATGTTCCTGAGCTTTCTCCATTAGTGTCTTGCCTGAGGAAGAGCGCAACACCTTCCGGGCAGAGAACACCTCACTCTGCTCGGCACCTGCCACAGTCACTCACACCTGCGCAATAAAATGTCACCACTGGCGCAAAGTGTTGCTGCCCAGGATTCCAGCCTCTCCCTTCCCTTCCCTCGCTCCCTCGCTTTCCACCACCTCCCTGAAACTGTCTGTCAGCATTCCACAGCCACTGAGCGTGCTCAGTGCGCGCTCGGCTGCTATTGGGTCCCACGCTACGCAATGCACCCTCCCCTAAATGCGTTTCTTGTACTTCCGCAAACCTCTCAAGCCTGGTGCCAACTCTTTCTCGACTGTAGGCTGCGCAGTTGTGGCTACGAAAGGAATGACACGCGCAGCCATAAGCTCAGAAATGGAGGGAATGGGAAACGATGGTAACATTTCATTCCAATTTCAATTATCAGAAAAATTATTGCATTTTCTACTACTGTTACTACATAGCTACTAAAGACAGACTGGACTATCACAGCTAGTGTGATGTAGTCAGTGCTGGATTTACGTACAGTGGTACCTCGGGTTACATACGCTTCAGGTTACAGACTCTGCTAACCCAGAAATAGTACTTCAGGTTAAGAACTTTGCTTCAGGATGAGAACAGAAATTGTGCTCCGGCAGCGCGGCAGCAGCAGGAGGCCCCATTAGCTAAAGTAGTGCTTCAGGTTAAGAACAGTTTCAGGTTATGAACGGACCTCCGGAACGAATTAAGTACGTAACCAGAGCTACCACTGTATAAGCTAAATAAGCTATAGCTTAGGGCCCCACTCTCTTGGGGGCCCCAAAAAAATTTAAGAGGAAAAAAACCTTATATTTTCCAAAATATAAGATAGAAAACAAATAAAATAAAACCTACATACAACAACAGTGTTTTGTGTAGGCTCCTATGATGTACGTAATCGGCCCCGCCTGGTAGCCTGCTCCCTAAAATATCACTGGTTTGCTGATTTCTCTATACAGTGGTAGCTTGTTTCTCAAACTTGGGCTTCTTAATTGCATTTCACTATTAATATATTTCTTCTTAGTTGCATTTCAGCTCAACAATTACTTTGATAAAATACATATTTTGTTATGTGCCAATGCCATTAGATACCTATTAGGTCCATAAATCACCATATAGCATATATTCAACACAAAAAACAGTGGCAATTTGTTGTTGACAAAGGACAGCTGGACATATAAAGGGCCCCATTGCCTTCAGTAGTTTAGGGCCTCATCAAACCTAAATCTGGCCCTGGGTGTAGTAGTTAAGAGCGGGGGTTGCGGGGGTATCTTACCTCTCTATGATCTTTAATTCTTGTTTTCTTTCTGTTCATTCTATCCAGTGCTATTTTTCTAGAAAAAGAGATTCCAGAACTCCCATGAATGCCTCCCTTCTTCTCTTATAATGGCAATGGCATCCATCTGAGGGGTGCTGGAACTGAGTTCTGGTGAGTTCTGGCTGGGGGGAAAATGCCCTGGTTCTATTTATATTTATGCTCTGCTTTTTGAGGTTCCGCATCTTGGATTAATGAAGATGTAGGAAGGTGATGGGCGGAAGATGAAGGGTCCTGTGTGAGCGGCAGGGCAGAGAGAATATTCCAGGGTGGGAGGTTGGGGAAAGTGGGGGGAGGGGAGCTCCCAAGCGAGAGCTGGCTGGGAGATTTCACTCTTCTGTGCATGGAATAAGGGTTAAGATATAATTGTGATAGAGGGCCTTGCATTCCTTTCCTTTCCTCTTTATTTTCTTCTTTTTCTTTGGAAAAAGAAGGAAAGCTGTCTGTAGACAAACGCCAGCTGCCTTGGCCTGAAAGCGAGATGAACGCCACAACCCCATAGTCGCCTTTGACTGGACTTGACGGTCCAGGGGTCCTTTACCTTTACTTTTTTTTTTACACAAGTATTAAAGTCCTCTTTCTCACCAGGCCACCCTACATGTAAGGTAAAGGGTCCCCTGACCATTAGGTCCAGTCGTGACCGACTCTGGGGTTGTGGCGCTCATCTCGCTTTATTGGCCGAGGGAGCCGGCATACAGCTTCCGGGTCATGTGGCCAGCATGACTAAGCCGCTTCTGGCGAACCAGAGCAGTGCATGGAAATGCTGTTTACCTTCCCGCTGGAGCGGTACCTATTTATCTACTTGCACTTTGACGTGCTTTTGAACTGCTAGATTGGCAGGAGCAGGAACCGAGCAACGGGAGCTCACCCCATTGCGGGGATTCGAACCGCCGACCTTCTGATCAGCAAGTCCTAGGTTCTGTGGTTTAACCCACAGCGCCACCTGCGTCCCTTACCCTACATGTAGATCACACCTAAAACTCCTAGAAACCTGGGGGTGGGGGAAGTTATGTTACAGATAAATGAACCAAAGGACATTTGCAACATCTCACCTGGGTTTGGGTCAAGCCCAGCTGCGCTGCTAGCTCGGCTCGCTCGGGTAATGCCAGGTACTGGGTTTGCTGGAAGCGCTGGTTGAGGGCCTGGAGCTGGAGACTCGAGTAGATCGTGCGTGGCTTGCGGATCTTCTTGCCTTTGCCGTTGATGCGGATTTCGCCGTTCTCAATGATGGTTGATTTCTCAAGGTCTTCGAAAGCAAATAGAAAGGCAAAAGGGAAAAGGAAGTAAGTAACTGGACCCAAATCCAGCGACTGTTAACATATAACCAGTGGCGTAGCATGGGGGGTGCAGGGGGGCGGCCGCACCGGGCGCAACATCTGGGGGTTAGGGTTAGGGAGTGCAAATCCACGGGTTAGGGGGCGCGAATTACTTGCCTTGCCCCGGGTGCTGACAACCCACACTACGCCACTGCATATAACCAGACAAGGATTCATCCAGGATTTGGATAAATGCATGCAACCACCAGGATGGGGTGTGTGGTGGGATCCTGTTAAATCTGTGGTTACATCTTTATAAAAACAAATTCCAAATATCCTTACATTTGTCCATGGCAAGTCTACGTTTGTGCACAACTTGTTCATTTGTTGCAAGCTTATCCTTATTCTCCGTCCAATCATTAAAGAGAGATACATTTTTATTTTTCCAGTTCATAAATACCGTATTAGATTAAGGTCTGGTTAACTACAATAACAAGCCCCCACCCACTTTTTTTAATGTATACAACATCTTTTTTCTGCTTTGTTTTCTGCATGGGTACTATTTCTTGTTTCTTCTTTTTTTTTTCGTGTCTTATCTTACTCTGTGCACTTGTAATTTTGTACTTTTTTAATTTTTCAATAAAGAATGTATTTTTAAAAAAATAAATCTGTTTTTGTATCATCTTCTTCAACCCTTTCTCGAAACGGCAACAGGAAAGTTTTTTTTCCTTCCCAGTGAGGATTGTACAATCATAAGATTGCAAGATGTATATACAATGATGAAGGGCGTATTTGGAAACCGGTGCCTTGTAGTAGCTACTCCATCTGTTGTTGTTGTTGTTCTGCTCATTAGCATTTGATGCTGAAAACACAGCTATTCACACAAACTGAATTTTCAAATCAGCCGTTTTGTGCATTTTTAATTTTTTATTGATTGATTGATTGATTGATTGATTGATTGATTGGAGTGGTTGAAATCTGGTGAATGCATCAGTACAGGAGCTGGAATCGATTTCCAAGAGAGTGGTATAGGAATCTTAATCTACCTCAGAGCCCCTGATATCCTCAAAGACCTTGATGATGCCGTCAAGCAGGATTTTGGGGCGGACACCCAGGGCCCCCCCAGTCAGCAGAATGACCAAGAGAGCCAGTTTTGAAGTGAACAAAGGTATACCCACTAACTTCTAAAGAGAGTCTCTGCCCCCCATAATAGTATTGTTTGTTTGTTTTGCTTTTAGTGGGTTTTTGGTTTTTCAAAAGTTTACAAATATACAAATACCAGACACATGACTCACAAATAATCCAGAACAGCTATGAATTTGCCTCCCTTCCCCTCCTTTTGTGGTTTTTTCTTTAGTTTTAGTTTTTTTATACTGCATTTTCCACATAACTCCGTTTTTAAGTTATTCTTTTCTTTCTCTTAATCATTTTTTTATTAAACTGCTGGTTTTAGGTTAACCCTGCTGATGCCATAACTTTTCAAATAGTCCACAAATTTCCCCCACTCTTTAGTAATTCTTTCCCCCTCTTGGTTTCTTATTACACCTGTTAATTTTGCCATTTCGGCATAGTCCATTAATTTGATCAGCCACTCTTCCTTGGTTGGAATAATGTCTTCTTTCCACCTCTGGGCAAATACCATTCTAGCTGCAGTTGTAGCATACATAAACAATTTTATAAAGTCCTTTGGAATCTCTGTATCTACCCCTAATGGAGTCTACTCCCTCATGGAGTATCTACTCCCTCATGGAGTCTGGAGTCTAAAATTACCTAGCTATACCACTGCAGTTAGGTGAAGAAAGCACTCTGCACATGCTCAAAAGCACTGTGTTCACAAGTCAACCCGCAGGTGCAAAAACAAATCTGAAAATGCCCACTGTTCCAATTAGTCACAGTTCAGTTCCCAGTTCCTAAATGGAGAGGTGACACAAAAATCTCAATTTTTATGGTGGGTGGGCAGGTTGTGGTGACTGCATGTGGCTCTCTGTGTACACTCAGGAACCCACCAGTACTAACTCCTAGGGGCTGAGATATTAATTCACAAATCTGTAGGGTAAGTCCTGGCTCAGAGTTGAGCCTCAACCACTAGCCCAGATCCCAGATCGCAGCAGAGCATTATGAATCCAGATCCCCGGTTGTGATGTCACATGATTGACAGGCAGACGGCCCTGCCCATCTGCCAGATTTAGCCACACCCTAGCACTTGGCCCCCACTCCTCCACTAGGGCAGGATTTACACCATGCAAACGTTTACAGACCCCCCAAGTGTCCCTATTTTCCAGGGATGCTTCTGATTTAAAGAAGACATCCTGGTTTCTGATGTCCTACTTTTCTGAAGGATGTCTCTATTTTAATTGGAGAAATGTTGGAGGGTATGGAGTTATCTGACTCCCAAGCTGTCTGAAGGCAATCCTGTACAGGGAAGGGTTTTTTTGTTAATGTTTTATTATATTTTTATATATGTTGGAAGCTGCCAGTATAAAGAGCAAGATTATCATTATGGAATGGGATGTCCCTATTTTCATCGGAGAAATGTTGGAGGGTATGTGTTTGGTATGGGCTAAGGGCAGGGCCAGATTTAGGTTTGATGAGGTCCTAGGCTGCTGAAGGTAATGGGGCCCTTTATATGTCCAGCTGTTCTTTGTCAACAGCAAATTGTCACTGGTTTTTTTGGGGGGGTTGGTTGAATATATGCTATATGGTAATTTATGGACCCTAATAGGTATCTAAAGCCATTTGCACATGCAGAATGTAGGCACCCTATATATAGAAATGAGCAAACCAGTGATATTTTAGGGAGCAGGCTTGCAGGCAGGGCCCATTACTTACATCATAGGAGCCTACACAACACAAAACACTGTTGCTGTATGTAGGTTTTATTTGATTTGTTTTTTATCTTATATTTTGGAAATGTACAGCCAGGCTTTTTTTCCCCTCTAAATTTTTTGGGGGCCTCCAAGAGATTAGGGCTTGTTTAGCTTATATATAAATCTGGCACTTGCTAAAGGGGTAGGAAAATAGCTACAGACATTTTTTAAAACCCCAAAATGACCATGTGGATCAACTGGGTGTCAGGGACTGGGCATTCTTGCACATCCCTTCCTGACTACCTCCCTTGGAAAGTGTCATCTGTCTTTTGAAGGCTCCTTCAAACATGCAAGTCATCACTTGGTATTGCATCAAGCAATGGGCAAGGATATCTGAACAGGGCTGAGATTCCGGTAACACAAACTTACAAAGACAGTCAGGCATACAGAGCACGGCTGCCTCTTCACTATACATATAAAGCCCTGCTATGTCATCACTTCTAGCAGCTATGGAGAATCTTGAAAACTATATGATTTTCACAGTGCCACAGTGCTTCTTCCCAGTGATCTTTGTGATTCAGGGGAAAGCAGGCCAGCCGCCTGTGTGCTACTGGTTTCCCATTGCAGTGAACAACAATATTGTAGAGGAAATAATCAGGGCTTGCATGTTATCACAGAACCTCCAAATTAGGGTTGGCAAATTTCAAAAAGTGAAAATCCAGAAACAAAAGTTTTTTTACAAAAAACACACACAATTTTTGAGCTACAGTAATTTGAGCCAAAAACTACATTTCCGACGTTGGTTGCTAAACGTCCGGATTTCCCCGGACATTCCAGCTATTCCCGCCCAGACACTGTTATTGATGGCCAAATCCCCACTATGTCCGGGAAATTCCAGGCGTAAGGCCACCCTACTTCAAGTGTCCCTATTTTCCAGGGGCAGTCCCGGATTTACAGAAGCCGTCCTGGTTTCTGATTGGATCCCGGAATGTCCTGCTTTTCCTTAGGGCATCCCTATTTTTATCGGAAAAATATGACATCAACGTTGAGTGAGTTTTCTGCACTCCCACAGAACTACATCTCCCAAGACCCCTTGAGAGACCTTCAACCATTAACCCGCTCTGCAGTGTTGATGTGATGATATATGGACCTTCAATGTGCTTCTTAAAAAGGTGCCCAAATCTGCTTAAGGGACTTGGAGCATTTAAACACTGTGCAAGGATTTAAGCCCTGCCGAAACACAAGTCTAATGGGCAGCTGGGAGAAGAGAGGAGGCGACAGAAGGGCAGCTCCATTAACATTTTATGACAAAATAAATCTCCTTGCATAAAGGTGTTTCTGAACTGAGCATGGGATTAAACCTCTTCAACAGATAGGAAGAGAAATCGTGGTAGAAAGGGTTGAAGGAATGAACTAACAGAGCAATCTAACCCTGACCTGAAATCAGGCCGGATTAGGTTTGATGAGGCCCTAAGCTACTGAAGGTAATGGGGCCCTTTATATGTCCAGCTGTCTTTTGTCAACAAATTGTCACTGTTTCTTTGTGTTGAATATATGCTATATGGTAATTTATGGACCTAATAGGTATCTAAAGCCATTTGTACATAACAAAGTATGTATTTTATCATAAAATAGGCACCCTATATATAGAAATGAGCAAACCAGTGATATTTTAGGGAGCAGGCTAGCAGGTGGGGCCCATGACTTACATCACAGGAGCCTACGCAACACAAAACACTGTTGCTGTATGCAGGTTTTATTTTATTTGTTTTTTATCTTATATTTTGGAAATGTACATCCAGGCTTTTTTCCCCTCTAATTTTTTTGGGGTCCCCCCAAGAGAGTGGGGGCCCTAAGCTATAGCTTGTTTAGCTTATATGTAAATCCGGCACTGCCTGAAATGCTGGAGGGGGGTTGGATGTGGTAAAAGTCTCTCTCTGCCCATCCCTGCCTGGCTCTGATGATGGGAGTCTTCTACTGACTGGGGGGAGACCTGCCAGCAAGGAGCACCCCAGTCTGCCTGCCCAATTGTGGTTGGGCAGAAGCTACCACTAGCAACCATTGGTAGCCATCAGAACCTCCAGAATGGAGCATTTTGGGGGCTGCAGCCCCAGAGTAGGACAGGCTCCAGACTACACTAGCACCTTCAGCTCTTGGCTGAAATCGAGCAGAGTCCCCACAAAAGGCAATTTTCCAGGGAAGCTTTGGCAACCTGTAGGCACCTCCCCCTTGCCTGGCAATTCCGGTGTGGTTAAAAGGGTTTCGCTCGGAGCGAGGGCAGGAAAGGTTGCCAGGAATTGGCTTTGTGATGTCAGCACATGGCCGGATCTGGTTGGCTACATGATAGCGCTGGCCAGATCTGATTGGCTACATGATAGTCCTGCGACATCCTCACGGTGGCTAAGTCTCAATCACATCACTAGGAAAAAGGAGCCCCAGTTTAGGCAACGACTAAGAAGGAATGATATGTTGAAACAGCTGCCAATCAGCCGGCGAACAACAGCCGAGGAGATGAGCGTGGGGGAGTTGGGAGGACATTTTGCATGCATATACAAAGCTCCACGGTCAAAATGTGTCCATTTGATGCAACCCTGTGAAATTCAAGTCTGTGCCGCAAAATTACGGTATATATATTATAATAAAACCATCTCTGAAGGAAATAAAATCATTATAACACTAAAGGGCTCAGTGCCATGTTACATTAAATTCAAAGTGTTCAATGTCATCAGCGTTAAGAGTAAGGATAATACAATTTTTTGGATAAGCAATATTTTATTTAAATGATAAGCAATTTTCATTGGATTTCTTTTAATGCATAGAGGGTGCATTAAAGGACTAGGGGAGGAAGGGTAATTTAACCCTTCCCTCCCTAGTCACAGCCCCATGAAAATCACCCACCCTGCACAGCAATTACACTTAGACAAAAAGCCTCCATTTATGCCAAACTTTCAACTTTAGAAATTCACATTTTCCATATCTCTCTCCTTTTTTTTATAGCAGTCTCATGGAGAACAGGCAATTAAAAAAAAAATCATTTACCAAGTACAAAACCTAAGGATTGTGATGTCTAGTTGATCAGCATGATTTTTCCTCCTACATACTTTGGAATTGCAAAGCCTATTCTGTTTTAACAAATCTGGTCTTCTTCTTTTTTTTCTAAATGGGAACAGAAAATCTCGCACACATTCTCAGTTTTTTTCCAACCCAACATACTCTGCATAAAAATTCCAGACTTGATTGTATTATGCAAAAAAATTTCCTCATTATATTCCTTGTTTTTAAAAACCTGCTCCTTTCCCCCCCAAGGAGGAGAGAGTAATTGAGGAGAAGAAAGCAGAGTCCAAAAAATGCAAACAATTTCAGGAAAGAGTCGCTGTCCAATCAGAGGCCTTGTTTTCCCTCATCTTGGCTTGAAACTGTGTCAGGGGAAGGAGGCGAGGGGGAGAGGTCCCTGGGCAGTGCGGCTTTTAATTCTCACCGGGGTGAATTTTAATTAAGAAGCTCAATTGATGTGCAAAGCAAAAGACAAGCTGTTAGGCTTAACGAAGAACACTCCCTAGGCGCCTCAATAAACCACATCCATGTGCTACTGTCGAAGCCACAATAGAGAAGACAAACACTTGCAGAAGACAGAAGTTTTGGCAAGTCAGAGAAAGATTCAGGGCAGGGGAATCACACAAAAAACGGCCGCTCCCTTTAACTATCAAGATGTGCATATACACAGTTAATTATTATTTCTTTACCTATATGCCGCTTAGATGCCAAAGTGGCTTTACACATATACGCACAGTGCTTTTTTTTCTTTAAAAAACAAAAAGTTTAGGGGGTACTCTCATTTTCCTACTCATATAGAAATACTGCCCCTCACTGAGGCCAAACTTAGATTCACAAAATGTTTAGGGGTATGCGCACAAAGACACACATTCTCTGTGTGTTCCTGCACATTTACCATACATTTAAAGCACATTGCCCTGTCCCAAAGAATTCTGAGAACTGTAGCTCAAGCTTCACCAAACTACAGTTCCCAGCACCCTTAACAAATTCTACAGTTCCCAGAATCCTTTGGTGGCCGTGCTTTAAATGTATGGTGTGCAGATGGTTTTTGAAACAATAAAGCCACATGTCTTTATTGTGTTTTTCAACTAGCAAACAAACAAAATGATGAAATAACACCCTGTAAGAAAGTAGCTGCTGCTTTGGGGGGGAGTTGACTCTCCGCTTTCAACATTTTTTCAAGTCCATTGCACGGAGGGGGTTGAGATGTCTTGTTGCCTAAGAACTGCTGTCATGGCACAAAGATGTTTGTGTTGCGCCAGAGGCTCAATACTGCCTCGATCACAAGCCTGGGGTGCATTGTCAGAAACAAGGGGGTTAGTCTAGGAGAGAGACGTGGGATGGGACAAAATTCTGGAGAATTCGTGTTTACCATCGTTTGCTGAAGAGCATCTATCTGCAATATTGCAAGGGATCTTGGGACCCATTGCTATTGTTCTCCAACTGCCGACTTCAGTGTGGATCCCATAAGATCCCATCTGGGGCACATAATTCCCTTGTTTGTTTGTTTGCTTGCTTGCTTGCTTGCTTGCTTGTTTAATTTAAAATCATAATACAGTGGTACCTCAGGTTAAGAACCTAATTCGCTCTGGAGGTCTGTTCTTAACCTGAGGTACCACTTTAGCTAATGGGGCCTCCCGCTGCCGCCGTGCCACCACTGCACGATTTATGTTCTCATCCTGAAGCAAAGTTCTTAACCCGAGGTACTATTTCTGGGTTAGCGGAGTCTGTAACCTGAAGCGTCTGTAACCCGAGGTACCACTGTAGTGTCTTCTCACCTCCACACACACACACAAATTTTCCCCCATCTCTTTTCAATTTTATTCTGTCTATTTAGGCAGGAGAGCTTCTCCCCCCTTCCACCCCAGCCACCTTTAGTGCTTTAAAAATCAAATATTGGAAGTTTAACTTCTCATCACAATGCTCCCCACTTCATTCTCCCCAAACATCTTTGTGTGGCACCAAGTTAGAAGTTAAGCCCTGCTGTCTTCCCTCCCACGTTAAGAGTGCATTGCACTGCAGTGACACAGACCTCTGCTCAGAAACAAGTCTCATTGAGTTCCATGGGTCTCCCTCCTTAGTTAGCAGGTACAAACGATAGCCTAAGTCTGTGGTCCTAAATCCAAAACTGAACAGGAGTTAAGTCCTACTGAAATCTGCATACACATGCCTAAGTAAATGTACATAGAATTGGGCTGGAAAACTGCCGTGGTTGCTGGTTAGACCATAAGATTTGGCACCTGTTATGGTTAAAAGCCACCAGGACACATAAATGTTGATGGTAAAAGCATATAAATAATACTGTTGGCAACAAATAAAATAATAATAATAATAATAATAATAATAATAATAATAATAATAATACTGTTGGCTTTTTATGTTATGTAAAGCATAGCCAAATATTTGCCAAGAAATCTTTCCTATCTTGGTAAGAGATCCATGTTAGTTGATCTTAAGAGGACATGATCCATTTTATTAGCATGAATGATGCAGAGATAGAGTCAGCAGAAACAATATTAAAATCCACCAGGCAGAGATTTTAGTTTCATAAGATAAAACTCAAATCCACACCCAAATGCATATTATTTCTGGTTCCTATCTTTCTTTCACCACCATCATCCCAATAGTGTATCCAAATAAATGTGCCTAGGGTTACAATATTACATACATCTACTTGGAAGTAAGTCCCCTCAAGTTCAATGGAGCTTACTCTCAGGTAAGTGGGTGCCTGAGAGTAGCAACTATTCCCTGCCACCTCCCCTGTTTGCTCTGCTAATATTGCCCTTCCCTGTAGGGCCACTGCAAGGATTACTAGGTCTGTAATTACTCTTAACACTAAGCAATATTATGTACACGCATTATGATTTTATTTACAGCCTGATTACCATCTGAATTTCTGTATGACAAACTATACAGATGAGGATCATACCAACACTACTTAATAATACCCAGTAATAACATTTAAGAAATCTTCCACTGGATCACATTTCACAGCATATCCTTGCCAATTAACAGAACCACTCCACTAGAGTAACATAGCTAGAGCTCATCCTTTCTCATAATCTTGGTTTCCTAGAACATAAATTCATAACAGGAGCTTGGACATTTTAATCCTTTGGGATTTCTATCTTTATGAGTTCATCTTGGTCACCTTAGACTCCGCATTCTTCCGGGGTGTGTTACTTTCCTTTATTTTTTTACAAAGCAAGAGCTCTCTGTCAGAGCAACACGGTAAGGCAGAAATGCAAGTGGTGTAGCTTCAGCCCATCACTGCAGCTTCTGGCTCAGAGAAGCTTCGCCTGTTGAATTGGCCAAATAAATAAGTCCCTGTGGTTGCTTAAAATATCTTGGCAGACCAAGAGGGGGACTGGACAGGATATTTGATCCAAGACAGGTGTGAGAATCTTCTAAAATGAGGAAGGGGAAGCATTCCCCACCCCACCCCCAGGAAACAGTACGGGATCTGATCCTATGCATCCTTACCGGACTTTATGAAAGGGGCGGTCTCTGTCGCTTTTGCAGTAATCAAACTTGGAATGAATTCACCTGATCCACATTCCTCTCTAAAAGGATTTACAGAAACCTGAGGCAGCAACTATCAGTTGCGTCAGACGCCTTCTAAAGACACAGGTTTCTGTTTCTCCTGGGCCATAAAATTGAATCCCATTTTTATTTTTCGAAATCCCCCAAATTCTGATTTCATATGACTTTATACTACAGTTTTTTATGTTGTATCGGTTATTTTCTTAAAAAAAACAACACCACAATAATAGTGTTCAATTTTTAATGCTGTACAGCACTTAATGCTTCTTTTTAAAATATTAGTATTAAAACGTGTGTGTGTGTGTGTGTGTGCATTAAATAAATAAATAAATAAATAAATAAATAAATAAATGACTGACTCAAGCACTGCCCTGACTTGGAAAAAACAACAACAATGGCAACTGGGGGCGATGGGATTCAGGTAACTTACAGAAAGTAGGAAGAAGCAGACCTGCCTTTCAAGTCTAAGGCTGCAAATTTATGCACACTTACTCAGCAGCAACTTCCACTGAACTCAATGGGGCTTGTTCCTGAGTATTCATGTACAGGCTTGCATTATAAAGCTGCAAAATACTATGCATGCTTGTCTGGGCTGATTTCTGACTAAAGGCAGAGCCACACTGCACAACTACCATTACTTGGGAGTAAGGCCCATTGACTTCCAAAGAAATAAGCTTAAAATGGAAAAGCTGCAATCCTAGCAGAATTCCAAGGTAGGGATTATTTAGAAAGGATCAGAGCCCCCCCAGACTTGAAGCATGGGAAGTCCCCCCCCCAAAAAAAATTATAATTTGGCAGAATATTTGGACGATATGATTTGTATTTGTATAATTTGGAATATTTAATGTGATTGGATTGGATTGTTAAAATGGAAAATTTAATAAAAAAATTATTTAATAATTAAAAAAAAAGAATTATTTAGAAAGGGTCTGAAAATTAAACTGCCAATAATATCATCATGCCCTTGTACAAATCTAAGGTTTGACCCCATTTGGTAGGCCACAGACGGTTCTAGCTGCCTCATCTCAGGAAGGATATTGCAGAGCTGAAAAGGTTTCAGAAAAACACAACCAAAATTATCTAGGGGATAGAGAAAACTCCACTATGAGGAGCAGCAACAAAACTGCTAGCACAAGTGCAAAGCTAAGCATTAGATGACAAAGGGGTTCCTTCCAATTCTACAGCTGGAATTGGGCAGGGTATAAACAATAAGATTCTTGTTGTTATTATTAATACAATTCTAAGATTCCAGGTTTTTTGCTTTCTTTTTTAGTTTTTTGGAGGGAACCCTAGAGCAAAGGGGCACATGATGGAAGCGTGTAACATTTTGTGCATGGAATTGGGGAAGTAGATAATAAGGAGCAGTTTTTCCTCCTCTTGTAAGATTAGAACCCAAGGCCACCCCAGTCAGCAAAGGGGAATAAATTTAACAGCACGTGGTTTAAAGCACAAAATCCGCTCCTGTAAGATGGTGCAGCGATGTTCACCAGCTTAGATGGCTTTCAAAAGGAGAGGATCAGACAAATTAATGGAAGTTAAGTCTTTCCATGGCTACTAGACATGATGGCTATGTTCTATGTCTGCTATCAGAGGCAGTATGCTGGGGACGAGAGAGGGCAGTGGTGCAGGTTGTTCTGTTTGTGTGGGCATCCCATAAGCACATGGTTGGCCAGCTCTGAGACCAGGAAGCTAGATTAGAAGGGAGTTTCGGCCTGAGCTTGTTTCATAGAATCATAGAGTTGGAAGGGACCCTGAGGGTCATCTAGTCCTATCCCCTGCAATACAGGAATCTTAACTAAAGCATCCACGACAGACGGCCACCCAAGCTCTGCTTGAAAACCTCCAAGGAAGGTTTTCCTCGAGAGCAAGCTGCTCTGGACTTCTTGCACCGGATAGGGATCGCGACGAAAGGCTTACAACCCTATCCACACTTAAAGGTAAAGGTAAAGGGACCCCTGACCATTAGGTCCAGTCGCGGACGACTCTGGGGTTGCGGTGCTCATCTTGCTTTATTGGCCGAGGGAGCCGGCGTTTGTCCACAGACAGCTTCCGGGTCATGTTGCCAGCAGGACTATGCCACTTCTGGTGAACCAGAGCAGCGCATGGAAACGCCATTTACCTTCCCGCCAGAGCGGTACCTATTTATCTACTTGCACTATTACGTGCTTTGAACTGCTATGTTGACAGGAGCAGGGACCGAGCAATGGGAGCTCACCCTGCTGCGGGGATTCGAACCGCCAACCTTCTGATCGGCAAGCCCTAGGCTCTGTGGTTTAGACCACAGCGCCACCCACGTCCACACTTAAAAGGTAAAGGGACCCCTGACCATAAGGTCCAGTTGCGGACAACACTGGGGTTGAGGCGCTCCTCTCGCTTTACTGGCCAAGGGAGCCCGCGTACAGCTTCCGGATCGTGTAGCCAGCATGACTAAGCTGCTTCTGGCGAACCAGAGCAGCGCATGGAAATGCCATTTACCTATTTATCTACTTGCAGTGATGTGCTTTCGAACTGCTAGGTTGGCAAGAGCTTGGACTGAGCAACGGGAGCTCACTCCCTTGCGGGCATTCGAACCGCCGACCTTCTGATCGGCAAGCCCAAGAGGCTCAGTGGTTTAGACCACAGCACCACTGCCTCCACACTTACACAGGAGTCAATACCGCGGTCAGATTTACTCCTGAGTAAAGGATGCAGTGATTTCTCGGGACTGTCAAGCCCGGGAGACCTTCGTTCCCGGTAAACAAGCGTCGGTTCTGGCTGTCAATCCCGGAGTCGCAACAGATCTCAAAGTAAACAAGCCGCAGTCACTTCGGGAGCGGGAGCTTCGCAGGTGAAGAAAGTTATTTGTTCCAGGGCCAATAATTCCATGGAGTGCAGGGTGTTCGGTTACCTGGGCCCACGTGGTCCTCCCCACCCCTCTTCTTCCCCTAAGGAAATTTATAAGAATTTTTTTTTAGGGCTGTACTTTGTTGATCTCAGTTAAAACACACGCACACAGTCTTACCAAGAAGATCCTCTGTTCAGTTTTGGTTGTTTTTTTTTTCTGTTGATACCAACACAACCGGTTAATGTTATCAAATAAACGCGATCGGCCTTGCTTGGTTAAACCAAAATACCTGGATTCAAATGGATTAATAATAATATCAACACAATTTGCGGAGGTGGGGACTCCGAATTTCACTAATTTAACTGCAGGCTGCAGTTTAACTGGCGAATATTGGGCACGAGCCTTTATTAAATATAATTCGCTTCTCTCTCTCTTTTTTTTGCCAGCTTATTCTGCAAGGAGCAAAGTCCTTTGAACTCAATGGGGCTTACTTCTGAGTAGACTGCTCCTGTCCGCTCCATTTCTACCGGAAATGGTCTCCAGAAGGAAACGACAAAGCGATCTACTCCGAAATCGCAGGGCTTGTCTACTGAGAAGGAAGCCCCGTTTGTTTTCTATGGGATTTACTCCCGAGTAAGAGCGCGCGGAGCGCGCAAACTGCGCTCTCACTCCCGTTGGACTCAATGGGAGTTATTTGCGCGTAAACGCGCGTAGGAGCGCGCTTCTTATCTGCTTGAAATCGAGCAGTGCAAAACAGCGGGGGAGTTCTCCTGCGCAAACCCCGCCAAAGTGAAAAGTAAGCTCTCTTTCCCCTCCTTAAAAAAAAATACACACAATTCTTGTGGTTTTATAAACCGGTTGAAGACGCCGCTTGTCTTTGATAGACGAGGAGAGACCTAAATAATGACCGCCTACACGGAATCCACGAAGTACGAGATGTCAGCTAGTCAGAAAGATTAAAGTGCCGAGCCCTTAAGGAATAATTTAAGTTGAAAAGAAAAATCAAGGCGCCTGACCCTGTGTCTACGTTAAAAAAAAAGTTTAATAAATATAAACACGAAGAAAAAGAAAATGGAACACCGCCCCTCCAGTCAGTCTAAGAAAAGCCTTAATATTTCTCCATCAATTAGAGCACGCGTAAATCTGGATTGAGATCAAGGCTGCAATGCTATATTTAAGCACACCATTTACCTGGGAGTAAGTCCCATGGAGTCAAATGGGGCTTGCTTCAGAGTATATGGGGTTTGAGGAGTTGCCATCGAAATCAGTTGGAACTAAGCCGTGACTTGAGCGATTTAAATTGTTAAGACTGTAATTCAAGGGAACCAGTTCGGTCTGGATCCAACCGATAATTTTATTTTAGTTTATCGATTGCCAGATTTTGCTTGGATGGCTGTGTTCTGTTATGCTGAAGGATCTGGTGGGTGGGGGACGTGGATTGGCTGCGTGTGTAAGGAGTAGATGCACGAGGATCGAGGCCCTCAGAAACTTAAACGTGAACATATAATATATATAATTTCTAATATATAATTATTATATTTTATTGTTATTGTTGTTATTATTATTGTGCTATATAATGGAAATTTTACCTAAAATCCTGACGTTTGCCACAACGTTTATGATCAGAAGTGTCTCTGATCGCGAATGGTAAAAGCCTGTTATGGACTCCTTTGAGTAGAAAAATCACAAGCGATCGACGTAAACACCGACCTTCCACGCACACAACTGATTTTAAGAGACCGTCAAGGTGACGTCTCGGGGCAGAAATCCGCCAGTGGTTCTCCTGCAAATCAACCTCGCGCTCTCGCGCAGGAGAACTTCCCGCCGAGCCTACAACGCAGGTGCCTCCCACCCCAGGCGAAGTTGACCGTTTCCCTGCTGTCTCTAACACTGGGGTTGCTAAAAATGGGGCGGGGGGAAGAGAATCACACCCGACTAGCCGCTTCTTAAACTCTTGGTTCTCTAAAGCAAGAAATCTCGTCTGCCGGTATTGAAACCCAAATGCCGAAGTCTTGATTTTAAAGACTTTAGAGACCGCCTTTCACTGCACAAAAAACAAGGCGGTTTACAAAATAAAACCAATACCGTAATAAAACCAGATACCTGAAGTTTAGCAGAGCCAGGGCGATGAATTATTCCCTGAGAGAACATGTAAGGGTTTTTTTTGGGGGGGGGGGGTTGTTTGTTTCGCTACTTGGGACTAACACACCTGCAACCACATGTGGCCGTAGTGTTAATAAATTGTTATTATTGTATATTATTATTAATATACAACATCTCTAAGGACAGATGACTGAGTGGAACCATTGGCTCATCTAACTCAGTATTAAATATAATGGCTGGTAGGGTGATTTCAGCATGGACATTCTCTCGGTCCTGCGTAGAGATTTTTATTATTATTATTATTATTATTATTATTATTATTATTATTATTATTATTATTATTATTATTATTATTTATTAAGCATTTATTCTAAGAGATTGCCATACACTTGGATTCTGTCTAGCCGTCTTGAAATTGAAGGGGGCTTCCGATGCGTTTGGAAGAAAGATCTCGGGGCCTTATTCATTCATTTTCTAATTTAAAAAAGGGAGAGGGGCGACGAGAAAGTCTGGAAACGAAAGCGCCCTTCAAGAAACTTAACACATCCAGAGCGGTCACTCGGATGATTCATAGAAATAACGATCCGTCGAAAGCGCAAACCTGCAGCAACGATTTGACTGCATGAAATCATCTTCATTTCACCATGTCAGGTTTTGAATCGAGATTTTAATTAGCCAGGTTTGAGGACGCTCAGGAATTGGAGCGCGGATTAAATGGAACCCTTGAAACTAACCACATAAGAACACTTTTCTCCTTAAGGAAGAGCTTGCTTTGCCAGCCGGGAGGAACCACAAGACGAGCCCAAGAAACCGAGCAGAAACGAAGCAGCGAAATTAACCTGATATTTAACACCGCCTAAACTGCAGGCCTTCAGGGGGAGGGAATGCGCAGCGGGTGGAAACGGCGGGGGTTTCGGGTTCACGCCAAAACGCGCGCGCGCAAAGCCAGATCGCTGGTTTTAAAAACTACAGGTGAGCGATTTCTTCTTTCTTAAAAGCGCTCTTTAAGCTCGGATCGCCGCTGGTCCACTAAAATGATCTACAGGGCGATCCCGACCGCGCTTCCTCGGAAGGAAACCCCTGTGCACGCGCAACGAGGGTTTTGTTTTTAAGCCTTCTGCTCCTCACGGCTCCTTTCCGAAGGAAAAATAAAACAGAGAGGTTATTAAATGGTTTAAATAAATTACTTGGGACGCACAGGCCGAAATTATTCCATGCGGTGTCTCTATTCTCCGCGGATGTTTCTGGGGTTGCTGGGATGAAGCCAAGCGGACTCCTGGCCTCGCCTTTTACTTATTCCAGGAACCGGTGTGTTTTCTGCCAAGCTCTTCCGCAGTAGGCGTAGGATCATGCTTTTATAATAATAATAATTTTAAAAACCCGATTCAATTCGGGTTGTCTTGCCTTTCCACGCCCCAAAACTCATTGCACTGACGGATTCGATTTTAATGCTGATTTTAAACGCCCTCACCTGCTGAAGCTTAAACATAAAAACATCAAAAGGGCCGCTATGTTGCCTATTTTCTTCTTCAAAGCCAGAAAACCAGGACTTGCCAGGGTTCCGCGCTAACGTTGTGTGGGGGTTTTTGGTGGTGGTGTTTTTTTACATTTCCGACACACCGCAATTTATGGCACTACTTTCAATTAATTTTATTATTATATAATTGAAAGTCTTAATACCACATTTATTATTGTATTTGTTTTGAAAGGGATTTTGCAGCCGCCTCTTCCCCCATCCCACAAGCCTGTAATAAAAAAATCAGCCTCCCTTGGGGGGGAAAAATCATTGGCGTCAACGTTTATTGGTTTTAAGGGCTCTTGGTGAGTGGCGTTTTAACGCATTTGTTTGTAGGCCGCCTTGCGAAGCTGCGGGCTGAAAGGCGAATCATTAAAATAACAACGACAACGGAATTATCTTCTAGGATTGCTTTTTGAAGCCAGGCTTCCTCGTCTTCCCCGGCTCATACTACATTCTACTCGGAAGCAAGTCCTACTGCATTTAATCCAACTAAATGCACACAGAATTGCAGCTTTAAAACAACGCGATCCTATGTGCAGGTCACTTGGATTCTCCCAAGCGTTGCGCTACTGGTCTGCAGCCCTATTCCTGCGCAATCCGCTGAACTCAATGGATTTACTTCCGAGTAGACGCGCATAGGGTTGCAAAGTTCCTCTTCTATAAACGCGCACCCGTTTAAACCGAAGCGATTTGTGTTTTGTGGAAAATTGCGCGCTCTGACGCAATGCTTCCAAACCATTTTTAAATATTGTTTTTATTAATAATTTCCTTGGGTTACAAAAGTGAGTACATTGTCTCTGTTTTCAGATCATAAAGTCCTCTCTACAGATCAGTTGTATTCGATGTGAGATATTAATAATTCGCAGTATCCCAACAGAACTGATTTGACAGCCTTAACGCGGCTGCGCAACACACTTTACCTAGGAGTAACCCTGTTAAAGTCCATGGGGTTTACTCCTGAGAAGAACAAGAAGGTCCGACCTGCTATCAGATTTGCAGGGCAAGGCAGATTGTATACGTGCGCGCCCATTGTAATCCGCCTTGCTCCGCAAACCTGATTACACTCGGTGTAAAAACGATTCTAATAAATCGATCACGTTGTTTCGCTAGGCTGACGCGGCCACCCTAATCCCATTTACCTAGGAGTAAACGGCACGACAAAGGAACCTCTCTTCTTCCAATTTGAGAACTAATTTCCCTCTTGCCTAACGAAGAGCTCTGTATCATTCGAAAGCCGCCACAGCCGCCTGCTTCCACCCAAAAGCAACTTGTGCCATCAAAAGCCAGGACCGTTTGACACCTCTTAGCTGACCGCTGTTCGTCAAGATATCTGTTCCTGGGATCTCAGCGGGGCTTTCTCACCAGGAAGCACGTTTAGGATCGCGCGCAAACAGGGCGCAACCAGGCGGCCTAAGTCTTACTGATCTCAATGGGAGTGGGGAAGCGCGCGACCTACCCAACACAGGGCTTTGGGGCCAAGTCCCACTGGTCTCAAGAGGCGCTTACTTCCGAGTAAACGGGCCCAGCAGCCAGCTGGGAAGCGCCGACGGATAAGGCGACCCTTTCTGTCTTGAGGAAGCGTTCTGGGTAACTCTGGGGTGGCTGCAACAAAAAGAAAACCGAGGCCACGTGTTTTGTGTGTTTGCGCGTGGGGTGGGACGGAATCCTACGAACGGTCTTTCTCCGCTAACCGCGCCAGCTAGGAGGATCCCTCTTAATTTTGGGATCTTGGATTGCATGATTAAGCGATATGGCAGCGGGTTGCCCCCGTGGCAAGTAGTAATCATCGCCTCCTCAAATTGTAGCGCCGCGGCGCGTTCCAAAGCTCATTAATTAAGCCGTCGGTGCGTGCGATCTACGCCGGCCTAATAAATCGAAATTGCTCTTCAGCCAAGCAGAGAGGGCAGCGCTTGCAAATGGATTTCCGTGGTGCTGCAATTCTGCCTCAAATTACCATAAAGACATCTTCTATCTCCCTTGCTGATCTTGACAGGTGCCAATTAAAAAGAGTGTTTGGGGGGGTGAGGGCTGGGGATTCAAATATATAAACAAGACACGATGCGAGGAAACGAATTATTGGCTATAATTCAGGGCTTCTTTTGAAGAAGCGGCGCGGGGGGTGTTCAGAGCTGCCTGGACTCCTCGTTTCAAGAGGGCAGCCTACTGTTCTTCGGGGATGATGGAGAAGCACTCTGTGCATGCTCAGGCGCACTGTTATTGCCTGGGCAGTCAAGGGGGTAGTAACTCGATTCCTCCACATCTCCAGCTATTAAGATGAGAAGCATTGCTTTGTCTGTAAATTTAATAACATACATATTCCTCGAATATAAACAATGCATATTCCTTGCTTGGGCAGTGGAAAACGCAGACCGAGAGAGCCAAGCGCGGAAGCCCAGCCGTTTCACAGCCGTGTTTTTTACCACTCAGGTCCTAGAACTGTATTGAAAATGGCAATATATTACAAACATTCTGCTAGGGCGACTGGAGATGTAAGAATTAGTGCAATCGAAAAATCCCGGGTTCACACACACACTTAATAATAAAGAACTGAGTCAAGTCTAACTTGGATTTCCCCCAAGTTTAGCGTTATGGACCCAGTTTCACAAAAAACGTTGAGCAGAAACTCCCATGGAAGGAGGCTAGTTTTATGGGTTAATTTCAGTCCAGACTATCTAGCTGAAAATGGCTCAGCATATCCTGTTTCTAAAGCATTCTTTTTTCAAAATAAAAATAAATCAGTCCTGTGTAGCTGCTTCAAGAATATTCTTATGCATCTTTTTAAATCTTATGCATAAGACATCATTTTACCACTGCACTCTTAAGCACTCTTAAGCCGCTCCAATTCATTAACATAGGAAGTGGGGGAGGAGGACTGGCTTGGAATGTCCTCTGTCTAAATCACATTTAAATAAAAAATTAAAAGTATAAAAGTTAGCATTTCCATTTCAGATTTAGAACAAAAAATCTAAACAACAGACAGTGTTTTCAGTTACAGCGTTCATATGTTTCCCATTTATGAACCACCAGATGACTTTTAAATGGCTTTTTAGAAAAAGGAAAAAGAAAGATCAATTGCTTCTTTTAAATCCAATAATAATTTTGCAAAATGCAGCAGGCCCTAAAACAAACAAAACATCTCCAAATCATCCTTTGCAGTTCAGTGTCTCAGGAATGAATCCATCTAACATTCTTTTTTATTAGGTTTGGGAGCTCAGTTTAAAGCCAAGTTGGTTGGGGACGGCATGCAACAGAGAAGCCCCTTTGCAATGCAAAACATGCCAGAGAAATATTAATATATTTGCATGCCCTCTTTGGAAGAAACCAAGTCAAGCAGTTTCCTATTAAAGGATTCTGCAGAGTTTGCCTCGTTGTCTGAGAAAGCATCTGGGTTTTGTCAAAATTATTTAAAAAGCTACCCAGAACGGATAGGGACTCATTCCAATGATATCCCTTGATAGTATGTCAGAAGGAGGGGGGAGGAATGAGAAAGAAAATTGCCCATCAAATGTGTCAAGAAGGAGCTGTGAGTGGAAGAGATATAGGTAAAGGGACCCCTGACCATTAGGTCCAGGCGTGACCGACTCTGGGGTTGCGGCACTCATCTCGCTTTATTGGCCGAGGGAGCCAGCATACAGTCATGACTAAGCCGCTTCTGGCAAACCAGAGCAGCGCACGGAAACGCCATTTACCTTCCCGCTGGAGTGGTACCTATTTATCTACTTGTACTGGTGTGCTTTCGAACTGCTAGGTTGGCAGGAGCAGGGACCAAACAACTGGAGCTCACCCCATCGGGGGATTCGAACCGCTGACCTTCTGATCGGCAAGTCTGTGGTTTAACCCACAGCGCCACCCACGTCCCTGGAAGAGATATACCCCCCCCAAAAAAAAATTACAAAAGTTTTCCTAAAGTACTGGGGATGGAACATATCTCTCCCTGTATGGTGGGGCCACAGACTGTACCCCATTTCTGACAAAGCAAGTGTGTGTGTGTAGCATCCTGTCTTGGAGTTGAGGAAGTGCCTTGGATCAAAAGGCACTCTGCCCATGTGCAAAGGGCAGACCAAACTGAAAGCAGCCAGGGCTCAGCCCCAGAACATCAGTCTAAGGGCTGCCATGAGGCTTGCTGGGTGGCTCAACCTCCCTCATCCTCCTGTGGCAAGTTATTTACACAGCACCATCCAGGTACATGGCACTTTTACAGAGCAATACAATCAAGAGGCAACAAGGCCTTGCCTGCAGGCGCTTTCGTTCTGAACAGAGCAGGAAACAGGAGAGGACTGAACAGAAGAGGGTTAACAAAGGGTGATTGTGAACAACTGCAGTTAGGAGAGCTCCAGCTTCAGGACGAGGACTAAAGGGGTTGCCAAAAGCCTGCACACCACACATCTAAACCCCTCCTATCCTCTTTTGCCTATGTACCTTTTCTGTGGCACTTGTGACCCTTCTAACCATTTCCCAGACAGGGAGACTGAGGCAGAAAGACCAGGGTTTACCCACACCAAGCTATGGGTTAAAGGAGAGGTGCAACAGTATCTTGGGCCTGGAAGGACACTGGGGGTAGGGGAATCACTCTCCAAAATTTCCCTCCCCCACCTCCAACAGTCCTGAGACATGGATATTCCTGTCCAAATACTCTTAAGTGTATAAGAATAATAGAATTGTAGAGTTGGAAGGGACCCAACTGGGTCGTCTCATCAAACCTCCTGCAATTAAAGGTAAAGGTAAAGGGATCCCTGACCATTAGGTCCAGTCGTGACCGACTCTGGGGTCGCTGCGCTCATCTCACTTTATTGGCCGAGGAAGCCGGCGTACAGCTTCCGGGTCATGTGGCCAGCATGACTAAGCCGCTTCTGGAGAACCAGAGCAGCGCACGGAAACACCGTTTACCTTCCCGCCAGAGCGGTACCTATTCATGTACTTGCACTTTGACGTGCTTTCGAACTGCTAGGTTGGCAGGAGCAGGGATCGAGCAACGGGAGCTCACCCCGTCACGGGGATTCCAACCGCCGACCTTCTGATCGGCAAGTCCTAGGCTTTGTGGTTTAACCCACAGCACCACCCACGCTTCAAATACATTTGAAGACAACCGTAGTGATTTTAAAAACCAAGAAATAACAACCAAGAAACCAAATACTATCCTATTTATAAAGGGTGTCAGGAGCAGAGGAACTTATCTCCAGTGACTCCAAGACCCCAGTTATGTTCAGCTAACTGCAACGTTTGTTGCCCCAAGAGGAACGCTCGTTGTCCATAGAGATTTATTCATGTCAGCCTACTCCTGGTGATGTTTTTGGTGCCTGTCAGGTGGGTTGCCCCGCGGGGCAAATGCTCTAGGAGCCCCTCCCATGAGCCTCTCTGCAGCTGGTGGCCAGAGGGAGAGGTTTATTCCAAGTAAAGTGTCTGTATGCAGTTTTGGTGGACGGCAAAGAGACCTGCAAACTGCAAAGGATGTGCAAGGAGCTGTACAGCACAGTCCTTGCACAATCCCTGCACCCAGTGGGCTTCGGATTTGCATTTTGGTCTGCACCTAAGAACACAACTGAATTTGTGAAGCTGCCAACTGCTTCTCTACGGCTGTAGGCCGGTGGGTTCCATCTAACCAAGTCCATTGAAATTAGTGGCTCTCAGTTACCTATGCCCAACAGATCTACTCTGAGTACGGCTGGCATTGGGTGGAAACCAGGTGGTTTTCCTAGAGGGTATACAAAAGGTGGGGTCCTCTGCAACACCCCAATCAGTGGGTGTTTTCCACAAGTGATCGATGCTAGTTCGAGATCCCCATACTTGCGAATGTTGACTAATACAGGGCAGAAATCAAGAGTGAGAGAGATCAGGTGTTAAGCCATTGGGACATTGGACTCAGTGCAGGCGTGACATTGCATGAATCCTAAATCCGATTTAAAGTTCACCTCAAGTTCTCACTAGGTACCCCTCCCCATCCTCGCTGATGATACCGGGGCACGGGGGTGCCAACTTGAATAAACTATTTGGGGGGGGGAGCAGGTAAATCCCGCCCCACATAATCGATCACAAGACAGAGCACGCACAGTATTTGAATGGCAATGCCCATTAAGGGGAGGGCGGACCTTCAAATACTTTATTGGGGGGGATCGAAGGGACCTCGGCCCCTAGCAGTTGGCTCCTATGCCGGGGCAACATTTTATTTATATGCGTGTATGTATTAAATGCGTGTTAAATGGGGGTTTGATGGAAAGGGGAAACGAATTGACCAACACTGCCAAATTTGGCATTAGAAGCCACCGGAGGCATAGCATCTTTCCCCCCAAGTTCTGCCCCCCAGTTAAAATATCAGCTCCCCCAACTCATCGCTCTCCCTCGCTTCGAAGTCACGTCAAGGCATCCACATTCGCGACCCCTTTGCTACGTGTCCTTTTCAGGCTTTTTGTGCTTGCCCGCGGAAATCGGGGGCCTTGCAACCCCTAGCCGCGACCTGCGCTTATGCCAAGGCTCCTTACACTAGGCAAGCAAGCCCCCTTCCAGCAGTTTACTCGTCACTGCGCCGCAACCCAGCCCTTGATCCGGATCGCCGACAAACCGGATCGGCGACCGTGTGAACGGCCTAGCCGGCTACTCCGGATCAAGTCAGAGAAAGACTCCGCGCCGGGGGTGCTTTCGCTGCCCCAGAGGGATGCTTCTCTCCCCTTTCCCACCCTTTCAAGACCCCCTCCCGTCTCTAAATCAGCCAGCCTCGCCTTACCCGTCTCCTCCAGCCTCGTCCCGTGTCCCAGGGCGCTGGAGGTCTGCTGGTAAGGCGAGTACGAGGCGCCGTGGTGGTGATGGTGGTGGTGGTAGAAAGCGTGGTGGGGGCTGCTGCCGGCTGCCCCGGGGTAGGGGGCGTAAGCCAGGGGTCTGCCGTACGAGGCTGCGCCGGGGGGGAAGGTGCCGCCCCCACCACCGTCGTGCGGCGGCGGCTGCAGCGCTTGCAGAGAGTAAGGGGGCGCCAAGCCGGGTTGCTGCTGCTGCTGCTGTTGCTGGTGATGGAGAGGCGGAGAGGGAGGTGGGGGGCCGAGCCCGAAGTCCAGGAAGGACGCCTTGGACGGGTCCGGAGGGCCCAGCAAGCTCTCGGCCAGAGAGTTCATCGTCATCATCCAAAGCTCGGCGGGACTGGCGGCAGCCGGACGGAGCGGGCAGCGCCCAGGCGCAGCCGCATCCAGAGGAAGCCCCCCAGGAGCTGGGGCTGAGCGGGGTGGGGTGGAGGGGACTACCGGGTTCCCGCAGAGGATCGGCGGCTTCTGGGGGCGGCAGCGGCGGCGTGGGGCCCGGAGAACCTCATGCCTGGGGCAGCGACTCCTTCCTCCTTGCCCAGATCAAGCCAAGACCACCGCCACTGCTAGTATTATTATTATTATTATGACTGTTATCGGTACTGATATTGATAACGCCGCCGCCGATCGCTCACGTCCAAGCAGCGAGCTCCACTCCTCGCCTCTTCCCAAAACAATAAAGTCCCCCGCACCAGCGCCCTCTCGCCCAGCCAGCTTCCCGCGAAAGAGAAGGCGAGGGCGAAGAGCTGCCTAAGGGGGCGGGGTAGCTCCCTTTCCGCCCTCGCGCCTCCATTCCGCCGCCTTTCATCTCCCCGCCGAGCCCCGCCCACCGCCTCTCCCGGTTGGCTCGGGAGGCTCAGTGACGTCACGGAGCCCCCTAGGGACACCCCTCATTAAGCGCCGGCTTGAAAGGCAGCTGTTGTTGGGATCAAGCCCCGCCTACCTCCTGCCTTCTCTCTCTCCCCCACCCCCAGCACCCGCGACACACACGCACGCACAAGGGAGCCTAAGTTAGGGATGCAGCAGCGACAGGTTGGGGCTTGCCCTATTTTCCTCGCCCATCTTGGAAAGAGAGGAAAGGGAAGTCCAGGGCTGAAATGTTTGTCAACCCTGCGAGTGGGCGGGGCTGGCTGGCAGGGGAGGAGGGAGGGAGGGAGGCAGCCAGCAGGGGAGCTGGCTTGGGGAGTATCTGAAATTTCAGAGAAAAAACGACACAGTAAATAATTAGGTCCGGCGGGGGAGGATGGGGGCCGGGGCTGAGATGGCGAAAAACGACGTGTGGACAGGTTTGGACAAGTCCCCTTCGCCCTTCCAAGTCCCTCTGGGGAAATGAAGAGGAATCCAGATAGAAAAGTTTGTCAACACACTTAGGAAGGTGTGGGGAGAGAGAATTCCCTGAAGATTTAATAGTTAAAAGAGCTGTAGAAAGCATAATACAATTGAAAGATGCGTTGCCCTATTGATGGGTATGGTTTCTCTATCCTTTTAATATAGTATGTTGAGTCAAATATGGAACTGCTTG
This sequence comes from Podarcis liolepis, assembly GCF_965112155.1. Classification (NCBI taxonomy): domain Eukaryota; kingdom Metazoa; phylum Chordata; class Lepidosauria; order Squamata; family Lacertidae; genus Podarcis; species Podarcis liolepis. Next base: position 35,923,988 of record NC_139573.1, on the reverse strand, counting down.
AAAGGTTTCCTTTAAAAAAAACCCAACTATCTCATTGTTTTCTGTTTGCGACTAGGACCAAGGCAGGCTTCCTCAAACTCTGCCCTCCAGATGTTTTTGGCCTACAACTCCCATGATCCCTAGCTAGCAGGACCAATGGTCAGGGATGATGGGAATTGTAGTCTCAAAACATCTGGAGGGCCAAGGTTGAGGAAGCCTGGGCTAAGTGGTATCTGGTTTTCAACAGCGTGCCATGTCACCACCTAAACATCACTGTTTGTTTACTGATATTTCATGGTGTCTGAAATAAGGATGGAGGCATTGGCTGGCTTCACGGTTTCCCTCCACATTGTAATTTTTGCATTAGCACCCATCCATCCACTCACCCTGATTCACGATATATTGCAAGGTCAAAAATTATGAAACTGATATCACAAAATGGACTTTGCTGGGAGGGAAGGAACCCTGCCGGGGCTGCCAATTGGTGCAGCCACGCCATCCGCCTGCTGGCGTTGCCAATTGGTGCAGCCGCCCACCCTCCGGAGGGGGGTGCCGGGGCTTGCAGATGCTTTGCTGCTCCCCTCTTCCTCCGCCACTGCTGCCAGCCATATAGTTGGTGGGGCACAGCTGGCAGGTGTGCAGGGAAGGGGGAAGCCACCGGCAAAGCCGCACAGCTCCCCCACTCGCTGGGGCACCCCTGAGAGGCCCTGGCACGATGAACCACTAAGCCCTATGGGAAAGACGGCTCTGGCTTGTTCAGTTACCCAGTCCATCACTCAAAATACTGAAGAGTATATGATGAAATGAGGAAGACAGTCAAATCATAATTTGTACCAAAAGTAATCTCCTTCATGGATCACTGCCTTGCCATGGCGAAGGGGCTTGAATAACTCAGAGAAGCTATGAGCTATGCCGTGCAGGGCCACCCAAGATGGACAGGTCATAGTGGAGAGTTTTGACTAAATGTGATCCACCTGGAGCAGGAACCAGCAAGCCACTCCAGTATCCCTGCCAAGAAAACTCCATGGACAAAGACAACAGGCATATAAAAGTTATGATGCTGGAAGATGAGCCCCTCAGGTCGGAAGGCGTCCAACATGCTACTGAGGAAGAGCGGAGGACAAGTACAAGTAGATTCAGAGCTGATGAAGCGGCTGGGCCAAAGCTGAAAGGTCGCTCAGTTGCGGATATGCCTGGAAGCGAAAGGAAAGTCCAATGCTGTAAAGAAAAATATTGCATAGGAACCTGGAATGTAAGAACCATGAACCTTGGTATGCTGGATGTGGTAAAAAATGGGATGGCAAGAATAAATATTGACATCCTAAACTAAAATGGGCGGGAATGGGCGAATTCAGTTCGGATGATGATCCATGGACCAGAGCATGCCAGGCACTTCTGTCTTCCACTGCCTCCTGCAGTTTAGTCAAACTCATGCTGGTAGCTTCGAGAACACCGTCCAACCATCTCGTCCTCTGTCCTCCCCTTCTCCTTGTGCCCTCCATCTTTCCCAGCATCAGGGTCTTTTCCAGGGAGTCTTCTCTTCTCATGAGGTGGCCAAAATATTGGAGTCTCAGCTTCAGGATCTGTCCTTCCAGTGAGCACTCAGGGCTGATTTCCTTCAGAATGGAGAGGTTTGATCTTCTTGCAGTCCATGGGACTCTCAAGAGTCTCAAGAGTCAATATATATATATTGCTTTGGTTCTGTTTGTCTCTGGGTGACCTAGGCAGATTAAAATTTTATACCAGTTTTGGTTTCTTCTAAAGCATCTTGGGATTGTAGTTGATTTAGCATTCTTCTAACAGGGACAACCTGAGAGGGACTGTTAAACCAGTTGAACTCTACGATATGGATATAAAACACAGGTCCCAGGTCGTTTTGCCAATCCCGCTCCTTGGTCTCAAATAGCAGCCTGCCATATAAAAGCCTGCAGGGCAATGCTGACCATGTTTTTCTCACAACTAAGTCCCTTCGAACAAGTTAGGTGAGCTTTTTGGTGATGGGCGGTTCTGAATGTATTTGGAGGGTTGCTGGGGATGAAATTTGCAGTTGCAGCAAAAATAATAACATGCAAAGTTACTGATGTAATAAATCATTAGAATGACTACGATTTTTTTCCATGCTCCTGATCTAACTGCGATTGTGATGTTACTGCAAATGAATGTGCAAACGATATGTACTCTTTGATCGTTTTCTATAACAACTGTTGCTAATTTTTGTATGTCATAAAAGATGGGGCTGTCTCTGCGGCACACTTTGTGTTATTTACCCTGGCTACAAGGTACCTAAGTTTTGGCCCTGTTAAAAATATTCCATATCAGAATTAGGATTGCCAACTTTTTAAAAATAATAATGAAAGGATTCCATTCATGGGTGCGGCTAAGGGGGGGGGTGGCTGCCTTCCCTAAATCATGTAAATGACCCACTTAATATTTATGATTGTAAGTTGTTTAATACTGGGGTTTTTAAAAAAAAAATGTGTTTCAATGGTAAAACCCCAGGACCTTAGGGTAAAGGGCGGGTAATAAATTAATAATAACAAATTCATTTTATTTGCTGTAAAGAATGGATATATGTCTGTTATGAACTTTAATCATGTTTTTGACACCCCCTTGAATTAGGCTCCCATGGCAAAGCCCGCCCGCCCCCACTCCCCTTGGTCCAGCCCGTTGCTTTAAAAAGCGACAAACAGCTCAGGCCGTGTGGCAGGTTTAATATTACAGAGTATGGAAGTGACTTGGCTCTTGCCCCTAGAGGAGAAATGGGTGGAATGGAATGCCGCGCTCTTTGGAAATCCAAAGTCCTTCCCCACTTCAATATCTGAACACCGGAAGAAGGACTTTGTTGCTCCCGAGGCAAGGAGTAGAGCAGGCTTTCTCAACCTGAACCCTCCAGATGTTTTTGGCCTACAACTTCCATGATCCCTAGCTAGCAGGACCAGTGGTCAGGGATGATGGGGATTGTAGTCTCAAAACATCTGGAGGGCTGAGGTTGAGGAAGCCTGGAGTAGAGTAAATGGGTGGGGATGGCAAGGAAGCAAATAGATCAGGTGGGAAGAACCTTTGGCCCTTTCTGAACTACATCTCCCCTCAGCCCCAGTAAGCATGGCCAAGGGTCAGGGATGATGGAAGTGGTAGTTCAGCAACACCTGGGGGGCCAAAGATTCATCTGTGGAGGAAAGGGTTAGAAGGAATAGGTGGAAAGGGCAAGGAAGCAGATGGAGAAACGTCCCAACAATGAGAACTATTTGATGGTAGAACAAACTGCCTCTGGAGGTGGTGGTCTGTCCTTCACTGGAGGTGTCTAACTAGTGGTGGACTGCCATTTGTTAGGGATGTTGTAGTTGTGTTTCCCACACTGTAGATTCTTCATTGAGCAGGAGGTAGGCAGAATGACCTGCCAGGATGATGATGATGATAATGATAATTTATTAGGTTTATATACCACACTTCATCATAAGATTTCAGGGCGGTTCACAGATCCTTCAAACACTTCACTTGGTCCCCAAAATTCAGACCCTCCAAGTGTCCCTATTTTCAAGGGACGTCCCTGATTTAGTGAAGCCATCCCGGTTTCTGATCTGATCCCAGAATGTCCCACTTTTCCTTAGGATCTCCCTATTTTTATTGGAGAAATGTTGGAGGGTATGGAGTTCTCTGACCCCTGAGCCATCTGAAGGCAATCCTGTATAAGGAAGTTTTTTTTTTAAAAAAAAAAATGTTTTATTGAGTTTTTATATACAGTGGTACATTGGTTCTCAAACAATCCGTTCTGAAAGTCCGTTTGACTTCTGAAATGTTCGGGGAAAACCAAGGCGTGGCTTCTGATTGGTGCAGGTGCCCTGGAACCAATAACCGACAGCCACATCAAATGTTCAGCTTCCGAAAAAACATTCGAAAACTGGAACACTTATTTCCGGGTTTTCGGTGTTTGGGAACCAAGGCGTTTGAGCACCAAGGCATTTGAGAACCAAGGTAACCATTGTATGTTGGAAGCTGCCTAGAGTGGCTGGGGCAACCCAGTGAGATATGTGGGGTATAAATAGTAAAGTTATCATTATGGAATGGGGTGTCCCTATTTTCATCAGAGAAAGGTTGGAAGGTAGGGAAATTTGTTACATCAAGAAGCATCACCCTGCTATAAGAAGCAACCAAAGCAGCAGATACGTTTCTCGGCCACTCTGCAAAGCCGTGCTGTCAATCACACAGACTCCAATGAAGTTTTCATCATTCCCGTTCAAAAAGAGGCGGCTGTCTGCATTTTCAGAAACTGGTTGCTTGAGACGTAGAGTGCTGAATTCAGCATTGTGCAAGACAGACAGCATGAAGATCTTGCGACGACAACGGCACAAAGCATACCTGTTATCACTCACATCGTTGACTCGGGGCCAAAATCAACCGTGGGACAAGAAAAGACAGTAATTGTCTTGGTTGTTTAAGTGAACTCCAAAAGATCACTTACTGCTGTTTGTTTAATCCTAATGAGCGTCAGCCTCCTATGATTGCGTTTAAGTCTCTGCGGCGGCAATGCTTCTGGTTCATCTATATGTTGAAGACTCTCTAATTCTTGGAAGCCTAAATCATATAATGAAGGTGTCTTTGTTCAAGACTGCTTAGAACTCTTTACCCTGAATCTCAGTTGTGTAGGGATTGATTGCGGCCCTAATCAGAGATGCACACTCTGTGTTTCTCTTTTACCGTTGCTTCACATCTCATAGAGTCATAGAGTTGGGAGGGACCATGAGGGTCATCTGAAGTCCAGACCCCCAACAATGCAGGGCTCAATCTTGAGATTGAGAGTCATGTTCTACTGACTGACCTATCCCAGCAGTTCCCTACCTTTTAAAGGAAGTTCTTGGGTTCAGTATTGTTTCAAAGGAAACTTTGATTCTGTGGGATGTGAAACACAGAGCAGTCAAGTACAAGATCCCTAGAGTGGACGTAAAAAGGGGATGTCTGACCAGCCAGTCGGAACTTCCTGTTTCCTCCTAGGCTTGCAGCCAAGAGAGGACAAAGGGAAATAGTTGTCAACCTTCCCTTTTTTTGCGGGAAATTCCCTTATTCCAGTGCCATTTCCCGCTGCTTCCCACTGCTATCCCGGATTGTTAGATATCCCGTAGACAGTCCCCAGGACAGGTGAGGCTTCTCATCCCTTATTTTCGAGGCTGCTGATCCCTTATTTTCAAATCTGAAAGTTGACAGCTATGCAAAGGGACTATCTCTTTATGGGATAGAGTCCAGGTATATTACTTTTGTAACTTAAGTCTGCCTTCTGGGATCCATCTGTGAACAGAATGAGTGAGTGAGTAAACTCTTTTTTATACTTTTATAGAAGACAGTGTCGTGTCCATCTTTTTATGAGGGGCTAAAGGGGAAATAGCAAGGAAACTTATTTTAGAGGCTTTAGTGAGCCTGAGCAAATGTATCCACTGTGCAAGTTTAAAAGGGGAATGTTACTCTGCTAAATTGTAGAACTTGTTAACACAAGTTGGAAAGCATATAATCAAACAATATATCCTCTCCTGCATCCCTGAACATTCCCACAGATTCCACCCATCAGGACCTCTGGTGATAGGTGAACGTCCCTTGGCTCAGTTTGGAATTGGTTCAGAGTGATCTATAAGCTTTTTGGGATAATTTTTTGGGAAGCCTTGCCTGTTTTCCAGCACTTCACTTCTGACTTACGATGTTAACATCCCATGTGGATGCTGCTACACATTATGATATTATTGTTCTCTGAAAATGGCAGAATTGCGAAGGGGTTTTGTAAGTCAACTAGTCCAATTTTCCACTAAAAGCAAAAGGTTTAGAGCTATGGCATCCACAAGAGGTGGCCATCCATCTTCTGCTTGAGGGCATCCATTGACGGTAACCCAATAACTCCCAGATAAGGATGGGGGAGAGATGAGATTCAGTTTGCATTTACAGGCAAACATACCAATTCCACATTTTCTGGAACAATACACGAACTGAAATTTGCCCTTCTCTGAATTTTTGCTGTGTTTTTCTCCAGCCGAGTCATTTGTAAAAGTACACATGGAGTGTGGTTAAGTGTGCATTATATTAAGGAAAGCAGCTTTGCAGGGTGGGGGGGGGGAATGTGTATATTAGGCACAATTGCATAGAAAAATGTGTATATCAGAAGGAATTCATACTAAAACGAATCTACAGATTTGCAGATTTGGAAATGTGAATCGCAGATTTGGAAATGTGGGGGGCTGAATTTAAGATTGGGGGAAATGAGATGCCGAAATGGACATATTCTCTCATCTCCATTCCCAGGTAAATTGGTTCCCTTGTCAAACTGCTCTTACTGTTAAGATATTTATCCTTACGTTCAACAAAAATCTACCCTCCTGTTAAATACCAACCTACTAGGTGTAGTTCAGCCCTCGAGGGCAGCAAGAGAAGATGTATCTGCCCTCTTCTGTGTGACAGCACTTCTGGTATTTGAAGACTGTGATAGCTCAGCTAGATTGCAGAGTCTCGGGATAGCTGGGTAGCTCAGTTGGTTAGAGCATGCCAAGGTTCCAGGTTCAATCCCCTGCATATTCTTGCATTACAGGGGGTTGGACTAGATGATTCTCAGGTTCCCTCTCAACCTTATGATTCTATAAAATAAATAAGCTGATCATGAGCTGTACAGGGGCTGAATATGTTAGTACCAACACTTCAAGCTTGGCCTTTTAGCAGGTGGGCAGCCCGTGAAATCTTGGAAAGGGGGGATTTTAAGGATTCTTAAGGACATACATAGTGGGACACGAGGGCTGCTGTCGTCTAAATGACTGAGCCTCTTGGGCTTGCCGATCAAAAGGTCAGCAGTTCGAATCCCCATGATGGGGTGAGCTCTCGGTGCTCGGTCCCAGCTCCTGCCAACGTAGCAGTTCGAAAGCACACCAGTGCAAGTAGATAAAGAGGTACCGCTCAGGCGGGAAGGTAAATGGCGTTTCCGTGCGCTGCTCTGGTGTCGGTGTTCCATTGCGCCAGAAGCAGCTTAGTCATGCTGGCTACATGAGCCGGAAAAACTGCCCGCGGAGCAAACAAATGCCAGCTCGTTTGGCCTGTAAAGCGAGATGAGCGCCACAACCCCAGAGTCGTTCACAACTGGACTTAACTGTCAGGGGTCCCTTTACCTTTAAGGACATACTTAAGGACAAAGGACAGCTGCTCTTCCTTTAGTTACAGTAGCTACTACTCGGAGTTGAACCTACCTATATCAGAGCTGAAGCAGATTGTGGCACAGACATGCACAGTGGTAGGTCTGATCTTTGCGATAGGTTATCAGCTCTGCCTTTGAAAAGAAGCCTGACAGCTCGAGGTGTGTAGCAATGCAAATGAGAACTGCTTTCCACGAAAAAGAAAGAACAGCCAAGCTTCATCCCCAGTCTGCCGCTGGCAGAGCAATTAAATCTTGTCGGGTGTTGAGTTTCTTCAGGGGCCACTTTCAACAAGGGAAGGCAGGGCGAAGGCTCCGAGGTTTGACACGATAATTGCCCAGCCTGGCAATGGAAATCCAAGCTCTGGCCTCTTTTGCCAGGAGAAGAACCAGCCACCACCTGTCCTTATTACAACCTGTCGACGGGGAGACCTTTTCGGTAGCCAAGCAATTAATCTGTGGGGCTTTGGTGTGTGTTTGAAAATTAGGACTCTTTCTGCGTGGGAAGCAGAGGGAAAGGAAGTCTGAAAACGCACACGTTCGCCTTGGTTGATACTACAACTAATCCAGAATGCGGCAGCTAGACTGGTGACTGGAAGCAGCAGCCAATATCATATAACACTGGTCTTGAAAGACCTACATTGGCTCCCAATACATTTACTGTCACAATTCAAAGTGTTGGTGCTGACCTTTCAAGCCCTAAACGGCCTTGGCCCTGTGTACCCGAAGGAGTGTCTCTACCCCCATCGTTCTGCCCAGACACTGAGGTCCAGCTCCGAGGGCCTTCTGGTGGTTCCCTCCCTGTGAGAAGTGAAGCTACAGGGAACCAGGCAGAGGGCCTTCTTGGTGGTGGTGCCCGCCCTATGGAACACCCTCCCATCAGATGTCAAGGAAATAAACAACTATCTGACTTTTAGAAGATATCTGAAGGCAGCCCTGTTTAGGGAAATTTTTAATGTTTGATCTTTTATCGTGCTGCCTTTTGTCAGGAAGCAGGAGGAGGACAGGTGCAGAGGTTTGGGAAGGAAGCAGGTGCAGAGGTTTGGGAAGGAAGCTGCGTGCCCTCCAGCCATATAGTTGGCGGGGTGCAGCTGGCAGGCGTGCAGGGAAAGGGGAGGCTGCTGGCAAAGCCTCGCAGCTCCCTCACTCGCTAGGTTGCTCCTGAGAGGCCGGCGCCCTGGCGCAGTGAACCACTAAGACCATTGGGAAAGGCGGCTCTGCATGGGACAGTGTCCACGTGGGCTTCCTGCTCTTTGCTCACAAAACTCAGCAGTTCTTTCCATAGAAGTCAAGTGTAACGTGAGCATCACTCGCTGCTCTACAAGTCATGCATAGACTGCATGGGAGCTAGAGCCACCTCCTGCGTCAAAAATCATAGAAGTGGGACCCACAACTCAATGTGGTCGCCATTCATTTTATTAAATTTATATACCACCTTTTCCTCCAAGGAGATCCAGGTGATGAACATGGTTCTCCACTCCAGATTTTATCCTAACAACAACCCTGTGAGGCTGAGAGACAGTGACAGGCCCAAGGTAACCCAGTAAGGTTCATGGCTGAATGGAGATTTGAACCCTGCACTTGCAAGTCCTAATCCAACATTTGTTGTTGTTGTTTAGTCATTTAGTCGTGCCCGACTCTTCGTGACCCCATGGACCAGAGCATGCCAGGCACGCCTGTCTTCCACTGCATCCCGCAGTTTGGTCAAACTCATGCTGGTAGCTTCGAGAACACTGTCCAACCATCTCGTCCTCTGTCGTCCCCTTCTCCTTGTGCCCTCCATCTTTCCCAACATCAGGGTCTTTTCCAGGAAGTCTTCTCTTCTCATGAGGTGGCCAAAGTATTGTAGCCTAAGCTTCAGGATCTGTCCTTCCAGTGAGCACTCAGGGCTGATTTCCTTAAGAATGGATAGGTTTGATCTTCTTGCAGTCCATGGGACTCTCAAGAGTCTCCTCCAGCATCATAATTCAAAAGCATCAATTCTTCAGCGATCAGCCTTCTTTATGGTCCAGCTCTCACTTCCATACATCACTACTGGGAAAACCAGTAAGGTGATGTCTCTGCTTTTTAATGATCCATGAAGAGGTTAGTCCAACATGCTAACAGTTAAACCACATCGGTTCTTGAGTTTGGAGCCCTCCTGCAAATCCAGCCAGCCAGCCAGCTATGCCTCCTTTGAGATGCTCCATTCCATTACCTCCTCACCATTTTCACACACACACACACACACACACACACACACACACACACACCATACCAGAAACAACATTTTGGGTCTATTGAGTATACCTGGCCCCAGAGGGCTGGGTTTTTTTTGAGGGAGGGGGCTCTTACATTTTCCCTCTCAACTTTTTCTTTTGTACCCCTGCAAATCTTGTGGTTCTGCGTAGCATACTAGTATCATCTACGTCTTATTTCTAACTTGGTGACCCTGTTTGGCTGCAATCCAATCGGCTCTCACCAGCTGAGCTTGCTCTTAGAGGGAGTGTTTTTCACGCAAAAGCATACCATCATTCCTTACAACTATGCAAGGGAAAATGTGGGCTAGTAGTCCTCACCTTTCAAACATATATGGCAAAGTAACAGTAGCAGGAACTTTGAGCAGGTGTTGAAATCTTTGTTGTCACCACATTTAACTCCTGTATATCTTGAGACAAGGGACGTCTTAAGTGTTATTTTAAATTTAGGTCTCAGTCCCAGGGCCTGTCCTCAGTGATAAAGTTTTTAATTTCGTTTATTCATTCTGTGGATCACAACCTCTTTTCCTCTACCAAAATGGAGCTGCCTGGAGCAAGTAACAAAAGCAATCCATCATAAATTATAAAAACCACATCAAAACAGAGAACAAGAGAAGCAGTATAACCAGAAAAGAATTAATGACTTAACATGGAGCCAAACTGCAATAAGAAGAGTTTATGATACAGACAGAAGGGGTGGGTGTGTAGAGAAAAAGATTCCTGGTATTCCATCATTGCTTGAAAACCTTGCTTTTTCAGCAGAGGCAGAATATTCTTGGTGGCAGGAAGCTTCACGTATTGGGGGCCACCACCGAGAAGACCCTCTCGCATCTTGCCCCCAGTGCCAGTAAAGCCTAGTGGCACACAGAAAAGGACCTCATAAGACGACTTCAGCTTAGTGCAGGACCTGAATACAAGATGATTGCCTTCCACTGTCCACCCTGTAGCCAAGGATGGGGAACCTTAGGCTGACCCCATGTTGTTGACCTGCAATGGCCATTAGCCCAAGCTATTGTGGCTGATAGGGATGATGGGAGAGGTAGTTGAGAAACTTCTGGAGGACTGTAATGGACTCGCGGGTGGCGCTGTGGCCTAAACCACAGAGCCTAGGGCTTGATGATCAGAAGGTTGGTGGTTCGAATCCCCTCGAGCTCCTGTTGCTTGGTCCCAGCTCCTGCCATCCTAGCAGTTCAAAAGCACGTCAAAGTGCAAGTAGATAAATAGGTACCACTCCGGCGGGAAGGTAAACAGTGTATCCGTGTGGTGCTCTGCTTCGCCAGAAGCAGCTTAGTCATGCTGGCCACATGACCCGGAAGCTGTACGCCGGCTCCCTCGGCCAGTAAAGCGAGATGAGCGCCACAACCCCAGAGTTGGCCACAACTGGACCTAATGGTCAGGGGTCGCTTTCCCTTTCCCTTTAGTGGACTGGCGGAATCATAGAATCCTAGAATCCCAGAACTGTAGATTTGGAAGGGAACCCCAAGGGAAATCTAGTCCAACCTCCTGCAATGCAGGAATCTCAGCTAAAGCATCCATGACAGATGGCCATCCAACCATCTGGGGAATGGCGGGAGGGCCAGCTGGGGAACCCCCAAGAGAAGAGACCCTAGGCCAGTGGTTCTCATACTTTTTCTCTGAGCCACAGAATAAAAACTTGCTCATGCCATGCTGATTTTTTTTATTGATAATAAATACATTGGGAAACAAAAAGAAACAACTCCTAGCAGGGCTTGATTTATAGCACAGAACACAACTACTTTATAATATGTTCATGGGACATCCAGAAAGTACATAACAATGCAGCTTCATAAAAGCATGAATCACTCCCAAAATATAATTATAAACGAGCCTCGTGCATGTGTACCTTATGTATGCATACAAACTCAATTAGAGGTGTGAGTTTGCTTTTGGCAGGTAATCTCATTTATATGAGGTCTAATTGGAGACAAACTCTCATCTCCTCATCTACACGAAGAAGGTTTTCTCTTTCCCCATCTTCCATATGTGTCAGAATTGAAAATCCCTGTTAGCTACAATAGATTGCGGAGAACTGCAAAAGAATAGCCAATGCTCTTAAAGAGAGGCGTGGGTACTGTATCTGGTTATATATTTAATATACATATATATATTGGATATACACAATATATTAATATTGATATCATACTATACTAAAATGTTTACATGTTTCTTTGATTGTCCTCATAGGAGCCAGCTCCTTGGGGCCGAGGTCCCTTCGTGCACCCCCCAAAAATATATGAGCCCTAAAAGCCCTAAATGGCCTTGGCCCAGTATACCTGAAGGAGCGTCTCCACACCCTTCATTCAGCCCAGGCACTGAGGTCCAGCTCCAGGGGCCTTCTGGCAGTTTCCTCCCTGCAAGAAGTGAGGTTACAGGGAACCAGGCAGAGAGCCTTCTCAGTGGTGGCATCTGCCCTGTGGAACGCCCTATCATCAGATGTCAAGGAAATAAGAAACTATCCTACTTTTAAAAGACATCTGAAGGCAGCCCTGTTTAGGGAAGTTTTTACTGTTTAATGATGTATTGTGTTTTTAATATTCGATTGGGAGCCGCCCAGAGTGCCTGGGGAAACCCACCCAGATGGGCCGGGTATAAATCAATTGTTGTTGTTGTTGTTGTTGTTTATAGGGGGCCAGGTCCCCCAAAGTTGATGGGCACTGCCATTCAAATGGGGGGGGTGTGTGCCATGTTTTGTCATCGATCTTGTGGGGCCGGGGCTTACCTGCCCCCTCCATATTTTATTGCTTGTCCTTGAATCTTCTTGCCACACTTGCCACCCTCTCCTGCCCACCCTTTGGGCACCACTGCCCTAGGCAAAGTGCCCTCTGGGGAGGGTGGCGGGTCTCCTCATGTCAGTAGACCCTGGCAGACTTAGGTGGTGGTGATGGAGACAGCAGCAGCGATCTGAGAAGCACCCGATGCCTCAATCTGGCTGCCATTTTAATTACCCACAAGGCCTCAGAGGAGCACGATGGCTACATTCATACCACACAATTACTACCAGGCCACTTTAGAAAGTCGCAGCTTCCCCCAAAGCATCCTGGGAGCTGTCATTTGCTAAGGATTCTGGGAGTTGTTAGGAGATTCCCTACTCCCCTCAGGGAGCTACAATTCCCAGAGTTCCTTCTCTCTGAGAATGGCAGCTCTGTGAGGGGAGTGTGTTAACAACTCTCAGGACCTTTAATAAATCACAGCTCCCATAATCCTTTGGTGGAAGCCATGACAGTTTAAATCATAGTGCTTTATATGTCTTGGGTGAATGTGGCCTATATCAGGGGACTGTGGGGAACTGAAACCCGAAGCCAGATCCAACAGTCTAGTGACTTTTGGAGTGCTGGACTAGAAAAATAATTTAATTCTTTAAAGGGAGGGTCAGGAGCAGTGGCGTAGCTACCTGCTCTGGCACTGGGAGCAGTGTACATCCAGGGGCATGGCTGGCATGCGTCCCGGGGGTGGGCGGCGAGAGGCGAGCGTCCCAGGGGGCTGGGGCAGCCGTGATGTCACCCCCCCCCCGGGATGGCATCCGGAGCGAACCGCTCCCTCCGCCCCCACCTTCGTCCACCATTGCCCAGGAGGGCAGGCATGAACAGTGGACAATGGTGGGGTGTCAACAGCTGGCCAAGAATCTCAGGTCCCCCAAGTACTGACACCCACCCTGTTTGAGTTATTGTTATTTATTAAATGTGTAAATTTGATTTTCACAGAGGTTGACGGCAGTATCTGAGCAATGGGAAACAGGCACTCTTCACATGCTCTGAAATGCTCCTTTCGTCTTACCTTTTCATATACAGTGGTACCTCGGGTTACAGACGCTTCAGGCTACAGACTCCGCTAACCCAGAAATAGTACCTCAGGTTAAGAACTTTGCTTCAGGATGAGAACAGAAATCATACGGTAGCAGCACGGCGGCAGCGGAGGCCCCATTAGCTAAAGTGGTGCTTCAGGTTAAGTACAGTTTCAGATTAAGAACGGACCTCCAGAACAAATTAAGTACTTAACCCGAGGTACCACTGTACTCCAGGGACTAAGGTCCGTGTAACGCTGGAGAAGGGCAAGACTCTGCCTAGCTCAGGCTGAGGACTGAGCAGCCCAAAAATCAGCACACCCCATTCCAGCCCCTGCAGTTCTGTTTGCTTATGAGGAGGAGACCCTGTCATCACGAGTGGGACATTTTGCAGAAGAAGTCTGGAAGGATGTGACGCCTCCAGAATGAGGCCATCTCCCGACTGTGTTTCCAGTCAACGTCATTTGGAAGCAATGCTGTCACACGTAGAAATGTAGAACCAGGCATTCCTCTCTCTACCTACTCCCTAATCGTTTCTACCCTGATACAAACAGTATTTGGCCCGAGGAGTGACCAAATTCTGTCAGACTCATATCTAACCCAGATCAGTTCTCCTTGCTGGTCCCACTTTTGCTAACGTTCTGTTTTCTCCCCCATTTCTTGAGCGTCCTCCGTCAGCCCTTGACAAGCTACCCAAGAAAGGTTTCCAAGATGCCGGGGTTAAGATTAACATCCTTGGCTGCGATTTCTCCCCTTGCATTCATACAGCTTCCCAAAAGAAACATTACGGCTCAGTGCAAACATTGTATTTCACTCAGCAAGGCTGACACCTCTGAGCTTGCTTCACTGGCCCTTTTTGATCGCGCTAGACCAGGAGGCAGAGAACATACCCTCTTGGTTTTATGGGGTGGTGGCCATAAGGCTGAGCTCATCTATGAAATATAGGCATGTAGCATTGCAGAAGAAGCCTTAGCCAAGAACTGAGCTGCAGAACTTGCGCTGAATATCAAGGTCCCAGGTGATATTATTATTACAGCGGTACCTCTGGATGTGAATGGGAACCGTTCTGGAGCCCCGTTCGCATCCAGAAGCGAATGCAACCCACATCTGCGCATGCGCAGGTCGCAATTCACCACTTCTGCACATGCGCATGACGTCATTTTGACTGCGCATGCGCGAGCGGCGAAACCCGGAAGTAACACTCTCCGTTACTTCCAGGTCGCCGCAGCACGCAACCCGAAAATATTTATCCCAAAGCTACTTCAACCTGAGGTATGACTGTATTACTGTATTGGCCTGAATACCAGCTACGCCTTTAAAATGGGGGGGGGGAGGGAGAGAGAGAAAAATACCTGAATATAAGCCACTCCCATAAAATTCCGCAGGCACTCACACGCGTTCCATTTTACCGTATGTCTGTTTCAGCAGCGACATCGTAAAAGCCAATATTTGTAAGGTTGAGAATTTAAGCCGCACTTTAACTTTTCACGGTCGGAATTTGGGGGGAAAGTGTGGCTTATATTTGGGCCAATATGGTATTATTATTTAAATAGGAGCACACAAAATAGTAAAAAAGACAGAAAAGCTTCTGAGCATGTACAGAGTGCATTTCTCTTACTACTGAGTGATGATGGTGTAGTGGGGGGGGTGGCCACAGGGACAGTTGCTTTGGGTGCAAAACGGTTAGGGGTGAAAAACATCCACACCCAGTGCTGCCTCAATACAGCTGTGCGCTTCTGCCGCTGAGCTCTGTTGAAACACATGGAGCTTCTCCATGTGTACCAGGAAGTGACCTCTCCAAACAACGGAACGACTCTTCTTTCCTTATCTCTGCAGCTGTGATCACCTGGGTGGCATACACGCCATTAGGCAATTGAGTGTGCCTGCTTCCTCCCTCTGTTTCCCTCACTCTTACTCCTGCCCCGGGCACTGGCATCCCCTGCTACACCACCGGAGATGACAGCCAGTATCACAAAGCTGGGACTGCAGAGCAAGGCACACGAATTAGAGGGACACATGCCCAGGCAGCTTGATGACATTATGGCATAGCACAGAGCTTTCCAAACTTTTCATGTTGGTGACACACTTTTTAAGACACGTGTCATTTCGTGACACAGTAATTCAGTTTTACTAGCAAATCAGAGGTTGAACTAACCCCTTTCCAGCTCCGGGAGAAGCCCGGGGAGCATTTGCGCGACACACCTATGCATTGCAGCTGAAGGAACAATGTGTTGCAACACACAGTTTGGAAAGCTCTGGCGTAGTAGTTAGAGGGTTGGCCCAAGCCCTGGTTTGAATCCCCACTTGGCTATGAAGTGCACTGGGCAGCCTTGGGCCAGTCACTGTCTCACAGTGTTCTTGCAAGGATAAAATGCAAAGTGGGAGAACCACATGTGTTTCCTTGGACTGTTTGAAGGACAGGTGAGATGGAAATGTAGAAATAAAAATAAATGGAATATTTAGAGGTCACTGCATTGTAAGTGAAGCTGATGGTGCCTTTGCTTGGATGGCCATGTGTCCTAACGCACAGAGGACAATCCTCTGTTTGAAGGGCTCTCATAGGATAGTTGCCGATTTGAAGGTGTCCTCTCTTTGAAGGACTGTCTGGCCCAAGTCCAGCTGAAAGATAAAGAACTCTGTGATTCTTACAGAAGGAAGAGTAGGCAGGGCCTTGAAGTTGCTCACCTGCACCTAGCACATGGTGGTCCAACCCATAGCCCACGGGCCACATGAGGGCTTTTTTTTTTGGCAGCCCTTGCTAAGTGCCAAAGCAATGTTGCAAGTGGCAATGACCATTCTCTTCCACTTTATCTCTATGTTCCTTCTGACAATTTCACATGAAAGCAGTAATGTGGAGGTGGTGCCACGGTCTAACGACCAATGGGCTATGTTTATTTACTGGCTTCACAAGAGACTTAAATTGTTTTGATTAGAAGCCTTATATAAATTATATTATTATTATTATTATTATTATTATTATTATTATTACCCTGCCTTTTTATCCTGACAGTAACTCGATGTCTGTGTTGTTAATGAAAGTGCATACATCTCTTTGTGCATTACTTTTTGTGCTTGTGTATTAAATTAAACGGCTTTAGAATGGTGATGGAAGCTACATAGTTATTAATGATTCTTTCCCTCTGCTTTTTCCCTTTTCTTTGTCTTTCCCCCCTTTATTATTTTGTATTGGATTTGTTTCATTTTTATTGTATTATATATTGCAAACCTTTAATAAGTTTGTTTCAAAAATTAAACAAAAATGGTCTAATAAATAAACATAAAAATGGTGCATTTAAAATAATACCGCACTATGGAAATTTAATTCAGCACAGCCCCACTTTGCTCTGGTGGGGGTGGGGTGATTCAGATGGTGTCGGTGGAAAGGGATGGACTGGCGCACCCCTCCCCCCCACCAGGTGAGAGTGCACCTGCCCCGGACACCTGCAACTGACGCTATGTCACTGGTGACACTTAAATCCATCCGATCATTTTCTAATCTACAATGCATAGCGTACGTTTCTTCCCACTCCACCGCAGGAATATGCTGTGGTTAGACCTATTCTGGACCTGTTCATTCAATCTCCACTCACCCCAGATCAGTTTTGCAGGTCCTCAATGCTCATTGTATGTGCCTGAGGAAAGAAAGCAGGAAACCAATTTTTAGGAAGGACATGTAAAAGAAAAAAAACAGAAGAAGAGGAGGAAGAGGAGGAGTTTGAACTTGATATCCCGCCTTTCCACCCCTCCTTAAGGAGTCTCAAAGTGGCTAACATTCTCCTTTCCCTTCCTCCCCCACAACAAACACTCTGTGAGGTGAGTGGGGCTGAGAGACTTCGGAGAAGTGAGACTAGCCCAAGGTCACCCAGCAGCTGCATGTGGAGGAGCAGGAAAGCAAACCTGGTTCACCAGATTACGAGCCCACCGCTCTTAACCACCACACCACTGCTGGCTCCCAGAAGATGGAAAAGACGAGAGAGGAAATTATAGGTAAATGAAAAGTCCGCACTGCCCTTCAAGAGAAGTCCCATGGCTGCCTTACACAAAAGAAAAAATACAGATGAGTAGAAAAGTGTAAAAGAAGTAGAAGAAGAAAGGAAATGACATCATAGAGTTGGAAGGGATTCCAAGAGTTGTCCAGTCCAACCCCCTGCAATACAGCAATCTCAGCATGTGGTTTCCCATCCAATCTGAAATCATACCAGACCCTGCTTAGCTTTGCAACTGTGCTAGCAGTTTTGGTGCTGCACCACTAAGGATGAAGGAAAGGCAGGGAAAACAAAGGGTATTCCTGTTCTGTTGCTGTTTTGGGGTGGGTTTGAGGCACATGCCTGCAAATTCAGGTGGTCGGGATGGTTTGGGAAACAAACCATTTGCCCCCAAAAGATCAGGGCTTCTTGCGTTATGGAATGTGATTGAGAAATGCACTGCAAAGCGTGGGGCGACACCTGTGGAGATGGCACATTATCTAATCTCTCTGCAAACCGATTGGGGGAAATGCCCATTAAAATGCCTACATTGTCTAATCTCCCTGCAAGCAAATCAGGACGAATGCACAATAAACAGGTCATCTGGATGTAAAGAGGAGCCAAGCAGGCAGGCAAATAAATATTTTTGTTCAAAAAAACCCTCTTAACCACCTTCTTGTCTAGCGCTCCAAGCCATGTACAAAGATTACAATGCTTAATGTTCCAGCAGCTGCAGGACGTTAGATCATATTTTCCCTACGGTTGTTTTCAGTTTGGACTCTCCTCCTGCCAGGGAGGAGGGGGGGGGGGAATCCAGGATGTGAAGGAGAAGGAAGAGCAGGTTCAAGGCCATAAACTCGCGCAAACCTTCGAAGATAATGGAAGTCCAGACAGCTGTAATTATGCACTCGTGATGGAACTGGGGAAACAGAAAGGATGGAGGAAAGACAGCAAGGAAGAAGGAACGGAGAAGAAAAGAGCGAAGGAAAAGCCACAATAACAACGGCAAAAGCCTGGAGCCAAGCACAGAAGCTCCGGTTTAATGGAAGCCCAAGGAGAAGTTAATAACAAGACAAGAGAAGTCTTTACAGACAGCCTGGCGTCTGGCCTCCCACACACGGCTGAAGCCTTGCTCAGCGAGTGGCAGCAGCGCAACTATGAATAATAAATCCGCCAAGGAGGAAAACCTAGGGGGCAAGAGGAGGA
Source organism: Podarcis liolepis (assembly GCF_965112155.1). Lineage (NCBI taxonomy): Eukaryota > Metazoa > Chordata > Lepidosauria > Squamata > Lacertidae > Podarcis > Podarcis liolepis. The sequence goes on along the minus strand of NC_139573.1, from coordinate 35,905,646 downwards.
GGAGGAGGAGGAGGAGGGTGTGTTTGCAAACAGGGAACTTTCTGCCGCCCGTGTTGATTTAACCTTCCCCACTTTGCTGGACCATAAAGAAGGCTGATCGCCGAAGAATTGATGCTTTTGAATTCTGGTGCTGGAGGAGACTTTTGAGAGTCCCATGGACTGCAAGAAGATCAAACCTCTCCATTCTGAAGGAAATCAGCCCTGAGTGCTCACTAGAAGGACAGATCCTGAAGCTTAGGCTACAATACTTTGGCCACCTCATGAGAAGAGAAGTCTCCCTGGAAAAGACCCTGATGCTGGGAAAGATGGAGGGCACAAGGAGAAGGGGACGAGATGGTTGGGCAGTGTTCTTGAAGCTACCAACATGAGTTTGACCAAACTGCGGGAGGCAGTGGAAGACAGGAGTGCCTGGCGTGCACTGGTTCATGGGGTCACGAAGAGTCGGACACGACTAAACGACTAAACAACAACAACAACTTTGCAGAGGTATCAAAGCAGAGGGCTGCCCAAGTGGTATCTTGGTTTCTCTTTGAGCCGGATATTCCATGGAGCTCTTGCAGTGTAGCGGTTAAAGTGTTGGGCAAAGACCTAGGAGTTCTGGTACCCACTCAGCAGGGCAGGCTCAAGAAATTGTGCTGCCCGAGGCGGAAGGAGAAATCAGGGTCCTCTCCTTGCATGTGCTAAATGGGTTGGCGAACAAATCTTCCTTCAGCCCTGGTGACAGGATAACGTTCCTGCAGTGCGCTCGAAGGTAGCAAATTAATTTAGGAAAACACAAAAGACCTGTGGTACACTAAGTTCTGGTCCCCCACAGAGAGGAGTGGCTATGAGTGGGGGATCTCAGTAGTGGGGTAGGAGAGCTGAAAAGAATGCCACTATATTTCACATCTGATAATAATAGTAATAGTAGTATTTATTTATTTATTTATTTATTTATTTATACACCGCCCATCTGACTGGGTTTCCCCAGCCACTCTGGGCAGCTTCCAACAGAACATTAAAAATACGATGAAAGATCAAACATTAAAAACTTCCCTAAACAGGGCTGCTTTCAGGTTCTTCTAAAAGTCAGATAGTTGTTTTTTTCCTTGACATCTGAACAGGGGTGTGTGTGTGTGTGTGTGTGCGCGCGCGCGCGCGCATTCAACAGGGCGGGTACCACTACCAAGAAGGCCCTCTGCCTGGTTCTCTGTAAGCTCACTTCTCACAGTGATGGAACCCCCAGAAGGCCCTCGGTACTGGACCCCAGTGTCTGGGCTGAATGACGGGGGTGGAGACACTCTTTCAGGTACAGTGGTGCCTCGCAAGACAAAAAGAATCCGTTCTGTGATTCTCTTCGTCTAGCGGTTTTTTCGTCTTGCGAAGCAAGCCCATTGACGGATTAGCGGATTAGCGCTATTAGCGGCTTTTAGCGGCTTATCTGCTGATCGGATCAGCTGATAAGTGGCTTAGCGGCTTAGAAAAGGGGGGGGAAAGGGGAAAAAACCCGCAGGAACTCGCAATACATTGTCGTCTTGCGAAGCAAGCCCATAGGAAATTCATTTTGCGAAGCACCTCCAAAACGGAAAACTTTCGTATAGCGAGTTTTCTGTCTTGTGATGCATTCGTCTTGCAGGGCACCACTGTATACTGGGCCGATGCCATTTAAGGCTTTAAAGGTCAGCACCAACACTTTGAATGGTGCTCGGAAACCCTTGGGTTTCAGACAGTGCATGGGCAGATGAGGCTAAAAAGCCCAGGACACAAATTTCCACGGCCCTCTTAGTGGCTATGGTGGCTCATTTACCAGAAGTCATGTATTTAAAGTTAGCTCTGGCAATGTATGCTCGATTCTGACCCAACTAAGCCTCCTGGTGTTTATTGTGCTCTAGGAGGCCTAGTTTGGTCAGAATCAAGTATACACTTCCAGAGTGAGTCACGTGACTCACCTGGAAGTGCATCTCGGAAGACACGCATCCCAGTTTTGCACCGGGACATGTTGGAGTGAATGGCTTAGCATGTAGAAGGTGCCATGTTGGAGTGAATGGTGCCATGTTGGAGTGAATGGCTTAGCATGTAGAAGGTGCCATGTTCAATCTCTGGCCTTTCCAGGTAAGACTAGGAAAGTGTCTGGTAAGCGCCACCTGGCAGTCAGTGTAGACCAGGAGTGTGGACCCTGTGGCCTTCCAGATGTTCTTGAGCTCCAGCTCCCATTGTCTTTTATTACATTTGTGCGCTGCCTACTCCAGGGTGCCCTCAAGATATTTTGGACTACAGCCATTGCCCCTGAGCACCAGCCTTGCTGGCTGAGGCTGATGGGATTTGTAGTCCAAAACATTGGAAGAGCACCACCATTAGCCACCACATGCCTACAATGGAGCCTCTGGGAGACTTATACAGCACATAATTAAAAGGACATGAATACAATTGACATAAGAATGTCAGTAACCCACCCCTCCAATATATAAAACTACACATTAGCAGGCCATGCTGGTCTAGACTGGAGAGTCCCCAGTTCTCCACCTCTGGTGTAGCCAGTATTGAGCTAGGTGGTTCCATGGCCTCATTTGCTATGATAGCTTCTTATATTCCTGGAGTTAGTGTGGTGTAGTGGTTAAGAGCGGTAGTCTCATAATCTGGTGAACCGGGTTCGCTTCCCCGTTCCTCCACATGCAGCTGCTGGGTGACTTTGGGCTAGTCACACTTCTCTGAAGTCTCTCAGCCTCACTCACCTCACAGAGTGTTTGTTGTGGGGGAGGAAGGGAAAGGAGATTGTTAGCCGCTTTGAGACTCCTTCGGGTAGTGATAAAGCGGGATATCAAATCCAAACTCTTCTTCTTCTATTACTATTTAAACGTTACATGATTCCTCTTCTGGCTTTGTATTTCTTTCTTTCTTTCCTCGTCCCTCTCTTCAGTGTTCCTTCCAGAGTGCCTGGCAGTAATTGGGAAGCACAATTTTCCGCCAGATGAACCCCCCCTCCCCCGCAGACCCCCTTGTTATTCTCCCCTCGGCCTGACGCGTTAAGCTGATTTGGGTGGGTGGGTGGAGATGTAATTGCAGCCTGCATCTGGAACCCTTTTGAGAAGGTGTGGATGTGTCAACAAGAAATGTGCCATATTTGATCAATTATTCCACTAATTAACTCCAGCCTTTGTGTCTGTTCCATGGCAGAAGAGCAGCTCACATGGCCTCTTTTAACTACTATTTGGCCACGGTGACCATTAATTGGAGGGGGTCAAGGAACAAAGGAGAGGAACCAATGTTAGCAGGGACCGCATTGTGCTGGAGGAACTTTGCACCCAGCTACTTCAGAGGTGAGGAACCCTCCAGATGTTGTCAGACTCTAACTACCATCATCCCTGGCCAGGTCAGGATGGATGGGAGTTGTAGTCCAGGAACAGTTTCTCTATCCCTATGCTACAGCTTCCAGATCCACCATCAGTCAGCACCAGCAGAGAAGCACTGGCAGATTCAGGTTCCTATTTGAATTTAATCGCAGATGTAATATAGCTTAACAGGGATGCGGGTGGCGCTGTGGGTTAAACCACAGAGCCTAGGACTTGCCAATCAGAAGGTTGGCGGTTTGAATCCCCGCGACGGGGTGAGCTCCTGTTGCTCAGTCCCTGCTCCTGCCAACCTAGCAGTTCAAAAGCATGTCAAAGTGCAAGTAGATAAATAGGTACCGCTCTGGTGGGAAGGTAAACGGCATTTCCATGCACTGCTCTGGTTTGCCAGAAGCGGCTTAGTCATGCTGGCCACATAACCCGGAAGCTGTATGCCGGCTCCCTCGGCCAGTAAAGTGAGATGAGCGCCGCAAACCCAGAGTCGGCCACGACTGGACCTAATGGTCAGGGGTCCCTTTACCTAGTATAGCTTAACATCTGCATGGTGCTTTCAAGGATTCAAAGTGCTTCTCACACATTGTCTAGTTACAACAATCCACTTAGAGAAGTTGGTCTTGCTCTCACCCCCATTTTGCAGATGGCAGGATGGAGGGAGAGAGAGAGAGAGAGAGAGAGAGAGAGAGAGAGGCTGGCCTTAAGGCCACTGTGTGAGTTGGTGTAGGGGTGAGATTCGAACTCAGGACTTGAATTGCAGCTCAGCTGCTATTCTGCACCGGCTTCCACAGATCTTCCTCTTGACTCTCTCCCCCCACCCCGCAGCATATGTTGAAAGGCTTTGTGTTTCTTACTCATTCGCTGAATTCAATTTTGCAACTTTCCCCCAAGAAACCTGAGTCTACATTGGCCAGACACTGGAGTTTCCATGACGAGATAGAAATTATTCTATTTGCACCAAATTAAGGAGTAGAACAAACTGTCGCCAGAATGTGCCTCCAGAGTCCAGGCTCCCTGTTGCATTTGCTACAGTAGTCTAATATGGCTACCTCCCCTCTGGAATTTGCTACTGCTTAAACAGCCACCATGAAGAACTTTAAGTGGAGAGTGTTGTTGCGGGTTGAGCGGGGAGGTATATGGCTGTAACATGGTGACATCCGTCAACTTGCAGGCTTGAGGCATGCTTTTGGATACAAAACATTGATGCTGTCTCAGCCCAAGCACAATTTTCTGGTTCTAATTTGCGGGTATAAACAGGAGGCACCTGAAACAGCAGCACAATTTTCTGGCAGGCTTTGAAACAGCCGTTTCCAAGATTGGAAGGAGCTTAGAGGCAAGATCCCCAATCGTGCCCCAACGAAAGATGCAACGTGCCATCTTGGAGGCAGTGAGATGGAGAGTCGTCTCTAACAGGGGTCCCCAAAGAAAACATGAACCTTGGCTAGGGATGGACAAATCTGTCCTATTTCCCTTTCTCTCCATTTCTTGGTTTTTTCCCCATTCTGAAGTTCAGTTCTCCCCACTTCCACATCAATTTGTGATTTTTTTAAAAAAAGTCTCTGTGAAAATTTCCCGGCATTTTAGTATGAATTTCTCCTAAAATACACAGTTTTGCCTAACATACCCATTTTTTGCAAAGCGATTTCCCCATATGTAATGCATATTGTCATAAAGATACGAATTTTCTGCCCTAGTACAGTGGTACCTAGGGTTAAGTACTTAATTCGTTCCGGAGAGCCGTACGTAACCTGAAACTATTCTTAACCTGAAGCACCACTTTAGCTAATGGGGCCTCCTGCTGCCGCTGCGCTGCTGCTGCATGATTTCTGTTCTTATCCTGAAGCAAAGTTCTTAACCTGAAGCAATATTTCTGGGTTAACGGAGTCTGTAACCTGAAGCATATGTAACCCGAGGTACCACTGTATATGCATTCTGGTACGCATCACTCTGCTAGAGAACTGCATTACAAAATGCAGAGAAGTGAGAATTTTGAAGGATGGCCATGCATTATTATTATAATTAGTAGTAGTACTACTATTACTACTACTAGTAGTAGTATACCGCCCTCCCCTCCAGAGGTGAAGGAAGGGTGGACGCTAGCAGCCACTGTCACCCCTGGGTGTATTCTAAGTAAGAAGGCAGGGAGGACGGGGTGGCTGGGGGCAGACTGAAGTTGGTGGGGCAGTGCCTCAATTGCCCAATTGCCCCCTTGGAGACAAGGGAGGAGCAGTAGGAGCAGCTGGCCCTGTGAATCTGGTGCAGCCTTAGCCCCCACCTCCTTCTCAGCTGCCTGTCCTGAGTCTGCAGTGCTTTCTGCCTCTCCTTCCTCTCTCTCACTCAAGCCTGTTGCTTGTTCAGCATCCAACCATTGTGCCCCCCCCCCATTCTCTGACCTGTTCTGAGACTTCCAAAGGGGGTTCTCCAGCTAAAGCCTCCCACCACTCCTCATCGTCCCTGACAACATGAGACTCTTCATCTCATGGTTGTGGGTTCAACCCCCACATTGGGCAAAATATTCCCGCATTGTAGATGACCCTCATGGTCCCAAGTCTACAATTATATGACTTTGCTATCTATGACTTTGCTTCTGCTGCCCCCTGCCCTTCTCATCACACAATCCTTGCCTCGTATAAAGTTGGTGCGGAGAACTTCTGGCCTGCGGGCCGAAAAAGGCAAGCAATTCTTCCTCATAGAATACATTTTGGTACGGCATAGCTCAGTCAGAAGCGCACGAGACTCATCATCTCAGGGTCATGGATTCGAGAGCCCCACATTGAGCCAAAGATTTCTGCATTGCAGGGGGTTGGGCTAGATGACCCTCGTGGTCCCTCCCAGCTCAACAATTATAGGATTCTACTTTCACTAACATCTTCATTCTTAGACACATTTCCCACTAATATGTGCATTATTTGTAAACAGTGGTTGGTTGGAGAACTGTATCGCAAAATTCGGATACGTGTGAATTTTGGAGGTGTATTGCGTATTGGTTCTTATACTGCTTTTGGAAGGTGATAATTTGATAAATTTGGCTTTAAAGGTGAAGTGAATCCAATTTCTCCCTCTGTCCCTTCATGCTCCTAATTGGGCCAAGGATTACCAACTCTAGAAAACAAACCCCACAATACGAGGCTGTTATTACAGTGGTACCTCGGGTTAAGTACTTAATTCATTCTGGAAGTCTGTTCTTAACCTGAAACTGTTCTTAACCTGAAGCACCACTTTAGCTAATGGGGCCTTCCACTGCCACCACGCCGCCGGAGCACAATTTCTGTTCTCATCCTGAAGCAAAGTTCTTAACCCGAGGTACTATTTCTGGGTTAGCGGAGTCTGTAACCTGAAGCGTATGTAACCTGAAGCGTATGTAACCCGAGGTACCACTGTATCTGCTCCTTGCAAGTTCTTTTGCACGATGCTATGATGAAGTGGAGCCTAGTCCACAGGAGATCTGAATGCCATCGTGGAGCCTGGACACATTGAACCTAATTCAAGAGTGCCTCTGTGCATGTACTGGGTGGTTCCCCCCTTTCTTTTTCCCTGAGCGCAGCCTCGCCCATGTGGGGTTTTGGAAGCCTTCCAGACTAAGAAGACCTGATTCCCTAGCCAGACTTGCTCAGGGCCCCCATTGCTGTCTCCTTCTGGATATGTCAAAGCAGACTGTTTGAGGGGAAGAATCTGTCAGTGCTTTCAAAGAGTTGACAGGAAAAGGTGAACCCACATCTGACAATGTTCTCAGTCCCCACTTGTGACGGCTTTTCTTTGCTAATGACAGAAAATTGCTTTGTTGCCCAGGTTCTGGGGGAGGGCAAGTGATTGACAAGGGAAATAGCAGAGAGTCGTTCCCCCCACCCCACCCCACCCCCACTTTGCTAAGAGGCAAAGTGGAGTCCCTGGCAAGAGAAAGATCGGGGGGGGGGGAGGTAGCAGAAGCAGACAAATCACGTTTCACCCCCATTCTGCTGAAAATAGAAACGGCACTTAGATGGTTCCAACTCCCTCCCTCCTTGTGCTCCATCAGAGACAGATAGCGCCCTTAGATCTGAGCTATGTAAAAGTATGTTTCAAGTATCTGTATGGATGGAAAATGTTCCCTGGGGCAGAATGCGACACCTCAAGAATCCCAGTTTGCCTTGACCCACCATGAACACTAAGCAATTTTCTAGAATGCATACTGCCTGGTTATGGTACATCTCTCCCTGCCCCCAATTATATTTTATTAAATTTCAGCATTTTTTACAGTCAAAACCCAATTTGGCTATTCCTCTTATTTTGTCATCTTCCTACCCCTTTTCCCAAGGAGTAGTTGTTTCTCCCCTTTTGCTGAACAATGTTATAATCTAATAATTTTAGTGGTTCATAGCTCAACTCCTGCTCACGAGTTCATCGTATGATAATATTTCTTTAAATAGTCCCCCAAAAGGCATCTATTCTTCCACAAAACACTCATCATTATATCCTCTTGATTTTGCCAGTTCTGCATAGTCCATTGTCTTTATTTTCAATGGAAATGGAACCATTGAGGGAGGGGAGGAGGTCCGGAGATTCGAAAGAACCCTTTTATTTTGACAATTTGAAATGGTCAAAGCTATTGTGTATAAATTCATGTAAAACTAATATATATATACAGTGGTACCTCAGGTTAAGAACTTAATTCGTTCTGGAGGTCCATTCTTAACCTGAAACTGTTCTTAACCTGAGGCACCACTTTAGCTAATGGGGCCTCCTGCTGCTGCCGCGGCGCGATTTCTGTTCTCATCCTGAAGCAAAGTTCTTAACCTGAGGTAATATTTCTGGGTTAGTGGAGTCTGTAAACTGAAGCGTCTGTAACCCGAGGTACCACTGTATTTATCCATGGTTCTTTTGTTGGAACTTCTTCCTCCTTCCATTTCTGGTACATCGTTCCTGCTTATGAATATCTGCTAGTCAGAGGATGGGAAAGATGTGTTGGGCAGAAAAAATGGCTCTGTATTTTGATCCAGGTTGTGTGTGTGTGTGTGTGTGAGAGAGAGAGAGAGAGAGAGAGAGAGAGAGAGAGAGAGAGACTAGTTGACCTTTCTGGTTCTTTTCAGGGGTTTTGGATACTATGATAGAAAAAGGAGACGTCTTGATTTAAAGAATTAAATAAAACAGAACATGGAATCCTGTATGTCATGTTTCTAGTCTTTATGGCTGAAGGATAAAAAGAGAGAGAGAGAAGATACTAGCTTGTTCTGGAATCTAGAATAGGACTTGACATGTGTTACATGCACAGCATACCTTTAGAGAATAGTTAAAGCACATTTCTTCCCCTCCCATGCACAAAAAATGAATCCTGGGAGTTACAGTTCATTAAAGGTGCTGGGAAGTGTAGCTGTGTGAGGGGTAAATGACAGTTCCTATTCCTATTTTTTAAAAATTGATTTTCGTACAATTTAACAAATTAAGTTCAGTTTCAATACAATACAGTCGTACCTTGGAAGTCGAATGGAATCCATTCGCCTTCCAAAACGTTCAAAAACCCAAGCGCGGCTTCTGATTGGCTGCAGGAAGCTCCTGCAGCCAATCAGAAGCCATGGAAGCCCTGTAGGACATTCAGCTTCCAAAAATAGTTCACAGACCAGAAGACCCACTTCTGGGTTTGCGGTGTTCGGGTGCCAAAACGTTCTAGAACTAAGCTGTTCGAAAAGCAAGGTACGGTTGTATTCGCTTAATGTTTTGATTTCCTATTCTTACTTCCATAATGTTTCTGTTCAAATCCTTTATCTACTGCCTTTAATGTACCGTACTGGACAGACTATAAGCGACACCTGCAAATAAGCGGCACCTTTAAAAACCAAGGCATATTTGCGGGTGTGGCTTGCCTCCTGACACTACTGCCCTGAACAGGGGACGGGGCTGCCAGCGTCGGCGCTGAGCACCCCACTCCCCAAGCTGGTGCCAGCACTCGGCTCCAAATATAAGCCACACTTTAACTTTTCACATTCGGAATCTGGAAAAAAGCGTGGCTTATATTCGGGCCAATACGGTAATACTTATTGCTATAATATATATCCTACATTACATTCCTTTATCATTTTCATCACTTTGCTTATATTTCTAGTCTTGCCTTTGATTTCACTTGACTGTACTATTCCCTCAGATAGTTTAGGGAAGCTTTTAGTGTTTGATGGACTACTGTATTTTAATATTTTGTTGGAAGCCGCCAGTGTGGTGTAGTGGTTAAGAGCGGTGGACTTGTAATCTGGTGAACCGGGTTAGCTTCCCCGCTCCTCCACATGCAGCTGCTGGGTGACCTTGGGCTAGTCACACTTCTTTGAAGTCTCTCAGCCCCACTCACCTCACAGAGCGTTTGTTGTGGGGGAGGAAGGGAAAGGAGAATGTTAACCGCTTTGAGACCCCTTTGGGTAGTGATAAAGTGGGATATCAAATCCAAACTCTTCTTCTTCTTCTTCTTCAGAGTGGCTGGGGAAACCCAGCCAGATGGGCAGGCTATAAATAATAAATTATTATTATTATTATTATTATTATTATTATTATTATTATTAGACAGTAAATGACAATTCCAAGGATTTGGGCACAATGCATTCCCTTTCACCACTTGAGGTGAAACATGCCTGCCGCCGCTGTTTGCCCACCTGCTCTGCCGCCTCCACTGCTAGCAGAGAAGGGACATTGGCATCGGTGCCAATTTTGGCCGACATCTTGCAGAAACCGTGTGAGATCTCATGCATTCCGCAAGATCCCACGTGGTTTCGGACACGGTTTCAGCTGAGGTGGGTGCAGCTTCCGTGCTGGCCGGACTGCTGCCTTGCAGGCTCCTGCTGCCTGAAGCAGCCACATCAGTCTGTCTAATGGCTGAGCCAGCTCTGCAAGGATTCTTGGGGGAGAGCGATTCAACTGTGCTTCAAAAGTGTGGTGTGCAAGTTGTTTAGCATTGTGAAAGAGTGGGGCTCCACGCTCTTTCCCATGCACTGCGTCTGCAATGTTTATTGGGCTGAAGGACTTTCTCTGGAACCTGTGGCTCAGGGCAGTAATTTACTCATCACCAAAAAAGAGAAAACGCATAATTAAAAAACACAGAAGATAAAAGAGGACATAGATTTCCTTATTATATGTATAGATGCACATTTAGAAATAATTCAGACCCTCCAAGTGTCTCTGTTTTCCAGGGATAGTCCCGGATTTGCAGAAGCTGCCCCAGTTTCTGATTTGATCTGATTTGATCCCAGAATGTCCCGCTTTTCCTAAGACGTCCCTATTTTATTTTTATATATATATACATTTTTATTGATTTTTTAATATATCATTTCCAGCAGTCATTTAACGTAACTTCTTATCTTATACAACATTTTAGACTTCCGTCAACAACCTCTGATGATTTTCCATTCTTTATCACTTTTCTGCATTTCTTAATTTCTCTTTTACTCTTAATTATCATTAACTAACAATTCTCCTCATAGTCTTTCTTACAATATTTCAAATAAACCTCCTTGCAGAGCTTCTTGAAGTCCTACTAGCGTAATCTGTTCATTACAGTTGCTTTTCAAATAGTTCATATATTTCATAGAATCATAGAATCATAGAGTTGGAAGAGACCACAAGGGCCATCGAGTCCAACCCCCTGCCAAGCAGTCTTCTAAGAATCTCTGGTCCCGCAGGTTTCGAATCCTTCCTGTTAATTTATCTAATTCTGCATAGTCCATTAATTTCATCCACTATTCTTTTTTCATAAGATGTCCCTATTTTCATTTCAGAAATGTTGGAGGGTGTGGAGTTATGTGATTCCCCTGAGCCAAGGAGATAAGTAACTATACAACCTTTAGAAGACATCTGAAGGCAGCCCTTGTTGTTTAATGTTTAATGCTTTGTTTTTATATATGTTTGAAGCCACTCAGAGTGGCTGGGGCAACCGTCAGATGGGTCGGGTATTGTTGTTCTTGTTGTCATTGAATAGGACATCTGTATCTTAATTGGAAAGATGGAGGGCACAAGGAGAAGGGGACGACAGAGGACGAGATGGTTGGGGCAGTGTTCTCGAAACTACAAACATGAGTCTGACCAAACTGCGGGAGGCAGTGGAAGACAGAAGTGCCTGGCGTGCTCTGGTCCATGGGGTCACGAAGAGTCGGACATGACTAAACGACTAAACAACAACATCTTAATTGGAGAAATGTTGGAGGGTATGATAATTGCTATGTTAATTATAAACAAAATCCATCTCATCCTAGTTGGGAAGACTGTGAGCAGGTGATCAAAGAGCCTGTTAAGTCTACTACAATCACAGCTCCCAAACACCTCCATTTTGGAAGGTTTTGTCTCTCACTGAGAGCCAGTGTGGTGTAGTGGTTAAGAGCTGTGGACTCGTAATCTGGTGAACTGGGTTCGCTTCCCCGCTCCTCCCCATGCAGCTGCTGGGTGACCTTAGGCTAGTCACACTTCTCTGAAGTCTCTCAGCCTCACTACCCTCACCTTGTTGTGGGGAAGGAAGGGAAAGGAGAATGTTAGCAGCTTTGAGACTCTTTAGGGTAGTGATAAAGCGGGATATCAAATCCAAACTCCTCCTCCTCCTCCTCCTCCTCTTCTTCTTCTTCTTCCCAAACTCCAAAAAGCTGGAAGTAAATGCTCCAGTTTTTGAACATTTTTTGGAAGCCGAACGTCCGATGCGGCTTCCGCTTGAGTGCAGGAAGCTCATGCAACCAATCTGAGGTTGTCGAACATTTCGGAAGCCAAATGGGCTTCTGGAACGGATTACTCAGGTTTGACTGTTTTCGGATACCAATAGTAGATGGCTAACTTTTGGACTCCTCCTGCTCTCCTTGCATAGGGCTCTTTATCCTTAAAGCACACTGGGACGGGACCGCTCTTCAAATAAAGGACTCTCCTACTCTGTAACGTGGAACAATAGCACAGAGTGCCTTTGAGCATGTGCAGAATACCGTACCCTCATGCCTAAGCAAGCATCGACACTGAACACACCTCTGGAACACAGGTTTTTAGGACTTGCAGGAGAGTGGCATGACCTTCAGGCTAATCTGCGCTCTTCTCACTTTCCCTTCAGCTCTGATGATAACTGGCTGCTTTTCATGCTGTAGAACCTATCCTGAGTTTTAGGGTTTGGATCAGCCGCATCCTATAAAAGCCCAGCCCTGGAGCAAATCAGCCTGCCACCATTGCCTGGGCCAGAGGAGATGCAGGGAATGCAAAACAAAGGAAAACAAACGGCCCGCTATTCCCGCCTCCGCAATGAGTAATTGCCAATTGCGGTCACCCAAATCGCTATGAACTGTACAGACGGCGGGTCTCCCCCAATGAGCCGAAGCCCCGCCTTCTGAGTTGCCTGTGATGCCCAAGAAGAATGCACTCAATTGCCCTGTATATCTCTTTCTGTCTGGGACAGGGTCCTCTAAATTGGATTCCCCCACCCAGGGCTTCATCCTATCTCCGCCTGGCTGCCTGCAGAGTGTTCTCTAAGTTGTAATTAAGCAGCGCTGTGCTCTGTGTGGTATATTTACATATCTAGGGAACCCTAAGCTTTTTAAAAAGAAAAGGGGGGAGAGAAAAAAAAACAGAATAAAACGAATAAGTGATGGTAGATGTATAATTAAAGGGCTATTAAGAGGCGCCTCACAGTCTCTTTGCTAGCAAGACAGACGTGCTGCGGGCGGATTTCAGTTCTGCTTGCTTTACCACCCGCCCTTCTGTACAGCCACAAGGTGGTCCTGGGAGGGAAGGCCGTGACTGGGTGCAGATCCAAGACCAGGTACAGCCTTGGTGGAAGGTCTAGGTGTTGCTTGGCATGGACAACTGGTGGACCTCTGGAAGTCCGAAAGCCAACTTTCTTCCTATCACCTCATCTTGAGTTAGTCGCATAGCTGTCAACCGTCCCTTATTTGGCGGGAAACTCCCTTATCCCAGCACCGTGTCCCGCTGCTGTCCCTTATTGATGATATCTCTTAAATTTCCCGGGTTTCAAAGGAAGCAGCTCCTCTCCCTCCCTCCCTGCCGGCCAGCTATGGTTAGTCTAGATGTTGCATTCTCCAGGGCATCCCTGACACAAGCCTTCATTCATTATTCCATCCATCCATCCATTCATTCATAATTAGAACTCACAATGGTCTACCCATGTCCTGAGTTGTCCAGCACCCATTGATGACTGTTGTTGGGGAAATCGCTACAGCAGTGGCGGGGAGCCTGTGGTAATGCCAGGAGGAGGGTCACAGGTTTCTCAGCCCTACGCTACCTGGTGGCCTCAATTCATGTCAATTCCCATGGCAAATGTCATATCTAGGCCAGCTCTTTGTCCTGAATGCCTAAAATGGTGGTTCCACAAGAATGGGGTGGGATCACACACCCACACCTGCTGGCCCTGCCCTTCCCCTGATGCATTCGTCAGGACTTCTGAGCAGACAATAGTTTTCTCCAACTTGGTGGCCTCTGGAAGCTGTTAGACTCCAACTCCCATCCTCCCTGACCACTGGCCATGATGGACTGGACTGATGGGAGTTGGAGTCCAATGACATCAATAGGGTGCCACATCTGGGACGGCTGGAACAGAGTCCACCAGCATCTAAATCAGATCTGTGGAATCTATTTTTCCAAAGACCTTAAAGATCTTTCCCTTCTGAACTGCTTTTCATTAAAGATGGTTTAAAACCATTGCTCTTTCTCTGTTTAAAATTGTGTCAAAATTTTTAATTTGTACTATCTGGACCACAGGGGGTGGACTAAGCATTCTGATGCTGCTGTGTTAGTTTTAAATGTGTTTTCATAGGCTTTTTGCATGGAAAAGAAAATGAAAGAATGACATATGGATTTGGGGACTGAAGATAATGTTGGTTTATGGAAAGTTGTTTTGATGTGTGTTATATTGAAGTGGATGAAGTGACTATCATTTATATATAGCGGACCAATGAAGAATTTGAAATTCTTTAATTTCTGTATTTTATCCTTTCTATTTTCTTTAAAGTTCTTTTCTATTTCTTTCCCCCTAACATATTCTCTCATTTTTTTCTCATTTTTTTCTCATTTTTTTCTCCGCCTTTTCTTTTCCTTTTCCTCTTTTCCTCTATGTTTTTATTTTATTTTGATTAATGTTGGATAAAAAGATATTTGGCATTACGTTTTGTATCTCTCTTTATAAACTCTAATAAAATGTATTCAAAAGACAAGTTTGAAATGTGTTTCTGGGAGGGGGTTATTGGTTGTTTTTGCTTTGCTTTGTTTTACTATGCATCTTGTGTTCTCATTTTGCATTTTTATGTTGTGAACCGCCCTGTGATCTTCGGATGAAGGCTGGTGTACAAATTTAATAATAAAAAATAAAAATATGGTTATTATATTCCACCCCCTTTTTATGATGGTGGTTGTGAGTTGTCTTTAGAGGGCTTTTGCGTTGAAAGGCACCATCAACAGACTGAAACAAACCAATGAGCCTCGAGCTGTCAAGCTCTGAACTTCATCCAGTACCAGGTAATTTTTCAGACATTCAGTGCCATCAGGCAATTCATCACTACCCATCTGCTTTTTTCTAACTTCCATACCTCCCATTAAGGCCCATGTGTGTTTTGCAGTTGCCCCAGTCCAAGAACAGTGATGAAGCACACAGGTGTGTCATTGCTGGATGGAGCCACTAATGTGCAAGAGTTTTGCACTCTACACACACACACACACACACACACACACACACACACACACACACAGCCAAAGCAACAAGATTGGACAAGCAGCAGCAGTAGCTTGTGTTTGATCAGATCCCGACATCTCTGACAGATGGTCAGTGAATTGACTTTGTCAGCACCAGTCTACTCTTTGGGTGATGGAGGGACTGAATTCTTTCTCTCTCTCTCTCTCTCTCTCTCTCTCTCTCACACACACACACACACACACACACCCATCCATCCAAGGAAACAGTAGACCAAGGCTGCAGTCTTACACTCACTTACAGTGCAATTTTATACATGCTAGTTCCATTGGGCTCTATAGCAGTGGCACAGCATGGGTTCCTGGGGCCCGAGGCAGGAACGCCCCCTGCTTGCCCATGCAGGGAGGAGCCTGGCCGGCCACAATGGCCCTTGGTGGGTGAATCCCCCAACGCCCGTGGAGAGGAGCACCAGGCCAGGCCACACTGGGGTCATCCCTTGCCCACCTCCCTCTGTCCGTGCCAGCTCACCATGGGCCTGGGCTGCTATGCCACCTTTGCCAGGGAGGGGATCCCCATGGAAATCAGGTATAACATTGCAGCCTGCTTTGAGGTGTCTGATCCATTGAATTCACTGGGGCCTACTTTTGGGTAAACATGAAAATATTACTAGGGTGTGAGGCTCTTGCAGCTGAGTTGATTGGCACATAGATGTGAATCCCACTGCTAGGCAGAAGAGTTCTGTAGAGCATAGAATTGCAGAATCATAGAACTGTAGAGTTGGAAAGGACCCTGAGGACCATTAAGTCCAACTCCCTGCAATGCAGGAATCGAACCTGCAACCTTGGCATAACCAGTGCCATGCTCTAACCAACTGAGCTATCACAGGGTCTGTGGACAATAACAACACGAGGCAGGGCAGGAGGGGGGAAGCAGATCAGCATTTTTGCTGCAGATTTTTGGAGTGCCATTTTACAAAGCATTTTCAGTTTCAGAATCAATCTATCAATGCAGAAAAATCCAACCCTTAAAAAAAACAAAACACTTGCTGGCTTTTGTTGATGTTGTCTTAGGTCTAACGAATGACATTCCGATACCGCAAAGTTTAATGGGATGTAAGCACATTTATACCCTCTTCTTTCAACATTTCGAAATCTAAATAACCCTTCTGTTCATCCTGTGGTTTCCTCTACTGCTGGTAGAGCTTTCGCAAATAGGTTTGTCATTCAGTTCTGCGGCAAAAAGAGCAGTGCGCTTGAAATACACAAAGACACACAAGGTCTGCGGAAGAACAAAAAAAATATAGGGGGGGAATCCCTAACTGTGAGAGTGGGTACCCCATAATAGATTAACGAGGACTGATATGTTCAGTGGGCACAGAATGCTGACTGACTGCTCAGGAGAAAGGAAGAGAAACCCGGAAGACAGGGAAGTTGAGATGGGCCCTAGGTTATGGTTGCCCAGTACACGTGACATCATGACATCACATTGCAGCATGATGTCATGATGTCATGATGTCATGGTGTCATGATGTCATTCTCACTCCCCCTGCCTCAGAAACTTGGAGCCTTTCAGGGGCCTCCCCTGAGCTTCCAAATTAGACCCAAGCCCCTTGGCAGAGCGTTCTTACATTCATCAACTGCAGAAAACCTGCTTCTTCAGCATTCATCCTGTCTGGCCTTTATTGAGAATTCGTTGTGATTTCTTTATGGGGTGGTTACACAACAGTGAACATTCAACGTGATTCACTTGCGGGTCATTTACACACCTTCCCATGGTCCAGTCCACATTTTTCAGTGCCTTTCCCCATCATCTGAAGGCAAAATCGGGAAATTTTTAATGTCTATATTTTTATGGTTTTTTTATGTGCTGTGGGCCACCCAGAGTGGCTGGTGAAACCCAGCCAGATGGGCGGGGAATAAACAATAAAATTGTTGTTGTTGTTAACAAACTGTGAAAAGTTCAGGATATTGTTATTATTAATATTATTAGTCTTTTTAGTGGATTTGTTGCCCTAGGGTGACAGAGTGCTTAAATGCACTGCACTGCACAAACAGAAAACTCTAATGCACATGTGAATCGCTCCTTCAAGATCTTCTTCTTTCTTCTTCTTCTTTGGTCAACACTCGTAGCTGAGTAAGTTTATCTTCCATAAACACGGTTTTCACAATGAGTCCGTAAGTGACTGTGGAGGCCAATTCTGGATCCACACCTCCTTCCACAGTGGGAACATTAGTTTCTGGGTGGGAGTTGATCACGGTGTGGATTTGCCAAGCGTGCCTTTCTCTTAGCACATTTCTCCCTTTCTTCCTGAGTTTGAGTGTCTTCAAAGTCCATTACACCTTTGGTGAAGGCTGTTCTCCTCACAGCCCAGTGTTTCCCAATTGTTGGTGTTTATACTACTTTTTAAAGATTTGCCTCTTTAAACCTCTCTTGTTGACCACCAACATTACACTTTCCATTTTTAAGTTTGGAATAGAGTACAGTGATACCTCAGGTTAAGAACGTAATTCGTTCTGGAGGTCCATTCTGAACCTGAAACTGTTCTTAACCTGAGCTACCACTTTAGCTAATGGGGCCTCCGGTTGCCGCCATGCCGCCGCCACCATGCAATTTCTGTTCTCATCCTGAAGCAAAGTTCTTAACCTGAGGTACTATTTCTGGGTTAGTGGAGTCTGTAACCTGAAGTGTCTGTAACCCAAGGTACCACTGTAGTTGCTTTGGAAGACGATAATCAGGCATCCACACAACACGACCAGTCCAATGAAGTTGATGTTGAAGAATCATTGCTTATTGACAGTCTGGAGGCCCCTGCAAACTGAACCTTTCAATAGCAAATCTTCCCACCCTCCACCCCCACCAGTTGTGTTGCATCAGTACTAAAGAGCATGTAGCTATGAACTGCCCATCTCTCCAGATGGATTCCCTTGTCCGGGCACATGCCTCTCCCACCTGCCTGCTTCCACAACAGCATCTTCGTTAACTCTGGTTCGCTGGTCACCAAACGGAGTCCGGAATTCTCTAATCCGTTGGTGACCTTCAGTGGAACTTTCACAAGCTTAGCCATGTAACCCAATCCATCTCAATTCCATCTCTGGTGGGGCATTTTTCTTTAGCTCTGGGCCTCTGTTTCCACCGCTCTTTCATGTGGGAAGGTGTGGAGGTAGGAACAACTCCCCCCCCCCTTTTTAAACAACCCAACCAGTACAGATGGTTTCCCCACCCCTTGCTGCCGAGTCTTTGTGTTGCATCTGCTTCTCTCTCCCCAATCTTGGCCTCCTCTCCTCCTGCTAATTTTGGAAACTGAACATTACACGAGAGAGATAAGACACAGTGGGAAGTAATCCAAAGGCAGCTCTGGATCCTGTTCTTGTCTTTGACCGGACCAAACAACAACAACCTGGCCTCTGCCTGTGTCTTTGCAACAGACAATGTGGTAGAACCTTGGGTGTCCCGGGTTCAAATCCTAAGTCAGCCATGAAGCTCACTGGGTAACTATGGGGCAGTCATGATCTCTCAGCCTACCTTATACAGACTATACAATAAACCAACAAAACAGTAGAAACTAATACAGTGGTACCTTGGTACTCTGACAGCTTGGCTACCGAACAAATCAGCTCCCGAACACTGCAAACCTGGAAGTAAGATGTCAGCGAACTGCCATTAGAAGAGGCGCAGGAAACAGAGGGGCAGTTGTGTTACAGGGAGCCTCCGAAAATCTTGCAAAGCAGTTCTTCTTCCGGTGATGAGGAAAACCCCAACTCCAGTGGGGAAGAGGTGAAAGGACCAGAGGATGCTGGTAGGAGCCTCAACACCACTCCTGGCAAAGCTGGCCAGGAGGGAAGCACGCCCCTTCCATCGCCCACCCTGCAATGAAGTCTAAAGTGCAAAGAGGGGAGGAAAAGGCTGGGCGTAACGAGACTTTTATGCTGGGGGAGGTCCAGGAAACAAGCACTCCCGGATTCTGCTAGCGATTGAGGCAGACATGAACTTTGGGGTTCTACACTGTAAATAGTTTTGCACCTAAATAAAACCTGTAAAAGACAGGTCAGAGTCCTGCCTGGTTACTCATGAGCAACCACCTTTGCCATCTGACATAAGTGTTCCGGTTTGCAAACGTTTTTCGGAAGCCGAACGTCCGACGTGGCCTCTGCTTGAGTGCAGGAAGCTCCTGCAGCCAATCGGAAGCCGGACCTTGGTTTTCGAATGGTTTTTGGAGTCGAAAGGACTCCCAGAATGGGTTAAGTTTGAGAACCAAGGTTCCGCTGTAACCATATGAAACACAATTTGCAGTTCTACACAAATTAAAATAATCCCCAACCCCAACTAAACATTTAACCCACCGCCAAATGCAGCAAAAACAAAACAAAAAGACCCCCAAATTTAAAATGCCGCAGATTAAAAACTATTTAAAACATTTAAAAGCATTTTAGACAGTTGCCCCAGCCCCAGAGTTTGTTCCAGTGAGTCTGGGCGCCGCCCCCTAGGCCAGGTGGAAAGGGCCTTGCAGGGAGCGGTTTTCAGCGATCACTGCTAGGCACAAAGGGATGTTGTTCAGATAAAATGGGAGGGATGGCCCGTGAATGTTGCTCATGCAACTTGGATGAAAAGCAGGACAGAAAAGCTAATCCATTAACAATATTGTTATTGTTATTTATTAAATTTGTATACCGCCCTTCATCCGAAGATCCCAGGGCAGTTTGCAACAGGAAAATATGAAATGTTTTAACATGAGCTTGATCCGCAGAAATAAGCTGGTAAAATGGTTCAAAACATGACCACCTGCTGTTGCCTGAGCATCAAAGTGCAGCTACAAGAGTTGGTTCAAAAGCTGGCGACTCGATGGCTGTGTGGAGGGAAGCAAGTCTTGCATTGCAACAAGGGGCTGGACAGGATGACCTCTGGTGTCGTTCACTTGCGTAGACTTCTACACCCGTTTCCCCCTGCACAAAGAAAAGAAAACAAACCACCCCCGCTTAGGTTTGGCATCTTTTTATGTTGTCTTTTTCATCATTTGCAGCCAGGTTAATATCTCTGTTCCCTAGAGCCAAACACTTTCCATCAGCTCTAAATTGCCGAACAGCTACAGGTGCTTGCTTCAGCTTGTCTTGGGGTGGGAGGAGAGAAATGCTTGCAGAGTGACACACACTGCCGGCATGGTTTGACCACGGTGCAATAGCAGAGCACGTGCTTTCCACGCAGAGGACCCTGGGTTCAACCTTTCCATTTAAATGAAGGGGATTGGGTAGAATGGGATGGGAAAGCCCTCTCCCTGAGACCGTGGAAAGCCACTGCCGTTCAAAAATGGTACTAAAGGAGCTTGCAGGTGGAATCTCAGAGCCTCTGTCTATAATCTTGGGGAACAGCTGAGGTCCCTGTGGACTGGAGGCAGGCAAATATTATCCTCACCTTCAAAACGGGGGGGGGGGAGAGAAAAGCCAGGTAACTACCATATTTTTTGCTCTATAAGACTCACTTTTTCCCCTCCTAAAAAGTAAGGGGAAATGTGTGTGCGTCTTATGGAGCGAATGCAGGCTGCGCAGCTATCCCAGAAGCCAGAACAGCAAGAGGGATTGCTGCTTTCACTGCGCAGCGATCCCTCTTGCTGTTCTGGCTTCTGAGATTCAGAATATTTTTTTTCTTGTTTTCCTCCTCCAAAAACTAGGTGCGTCTTGTGGTCTGGTGCGTCTTATAGAGCAAAAAAATACGGTGCTGACCGGTGAGCATTTCATCAATACCAGGAAATGTCCTCAAACAGATAATTAAATGGTCCATATGTGAGAACTCAGAAAAGGATGCTGTGATTACTAGTAGTATGGGTTTCTCAAAATCAAATCAGGCCCGACAAATCTCATTTCTTTTCTTTTTGGATAGAGCTTGGTGGATCAGTGGAATGCTATGGACGTAGTGTATCTTGATTTCAGTAAGGCTTTTGACAAAGTCCCCCATGGTAAAGCTGATAAAATGTGGACCAGAAAAGGTAACTGGTTAGGTGGATGTTCTGTCAATGTTTTTATGGTCCTTCTTCATGGCAGCTTCCTATCTCCCTAGCAGACAATGTGTCACTGGGAAGGCAGGAATTCTGTATTGATTTGCTATGGGTGTTTGTATGTGATGCCAATAAAAGGTTTGATGAGGATGATATAAAGCAATGAAAGCCCAACATCAAACAACTAATTCCTCCAAGAAGTATAACTGTTCGGCACCCTGAACTTCATCCTTATGAAGAAGCAAAGGGTGTTGATTCTTTTTTACACTATTTGCTACACAGGTGGGTAAGACAAAAGTGAGATTAGAAATTCCCATCCAGAACCAAAATCTCACCAGATTTTGTAGGTACATGAAGCTACATCAGCTCCAGCTATCATCAGAAGAAAGTCACCTTCCAGCTTCTTGGGGGGCAGCAATACTGAGCTGCATCCAAGCTGGGGGGAGGAGAGGAATGTTTGCATGGCAAGAGACACCCTCTAACACCTCCCTATTTTCCCATCCCCATTGGCCTTCTCTGAGCTCTGTGGTCACCCATTTCACAAAGAACTTCACATGCAGCCCTCGCAAATTGTTCTCCTTTTCACAGAAGTCCCTTGTGGTGATGTTGATGACTCAACGCTCTCCTGGAGACAACCTAATCTCCCTGTATACCCTAAGGGGATGCTACTTGTAAGCAAACTGGTTAGGAAAGAAACAAAAATTCCACTCTGCCTCAATTTCTGTTTCTGAAGGAGCACTTTGGTTCTGAAATAAGGGAGAAGTTCTCATCACACTGTCAGGCCTGGAACACACCGTGAGAAAAATTCAAGGCTCTTCTTTCTGGCTCCCAACAACTGCGGGGACAGACAAGATGGGAGAATTCATCTGAGAAGTTCCCCAGCTGATTCCAGAACACAGAAGAGTTCAACAAAAGGCCATGGTAGACATGGGTGCAGGGACTCCTCCAACTCCTGCTGAATCAGATGGGGGTGAGGATCGCTAGATCCATGCATCACACACTTTTATCAGTCTGCATACCCCCACGGAAACTGTGTATTGATAATAGGTTATCTGAGAATTAGAGGATCTTTCATCACCTATAGCAAAGTGTGGATGTGACTATGGTTAGGATGGACAACCTTTGACCCTCCAGACATTGGGCTACAGCCTCCATCATTCCTGACCATTGTTATGCTCCCTGGGGCTGGTAAGAATTAGAGACCAACATCATCTAGAAGGCCACAGGATCCCCATCCCTGCACCATCGGGTCAAATGGGTTCCGTAGGTTTTGTATTTCTTCTGGTTGTACCCAAAAAGAGCTGAAATTGACCTCCAGAAACATGGTTTCAAAAGCTGATGGAACTATGTACAGTTGCTTGTGTGATACGTCACTGAACTGCAGGTGACAGTGAAGGTTCTGGACCAGTTCTGCCCTCCCAGACTGGCTAGTGGACCTTCCTGGGCAGGAAGGAATACAAGAGGACTTCCTGTCTGAGTGGAACTTTGCTTGATAACCAAGTCCTTCTGAGCTCTGCTGTTTTCCTATATTTCTGATTGGTTTATTTCCTGCTTGCTCATTTAGCCCAACTCTTCACTTCTCCTTTGATCCTGATTTGCTGTTTGGTTTGACTACTGGACTTATTCTATGACTCCTTTTTTTTAATGCATTTTTATTGAAGTTATACACAAAAAACAGACATATATGAAAATACAGAGAAAAAATTACAAAGAAAAAAAAGAAAAGAAAAACCACACATCTGAAAAAAGAAAAACACACAATCTGAACTTCCCTCCGTCCTTTTGATAAGTATCAAATATCTCCTTCCATTACGTATTTGATTTTCAATCTATAGTCTTAAATTCACTCGCTGGTCGTATTGTTCTAACCCCGTCAGTTCACTTTAAGCATTTATTCCAATATATTTCCAAAATTTACTCCAATTTTCCAGAAATTTCTGTTCATCCTGATCTCTTATTTTACCTGTTAGTTTGTCAAGCTCAGCATAGTTTACCATTCTAATCTGCCAGTCCTTTATGTTGGGGATGGTTTCCACTTTCCAATATTGTGCCAACATAATTCTCGCTGCTGTGGTGGCGTTATTCTATGACTCCTACTTCAGACCACATGTGGCTGTTCTTGGCCTTGATGCATGAACAGTATTACCAATACATTTTGGCATGCCTGTTGCAGGTACATATTGAAGAGTAATGCCCCCAAAGTAGGGTTCTTTGTCTTTTTCTCATTTGTTGACCAGACAAGTCCATCAAATCTTCAAGCCGTCTTCCACTATCTGAAGGTCTGGTACATGGAAGATGGAGCAAGCTGGCTTTCTGCTGCTTTGGATGGTAGGACCTGAAATAAAGTACTCAAGCAATAGGAAATGAGATTCCGACTATACATTAGGGGGAACTTCCTGACAGTAAGAGGTGTTCAACATCCTCAAAACGTGGTGGATTCACCTTCATTTGAAGTCTTTAAACAGATTTTGAGTAGTCATCTGTCTGTGGTTCTTCAGCTGTAATTCCTTCATCGCAGAGGGGTTGGACCAGATGATGCCTGGGGATCTCCTTCCAACTTTATAATTCTACGATTCTATGAAATAAGACAATCATCTATAACCTGGCTGTGCTCTACTTGGGGCTACCTTTGAAGGTGACCTGGAAACTACAACTAATCCAGAATGTGGCAGCTAGACTGGTGACTGGGAGTGGCCGCTGAGACCACATGACACCAGTCCTGAAAGACCTACATTGACTCCCGGTACGTTTCCAAGCACAATTCAAAGTGTTGGTGCTGACCTTTAATGCCCTAAACGGCCTCAGCCCAGTATACCTGAAGGAGTGTCTCCACCCCCATCATTCAGCCCAGACGCTGAGATCCAGCTCTGAGGGCCTTCTAGCAGTTCCTTCCCTGCGAGAAGTGAGGTTACAGGGAACCAGGCAGAGGGCCTTCTCGGCAGTGGCGCCCGCCCTGTGGAATGCCCTCCCATCAGATGTCAAGGAAATAAACAACTATCTGACTTTTAGAAGACCTCTGAAGGCAGCTCTGCTTAGGGAAAATTTTAATGTTTGATGTTTTATCGTGTTTTTAATACAGTGGTACAGTGTATTAATACAGTGTTTTTAATACAGTTTAAGAACAGCTTAGTTTATGAACAACTTGGATTAAGAACTCTGCAGACCTGGAAGTAGGTGTTTTGGTTTGTGAACTTTGCCTTAGAAGCAGAACATGTCCCGCTTCCTGTTGAGTGTGTTTCATTTGTAAATTGAGTCCCCCGCTGCTATGGGAAAGCATGCCTTGGTTTAAGAACGCTTTGGTTTAAGAACAGACTTCTGGAACGGATTAAGTTTGTAAACCAAGGTACCACTGTATTCTTTTGGGAGCAGCCCAGAGTGGCTGGGGAAACCCAGCCAGATGGGCAGGGTATAAATGATAAATTTGTTGTTGTTGTTGTTGTTGTTGTACTTGTTCCCAGCACCCAGCTCCCAGGCTTTCACATACAAAAATTCACTCCTGGTTTTCACCCAAGCTTAGTTTATCATCATCATCACCACCACCATTTCCAGTGCTATAGCTGAGCTCCCAGTCCTTTCACAGTAAAACAACTCTTGGGTTTCGCCTATTTCATTTTAGCAGTGTCTTTTAAAGCCTTTGTGCTGATGTTTTTCTTACACAGTTGGGAGTCAGAAACCCTCACCGATCGACTGCAAACCCAGATCTCTGCTAGTAGATCCCAATCCGCGCTCTCTCCGCCTGCCTCCATACAGGACTGCATGACCCAAGTTCACCAATAAGCACAGTTATATAAATGGCAGTGTTGTTGTCTTCTCCCTGTAGCACCTTATTAGTATCCAGCTATTACCGAAATTATTACTGAGAGAAACCCTTGGGCTTTGATTTTTAATCACACGGGCCCATGCCATCAGCTGCCAACAAATTATTTATTTACCATATTTATATCCCACGCCTTTGACACAACGGTGTTCCCAGGGTGCCTTTGCAATGAAAATGAAACCACAATACAAGATGACACACATATGCACGAATCTCAAAACAGTGGAGAAATCTCAAAGGGTCACAGCAAAATAACAGCACAACGCCTAACTTGAGATGGGCAATTTAGGTTTTCTCGTTTTCCCAGTCTTGGGTTCAGCTCTCCAGATTTCAGCATCAGCTTGCGGTTTATCTATTCCTTCGTGAAAATTCACGCGCATGTTAGTGCGAATTTCACATAATATATACCATTTTGTATGCAATTTCCCCGTGTGTGTGTGTGTGTGTAAATGCAAAGCGATTTCCCCCAATATAACACATTTTGGTGTGCTTTTTTTCACCAACACGCACATTTTACCTGAGTATATGCATCTTTTAACACATTACGTGGCTGGAGAACTCCATTGCAAAATTCAGAGAAGTGTGAATTTTGAAGAACAGCTGTGTTTCAGTTAACACAATCTTTTGGAACGTACAAATCAGAGAAGTTTGCTTTTAATAATTAATTAATCAATGAAATGTATATGCCACCCTTCTTCTGAGTCTCACAGGGGCGTTTACAGTATAAAACCCACAAAAAATATATAACATAACAAAAAGCCAAATGATGTGAACTGAACTGAATTTCTTCCTCCCCCACCAGTACTCCTAAGTGCTTAAAGGTGGTGGGGTGTTGTTGTTTTTAAGGGGGTTGTAGTCTAGCATTTGGAGAGCTGCAAGTCCTCCATTCTTGTCCTGTATACAAGAATCTGTATACAAGAATCTAGGAACATAAGCCAGCCATCAAAATCAGAAATCAATGGGAGAACATTCCAGTCTCCCAAGGCATTCTGCTGCTGACCTGAAAATGGGAACGTAAACAACTACCTCATACCAGACCAGTATTGTCTCCCTTGACTGGTAAAAAGGTAAAGGGACCCCTGACCGTTAGGTCCAGTCGCGGACGACTCTAGGGTTGCGCACTCATCTCGCTCTATAGGCCAAGGGAGCCAGCGTACAGCTTCTGGGTCATGTGGCCAGCATGACTAAGCCGCTTCTGGCGAAACCAGAGCAGTGCACGGAAACGCCGTTTACCTTCCCGCCAGAGCAGTACCTACTTATCTACTTCCACTTTGTGCTTTCGAACTGCTAGGTTGGCAGGAGCTGGGACTGAGCAACGGGAGCTCACCCCATCATGGGGATTCAAACCGCTGACCTTCTGATCGGCAAGCCCTAGGCTCTGTGGCTTAGACCATAGCACCACTCATGTCCCTTGACTGGTAGTCTCTTCCTTTTTTCAAGACACGGTGCTCCTTAGGCAGCAATAAAAATAAACCCTTCTCTCAAAATGCAGCATCCAACAAAGCTGAACATTAGACGATTTGAGGCAGTACCTCTTCAACACAGTGTGCCATTAAAATATGGAACATGTTGCCTCAGGAGGCAGTGATGGCCACTGTCAGGCTTCGGGGAATCAAATCTCTCCCACAGTGGCAGCCAAGAATCAGAGAAACAATAAAAGTTCTTACCAAGCAATTTATTCAATAATTCACAGAGAGTGACGAAGGAATGCAGCTTTCCCTAAAAAATGACGTTGCTCCAAGTAAAGTCCCACCCCCTTACGTCTACCCTATTCGACGTCACTCCTGTGTTGGCTATTTTGAGCATTTTACCTCTGAGCTCTCTGTTCTACTACCCTTAAAGCCCACCTGGTCCTGGAAGAGGGGGATCAGGAATGCTCTTCAAGGACATTGAGTCTGTGAGCTGTCTCTCCCCTGGTTCTTCTTCTTCTTCTTCTTCTTCTTCTTCTTCTTCTTCTTCTTCCTCTTCCTCTTCCTCTTCCTCTTCCTCTTCCTCTTCCTGCTGTTCCTCCCCCAATATTTCCCAGCTTCTCCCCTCTGCAGCCTCTGAACTATGTCCTTCTGCAAACCACTGTTCTAAATCTATACTGTCCTCCTGTTCTCAGGAAGGTTCAGGAGAAGGGTGTGTGGTCCCCACCATCCCTCCTCAGTCCAGCCCCTGACAGCCACCAACATGGAAGCCTTTAAAAGATTATTAGACCTTTTCACGGAGGACAAGGCTATCCATGGCTACTAGCCATAGAATCATAGAATTGTAGAGTCGGAAGGGATCCCAAGGGTCATCTAGTCCAACCCCCTGCAATGCAGGAATCCTGCCCACGGCCATCCCTGAGGTGGACTTGAACTACCAGAACCTTGGTTAACAGCCTGGCGCACTGATCCATTGGAGGCCATGCTGTGGCTTCATAGTCCGAAATGAGTCCGAAAACCAGTTTCTGGAAAGCACAGAGTGCTCTTGTGGTTACGTCCTGTTTGCCAGTTTGCCACTGGCATCTGGTTGGCCACTGTGAGAACAGGATGTTGGACTAGCGGGGCCAGTGGCTTCATCCAGTAGATCCTTCTTATGAGAAAGCCCAAGTTAATCTTTGCTTCCTTGTTTACTCAAGAGCTAGAAGCCAGGGTGTTTTCTTCTCAGAAGCTGGTGACCAGAACTCCATCCTTCTTCTTCCTGTTTTCCACAGGGCCTGTGCTGTTGGTGAACACACTTTCCATTGGGGAGCCAAGATACCTTCCATTGCAACAGGGCTAACTCAACACTGGCTCAGCACCAGCAGATACCTGCCCTGACAAGCAGCTCGGACCATTGTAAGTTCCCAGTACCCCAAAAAAGCAACCGCCAATCATAGCCTGGTATAGTTTGCGAGGCAGTCCTTCTGAAAGAAGCCTAGGTTTGCTGCAACCAAAGGAGGTGTTGCCAGCTTCCTCCAGGTGAGTAAGGCAGATTTATTGGGAAGAGCTGGCCCCAGTTACAAGGGTGTTTACCGTGGTTCCAAGATGGATTGCTTTTGTGTGTGACTGGGTGTAGACATTCACCACTGTGTTGTGGGTGGATTGTCTACGTGGAATCCTGGCCTATACTGTTTACCCAATGGGCAGCTGGCTGTGGCAAAACACCAGCCCCAAAGAGCCAATGAAATGAATCCATTCCCCATTGGGCATGTGCTATGAAACAGCAATGGCAGCCAAACCTTTGGGCATGAGGCAAGCCCAGAATGTTATTACCACTTTACATTTTGATATGGTTTTGTCTCTAGTGTTATGGGGAGTAGGTGAAGGCCAGGGCAGTTGTGACTGCCTGCCACAGTTAAGCTCACAAGCCCTCTTTCCCATACCAAGGCGTGCCTCTTCTTCCCTGCCACGTGTTGGCCACCCATGCTATTCAGCTGCTATATCATCCCCTCCAAGAGACCTGATTTTCCAGGGACAGTCGCAGAATTACAAAAGACATCCCAGCTTCTGATTTGATCCTGGGATGTCTCTTTTTCCCCTGCCAGTGCCGCCGTGGGCGAGGAAGAGAATCTATTGCCACGGAGACCCAGCCCTGTGAGGCACACTGGCTCTGATGGGCAGGCAGAGGGCAGGGCTACCCTGGGTGGGAAGAAAGGGGGAGCAGAGCAGAGAGCAAACAGTATTGATTTTTTAATAATAATAATAATAATAATAATAATAATAATAATAATAATAATAAATTTATATGCCACCTACCTGGCTGGGTTTCCCCAGCCACTCTGGGTGGATCCCAACAGAATATTAAAAACACAATAAAACATAAAACATTAAAAACTTCCCTGAACAGGGCTGCCTTCAGATGTCTTCTAAAAGTCATTCTTTCCCATTCTTTCCCCCGCTGATTCTGAGTCTAAACATCTGTTTGAACTTTTCTATTGTATTTGTATTAATGTTTTTTTCTATCAGACTTTCTGCGTTGCAGTTAACTTTGTGCCAGTTATGTGTTTTGCACATTTTCACCCTCGCCTCTGTTTTCTGTTGTACTCGGATGCATTCGCGGCTCACATTATTAAGACGCATTTACTATTTCAACATTGGCTTCTATTTTGTGGCAAGTGCATGGTTGCATTCTTCTGTAATTTTATGTGTGATAAAAACAAAAAAGGAAATAGATTGAGCCTCAATATGACTATATCATAAAATCATGGTGTAGGAAGGGTTACTAATTTAGCCAGCTAGCCCTGGTGATCATCTAATGTTTTTTGGATGGATTTTACCGCTAAATTGATTTTTGAATTCTGAATTTACTGTTATTCACGTTTTATACTGTATTTTATGCTGCTTTTTGTTGCATCAATTAAGTGTTTTTAATTTGTTGTTAGCCACCCTGAGCCCGGTTTCTGAACCGGGAAGGGCGGGATATAAATAAACATTGATTATTATTGATTATTATTATCTAGCCCAGCCCCCTGCAGTGCAGGAATCTCAACCAAAGCATCCCTGACAGATGGACAGCCAACC
The DNA here is from genome assembly GCF_965112155.1 of Podarcis liolepis. Taxonomy (NCBI): domain Eukaryota; kingdom Metazoa; phylum Chordata; class Lepidosauria; order Squamata; family Lacertidae; genus Podarcis; species Podarcis liolepis. Next base: position 35,876,437 of record NC_139573.1, on the reverse strand, counting down.
TCCAAGGAAGGAGAGACCACCACCTTCCGAGGGAGACGGTTCCACTGTTGAACAGCTCTTACTGTCAGAAAGGGCTTTATACTGTCTATCCTTCTGGGATGCTATCCTTTTGTTTTTGTTTTTTAAAAAGATATTTATTAAGATTTTCCAAATATTACAAAATAAAAAAAATAAAAATACAAAATAAAAATAGTTAAAAACAATTCAATCTTTCAATGACTTATCTTTCATTTGCTTATTTCCCGGACCTCCTCACGCCTCCCTTTTCTGTATTCCAGTTCAGTTTGTTAGTTCAGCAAATCCCTCCCCTCTTTGTTTATCCTACTCTTCAATCTTAAAATATTGTAACGTTGGGTTTTTACCTATTAATAATCCATTTTCTCATATTCCCTTATAACATTACAGCTATAAACCACTTAGTTTCTATCCAACATCATTCTAACATTCATTAATTTTACAGTATTTCTGTAAATAGTCTTTAAACTTTTTCCAATCTTCTTCCATCAACTCTTCTCCCTGGTCTCGGATTCTGCCAGTCATTTCTGCCAGTTCCATATGGTCCATCACCTTCATCTGCCATTCTTCCAAGGTGGGTAGATCTTGTGTCTTCCAATACTTTGCGATGAGTATTCTTCCTGCTGTAGTTGCATACATAAAAAAAGTTCTATCCTTATTTAACACCAATTGGCTGACCATGCCCAGGAGAAAGGCCTCTGGTTTCTTCAGGAAGGTATATTTGAATACCTTTTTCATTTCATTATAAATCATCTCCCAGAAAGCCTTAATCCTTGGGCACGTCCACCAAAGGTGAAAGAATGTACCTTCAGTTTCTTTACATTTCCAACATTTATTATCGGGCAAGTGATAGATTTTTGCAAGCTTGACTGGTGTCATGTACCACCTGTATATCATTTTCATCTGGGATGCTATCCATTTGAAAGGGAGTATTTCAGTGGCTTTAGAATCATTCCCTCTATTTCCCCAAGTGCAGGCGTGAGTGCCAGCCCTAAGGAAGCCAAAAGTGCATGTACAGAGAGAGTTGGAAACGCACAGGTTTGCAGAAGTCCAAAAACCTTTACAAAATTTCCCCCCAACCCTAAAAGAGCCAATGAGACCAGTGGACACAGAATGCTAAGTGTCTATTTTCTTGTTTTCCATGTGGGTGGGATGGGAAATAAGGAGAAAGGAATGGAATGGAGGAATGTCTCAGTGGAGGGAATGTAGCTGTTTGACTGGAGCCGTGAATATGAGCCATTCTCACTGCGGCACTTGCTATTTCCCATCTCCATAAGATCATCCCTGATCCCTGGTTACAAGGGATGCGTCAAGAGATGATGTGCATCTGCCATAGCGCTTTCTGCATCCTACGGTGTGAATCTCTGGTGTGAAGGATCATCTCACCAGGGTGAATAAAGCAACAGGTTTGTGAATTACTTTGCATCAGGAGGACATGGGGGAGAAATGGATGCTGGTGCTAGATGGGCTTCTTGCACATGAGGTTTAGACCAGCTGCCACTGGTGTGTGTGGAGGTTAATACCAGCTGCCACTTATGCCAAATAAGGGCAACACTCCATAAATACTTTGAATTCCTAGACACCACCAGCATTCTGTGTCGTCCTGCACCTGGGATTTCTCCAGCCCTGCCTTAAGGGTGTTTCCAGAGGTCACACGGTCACTGCCTCTGGGATGGCGATTGCAAGCAAGCACATCACAACCACTTGCGTTGCCCCACGATTAAGTCCTACCCCCAGCCTTTTAAGCTGGGGGTGGGTGGGGAGTCAGCCAGACCTCTAGGGAGAGGAGACCAGCCCATCTTTCTTTACGGTCCTAAGGTGTGTCTGTTCAATCCCACATCCTTTCAGGTGTGACCACACAGCTGCCCATCGGGATTTCAAAGGAGAGCCGCAACGCTGAATTATGCACCACATGAGCCAACCTGATGGCTGAGTTCATAATCCGAGCTTCTTCTTTGTGTGCCCTCCCCAAGGGAAGTGCAGAGAGCAGCGACATGACAACAGGCCTCTTTCAGTTGTGGCTCCCCATTTGTGGAACGCTCTCCTCAGGGAAGCACTGTCTGTTTTTAAGCAACTGACGATAACATTCTCTTTTTTTTTACCCAAGATCACAGTTTTGAACTGGGAGGGGAGTTAGAGTGGCCTTTGTTGCACTTATCCTTTGAGTGGGGTGAGTAGGATGAGCTCCTTTCAAATATATGATCAGGTGTGCATTTCGGGGGTTTTGTCTTTTGCCGGTTTTTTAATCTGATTTTAATGTCTCCTTCCGGCAACTCCTGCAGCCAAGCTGGTGCCAAATGTATTGCTCTGCTTTGCTTTGGGCCACATCAGCGAGGCTGAGAGGGGGGTCTTGTCGTCTGGGTTGCTCAGGACCCTCAGACACAGTGCCCAGGCTCGCGCCCCAGGAAGCTCACTTCAGTGCCGCTAACTCAGTGGTTTGACTTCACCCCTGGAGGCGCACTCCATTGTCTCTCGAGACAAAAGAGGCAAACATACTTCATTTTTACTGTTATAATAATAGTAATAATTTGCTGCCCATCTGGCTGGGCCTTCCCAGCCACTCTGAGTGGCTCCCAACAGAATATTAAAAACATGATAAAACATCAAACATTAAAAACTTCCCGAAACAGGGCTGCCTTTAGATGTCTTCTAAAAGTCAGATAGCTGTTTATTTCCTTGACATCTGATGGGAGGGCGTTCCACAGGGTGGGAGCCACTACCAAGAAGGCCCTCTGCCTGGTTCCCTGTAACCTCACCTCGCAGGGAGGGAAACGCCAGAAGGCTCTCGGTGCTGGAGCGCAGTGTCCGGGCTGAACGATGGTGGTGGAGACGCTCCTTCAGATATATTGGGCCGAGGCCATTTAGGGCTTCAAAGGTCAGCACCAACACTTTGAATTGTGCCTGGAAACATACTGGGAGCCAATGTAGGTCTTTCGGGGCCAGTGTTATATGGTCTCAGCGGGATAAGCGTAAGATAGCCCTCAACAGTGGAAAACTGGCAATCAAGCATTTAAACATAATGCCTTTTTCATGTCCATGAAAAACTCCAACTCCCATCATCCCTGACCACTGACCCCTGTGGGTGGAGGCTGCTGGGAATTGGAGTCCACAGCTTTCAACTGAAAGCCTGAAAGCATTGCTGTGAGGTTCAACGGCTGCTTAACCCAGCTCATTTTGGCTGCAGGAAGTGGCTGAGTTGGGATGGAAATACACAACAGTGCCTTCGCTTACCTGTCTCTCCATAGGTATGACAAAGATGTGCTTGTCATCTCTGTCAACCGTAAACACTAAGCTAAGAATGATTAATCCAGGAATCTCTAGGCTGAGTGTGAAACTAAAAGGCAGATTGAGAGGGTTTCTTGGCACCATTCTGTAAGGATGACACTTTCAGATGATGTTAGCCGTGAGACCTGTTGGATGACTCTTGTGCTACAAAGTTTTCTCCATGTGTGCGCCTCTTCGTATCTCTCTCTCTCCCTTCAAAGGCTGTTTCATCATATCCAGGCTTGCTGGATTCCTCACGAGCCATAATTCTGTGACTCACTTGTCCTCAGGACGAGTTGTGGTGTGAGGGCCACCTGACAGCTTGGTCAAGTCATCCTCTCAAGCCATCAACTCTGGAAAAATTATATACTCTGCTCACAAAGGAAACTTTCCAGACGAAGAGCAGGAAAAGGGGGGAGAAAGCCTTTTTGATAAACTCTAAAATGCTGGGTGAATGTTTTCCATTTTCACAGAATTCTACATCAGGCTGACATAGATTTGTTGTCTAACCTAGAATGTTCTCCTGCCACGAAAAGGAACCGGAGAGATTTTAGTTTTGCTGACTTGAAATCTCAACAAACAATTCTCACTGCAAAAGTGGAATTTCCAGAGTCTGCTTAGTGCTGATTTGTGCAATGAACCCCATATTTTGTGCTGCCACCCCCCAAACCAAGTAGCTGACAGGGCAAATCGGGGCTACACATTAATGTTTGGTAGTATGATTCCCCCACCTAAGGTATACTACATTTCTGTTTTCAAATTAAACATGTAAGTCAGTGGTGTCCAAACTTTTTTCAAACTTTTTTCAAAGAGGGCCAGATTTGATGAAGTGAAGGGCCGTGAGGGCCGACCAAAGGGCCGACCAAAGTTGTTAACCTTTTTTAGGATTGATTGAAGTTGCTGAGCTTTTTGTAGGGTTGAAGTTGTTGGGGGGTATTAAATAAACTGGATTAAATAAACTGGATTAAATTGACCAGCAGGCCAGATTAGGCCGCCAAAACAGACTTTGGACATACCTGATGTAAGTAATCTCTGGCATAGCTCAGTTGGTAAAGCATGAGACTGTTAATTTCAGGGTTGTGCGTTTGAATCCCACCATGGACATAACCAGGATTTTTGTTGGGGTGGGGGGGCAGAACCAACAAGATTGGTCAGTTCATTAAGTTTTCTATTGTTTTACTTGATTGGGGGGGAGCTGTCCCCCTGCCCCTCTAGTTACACCCCTGAGCCCCACATTGAGCAAAAGATTCCTGCATTGCAGGAGACTGGACTAGATGGTCCCAGTGGTCCCTTCCAACTCTACAATTCTATGATTCTATGTAACATGTGATTAGGGATGCGGGTGGCGCTGTGGGTTAAACCACAGAGCCTAGGGCTTGCTGATCAGAAGGTCGGCGGTTCGAATCCCCGCGATGGGGTGAGCTCCCGTTGCTCGGTCCCAGCTCCTGCCACCCTAGAAGTTCGAAAGCACGTCAAAGTGCAAGTAGATAAATAGGTACCACTCTAGCGGGAAGGTAAACGGCATTTCTGTGCGCTGCTCTGGTTCGCCAGAAGCGGCCTAGTCATGCTGACCACATGACCCGGACGCTGTACGCCGGCTCCCTCGGCCAATAAAGCGAGATGAGCGTCGCAACCCCAGAGTCAGCCACGACTGGACCTAATGGTCAGGGGTCCCTTTACCTTTACCATTTGATTAATGGGTCAAAATAAATAATACTAATAATTAATAAGCAATTATCCTCATCTTCCGAGATCAGACGGGACATAGCTCCCAAGGTGGAAAAACTACAGTTGACAGCCTTATCCTATACTGAGTCAACTGATTTCAGAGAGTAAGCACTCCTACCTCTGCATAGGACCAGGCTGTAAAATATTTTAATGATGAGAATGTTTGTGAACTGAAAAGCTCACCCCGTTTGGCTCCATTCAACGCCTCTAGCGCACAATGAAATAAATAAAAAGCACATGATCACAGTTCCGGAGAAGGAATTCATTGGCCAAAGCTCTCTTAAAAGTTGCTTTATAGACTTTTCCTTCCTCTTAATGAGGGAGGGAGGTTCAAATTCCATTGATAATTTCCTTTTGTGGTCTCCCTCACTTTTTTTGCTTGGTTTTTGGGGTTCCTGTTTTCGGGGACATGGTTCACACCGCATTCAGTGTCTTATTCTCTCTCTCTCTCTTTATTATTTTCCTCCCACCATTATCTTTTTCTCCTACATCTGTTAAAGCCTCGTAATGCATAAGATGATATTGTGGACTGGAAGTTTCTGGGAGTGCAGAGGGCAAGTTTCTGCCTCACTATTTGGGGAGAAGATTTGGCGTTGCCCGTTTCATCTTTCTCAAGCATGCATAACTACAATTTGGTTGTACCAAACACCCTGACATGTCTTTGGGCTTTGAAGCAAGAGGTTGAAAGTTAAAAGGGTGTTTCCTCTGCCCGCCCCGCCCCACCCCACAATGCCACCTTAAACACCCTTCCCCCAGGGATGCAGTTACATGGGAGACCAGGGCTTCCCCAAAATGCCCTCGAATCCAGGGTCACTCCTATACTCTCCAACATTTCACTGATGAAAATAGAGGTGTCCTATTCCATAATACAGTGGTACCTCAGGTTACATATGCTTCAGGTTACATACGCTTCAGGTTACAGACTCCGCTAACCCAGAAATAGTACCTCGGCTTAAGAACTTTGCTTCAGGATGAGAACAGAAATCTTGCTCCAGCGGCGCGGCAGCAGCTGGAGGCCCCATTAGCTAAAGTGGTGCTTCATGTTAAGAACAGTTTCAGGTTAAGAACGGACCTCTGGAATGAATTAAGTACTTAACCCGAGGTACCACTATAATAATGTTGTTGTTGTTGTTGTTGTTGTTGTTGTTGTTGTTGTTGTTGTTGTTGTTGTTGTTACCCTGCCCATGAGACTGGGCTGCCCCAGCCACTCTGAGCAGCTTCTAACATATATAAAAACACCATAAAACAACAAACTTTTTTTTTTAAAAAAAACCTTCCCTATACAGTGGTACCTCGGGTTACATACGCTTCAGGTTACATACACTTCAGGTTACAGACTCTGCTAACCCATAAATAGTATCTCGGGTTAAGAACTTTGCTTCAGGATGAGAACAGAAATCGTGCTCCGGCGGCAGCAGGAGGCCCCATTAGCTAAAGTGGTGCTTCAGGTTAAGAACAGTTTCAGGTTAAGTATGGACCTCTGGAACGACTGAAGTACTTAACCCGAGGTACCACTGTACAAGGCTTCCTGCAGATGTCTTCTAAAGGTTGTATAGTTACTTATCTCCTTGGCTCGGGGGTCGCATAACTCCATAACCTCCAACATTTCTCCGATGAAAACAGGGATGTCCTAAGGAAAAGTGGGACATTCTGGGATCAAATCAGAAACTGGGATGCCTTCTGTTAATCCGGGACTGTCCCTGGAAAATAGGGGCATGTGGAGGGTCTGTGTTCCCCCACCCCCACAGTACTCAAGCAGTAACAGTGTGCCTATCTGCCCCTAAAATTTCCCACAATGCTCCTGGCACAGCATTGCCCCAGAGCATTGTGGGAGCTAAAAAGAGTGGCTAGGGTAGTTTGTTTGCCTGTCTGTTTATTGCCTCAAGGAGCTCAAGGTGGTGTACATGGTTCTCCCCCTCCCCATTTTATCCTCACAACAACCCTGTGAGGTAAATTAAGCTGAGAGGCAGTTACTGGGCCCAGGGTTACACCCAGTGAGATTCATAGTTGAGTGGGGATTTGAACCCTGATCTCCTAAAGGTAAAGGTAAAGGGACCCCTGACCATTAGGTCCAGTCGTGACCGACTCTGGGGTTGCGGCACTCATCTCGCTTTATTGGCCAAGGGAGCCGGCGTACAGCTTACAGGTCATGTGGCCAGCATGACAAAGCCGCTTCTGGCGAATCAGAGCAGCGCACGGAAGTGCCGTTTACCTTCCCGCCGGAGCGGTACCTATTTATCTACTTGCACTTTGACATGCTTTCAAACTGCTAGGTTGGCAGGAGCACGGACCGAGCAACGGGGGCTCACCCCATTGAGGGGATTCGAACCTCCGACCTTCCAATTGGCAAGTCCTAGGCTCTGTGGTTTAACCCAGCGCCACCCGTGTCCTCTATCGCGAACGTAATATGGATTCAAGTAAAAATATAGATATTGTTCCTTTATTTAAAAAGAGAGAAGACCAGAATAAGGGTCAGCGGCAGGCATAGGAGCCAACTCCTAGGGGCTGAGGTACCCCAACCCATAAAATATTTGAAACCCCTCCCCCAAGTTGATAGGCATTGCCATTCAAATGGTGTTTGTGTACTACATCGTGAGATTGATTATGCAGGGCAGGGCTGACCCGGCCTTCCCAAATATTTTATTCAAATGCTGAAGCATAGGGGTCCCAGGAACTGTCTGAGGAGAAGAGGTGGTAATGCCTGCCTTGAGGGTGGAAAACAGCCCAGCTTGCATTGGGATTTGCTGCATGAGGAATATCTGGCAATATGGGCAAGAGTCTCTTCTGCCTGCAGCAATTGGAAGCAGCTGCATCACTTATTGCAGTGTTTGTAGTGAGCATGCGCGCGCGCGCACACACACACACACACACAGAGAGAGAGAGAGAGAGAGAGCTCCCCACCTTTATGTTCCTACGGGGGGGGGGGAGGACAACTCTGAACATCTTCTGGGTGACTGAAGCAAAATGATTCCTTTTATTTTTATTTATTTATTTATTTCATTTTTATTGACTTAAGAAAATTATACAGAGAGCAAAACGAAGGAGCCTAAATTAACATTGCCCTCTACCAATAAGAAATAATAACAACTATTACAATAATGAACATACTAAAAATACACTTACTCCCCCTTTTGAACTACTATTCTGGTTACAATGTATTGCTATTCTATAAAAATCTCTTATATCCTTTGCTGTCCCATATATTATTTTATTTCCCAAATTCAACCTAACCCTCCCCTCCTCCCAACTGCTTCCCTTCGCCTGTGTGAGATCTTCCCATCATAATATTTTTTTCCTAGTTGCTTTAATAAAATAGAATAACATGAAAACTGTTAAATTATAATTACTTCTTTTGTCCTTACACGCTTAACAATTGCCTGTTAAGAGTTCTGCAAAATGATTCCCTTTATTTGCACTCAGATTTCGGGTGGAGTCAATCCTTTCAAATAAACAAAAACCCAGCAACAACCTGAAGTCATAACCAATTCATGAAAGAACGCTATGTTGGGGCACCAACCACAATTCCCATCAACACCCATTTCTAAGCGGCACAGCGTCTTTGTGGCAGGACAGTATCCTTGGCAAAAAGTCAGATTACCCCATGCGCCTTCTCTCCCTTCTAAGGTCAATGGGGCTTTTGCCCAGCAGAATCCTGGACTTAAACTAAGGAAGATAAGAACCTTGGCAACTAATGAGCAGAAGCCGATTTCTTCTAGGCCCCTGGGAGGACCATGCGGGTGACTGTTCAGAGACACCGCCGGCTCCCCAAGAAGCATCCCGGGGGTGGAGAGGCAGCTGGCTCCCAGCTGTTTGCCTTGCTTTCGGGCCTGCCGAGATACCCACCGGGGACCCGTGTCTGAGCTTCGCCGAGCCACAGGAGGAGCAACAAACAGGTGCCTCGCAGGAGTTTGACCTGCGCTGCCTGGCGCTCCTGCTGCAAAGCCTGTTTTCCTGGCTGGATGGAGAAAAACAGGGGGGTTGAAAACAAAGCCCAGGCACACCTTGCACCTGTGACCTCAGAGGCACCTGGGGTTGGGGGTTGGGGTGGAAGTAAGCTGGGGCAGACTATCAGAAGCACGCTAACCCTCCAGGGTGGGCTAAGATGCCTTTGGTTTATCAAGTTCTCCTCCACCTGCTTCAACCCAGCAGAAGCCATTGCACATCCTTCTCCCAGGCCTCGACACACACACCCCACTGAGCGACTGGAAATCATGAGGATTCAAATCCCAAGCTTGCCGACAAATCCCAAGAGTTAATCATCATGCTTTTAAAATAAAGTTTTTAAAAAGCTTTCTTGGCTTCTGTTGTTTTTTTGCCTCCCCACCGACAGTCAACTCCTCTAGGTAGGGTTGCCACCCGCCAACCCTAGAAAAACGGGATGGCCCCATTTTTGGACAAAAGTGTCCCCTGTCTTATTTTGACTTCAAATGGAACACCTTTCTCCTGCATTTGAGCTCGGCCAGCGCAAAATGGCGGCTTCCTTGTTGTTGGTGCGGCTGACGAGGAGCCCAGTGTGAGCGACAATAGAGAGAAGGCAGGAGGAAGGATCTCCTCTTCCTCCTTCGCCCCCCTCCCTCCCTTCTCGCTGGCGCTCCTCCTCACTCTTCACCACACTTTCATATGCATCTGCTAAAAACATTTTTGTTCCGGCATGTCTATCTAGATGATGGAGAGTGTTGATATGAGGTCCAGCGCCAAGGGCCTTCTGGCGGTTCCCTCGCTGCGAGAAGCCAAGTTACAGGGAACCAGGCAGAGGGCCTTCTCGGTAGTAGCACCTATCCTGTGGAACGCCCTCCCACCAGATGTCAAAGAGAATAACAACTACAGTACCAGACTTTTAGAAGACATCTGAAGGTAGCCCTGTTTAGGGAAGCTTTTAATGTTTAATAGATTATTGTATTTTAATATTCTGTTGGAAGGCGCCCAGAGTGCCTAGGAAACCCAGCCAGATGGGTGAGGTATAAATAATAAATTATTATTATTATTATTATTATTATTATTATTATTATTATTATTATGGTTTTCAGCATTATCAATGATTTAAAATTTTTTTTTGGAAGGTTTCAAATTATTGTTTTCCATTATTATTTTTACTGATAATTTCCTTGTTTGTTTGTTTTTTTGTAAACTGCTTTAAGGTTCTGGACTTTAAAAAAACAAAATACAAACTAGCCATATACAAGTATCATTAAGTAAAATAATAATAATCACATTGGGGGGGATTTTTTGAGGGGAGAAAAGGATATACACCATGCTGTTTTCAGCAAGCCAACTGACCAAATGATGCACTGAGATTTTTATTTTTATTTTTTTTAAAACCCACACAGCACAGGTGCTTAAAATTGACATAAAATGACAGCAAAATGTTAAAACTGACAGCTGGGGGGGGAGAGGGTTTTTTTTATTGACATCATATTTTTTGGGTTGCATTGAACTAAGTTTCACAAAGCAGACTCACTGAAACACAAACTTAGTCATGTCAATTAATTTCAGTGGATCTACCCTGGATGAAACTTACTTGGATGCAGTGGCGTAGCGTGGGGGGTGCAGGGGGGGCCGGCTGCACCGGGCGCAACATCTGGGGGTTAGGGTTAGGGGGCGCAAATCCACAGGTTAGGGGGCGCAAATCCACGGGTTAGGGGGTGCACATTACTTGCCTTGCCCCGGGTGCTGACAACCCACGCTACGCCACTGCTTGGATGCCAGCCTAAAAGTGTGATGACAATCAAAAGCTAATATAAAAGTTGTGGTTAAAAGCCCGGGGAAATAGGAGGGTTTAAAGTACACAAAGTTGCTCTAACAGCATAGTGTACTCAGGCCTGAGAACAGCAAATGCCAGGAGTCAGTGGAGGAGGCACAGGGGGAACTCATTATGACGGATGCCTGCCTCCTCTTCCCCACATCTCATACCCTCCTCCAACATGTAGCAGCCAAAACAAGACTGTGCATCTTCTGGACCGCACTCCTACATGAGTCACGGAACCCGCACAAGAGCACGGAGCCCCAAAAGTCTTGCCCCATGGACCCCATAACCTTTAACGCACTAAACGGCCTGAAGGAGCGTCTCCACCCCCATCAATCAGCCTAGACACTGAGGTCCAGTGCTGATGGCCTTCTGGTGGTTCCCTCCCAGCAAGAAGTGAAGTCACAGGGAACCAGGCAGAGGGCCTTCTCGGTAGTGGCGCCTGCCCTGTGGAACGCCCTTCCATCAGATGTCAAGAAAATAAACAACTATCTGACTTTTAGATGACATCTGAAGGCAGTCCTGTTTAGGGAAGTGAAATATAGAGAGTGGATTTCATGCTCTTTATTCAGCTCATAGTGGTGAGGAGGAATGGAAGTTCCCCCAGAATGTCTGCTTTATATACATTATTTACACAACGGGCCCCACGTGATTGGCTAATTCCGGGATTCTCCTGTAGGCCAATCAGGTTGCGGGTTCCCTTCCACCTGGAGCTGGATTGGGTGGCTCCTGTGGACCAATCAGACTGCTGCATTCTGAATCCTATTGTTCTAGGACCAATCAGACTGCTGCATTTTGGATCCTATTCAACTCAGTACATAACAGGAAGTTTTTAATGTTTGATGTTTTATCATGTTTTTGATATTCTGTTGGGAGCCGCCCAGAGTGGCTGGGGAACCCCAGCCAGATGGGCGGTGTATAAATAACACATTATTGTTATTGTTATTGCCAAGACTGAAAGTCCCCACCTCCCCACAGCCATCAAAGACTCCTCCTCTCCAGAGTTTCCCCCTGAGTAATTGGAGACTACACCTGTGTGAAGCCTGCTGCTTCTCCGCCCATTTCAGCCCCCTTCTGGTTCTAGGAGACCAAGAGGAAGGGGAGCTTGTTGCAGCAAGATGAGGAGACACCTGCAACTCTTCACCAGCCTGACTCACCTCTGCCTCCTGGCTTCCCTCCTCCCACTATCCCACTTCTGCTTCTGCCTCTGATTCTCTCTGCCACAGACTCTCCCAGCTCACAGAGCCCTGTTACCCCTTCTGCTTCCTCTTCTCCCTCTAGCCACCCATTGTCATCCCACTCCCTGGGCTCTGAAGCTTCTTCCCTCGGTGGTTCTCCAGCTAGTTCCTCCCACCATTCCTCTGTGTCCAACCAGTCCATTTATAACAATGGCTACGGGAAGTCAGGGTATGTCAATCAAACGCTTCACCCAAAGATCTGCTGTAGCCAGGCTTTCTGAAGGCAGCCACGAGCCTTTGAGTGTCAGTCCTGAGCAGGTCTCCTGTGGGAAGGAGTGGGTGGGTGGACACAACCAAAAAGGCCCCGTAGCTCCAACGCTGCTGCTGATTTAATCTCCTGCAGAAATGGAATGCAGATCAGGACTTTGTTGGCTGCTCTGAAAAGTCTGTGGGAGTCTAGTCAACAAGATGTCTTATCTTTGCCCGATGGGTTAATGTGAAGACACAATAGAGAACAGAGTGTGCTCCTCCCAGGCTCTCCCACAGTACACACACACACACACACACACACACACACACACACACACACACAGCATCCTAGAAGGGAAATTCCTGTCATAGTGGCACCAAAGTAGACTTAAAAGATTGCATCTGATCAAATTGCTGTCTAAATCTTCCCAGAGGTTTCAGCTTCCCATCCTTTCCTCGTCCACCAAGAGAGATGGGTTTCTCATTAGACTGTAGTCAAATTTCAGATTGAGGCAAATTTTGGCAATCCCAAGCATACCAGTTCAAGTACAGGCCACTCCTAGGCCTGGGACCTGATATCCTTTCTTTTTTCTTTTTTATAAATATTTTTCATTGAGTTTTACACTGCAAATTTAAATTCAAACAACACACATCATCATCATCATCATTTAGGATTCGCTGAACCCTTTGACTCCCATCCACCCTTCCATGGCTACCATTTTCATTTTTTTCCACTGCTTCACTTGCTTTCTCTATTTTTCTGAAATAATCCAATTTTACCTTAGTTTTTAGTACATTACAAGCGGTACTCAAATCCTGCCAAAGTTTTTAGTTGTTTACAGTGTTCTCTTAAATACATTGTAAATCTCCCCCATTCCTTTTTAAAACTCTTCCTGGTTTCTGATTTCCCTGGTCAATTTCACCATTCCGGCATAGTCCATCATCTTTGTCAGCCATTCATCTCTGTCACGGGAATTGGGGTTGCTTGTGTGTAAACCTCCAGCTGTTCCAAACTGCTTAAGGGGTGGTTGTGTCTTTCCCTGACTGAGCAGCCCCTGACGCTGCTGCTCAGTCGCTAGCAGAATCCGTGAGTGGGCATCTCCTAAATTTCCTCCAGCATAAGAATTCCTTAACGGACAACCTCCGCCTCGCCTCTCTGCGCGGAAGCCTTCTGAGCAGAGTGGGCGTGCCGAGTGGTGGTCCTCCACCCTCCTCACTGACTTCACTGGAAGAGTCTCGGAGCCTCACCTCCGAGATGCTCTCTGCCTCTCCCTTCTTCCTGGTGTCACCTGGACTTCCTTCCCCAGATGACGTTCTCTCTCTTCCCTTACTCGTTCCCTCTCCTGCAGAATCCGGGAGCCTCGCCTCTCCCCTCTGCTCCGATGTCAGTTCCCTGACAATCTCTAATCAGGATTTTATCTCCTTTCCATCTCTGGGCCAGTAGTATCCGCACTGCTGTCATCACATACATAAATAGTCTTTCCTGCTCCTTTGGGTTCTCTGCACCTAAACTTCTTAGTAAGAAAGCCTCTGGTTTTTTCCACAAACATTATTTTAAACATTTTTTTCAACTCATTATGTATCATTTCCCAGAATGCATTTGTTATCTTGCAGGTCTACCAGGATCTGATATCCTTTCAACTGGAGATGCTGGGCAGGTTGAACATTCTATCAACATTACCCAAGAAGCTGCCTTGTGCTGAGTTAAACCCTTGCTCTAGCAAGCGCAATATTGTCTCCTATGCTGACTGGCAAGGTTTCAGGTAGGCATCTCTCCTAGCCCTACCTGGCAGTGCTGGGGATCAAACCTGTGACCTTCTGAATGCAAGGCTGATGCTCTACCACTGAGCTGTGGACCCTTCCCTACAAAGTTGACCTACACCAAGCCAGAACACTGGTCCATGTGGTACAGTGGTACCTTGGTTCTCAAACTTAATCCGTTCCAGAAGTCCGTTCCAAAACCAAAGCGTTCCAAAACCAAGGCACACTTTCCCATAGAAAGTAATGCAAAACGGTGTAATCCGTTTGAGACTTGATTTTTACTATCTAACGAGACCATTGGTCCATAAAATGAAAGCAATAATCAAGGTACTGTACTATAAAATAGATAAGACAGTATTGTAGATGATAAAAATCAAAATTATTATTTTTTCCTTACCTGCACTGATGATAGTCATTGTTTGCATGGGGGGGGGGGGGCTTTGATCCATTTCTGCAGTCACACAATCAGTCAATCAGTAACTGAACTGGGTTCCACACAGTCACAAAAACAAATTAACTGAAAAAGCCTCAGAAACAAAAATGCAAAATAAATAGCAAAAACAAAAGCACCGAACTTAATCCATTCCGGAAGTTTGTTTGACTTCCAAAATGTTTGAAAATCAAGGCGCAGGTTCTGATTGGTGCAGGCGCCCCGGAAGAAGAAGAAGAAGAGTTTGGATTTGATATCCCGCCTTTCACTCCCTTTAAGGAGTCTCAAAGCGGCTAACATTCTCCTTTCCCTTCCTCCCCCACAACAAACACTCTGTGAGGTGAGTGAGGCTGAGAGACTTCACAAAAGTGTGACTGGCCCAAGGTCACCCAGCAGCTGCAGGTGGAGGAGCAGAGACGCGAACCCGGTTTCCCAGATTACGTGACTACCGCTCTTAACCACTACACCACACTAGCCAACAGCTGCATCAAAGTGTTGAGCTTCCGAAAAACGTTTGGAAACCGGAACACTTACTTCCGGGTTTTCAGCGTTTGAGAACCAAGGAGTTTGAGTACCAAGGCATTTGAGAACCAAGGTATTGCAGAGGCAGGGAACCTGTAGCTGTTGGCCTAATTTCATGCAGTCAGGGAGGGAGGGGAAAGTGGGTGACAAGGACTGAGAGGAGGAGGAGGAGGAGGAGGAGGAGGAGGAGAGGAGGAGGAGGAGGAGGAGGAGGAGTTTGGATTTGATATCCCGCTTTATCACTACCCTAAAGAGTCTCAAAGCAGCTAACATTCTCCTTTCCCTTCCTTCCCCACAACAAGGTGAGGTGAGTGAGGCTGAGAGACTTCAGAGAAGTGTGACTAGCCCAAGGTCACCCAGCAGCTGCATGTGGAGGAGCGGAAACGTGAACCCAGTTCACCAGATTACGAGTCCGCCGCTCTTAACCACTACACCACACTGGCGTGTCAAAGTCAAAGAGATGCAGTGCTTCCCCCTCCATATCTCAGGCTCCACTCACCACTGTCTCCAGCTCGGTCCACTTGCAACATGTGTCTCCCAAGTGCTTCTCCTTAAGGCAGGGCTTTTCATCCAGTGCCTGGGGTGCCTCGAATGACGGTCAGGGGTGCCATGGGCAACACTGACCTCCCTCCTCTGAAGCCCTCTCCTATCTCTGCCTCCCAAAGGCTTGTGTGGCTGTTTGTTGCTGCAGCCCTGGCTACAAGCTCTGCAGGTGAATGGTGCCTCTGGAGCTGGCCAGGGGGTGCTGGCTTGCCACAAGCTGAAGCCGCCTCAGAAGGAGCAAGCAAGCGGGCGAGAGAGACCAGCCAGTCCGTCTGCCAGCCCTTGCTCTTGTGAATGGACAGAGAACTGGGAGGCTGGGCAGGCAGGTGCCAAGATGGCCTTTCTTGTGTTTGCTGTGTGCAAGGCCTGCCTGGGAGCCGAGTGTCTGTTGCCAAAGGGGAGCCGGAGAAAGAATGCAGTTGGTCAAGGGAGCCGTGGATTCGAAAAGGTTGAAAACCTCTGCCTTAAGGGAATGTGGCCCTCAGTGTAAAGCCAGTTCCCAGTAGCAGCACTCTCAGGTCTTGCACATCACCAGAGATTCATTTTTTCAAATGATGGAAGTGGAAAACAGCCACCCCTCTGGAATCTCACTATGACCTCTGTGCCTTAAGGCAGTCACCACATCCTCCCCCTTGTCCTTTGCTCTCGTCCAATTAACATTATTCCCTTCCTTTCTGGAGGGCAGGAAAAATTGAGAGGCAGCCTACGAAGGTTGTGTACATTTTGCCCATCTGACAGCCGGACGAGGGAAAGAAGTGTCCAGCTTTTTGGAAGGAAAGCTAGGGGAGACATATATATATATATATACACATACACACACACACAGTGGTACCTAGGATTACATACGCTTCAGGTTACATACTGTCACGGGAATTGGGGTTGCTTGTGTGTAAACCTCTAGCTGTTCCAAACTGCTTAGGGGCGGTTGTGTCTTTCCCTGACTGAGCAGCCTGGGTGCTGCTGCTGCTCAGTCGCTCGACGAATCCGTGAGTGGGCGTCTCCTAAATTTCCTCCAGCATAAGAGCTCCTTGACGGACAACCTTCGCCTTGCCTCTCTGCGCGTAACCCTTCTGCGCAGAGTGGGCGTGCCTAGTGGTGCCCCTCCACCCTCCTCACTGATTTCACTGCCAGAGTCTTGGAGCCTTTCCTCCGAGATGCTTTCTTCCTCTCCCTTCTTCCTGGTGTCACCTGGACATTCTTCCCCAGATGACGTTCTCTCTCTACCCTTACTTGTTCCCTCTTCTGCAGAGTCTGGAAGCACCGCCTTCTCCCTCTGCTCCGATGTCAGTTCCCTGACACATACGCTTCAGGTTACAGACTCCGCTAACCCAGAAATATTACCTCAGGTTCAGAACTTTGCTTCAGGATGAGAACAGAAATCGCGCGCCGGCAGCGGGAGGCCCCATTAGCTAAAGTGGTACCTCGGGTTAAGAACAGTTTCAGGTTAAGAACGGACCTCCAGAATGAATTAAGTACTTAACCTGAGGTACCACTGTGTGTGTGTGTATATATATATATATATATATATATATATATATATATATATATATGCAGGTTTTGGTGTCTTCGGGTGTCTTCCCGTGTAAGAGTTGGGGTGTCTAGGCAACGTTTCGACGAGGTCTCACTCGTCATCTTCATGAAGGTGAAGATGTCTTTGAAGTGTCTTTGAAGATGACGAGTGAGACCTCGTCGAAACGTCGCCTAGACACCCCAACTCTTACACGGGAAGACACCCAAAGACACCAAAACCTGCATTCCTGTACCCGTGAAAATCTACGAAAGCATATATATATATATATATATATATATATATATATATATATATATATATATTAGTTTTACATGATTTTATACATAATAGCTTTAACCGTTTCAAATTGTCAAAATAAAAAAGGTTATTTCAAACCTTCGGACCTCCTCCCCTCCCTCAATGGTTCCATTTCCATAAAAAATAAATTCTTTTTCTTTTTCCACATCTTTTACTGTTATCCATCTGTTTTATATTCATAGTCACCATAATTTGTTTCACATTACAAGTGTCATTGTATCTCTAGCCAATGATTTTAACTGCCTACAGTGGTCTTTTATGTATATTAAAAAGTTATTCCAGTCTCTTAGAAGAAGATTTTGGATTTGATATCCCGCTTTATCACTACCCGAAGGAGTCTCAAAGCGGCTAACATTCTCCTTTCCCTTCCTCCCCCACAACAAACACTCTGTGAGGTGAGTGGGGCTGAGGGACTTCATAGAAGTGTGACTGGCCCAAGGTCATCCAGCAGCTGCATGTGGAGGAGTGGGGAAGCGAACCAGGTTCACCAGATTACAAGTCTACCGCCCTTAACCACCACACCACACTGGCTCTCAGTTTTAGAAATTTTAGAAATACTTGATCTTCCTGGTTTCTGATCTTTCCCGTCAGTCTCGCCGTCTCTGCATATCCCGTCAATTTGGTCTGCCATTCTTCTCTGGTCGGCACTTCTCCTTCCTTCCATCTCTACGTGAGCTGTCTCAATTTGCATGAGATTGCGTCCTGGATCTGTAGAGTTCTGCATTTTGATTTGGCCTGGCTAGTTCTTATCCTGAACTCAGAACGGGGATTGCACACTTCCCTAATTGTTGTTAATTAATTGCCTGCAATCTCACCTGTGTAACAGTAATAGCAACAACACAATACACAGAATTGGTTGCAATAATGAAAGGGTAACAAGAGTCAAGGCCGTACTAGAACATACAATGCATTAGTCAAGTTCTTCCAGACATGTACAGAGTGCATTTCCCTCTCCATCCGAGTCACCGCAACTAGCCCTGCAGATCTGATATTAGCAAATGTGACCTTCAGGGAAGAGGAAGGCCTACACTTTAAAAAAAATAAAAATAAAGCATGAGGTAATTCATTTGTTTGAAAGGAGATCTGTTAAAAGAAGGTTTCTTTTCTCTCTTTCTTTTTTCGGTCTAGTGTTGGAAACAAATTTTTGTAAGGCACTTTGATTCCTGAGAACACAGTGAGATGGAAAAGGAGTCAAAAATAGAACCATATTTTGATGGAGGGTAGTATATAAATTTAGTAAATAAAATAAAAATAGAACTTAAACTGAGGCCTAGAATGTGATATACTAACAGAGTGTCCCTGAGCATAGGCAAAGTTTTTTTGGTTTTGTTTCGCCACTGAATAACCTCAGCTTCACCCACCCACATCTCAGAGTGTTGATTTCCTGAGTGGTCTGAGAGGGAGCTGGCATGGGGATTATTATTGTGAAGATGAATGAGAGAGAAGAAATAAGTAAAAAAGGAGGTGGGCAACCTCAGGCCCTCTAGATGTGGTTAGATTCTGACTCCCACTCACTCCAGACAGGAGGACCAGGTTTCCCATCTGAGAAGTTCGGTGTTTTGCACACTTAAAGGTAAAGGGACCCCTGACCGTTAGGTCTAGTCATGGCCAACTCTGCGGTTGCGGCGCTCACCTCGCTTTACTGGCCAAGGGAGCCGGCATACAGTTTCCGGGTCATGTGGCCAGCATGACTAAGCCGCTTCTGGTGAACCAGTGCAGTGCACGGAAACGCTGCTTACCTTCCCGCTGGAGCAGTACCTATTTATCTACTTGCACTTTGATGTGCTTTTGAATTGCTAGGTTGGCAGGAGCAGGGACCGAGCAACAGGAGCTCTCCCCGTTGCGGGGATTCGAACCGCCGACCTTCTGGTCAGCGAGTCCTAGGCTCTGTGATTTAACCCACAGTGCCACCCACGTCCCTCCAGGCAGGATGACCAGGTTTTCCATCTGAGAAGTTCAGTTTTTTGCACAACCCCTAAACACACTCCCTAGGGAGCCAGCCTCATTGAACTAAGTGGACTTTGCCTCTGAATAAAGAGTATGGTTTCCCCTCACTAGGTTGGTGAGAGCCTCCTTACTTGAGAACGAAGAGCCCCAGAGTGGTCTGAGAGGGAGCTGGCAGGGGGATTATTTATATGAGGTTCCCAGCCAATCAAAATGCTAGGCTGGCAGCCAATCAAGGAGCTGAAGGAAGAAGACAACCTCGGGAAGAACCCATTGCTTCTTAAGATCTCTGTGCCATGGCTACAAAGAAGCCTGAGGCTGATGGGGGCAGAGGTCCAAAATATCTGCAGGGGGCACCAGGTTGGGGAAGGCTTCCTTATGGCACGTATCATATCATGCCAACTCACCCAAAGGTCCCACAAACTGAAAAGAAAGCAGAGCTGGTTTTGAACAGAGAGCTCCACCTACTGGCCGACAAATGTGTCATTCTCCATTCCACTTTTCTACCTCACTTTGATTCAGGCCTCCCAGATCTAAGGGGAAGTGCTCAGAAGAAGACACACCGGTATTTTATTTTATTTTATTTTGGTTGTTTACAAGGGCCAGGTTTTAAGAGAGAGAGATTCTTGCAGGCACCCAAGGGTTAACCTGTTTGAGGGCGGGCGTCGGGAACTCTGTCCAAGTCCCCCAGAGCGTATGCCTTGGTACCTGGGCGCCTGCCCCTGTCTCTGGGGTGGAGCAAACTCTAACCACAGGGCAGCCCTGTCTGCATTCCATCGGAGTGACGGACAGCTGCGTGACTAGCTCAGCTCATCCCAGCTCTCTTTTTTGGACGGAGTTGAAAGAGCTGCCTCCTCCAGGGCTAATTCAGGCTCCTGCCTTTTGAAATCTCCTGATTTGGGAGCGAGGGAGTCAAGGCAACAGCTCCAGAGGGTAGGTGGGTGGGTGGTAGCACTCAGATTGCTGGCTTGCACATTTCTAAGCAAGCGGGTTGACTAGCAGGAGGCTTTCCGTGCCTTTTTATAACTGGGGAACAGTGAGCAATCCAACAGGTCCTTTCTCATCTAGGTCCTTGGGAGTGATGGGGAGAACTACACCCGTTGGATTTATGCCGGGCGGCTGTTGAAAGGACCCAGAACTCCAGGAGGTTTGGGGTTCCCAGGAAAGAAAGCTTGGCTGTTAGAGAAGATCTAAGCTCATCTGAGCTGATTTCTCTCTTCCTTCCTCTGCTTCCAGGATAAAGAACCTGTGGTCTTCTTTGTGTTGCTGGACTACAGTTCCCATCATCCCCAGGCCATTCACCACGCTGGCAGGAGCTGATGGGAGCTGGAGTCCAGCAACATCTGGGCCGCCACATGTTCCCCATCCCTTTCTCTACTTGGTGTAATGTAACGTGTCAGAAACTAGGAGTGAGAAGATGCAGGTGAAAATCCCGATGAAGCTCACGGCACGTGACTTTGAGCAAGTCATGCTGAAAATCATAAAGATGGAAGGAGACTTGTAGGTTAGCTATTCCAACTCCAACTGGAGAGCCAGTGTGGTGTAGTGGTTAAGAGTGGTGGACTCGTAATCTGGTGAACCGGGTTCGCGTCTCCGCTCCTCCACATGCAGTTGCTGGGTGACCTTGGGCCAGTCACACTTCTCTGAAGTCTCTCAGCCCCACTCACCTCACAGAGTGTTTGTTGTGGGGGAGGAAGGGAAAGGAGATTGTTAGCCGCTTTGAGACTCCTTACGGTAGTGATAAAGCGGGATATCAAATCCAAACTCTTCTTCTTCTTCATTCTCTAGGACATCCCCAACAGATAGAAATTCAGCCTCAGCTTGAAGACCTTTAGCAAAGGAGAGTTCAGCCTCCACTCGCCAGGGAAATGGTTCCACTGCTGAACTGTTCTTACTTTTAAGATGTTTCTCCTAACCTCCAGCTGAAATCCACCCTCCTGTAACTTAAACCCGTTTGATCCGGTCCTGTTTTCTCTGACAGCAGAGAGCAAGGATTTGTCTTCTTTCATGAGACAGTCCTTCACACATTGGAAGAGAACCACCATGTTCCCCCTCAGTCGTCTCTTCTTCAGACTAAACACATGGAGTTCCTTCAAGCTGCCCTCCTAGGAGTTGTTTTCCATAACACGGGGGCTTTTTCAGGGGGAACTCACAGGAACTCAGTTCCTGCACCTCTCAGGTGGGCACCATTGCCATTCTAAGAGAACGAAGGAGGTGTTCACAGTGAGTTCTGGCACCTCTTTTTCTAGAAACACAGCACTGCATTACACGATCTTCGTTGCTCTCCTCCAAACTGGGACCTGTCCCATTTTTTCCCTACAAAATGTCCATCAGCAGCAGGTGTAAGGGAAACGAAGACTTACATTATCAGAGATCTCTGCAGTTTGCATTTGGACACCCGACGAAGGCCTAAAAGCTGCAAGACCAAAACTCATTGGACTTGTTTATAGATAAAATCCTATGTAGCGTCTTGAGATTTCCCCCCTTCCATTTTCTGGTCCATTTTGTGTACAATATTCTTCAAATGCAGCATCCCAAACTAAAACACTGTACTCCGTGTGAAGTCCCAATAGCTTTGAAATCAATAATAATATTATACTAATTTATTATTTGTACCCCACCCATCTGGCTGGGTGCCCCCAGCCACTCTGGGTGGCTTCCAACAAAACACTAAAATACAATAACCTATTAAACATTAAAAGCTCCCCTAAACAGGGCTGCCTTTAGATGTCTTCTAAAAGTTTGGTAGTTATTTTTCTCTTTAACATCTGATGGGAGGGCGTTCCACAGGGTGGGTGCCACTACCAAGAAGGCCCTCTGCCTGGTTCCCTGTAACTTGGCTTCTCACAATGAGGGAACCGCCAGAAGGCCCTCAGAGCTGGATCTCAGTGTCCAGGTAGAACAATGGAGGTGGAGACGCTCCTTCAGGTATACTGGACTGAGGCCGTTTAGGGCTTTAAAGGTCAGCACCAACACTTTGAATTGTGCTCGGAAACGTACTGGGAGCCAGTGTAGGTCTTTCAAGACCGGTGTTATATGGTCTCAGCGGCCGCTCCCAGTCACCAGTCTAGCTGCCGCATTCTGGATTAATTGTAGTTTCCGGATCACCTTCAAAGGTAGCCCCACGTAGAGCGCATTGCAGTAGTCCAAGCGGGAGATAACCAGAGCATGCACCACTCTGGCGAGACAGTCTGCTGGCAGGTAGGGTCTCAGCCTGCGTACCAGATGGAGCTGATAAACAGCTGCCCTGGACACAGAACTGCCCGTCTCCTGTCCCTCAAAAACAGTACTTCTGTCTTGTCAGGATTCAATCTCAATCTGTTAGCCGCCATCCATCCTCCAACCTCCAATGCTTTGAAATCAAGATAAATTACACCCGGAGCATCCCCACAATCCACAGATTAGTTGAACCAAATCCAAAGTAGGAGATTACACAAGTCTGGCAGGACTTAATCTTGACAAATTCTTGCTGGTTTCTACAAATCCCTGAACTGTTATCAGATTCAGGGTGGATCTCATCTTCTCCAGTATCCTGTTTCATACACTGGCCAACCTGATGCCGCTAAGAAGCCGACAAGCAGGCTGGAAGGCAACAGATCTGTCAGGCAAGTGGAAGATGGCAGTGGAGTAACCAGATGTGTTAAATTTGACTCCTACATTGGACTCCTACGGTTTCACTTTTATCTGCAGTTTGCACTTTTATTGCTGTCTCTGTTTGGCTTCTCTCACTATTTCACCCTATGAGCTGATTAAGCAGGCGAGGACTTACGACCACAAGTGAAACAAAACAAAGGATCTGTCAGGCTCCCATCCCTCGGCCCAGTATACCTGAAGGAGCATCTCCACCCCCATCGTTCAGCCCAGACACTGAGGTCCAGTGCCTAGGGCCTTCTGGCAGTTCCCTCACTGCGAGAAGTGAGGTTACGGGGAACCAGGCAGAGGGCCTTCTCGGTAGTGGCACCTGCCTTGTGGAACACCCTTCTACCAGATGTCAAGGAAATGCAGTGGTACCTCGGGTTACATACACTTCAGGTTACATACACTTCAGGCTACAGACCCCGTTAACCCAGAAATAGTACCTCGGGTTAAGAACTTTGCTTCAGGATGAGAAGAGAAATCGTGCTCCAGAGGCGCAGCAGCAGCAGGAGGCCCCATTAGCTAAAGTAGTACCTCAGGTTAAGAACAGTTTCAAGTTAAGAATGGGCCTCCGGAACAAATTAAGTACTTAACCCGAGGTACCACTGTAAACAACTATCTGACTTTTAGAAGACATGTGAAGGCAACCCTGCTTAGGGAAGATTTCAATGTTTAATGTTGTATTGCGTTTTTAATATTCTGTTGGGAGCCACTCAAAGTAGCTGTGGAAACCCAGCCAGATGGGCAGGGTATAAATAAATTATTATTATTTGGGATCTCCAAAATGTTGTCTTTTTTGGACCTTAAGGTCCTCCGTAGGGACTTAGCAAGAGACAACCCAGAGTACAACTGTTAAAATGAACAAACCTAAGTTAGTCCATGTTCCTTCACTTCAGTAAGCCTCCTCTGAGTAGGAATAGCATTGGACACAACCCCATGAAAAGAACAGGATGCTGGATTAGATGAGTCATTGGCCTGGTCCAGCAGGTTCTTACAGATGGATGGATGTTCTTCTGCACGTACATGCTGCAAACATTATGCTTGGGTTACCATTTCTGCATTGCAGGAAGGTTAGGCTAGATGGCTATTTGTGTCCCTTCCAACTTTCACAGCTCTGTGAATCTATGGTTTTAATGGGCAGACAAGACACTTCTGCAATGTGTGATTCTCCAAATAATATGGTCCTAGTTTGGCCTTCCTGCTGTTGCAGCTGCTAAACCCCAGACCATTTTCCTCCAGAAGGTTTTCGGAGCCAATGCCACATAAAACACTCACGCTAATGCTAAGGTTCATTCAGAGATGGAAGAAGGAGACACTTGGCGGTCAAACAAAAGGAGATATTCCATTGTTCGCTGACCTTTCTGTGTCTGGCTCCAATTCCACCTCAGCAACAAAAAGATTTTTTTAAAAAAAACCCTGGCTGGCTATAATTAACATTAGATTCATTATTTCTTTAAATAGCCTCAATTGCCCTTCAGGTGGACTGAAGGGGGAGAGGGCTTCAAGAAATTCCAAAGGATCCTAAATTCCTCAGTTGCTCCTTGACCTAAAGTCCTCAGACACATCAACTGCGCACAAACACATGCATCCTTTCTTTGCTCCTCTCTCTGCCACAGTAGCTAACAATGCAAAGCCTACTAGCACCAGCTAACATGGCTGATATCCAGGGATGATGGGACTTGTAGTCCAGTGACACCTGAAGGGCTACAAGTTCCCCATCCCAGATCCAGATGTTTGAGAGCTGGAATGAGTGCAGGTGAGGCTGACCAAGATGATAAAGGGTTTGGAAAACCAAGCTGTGTGAGGAACGGTTGAGGGAGTTAGGTGTGTTGAGCCCAGAGAAGAGATGACCAAGAGGTGATATAATAATGGTCTTCAAATATCTGTCACATGGAGGATGGAGCAAGCTTATAAGACTCAAAAGAATGGATTCAGAAGACAAGGAAGGAGATTCCAACCAAACCTTAGGAAGAACTTTCTGACAGTAAGAGCTGTCAATAGAACAGATGATGACCTCAGAAGGTGGTGGACTCTCCTTCATCGGAGGTTTTGGGTGGCCATCTCCCAGTGATAGTTTAGCTGGGGCTTGGACTAGATGATCGTTGGGGTCTCTTCCAAATCTACAGTTCTACGATTTCATAGTTGTATAGTTGAGGGGGGAGAGAGGGGGGGAACAGAGAGGAAAATGGGGTGAGACTAGATGAGAACCTTGCTTCCTAATATTTATTTATTTATACATACATACATACATACATACATACATACATAACCCACCCATCTGGCTGGGTTTCCCCAGCAACTCTGGGCGGTTCCCAACAGAATATTAAAAATACAATAAAACATCAAACATTTAAAAACTTCCCTAAACAGGGCTGCCTTCAGATGTCTTCTAAAAGTCAGGTAGTTGTTTATGTCCTTGACATCTGACAGGAGGGCATTCCACAGAGTGGGCGCCACTACCAAGAAGGCCCTCTGCCTGGTTCCCTGTAACCTCACTTCTCACAGTGAGGGAACCGCCAAAAGGCAGCTGGACCTCAGTGTCTGGGTTGAATGATGGGAGTGGAGACCTAGTTGTCTGTGTGCAGGGAATGCTTTTGTAGGCAGGCACATGAAATCCCATGAACCCCTCTTGACAGCGAGTGAGACCACGGCAAGAAATAAGATGGCTGCCAATGGTTCCTGCCGGCCCAGTTTGGCAAGGCTCACCGGGAACATTCATTAGCTGGTGACAGGCTTGATGTTCATCTCCTGATTTACCCCTTGACCTCTGCGATGGTGATGACAAAGTCACAGTGATGGAGTCTCGGCCAATGGCTAGCCAAGGAACTGTCACCATCCGTGCCAGAACAAACAACAAAGACAAATGGCCCCCATCAAAAGTAAATGGCACTTAATAGCATGCAGGAGGGAACCAGTCCACCCGATTGGCTGGGCACCATATGTGAATTCTTAACTAATCGCCGCAAATTGCCCCAATTTGTTAACGAGCTATGTAGTGGGCATGTGCACCCCAAAAAAGCTCCAGATTCTTTCAACTCCAGCGGCATGGAAATAATTTTGCACTTGCGGCTGCCCAGACATTTTCCTGTCTTGACAGTGATGGAAGCTCAAAGGGAATCAGAAATGGGCAGCTTTGGAGTTTGGGCGGCTTGTCGTCTTTGGCACTTTGTCCCGTGCTGGGGGCGGGGGGTGGCAAAGGAGAGGGTCAAAGGAGTCGAAAGGCGAAAGAATCCACTGGGGCACAGCAAGACCCCAAACAGAAGAATGGATTTGAAGCAGGAATTGGCCCAATGACCCATCTACTCCACCCCACCTAGAAGCTGCCCCAAAGGCATAGCATCAACCTAAGACAGGTGTGGTAAATAGACTGTCCTTGTCCCAATTTCATGCCAGGGAAAGAGAGCCTTGAAGGACAGTAGGAGATGGAAATGGAAATGGAAGGAACCTGCTATGGATGGATGGAAGAAGAGTGAGATGCCCGTCTGGGGAGGACTAGGGGCTTAGACCCCCCCAAAAAAATCAAGGCGGAGGCTAGGCCTCCCCGATATTCTGTAGTTGTGGCAGGCCCTGCCAGGACAGCTGTGACGGGCCCCGTTGGGCCTCCCTGCTGCTGTGACGGGCCCCAATGGGCCTACCCACAGCTGTGGTGGGCCTCACAGCCTCCTCCGGCCACAGGATGTCACACGTGTGTGCCGTGATGTCACACGTGATGTCACACGTGTTGGGCGGAACCTGGCATCAGTGCCTGTAAGCCATCAAGTCAACCTTCCAGTGAGAGCGATCTGGGCAGGGAGAAAGAGGACTTTGGCGGAGAAGAGAGTTCGAGAACCCAGGCGAGAGAAGGTGGTATCAGAAAGAAAGAGAAAAGGGGTGTGAGAAAGAGAGGGCATCAGGCCCAATTTAGGCTCTGGGTCAGCACAGTGACTTGACTCATCCAGCCACCCACCGCCACCATGCCACTGACTTCTCCAAAGCCTAGCATGAACAGCATACAGGAGTTGCAGATGCAGCCCTAGTCCTGCTGCTCCCCAGCCAGAGTTTGGGCTAGGAATGTACGCCGTGTTTCTGACCTGCCAACCTCCAGTCCTAGAGCCTTGGAAACTCCCCTACAGCAATGGGAGCGGGATGGTCCCATCCTCCCCATCTGCCAAAGCAGGATTCATTTGGAGCAATCTCAGCAGCGGTCAACAAAGTGACACAGGTAGGTCAGTGTTGCACACCTGGTTTCCCAATGCTGAGAGTTGTTGTTACTCTCAGCAACTCAACAGGGACAGGGACCTTGGTTTAGACTTTAAAGCCAACCCAACGCTCCTGCCCCAGCCTGGGGCTGATGGGACTTGTAGTCTGAAACTTCTGGAGAGCACCGGCTTGGCAGAGGCCGCTCCAGAGATAGGCACCAGTGCCCCTACCTGCTCTCGTCTTTGTGGGACAGTGATCAATAGACACCAATAAACAAATGAATAATGTCCAACGCCCGTTGCCAGAGGGGTTGGCTTTGGTTTCAGTTGTGCACATCAGCCATCCATTTGGTTTATGGCTTTGACGCACAGAACAGATTGTGGATTTTCACCTGGGGCACGAACGAGAGGGGCGGTTAGCTCCCCACCTGCTCCCCTTCATCTTCCTGTTCGGAATTAAGAGGCTTGACGGCCTGAATTCCAGCCCACCTGTGGCCATCGCAGCGGTCACACCCGCTCTTGAAAAGGGTCTTTGTACTCGCCTCGCCCTACCTGGGCTTCACCTTTGGTCTGTGATCACAGGCCTGTCGCTTTTAATTAGCTCTCTCCGTCCCTCCCCTGGACCGCTCACGCAGAGGTCACCTGGGTCATTGCTCATTGGGAAGAAGAAGAAGGGACGTCACCACGAAGGTTGTGTTTCAAGACGTTCCTTTGATGCCAAAGAAGCAGAAATTATATGCTGGTCCTGCCAACGAGATTCGCTTCTCTCTGAAGAGCAGACACAAATGACAGAGGTGCCTTCTCTCAAGAAAGGACTGGCTTCCGTGGCACAGCCAGGCAGAATGAGAAAGCTGACTCTCCGGTCCTCTCCCTGGCAGATGTCTCCCTTACCTGTGAAATCGGACTCTGTGTTCATCATTAGGTGTCCTTCTTCATGTGCCTCCTCCATGTGAGGTCCAAAGGGTGGAAACACAAGAATGAGCCTTCTCTGTGGTGGCTCCCTGTTTGTGGAATTCTCTCCCCAGGGAGGTTCGCCTGGTGCCTTCATTATATATTTTTATGCACCGGGCAAAAACATTCCTCTTCAACCAGGTCTTTGGCTGGCTGATATCCTACAGCCTTGTAAATGTGTCTGTGGGAAGGGGGGTGGTTCTTGTTTTGCTTTACTTCAGGGGTCAGCAAACTTTTTCAGCAGGGGGCTGGTCCACTGTCCCTCAGGCCTTGTGGGGGCAGGACTATTTTTTTTGGGGGGGTGAACGCATTCCTATGCCCCACAAATAACCCAGAGGTGCATTTTAAATAAAAGGACACATTCTACTCATGTAAAAACAGCAGGCAGGCCCCACAAATAACCCAGAGATGCATTTTATAAATAAAACCACACATTCTACTCAAGTAAAAACACCAGGCAGGCCCCACAAATAACCCAGAGATGCATTTTAAATAAAAGGACACATTCTACTCATGTAAAAACACGCTGATTCCGCAGGCCAGGTTGAGAAGGTGATTGGGTCGGATCCGTCCCCCGGGCCTTAGTTTGCCTACCCACACTTTACTTATTTACCTGTATTTTATTCTGTGAGCCGCCCTAAATTTAATAAATAAATAAAAATAAAATAAAACTGAACCCACCTGACTTGGCCATTTGTTCCTGGCCAGTTTCGGCTTCCCTTAGGATACCCTCGACAATCTTGTTGGGAAATCCGCTTTTCTTGGCTTATCCTGTCCGCGATCACGGCTTATCAGCCTCAAAACTTTGCGCAACCAGCTCCTTGCCAATCGAACCTCGCAAAAGCCGAGTCGCTCGGTGGAGGCAAAGTGCCATCCAGATGTTGGCTCTGAGAGCTCGCCAAGATATACACGTTGATAAACCTCCGCTAGCTAGATATATCAGATCTGAGGTCTTAGAAACAGGCCCTACAGTTCCAAGATATTGTCTCCTTTAGCAGCGAACAATGTAAAAAATAATAATACTTATACCAGATTTGGGGGGGGGGAACAGTGAGGAATTATTTAAAAAATTAACCTGTCAGTCTGAATCCATGCTAGCACGAAATCATGCTTTTGCAGTGCACATAGAAATATGATATGATCAGTTAGGAGCCTGAGATTGCTTCAACCCTCCTCTGGCAGCCAGCTTAGTTTCCCTGCTATATGGCTGCAGAGAAAGGAAAGCCACATTGCAGATGGCATGCTGCTTTTTGTTTTTTTACAAGCCTTCTCAGAGGCTAGTAGCCTTCATTCCCAGGATGGCCATCGAGGAGGAGGTTCTCCTACCTCTGCAGTCAGCATGGAAGCGCAGACCGCTGGCCTCTCAGCAGAGCAGTTTGAAAGCTAGGAACATCTGTGGGTTTATCTACAAGGCTGGGCAAAGGTCAGGGGGTTGGTTGGAACTCAATGGCTTGATCTGCAGGGGCTGCAGCCCCAAGCAACATATTTTTCTGTTGTCCAGGGAGGTCCCCAAGAACTTGTTGTTTAGTCCAGGGGCGCCGACTTATAAAAAATATTGGGGGGGCCCATACCGGGGTCCTGCCGCTGGTTCGCTCGGGTAGCCGGGAGAACGCAGTTCGAGGTGGCGGTGTTGGGGAGAGACCCTCGCTCAGGGCGCCACTAGACTTGGCGGCCGGCGGCCTATCTGGGGGGTTTTGGAGCGTATTTTGGCGGAGCAATTGGGGAGGAGGGGGCTTGTTGCCGGATTCTTCAGCTGGGCCGGAGATCCGCTGCTGGGGGTCCCTGGGCCGAGTTGTGAGCACGGCCTGCTGAAGGGAGATCCAGCCGATTGCACGACGGGGACGGCCGGGGCTCTCCGGCTAGGGCGCGCGGCTGGCTGGCTGGCAAGGGAGCAGGTGGGGAGGAGGCGGGGGTCCTCACTCTCTTAGGAAACGCACCCGTGCGCCCGATTGCCACAAAGTCCGAAGGGTGCGTGTGTGGAATTAAAAAGCAAAAACGAGATACGGGCAGGGCAGGCAAAGAGTTTTCTGCAAGAGGATGGAGGGCAGGTTGAAGAGAAAATCACTCAGGATGAGACAGTCAAATCAGCCATGATAAAATGGGCTCAGGATATTGGGTATTGTCAGGGGTTTAGGAGCAGAGGCACGGGCAAGGGAGGAAACAGAGAGCGAAGGGGAGGAGGCAGAAGAAAAGATGAGTGATGACGACGACCCGAGATCTCCTAGTCTTTCCAGTGAATCAGAGGATTCACAGAAAGGAGCACCAGTGGCCAGGGCAAGGGGGGAGTCTAGGGGGGCACCCCAGGAAGATAGAGCCAGAGGGGACTCAGAGGGGAGCAGCTGGAAATCGGGACCAGCGTCACCGCCAGGAAGCAGGGAAGAGGAAAGGAGCCAGGGGGGAAGCGCTGGCAGCTCACCACAGGAGGGAGGGCATGAGTCAGGAGTGGCCACACCTCCATCGGGGAGCGAAGAAACGGTTAAGAGGAAAGTGGAAGGTTGGGCGCGCGCGCCAAGTTCAAATGCAGAGGAAGGCGGCGCAGTAAGCAGCCCCGAAAGGGAACCAGGTCCTAAAGCCCGGCGCAAGGAGGCAGGAGGGTCCGGGTCAGCGTCAGAAGAATCCCGGAAGGAAGAAGCCCCGGGGGGCAGAGGGACCCAGAGGAGGACAGTCAGGCGGAAAAGGTGGAGCAAGGCTAGGATATTAAGTTGGTGCACACGGGGCGGAGACTCAGACGGAGCTTCGCCGATCTAGCTACTAGACGTAGAGTTGCGCGCAGCAGCGTGAGAATGGAAACTGTAATTCAATAAAGACTTTTACTTAATGATCGCTGGCTAGCGTGATCCTCTGTGAGCTAGGATCTTCAAGCAGCTCTGACAGGTATAACATCATGTTTGAGGACTGGGAAAGGTTATGGACCACCGGAATGAAATTCACGGCATGTAATGCCTTGAAGGAAAATATTATGAAAATGATTTATAGGTGGTACATGACCCCAGTCAAGCTTGCAAAAATATATCACCTGTCTGATAATAAATGTTGGAAATGTAAGGAGGCTGAAGGGACATTCTTTCACCTCTGGTGGACTTGTCCAAAAGTGAAGGCCTTCTGGGAAATGATCTATAATGAGTTAAAAAAGGTATTTAAGTATACCTTTTCCAAGAAACCAGAGGCCTTCCTCTTGGGCATTGTTGGCCAGAAAGTGTTAAAGAAGGATAGAACTTTCTTTATGTATGCAACTACAGCAGCAAGAATACTTATCGCAAAATATTGGAAGACACAAGATTTGCCCACACTGGAAGAGTGGCAGACGCAATTGATGGACTACATGGAACTGGCTGAAATGACTGGCAGAATCCGAGATTTGGGAGAAGAAACAATGGAAGAGGACTGGAAAAAATTTAAGGACTATTTACAAAAACAATATAAGTTGTATGAATGTTAAAAATTTACACGATTCGGAAACTATAGCTTCAGCAATTAGATTTGGGAAACAGGAAATTATATTTTAAGTAAGAAAAGGTCAAAATCTAAGGTAATACTATGTTTAATTTAAGATATAAGTAACTGATGAAAAGTATGTTAAATTTAGAGGTATAGTATTTGAAAAGTACAAAATAAGGTACGAAACAAGGTAATAATTTGCTGATATCTTTATTATAAAGAATGCAGGGTAAGGGAGATGCGAGGAAGTCCAGTTAGTTATATAAAAAATGTGTTGAATGGTTGGTTTTCTTTTCTTCTTTTTCTTTTTTTCTTTTTCTTGTTCTTTTACTTTTTTCTTCAGTGTATGTTTCTAACTTTGTATTTGAAAACTTAATAAAATATTTATAAAAAAAGAAGAAGAGAAAATCCTTTCGCTTTTCTGGGGCGCAGGGAAGTCTCAGAGCCGGAGGTTGGGGAAGGGACCCCCTTTGCTCTGCCCTCTTCTCCCGTCTTAGATTCGCATGGGGGTCCCCGCCCGAGCTTGCCTGGCCACCGGGCCACACAAGGGCCGCGCTCTACGCGGCGCACCTTGCTAGCCGCGCAGCTGTCCTCCGCGGCTGCGGAGCGGCCCGGCGCCGGTGCCCAGCCCCTCTGGGCGCCCGCTGTGCTGCCAATGACAAGCGGGCGACGTCGCGGGCGGGGAAGGCGTCGCTTTCTTTCCCGATCCTGCATCCTCCCAGTCTTCCAGCCCTTTTTTGGGTTGGAAGCTCGTCTCGTTCGCCCTTCTCCTTTCTTCACCCTGCGCGCAATTTTCCTCCCTCGTCTCCCTCCCCATTTTTCCTTCCTGACTGACTGACTGACTGACGGGCTTGGGCTCGGGCTCGGGCTCAGGCTCGGGCTCCGGCTCCGGGTCGGGGTCGGGCTCAGGCTCGGGCTCCGGGTCGGGCTCAGGCTCGGGCTCGGGCTCGGGCAGCCACAGCGTCGGCGGTGTTGGCGATCGGCGGCGCGGGGGGATGGCCCTCCCGGGGGAGCCGGCGCTGCTCAATGGGGTTGCCAAGGAGACAGGCCGGCCGCCCCCCTCCCCCGGCCCGGCGCCCCCCGCCGCGCCGGTGCCCGTTATCGAGCTGGTGCGCGCCGGGCGCCCTATAAAAGCCGCGGACACGCCCACCGCCGCCCGAGATTATTGGGGGGGCTGAGCCCCCCCAAACGAATTTTTGAGGGGGCTCGAGCCCCCTCAGGCCCCATGGAGTCGGCGCCTATGGTTTAGTCTATCAGTCGTGTCCGACTCTTCGAGACCCCATGGACCAGAGCACGCCAGGCACTCCTGTCTTCCACTGCCTCCTGCAGTTTGGTCAAACTCATGCTGGTAGCTTTGAGAACACTGTCCAACCATCTCGTCCTCTGTCGTCCCCTTCTCCTTGTGCCCTCCATCTTTCCCAGCATCAGGGTCTTTTCCAGGGAGTCTTCTCTTCTCATGAGGTGGCCAAAGTATTGGAGCCTCAGCTTCAGGATCTGTCCTTCCAGTGAGCACTCAGGGCTGATTGCCTTAAGAATAGTTTTGATCTTCTTGTAGTCCGTGGGACTCTCAAGAGTCTCCTCCAGCACCATAATTCAAAAGCATCAATTCTTTGGCAATCAGCCTTCTTTATGGTCCAGCTCTCACTTCCATACACTACTGGGGAAACCATAGCTTTAACTATACGGACCTTGGTCGGCAAGATGCTGTCTCTGCTTTTTAAGATGCTGTCTAGGTTTGTCATTGCTTTTCTCCCAAGAAGCAGACGTCTTTTAATTTTGTGGCTGCTGTCACCATCTGCAGTGATCATGGAGCCCAAGAAAGTAAAATCTCTCACTGCCTCCATTTCTTCCCCTTCTATTTGCCAGGAGGTGATGGGCCCAGTGGCCACGATCTTCGTTTTTTTGATGTTGAGCTTCAGACCATAGAACTATTTCACTGCTATTAGGGATGAGCAAGTCTGTCATTTCCCCAGTCTTCAGCTCTCCACATATCCGCATCAATTTGTAAATAGGGTTGGTGTTTTTCAATCCTCATGAAAATTGGTCCATTCTTTAGTATGCGTACTATTACTACTACAACTTCTAGATTTCAAAAAGACGTTATAGAACAAGAAGTGGAGCTGCTGAAGAAAGCATATAGTATTTTGCTAGAATGGGAAACAAAAGACGAGGAGGTCAAATCGGTCATGATCAAATGGGCACAAGATATAGGACATAACATAGAATCTGAGGACTGGGAAAAATTGTGGAAAGTAAGTTTGAAATTTACAGATTGTTCTCTTTTGAAAGAAAATTATATGGAAATGATGTATAGAGGGTTGTTGTTTTTCAACCCTCATGAAAATTTGTCCATTCTTTATTATGCGTACAAATTTTTGTATTCAATTTCCCCTAAAAGCACACATTTTTGAAGCAATGTTCCTATAATGTCATGCAGTTTTCTATGTTGTTTTCACTATTATATGCAAGCTCTGGAGGGTAGGATTCGAACCCATGGCTTCAAGTTACAGGAAAGGAGATTCAGACTAAACATCGGGGGAAACTGTCTGACAGTAAGAGCTGTTCAACAATTACTTGACTGGAGAACGGCACTGCAAAATTCGGAGACATGAGGCTTTTGAAGGATAGTTGTGTTTTGGTTCGTGTCTTGTTCCAGAAACTGCAAATCAGGTAGGTCTGCCTTACTATGTGAACCAGATGGAATTTCTCCCCTATCCCTGCCTGCTGTGGAGGGACAGTCCTGAGTTTGGGACAGTGTTGTTTTAAGGGCAAAGCTT
The DNA here is from genome assembly GCF_965112155.1 of Podarcis liolepis. Lineage (NCBI taxonomy): Eukaryota > Metazoa > Chordata > Lepidosauria > Squamata > Lacertidae > Podarcis > Podarcis liolepis. Next base: position 35,842,252 of record NC_139573.1, on the reverse strand, counting down.
GTCCTCCAACCCTGACATTGGCTGACTGACAGTAGGGGCAAAAGGGGAGTGAGCCCCTTCCCACGCACCCCACCTGCCACCGGTGACTGACACCTGACTGACTTCTGATATCTGACAGTTTTCGTAATTATATTTATTTTTGACATAATTGACTAGCTGACATGCGCTGACATTTAGTACAACAACATTTCGGGAATTTGCCTGCGAGCAGGCACATAATACTACAGTGGTACCTCGGGTTACATACGCTTCAGGTTACACACACTTCAGGTTACAGACTCCACTAACCAAGAAATTGTACCTCGGGTTAAGAACTTTGCTTCAGGATGAGAACAGAAATCGTGCTCCGGTGGTGCGGCAGCAGCGGGAGGCCCCGTTAGCTAAAGTGGTACCTCAGGTTAAGAACAGTTTCAGGTTAAGAACAAACCTCCAGAACGAATTAAGTTCTTAGCCCGAGGAACCACTGTACTCTCACCCCACACCAACTGAACACGTCTCACTATGGGGTTTGGACTTCCAGGCCAAAGGGCCTGGTTTCATCGTAGGACTGTCCTTTGGCAGACAGAAGCGCATATCTGGTTGTGGTTGGTTTGTGATTGCGGATTGTAGCTAACCAGGCAAGACCCTAGGAGCAGGTATTAGATCAGTGGTTCCTCGGGCTAACATTTCGGGAATTTGCCTGTGAGCAAGCACATAATACCACAGTGGTACCTCGGGTTACATACGCTTCAGGTTACATATGCTTCAGGTTATAGACTCTGCTAACCCAGAAATAGTAGTTGTTTGAAGAAGAAGAAGAAGAAGAAGAGTTTGGATTTGATATCCCGCCTTTCACTCCCTTTAAGGAGTCTTAAAGCGGCTCACATTCTCCTTTCCCTTCCTCCCCCACAACAAACACTCTGTGAGGTGAGTGGGGCTGAGAGACTTCAGAGAAGTGTGACTGGCCCAAGGTCACCCAGCAGCTGCATGTGGAGGAGTGGAGACGCGAACCTGGTTCCCTAGATTATGAGACTACCGCTCTTAACCACTACACCACACTGGCTCTGTTTGTTTTTGTAAACTGCTCTAAAGGTATGGGGTTGTGTTGTTGTTTTTATGATCAATTAGTATATAAATCTTTTGAAATAAAATATAAAAAATCTGTGGCAGAAGTGGGGGATCCTTGGTACTCCAGGTGTTGCAGAAGGACAATTTCCATCAGCACTGGCAAGCATGGCCAATGGTCAAGGATGATGGGACTTGTAGTTCAGCAACATCCAGAAGGTCAAAGGTTTCCTACACCTGATCTATGGGGCAGTTTTTGTAATGTTTTGCACAAATGCAAAATTTGGGTTTAAAATGCCTGAATTCGAATTCTGACCCCTTTCCAATGTTGCTTTCAAAGTGTGAAGTGAAGCTTTAATCTGATGACTGGCATGTGGAAGAATTCAGCACCCAGCAATGTTTGTTAACTGATGTGCAAGGGCCAAACCGTGTCCTATAAATATTTGCACAAAATAAATAACATAGCGTCCAATAGATGACATGCTACGGTCGTTAGTATTTGGAAATGAACATTGCATGCAATTTCATCTCGGGTATCTGTCGAACGAATCAACCGACATTACCTCTCTAAAGCATTTGAATGTTGGGGTGAACACCGTACATTCAAAATGCAAATGCAGCTTCTAAATTTGGAAATGTCACGTCGCAAAGCTGAGTGGCAGCACCTGAAGATTTCAGGCAAAGCCTAAATGCTTGAAACCACAGGAGGGGAAAATGCTCTTGTACTTGGGTCCTGTTTGTGGGTTTCTAACAGGCAGAACAGAATGCTGGATTAGATGATCCACCAAATAATAATAATAATAATAATAATAATAATAATAATAATAATAATGCTATTATTTGTTCCCTGCCCATCTGACCCAGTTGTCTCAGCCACATAATAAATGGTCAAACATTAAAAACTTCCCATTACAAGGTTGCCTTCAGATGTCTTCTAAAAGTTGTATAGTTCTTTATCTCCTTGACATATGACAGGAGGGCGTTCCACAGGGCGGGTGCCACTGCTGAGAAGGCCCTCTGCCTGGTTCCCTGTAACCTCACTTCTCGCAGTGAGGGAACCACCAGAAGGCCCTCAGAGCTGGATCTCAGTGTCTGGGCTGAATGATGGGGGTGGAGACGCTCCTTCAGGTATACTGGTCCGAGGCCGCTTAGGGCTTTAAAGGTCAGCAGCAACACTTTGAATTGTGCTTGGAAATGTACAGTGGTACCTCAGGTTAAGAACTTAATTCCTTCTGGAGGTCCGTTCTTAACCTGAAACTGTTCTTAACCTGTGATATCACTTTAGCTAATGGGGCCTACCACTGCCGCCACACCGCCAGAGCACGATTTCTGTACTCATCCTGAAGCAAAGTTCTTAACCCAAGGTACTATTTCTGGGTTAGCGGAGTCTGTAACCTGAAGTGTCTGTAACCTGAGTTACCACTGTACTGGGAGCCAATGTAGGTTCTAATCTTTCACCAGCCCCCAGATGTTTTGGACTACCAGCAGATATTTAGTCCGAAACATCTTTACGGCACCAGTTTGGCAAAGGCTGATCTACAGAATCTGGGTCACAATGTGGCACAATCAGAGGTTTGGGCGCACTGACAAACAATACCTGCAGAGCATCTGGGTTCAGGTGACTCATGCAAGTAAGCCAAGCCGCATACTTCAGAGGAAAGCAAGCCCTTCCCTTCGCCGAGCATCACCTGTCTTAGGCTGAGGGCTGAAAAGCCTTATCGGTGCATCGCTTGGTTATAAACACGTCTCCTGTGTCTTTAAAATATGCCAGTTCCGCTTTGAAAGCTTTGGAAGCCGTTGAGTGTGTTGCTGGAGGGTGACGGCGAAGCCCTTTGATTCGGCAGACTGGAGCCAAGGCAGGTAATACTCCGTGGGTGTATTCCTTAAAACTGCACAAGAGGCAGCAGTCTTGCCCTGCAACGGCCTCTGGAAATTCTGGGAGGCTGCCAGAGTTAAGTACGAGGAAGGCCTTGCCTGCATGAGTGGCGCTTGCACAACAGCCTCTTTCGGCTCGGGGCATTTGCCCAACTTAGAGAAACTCTTCCCAATTGCCTCCCTATTGGAGGCATGGCAGCTGCATTCAGGAACACACCATCACTGGCCTTTTGGTCTCTTTGTTTATGTGGGCTCCCGACTTGTCGCAAAGCAAAATGAGTTGTGATCCCCCCCCCTTCAGTTTAAGAGGGATTAAAGCAAAGGTGGGAGACCTCAGTGTGGGGGGGAGGGGTGTCAAATTCAGCCCATGAGGCCTCCCTTCAGGCCACGCCTCCTCCCAGGCCACGCCTCTTCCCAGACTGTTCTGCCTCCACTTCAAATAATAATAATAATAATAATTTATTATTTATACCCCACCCATCTGGCTGGGTTTCCCCAGCCACTCTGGGCGGCTTCCAAAACATTTGCTTTTGCCTGACTTGGAACTCTGATACAGTGGTACCTCGGGTTAAGAACTTAATTCGTTCTGGAGGTCCGTTCTCAACCTGAAACCGTTCTTAACCTGAAACACCACTTTAGCTAATGGGGCCTCCCGCCGCCGCCGCCCGATTTCTGTTCTCATCCTGAAGCAAAGTTCTTAACCAGAGGAACTATTTCTGGGTTAGCGGAGTCTGTAACCTGAAGCGTCTGTAACTTGAAGCATCTGTAACCTGAGGTACCACTGTAGTGCCTCTTTGTCTGCCTAGATTGTAGAGTGGAGGTGTGTGTGCAAATGTGTAGAAAACTCTCTTTTGCATTGTGACAGGAGCGAGAGCAATACAGTGGTACCTTGGTTCTCAAACGCCTTGGTACTCAAACAACTTGGAACCCAAACACTGCAGACCCGGAAGTAAGTGTTCCGGTTTGCAAACTTTTTTCGGAAGCCGAACATGCTCCATTTTGAGTGTTAGGCTTCCGATTTGAGGGCCACACTTCCGTTTTGAGTGTTATGCTGATGTCTGTCTGGTTTTGGTATTTATTTTGCGTTTTTGTTTTTGCGGCTCTTTTTTCCATTTTTGTGACTGTGTAGAACCCAATTCAGCTACAGATTGACTGTGTGACTGCAGTACATTGCTTACTCCTTTCATCTTATGGCTCAGTGGTCTCGTTAGATAGTAAAATTCATGTTCAGTTGCTGTCTTAAGGGTTGTTTTCAAAAGTCTGGAACGGGTTAGTCCATTTTGCATTACTTTCTTTTTTTTAAATAAATATTTATTAAAGTTTTCACAGTATTACATAAAGAAAAAGAAAAAAGAAAAAATACAAAATAAAAAACAGTTAAAAATAATTCCATCTTTTCGTCACTTATCTTTCATTTACTTGTTTCCCGGACCTCCTCATACCTCCCTTTTTTGTATTCCAGTTCAATTTATTAGTTCAGCAATTCCTTTCCCTCCTTATTATCCTGATCTTTAATCTTAATATATTGTAGCATTAAATTTTTACCTATTAAAAATCCAATTTTTCCATATTCTTTTATACAGCTAGAAACCACTTAACTTCAATCAAACATCATTCTAACATTCATTAATTTTGCAATATTTCTGTAAATAGTCTTTAAATTTCTTCCAATCTTCTTCCACCGACTCTTCTCCCTGGTCTCGGATTCTGCCAGTCATTTCCGCCAATTCCATGTAGTCCATCATTTTCATCTGCCATTCTTCCAGAGTGGGTAAGTCTTGTGTCTTCCAATACTTTGCAATAAGTATTCTTGCTGCTGTTGTAGCATACATAAAGAAAGTTCTGTCCTTCTTTAACACCGATTGGCCGACTATGCCCAGGAGAAGGGCCTCTGGTTTCTTCAAGAAGGTATATTTAAATACCTTTTTCAATTCATTATATATCATCTCCCAGAAAGCCTTAATCCTTGGGCACGTCCACCAAAGGTGAAAGAATGTACCTTCAGTTTCTTTACATTTCCAACATTTGTTATCGGGCAAATGGTAGATTTTTGCAAGCTTGACTGGGGTTATGTACCACCTGTATATCATTTTCATAATATTCTCTCTTAAGGCATTGCATGCCGTAAACTTCATACCTGTGGTCCATAACTGTTCCCAGTCAGCCATCATTATGTTATGTCTTGTGCCCATTTAATCATAGCAGATTTCACCGTTTCATCCTGAGTATTCCATTTCAACAGCAAGTTATACATCTTTGACAAAGTCTTAGTTTTGGGTTCTAACAATTCTGTTTCTAATTTTGATTTTTCCACCTGGAAGCCGATTTTCTTATCCAAATTGTATGCCTCCATTATCTGATAATAATGAAGCCAATCACGCACTTTGTTTTTTAGTTTTTCAAAACTCTGCAATTTCAATCTATCTCCATCTTGTTCCAAAATTTCCCAATATTTCGGCCATTTGACCTCCATATTGAGCTTTTTCAGAGCTTTCATTTCGATCAGTGACACATTTTGCATTACTTTGTATGGGAAAGTGTGCGCCTTGGTTTTGGAACGCTTTGGTTTTGGAAAGGACTTCCGGAACAGATTAAGTTTGAGAACCAAGCTGCCACTGTAATCTACAACACTGGGCAACAATTTTTTACTTTTTGAATGTTGTCTAGATTTCTACAACTGATTTAGGGTATTTTTGCACCGCTGAATCAGGAAATGGCATCCATTTCTCTCCATCAGGTCAGGTTTTCTGTAAACTGAATGGTGGGCATTGATAAAGATAAGTACACGTAAACTGCATGTTGCTTCACCATTTTTCAAACTTCAGGGCTTGAACTTCTGTTTCTTAGAACTCCTGGAATGCTCAGCAGCACGGAGGTCTCTCTTCAGAGTCCAACAGTAGTCAGCCATCATGACTGTGTCCCAGCGACCTTGATACCTGGTCTCCATCTCTTTCATGTCCTGATGGAATCTCTTCCCCTGCTCGTCACTCATTGAACCCAGGTTCTCAGGAAACCGGTCCATATGTGAAAATAGGTAGTGCATCTTGACGCTCAAGTTACAGCCCAGGTTTCTGAAAGCAGTCAGCATGTTGTTGACATGTTCTGCGTAGTTTCTGGCCTTATTGTTGCCAAGAAAGTTCTTCACTACCAGAACAAATGCCTTCCACACTTCCAGTTCCACTTCGTTCATTGAGTTTCCGAACTCTGGATCTCTGATGAGCTGACGGATCTGAGGACCGTCAAAGATGCCAGCTTTCAACCTCTCCATGGTCAATCCTGGAAAAGCCTGGCACAAGTAAATGAAGCAGTCACCATCCTTGTCCAGAGCCTTGATGAACTGCTTGATTAAGCCGAGCTTGATGTGCAGCGGTGGGAAGAGTATTCTGTCTCTGTCCACTAGAGGGTCATTGATGACGTTCCTTTTTCTGCAAGGCACCAATTCCTCCCGCACAGGCCAGTCCTTCTTCGTGTAATGCTGAGCACGGTCCCTACTATCCCACATGCACAGAAAACATGGGTACTTGGTGAAGCCAGACTGTTGTCCCAACAAAAAGTTCACCATCTTCAGGTCAACACAAATAAACCACTTATGCTGATCATAACCAATTTTCTCTAGCACATACTTCACCGCTTCATAGTTCTCCTTCAGTGTACTCGAGTAAGCCAGGGGTATAGAGGCAAACTGGTTGCTGTTGTGTAGCAGAACACATTTCAGTGATCGCTTGCTGCTGTCAATGAACAGTCTCCAATCTTTGGGTTCGTACTGTGGCACTCCAAGCTTGAGCAGAAGCTGCGCAATATCTGCACAGTACACCAAGTCCTTCTCTTCCGAGAAAAAACGGAGGTACTCTTGATGCCTGTTGCGCAAGAAGATGATGCGAGCACTGTCAGAGAGGAGGTTTTTTCCCTTCAATCTGGATTGCAACAGTTCAGCAGAGTCCTTTGACAAGCTGAGGTCGCGAACTAGATCATTCAACTCTTTTTGGGAAAATGGATGTGGAGCATCATCTTCAAGAACCACTTCTTCTTCGTGCCCTTCAACACTGGAGGCATCTTCATCACTAATGTCAGGAAGTTGTCCGAAGATAGGCACTGGAATTTCATCACAATGAGCTACAGGACGATGTGCTGATTGAAGATCAGGATACTTCGTGGGGCGGCTGCCCCATTAACTTAGTTTTGATCCCCCAACTTTATGCTTTGCTGGACCAATTTATGGAAGATTTCGAGGTTTCATGACTTCAGACTGATCCCTTTTCGACATAATCACCCAGAACTATCGGACCTGAATACTTCTTGTCATTAAAATAATCATTTCCAATCAAAACAATTATTTGACAAGGCATTTTACCCCCACCTACTTCTTCTAAAATGCTCCACACAAGCGTACATGTGAACAAAAATGTAAAAAAAGACATGTGGCCATAGCTCACAAACTTGACCTGATTGAGCAAAACCAATGTGAGTTTTGGATTCAGTGCATCAGATTCATCCTAAATCAGCTGAAAAAACGCAGACAACAAATTTGTTGTTGACCAGTGCAATGAGTGAGTTGGAGTCAACTCTTTATTAGCAAAACACGATCTGCGCAGAAGTGTCTGGCCTAATGGAGCACAGCAGGTCATCTCTGGTAGGTCTGACCCCCAATATATAAGCAGTTGCTGAAACTGAAGATCTCTACCTCCGAACATGTTAAGTTGTGGGTGAACATATTAGACGACACAGCGATTCTTCAAACAGCTCTTGTTTATTCACAGGCCAGAACAGAACTGAGCTGAAGGGTTCAGCCAGCCTGCTTATATAGAGCTCCAGTACAACACAACTGTAGTAACTTTCTGTAACTATCCAATCACTGAACGTCATTTTCAACCCTTTATTTGCATATGTGGACCTGAGTGAAAACTATCTACAGTATCCCCCTGCTGGCCCAGGGTAAGAACTTCAGTACATAGCAGCACAGCTGCCTAAGTCCCCTCTTCTCCAGTGTTTTTTTCCAAGCTTTCTGAGATTGTGCCTGCCAGGCACACTGAGTTGGACCCAACATTGGGGGAGCCAACGCACGTACACATGACATAACATGCACAATGCCCCTCTCTCAGTCCAGTCAGGCCTGTTGGGACGTGCGGGCAAACCTTTGAGGTTCGCCATCACAGCAGGGAACATGGAGGGTGAAAATCACCCACCACACCTCCTGCCCCCACCTGGTGGGTCAGCGCTCACCCGAGACAGTGGGAGATGTGGACCACTCAATATGGGGGGGGCTCAGCCCCCTGCCTACCTAGAAACTTTGAGGGGGCTGAAACCTCTTCCACCCCCTATAGCTGGTCCCCTGGCACCTGCATGAAGTTAACTTCTCCTCGGCCCTCTTCCTGCTTCTTCTGGTTTTGGGAGATCAGGCAGAAGGGGGAGACATGCGCGCTTCTTCACCAGCGGGACTCATCTCTGCCTCTTGGCCTCCCTCCTCACCTGCCTCAACTTCTGCCTCTGATTCTGGACTGCTCTCTACCACAGACTCCTCCTGCTCACTAAGCCCTGTTACCTCTCCTGCTTCTGACACCTCCTCTTCCAAATCTTTTCCATCTTCTCTCTCATCATCATCATCATCCCACCACCATTCCCCTGGGCTCTGAGCCTTCTTCACTTGGGGGTTCCCCAGCTGGTGTCTCCCGCCATTCCTCTCTGTGTCCAACCAATCAATAACACCAAGGATGCCAACTTGAATAAAATATTGGGGGCCGGGAGGAAGCCAGGTTAGCTCTGTCCTGCATAATCAATCACATGTCGTTGTGCATGAACAGCATTTGAACGGCAATGCCCAGTAACTTTGTGGGGTAACCCTAGGAGTTGACTCCTATGCATGACTCCTGGCTGGAATGTCACCTACAGTTCAGGGGTAAGAGTGCTATTGCTCCATGTTACAGAGAAGAAGAGTCCTCTATTTGAAGAGCGGTCCAGTCCCAGGGTGCTTTAAGGATAAAGAGCCCTATGCAAGGAAAGCAGGAGGGGTCCAAAAGTTAGCCATCTACCATTGGTACCTGAATACAGTGGTACCTTGGGTTACAGACGCTTCAGGTTACAGACTCTGCTAACCCAGAAATAGTACCTTGGGTTAAGAACTTTGCTTCAGGATGAGAACAGAAATTGTGCGGCGGCGGCAGCGGGAGGCCCTATTAGCTAAAGTGGTACCTCAGGTTAAGAACAGTTTCAGGTTAAGAATGGACCTCCAGAACGAATCAAGTTTTTAACCCAAGGTACCACTGTAATAGTCTTAGCAGGCTCACTGATCACCTGGTCACAGTCTTCCCCACTAGGATGAAATGGATTTTGTTTATAATTAACATAGCAGTTATCATACCCTCCAACATTTCTCCAATGAAAATAGGGCATCGTATTCCATAATAATAACCATGTTCCTATTTCCATCCCAGCCATCTGACTGGGTTGCCCCAGCCACTCTGGACAGTCTCCAACATGCATAAAAACATAATAAAACATTATTATTATTTTAAAAAAACTTCCCTACACAGGGCTGCCTTCAGATGGCTCGGGAGTCGGATCACTCCATACCCTCCAATAATTCTCCAATGAAAACAGTGACTTCCTACCATACCCTCCAAATTTCTCTGATGGAAATAGGGATGTCCTAAGGAAAAGCAGGGGATGCGGGTGGCGCTGTGGGTTAAACCACAGAGCCTAGGGCTTGCCGATCAGAAGGTTGGCAGTTCAAATCCCCATGACGGGGTGAGCTCCCGTTGCTCGGTCCCTGCTCTTGCCCACCTAGCAGTTCGAAAGCACACCCAAAAGTGCAAGTAGATAAATATGTACCACTCTGGGGGGAAGGTAAACGGCGTTTCCGTGCGCTGCTCTGGTTCGCCAGAAGCAGCTTAGTCACGCTGGCCACATGACCCGGAAGCTGTACGCCGGCTCCCTTGGCCAATAAAGCGAGATGAGCGCCGCAACCCCAGAGTCGGTCACGACTAGACCTAATGGTCAGGGGTCCCTTTACCTTTACCTTTAAGGAAAAGCAGGAAATTCCAGGTTCAAATCATAAACCAGGATGGCTTCTGTAAATCTGGGACTGTCCCTGGGAAATAGGGACACTTGGAGGGTCTGTTCCAAGTTGCCTCCCACCCCATTGAGAGTGCTGTGCCAGAGAGGGGGCCCAGATCTTGCAAGCAGCACTGATCTGAGTTTAATGGATTTTTACATTTGGGAATAAAAAGGGACACCGCCCGCCAACCCACCGCCGCCTCCAGAAAATACAGATTGGCTTAATTTCCTGTGGCGGATGTGAGCGGCAGAACGTCCGCTTTCCCCATGCAGAGTGTGGCTTGGCTCGCTAGCGCGAGTCATCCATTTGCTCATCCAGCACCTTCCTCTGGCCTGCTGCAGTCTGAGCTGCACACGAGTCGCTCGTGAGTCTGCGGACAGTCTGCCTCATGATGGGGCAGTGAACCAGCAGACCTTGGGGCTGCCTCCCAGTCTGTGAGCCATCCACCCCCCCTGGGGGGGAGGGAGAAGGAGATGGGGAGGGCGTCCACCTGCATTGGGGCCTGCAGTTATACAGGAGGCCTCACAAACAAGGCAGGCCTCCCTGTCTGACTCGTTTTGTAACCAGGTAAGCGTTTCCTGTGTACCTCATTCTTCTGAGAACCTTCCGTGCCTCTTGCCAACCTCTTAGTTCCTTACCAGAAACTCATTTGTATAAAGAGGTGGCAAACAACTTCTGAGGCAGCCGCACTGCAAAGACGTTCTCCCAAGAGGCCGGGTGATGAGGATCTTAGCAACGAGGGAAGGCTCTGTGTTAACTTGCAGCAGGCTGAAATCTCCAGAAGTTTCCAAATTTCGCCCAGACCATCCTAATCTATCTTACCCCCGTACAATGGTATCTCAGGTTAAGAACTTAATTCGTTCCGGAGGTCCGTTCTTAACCTGAAACTGTTCTTAACCTGAGGTACCACTTTAGCTAATGGGGCCTCCCGCTGCTGCCGCTGCGCAATTTTTGTTCTCATCCTGAAGCAAAGTTCTTAACCTGAGGTACTATTTCCATAGCTGTCAACCTTCCCTTTTTTTGCAGGAAATTCCCTTATTCCAGCGCCATTTCCCGCTGCTTCCTGCTGCTATCCTGGATTGTTAGATCCCCAGGACAGGTGAGGCTGCTGATCCCTTATTTTCAAATCTGAAAGTTGACAGCTATGTATTTCTGGGTTAGCGGAGTCTGTAACCTGAAGCGTCTGTAACTTGAAGCATCTGTAACCCAAGGTACCACTGTATATAGGTCCTGAAAATGCTTTGGCTTTTGCCAGAGCTAACATTATTCAGCACAGCTTCCAGCGCACTACAGATAGATGCAGGGGTCCGTTCAGTCAGGATTGCTCCTCAAAGTCTCCCCGCCTCCATTATTCCACATTCCCAAAACCTCTCCTTTTCCTATTGTGTACTGTCAACTGTCCCGATTTGAGTGAGACATCCCGGAATGACAGAAGCCAACCCGACTTCTGATTGGATGACAGGATGTCCCATTTTGGCGTCCATGAGAGCGTGGCCCCAAAAGACGCCCATTTGGAGGGGGGGTGCATCCTCTTGCACAAGTCACGTGACACACATCCCAATTTTTGCCTGCAGGTTGTTGGAGGGTATGGTAGTATCATCATTAGTTCTCTACCACAGCCTTACCCACCACTGGTCTCCAATCCAAGAGGGTCTATCCTAATCAAACCTGCACCATACATTGAAAGCATGTTTTTTTCCACTTCTCATGTCTTTCATTTAATGCTTTCATTTATTTATTTATTGCTGCCTTTTAAGCACACTTCTCTTAAATTATTGAAGAGTATGGATGGATGAATTTTTTTGTTATCTCTGTTATTTTTCCAACCTTAAATTCGGTTCTTTGTATTTCTCCAGCAATTTGTATGTTGTTGTGGTTTTTTTAAAAAATCCTTATTAAAATTCTTAAGCATTTCAGTGCAAATTTCTACTAATGAGCACATTTTTGTATCATGTTTTGATAAATATACACATTTGTGCAAGCAGCTTTCTCTAATATACTGCATTTTTATACGTTGTTGCCATGAATATTTGCATTTATATGCATACTTTATCTTAATATCTTCATTTGCGCACATATTGCTTGGGTGGAGTAAAGGTAAAGGGACCCCTGACCATTAGGTCCAGTCGTGGCCAACTCTGGGGTTGCGGCGCTCATCTCGCTTTATTGGCCGAAGGAGCTGGTGGACAGCTTCTGGGTCATGTGGCCAACATGACTAAGCCGCTTCTGGTGAACCAGAGCAGCGCATGGAAATGCCATTTACCTTCCCGCTGGAGTGGTACCTATTTATCTACTTGCACTTTGACATGCTTTTGAACTGCTAGGTTGGCAGGATTGGCTGGAGTACTGCATTGCAATATTTGGGGAAAGTGTGTCTTTTGAACAGGGTTGCCATACGCCTGGAATTTCCTGGACATAGCTGGAATATGGCAACCCTACTGATGAAGGATGGCAACATTTCAGTTCCCAATATTGTTTCAGAAAGTGCAAATGTGATAAGTTTGCCTTTAAAGGAGAACTGGATCCATCCCTACTGTGGTTTAAGAGCTGGTTATTCATGTCGCTTAAAAATGGAGGATAGACTATGTCTGGATTTCATTGAGTATTCCTCCTGATTTGCATGCAGATTACACCTTCCTGCTAATCATTTGTTCAGCCCTGTCACTTTCCTAACTGCAAAAAGGTTGCGGTTGTTGTTTTAAAGTGGATTTGTTGTACTAGGGCAACAGAGCTCATTAATCCACTTTAATTGCACAAACCTAAATTTCCGGAGCGGGCTTGAATCCCTTTCACAAGATAGTTACAGACTGGAGCCACTCCTTCTCCAAATGACAGAGCAGTGTTATCCCCTGCTGTTCCAGAGAACCAGTTGAAGACGGTTAAATGTCCTAAAATAGCACACCATGCATGGAAACATGTGAAAACAAAGAGGCAGAATAATGAAAAATGCCCTAAAAATGATAGCAGATCCCCCCCCCAAAAAAAATCCAGACTTGCACAGATAGCAATGCTTTTGAGCACTGTTTAAAAACCTGCAAGCTAACAACAAATTTGAGCTAGGGCACCAAATAAGCAGTGGGAAAAGGTTACTGGGACAGGACCATCTTAAAAAGAAATGCTTCTGGTCTTTTTCGGAAATGTCGTTTTTAAGCATTTTTCCATCCCAAAAGCTGCTTTGCATGTCCACCACATATGGCACAATGTAAAGTGGTACCTCGGGTTACAGATGCTTCAGGTTACAGACTCAGAAATAGTACCTCGGGTTAAGAACAGTTTCAGGTTAAGAACAGACCTCCAGAACGAATTAAGTACTTAACCCGAGGTACCACTGTACCTGCTGTTTCTTGACATTTCCAACAAATACCGGATTCAGATATATACATCTTTGCCGCTTAAAAATTCTATAAATTCTATAAATTTCAAACCAGTTCCCCACAATTTCCCCCGGAAACTCAATTCTATATTATGTCCTACATCCCTTGCCCAAAGGATCATGGCGGATTTTGCCAAGTCGTCTTTTGTTTTAATGTTTTGTTTTGTCTTTTATTTTAAAATAATTTTTATTAACAGGCCAATCAAATCACATTATTTCCAAATCACATTAGTTCCAAATTATACAGCCAGATTTTTAAATTTTGTTGGGGGTACCCATACTTCAAGCTCCGAACGGGGGTCCAAGCATCACTTATATTGCTGCTTTAATTAGACAGTTCTATCCAGTTCTGTCCAGATAATCTCTTTATTACTTTCTTCATCTTCTTGTTGTTATCATATATTCCTTTCTTTGCAATCTCTGATAATCTTCACAAGTGGGTTGGAAACAAACATCCTCTGTGTGGGTTTTACATTCTCCAAAAATCATATCACATAGGGACAGACACCATTCCACACTTCCGTAAAGAATTTATCCTCGGTCTGTCCTTTGATTTTCCCAGGCTTGCCAAGTATATCACAGAGGGCTCTGCCAGGTTTAGATCACATTCCAATCATCATTCACATTCCGATAATCCTGGTCCTCCTCCCCCCGTCTTTCTTAGACAAGCTTGTCTTAGCGAGACGCCATTTAAAACTGCGTCATAAAATTTTCCTCAGTACTCCGATGTTTACTAATCCTCTCTTTAATCAATGATTCACTCCACACAGTTCTTGAATTCCTGCTTGTGATTAATAAAATGCAATGATCTTCCTTCTGGAGTGGAGGGTTATTAATACTCACATAAGGCAAAGAAAATAAAAGTTTTTCCTGCACCCCCCTTCCGTTTCGCTCCAAACATACCAGTCTCTTAATGGTGATTCATCACTTGATTTATTTAACCCGCCCGTCGCTCCGGTCACAGAGATCCATTAATCAGCAATCTTATCTCCCGAACTTCACTTGATGTATGTGCTTTAGCTTATTTCCAATTATATGTTTCCAATTATATTTTCGAGCTAAAGCAAACCCGGGCGCTTGTTTTAATGTTTTAATGTTTAACAGACTACTGTATTGGAGTATACTTTGGAATATACTTCCAATACTTTGTTGGAAGCCGCCCAGAGTGGCTGGGAAGGCCCAGCCAGATGGGCACGGTATAAATAATAAAATTACTATTATTATTATTATGTTTCCCATGGAAGGGGAGAGTGCTCTTGTGCTCTGGTCCTGCTTATGAGTTTCCAACAGGTGGCCGCTGTGAGAACAGGATGCTGGACCAGATGGGACATTGATTTGATTCAGCAGGTTCTTCTTACATTAAATCCTGCAAGTAGAAAACTAACACGTCAGGCTTGCTAATATTTTATGAGAAGGAGCCTTCGACATAGGAGAACCATCTGAGCATGCAGTGGTCTAAACCAGTGTTCCCCAACCTTGGGCCTCCAGCTGTTTTTGGACTACAATTCCCATCATGCTTGACCACTGGTCTTGCTATCAAGGGATGATGGGAGTTGTAGTCCAAAAACAGCTGGAGGCCCAAGGTTGGGGAACACTGGTCTAAACCACTGAGCCTCTTGGGCTTGCCGATCAAAAGGTTGGCGGTTCGAATTCTGCAACGGAGTGAGCTCCCGTTTCTCTATCCTAGCTCCTGCCAACCTAGCAGTTCGAAAGCATGCCAGTTCAAGTAGATAAATAGGTACCACTGTGGCGGGAAGGTAAATGGCATTTCCATGCGCTCTGGTTTCCATCACAGTGTCCTGTTGCGCCAGTAATGGTTTAGTCCTGCTGGCCACATGACCCAGAAAGCTGTCTGTGGACAAATGCCAGCTCCCTTGGCCTGAAAGCGAGATGAGTGCCCCAACCCGATAGTTGCCTTTGACTGGACTTAACCGTCCAGGGGTCCTTTAATCTTTTTTTTCACCCCAACTTGCCCAGTGCTTTTTTTTTTCTGGGGGTACTCAAGGATACACAGTACAGGCACCATTTTCTCTCTCCAAAAGTTAAAAGTGTGGCACTTACTCTAACAACTTTGTGGTGAGTACAGTGGTACCTCGGGTTACATACGCTTCAGGTTACAGACTCCGCTGACCCAGAAATAGTGCTTCAGGTTAAGAACTTTGCTTCAGGATGAGAACAAAAATCGTGCTCCGGTGACGTGGCGGCAGCAGGAGGCCCTATTAGCTAAAGTGGTGCTTCAGGTTAAGAACAGTTTCAGGTTAAGAACGGACCTCCGGAACGAATTAAGTAGTTAACCCGAGGTACCACTGTACAGGCACCTATAAAAGAAGAAGAAGAAGAAGAAGAAGAAGAAGAAGAAGAAGAAGAAGAAGAAGAAGAAGAAGAAGGAGGAGGAGGAGGAGGAGGAGGAGGAGGAGGAGGAGGAGGAGCAGCAGCAGCAGCACTGAATACGACAGTATGAGGAGTCTTCCTTCTGGGGTAGGGATAGTATTATTTTTGCACTCTGAACAGCACCCAGCGCAGGGTTGCCATAAAAACAGGCATTGCACCACAGGTGGCGTGACTTTCAAGCTTTCACTCATACACCCACTTACCTGAGAATAAGTCTCATGGAACCCAGTGGGGTTTATTTCTGTGTAGGATTCCTCCCTCCCCCCATGGACGTTGCTCTAGGAATCTCTCACTCATCCTCGTAATCAATTTGCTTGCAAATGTGTAAGTGCTTAATTAGCCGGTGCTCTGCGAGGAAAAGAGGGGGAGTAGAGCCCTGTAACGATCCCCCGGTTTAATTGTTATTAATTATTGAACTCACACTTCTCCGCTTTGCATGGCGCTATGGAAAAGATTATAAAGATCTTGCCCCTAAGGCTTTTGGATCTAAATGAGAATCGTAAAAAAAGAGAGAGAGAAACACATTGCGAAGCAAAACAAGCTGGGGGGAGGAGGGGGGAAGAAAAGCAAGAGATGTCCTAATCCACAAACAAACCTGACTCATACTGTGAGTGATGCTTACATTTTTTAAAGGCAGAGACTCAGTGAGGAGGTGGCAGTGGAGCAAGGTGTGGAGTGTGTGTGTGTGTTGCTGACTCCTTGCACTCACAGCCAATTTTCTGGCGTTTACTTATCCCTTCCAAAATACTTCCCTTTGGAACTCCTTGTGGATGGGTTTCGTTCACACCCAGGACCAATTATTACGACTCATCAGATTTGGGGATTTGATTTATTTTACCCCACCACCACCACCTCCAGGGGCAAAAGTGGTATTTTGCATAAATTTGAAATCTGGCGACGTTTCAAAAATTCAAAATGTTTCAGTGTTAATCTCCTCCCCCAATTGTTTTGAAAAATGGGGCTCTGAGGCACTTTAAAGGCAATAAAATTAAGCACCAGCTTTCTCCATGCAGTGTTTTAGGATGTTTGCTCTTTTATAACCCCAAATCCAACACTATCTGGAACTGGGAATGTTGGTTGTGGGTTCAGGGTTCGTGGTTGGTAGGTAATGGCAGAATTTTGAAGGGTGCTGTGGGAGTGGCTGTTGCTGCTGCTATGTCCCAACAGCTGTTGCTGTCTGCATTTGGATTACAACTCTATTAAAGGTAAAGGTAAAGGTACCCCTGACCAACAGGTCCAGTCGTGACCGCGCTCATCTCGCTCAAGAGGCCGGGAGCCAGCACTTGTCCGAAGACAGCTTCCGGGTCACGTGGCCAGCGTGACTAAGCCGCAGCTGGCAAGCCAGCACCAGCGCAGCACACAGAAATGCCGTTTACCTTCCCGCTGGAGAGCGGTCCCTATTTATCTACTCACACTTTTGAGGTGCTTTCAAACTGCTAGGTGGGCAGGAGCAGGGACTGAGCAACGGGAGCTCGCCCCATTGCGGGGATTTGAACCGCCGACCTTTCAATCAGCAAGTCCTAGGCTCTGTGGTTTAACCCACAGCACCACCCGCGTCCCCTCTATTACGCTGGTGTAAACCCTGGTGCAGCAGAAGCCCAGAATAGCAGCAAATCCGCTCATACGTCAGCGACTGATAAGACTTGTCAACCTGTTCTTCCAAAGTCTTCCTAAATTATAAAGCTCCAAAATACAGGCCAAAAGAGAGCAGGTCTGGGGAAAGCGAGCCATACAATGGGCACCACCAGTGAAAAGGTCCTGCTCTGTGTAGGTCCTGCCCTGTCATTTGATAGGGTGCTCACTTGTCCTCCTTGTTGACATGGAATGTTCTCTATTGGAGTCTCCAGGTCTAGTATACAGGCCATCAGAAGGGCAAGCAGGGACCTTGAAGTTCCCAACAGCTGTTAATCAAACAAACAAGCAGACAGGTCACCTTTGTCACAGGTGTGTCACGCCTATGTCCTGGCCAGGCCTGCACCCAATCTTGTTTTTGTACCATCTTGTTTGTCCTCAGTAACCAAATGATCAACATATACAAGCAGAAAAGTTGTTTTCCTTCATTTGCAAGGAATCATACAAAACAAAGTGCCACAAATAAAGAAAAGTTCCAGGGTTGCAACAGAAAGCAAACTAAAAATGCTTTTGCAGTTCATCAAAACTATCCAGCAATATCAGGTCATAGGAAAACTGGTGCTATTAACAGTAATCCTTCTAGTTGGTTAATTGGTTTGGCAACTTCCATGCTCATGACATGTGTTGCTAATTATTTCGCCATGATAGCTCATCAGAGGCAGCTACAATTGCAAATGGCAACAAAATATCTGAGAAAGGAAGAGGAGCAGGTTTGCTCAAGTGTGTTGCAGGTAGGAATACTGTTTGTAATGAAGTGAGAGCAGGAGTTTACTTGCTCGAATTAACAAATTAGAAAGTTTTGATAATTTAAATGCAAGGTTAAAATTGATTACTTCATTGAGAAGGGGATTGTAAGAAAAACACTGGGGCCTAATAGTAGAGTTCCTGGTATCTGGTGGGCAATCTCATCCTTTATTTCCACACTGTGGCTGCAGACCAAATCACCTGTCAGGAGAGTTTTTAGATTCAGCTGAGGGTCAGATGCCTTGTCAATCCAAGCAGGTATATAAGAGGCCTTCGCCCTGGCCAGGCCATGGCAGGAGGCTCTTGGACGTCTGTCTCCCACATGCCTCCATCAGCTGCCGTGATTGTTCCCCCACTATTCCTTCCAGTCTGCTTATCTGCACCCTTAAGTCCGTATTTTGAGGTTGGGGTGATGCGATTCTTCTCCTTTGTGTGGGAAATGCATAAGTGGCAGTTCTGGTGACAAACACAGCAAGCCCCAGTAGTATTTGCAAAGCTGAAATGGCATAGCTGAAAATTTGGCCCATCGTGAGCTTTCAGAGAGGAGAAAATGACCACAAAATCCTTTGCTTCCTGTCTATTCATTCCTATAACCAGATGGCATGGTGTGTCTCTATGCCTATAAGCTGACTAAATGTGATTGTTCATTGCTGAATGTGATATTGGTGTTCATTGCTGCTGCCACAACTATAATTTTTATATAGCATTTTTCAATTTTATACACCCCTGTCAAATTCCAAATCTGTCCCCAAAAGCAGTCACAGTAGGTCGTTATGCCCACTTCATAGAAGGAGGTTGTTGCCAGCTTAGCCTCTGTGCATGCTATACCCTGAAAGAACATTGAAAGCACATTCCACCCCGCCTCAAAGAATTATGGGCACTGTAGTTTGCTAGGAGTTTATAGGAACTGGAACTGTTGGGGGTGAAAACTACAGTGCCCCAAAAGATCGGACTTGGGGGGATAATGAAAATGATGGGAGGAGGCTTGCTTCGATTCAGCAGACCCTTAGCCTCCAAATCCAAGTGAACGTTCTTTAAATAGGCAACACTGTCTAATCTCCCTGTGAATGAATCTGGAGGAACGCTCAACAAACAGGTTGGCTGGAAGTGCCGCAGATTGCATTGCAGAGCTCAGTGCTGGAACCACCGAGGACGCAATGCAGCAGGCAATATGTTGAGAAAGCAAAACTTCCCAGAGGCCCAGCTGCAGGGAAAGATTAAAGGGAGCAATAGCAAGGCTTGCAGGAGAAAGCCATCTATGGGGACTGGAGTGGAACCATTCCAAGTAAGAGATTTTAACGTAACTGGACAGGTTATGAAAGGAGATTTTGACCAAACATCAGGAATGACTTTCTGACAGTAAGAGCTGTTTGACAGTGGAGCGGACTCCCTCAATAGGTGGTGAACTCTCCTTTATTGGAAGCCTTTAAGCAGAGGTTGGGTGGCCATCTGTCATGGATGCTATACCTGAGATTCCTGCATTGCAGGGGGTTAGACTAGATGACCCTCAAGGTCCCTTCCAACTCTACTAGAAACAATCTCGTTTGGAGGGCGGGGGGAGAGAGAGAGAGAGAGAGAGAGAGAGAGAGAGAGAGAGAGAGAGAGAGACAGGTTGAGTGTTAGCAGCTTGACTTATCAGACTGGAAGTGGAATCAAAAAGAGGGAGGTATCAGAAGAGTTTAACGTCTGCTTAAAAGCTTCCACCTACTGAGGGAGTCCGCTCCACTGTCAAACAGCTTTTACTGACAGCTGGAAGTGAAATTACAAGGAACCAGGCAGAGGGCCTTCTTGGTAGTGGCACCTGCCCTGTGGAACGCCCTCCCTTCAGATGTCAAGGAGATAAAGAACTACACAACTTTCAGAAGACATCTGTAGGGGGTCCTGTTTCAGGAGGTTTTTAATGCTTGATGTTTTTATTATGTATTTAGATATGCTATAAGCTGCCCAGAGTGGCTGGGGAAACCCAGCCAGATGGGCAGGGCATAATGATGATGATGATGTTTACAAATGCACACAGCATGAAGCTACGAGGCTCTCCTCTTTTTACTTCTCGTTTTGGAAATCACTACACTTCCCAACAGGTTGTTTGACTTCTCCCTCTCACCAAACACAGCATCTTCATCAAGAGATGATAACATGTATACAGAGAGATGGAGACAGCAGATGAAAGTCACTTCTGAATTGGCGCTATTGTATCTTCAAGCATCTTCCCTTTGGGAAAAGAACTGCTAGGATCAGAGAGCACATGGTAGCACCCTCTAGCTCAGGGACAAAATGCTAGCCAGGAGTCTTTCAGAGATAGGAGGACCTGGCAAATAGTGAGCTTATTTGGAGGCCAGGAGACATGAGGTACTCTGGAGGAAAGACGATACTCTTATATAGGAAGTACAAGTAAAAAGAATTGGCCATCTGTGACCAAAAAGGGCTCATGATGTATCTGATGCTGACTCCAGCTCCTTAGATGCTGAATAAAATGAAACACCCATGTCATGGATGGAGAACTTGTGGTCCTCCAGATATTAATGGACATCTGCTCCCATAATTCCTGGCCATTGGCCATGCTGGCTGGGGCTGATGGGAGCTGGAGTCCAGCAACACTAGGAGGACCACAGCTTTCCCCATTCATAACCTGCCGTGATACAGAATGTACTTGATACAGACCACCATGTGGGTCATATTCTTGATCCAGAGGTTTCTTCCACCATTCCCGATGTGACTTCCAGTGCAGCTCATCCTATGGACCTGCCTGATTCAGGTGAGGAAGTGGACCTCTCTGAAGAACCTGAATGCAGTGAGACAGCAAGGTGCAGGTCTTTCAAGGCCCAGCTTGCATGTTGTCCAGCTACAGAAAGGATGGTCTCCACGACTGCTGACATATGACCAGCTTGGACCATTGGCTATTTGACATATTATTGTCCAGTTCCTGTATTTTATTCCACATGGGATGAACAGATGCATGGTTTTTCCCCTCTCTGGGGGAAAGTGCTCTGCCTTTATTGATTGTTTTGTTGTTTTAACTAATCCTTTAAGGGGAATCAAATGGACCGCTGGGGCAGTTCTGTTAAGAATTGTGAATGCTGGTGCCAGTGTGCATAGCTTCTGCTGAGCTTAAGGATTTTTCAGACAAGGCAGCTTTAGTTTTCTGCATTTTCTGGATCTTCATGAAGATGCTCCGGTGTTCAGCTGGCAGGTCATGAATCAAAGGGAAGAGGGGAAACCCACTGAAAATCGCAAAGAGAAATCCCCCCAGCTGCTTATGAAGGTGTGATCCTATACACGTCCGCTCAGAACCAAATTCTACGCTTGCTCCTGGGTAAGTGAGCGTAGAAGTGCAGCTTAAATTTTGCAAAATGTTTGCAGTAGCACAACACTTGTTTTCCCTGATGAGAGGTGATGGTCTGAGCAACAGTGCCATCTGGCGAGACTTACTGAAAAAGTGCTTGCCTTACATGCCAGCCAGGAAAAATTCGGACAGAATGCAGTGTACTTTTGTCTATTTTTATCTAGAGCAGCTTGTCCAGCACTCAGACCCCTTATAGGTACCAAGATAGAGAAAGCTCAATTTTCAGAGGCACTTTTCATAACTGGAAAAACCAGGTTTATAGAATGTGCCCATCACTGACCACTGCCAGCTAGTGCTTGCTAACCAGCTTCTTTCAAAACACCAGAGTCAATAGCTTTCTCCTGCAGAATGCAGCACAGCTCTGAACTGTTTTCATCTGCTTTTTCTGAGAGAGGGTAGAAATCCTGCTGAGAAGTTTCTGGCGTATAGAGCCTGGCCACCTTTATTTTAATTCAGGGCTCAGCTATCCCTACCTTCCACTGAAAGAGAAGGAACATAATACACTATGTGAATGTTGTTGTTGTTTAGTCGTTTAGTCGTGTCTGACTCTTCGTGACCCCATGGACCAGAGCACGCCAGGCACTCCTGTCTTCCACTGCCTCCCACAGTTTGGTCAAACTCATGCTGGTACCTTCGAGAACACCATCCAACCATCTCGTCCTCTGTCGTCCACTTCTCCTTGTGCCCTCCATCTTTCCCAGCATCAGGGTCTTTTCCAGGGTGTCTTCTCTTCTCATGAGGTGGCCAAAGTATTGGAGCCTCAGCTTCAGGATCTGTCCTTCCAGTGAGCACTCAGGGCTGATTTCCTTCAGAATGGAGAAGTTTGATCTTCTTGCAGTCCATGGGACTCTCAAGAGTCTCCTCCAACACCATAATTCAAAAGCATTAATTCTTTGGCGATCAGCCTTCTTTATGGTCCAGCTCTCACTTCCATACACCACTACTGGGAAAACCATAGCTTTTACTATACGGACCTTTGTCCGTATGTGAATATTACATATTCACATAGTATGTGAATATTTCCTGTTAATTTGGCTGCTGGAAACGTGGGTGAACTGATACAACATTCTCTCAGCCATGCTGGGTGCGAGTAAAGTGCTATCTCTCCTAGTCGTTCAGCAGGGTGCAAACAAATTGCCAGCTGCCAGTAGTAGCATTGCCAGTTCACATCTGACCCATACAAATTCGCTTTCTTTGACAATGAAGCAATTTGGATGCTGATGAAAATTAACTGGTGCAGTTGTTAAAATTAAGTGCGATGAACTTTCTGTTTGTAGACATTTATCAGCCTGCAGATAACACTTGTTTACAGATCTGATGAAAGACCCAGCTAAGGGCTTGTCAACACTTTCGTTTGATCCGTGACTTTTAGGCATGAGTCCAAGAGGTTTTTCATCTGAATTGTAACAAATGTCAGTCAGGTTTTCTATGGACTGATGTTTGTTCCAATTCAATGGTAAGCAGCGTGTTTTCCAGGGGAAAGCGGGAAAGGTGGGGGTAACAAAAACCATATCGGACCCGTGCTTAGAAAGCAAGGGACAAACAGAATAAAACGCAGACCCAATGAAGTGGATGAACATCATAAATGACGTGGGATTTCCTTCCTGCCGCCATGTGCATTTGGGGGGCAATCAACATTAATTAAAATGGGACTTCTGCTGAGGATTGTGAAATGCTCCCCAAAGTGCAGAACTAAAACAAATTTGAGTGTGTGTGTGAGAGTGTGTGTGTGTGTGTGTGTGTGTGTTCAAAAAAGGATGCCAATTTCCACCTTCACATCTGAATGTAGAATTGTGGTATTGCGGTTTGAACTTTGCTATAGCCCACCCCACTGTCGTTAGACAGTTTTGCAATATTTGCAATACTTTGCATGGGTGCTCCAGGAGAAATCAGATCAGGTCAATAGCACTGAAAAGGTTCTACAGACTCTATGCGATTTCACATTCATTGTTTTTTGAGTCTGTATTGCCCCCTCCCATCCACTCAAAAATGCTGTTTGGCCCATTGGTGGTGGAAGGGGAAGGTACCTGTATAAGCCAAGGAAAAGCAGAGAGAATTTCTGAGCTGAACTGTCCTCTTCCAAGTCTTCCAATCTGGAATCCATGTAATTGCAGACAAATATTTCAGCTGCCTTCTACGAAAAGTTAGGTTTCCTTCTCAATCTCTGTTCTAGAGCTGTGTTTCAAATTCCATCCCTCAGGGTTCCATAAAATTGTGGAGGGTGATAAGATGATGGGCAGATTGAGAGCATCAAGGCTCATTGTGTTATAATCACCATAATAATCACACCGAACGATTATGGAGTGTTGGCAATTTCAAAACCTTGCATGAACATTAACTGAGTAATTAAACTTCACATTAAACCAGTACTCTGTGCCAAACCTCTTGAAAGCGAAATCCTCTTGCCTTCTAAGCCAAAAAATCAAAAATTCTGGGCTAAGAGGACTCCATTTCTGCACTCAAAATATATTGCAGAATAAATAACGTTCCCGGAAGTTAGCACAAAGTTTTGCCGCTTGCATGCTCAATTTGGAAACCAAAACTTCAGGTTTTGCAGACTTTTGGGGGGGGGGCGTTAGTAGGGAACATCTTGATAACAAAATATAAGGTATGGTTCTATGCATGATAGGACAGGTACTATCTACGATGGTCATGAGGGAGTAACATAGAGCCCTGCTAGACACAGCACCTCTGCCCCTCAGGCACTGAAGTCTCTTCCAAGAACAGCCAGTCTAGTTTCACATATGTTCACAGCCATGACAACTAGGTGGTTGTTGATTTTGTGTTGGTTTTTTTGTTTGTTAAATGGACACTATCAGATTCCTATAACTATAACAGATTTCAAGTTTCCCAGACGATCCCATGTGCACAGAAAAGAGCTACAGTGGCGCCGCGCAAGACGAAAAGAATCCGTTCCGCGAGTCTCTTCGTCTTGCGGTTTTTTCGTCTTGCAAAGCAAGCCCATTAGCGTCTTAGCGGATTAGCGCTATTAGCGGCTTAGCGGGCTTAGCGGATCAGCTGATAAGCGGTTTAGCGGCATAGCGGATCAGCTGTTAAGCGGCTTAGCGGATCAGCTGATAAGCGGCCTAGCGGATCAGCTGTTAAGCAGCTTGGCGGCTTAGGATCAGCTGATAAGCGGCTTAGCAGGAACTCGCAAGACATTTTCATCTTGTGAAGCAAGCCCATAGGAAATTCGTTTTGCGAAGCACCTCCAAAACGGAAAACCCTTTCGTCTAGCGGGTTTTCCGTCTTGCGAGGCATTCGTCTTGCGGGGCACGACTGTACCCCGTATAATAATAATAATAATAATAATAATAATAATAATAATAATAATTTGTTTATATCCTGCCCTCCCCAGCCGAAGCCAGGCTCAGAGCGGCTAACAACAGTAAAAATAACACAGTTTACATAAAATCACAGTCAATTAATTGAAATACAATCTAAAATCAATTCATTCTAAAATCAATTCAGAGTCAAATTAATGGCAACCATTGGGCTAGAGTTCTATGAGGATTACAGAAGGAGAGGGGGGTCAGACTGTGCCCTGGCCAAGGGCCTGGTGGGACAGCTCTGTCTTGCTGTCCTGCGGAAAGATGTCAAGTCCCGCAGAGCCCTAGTCTCTTGTGACAGAGCGTTCCACCAGATCGGGGCCACGGCCAAAAAAGCCCTGGCTCTGGTTGAGGCCAGCCTAACCTCCCTGCGTCCTGGGATCTCCAAGATGTTTTTAATTGAAGACCGTAAGGTCCTCTGTGGGACATACCAGGAGAGGCGGTCCCGTAGGTACGGCGGTCCTAGGCTATATAGGGCCTTAAACCAGCACCTTAAACCTGATACGGAACAAAGGGAAGCTGGTTCTGCAGGGCTGCTGCAAAACCTGGCTGCGCACAGCCCTGATTGGCTGAATGTCGCTAAAGCATAGGAGAGGCCACAGAGAAGCAACAGGATTCTCCCTCACAGCCATCGCTGCTCTGAACGCTCATCCTCCTCCCTGAGCTCAGCAGCGGTGACGCTTGCCAGGGAAATAGGGACATCAGACCAGAAGCAGGAATGGCTCTTGTAATTCTGGGATTGTCCTTGGAAAATTGGGACATTTGGAGGGTATGCCTTTTTGTTGTCCTTCAGTCCTGGCATCTTGATCTTCCCTCTTGGTTGGTGCCTCAATCTCAGCTGCTCAGAGAGCCAGTGTGGTGTAGTGGTTAAGAGCGGTAGACTTGTAATCTGGTGAACCAGGTTCGCGTCTCCGCTCCTCCACATGCAGCTGCTGGGTGACCTTGGGCCAGTCACACTTCTCTGAAGTCTCTCAGCCCCACTCACCTCACCGAGTGTTTATTGTGGGAGAGGAAGGGAAAGGAGAATGTTAGCCGCTTTGAGACTCCTTCGGGTAGTGATAAAGCGGGATATCAAATCCAAACTCTTCTTCTTCTTCTTTTCCAGTGCTCCCATATTACTTTCCACAGCAGAGGTAGGACATAGCCATGAATTGGTCTAACCCTCTTTCAAAGCCAAGCTCACGGCTTGAAGAATACGTTTTCCCAACACAAACCTAATGTTTGGATTATCGTCATCAGACATTCCCCCATTGAATTTGGGAAACGGTCCCCTGCGTGAGTTGCCAGCTCAGCATCCTGATGCAAATTCCGCCCCTGGGTATCGCTGAGATGTCTCAACATCCTGGATGGCTGGGCCTTCCTATCTGGAGATGGAGGGAATGGCGTGTTTCGACACCACAAAGAGCTTGCACGCTCAGCAGCAGCACCCGCCCACCCTGCACGTGAGGGCGCAGCCATGTGAGGCAAGCTCAGAACACCCACTGCTGGTGGGCGGCCGAGGAAATAGCTTTTGATGTCGGAGCAACTGAAGCAATGCACGAAGGAAGGACCATAGAGCAACTTTATCACAAAGAAGCTCATCCACCAGGCAAGGAGGAGGTGCTGGCTATGACAAAAGAGAGGTGTGTGTATGTGTAGGTAGTCATTTGATCGCAATCCAGACTACATGGCCAACAGCAGCAACAACAAAGAAAATCAACAAATGATTGATACTTGGGTTATGGATGGCCATGGAAACCAGTCCAGAAAGGAAAAGCAGCAAACTTAGGAAAATGCTTTCTACCATTAGTCCATTGAGCTCAGCCTACTTTACTCAGGGTTTCTCAAACTTGGGTCTTTACCTGTTTTTGGACTACAGTTCCCATCATCGCTGACCACTAGTCCTGCTAGCAAGGGATGATGGGAGTTGTAGTCCAACAACAGCTGGAGACCCTAGTTTGGGAAACTCTGCTATACATGATCTACTAGGGACGCGGGTGGCGCTGTGGGTTAAACCACAGAGCCTAGGACTTGCCGATCAGAAGGTTGGTGGTTCAACTCCCTGCGATGGGCTGAGCTCCCGTTGCTCAGTCCCTGCTCCTGCCAACCTAGAAGTTTGAAAAAGCACGTCAAAGTGCAAGTAGATAAATAGGTACCGCTCTGGCGGGAAGGTAAACGGCGTTTCCGTGCGCTGCTCTGGTTTGCCAGAAGTGGTTTAGTCATGCTGGCCACATGGCCTGGAAGCTGTATGCCGGCTCCCTCGGCCAATAAAGCGAGATGAGCGCCGCAACCCCAGAGTCGGCCACTACTGGACCTAATGGTCAGGGGTCCCTTTACCTTTACCTAGGGATCTAGTATGCATCTACTATGGAATGGATCATCTCCCCTGATCCCAGAGGAGCTCCAGAAGCGACTTTAGTGAACATTGCTTAAAATTTTGGGGTCTAGTAGAACCAATCTGAGTCATATTGAACTGAGTCACATTGATTATTTTTGTTGTTGTCTATATTTCAATAATCTCAAAGCCTGAGCGTCAGTAGCACAGTTGTTGTAAAGATGTGGAGGAACGACCCCATTGAAGAAGACAACCATGGTTACCCACACCTCATACTGGTTGTGAAGGGCCCCCCGTGACAGTTCAAGCTTCAGAGTCCCCCAAATGTTAGGTCCATCACTACAAATTACCTCCAGTATTAGAAGCAGTGATCCCCTGAATAGCAGCTGTCCACATCTATTGCAGCATCCTCTATACTTCTCATCACTCAAGGAATTATGGGACAACTGTGTCCAAAATCTAGTAGGGGGATTGTGTTCCTCAATTTCTTTCTGACCTGGTGGAAAAACAGGATAAGCAAAGTGTGCGTTGCTGAAGCTCTTCCTCTTTTGGCTGTCATGTGACTCCAGCAGTCTCCTCCATTTTGAAGGGCTGGGTTGGAATAGATGATACTGCATCTCCCTTCAGGAATCTTCATGACTAAGAGGCGTCATCATTATACACCCCAATACTAATTATTCAGATGCCTCTGGGCCTTCTCCTCAGGCAAAATCGGCAACATGAAACAAAAACAGGGAGATTATGGAAGAGCTTGGGACAACAAGGCCTCCAGCTTCACCTTGGGTGCCATTTTGAAACATGTGAAAAGGTGATGCTCTGGGATCAAAGAGGTGAAAGTCAGATGGGCAGACTAAACCCGTGGTGAGGAACCTGTGGCCCTTCATATTTTGTTGAGACTCCGGCTCCCAGCAGCCCCAACCAGCATGGCCAATGGTCAGGGATGATGGGAGTTGTAGTCCATCAAATCACCTGGAGGGCGAAGAGTGCCCCATCTCTGCTTTGTGTGGGACATTTTGGCCTAGAAAGGCATTTTTATAGCTTGTGTCATCTGTTCTTCAGCAGGGTAAATTTAGGCCAAATATTGGGGGTGCTGGCTCCATGCTCTCGCCTTTGAAGTTGCTACGTATCTGTATGACTGAAACCCTGGGAGGGTGGGGGAAACCCACACACCTCAAACAGAAGACTCCACACACATTAAAGGTAATAATAATAATAATAATAATAATAATAATAATAATAATAATAATAATATTTTATTTATACCCGCCCTTGCAGGTTCAGATAAGCGGGCTCAGGGCGGCTAACAACAAATTTAAAACACTTAATTGATGCAACAAAAAACAGCATAAAATACAGTATAAAACACGAATAACAATAAATTCAGAATGCAAAAATCAATTTAGGGGGGAAATCCATCCAATAAACATTAGATGATCACCAGGGCTAGCTGGCCAAGTTAGTCCTATTTGAGCCAGTGAGGAGACCAGGGGAAAATTAGCCGTGGGATCCCAGAGCGCGTAATCTTCATAAAAAGGGGAGGGGGAGGAAAGGAAGGGGAATAAAAGATCAGGCTAAGTTCAAATTGAAAGCCAGGTGGAATAGCTCTGTCTTACAGGCCCTGCGGAAGGAACTTAAATCCTGCAGGGCCCTGGTCTCATGGGACAGAGCATTCCACCAGGTCGGAGCCATCACTGAGAAGGCCCTGGCCCTGGTGGAGGATAATCTGACTTCCTTAGGGCTCGGGACCTCTAAACTATGATTATTCATGGACCTTAAGGTCCTCTGCGGGTCATACCAGGAGAGGCAGTCCTGTAAATACAAGGGCCCTAATCCACAAAGGGCTTTAAAGGTCAAAACCAGCACCTTGAATCTTGTTGAAACTAACAGATAATCTGTGAGCATGGACTTTAAAGAAAAACCCAATGAAAAACATGGATGATCGCCACCAACCATTATACCTCCACCAACCATTATGGCAGCAGCCTGCTATGGCTGCATCCATCTCATCCACAGAACAACACTGCAACGGAGCTTTGCATTTAAGCATTTGCCTGGTAGCCGTGGGTGACAAGGAATTGCACGTCAGCAAGTACGTGGCATTGATACACTTGGCACAATTGGCTTTTGTAGCTGTAATCCTCTTCCAAGCCTATTTTGGCATTCAGCACTTTCTAACTTAACTAAATAAACAGTCTACAGGCGAGCGAGAAGATTGGCACAGGCGCGATGGATCATTAGCATAGAAATGATCGAGAGAACGGATAGGGCTCTCTGCTCATGTGTTAGTCCCTAGCGGGCTAGTAACTTACCCAAAAAAATAAATAAATGGCAGGCTAGTAATTTGTGCGTGTCTATTTGCAAGCCTCCTGTAATGGGCTTTGAAGCTGAAAAACAGCGACTTGCAGCCAACAACTGCCCACCAAGGAGGAACTCATAGCTGTCAACTTACAGATTTGAAAATAAGGGACCAGCAGCCTCAAAAATAAGGGATCAGCAGCCAAAATAAGGGATTTTAGTCAACCAGCTGAAATGCGAAGTTTAAGGGGACCAGATCATTTGGGAGAGCAGCGCCGGTTTTTAGCCCTTCGTTTCCAGAGGTCGCTGCTCAAGACACCAGCTGATGAAACACTGCAATTAAATAACTACAAGCAGCAACCACTTTTCGCGCCAAACGAAGTCCAAGCTACGAAGATGCTGCTGCAGTTCTGTATCTTTTCTCTCGTGCTCCATCTGCAGCTCTCAGTTCCATCAGGCGGGGCGGGAGGAAGGAAGGGGGGGGGAATAAATAGCGCCTGAAGTAAACCCGCAGATCAGACCATCTATGCTAGTCTACCACTACAAATCTATGGGAGAAGCGCTTGCGGTCCTTCCTCTGCTTTCCCCCTCTATGGCTAGCCCTTGGAACACCTGCCCGTGCCTCCGCCTCCTCCTCCTCCTCTCTCTGAACTGCTTTCTCTATAGTTGCCCTCGCGCCCCTTTCAAGGCTTCTCAGCAATTCATAGGCCGCGCCAGGCTGCCCATTTCATCCGGGTCCTTCGGCGACGCAACCGCAGTACAGCCTAGTGGGAGCGGCGGCGGGCAGAGGGGAGGCCCCAGGCAGAGACGCTCAGTTTGGCAGCTGCGAGGAGGATGGCGGCGGAAGGGCCCGAGGCTCCCACCAGTCCCGGCAGGGAGGGGCTCCTGGGGGCCGAGGCTGGTGAGAGGAGGCCGGAGGGGGGCGGGCCGGGCAGCCAAGCAACACAGTTGGAGCCTCCCTCCTCCCTGGCCGGCAGGGAGGGCGGGAGAGGAGCTGCTTCCTTTGAAACCCGGGAAATTTAAGGGACATCATCAATAAGGGACAGCAGCAGGACACAGCGCTGGGATAAGGGAGTTTCCCGCCAAATAAGGGACAGTTGACAGCTATGTAGTCTAGGACTTGCCAATCAGAAGGTTGGTGGTTGAAATCCCCACAATGGGGTGAGCTCCCTTTGCTCAGTCCCTGCTCCTGCCAATCTAGCAATTCGAAAGCACGTCAAAGAGCAAGTAGATAAATAGGTACCGCTCCAGCGGGAATGTAAACGGCATTTCCGCGCGCTGCTCTGGTTCGACAGAAGCGGCTTAGTCATGCTGGCCACATGACCCAGAAGCTGTATGCCGGCTCCCTCAGCAAATAAAGCGAGATGAGCGCTGCAACCCCAGAGTCGGTCACGATAAGGGATAAGGGAGTTTCCCGCCAAATAAGGGACAGTTGACAGCTATGGGAGGAACTCAGATCTCTCCTCCTTCCCGGAGTGTGCACCTTCTGAACTCTTCCCTAATCGCCTTGTTTTTGAAGGCTGCCATCCAGTTGATTTGGACTTGCATCCAAGAAAATGTGATTGGGATCAGGGCGTTGAAGCTCATTTGAAAACAGGAGCATCAATCACTCAGCTGCTCTTCCTATCTTGCTCCTTTTCATTTCCTCCAACACTCCCCTCCCCCCCTCTACCTGAACATCCTTCTGCGTTAGGAAGGACCAGGAAAGGCTAAACCCCGAGGCCTCCTGCTGCCTCTTGGGAGAAGGCTGGCAGGACGCAACTGGCTCCACTACATTCCAAGCCACTTGGTACCTTGCGAAGCAGGAAGGCCTCCAGGCGGAGCCTCTCCTACAATCTGGAGGCACTGGAGTGTCGCACTGAGGGCCGGAATAACAGGTTGGGGAGTCTGACAAGCTCCCCCCCCCCCAAAGGAGTACAAACTCTACCAAGGGGGCAGGTTTGGAGCATTAAAACAGAGGTGTCGGCCCACTGCAGCCTGGAACCCCTCATGAAGAGAGTCCAAAGCTCTATTATTTTTCTTTCCTTATTTTAAGAACGTGTGTTTCTAGTCCTCTTTGTCATTGCCAACAGCAACCGTGGGAGAAAGGAAAAATGCTCCAATCTGTCAGGAGGAGCATGAGATTCTTAATTCCAGGGCTGAGGGTTCGAGCCTCACGTTGGGCGAATGATTCCTGGATTGCAAAGGATTGGAGTAGATTGTCCATGATCACAGTCCCTTCCAACTCTTCTACAATTTCTCCTCCTCCTCTGTATTTTGGCTGCTGAAAAGAATCCTAAATGATCCAAAACCTTCGCCAAGTCATGCATTTGAAAATAGGGAGCTAAACACAACACACACACACACACACACACACACACACACACACGGATTAGGAAGGAGGATTCTGCATCAGTAGCCTAAATTTCTCAAGGTTCATTTGTTTTTCCAGCTGCTATAATTTCAGCATCCTTTTTTTTTTTTTTTTTTTTTTGCTACCCCCCGCCCCCAAATAATAAAACTTTGAACAACAATAACTGGGTACTAGTCTAGTTATATAATGCAATCACCACCCAAAAAATTACATTGAATTTGTAGCGTCAAGCAGATTCTTAAGACATCAACGGTTAATATAGCCTCTCCACAGACAAATTAGAATAGTGGGTGGGAGAGAATTGTTATCTACTTTCCTTACATATGAAAAGAAAGGGCACCAGGGCTGGATCTACACACAGTGGGGTGGGGGGGTGCTATAATAAATTAGATTGCTATAACAAAAGGGGGGAACCCCTACGTAAAATCGCACAGACAAGTTTTTTGCTCTACAGCGCCATCTGGTGCCACATCTTTACAATGACGTTACAATGATATAACTGACTGAGTGTAGCTGAGTCCATGGTTTCAACAAAGGTATCTCTCTTTGTTACGCTTTTTGCTACGCTTCTAAGCCCAGTTAGTTGCTCTGAGATAGCCACATCCCAAATGCTGTTGAACCATACCTTGAAAGGGTAGCTCAGCCTCAGATTTCCAAAAGTGTGCCATCACCAAATGTGTGTCTGTCAGTAGAAAAAAACCCTAAAGCTCTATGTCAAATAGTGAGGTCAGAACCTATGTTTAATGAAAGCAGGGCTATAGCTAGATTTGGCAAGGAAGTTGCTTAGCGGTTTTAGAAATGATATCAAAGACCCTGGTCCAGAATATCTGAATAATTTTACTTCAACAACAACAACAAATTTAATTATACCCCGCCCTCCCTGGCCAAAACCAGGCTCAGAGCGGCTAACATCAAATATATAACATATTACCATAAAATCAAGCAATCAATTAAAATACATCCTAAAATCAAATCAGAATCAAAGCATGGGAATATGTTTCAAAAGCTTTTTCAATGAGCTAATTGCAAGTATTTGGGAGTTACTCCACATTATAATTTGGGAGTCACTCCACAGATAAGGTAAAAAGGTAAAGGTAAAGGACCCCTGGACGGTTAAGTCCGGACAATGACGACTATGGGGTTGCAGCGCTCATCTCGCTTTCAGGCCGGCAGCTTTCTGGGTCATGTGGCCAGCATGACTAAACCGCTTCTGGCGCAACGGAACACCTTGACGATAACCAGAGCGCACAGAAACGCCATTTATCTTCCCACCGCATCGGTACTTGTTTATCTACTTGCATTGGTGTGCTTTCGAACTGCTAGGTTGGCAGGAGCTGGGACAGAGCAACGGGGTTGTTGACAAAGGACAGCTGGACATAGAAAGGGCCCCATTACCTTCAGTAGCTTAGGGCCTCATCAAACCTAAATCCAGCCCTGCTTTTGAGTGTAGATTTACTTGCAATAATGGGGTACCATCTTGCTGCTTCTTAGCAAGGTTCATAGCAACTGTATTGTTCGCAAGACCTGGACAGATATTTGCAAGGACTAGGGCTCCGTTTCTGGGTTTCATCCATATAACTTACCCAAACGTTATATGGATGAAACCCAGAAGTGGAGCCCTAATCCAGAACATCACCCACAACTGAATATGGATTACATGTTCAGCAATATGGCCTGAGAAGACATTCCCTTTGAGTTCCTGGGCTGCATCAATAGGAGTATAGCATCTAGATCAAGGGAAGTAATAGTGCCACTGTATTCTGCTCTGGTCAGACCTCATCTGGAGTACTGTGTCCAGTTCTGGGCACCACAATTCAAGAAGGACACTGACAAACTGGAACGTGTCCAGAGGAGGGCAACCAAAATGGTCAAAGGCCTGGAAACAATGCCTTATGAGGAACAGCTAAGGGAGCTGGGCATGTTTAGCCTGGAGAAGAGGGGGTTAAGGGGTGATATGATAGCCATGTTCAAATATATAAAAGGATGTCATATAGAGGAGGGAGAAAGGTTGTTTTCTGCTGCTCCAGAGAAGCGGACACGGAGCAATGGATCCAAACTACAAGAAAGAAGATTCCACCTAAACATTAGGAAGAACTTCCTGACAGTAAGAGCTGTTTGACAGTGGAATTTGCTGCCAAGGAGTGTGGTGGAGTCTCCTGCTTTGGAGGTCTTTAAGCAGAGGCTTGACAACCATATGTCAGGAGTGCTCTGATGGTGTTTCCTGCTTGGCAGGGGGTTGGACTCGATGGCCCTTGTGGTCTCTTCCAACTCTATGATTCTATGATTCTATGATAACAGGAATACCTCTCTGCTTGCTGTTACCCAATGCTGCCTATTTACACCCCAGCCTGGGGATCTGATCTGCCTCCCTTCATCCCAACAGGATGAAGAGTAATTGGTGGAGGTTTGTCCAGGTTTCCCATGAATCACATTAGAAGGGGGAGAAAGAGAGCAGCCCTTTCCCTCCCTCGCCAATAAGTCATGAGTCACCCTTGACCTCAGATGCTCATAACATCCGTCATTTGTTTTCCACCTGGAGAACAGCGCAATGTCTCGTTCTTCAGGCATCTTCTTCGTCGCCCTGTTGCAAGCTGCTCCACCAATGCTTGCACCAACCATCACATGGAATCCACTGGATTATTGCATCAAGGGCAGGGCCTTATCCTCTTCCAAGCCAGATTATCCAGCCTTTGAACTGAAAGAGGCAGCTCCTCCAGGTGTGTTTGAAAGATTATGGATGTTGGCGGAAGTTGCAGGGACAGGGCAGAGATGCAGATCAGGGGGCAGCCTGTATGCTGTACAATCTGATTCCCCTCTAAAGCAAACCAGAGATTTTGGAAATTCAAGACTCTTCAATCAAGTGGCCCTCTTCGGGTCCAGTTCATCAGATATTGGAGGACCTTGCAAATCTCGCCTCTTATCAAAAGCAAAGGCCCCCATCTGCACTATATATTTAAAGCAGTATGATAGCACTTTAAAGAGCCATGGCTTTCCCCCGAAGAATCCTGGGAACTGTAGTTTGTTAAGGGCACTCAGTTAGGAGACATCTATTCCCCCTCCCAGAGCTACAGTTCCCATATATTCAATAAACATTTTCCAGTCTTCTCTAAACGTATGTTCTTCTTGCTCTCTTATTCTATATGTTAAGTCCGCGAGCTACGCATATTCCATCAGCTTAAATTGCCATTCTTCTTTAGCTGGAGCCTCGCTCATTTTCCATTTGGGGGGCTAACAAACACGGGCCGCAGTAGTGGCATACATAAATAACCTTTTTTGACACCTGGGAGTTTCCATCTGAGTTATCCCCAACAAAAAGAACTCTGTTTTTGTTTTGTTTTTGAAAAGTACTTTTAAGCATTTTCCCCGCTTCAGGATTACAGTGGTACCTCAGGTTACAGACTCTGCTAACCCAGAAATATTACCTCGGGTTAAGAACTTTGCTTCAGGATGAGAACAAAAATCGTGCTCTGGCGGTGCAGCAGCAGCTGGAGGCCCCATTAGCTAAAGTGGTGCTTTAGGTTAAGAACAGCTTCAGGTTAAGAACGGACCTCTGGAACAAATTAAGTACTTAACCCGAGGTACCACTGTATTTCCCAATACTCTTTTACCCCTTTACAAGTCCACCACACACGAAAGAACGTTCCCTCAACTTTAGCCAGCCTATTCAGTGTTAACTACCTTCTGTAAATAGGATCTGCTTACATTCTTAGCTGAAGCTTCTTGAAACCCAGTGGGAGAAATCAGTCATGGATTTGCCCCCATTGATTTCAATGCGAACTAAGTGCAACTAACTCGCCTCCGTCCGAGCCCAGAAGGCTGTTTCTAGGCAGGCCACACACAAACTCCTAGGGTTGACCTGCGTGGGTTATACCATTCTGACAAGCCCATTCCCTAGATGTTTGTTTTCTCCTTTAGATACCCAATTGGAGGACTTATCCAAAGACCGTCATCCTTCAGACACTTGCCTCTCATGCCAGATGTGATAAAGTTATTTGGCTGACCTCCCCCCCCCCCCCCGTTTGTACAGTAGTATCTCGGGTTAAGAACTTAATTTGTTCTGGAGGTCCATTCTTAACCTGCAACTGTTCTTAATCTGAGGTACCACTTTAGCTAATGGAGCCTCCCGCTGCAGTGCAATTTCTGTTCTCATCCTGAAGCAAAGTTCTTAAACTGAGGTACTATTTCTGGGTTTGCGGAGTTTGTAACCTGAAGCGTCTGTAACCTGAAGCGTCTGTAACCTGAGGTACCACTGTAGTCAACACTCCTCTACGGTATGGCAAGGGGAGAGGTAAATTCCTCAAATCAGCACACGGCGCAGGAAATAGTAGCTTGCACGAGCTCTGCAGGGAACGTATTAACACGGAACAAATCCCAACATGTTTCAAGTCTACTGGCAACTTCATGGGAAGAATCTGCAAGTATGAACTGCAACATGGTCTGAAGGCACAGCCTGCTTGACGCCAGTCGGTCTGGTCAGTGCCTGACTGGGAGACTTGGGAGCCTTACAGATGCCACCTTGATTTCTACTGAAGAAAGCTGAGATATAAAGAAGATAAATCAGAGTGGGAGAGTGAGGACCCTGTGGACCTCTAGATGTTGCTGGACTCCAGAAGGAGCGTCTCCACCCCCATCGTTCTGCCCGGACACTGAGGTCCAGCTCTGAGGGTCTTCTGGCAGTTCCCTCACTGTGAGAAGTGAGGTTACAGGGAACCGGGCAGAGGGCCTTATCAGTAGTGGTGCCCGCTCTGTGGAACGCCCTCCCATCAGATGTCAAGGAAATAGACAACTATAGGATTTTTAGAAGACATATGAAGCTTTTAATACTGGATGAATCACTGTATTTTAATATTCTGCTAGAAGCCGCCCAGAGTGGCTGGGGAAACCCTGACAGATGGGCGGGGTATAAATGTTATTGTTGTTGAAAAGGACACCCCTATTTTCATCAGAGAAATGTTGGAGGGTATGTGCTCATGCAGTGATACTGATGTAGAATAAAATGCCCCTACAGTGGTACCTCAGGTTACATATGCTTCAGGTTACATACGCTTCAGGTTACAGACTCCGCTAACCCAGAAATAGTGCTTCAGGTTAAGAACTTTGCTTCAGGATGAGAACAGAAATCGTTCTCCAGCGGCGCAGCAGGAGGAGGAGGCCCCATTAGCTAAAGTGGTGCTTCAGGTTAAGAACAGTTTCAGGTTAAGAACGGACCTCCGGAACGAATTAAGTACTTAACCCGAGGTACCACTGTATTTTCATCTAAGGATTATTGGAGGGCATGTTGTTGTTTTGCCTGCAATACAGCAGAGCAGCCAGTGGGGGCTGAAATGGCCAAAACACTCAAAGTACACTGGTGCCACAACTTAAGTCCCCCTCCCAAGCTGGCATGAAATGAGAGGATCCGCTAAGCTGAAAATGTTTCCTGCAGCACATCTCTTGTTTTTAGCAACCCAAAGGTTTACCTTTGTAATATCCGCTACAAACAAGCAATCCCTCCGCAAACTCCATATCCTGAACACAGGGCCGGATTTAGGTTTGATGAGGCCCTGAGCTACTGAAGGTAATGGGGCCCTTTATATGTCCAGCTGTCCTTTGTCAACAACAAATTGTCACTGTTTTTTGTGTGTTGAATGTATGCTATATGGTAATTTATGGATCTCGTAGGTACCTAAAGCCATTTGCACATGTTGTCATGCAACCAGTCCATGCAGAATGTAGGCACCCTATATATAGAAAGGAGCAAAGCAGTGATATTTTAGGGAGCAGGCTAGCAGGTGGGGCCCATAACTTACATCATAGAAGCCTACACAACACAAAACATTGTTGCTGTATGTAGGTTTTGTTTTATTTGTTTTTTATCTTATATTTTGGAAACGTACATCCAGGTTTTTAAAATTTAATTTTTGGGGGGCCCCAAGAGAGTGGAGCCCTAAGCTATAGGTTGTTTAGCTTATACGTAAATTCGGCACTGCCTGAGCACCTTTCCCCGATTGCGACGGAGCGGCCGATTTCAAACAGAGAGCGCCTTGGGCCTTGTTTTCCCTTTCCTTTGGTGTCAGAAAGGGAAACAGCGACGTGCAGGAGCAGTAAAGCTTAATGAAAACAATACAATTATGCTTAATTGGATTAATAAGGGTTTGGGCACAATGCTGATTTAATAAGCCACAAAGGGAGATTTCTCCCTTGGCCCTTTCCTAACCTTCAGTTCTCGTTCTCTTGTTTAATTTGTCTCATCTTCTCCTATTGGTCTTTGGAGAGCATTTCAGTGTTTCGCTCATTTATTTATTTTGTTACAGTTCCTTTCCTGCCAGAGGTTCCTGAGCCTTTGTCCAGCTACCTCCCTGTCACAGATAGATGGGGAGAAACAATTGTAATGTAGATTTACCTAACTTGTAATTTCTGAAAAGAATACAGAAAGCAAAATTCAGCTACCCATTGAAACCTGCCTTTCCCCCCCAAAAAATCTCTGAGTCAAGTTCTCCAGTTGAAAACTGCATTCAAAGTGTTCTATATTGAGGGGAAAGAGGCATAAAAAGGCATAAGTGAAGATAACGTGTGAAAAATGCAATTTAAAACAGAGAATTGCTCGATATCTTAGGCAAGGTGGTGTACATTGTGAAATAATGGTGAATTATCATGAGTACTTTTTAAAAAAGAAATTCACAAATGAATCATAAATGTAGCAAACAAGAATTAAGAATGGAAAAATGAGAAACTGAGTGGACAAAACGGACAGGTTGATCCATCCAGCGCCTCACAGTCACGAGGGAAATTTGACAGGTGCAGCTTTTCCTATCACAATCCGATAGGGATCATAGAATTGTAGGGAAGGAACCCTGTGGGTCATCAAGTCCAACCCCCTGCAAGGCAGGAATCTTTTGCCCAAGGTGGGGCTCAAACCCACAACCCTGAGATTAAGAGTCTCGTGCTCTACCGACTGAGCTAGCCCAGGACTGAGCTCGCTGCCCTGTTGCATTTGCTCCCATCTTGCCGTCATTAAGAGGCTTAGGTGCCTCTGCTGAAGGAGATGTTGGCCACAGCCAGTGGAGAGCAATCAGGGTCCTGCCCAAGAAACCTTGGTCTGTCCTTGGCCAGCCTCTACCTGCCCTATTTTCTTACTTATAACCAGTCCAGGTCAGGCAGCAGAGAAACAAACCCCCATGGCAGATTGCCAGGAATGGACTAGAGAGAACTCTTACCATCTGTTTTAATTCAATATTCACAGAGAGAGGCTTGGGAATGTGGCCTCTCCGAATAATGGCATTGCTCCAAGTGAGTCTCCACCCCTATCCTCTAATGCGTCATCACTACGGGTGCTGAGAAGTGTCCTCTGAGCTCTCTACTCTCCTACTTTCAATGCTCACCGGGTTCTGGGAGAGAGGGGTGTCTGGAATACTTTCTAAAGACAGTGTGTCCATCAGCTGATGGTCCTTCTACCTCCTCCTCCTCTCCCATTATTTCCCAGCTTTCCCCCTCATCTACCCCTGAACTGCGAACTCCCTCAAACCCCTGTTGTAATTCTCTTTTTAAATAAAATTTTATTAACAATTTCAGCATAACAAATTATCAAAACAAATCATCTTCATTAAACAAATCATCTGTTTACCCAGAAATAGTACCTCGGGTTAAGAACTTTGCTTCAGGATGAGAACAGAAATCATGCGGCAGGAAGCCCCATTGGCTAAAGTGGTACCTCAGGTTAAGAACAGTTTCAGGTTAAGAATGGACCTCCAGAACGAATTAAGTTCTTAACCAGAGGTACCACTGTATCAAGTAAAATATGCATGATTATATTGGTTTTAGACCCAACAAGAAATCCATATCGAAAATAGCTGGTGGAGAGAGAGAGAGCTAGGTTTTCTATCAGACCAATGGAAGTGTATCTGGCATGACATTCTCCAGCAAACACGGAAGTTTTTACAAGTTCTTATTCCGCTAGTACCTAACACTGTTACATCTTAATCAAATATACAGTACAGCAAGTGATGCCTGTCAGACATGCAAAGGCGTAAATGCTGGGATGTGGCATATATTTTGGATGCGTCCCAGAATTAGAAAATTATTGGAGGCTGTAATAACTGAAATAGAAGTAATTACAGGCTGTGTTTTACCTATGGATCCTCTAATTTTGTTATTTGGCTATGTTAAGCATAGTGTACTAATGGGGAATTAATGCAACATTTGCTGACAGTTGCCAGAATGGTCATTTGCCAAAATTGGAAGAAAATGAGCACACGCTCCAGGAATCAACAGATAACCAAGCTTTAGGATATTGCATGTATGGTTAAGCTTACAAATGTGGCGGGAACCAGGGAAGGTAGGCAGGCAGATAATGTATTTGTGGGGAACTGAAGTATTTTTATAATTTACTGGAATAATGAGGTTCAGGATAATGTAAACCCATTTGCATTACTCAGAAACCTATGGTTTTGATCTGCCATATCTGACCAGTTAAATTTCTTTTGTCTGTTTCTCGTTCTGGATATTTATTTTCCTTTGATGTTTGTTAATCTGACAATATCCTGTTTTGCTTTATCCTGTTGTGGTTGTTGTTGTTGATGATGATGATAAGTCTGATTCAGCAGGCTGCACTAACATTATTATTTTTTATAAATATTTTTTATTAGATTTTCCATCAAAAAAAACATTTTTACAAAATTATACATCCATTTTTAACTTAAACCCTTTTTTCCAGAACTTCCCTCAGCTTGTCTGATAATTTTCCGTTTATTTTTTTTATCCTCGCCTCACATTTCCCAATATTATATTGCACTCAAATACTCTTAATCACATCATATTTTTTAAACAATATTTCTAATAGTAATTTCACAGAGCTTCTTGAAAGCCAACGAACATTATTTGCTCATCACAGAAATTTTTGATATACTCTGTAAATTTCTTCCAGTCCTCGGAGAATCTCTGGTCACGTTGGTTCCTAATTCTCCCTGTCAATCTGTCCATTTCTGCGTATTCCATCAGTTTCATCCTCCATTCTTCTTTCGTGGGCATCTCTTCCTGTTTCCATTTCTGCACTAACATTTTTATGGGGCGCAGAAAAAATATAGTGGGAAGCAGGGGTGCCAGCCTGAATAAAATATTTGGCGACAGGTAAGCTCCGCCCCTCAAAATCTATCACAAGACACACCATTTGAATGGCAATGGCCATCAACTTTGGGGGGGGGACTTGGCCCCCTCAAATATTTTATTGGGGGGCCACAGAGCCTTGGCCCCTAAGGGTTGACTCCTATGATGTGAACAGGGATTTTCCATTCTGACAAATATGAAAGATCAGAAAAGAGAAAGGCTTCTTTGTGTCAATGAGAGTTTGTCAGTCTCAAATTACACCTGTTATAAATGAGATTACCCAGCAAAAGCAAGCTCACACCTCTCACTGAGTGTGTACGCATACTTAAGGTACACATGTAAGAGTCTTGTTTATAATTATATTTTGAGAATGATTCACGTTCTTATGTAGCTGTATTGCATTCTGGATGCCCGTGATCGTATTATAAAGTACTTGTGTTCTGTGCTATAAATCAAGCACTGCGAGGAGTGGTTTATTTTCGTTTTCCA
Source organism: Podarcis liolepis (assembly GCF_965112155.1). Classification (NCBI taxonomy): domain Eukaryota; kingdom Metazoa; phylum Chordata; class Lepidosauria; order Squamata; family Lacertidae; genus Podarcis; species Podarcis liolepis. The sequence goes on along the minus strand of NC_139573.1, from coordinate 35,800,938 downwards.
ATGTATTTCTGACCACGTGAAGAAGCAGTTTTTTATTCTGAAAGTGTGGCTCAGAGAAAAAAGTTTGAAGAGCCACTGCTATGGACAATACGGAGCTGATGGACCTAACCTTCTGACTAGGCTGTTTTCTCTCTTATATTCAGATCCAATATTCTATTTTCAAATAGCATCACTTGTGAACAGGGGTGTGTGTGTCTTTGTACAACCTGCCAGATTTCTGTGACCCTTCCACCTTTTGGAAAGAAGGACTGTGCAGAAATCAGACAAACTCCTGACTCACATGCCGTGAGGGGGGAAAAGCACTTTTCGGGATATGCAAGTGATAACTGCATAATAAAGCTCTTGGCTTCACAGCTTTCATTTGCCTCTCGACCTTCCGCTAAAAGCACATCTCCCCTGACTAGCAACAGGAGATGAACAAAATAATCCCAGCCTGCCATTCTTATGAGTGCAGGAGGAAAAACATTTGGAAAATTATATTAGCTTTGACCCGTCGTTTTAGTTTGAGTCTACTTAAGTCAAAGAATGAGATCCAATGTTAGTTAGAGTCAAGCCACTGAGAACCATGAAATTCAGCAACTGATTTTAATGAATGTACCGGTACTCAATGGCATCCAAAATCAGCAGGGCTGCAAACAACGCAAAGGAACAGCGCCACCTAATGGAGCTTGCAGTTTCTGCCTCCGAAGTGCTCCTTTCTGTTGGCTTAGTGGTCAAGTTCTGGCAAACTGCGATTGCGGCACTTCTAAGGCGCAGCTGTGAAAGGAAAGGGAGCTTCTCTCCAGAACAAAAAGTAACACACCTATTTCCAGAGCTTGGGCTGGTCCACCAGAATCTGCTGAGCTGCTTCCCAGCAGAGTTGGGATTTTGTTTTTAACCAAAAACGCAGAAGAGTAAAATCGACATACACACACATTCCCACTTATTGATTCTTCTCCGCATTGAATGCCGGAGCTCTCCTGATTGTGATGTTCCTGCTTTGCCACATCATGGGGCTCTGTGGCACTGGTCAGATTAAAATGTGGAAAGGGAGGGGGGTCATTCATAAAATTTGGACATGCCCTCCCTGTCTTTCCCCAATTTTAGCAAGAGGTGGCCAAAGTATTGGAGCCTCAGCTTCAGGATCTGTCCTTCCAGTGAGCACTCAGGGCTGATTTCCTTCAGAATGGAGAGGTTTGCTCTTCTTGCAGTCCATGGGACTCTCAAGAGTCTCCTCCAGCACCAGAATTCAAAAGCACCAATTCTTCGGCGATCAGCCTTCTTTATGGTCCAGCTCTCACTTCCATACATCACTACTGGGAAAACCATAGCTTTAACTATACGGACCTTTGTTGGCAAGGTGATGTCTCTGCTTTTTAAGATGCTGTCTAGGTTTGTCATCGCTTTTCTCCTGAGAAGCAGGCGTCTTTTAATTTCGTGGCTGCTGTCACCATCTGCAGTGATCATGGAGCCCAAAAAAGTAAAATCTCTCACTGCCTCCTTTTCTTTCCCTTCTTTTTGCCAGGAGGTGATGGGACCAGTGGCCATGATTTTTTGTGATGAGTTTTTGTGGTGTTGAGCTTCAGACCGTATTTTGCGCTCTCCTCTTTCACCCGCATTAAGAGGTTCTTTAATTCCTCCTCACTTTCTGCCATCAAAGTTGTGTCATCTGCATATCTGAGGTTGTTGATATTTCTCCCGGCAATCTTAATTCCGGCTTGGGATTCATCCAGTCCAGCCTTTCGCATGATGAATTCTGCATATAAGTTAAATAAGCAGGGAGACATGGCTGTAAATAAATGTTCCTGGCGGTTTCTGCTTTTGAGACACACTTTGGTAGCAAACAACCCTGTTGTGTTTAATACACACACACACACACACCTCGTAGGCCCGGTGCCCATTCTGGGGAAAGGGGATGGGCGTTGGCATGGCGACGTGGGATTTCTAAAGGCCCTGTGGAGAAAAGGAACCTTTCCAGGCCTCCTTTCCAAGACCTGTCAGAGAGAATTACGGGTGCATAAGTGAGGGAAAGCTGATGAAGAAATTGCTGGAGGGGAAAACTGGAAAGGAAGTCAAGGGCAGGCGTGGGAGGGAGAAGCACATTGTCTCTTCATCATCATCTGTTGACTGGCACAACCAATGACTCCTTGCGGCTTATTTAAAAGCAGCTGGACAATGTGAGAAGCCTACAAAGGGAGGCGGAAATTTCAGCTCCGCCTCGGATTTGGACAAGAAAAGCCACATCACTCAGGCTGTGTACACATGCATACATTTAAAGCTCCCACACCCAAATCCTGAGAACTGTAGTTTGTTCAGGGTGCTGGGAATTGTAGCTCTGTTAGGGTAAACTACTGCTCTGAGGGGGCGATTTAAATGTTGATGTTTATGCATCCTTCGTCGGCCCCATTCAGGACCTTTCCTAATGGTTAAAGGTAAAGGTAAAGGTACCCCTGCCTGTACGGGCCAGTCGTGTCCGACTCTAGGGTTGTGCACTCATCTCACTTAAGAGGCCGGGGGCCAGCGCTGTCCGCAGACACTTCTGGGTCATGTGGTCAGCGTGACGGAGCTGCTCTGGCGAGCCAGCACCAGCGGAGCATACGGAAACGCCGTTTACCTTCCCACTATAAAGCGGTACCTATTTATCTACTTGCACTTAGGGGTGCTTTCGAACTGCTAGGTGGGCAGGAGCTGGGACCAAAAGACGGGAGCTCACCCCGTCGTGGGGATTCGAACCGCTGACCATACGATCGGCAAGTCCTAGGCACTGAGGTTTTACCCACAGCGCCACCCGCGTCCTAATGGTTAAAGTTCTTTTATCATTATTCTTTTATATCCCAGCCTACAGCGGAGACAGCTCAGTCCATAGATCATGAGGCTCTTGATCTCAGGGTCATGGAGGCAAATGATTCCTGCCTTGCAGGGGGTTGGACTGGATGACCCTCAGGGTTCCTCCCAACTCTTACATTCTAGGATTCTATGTTTCTTTCTTCTAAGATGCTCGAGGCAGCATACATACCCCCTTTTCTCTTCTTAACAACCCTGCCTGGTAGGCTGGGCTGAGAGAAGTTGGCTGGGGCCAGGCCACCCAGTGAACATTGCATTTCAAGCAGGGATCGAGCCTGAGTGTCTTCAGTTGTTGCCTGACAATCTACCATAACTAATATGAGCATCCCCCTCTGCTGACCACATAATGCTTCACCATTGATGCAACACTGGGAATGAATGAATGAATGAATGAATGAATGAATGAATGAAATGAATGAAATGAATGAATCTTTATTTGCATCAGCCATCGGCCAGAGCAATAAAACAACAATACAATATACAAAGAATAGAAATAAAAAGTCAATTCTATAAAATACATTTTAGGGTTTTGAATCAGTAGTCAAATACTGGATCTTATTCTGATTGCCCCAGCTAAAAAACTTGCAACCTTTGCTGTCACCTGCTCATCTTGATCTGCCAAGAGAAAGGACACTGTGGCAGTGGCTGGGCAACCTGGAGAATAAAAGAGGGGTGATAATCTCATTCCTCAAGGCTTTATAAAGAGTGCAAGCCAGAAGGGCATGCACCATCGATTCAGTACTGCCATCTTCACAGGGACATAAGCGTTTTTCATGTGGAATCTGTTGGAATCGTCCCTCCAGTACAGCCGAGGGCAATGCATTCAATCTTGCAAGAGTAAAAGAGCGCCTGTATTTTAGAATTGCTAGGTTATGCAGATAGGGGGCCAGAAAGTCGAAATGGGAAGGTGGGAAATAGTCATACCATGGGCAAAATTTCCTTATTGTGGCCAAGTTGTTCTGACGCTCGATATCATTTAGGCGCTGACAAATTAGACTGTTTGCTTTACTAAAACCTGAAGTGAGTAGCTATTGTGGTGATAAAGCACAAGAGTGAAGTTTTTGATAGACAATTTTAGTCCAGGCGCTCTTGTGACTATCCGGCAGCACTGGGGATATTAGACAGGGGGAATTTGAGTTTAGGTGAAGCCAATAGCTAAGTGTCCTACGCAGATTCTACCAAGGGAAGATTAGCCTCTAGGCGCAATGATGCGTTTGGGACACAGGGTGGTACAGAGAAAATTTGCCTTAAGAACTTTGATTGGACACCTTCCGTAGATCCAAGGGAAGTATTTCTAAAGGAGCATTTTGAAAGAGACCTTTTTTTTTTTTCCCCCCTCCTGCAATGGCAAAAATGGGAGCAGGTTTTTGTCTGCACTTTCCTCTTGGCCTGTGGAAATCTACTCTGTAGAAACAGAGCATTGTGCTTCAGGAAAGCAAACAGAAGTTGGAAAACGAGCAAGGTCCCAGCTAAAGAAGAATGGCAACTTAAGCTGATGGAATGTGCACAGCATGCGGATTTAACATATAGAATAAGAGAACAAGAAGAACATACATTTAGAGAAGATTGGAAAATGTTTGTTGAATATATGGGGGGGGGGAATTGTGTACACTTGAAAACCTTGGCAGCATTAAGATAAATTCAACAATAAGTTTTGAAGGATGTAAATAATGAAATGCTGAATGGTTTCATTTATGTAAAATATGCAGGGATTTATGGTATGCAAAATGAACCATGGAACGAGAAGAAGGGAAGTTATTGACATTTTAAGGTTGCTTAAATGCATATTCTAAATTGTAAAACAGAAAGGTTAATAAAAATTATATATACAGGAAAGCAAGCAGAAGCAAGGCGTAATTTGATCCGGTACTGAACTGTGGGACACGTTGAGTATGGATAGTGATATATTGAAGCAAATGTCCATAGTCCTTTTCCAATGGTATATCTGTATAAGTCCCAGCAGGACGAATTCTGGCTTGAAAGTTAATCTTCAAAATTCTCTGTATCAATGTATGCATTTGTATCCAATATTTTCTGGCTCTTTTAAACATTCACCAAACATGACAAAATGTCCCTTCCTAGAATCTTAGACTTGTAGGATGGAATGGACCACGAGAGTCATCAAACCTACAACTCTGAGATTAAAAGTCTCATGCTCTAACCGACTGAGCCCCTGCTTAATTAACTATGATGGGACTATCTAGATGTTACCTGCCACTTTGCGTAAGGGAATCTTGATGCTATTTTGTGTGGACATAAAAGAAGGGTTCGGAAGGGGGCATTTGGAGTGTGGTAGAATTTTGGAGTTGGGAACTTGACACTCCATCCTTGTCCTTGGTTCTTCCTTCCAACTTCCCAGCTGATGGCTTTTGCTTCCCTTGCACCCTAGCACGTCACTGGTAGGGACAAAAGTGACCTGTCAGCTCTGGTTCTCTCTGGCTCTCATTTTAAAATCCAGCTTTCCACATTTCTACAGCAATTCGCGAATTCTTTTTGTAAAAAAATAAATCCCCGTGAAAATTCTTCACCATTTTTGGGTGAATTTCTCCCAGCAAACGCATTGCTGCAAGCAATTTCTCCTAATATAATGGATTTTTTTATTTGTTATATTCCCATTGTCGTTTCTGCACACATTTCCCCCTGAAATGTGCATTCTGTTTGTATACGGGATTGCGATGAAACCCATAAGCGGTTTTTCCAAAAGGCAGTTAGAAGCAGGTCTTTCAAAGCATTGGGATAATTAAAATCAACAGTAAACAAACAAGAAGATTAAAAACACATGTCAGCATTCTACCTGTCTGGGTAGACTTGCCTGAACAAAACAGTTTTAAGGAGGCACCAAAAGGAATAGAGAGAAGGTGTCTGCCTCATGTCAATGACCAGGGAGTTCCACAGTTTGGCTAAGAGATTGATTTGTTGCAAATATGGAACCTGTCACTGTGCTAGAATGAAGAATGATTTGGGGAGGTGAAGTTGCATATGTGAGCATCACGCCTTCCTAAGCTGGGCAGAAGCTTCCTGGGCTTTGGGAAGAAAGCTCCAGGCATTAATATTTTAATGTTACTGGGAACATTTAGGGGACTAGTCTAGTCCCCCAAGTCCAGTGACTACACACCCCTGTCACGTGGGCATGGAAGGGGTAAGGCTGTCCAGCAAGTCAGCTGTTCCCGAGGTATTAAACAGTATATACTAACAGTGACACCTTGAACTTAACCCAGTGTAATACACAAAATAAATGGCCTGCCCTTTTATGATGCAGATCTAGAAGAAACATTTGGGAGAAGCAATTGGGAGAATGCCGTTCTTAGCTCGAAATTCTTTGAATCGTCCACATTCCTAACTCTGCGTCTGTTCAAAGCAGACCTCCCCACTTTCCTCTCCAGATTTTGCAGAGTTCACCTGTAGACTCGAAACCGTTGCGAAGGTGTTAAGTTCTTTGGATAAAGTGGTTGCTGTGTTTATGGGGGCCTGGGGTTGTGACCATCAGGTCATCTGCCAAGAGCAAATGCGATTTTGGTTTTAAACTCAGTGTAAAGTAGTCTCTTCCTGCCAACCTAGCAGTTCAAAAGCATGTCAAAATGCAAGTAGATAAATAGGTACTGCTCTGGCGGGAAGGTAAACGGCATTTCCGTGCGCTGCTCTGGTTCACCAGAAGTGGCTTAGTCATGCTGGCCACATGGCGTGGAAGCTGTACGCCAGCTCCCTCGGCCAATAAAGCGAGATGAGCGCTGCAACCCCAGAGTCAGCCATGACTGGACCTAATGGTCAGGGGTCCCTTTACCTTTATCTAAGGTAGTCTCTATGGGAGCATATTGTATTTAATTATGGGGTAGCAGAGTTTTTAGGGGGTTCACCAGGTTGGGATAGCTGGGATAGTAGCTTTGCTGGTTTTTGAATGTCTGGTGTAGATTTTTTCAATTTCGTTGTTCTGTATGGGACAATGACAATAAAGATTATCGTATCGTATCAGCTCTACGATTCAGTGATTCCGGGCTCTTGCAGGCCACCACGCAATGTGGGAAGCTCGTCATCCTTCTTCTCCCACCCTTTGCCCCCAAATCCTCCCAGCCTGGATGCTTACCAGGTGACCTAAAGCTCTTGGCATTCCCAGCCATCCGGTCCCACCTTTCCTGGAGCCATCCCTGCCTCTGGGAGGAGGAGGAGGAGGCTGCTGGCAGGTATTCATGCCTCCTTCTTTCATCGCAGGTGCCAGACCCACCCCCTTTGATTTTATTTTTTGGGTGGGGGGCGAGGACAGGGGGAGAGGCTGGCTTAAGGGGCAGCTTATGATGTCCAGCCACCTCCCTTCTCCCTCCTCCTCCTCTACCCATTTGCGCACGGATGTCTCCCAGTGCCACAGACTGGGCGGCGAGATCAAAGGCCTCCCAGCCTCTCTCTTCTCTCTCTCTCTTTTTATTGAAGCTCAAGGTAGATTGCCTCCTGCGCGGCTGGAGCCGCCGTCGCCGCCACCACGCTGAGCCTGCAAGCGGCTCCTCTCGAGTAACCCGAGATTCCCCCCACTGCTGCAGGCGGCTCCGGGATTGATAGGTGACACGGAGACACTCAGATGGGGCCGGCCCGGTCCTGACACGCCCGGCGATGCCGAGAGAACTTCCCGTCAAGGGTTTTCAATCTGTCTGCGGTTAGGCATGGGATGTGCCCAGCGAGATTTTGGACGGGGAAGAAAGGCAGCAGCAGCAGGAGAAAACCCTGGGAGGAGCCAGCTTTTCAACAGCAACACCCTTTCTTTCACCTGCGTTTATTACCGGGGCTCTCAACATCTCCGACGAGCCAAAAAATAAAAAAGGCAACATCAAGAGCGTCCCGTCCCCCCCAAACTCCGAGCGACGACCAGAGGTTGCGCAGAGTGCAGGCACGATGCGTTTTGCCAGTCGCCTCGGCCGCCGGACGCAGCGCGCGATTGTTTTACATAGCGCTGTACCAATGCAGAAGAGATGGTTTCTCTCTGCTGGAAACCTTATGAGCAGTGCTGGGGCAATAGGGCAGGCAGATGAGCTGAGAAGAGGCCCAGCGTCAGCACGATGGCGCAAATGCCAGAGGAGCTACACATGATGAGGCCTGCCCCATTTTTTTTTTTAAAAAATGGCTTGGTATTTCTCTTTGAAGCCCTGAGAAATGTCCTGCCACCTGTCCTTGCTGCTGCTGCTCATTGCAGAGCTGCCACCTCCTGCCACACCATAATTAATGGGGGGTTACCAGGATGCCTGGGATGCAGGTGGCACTGTGGGTTAAACCATAGTTAACCAATCAGAAGGTCGGTGGTTTGAATCCCCGTGATGGGGTGAGCTCCCGTTGCTCGGTCCCTGCTCCTGCCAACCTAGCAGTTCGGAAGCACGAAGTGCAAGTAGATAAACAGGTACCACTCCGGCGGGAAGGTAAACGGCGTTTCCGTGCATTGCTCGGGTTTGCCAGAAGCAGCTTAGTCATGCTGGCCACATGACCCGGAAGCTGTACGCCGGCTCCCTTGGCCAATAAAGCGAGATGAGCGCTGCAACCCCAGAGTCGTCCGGTCAGGGGTCCCTTTACCTTTACCTTTGTCCAGGATGCCCAGGGTGCCCTCATATCTGATGCCAGCATGGGTGGATGATTTATAGGGGTGAAAGGAAGGCAATGGAGAATGGGGAGTCCCTAGGGACTCCCAAAACAGGAGGACAAGGTGACTAAGGCTATTAGTAGTAGTAGTAGTAGTAGTAGTAGTAGTAGTAGTAGTAGTAGTATACAGCCCTATACCTGTGGATCTCAGGGCAATTCACAACATAAAATTGCTGGTGTAATTGGGGGTAACCTGTGCTGCCGCAATAAAAGGAATGCCTCTGACCATGTGGAGAGTTCTTTCCCTCCAACTACCAAGTGCCCAATCTCTACCAAACGTGGACAATTTTGAGCTAGGGCACCTTTCTTTTTCAGGCAGCATCCAGCAAGGAGAAGATGACAGGAACTGGTCATCTTGACACAAACTAGACGAATTATCCTATATGGAGGCAAATCTCGAAATATTTAGGCTCCTGGTGTTGTCGCTGAAAGCCCAGAAGGAGACTTGCACTCCCGTCTCATAAGGATGAGGCGCATTAGCCCCAGAGACACCATATGTAAACAGAAGCTGCACATGCAAACTCAAGGATAAATTCTTGGATACAGAGACCTAATGCTACACATGCAGCTTTGATCAGGACTCTTGAATAGCCAACTGTCCCCATCCAAACTGGGCATACCAGCCATTTGATAAGTGTGCAAGCTGATGCACTTGTAAGTCTCTGGATCGGGGCCTTGACTTGGAAGTCTCTGCCTATATGCTCTGTTCTTAACTGAATTGCAGCTGAAATCTTCTAGCATGTGTATGTCACTTCTCACAGAGGCCAAACTCTTGCAACGCTTCCTGGTTGGATCGCGCAACTTGACCCTTGCAAAGCCAAAGCTCGCCTTAGCGGGCTGCAAACATGCAGTTCTCCACCTATACCGTTGGCTGTTATAATGAGCGAACGACTGCATGATCCGTCCCAAATGGCTGTGCAACAGCTCAGCTCCTATGCAAGCTGGTCCATAAGGTGATGTTTTCTCAGCAGCAACAGCTCAACTAGGTCCGCCACACGCTGGAGGCAGAAGCAGAGGTGGAGATGAAGAAAAGTTCTTCTCGTGGGACGCGGGTGGTGCTGTGGTCTAAGCCACTGAGCCTCTTCGGCTTGCCGATCAGAAGGTTAGCAGTTTGAATCTCCGCATCAGAGTAAGCTCTCGTTGCTCGGTCCCAGCTCCTGCCAACCTAGCAGTTTGAAAGCACACCAGTGCATGTAGATAAATAGGTACCGCTGTGATGGGAAGGTAAATGGCATTTCCATGTGCTCTGGTTTCCATCACGGAGTTTCATTGCACCAGAAGCGTTTTATTCATGCTGGCCACATGACCCGGAAAGCTGTCTGTGGACAAACACTGGCTTCCTTGGCCTGAAGGTGAGATGAGTGCCGCAACCCCAGCCTTTGTCCAGCCTTTGACTGGACTTAACCATCCAGGGGTCCTTTACCTTTTACCATAGAACCATATATAACTTGTTATTAAATTTTTCATACATTTTCACAATAACCTTCAAATCAAATAATTCCATTATTTCGTAAGTTGGGCTTCCCACTCTCACCTCCACAGTGTTTTTCCCCCCTCAAACATTTTCTACTGCATTATATCTTCATTACAAAAAGTTTCTCTACTGTTACAATTATCTTATCGTTTTTCTCCTCCTGCTTTTATCTCACAATTTCATTTGGCTGTAATAATTTTTTTTTAATACTCCATTCTTCTATATATAAAAAAAAAGTTCATCATTTTTTATCTCTTAATTTCGCTGTCAGCTTTGCACGAGATGGAGCAAAGTTCCGACTCAGAGCTGCACATATAACTGTGCTTGGCAGAGACGAGAACAAACTTTTCCACAATCCGATTCTCCTGCAAGGTACACAGGCATCCCTCAACTAATTCAAGCTGAAACCTCCTGGCATCTGACGATGTGTGAAAGAGATGTGAACTTGGGGAAGATTATAAAAACTTCAATGGATTTGCTCTACTGGCAGAAGCTTCTCTTTCATCCATTCACCTGTCAGAGGCCTGACTCTACCTGTCTCCTTGATCTGTCTGTCTCAGTCTGACAGTTCATCATATATATATATATATATATATATATATATATATATATATATGCACACCTCCATGCTAGAAGGGACCCCACCCAAAACTTCAGCTTAGCCAGGATGCAGGCACACAAAATATATTATAATTCAGAATCGTTGGTGCCACAGGAGTCTCGGTGTTAGAAAAATTAAATAGGAAATGTGGGCAAAAAGGGTGAGACAAGGTAACTCACGATCTTTCAGCAGGGTGGGGGGCGGGAGTGACCTTGCTTATTAATATCTTAAAATCTCTAAGCAGTAGAGAAAAAGACAACATAAAAACAAAGAGATACATAGAAACAGGGATACAACTTGAAAACCACTAAAATAAAACAGTATTAGGAAAATCAGATAAAACCTGGAATATGCAGAAATGGTGAAACTTACGGGGAGAATAAGAAATCAAGATAACAAACTTTTGAAATAAAATAATGGAAATGGTTTATGGAATATTTGCAGGTAAATTGTAAGCAGATAAGAACATTGGCAGGATTGTTGTAATAACCTGCAGTTTATATTTAAAGAAGATGAATAAATGAGCAAATTAATTTGGATATGCAGAAGATATTAAAAATAAATTTAAGGAACTGCAGAAAGGGGGGGAGGAAGGCAAGTTTTGAAATGTCAAAATGGTTGTAAAATTAGTGAAATATATAAGCCTGCAAAGTGTGTGTGTGTGTGTGTGTGTGTGTGTGTGTGTGTGTGTAATTTTTTAAGAAAATCAAATAAAACCAGGAATTCAGTAATGACAGGGTCCAATGCTTTGGGTCAAGGAAAACCTGGGCAAAAACATTTGCCTTTACAAGACATCTGAAGCAACCGACAAATGATGCTTCCCGTGCGGTAGATAAAAAGGCATTCCACCGTGCAGTGACAGAAAATGTCCGTTTTGGGGGGCGTGACTGCTCTGTGATACAGCGGTACCTCGGGTTAAGTACTTCATTCGTTCTGGAGGGCCATTCTTAACCTGAAACTGTTCTTAACCTGAAGCATCACTTTAGCTAATGGGGCCTCCTGCTGCCGCCGCACCGCCACAGCACGATTTCTGTTCTCATCCTGAAGCAAAGTTGTTAACCTGAGGTACTATTTCTGGGTAAACAGAGTCTGTAACCTGAAGCACATGTAACCTGAAGCGTATGTAACCCGAGGTACTACTGTACTCTGTCAGGCACAGTGCTCTAAGCCCCATTTTACCACGTGAGCTAAGTGATCTTATACAGAGGTAATATTCAATTCAGATAACCTGCTGAATTGTTCAGGGTTTTAGCTGATACCAGCACGACCTGATTGCTAATCAGCAGCCCATGCAGTTCCCTCAACACAGGTGTAAAAAGGTAAAGGTCAAGGACCCCTGTATGGTTACGTCCAGTCAAAGGTGACTATGGGGTTGCGGTGCTCATCCACTTTCAAGCCAAGGGAGCTGGCATTTGTCCACAGACAGCTTTCTGGGTCATGTGGCCAGCAGAACTAAACCGCTTCTGGCGCAACGGGACACCGTGACGGAAACCAGAGTGCACGGAAATGCTGATTATCTTCTCGCCACAGTGGTACCTCTTTATCTACTTGCACTGGCGTGCTTTCGAACTGCTAGGTTGGCAGGAGCTGGGGCAGAGCAATGGGAGCTCACCCTGACATGGGGATTCAGACTGCCAATCTTCCAATTGGCAAGCCCAAGAGGCTCAATGGTTTAGACCACAGCGCCACCCACGATGTGTATTCATTCCAGTATTCCACTCAGCAACCTGGCCACAGCGTCCTGCACCAGCTGTAGCTTCTGGAACAGTCTCAATGGAAGCCCCACATATTGCACCTTACAGTGATCCAGCTGTGGTGTTACCAATGCATGGGCAAGGTGGACCCTCCCTAAGTGGACGCTAACGCAGCCGCTGTTGCCCTTTCATGCCCCCTCTTCTTCTGTGCCCAAGCCCAGGGTGCAAAGCAGGTGGAAGAGGTGGCGCCATCTCACATGCCCATCTCTGCATGCATGCCCAATGAAGGCAGGTAGGCAGGTTATGGCAGCAAGGAGCAGGCAGACCAGAAGGGTCAACGGTTGTGTTGCCATGGCCTAGGGCTCTTTGTCGCTCTCCATGGTCCTGATCCTCAGCTGCCTGACCTGCACCACTCATGTACTCTTGGCCTGAATGAGTCCCAACCTGGAACAGGAGGAGAATGGGGCTTGGAAGGTGCAGGCAATGCCCAACCCAAATGTCAGCCCTGCAACAACAACAACAACAATAACAACACAGGAATCCCACCAGTACAGACTGGAAAGAAGCTGGCAACATGCAGAACCTTCATGGTCACCTATAGGTGGCTGCATCCATGGTCACTAATTTGCTGAGGTCTAAGTGAGGACTACGTGAGGGATGCGGGTGGCACTGTGGGTTAAACCACAGAGCCTAGGACTTGCCGATCAGAAGGTCGGCGGTTTGAATCCCCGCGACGGGGTGAGCTCCCATTGCTCGGTCCCTGCTCCTGCCAACCTAGCAGTTTGAAAGCACATCAAAGTGCAAGTAGATAAATAGGTACCGCTCTGGCAGGAAGGTAAACGGTGTTTCCGTGCGCTGCTCTGGTTCGCCAGAAGCGGTTTGGTCATGCTGGCCACAAGACCCGGAAGCTGTACGCCGGCTCCCTCGGCCAATAAAGCGAGATGAGCGCCGCAACCCCAGAGTCAGTCACGGCTGGACCTAATGGTCAGGGGTCCCTTTACCTTTTAAGTGAGGACTGTGCAGGTTTAGTAGCCGCAAGATGCTAAGTGGCTTTTGGGGTGCAGGGATGATGGGACGCCACAGCAGAGAGCAAATGAATTAAAATATCCTGAGAGAGTGTGTATGGTTGGCTAGAACAGGAAGAACACTCCACCCTGCAACATTCCGGCACACCTGTGCTCATATCGTAAGATGCCCATTTCACAGATGAAGAACTGAGTCAAAGACCAAATGAGGACCTGTGTCCCGTGTGGGGTGTCTCTTTTCCCAAGTCCAGCATTTCCAGCCCATTAGCGACATTGCGCCTACTTCCAGTTAGAACCGCTCCCGATCAAAAGAAAGCGCAGGCGTGTATTATGCGCCAGTTTGTCTTCTTTCTTCCCTTGCAAAGTTTAGAAAGGATCCCCTCCGGCAGAGAGGGAAGAATCTTCACTCGACTCTTCCCTCCGTGCAGGTTTTCGTTTTCCGCCCAAGGTGGGGGAGGTTGCAAAAGAACAAAGGGAAGCCACTCCTACCCCATCAGCACCCTTGTCTGCCCCCGCCCCTTGGGCTGCCCCAGCTTTTCTGCTGAGATCAAGGCAGAGGTTCAGATTGCTGCGGGAGGGAGCCTGGCTGTCTCCTTGCCCTAAAGAGGTGAACTGATCCCAGAGGCCTGTCTCTCTCTCTCCCCCCCACGTAGACAGGAGAAGAATAGGAAGCGAAGGAGAAGAAGACAGAGCTGGCGTGGATCACAAAGGACAAGAGGGAGCAGAGCTTAACCTACTTTGGTAGATCGCGTGCCTTCTTGCAAGCACTGCAAGCAGTGCTTTCCCCCCCTTTAAAAATATGTTTAGGGGTGCTCTCATTTTGACTCCAGAAAATCACCATTTTATAGTGAAACAAATACAGTAAACGGACAAAAGTACAGTGGTACCTCGGGTTAAGTACTTAATTCATTCTGGAGGTCCGTTCTTAACCTGAAACTGTTCTTAACCTGAAGCATCACTTTAGCTAATGGGGCTAAACCTTAACTTTTAAGGTCTTTGTTCTCTTCTGAATGTCTATATTGCAGAACCCTTCCAACTCCATGATAACAACAATGCTTGACCTATTTAGACAAATTCAATCTAATCACTAGGAGCATAATAACCATTGGCAGACTTTGAGCTTTCAAATTTTAGCAGGGTCCTGTGCAACACCAAATTTTGGCACCTCCCGTCCCCTGCCTCTCCTTCCGTTGTAAGTCATTGTTATGGCGCCCAGTGCTGGAGAATCAGTCCTGCTCCCCTAAATCGGCCTCTGATAATAACACCACCACAAATACGGTGGTACCTCAGGTTAAGTACTGAATTCGTTCCGGAGGTCCGTTCTTAACCTGAAACTGTTCTTAACCTGAAGCACCACTTTAGCTAATGGGGCCTCCTGCTGCCACCGCACCGCCGCTGCACGATTTCTGTTCTCATCCTGAAGCAAGGTTCTTAACCCGAGGTACTATTTCTGGGTTAGCGGAGTCTGTAACCTGAAGCGTATGTAACCTGAGCTACCACTGTACAATGATTCACAAAATGTTTAGGGGTATGCATACCCCTGCATACCCCCCCCCCAAGAAAAAAAGCACTGCTGCCAAGTTTAAGCAACTCCTTAAAAAAAGGAATCTCAGGTAGTTAGCAGAGTGGGGAGATATTGTTGCCAGAGATTGTATTAAATGCCAATTTTGGTTTCATTTTATAAGCGAGGAAATCTGAATGAATGAATACACACACAGAGAGGGAAGGAGGGAAGGAGGGAAGGAGGGAGACACTGCCTCTGCTGCTGCTTTGGAAAAAATATTCTGGAGCCCCATAAATCTTTGGCGTTCTCTTTCCCTTCAGGACTTGCTGCTACCTGTGGTAACAATCCAGTTCTAAAATGCACTTGGCAACAGCCTACACAACCCATCCCCAATCTATCTTTAAAAAGAAGTTTGTCCAGCATCCTGGCTGATGCGCTTGACATCATCCGCCGTGGGTGGTGAGGAACTAAAATAACCTCTTTCTGAGGGAGAAATGTGCTTGCGAGATGTTCCAGCGGCTCACAGATGCATGAGCGCACACCAAAACACACACACACACACTCATGCACGCACGCACAATCCAAACCCTTCTGCTGGATACATCAGCTCGGATGTGGCAAACAACAAAACGGGCAAGAACAGCAGCGGCAACAAATTCCCAAAGGCCAAGCCTAGGAAAGAGATGGTGAGACTGTTGCACGTAGCGACACGCAGTTGATGCCAGGGCATCCAGCCTAACTCCAAATAATAATAATAATAATAATAATAATAATAATAATAATAATAATAATATTTTATTTATATCCCACCCTCCCCAGCGGAAGCTGGGCTCAGGGCGGCTAACAACAATAAAATAATACAACATTCTAAAATCATTTCATTATAAAATTAATTCAAATCAAATTGATGGCAACCATTGAGCTAGAGTTCTGTGAAGATTACCAAAGGAGGGAGTCGGGCTGTGCCCTGGCCAAAGGCCTGGTGGAACAGCTCTGTCTTGCAGGCCCTGTGGAAAGATGTCAAGTCCCACAGGGCCTTAGTCTCTTGTGACAGAGCGTTCCACCAGATCGGAGCCACAGCCGAAAAAGCCCTGGCTCTGGTTGAGGCCAGCCTAACCTCTCTGTGGCCTGGTGTGCCATAGGCAGGGGTGATTATTCCCTGCGCTACAAGATCCATTGGTCAATCCACATTCTGTCCCAAGGGAGACAGAATTGTGCAAAGCGAATAAAATCGACATCCCGGTTTTCTCCCTTCCTCCTAATTTCTCCTGCTTCTACTTAAATCTTAGCACTAACTATCTTCAAAGCTTCCATGGCCTTCTCTCCCACCCTCCCAGCAAACCCCATCTCTCCAGGCTCATATCATATCACATAATACCTTCTGGCCCTTATGCCAGACACTCCAAGTGATGATGAAGTAAAAGATAAAGGGACCTCTGAGCATTAGGTCCAGTCGTGACCGACTCTGGGGTTGCGGCGCTCATCTCGCTTTATTAGCCGAGGGAGCCAGCGTACAGCTTCCGGGTCATGTGGCCAGCATGACTAAGCCACTTCTGGCGAACCAGAGCAGTGCATGGAAACGCCGTTTACCTTCTCGCATGCTTTTGAACTGCTAGGTGGGCAGGAGAAGGGACCGAGCAACAGGAGCTCACCCCGTCATGGGGATTCGAACCGCCGACCTTCTGATCAGCAAGTCCTAGGCTTTGTGGTTTAACCCACAGCGCCACCCATGTCACCTAGGATGTCCCTATTTTCATCAGAGAGATGTTAGAGGGTTTGGGATCCATTGTCTTTAATTTGGACATGGATCAAACAATCATTCAAATTCAAGACTCTTATCAATTGGGACTGGTACCCCTACTGATTAAGGGCCAGGGCACCTGTGAGCGCATGTTTATCGCAAGTATCATTGACTGCCAACTTTTAAGGTCCTTGTTCTCTTCTGAATGTCTAACCCTTCCAACAGAGAGCTTGCCCTTTGTAAAGTAGGCCACATAATCACCCTGTTTGCTGCGCCACACTCAGTACTCCCTGGCAAATCATAGCTTTGATGAGTGACGCAGGGAAAATTACATAGGGGAAGAATCTGGAGCAGACCAAAGGAAGGTTATGCATGGTGGAGTTGGGAGCTGTTGATCAGCAGAGGCTCAACGCTATAGTGGGAAAGGGAGCATGAAGCCTGGGTTATGTAAAAGCAGTACAGTGGTACCTCAGGTTACATACGCTTCAGGTTACAGACTCCACTAACCCAGAAATATTACCTCGGGTTAAGAACTTTGCTTCAGGATGAGAACAGAAATTGTGCAGCAACGGTGCGGCAGCAGCAGGTGGCCCTATTAGCTAAAGTGGTGCTTCAGGTTAAGAACAGTTTCAGGTTAAGAACGGACCTCCAGAACAAATTAAGTTCTTAACCCAAGGAACCACTGTAGTTGCTGTAAATCCAAGCATCAGAACTCACTCAGATCAGTTGCACCAGTTTCTCCAGGGAGCAAATGCCAGCTATGGGGCTCAGGGAATCCAGATCAGGTCGGCAATAGGGGCAAGAAATAAATCCCTCTCATCCCCCATGCAGTGGATCTGATCTAGATCTCCCCTCTAGGTTGCTATTTCATACCCTCCAACATTTATCCAATGAAAATAGGGACGTCCCCTTCCATAATGATAATTATACTATTTATACTCCACACATCTTACTGGGTCGCCCCAGCCACTCTGGGCGGCTTCCAACATACAGTGGTACCTCGGGTTAAGTACTTAATTTGTTCCAGAGGTCCGTACTTAACCTGAAACTGTTCTTAACCTGAAGCACCACTTTAGCTAATGGGGCCTCCTGCTGCTGCCACGCCACCGGAGCACGATTTCTGTTCTCATCCTGAAGCAAAGTTCTTAACCTGAGGTAATATTTCTGGATTAGCGGAGTCTCTAACCTGAAGCATCTGTAACCTGAAGTGTATGTAACCCAAGGTACCACTGTATATAAAAACACAATAAAGCATTAATTTTTTTTAAATAAAAACCTTCCCTAGACAGGATTGCCTTCAGACAGCTTGGGGTTTGGATAACTCCATACCCTCCAACATTTCTCTGATGAAAATAGGGACATCCTACCATAATCTCCAACATTTCTCTAATGAAAATAGGGGTGTCTTAAGGAAAAGTGGGACATACCAGGATCAAATCCGAAACCGGGACTGCTTTCTCTAAATGGAAAATAGGGACACTTGGAGGGTCTGCTATTTAAGAACAAAAAAACAACTAAGGACCAATTGTGGGCTTAATACCAGGCGCAATCCGAGCCTTTGCCAAATCTTTGAGCCCGCAGGGTTGCAGAAATATGCTTGGAAATGCAGGAGGAGCAGAACCCAATGAAGTTAGAGGGGGTTGTGGAAGGGTGCAGATCGTGACTTTTCCAGTGGGTTGGTGGGGTTGCGTTCCAGCCTTGATCCTCCCCACAGCACAGTGCCATCAATGTGAACGATGCTTTGCAAATATGCAAGAGGACGGCAGGTCCCTGCCCTGATAATCTTACAGTCTGGATTAGAACGTGACGGAGCGGGGAAATGCAGGGGTTTGTCAGTTGCACGTACTTCGTTCCAGCTGCGGACGGGGATTAAGGAGCTGCGCCCAAGGCTTCACGGAAATTGTGGGTTTTGAAGAGAGGGAAATAAGGGGAGGTGCGGGGAGCACGGGATGGGCGGTAGCGCCGTGACAGAGCATGAGGTTTGCCTGCAAAAGGTCCCAGGTTAATTCCTGCTTGTTGGAAGGCAGGTACATTGCAAAGGAAGCGGTTGGTCATTTTGCAAACTGGGGACAGTGCGGGGTGGGGGGCGGTCCAGGTCCACATCTTACGCTTAAAGCACATGGCTTCCCCTAAGGAATCTTGGGAACTGTAGTTCACCCCCTCCGCGGGCTACAGCTCCCCAGCACTTTTAACAAACTACAGTTCCTAGAATTCTTCTTTTTTAATATTTTTTTATTAGAAATTTAAACCAAACATATTATCCAAAAATACATCATCGTTAGTTTTTTCCCCATTTTCCTCCCCCCCCCCACAAAACCCACACCCACCCCGACTTCCCTCAGTTCCAATCTTTGGTTTCTCTGTAAATGCTATTCTCTGCATGTTACAAACTTGTATAAATCCTTAAATTATCTAATTAATTATTGTCAATAAAGAGTTTGTGAGTGTTTATTGAAAACCTGCCAAGGAGTCCAATTCACTTTGTTGCATCTTCAAATACTTTGTAAAGGGTTCCCATTCATCTTTGAAGTCACAGTTATCCTTGTCCCGTAGCTTATGTGTCAATTTTGCCAGTTCTGCATTGTCCATCAGTTTCTTTTGCCATGATTCTTTAGCTGGAATTTCTTCAGTCTTCCATCCTTGCGCTATTAGGACTCTCACAGCCGTTGCCGCATACATGAAGATGTTTTTCAACTTTTTTGGCAGGTCTTTCCCTACGATCCCTAACAAAAATGCTTCAGGTTTTTTAACAAATGTCAAGTGGAACATTTTCTTCAATTCATTGTATATCATTTCCCCCAAAAATTTAATTACATTACAATCCCACCACATATGATAAAATGTCCCCTCCTTTTCCTTACACTTTCAACATATATTTGAACTAGTTTTGTACATTTTCCCTGACTGCACTGGTGTCATATACCATCTATACATCATCTTCATATAATTCTCCTTCAACAGGGAACAGTCTGTAAATTTGTTCCTAGAATTCTTCGCGGGGGGGGGGGCAGAATCCATGCATTTTAAATGTATGGTGTAAATGTGACCCAACAAGGTGTAAAGGAAGCATCTCGTGGTTGCCACTCTTAGTAATGCTTCTGTGTCCTGGAAGAAACTGCCTTGTCCTCAGGGCAGGGTGCTAGGTCGATGGACCAATCTAACATTGCCAAACAGTGGCCACATGGTTAAAGAATTTGGGGCTTCACCAAAATATTTTATTATTATTTATTTACTTGTTGCATTTATATCCCCCTCCCCCCCCTCCTAGGAGCTCGTAGTTCTCCTCCCCTCCTCGTTTAAGCCCCACAGCAACCCTGTGAGGAAGGAGTGGCTGAGAGACAGTGATGGGCCTAAGGTCATTCCATGAGCCTCGTGGTGGAGTGGAGATTTGTTTTGGTTTTTTTATAAAATATTTATTAAGGTTTTTAAACAATAAAACACCAACACATAAATCACCCTCACCGAAGGGAAAAAAAATATCAGAAAAAAAGTCACACAGTACACAACAAAAACAATACAATACAGTATCCTCAAAATCCTAGTTTCTGTAACCTTACTCTTGGACTCCCTCACGTCTCCCTTTCCTGCGTTCTCGTTTAGAAAATCATGTTCTGCAGTACTTCACCTACTCTCAAAACTTATTCTGTACCTTTCCAATAATATGTCTCAAATTTTACACTTTGTTATCAAATATTTAGATATTCAGAATTTGACATAATATTTATCAGTTTTCAACTTTGTTCTTATAATTCAATTATTTTCATACATCTTTCCGCTAAATTTGCTAGTGCTGTATTATCTTTCAATCCTGCATCATTCTAACATTCATACAGTTTACAATACTTTTGCAAATAGTCTGGAGTGGAGATTTGAAGCCTGGTCTCCCACATCCTAGTCCAACACTCTGATCACTACAACACACTGGATCTCTCTTTTTGGGGGGTGGTAGGTATTCAAGAACTGGGACGCAGGTGGCGCTGTGGGTTAAACCACAGAGCCTAGGACTTGCCGATCAGAAAGTCGGCGGTTCGAATCCCCACAACGGGGTGAGTCCCCGTTGCTCGGTCCCTGCTCCTGCCAACCTAGCAGTTCGAAAGCACGTCAAGTGCAAGTAGATAAATAGGTATTGCTCTGGCGGGAAGGTAAACAGCGCTTTGTGCGCTGCTCTGGTTCGCCAGAAGCGGCTTAGTCATGCTGGCCATATGACCTGGAAGCTGTATGCTGGCTCCCTTGGCCAATAAAACGAGATGAGCGCCACAACCCCAGAGTCGGCCACGACTGGACCCAATGGTCAGGGGTCCCTTTACCCTTTACCTTAGGTATTCAAGAACCAAAATTTTCATTCTTTGCATGCCACTCCCAGCTGCTTCTTTCTCTGAGCTGCATCCGTGGTGTTATTTTTTTAAAAAAACAACATCACTGGCTTCTAACTGAGATGATGCTGACTTCCAGCCAATCAGGGATCACATAGGCATCCCAATGACATCACATCATCCAATGGAAGATGGGATTTGCCCATGCAATGTCTTCTCATGTTGTTCTGGCTCAGGCTTAAAGGAATTCATTTATTAGAATGATCCCCATGAAAAGATTATGCAAATTAATAATAAAAAATTAAAAAGGTGTCATAAGCCAATGAGGCTACATTCTAAACAGGCGTAATCCATTAGTATTTATAACAATGTTACGCAAATATAAATCCCTGGGAACTGTTAGAAGTGTGACAGCAGCAATCAAAGCAAAGTTTGTAACGCAAGGGTTAATTCTGTTATCAGCAAGTCGGCTAAACGGGGTGAGGTATTGCCTAGCAACCAGGCAAAATCACATGATCTCTACCAAGGTAGCATGTACTCTGATTGGCTGTGTAGTTCTGAAGGAGTTCTTCTCCATATGTTTGGTTGGGATTCTTCCTGCTATGTCCAAGACCTGAAGTAAGCAAGACAAAACCTATGGGTTTTGTTCAATTTTCTTAGTAGACTGTTGTGAGGGTTTCTTTTCTCATTAGACACCGTCTGCAATATTTAACTGAGTTCCAGAGATTGAACAGCTCCTGATCTTTATCACGGGATCCCAGGGAAAGCCACAAGAAACATGCGACAAGTATAAAATACAAAGAGGATCAATGATTAATGTCTTTATTGTAGCATAAAGTGCCAAGAAGCTCCTGCTCCTCAAAAACGAAAGGTGAGTATATGTGTGGTGAATCAAGCCTGAATCTTGCAAGAGCAAGGAGACCACATTCCTGACATTACAGTCAGGTGATCTGGTGATGCAATTAAGGATGGAGTCTGACACCTACACAAGGCCTTCCTTGGCTTCCTGGAATATTTGACCACAGTCAAAGCTTGTGAAATCATAGACAGACCAGTCAGCGATATCTGACCAGCCAATTGACCATCTCAGCCCAAGGGTGTTTCCAGATTAAACTTCCTGCTATTTCACTCCACCACCCCACGAAATGGGGCAGCCCCATTGCACTGGCCCATGAAAACATGTGCGCTTCCATTCTGCATCGCTGTGATAGACGTGAAAGGTGGGCATCTGCAGGACAAGGTTCCTATACACCTCATAGACAGCCAGTGTGGTGTAGTGGTTAGGAGCCGTAGACTCATAATCTGGGGAACCGGGTTCGCGTCTCTGCTCCTCCACATGCAGCTGCTGGGTGACCTTGGGCCAATCACCCTTTTCTGAAGTCTCTCAGCCCCGCTCACCTCACAGAGTGTTTGTTGTGGGGGAGGAAGGGAAAGGAGAATGTTAGCCACTTTGAGACTCCTTCGGGTAGTGATAAAGCGGGATATCAAATCCAAACTCTTCTTCTTCTTTTAACAGCCAGAAACTGGAAGTAAATTGCTTCTGAGCATCAAATTGCACATGGCGTCAAATGTGTCGTCCTGGATATGGTAGGATAGAAAGTGGGGGGGGGGATGATAGGCACAGACCCTCCAAGTGTCTCTATTTTCCAGGGACAGTCCTGGATTTACAGAAGCCGTCCCAGTTTCCAGTTTGATTCCAGAATCTCCCGCTTTTCCTTAGGACATCCCTATTTTCATCAGAGGGTCTGGAGTCATGTGCCAAGGAGATAAGTAACTACACAACCATATCTGGAGGCAGCCCTGTATAGGGAAGTTGTTTAATGCTTTATTATGTTTTTTATAAGTGTTGGAAGCTGCCCAGAGTGGCTGGGGCAACCCAATCAGATGGGTAGGATATTATTATTATTATTATTATTATTATTATTATTATTATTATTATTATTATCATTATCATCATCATCATCATCATCATCATCCCTATTTTCATTGGAGAAATGTTGGACGGTATGCAATTTACTGAAAGCAGTCCCTGCCTATGAGACCAACGTAGAAGGTTTATGAGCTGTCTTATTAGCGAGGCAGAAGTGGCCTCTAGTGGATGAGGAAATTCAGAGCAAGACACAATTCAAAGCAAACCAAAAGAAAGACCAAAGAATTGCCCGGTCTATGATGCCTCCTGTGCTGTTTAGGTTGAATCAATTTCCTGAATGCAACCAGTATCCCGAGAGTGATCTGAACGATGACTGCTGGCTTGTTCATCCCAGATTTTGCAAGGAATTAGAAAACACACTTGGGTGCCGGATGGGAAGGAGAAGTGGGCAAATGGCTGGCAGGATGTGAGAGGTGTGGCCTGGCCTTTGTAAGCATCTAGTTT
Source organism: Podarcis liolepis (assembly GCF_965112155.1). NCBI lineage: Eukaryota > Metazoa > Chordata > Lepidosauria > Squamata > Lacertidae > Podarcis > Podarcis liolepis. The sequence goes on along the minus strand of NC_139573.1, from coordinate 35,777,776 downwards.
CCAGGCTTGTCATTTTGTGCCTGTCATTTGCTAAGAAAGAAATCCCATTTACTTTGAAAGGAACTCAACAGAATTTATTCCAAGTAAGCATGCATAGAATTGCATGGTAAAAGAGGGACCTGTTGGGCTCAGGCATTGAGGATATTATTTTCAAAAATTTGCTGCTATTTTTGCATACGGTTCACTTCTTATACAATACAGTGGTACCTCGGGTTAAGTACTTAATTTGTTCTGGAGGTCCGTTCTTAACCTGAAACTGCTCTTAACCTGAAGCACCACTTTAGCTAATGGGGCCTCCTGCTGCCGCCGTGCCGCCAGAGCACAATTTCTGTTCTCATCCTGAAGCAAAGTTCTTAACCTGAAACACTATTTCTGGGTTAGCGGAGTGTGTAACCTGAAGCGTATGTAACCCGAGGTAGTACTGTATACCAAAGCAATATAGCAACAGAAACAGAAACAAATGAAAAATAATTCAAAGGAATTTCATACCGAAAACAAGGGCATGTGTGAAAGCAAATAAAACTGTATCGTGTAAAAAGAGTTGGAACTGTTTCATACTTGGTAGTGACGTGGATGGCGCTGTAGTCAAAACCAATGAGCCTCTTGGGCTTGCTGATTAGAAGGTCACCGGTTTGAATCCTCACGATGGGGTGAGCTCCCGTTGCTCTGTCCCAGCTCCTGCCAACCTAGCAGTTCGAAAGCACGTCAAGTGAAAGTAGATAAATAGGTATCGCTGAGGCAGGAAGGTAAATGGCGTTTCTGTGCGCTCTGTCTTCCGACACAGTGTCCTGTTGCACCAGAAGTGGTTTAGTCATGCTAGCCACACGACCCGGAAAGCTGTGGACAAACGCCGGCTCCCTCAGCCTGAAAGCGAGATGAGCGCCGCAACCCCATAGTCGCATCTGACTGGACGTAACCGTCCGGGGGTCCTTTACCTACTTAAGAACTATTTGAAATCCAATGCAGATAGGCAAACACACACACACAACATCACTACAGTTCCCAGGATTCTTTGGGAGAAGTCATGTGATCTAAATGTTTGGTGTGCACACATACCCCCCCCAGGCCACTGACCCACCAGTGTGTGCTGCAGAAATGAGGCCACCAAGCTTCAACAGAGGCCTCTCATCCTGCCCTACTATTAGGCAGAGTGAGGCAGCCGCCTCAGGCAGCTGATTCTGGGTGTCATGAAAGGACTGTAAATTGTCAGTTGCTTTAATGTATTATTATTGTGATTTTACTGCCAGGGTGAGCATTTGTGGTATTTTCTGGCTCAGGTGCCAAAATAAGTTGATACTATGCCCTTTAGCTCGACACCGCAGCAAGGAGTGGGTGGAATCAGGGGGCATTGTTGAGTTTTCCTCTTCAGATGTTCTAAGCTGGTCCTGGACCTCAGACGTTATTAAATGCCACCAGGAAACCAGGGCTTATCACAAATGCTCTGCTGAAAAATTCTCTGTTTTAAAAATATTCTCCATTGATTAATGAGGAACACTGTCAAAAATGAGAGAAAATGTTGATGAAATTCTCATGCGTAGACTGCAGGGTGTTTGGTGTGCTTAACTTACTTGTGAAGGTGAAGCTGGTTATGTGAGTGGAAAATGAGAGAAACCAAAACACCCCCACCCCAACAGAAAAGGCCCCACGGAAGCTCAGGGGAGACAGCATGGAGTAAAACTGATATTTTTTTCAGATCAGAAAGTATATTTCGCTGAGCAGTTTACTCAGCATTTATCCTAATTTGTTCACACAAAGTTTGTGGGGAGGTTAGGCATCACCAGTTATCTACTGAACATTCATTTTGATTTTGTTTCTGGGGATCTTACAGGACATCAAGCCATCATTATCATCATTTTCAGCATATATACCCCAGTATTTTCCTTATCATAAAAAGTCCAGGATGTTGGTTTTTTTGGAGGGGGGAGGGAGTTGCTGCATAAGAGTGCAAAATCAACTTTAATTGTGCCGTCTGAATTTGCTAATGTGTGATTGAACCCCACTCAGAAACAGTGACCACCAAGAAGCACCCACAGACATCCAGGGAAGCTTCAGAGTGATGGGAGATGTTTACCAGACAAGAAAAACACACATACTACCCTGGGACATCTCGCAGCACCCCCACCCACCCACCCAAACCATCCCCACTGCAATCCTAAACAAATTCTCTCTCTCTTCTGCCTTGGTGAGACCACACCTGGAATACTGTGTCCAATTCTGGGCTCCACAATTTAAGAAGGATGTTGTCAAGCTGGAATGTGTGCAGAGGAGGGCAACCAAGATGATCACAGGTCTGGAAACAGAGCCTTATAAGGAGCAGTTGAAGGAGCTGGGTATGTTTAGCCTGGAAAAGAGGGGACTGAGAGGAGATATGATAGCCATCTTCAACTATCTCAAGGGCTATCACGTGAGAGAGGGAACAAGCTTGATTTCTCCTGCTCTGGAAGACAGGACTCGAACCATGTTTTTTTTTCGCCTACCTCATAGCAATTCGTCACAACTTTCTGGTATTGGCGGTTAGGCATTGGAATATGTGTGCTGTGTTGAAGAATTGGGTATGGGCCATCATCTACCCCTCCTCTTTTGGGTATTCCATTAAAGGAATCCGGCAGTCGTGGATCCTGTCCGATGCCCTGCTGGTGGCTAGGGCCAGGGCATGACCCCCGGTGATGTAATGGAGAGCTTCCACTTGAATTTGCATCAACAAGCTCCTCCCATTGGTTGTTAACCCTGATATGACTCCCATGGAGTCTTGTATTGCTATTTCATCCAGCGCCTAGGCCAATACTACTCACATGCTGTAACCAATAAAAGTTGTGGCCTAATTTTGCCCATTAACCTAAAATAATGTGTATTTGTGTCTTATTATACTCCTATGCGGGTGGTGGGTCCTCGACTCACAACCATCTGTTGTAGATACTTTAGCTGAGATGCAGCAGCAGCCCATCTGGTCAGCTTTGTTATGTGGAATGGGTTCGAGAGCGATCTTGTCGTACCCACAGAGCCGGGATCAAAATCATCTGCAAACAGCAAATCTGCGCACATAGACAGAGGCTGTGAGCAATGGCCAGGGATGGGGCTTAAGCCAGACCATAACCCACGAAATATCGAATGTCCACAAAGTGAACCTGGTTTGAGGTTTTCTGTCTCAGCCAAAAGATATTCATTATGCTCGGCTTATGGTTGCCCCAGAAACAGCTGGTCAGCAGTCTAGAGAGTCGAAGGTAAAACTTTCCTGCGCATCAGAGAGGAATCCACCCCGGAGGTGCTCAGAGCCCTCTGAGACGCCACTTAGCTGACACAAGGCAGTGTCTTCATCTTCCCCGCCAAGCGTCTGCCCAGCTCAGCGTCGTGTTGAAGTGCCAACCGCATAGACGGTCGGTCATGCAAAGCGAGGGGATTATGGACTCTTGACGAAGCCTTGGATCTAAAGCCAAATCGGTCTGCAACGCCTCTCGAAGGAGCTTTCAGGAGAAAGGCTTCAATAGCTTTTGAACTGTCTGCCTCCCTGCAATGACATCACGTCAATCTGTCTTATCCCAATGTTAGCATTGTCTCGGTCTTCTCACGGTGGGTGGGGCGGAGGATTGGATCTCGCCACTTGTACGGTTCACAGATCGTTCCACATCCTGCCTCGATCAGGTTTCGCAGTTCAACGTTCCTCGTTGCATTGGTTCTTGAGGCCCTGTATTTGTTTGTCTGGCAATCGTTCAACAGTCTAGTGTTTAGACGGGCCTTTTGGGTGTCCCAAGAGCTCCACATGCATCACCCCACTAATCTGTACAACAACTCTGCAGTATAGCCCAGCTTGATCCTTAGATTGCAGTTGCCCAGGCTGCCTACACGCCTTGCATTTAATAATAATAATTTATTACTTATACCCCAACCATCTAGCTGGGTTTCCCCAGCCACTCTGGGCGGCTTCTAACAGAATATTAAAATACAATAACCTATTAAACATGAAAAGCTTCCCTAAACAGTGCTGCCTTCAGATGTCTTCTAAAAGTGTGGTAGTTGTTGTTCTCTTTGACATCTGATGGGAGGGCGTTCCACAGGGCGGGTGCCACTACCGAGAAGGCCCTCTGCCTGGTTCCCTGTAACTTGGCTTCTCATAGCAAGGGAACCGCCAGAAGGCCCTCGGCGCTGGACCTCAATTTCCAGGCTGAACGATGGAGGTGGAGAAGCTTCTCCAGGTTTTTAAAGCCAGTCCACACACACCCCAAAGAATCCTGGGAACTGGGTTTTGTTAAGGGTCCTGAGAACTGTAGCTCTGTGCAAGATAAACAACAATTGCTAGGCTGGTAATTCCTGTCACTTCCAATTGAAGAGTGGCAGACAAAGATGGTGGAATATGCAGAACTGGTGAAGCTGAGTGGGAAAATCCAAAACCAGCATGATCAAGCTTTCCAAAAAGACTGGGGTAAATTTATACAATATTTGAAGGACAATTGCAAACAATTAACAACACTAGCTGGATTGACTTAAGAAGACTTATAATGTTGATGATTCTACCTTTTTATATTATTTTTTTAAAAATGTAATAATTGAAATGGACATAATGTAAACAGAAAGAGGTACAAATGTGATGATATAGTAAAGAATGAAGGTACCATATTTTTCGCTCTATAGGACGAACTTTTTCCCCTCCAAAAATTAAGGGGAAATGTGTGTGCATCCTATGGAGCAAATGCAGGCTCCTTGGCTTCAGCGATAGCCACGCGAAGCCTCCGAAGCGCAGAGGGAGAGCTCCCCCCATGCTCCGGAGGCTTCACGTTGCTTTCGCTGAAGCCTGGAGAGTGAGAGGGATCGGTGCGCACCAACCCCTCTCGCTCTCCAGGCTTCAGGGATAGCCACCTGAAGCAGCACGAGTTCCCACTGCGTTCCGGAGGTTTCAGGTTCCTTTCACTGAAGCCAGGAGAGTCTTGCTCTCCCGGGTTCAGCAAAAGGAACCCGAAGCCTGCGGAGCGCAGCGGGAACTCGCGCTGCACTCTGAAGGCTTCAGGGATCTTTGGGGCTGGTGGTGGGGGAAAGCAGCACTTTCCCCCACCGCCAGCCCCACAAGCTTGGGTGGCAGCGGGAAGGCTGCGCGCAGCCTTTGCGCTGCTCCCCGACCTGCTCTTTGGGGCTGGCGGTGGGGGAAAGCAGCGCTTCCCCCCGCCAGCCCCAAAGAGCAGGTCAAAAGGAACCCAAAGCCTCCGGAGCCCAGCGGGAACTCCCACCGTGCTCCTGAGGCTTCGGGTTGCCTTCACTGAAGCCTGGAGAGCGAGAGGGGTCAGTGCGCAGTGACCCCTCTCACTCTCCAGGCTTCCAAGGTAGCCGCCTGAAGCCTCCAGAGCGCAGCGGGAGTTCCCGGAGGCTTCGGGTGAACGCACCTTGAATGCACAGAACGCACCTTGTTTTAGAGGGGGAGAACAAGAGATAAAAAATCTCCCCCTCTCTGCGCAGCGCCCCTTCAGTGAAGGGGCAGGAGAAATGGAAGGGGCTCCATTTCTCCTGCCGCTTCACTGAAGGGGCGCTGAGCAGAGAGGGGGAGATTTTTTTTTCCCCTTGTTCTCCCCCTCTAAAACAAGGTGCGTCCTATGGTCGGGTGCATCCTATAGAGCAAAAAATACGGTAACCATGAGGTGGGGGGGAGGCGTCAACCAGCTCATATGGGCAAAAACTAATGTGCAAAATAAGGATGTATTTACATATTATAAAATGGAAAGTCAATAAAAATATTATTAAAAAACAGCAGCAACAACAACAACAATTGCTAGGGTTATTTGCTGGGTTCAATGTGCTTTCTACAAAAATGTATACAGTGGGCTCGTGACAGAGTCAAACTTCAGAAAAGGAACCAGTAATGTCAAGATGTCGTGCCTAGAAAGAGAGCCATGACTGTGTGTTGTTGTTGAATGATAAGCCAACAATGCAGAAGCAGCGCAAGAGCTCTGGTCCAAAAGGGCAGCATAGAGCAATGTGTACTGTGCAGTGCTCAGCAGTGGTGGAGCTTCATGCTCCAGCACTGGGGGCGGAGAGCAGGTGTGGGCGTGGCTGGCACGCGTCCCAGGAGCGTGGTGCCCAGCACGGGGGGGGGGGCAGCTGTGCTGGCACCCCACCGGGATCATGGTGCTGGGGATGGTGCGCCATTTACCTTCCCGCTGGAGTGGTGCCTATTTATCTACTTGCACTTTGACGTGCTTTTGAACTGCTAGGTTGGCAGGAGCCGACACAGAACAACAAGAGCTCACCCCGTCGTGGGGATTCGAACAGCCGACCTTCTGATCGGCAAGCCCTAGGCTCAGTGGGTTAGACCACAGCGCCACCCATGCCCCATATTATCCTCATTTCATATTATCCTCCATTTTTTCTTAAAATCCTCATTAGACCCTAATTCTTACTACATGTTTTTAATTGTTTGCAGTGTTCTCCTAAATGACTTATAAATTTCCCCCACTCTATATTAAAAGCTTTTGTCTTCTTGGTTTCTAATTCTCCCGGTCATTTTCGCCATTTTGGCATTGTCCATCATCTTTATCAGCCAATCTTCTCTGGTAGGGACTTTGTCTTCCTTCCATCTCTGGGCTAGAAGGATCTGGGCAGCTGTCGTCGCATACATAAATAGTCTTTTCTGGTCCTTTGGTATTTCTGCATCTAAAATTCCTAGTAAAAAAAGGTTCACAATTTCAAAAATATGCTTCACTCCAGTGCACATCGTTCAGCACTCTTGAGTCATTCCAGATTCATGTCAGCTACATGAATCCACTGAATTGGGGTGGGGGGTGGGCTTTTTACAAAAGGTAATCTAGGATCCCACAGCTGGAGCATTTCCTGACCAATAGCTCAGCCCCACCACCTCCTTCCCTCAAAAGCCCAAGTCTCCCCAGGTTTACATATTCCCAAACCACCATGGCCTCCTCGCATGCAAGCAGGGTGCTTATTAACTTCTGGAGGATATCACAGCGGCAGCACTAAATTGCAGCTTTCAAGGTGATGGCAGCCTGTCATTTGCTTTCCTCGGGTAGAGCAGAGCCTGGGTCAGACGTGACTTCATGAACCTTCCCCCAGTCCGACAGCTCCTAAGAATATCTGACCAAGCAGAGTTTTAGATTGACCCTGAAATGCCAGGCACCCTCTGCACTTAAGACCTTAAAAGGTCAATGAGGAGAATGAACTGGGAATGTTTGCGATCAAGAATGGGAATTAAAAGGGAAATGGCCGAAATATGAGCAGAAAAACCACCTTGATTTTCATGAAGAAACTGGAGTAAAGTATCGTGCGTTGTTCATTCAAAGGTGACCTGTGATGTCAGGAACTGCATAAAGCTGTTTCAAAGAAATAGAGGCAACTAGAACATCAGTTCCTCATGTTTCCTGGGGCTCCTCCAGACTGTTGTTGTTTGTTTGTGGTACATCACCTTGCCAACAAAGGTCCATATAGTTAAAGCTATGGTTTTCCCAGTAGTGATGTATGGAAGTGAGAGATGGACCATAAAGAAGACTGATTGCTGAAGAATTGATGCTTTTGAATTATGGTGCTGGAGGAGACTCTTGAGAGTCCCATGGACTGCAAGAAAATCAAACCTATCCATTCTGAAGGAAATCAGCCCTGAGTGCTCACTGGAAGGACAGATCCTGAAGCTGAGGCTCCAATACTTTGGCCACCTCATCAGAAGAGAAGACTTCCTGGAAAAGACCCTGATGCTGGGAAAGATGGAGGGCACAAGGAGAAGGGGACGACAGAGGACAAGATGGTTGGACAGTGTTCTCAAAGCTACCAGCATGAGTTTGACCAAACTGCGGGAGGCAGTGGAAGACAGGAATGCCTGGTGTGCTCTGGTCCATGGGGTCACGAAGAGTCGGACACGACTAAATGACTAAACAACAATAACATTTTGAAACATGTCACTGATGCAACAATAGCGCATTCATGGTGAAGCATCTACACATAGTTCTGTTTTATATGTCATTATGTGATGCTTCCCCAATGTTATTGCGTTGTTGCCTTCTGGAAAGACAGCCTTGCACTATAACACAAGGAAAGAAGAGGGGGTATATAAACCAGAGTTGGGTCTACACATACGGAGGAAATGCTATAAATAAGTCAGAAATCAAAATGGGGGGGAAAACAAAAGGGGGGGGAAACGTTATGGAAAATCACTTCGAAAGTTTTTCTGCTTTCTGGTGCAATCTGGTGTTGGATGCTTATAACACATCCAAAACATGTGTTTCTTGACTAAAGTAGCTGAGTCCCAGGTCATTCCTGGTGTGAAAAGTTACAAAATTTCAGCTGGACGTTGCGAGTCATGCATTTCTTGAGAAAATGAAGCAGGATGTCTACCCTTGAAACTTTTGGAGGCACAAACAGAACTGAAATCCAGATTGTGTACAACCGCCCCAATACCATCAGGAGCATAAATTCACAATAAAAAGGGACATTTGGAGGGACCTTGAATCTCATCTAATGGTGGAATGTGGAGTTGTGTAGTCTCCATCAGGAGTTCTGCCTTCCCTGTTTTGGCCAAGCCCTTCAAATCCCTGAAGGGCTGTCACGTAGAAATGAGCAACGCTTTGTTCTCAAGTGCCCCTGGGGGCCGGACTAGATCTAATGGAATTAAGTCATGGGAGGGTAGATTTGGTTGAACATTTGGAGAAGCATGGTAAGAGCAGTTCAGCAATGGAACCTGTTACTTAGAAGAGCAGTGGAGTCATCCTTGCTAGTGATCATCAGAAAAAGGCTGCCCCAGCTCTTTATTGATTGATTTAAGACATTTATTCACATATCACTTAGTCTTGGGACATTGTTGGGTTTTCCACTTCAGGCACAGTGAGATGTTCTAGGCTAGTCCTGGACCTCAGATATAACTAAATGTCACCCATACAAATATACCACTTAATTGTTTCACGTTCTGTCAGGCTTCAGGGAATCGCCTTCCTCCTCCCGTGGCAGTAGATCAGCAGAACAAAGGAAAAGGAGTCTTCTTACCAGTTAGAAACTTTTAATAATCACAGCAAGAGAACAAAGAACCCATCTCCTAGAAATGATGGTTAAGAATCCCATCCTCTTCCATCCCTATTAATCCATGTCACTTCTATGTCTTGTAATCTGAGTTTATAGCCTCTGTGCTTCCTGTTCTGCCCCTTTCTGAGCTCTTCTTGACCTTGGGAAGAGCGGAGGAATGCTTTCCAGAGACAGTGAATCTGTTAACTCTCTCTCTCCCAGTGTTTCCTCACCTAGCTGTTCCCCATTCAGTATTTCCCAGCTTCTGCCTTCTGAACTATGTCCCTCTGCAAACCAGTGTTCCAAATCTATACTGTTCTCCTGCTCCTGGGAAGTTTCAGGATCTGGAGCAGGGGGAGGGAGAGGCTCCCACCGTTCTTCCTCAGTGCAGCCTTCCTCAGCACGGTCCCTAACACATTCTAAGCTATGTAAATAAAAACAATCTGTAGAAAGTGGGACAAGGCAGCAATAAAAGTTTGCCATAAAATCAAACACTACATTAAAATGTCTGCTGGAACAAGAAAGCCTCACATCTCAAGTTGATCAAGGAGAGTGCCTATCCAATATTAGTAGGGAGAAAGTTCCACAGGCTTCGGCCTACTACCACAGCTTCCAGAAGTTACGAGCCTGCATCTGAAGCATGCATCTGGTATTTTGATGTTGTGAAGCCTCACGTTCGAGAGCAAAATGCTATTAAATGAAGAATCAGCCAAGAAAATGCCACAAAGAGTTACATCATATACTTCTGAGTCAATACATCAAATCCTTAATAACGCTGTATCAACAACACAACAATATCTTTCAAAATCTACACTCTGTTTGCCAAGTCAATATGGCATCTCCTAAGTAGGATTGGGAAAAGATATATGTCTGAAACCCTGTCAAGCTGCTGTCCGTCATTGATGCCCCAATGGTCTGACTTGGTGGAATGTATATTTTCCGAAAGAATGTGGAACTTTGCAAAGATATCTCCCATATTCTTCAGGAACCCTGCTGTGTGATGATCCTACAACTGGCTTACAGCTGTATATTTGAATATTTCGCTCTGTGTGGGTTTTATTGATCATTTTGTTGCTGTAGAGTTTGACATATCTACGGCCTATCGAGCAGATCAGTTTATTGTGATTGTTCCTTATTAAGACTCTCTATTCTGTTTTGTTGTACGCCCTGCAAATGGTAAAATAATGAAAACAAGCACAATCCCACCTTGATTTTCAAGTAAGCTGACGAAAGCTTTAAAAGCTGAAATGGCGTTCAGCTACAATGCTATCTCGTAAAAAGTACCGCCAACAAGACAACCTGGGGATTAAACCTGTAGATGCTCCAGCATTGACCTACGACCCTTAGAATCATAGAATCATAGAATCATAGAATCATAGAATCATAGAGTTGGAAGAGACCACAAGGGCCATCGTGTCCAACCCCCTGCCAAGCAGGAAACACCATCAGAGCACTCCTGACATATGGTTGTCAAGCCTCTGCTTAAAGACCTCCAAAGTAGGAGACTCCACCACACTCCTTGGCAGCAAATTCCACTGTCAAACAGCTCTTACTGTCAGGAAGTTCTTCCTAATGTTTAGGTGGAATCTTCTTTCTTGTAGTTTGGATCCATTGCTCCGTGTCCGCTTCTCTGGAGCAGCAGAAAACAACCTTTCTCCCTCCTCTATGTGACATCCTTTTATATATTTGAACATGGCTATCATATCACCCCTTAACCTTCTCTTCTCCAGGCTAAACATGCCCAGCTCCCTTAGCCGTTCCTCATAAGGCATCGTTTCCAGGCCTTTGACCATTTTGGTTGCCCTCCTCTGGACACGTTCCAGTTTGTCAGTGTCCTTCTTGAATTGTGGTGCCCAGAACTGGACACAGTACTCCAGGTGAGGTCTGACCAACTCCAGGTGAGGTCTGACCCTTCCCAGATCTGGTCCCAACGGATGACCATGTGAGCAATTTGCAACATTCCCTTTGCTGGGGACAGCGCCCTCTAAAGACTAACCCTAGTGCTGGCCTCGTGTCAGCAAAGACAGAGGCCAAGGCAAAGCTTCTGAGTCATCTTCTTCCACTTCCTGGAGTGCTTGGGTGTTCCTTAGCACTCCTCCCCCTCCCCTATCCCGCTCAAGTACAGGCCAGCCCAAGCCTGTTGAGCTGGTTTCGTTGCAAGTCCCGTGCATGATGCCGAGGCTTCGAGTCACTGCATTGGGAACACTGACAAAGAAAGAAAGAAAGAAAGTGGGCAGTAGTTGCAAGAAGCTGGAAGAATCCACTGAGGAAGGTAGACGTTCCTAACCCGTTGCATAAGATTTCTCTGAGTGCTGCTTTTAAACTGTGAAATTCTGAATAGTATGGATTCCAAACAAATAAATTTTCCAATTGATTGGCTCATTGCAGGAGTAAATTCTTTGCCCTGTTATAGACCTGCTGGAATTGGCAAGGCATCTGACCCTCACCTGAATCTCATCGCTCTCCTGCGATTTACTTTGCAGCCACAGTGTGGAGATAAACAATGAGGTTGCCCACCAGATACCAGGCACTCTACTATTCAAATTAGGTCCCAGTGTTTTTCTTACAATCGCCTGCTCAATGAATTAATCTATTTTAATCTAGCATGTAAATTCTCGAAACTTTCTGATTGGTTAATTCGAGCAAGTAAACTCCTGCTCTCACTTCATTACAAACAGTATTTCCACCTGTAACACACTTGAGCAAACCTGCTCCTCTTCCTTTCACAGATATGTTTTGCCATTTGCAACTGTGGATTCCTCTGATTAGTTATCATTTAATTCTTTGGGGAGGAAATTAGCATCACACGTCATGTGCATGGAAGTTGCCAAATCAATTAACCAACTAGAATCATAGAATCATAGAGTTGGAAGAGACCACAAGGGCCATCGAGTCCAACCCCCCTGCCAAGCAGGAAACACCATCAGAGCACTCTTGACATATGGTTGTCAAGCCTCTGCTTAAAGACCTCCAAAGTAGGAGACTCCACCACACTCCTTGGCAGCAAATTCCACTGTCAAACAGCTCTTACTGTCAGGAAGTTCTTCCTAATGTTTAGGTGGAATCTTCTTTCTTGTAGTTTGGATCCATTGCTCCGTGTCCGCTTCTCTGGAGCAGCAGAAAACAACCTTTCTCCCTCCTCTATGTGACATCCTTTTATATATTTGAACATGGCTATCATATCCCCCCTTAACCTCCTCTTCTCCAGGCTAAACATGCCCAGCTCCCTTAGCCGTTCCTCATAAGGCATCGTTTCCAGGCCTTTGACCATTTTGGTTGCCCTCCTCTAGACACGTTCCAGTTTGTCAGTGTCCTTCTTGAACTGTGGTGCCCAGAACTGGACACAGTACTCCAGGTGAGGTCTGACCAGAGCAGAATACAGTGGCACTATTACTTCCCTTGATCTAGATGCTATACTCCTATTGATGCAGCCCAGAATTGCATTGGAAGGATTACTGTTAATAGCACCAGTTTTCCCATAACTTGATATTGCTGGATATTTCTGATGAATGAACTGCAAAAGCATTTGCAGTTTGCTTTCTGTTGCCACCCTGGAACTTTATTAGTGCCACTTTGTTTTGTACGATTCCTTGCAAATGACTTAAAACAACTTTTCTGCTTGTATATGTTGACAATATAAGTTTGGTTACTGAGAACAAACAAGATTGTACAAAAACAAGATTGGATGCAGGTCTGGCCAGGACATAGGCCTCCTGACTGTGACAAAGGTGACCTGTGTGCTTGCTTGCTTGCTTGCTTAACAGCTGTTGGAAACTTCAAGGCCCCTGCTCTCCCGTCTTATGGTCTTTATATTGGACCTGGAGACTCCAATAGAGAGCATTCCATGTCAAGAAGAAGGGCAAGTGAGCACCCTATCCAATGACAGGGCAGGAGCTAGACGGAGCAGGGCCTTTTCACTGGTGGTGCCCATTGGATGGATCCCTTTTCCCAGACCTGCTCTCTTTCGGCCTTTATTTTGGAGCTTTACAATTTAGGAAGACTTTGGAAGAACTGGGTGACAAGTCTTATCAGTCGCTGATGTATGAGCGGATTTTATTTGCTGCTATTTCCGCCCGGACACTGCTTCCAAATGCAGTATGCTCAGTATGTCCGGGAAATTACTGACATATGGCAACCCTAATATATCATGGTGGCCCGAGCATATTTGTCATGCACCTGATGAGGCAACACACAATACTGCTTTCACCTCAGTATTGCTTTCACTAGCAGGACAAGTCAGGGATGATGGGGCTCACTTCTTAGTGGATTTGCACACCCTCCCACATGCTTGCAGAAGGTCCTGAGTTCAAATCCTGAAATACCCAGGTGGCGCTGGGAACGTCCCTCGCCTGAAACCCTGAACGGCTGCTGCCAGCCAGTGTGGGCAACACTGAAGCCGGAGAGGGACCCAGCAGCAGCTTCTGACGTTCCGAAGTGACTCACGAGCTTTGTTTCCCTTCCCCTCCCTCTCCTTCTCCTTAGTTCTCTTCTTCATTTCTTCCTTCCATTCCTCCCTCCTCTCTCTCTCACACACACACAGAGTTGGACGGCCGCCATCCGGGCCCGTCTGAGGCCTAGCAGGAGACGAGAACAGGGCGAGACGCATCTTGAAGCCGCATCTCCTCACAGACCTGCAGGCACCTTGTGGAAACCACAAAGCAGTAACCAAATAAACAAGCAGCCATCCAGGGTGCCTCCGGCTCACCCTTGCCCGATACACGTAACACCAGCCCGCCCCCCTCGCCTTTGCCAGGCCCTCAGCAACCCGCCGCTAAGAGAGCGCATCGGTGCCAAGATGTGGGATATCTGAGTCCCAGGAGGCCTGTGAGGAAGGGAAGGGGCAGGAAGGCTGTTTGGTCCTGCCCTCCTCGGAGCCGCGATGTTTGGCCCCGGGGCCATGTGCTTCAAAGCTGGAAAGATCAGACGAGACAGGGCTCCCCATCTTGCGCCCCAAAGCTCCTCCGCGAGGTAACCGCCAGGGCACCCGCGGCTTGTAGCACCTACGTGAGGACAGGCAGGAATCCAGGCGGTTCTGCTTCCCCGCTCTGCCTCTCTGTGCCATGGAAAGCGCCTGGCCTGGGGGGTTTTCTGCCAGGCCACTCTGGTAGTTGAACTGCTGTGGGGTCAGTTACGGCACTGAGAGGCCTAAAAACAGATGGCAACGAGAATAAATAAGGCTAGAAATAAGTCCCAAAGCTTCTAAGGCTGCATATGTATATATCTTTAAAGCACACGCAGTCAAACACTGAAAGAAACTTGGGAACTGTAGTGTGTGGTGCTGGGAACTGTAGTACTGTGAGAGGTAAATTACATTTCTGGTGTTTGTTTGTTTGTTTGTTGGCAGGGGGTGTTCCTGTTTAAATGTTCTTTACATGTTTAGGTGTGCTTTTGACGTTTGGTGTGTTTGCAGCCCAGGTCAGAAGAAAAGAAGGCAGCCCTGTTTCGCCTCCCCAAAGCTCCTTGCACCCGGCGGACCACGTCTCTTTCCGTGCCATTACCCAGGATGCTGCGGGGCAGAAAGGGGAAGCCCCTTTCTCTCATGCGCACATGACATTTGACATTTGACAAAGCATCGAGCGGAACAATTAATAGAGAACAATGCCCTTGGGGTCTCAGACCTTTAATTCTGTTTCTAAAAGGAGAGGCGTGAGTGCTCAAGATTACCCTCCTCTTTGGAAGGTGCCTTAGCTGCAGAAGTGTTCAGGCTAGTTGTAGTGATGAAAGGCACTCTGCACATGCTCAAGGCCGCTTTCTCGTATGTCACTACTTTATGGGCTGAACACTTGTTTGGACAGAGCTCTGAGGGGCTAAAATACAGCGTCTTGCTCCAGGAAAAAAAGAGGCGCCATTGCAGTTCTGTGACACATTCCTGCCCGGGATTACGGACTACATTGGTACAGTGGTACCTCAGGTTACAGACGCTTCAGGTTACAGACTCCACTAACCCAGAAATAATACCTCAGGTTAAGAACTTTGCTTCAGGATGAGAACAGAAATCGTGCTCTGGCGGCACGGCGGCAGCGGGAGGCCCCATTAGCTAAAGTGGTGCTTCAGGTTAGGAACAGTTTCAGGTTAAGAACGGACCTCCAGAACGAATTAAGTTCTTAACCCGAGGTACACTGTAAAGGAAAAGTGTTTTATATACGTCATAACACTGTGACACCAGATGACGCTGTAGAATTTCGTCTTTCGGCAATGTGATTTCCCACTACAGTCATACCTTGGGTTGAATGCGCTTCGGGTTGAGCGCGTTCGAGTTGCGCTCCGTGGCAACCCAGAAGTAACGGAGCGCATTACTTCCGGGTTTCGCCGCTTGCGCATGCACAGGCGCTTAAAATAACGTCGCGCATGCGCAGACGTGCCGTCGCTAGTTACGTTTGCTTCTAGATATGAACGGGGCTCCGGAACGGATCCTGTTCGTATCTAGAGGTACCACTGTATGAGGTACCACTGTATGAACCTACGGTTCCCTGAAATGTTTTTTTTAAAAAATGTTTCTAGATCCAACCTAGGGCTTGTAAGAGCAATACATTATACATACAGCTGGTTCCATGGTGAGGGGCGCACTCTCTGTGGAATCTCTTAGCTTAAGTCTTACCGGTGGACTTTGCAATGACTAGGGCTGGATCTAGACGCTTTCAGAAAAACGCGTTGAAACCTCACAATGGGAAATCGCATTGCAGCGCCACCTGGTGTCACCGTGTTGTAACGCATTAAAAACCGTTTGTTTTGTTTTGCTTTGCTGATGTGGCAGAGTCCTAGCTCAGTTGGTAGAGGGTGAGACTCTTAATCTCAGAGTTGTGGGTTCGAGTCTCATGTTGGGCGAAAGATTCCCGCATTGCAGGGGGCTGGACTAGATGACCCTTGCGTCCCCTTCCAACTCTATGATTTTATGTAGGTGTTGCTCCCCATTGATACACATGCACAGAACCGGGCTGTAAAGCTGTGCATGTAAACAGGAGTAAGACTTTTTTGGTGGGTTAATTATTTTTTAATGAAGATTATTTTCTGTGTTGAACAGAATGGGACATACATAAGTAATGTGTACCCCTGTGAAGGACAGGGATACCTTCTGGCCGTGGTGTGGGCTTTAAACGTACAGTGGACGCTCCGGTTGTGAACGTGATCCATGCGGGAGGCACGTTCGCAACCTACAGCATTCGCGACCCACGTCTGCGCATGTGCGGGTTGCAATTTGGCACTTCTGCGCATGCGCGACCACCAAAACCCGGAAGTAACCTGTTCTGGTACTTCTGTGTTTTGTTGGTCCACAACCCAAAAAAACCCAACCTGAAGCGTCTGTAACCCGAGGTATGACTGTACTTGTTTTAGGTCGCATTCATGCCATCATTTAAACAAGAAGATGAACAGGATTCCTGGGAAAATGCCCTGATTGGGTTTTCTGGTCCATTTGCAGGGAAAGGATGAACCAGCTAGGATGCTTGCTCTCAGTGAAGACTCTTTGGACCCAAATATGCATATATTTAAAAATAAGCACCCCTGCTTCAGGGACTCAGCACACAGGGATGTGGCGGCTGAACGGCTTTGATGTCAATAGGGCCTAAGCCACATATAGGTACCTGGAATATTCCCCAGATGGTCTATGGGCTGTGCGGAGGATGTTTAAAGGACCAGCTTGGTTCATCCTGCTTCTCTGCCTCCTTTCTCTACTCCTACCTTCCCACCATCCGCCCCTTGGGGCAGACTGAACTCTATGGTATGTGTGTGGCTGCTGGCGACAGCGCTGGGTGGTAAGAGAACATCAAAGGGGCTGGAGAGTACCAGGGAGCTGGGAAGGGTGTAATTAAAAAGCCTGGGCTGTGCTGGTTCGTGCAGATGTTTGAAGTTATCTCGGAGCACAGAGGCATCAAAGAGCTGGGGAGGGGGGAGGCTGGAGACAGAAATTCAGGAGCATCCTGGTGGAACAAATCGACTCAGGAGTTACACCTGCCGGGGAAAACATTCCACAGGGGACCACAGGTGCGGGGGCGAAAAGCACAGCTCGGCCAGCCACCAGCTACGCCTCCTCCCACAGCAACGTGGTGCAGGTCTATGGGCGCCAGAGAAAGAGAGGTATTTGATGGTTAGAGATGGAGGCAAGTCTGTTCGCATTTTCATGCCAGCCTACTCTCGTTCGCACTCCCAGGAATTCGCAAGCCAAAACGGAGCTATCCTTTAAAACTTGTGCTTCTCCGAATTAACTTGGATGCAACACTCCATACAAGAAAATATGGATGCGTTTGAGGAAAGTGTACATAAAAGCACATATATTAGCGACTTTAAAAAATGTGTCTCATTAGGGGAAATACCTTGCAAAGAATGTATATACTGGGGGGGGCAGATACTGATGGGTTTTAAAAACCAACTGATGGAGAAATGCGGCTAACTGAAGAATGGGAAAATGACGAACCAAGAGAAACTGAAACTGACTCATAGAGTGAAATAGTTTCACTCCAGGTGTCCCAGACTTTGAAAAAAAGGCTAGTGACTTGAGTACACGGAACGGGGCCTTTTTGGTTGTGGCACCCTCTCTCTGGAATTGCTTACCTAGGACAGTTTGCCAGGCAATTTACTATCAGCTTTCTTTTGAGAAAATGGCAAAGAGCATTTTGTTTCAGATGGGTTTTTGGCAAGCCAAACTGTAATGGCTGTGCCTGTTTTTAATTCTGATTCCTCTCTTTTTTACATGTTGGTGTTTTGGTAGTTTTTGGATGTTGGTGTTTTGATATGGTTGTTGTTGTTGTTGTTGCTGCTGCTGCTGTTGTTGTTGTTATATGTTTATTGCTGCTGCTACTACTTCCGCTGCTGCTTTTAGCTTTCATGAGAGCCCAACTGGGCCAGAATGGCACCTGTGCATTTGGAAACCACCATGAATGAAATGAAGGAACAAACAAAGTAGAGATGTTTCATGCCACATATGCCGAACAATGAACAATAACCAAACAACCTCAAGTCACATGCTGCAGGAGATATCCCCCCCCCAACCCCAAGTCCCAGGATATATCACTGCCACTTGGTTAAAGTTCCCTTTTTCATGATTGTAAATAGGTGACGGTGTCAGATGCTGAGCATCGTCTAAACTCACCTATCAAGAGAAATTGTACTGGTCTCATCTCCAAGCCACTTTACATCCTTACCCCCAGAAACAGCCAATTTTGATGCCCCAGAGACAAGGTGAGGAGTGCAAAGGAAGTTTATGTGCTGGGGAAGACCTTCCAGTAGCATCTTAAAGAGCAACTAAGTTAGTTCTTGGTATGAGCTTTCGTGTGCATGCACACGAAAGCTCATACCAAGAACTAACTTAGTTGCTCTTTAAGGTGCTACTGGAAGGAATTTTTTTATTTTGACTATGGCAGACCAACACGGCTACCTATCTGTAACTGGGGAAGACCTGTTACTCATGTTATTAAGTTCGCCATTGCTATGCACCATCCCCAAACTCTGAGGGGTGAGAGACTCTGAAGGTGTCTGAGCTTTTCCAGGGCTCAGCTTGCTTGGAGTGAAGGCCAATGGAGACCGTGGTGTCTTTAGGAGATATGATCGCGCTTACACTTATCTACAATCTGAGCATAGGATGGAGGGAACTCAGGACGTTAACACCCCAGAAGATCTTGCCTCTTCTGGTCACAGCGTTGGATCCAGCAGAGAGAAGGACCTGTCCCTGCCTCCAGCTTTCAACTCACATACATAATGACTCTGCTATTGTTCTCCTGGGAGGGAAAGGCCTGCACCAGGAGTCAGCAGACTTTTTCAGCAGGGAGCTGGTCCACTGTCCCTCAGACCTTGTGGGGGGCCAGACTATATTTTGGAAAAAAAATGAACGAATTCCTATGCCCCACAAATAACCCAGAGATGCATTTTAAATAAAAGCAGACATTCTACTCATGTAAAAACACGCTGATTCCCGGACCGTCCGCGGGCCGGATTGAGAAGGCTTTTGGGCCGGATCTGGCCCCCCAGGCCTTAGTTTGCCTACCCATGCACCTTTGCTTCTAATGCCAACCTTTTTGTCTACATATGCTAAACTGTGCCACTTAACTAGGCAGACAAAGGAATTACCTTGACAAAGGAACAGGTTTGGCAAGCTTCCTCTTCTATATTCTACCCTCACAGATACAGAATCACAGGTTTTGGAAGTGGTAGGTTGTAGAGCTTTTTTGTTGTTGTTGTTTTGCATTTTGGAGCTTTTTTATAAATTAAATTCGCCAAAATCGATGCTTCCAACAAGGGCTGCCGTACGTCCAGATTTCAGTGATTATTGTTGTTGCTGCTGCTGCTGCTGCTGTTATTGTTATTATTGATTCAACTTATACACCTCCCTATACCCGGCCGTCTCAGGGTGGTTCACAACAAGACCACAACATATAAAATGAAACTGAAAGCAATAACTCAATAACAACCCCCCCCCCAAAGCTGCATCTTAAAAGGGTGTTGGATGTCAGTCAGGTCAACCAAAGGCCTGGTTAAAAAGGAACGTTTTTGCCTGGCACCTAAAGGTGTATAATGAAGGCGCCAGGTGAACTTCCCTGGGGAGAGCATTCCACAGACGGGGAGCCACTGCAGAGAAGTCACTGCAGAGAAGCCACTGCAGAGAAGTCCTCGTGTTGCCACCCTCTGGACCTCTGGAGGAGGAGGCACACAAAGGAGGGCCACAGAAGATGATCTCAGGGTCCGGGTAGGTCCATATGGAAAGAGGCAATCCTTCAGGGCATTGTTTGCATGGGCCAAATGCCAGCTATGTCCCTACCAATATCAGCGTGTATTTAGGGGGTGTATCCAATGCATTTTCCATTTGTGCAATGAAACTTCTCCTCCCTCTCAGTTGGTCACAGCTTTGGATCCAGCACAGAGTAGGATCTGTCCGTGTCCCCACTGGCGGAGGAAGAGGAGTGCGGGGGGAGCGCACCACCCCCAGCAGCGCAATCCCGATGGGGTGTCATTGTGGCTGCCCCACCCACCTGCGCTGGGCGCCATGCCCCCGGGACATGCGCCAGCCCTGCCCCCACCTGTTCTCCGCCTCCCACCCCCGTGCCGAAGCATGAAGCTCTGCCACTGCCTGCCCCAGCTTTCAAGTCACATACATAAACAACTCTGCCATTGTTCTCCTGGGAGGGAAAAGCCCTCACCTTTGCTTCTGTGCTGCAGAGCAAACCTTTTTGCATATATATATGCTAAACTGTGCCACTTACGGTAACTAGACCAGGACCCCTGGGTGGTTAAGTCCAGTCAAAGTCGACCACGGGGTTGGGGGGGCTCATCTTGCTTTCAGGCCAAGGGAGCTGGTGTTTGTCCACAGACAGCTTTCCAGGTCATGTGGCCAGCATGACTAAACTGCTTCTGGCACAACGGGACACCATGACAGAAGCCAGAGCGCACGGAAACACCGTTTACCTCCCCGCCGGAGCGGTACCTATTCATCTACTTGCACTGGTGTGCTTTCGAACTGCTAGGTTGGCAGGAGCTGGGACCGAGCAACAGGAGCTCACCCCATCGCGGGGGTTCGAACCGCCAACCTTCTGATCGGCAAGCCCAAGAGGCTCAGTGGTTTAGACCACAACGCCACCTGCATCCACGGACAGAACAAGTGTGTTGAATACCGCCCCTGAACCAGGGTTACAAAATTAGCATTGCTCTGGCTTTGTGTTGGCAGGCTTTGGTCAAGATAACAGAGACGTGAGCAACTGATCCCCCGATAGATGGTGAAAGGGTATGTGACTCTGGGCAAGAGAGAGCTTCTTAGGAGCCAGATGGGAGCAGGCAAGAACTCTGCATCCACCTGGAGCAAGGTGTGTCTGATTCTACAGCCCCACTCCTTCTTCCTCTTTCCTCCTTCTCCTCACTTTGAACTCCTAGACTGGCCAGCTAGCCATCATAGCACCTGTCGCTGGCAACTATTCCCCTGCAGAATGTGTTCAGAAATCTCTTTTTCTTTAGGAAAACAGGTTCCTGTACTAACCATGAAGTTTTTACAGTGAGTGCCACACTTTTAACTTGGGTGGGGAGGTGCCAGTACTGCATACCCCTCAGTACGCCCAGGAAAAAAGCACTGTATGTGTACTATTTATTTATTATTGCGTTTCTACCCCTGCCCTTTCTCCTAAGAGCTCATGGTGGCACGCATCATTTTCCTCCTTCCCAATTTAATCTTCACAACAACTCTGTGAGGTAAGAGAGGCTGTGAATGGCCCCCAAGGTCACTGAGTGAGCTTTGTGGCTGACTGGGAATTCGAACCCAGGACATAGTCTGACACTGTGCATGTGAGAGAGGGAGGGCCTTTCATGTATTTTTGTATGGTCTCAGTAAGGGCGACTCATAGACTCATAGAATTGTAGAGTTGGGACTGATCTAGTCCAAACCCCATGTAATAATAATAATAATAATAATAATAATAATAATAATAATAATATATAATTATTTATGCCCCGCCCATTTGGCTGAGTTTCCCCAGCCACTCTGGACGGCTTCCAATCAAGTGTTAAAAACAATACAGCATTAAATATTAAAAACAGGAATGGGAGTAAATGCAGGAATGTGCAGCTGCCCCATGTGGAGATGGAACCTGCAACCTTTGTGTTATCAGCACCATGCTTTATCAACTGAGCTATCCATTTTTCTCCCCACTAAGAATCTCACTACGGATGGGCTTTATGTCAGGCTACAGTTCCCAACAACCCTGACCAGCGGCCCTGATGTCAGGAGCTGATGGGAGCTGGAGCCCAGCGGCAGCTGGAGAGCATCACATTGGCCACCCAGTAGAGTATGGGAAGTCATGGTCACGGGTGATGGGAGTTGTAGTCCAACAACTTCTGGAGGGCCACCAGATCCTCAGCCCCGCTGTATGGAAGAGGGTTGGCCCCTTCCTCACAAAGGGAAGTTAGAAACCTTCTGGGGTGTCCTGCAACTTTAATCCTGCTACTTCCTCTTAGCGTTCCCAGCAGTGTCTAAACAACTTGAAACCGCAGGCGTGCTGGATCAAGAAATATGGCAGCCATCCCAGCAAGCTGCCCACAAGGAGGCGTCTGGCATCCACTTCCAGCCACAGCTCCTCCTGGAATTGGAGTCTCGGGAAGAGCTCCATCCCTTTCCATCTAGGTCTTTCCAAGCTTGGCTCTGGGCACACTGATGCCTCACCTCCTCCTTTGGAAAGCCACCTCATCTGGTCCTGTTGGAAAACTCAGAAGGGCGGAGGATTTCCAAGGTTGCAAACTCTCCTGATTTCCATCTCAGGAACTGAGGAAGTGCCAAGCCGGAAGGCAAACAACAAGCCTCTTGCAATACTGGCATCAACACCCATCATCTGCATTGTGTCAGGCATTATCCTGCGGCTCTCCATTGGGCGTCAACTTCTGTCATCCCCAGCCATTGGCCGTGCTGGATGGGGCTGATGGGAGTTGGAGCCCAACAACATCTGAGAGAAGCTGCAGGTTCCCCTCCCTTGGTCTGTACTGATGCCCTTCAACAACTGTGCCCTGCTTCCATTCTCTACCCCACCCACAGCCACCCAAAAAAGGTCCTGGCATCAGCTATGGCAGGTGTCATGGACTGGTTGGGTGCAGAGAAATGGTGGGAGGAACCAGCAGGGGAACTACCAAGGGAAGAAGGCTCAGGGTCCAGGGAGCGGTGGTGGGACAGTGATGAGCAGTCAAACTGGGAGCAGGAGGTGTCAGAGGCTGAAGAGGTAACAGGGCTTGGTGAGCAGGGAGAGTCTGTGATGGAGAGAAGTCCAGAATCAGAAGGAGAGTGGGGTGAGGGAGGCCAAGAGGCAGAGGTGAGCCAGGCTGGTGAAGAGGCAAAGGTGTCTCCTCCTGCTGCTACAACAAGCTCTGTTCCCCCCTTGTCTCCTAGAACCAGAAGAGGCATGAAAAAGGCGGAGGGTAATTTATGTAGGGGAAGCAGGTGGCGCTGTGGGTTAAACCACAGAGCCTAGGACTTGCCGATCAGAAGGTCAGCGGTTCGAATCCCCGCGACGGGGTGAGTTCCCTTTGCTCAGTCCCTGCTCCTGCCCACCTAGCAGTTCGAAAGCATGTCAAAGTGCAAGTAGATAAATAGGTACCGCTCCGGCGGGAAGGTAAACGGCGTTTCTGTGTGCTGCTCTGGTTCTCCAGAAGCGGCTTAGTCATGCTGGCCACATGACCCTGAAGCTGTATGCTGGCTCCCTCGGCCAATAAAGCAAGATGAGCGTCGCAACCCCAGAGTCGGTCACGACTGGACCTAATCGTCAGGGGTCCCTTTACCTTTAACTTATGTAGCTTCATGCAGGCGTAGTCTCAGATTCCTTGAGAAAAGCCTTGGTGAGGAGGAGACTTTGGCAGCACTGGGGAAACAGGGAATTTCCATCTCAGCAACTGCTTCATGAGGGCAAGACCTGCTGGAGATGAGTTGCTGTTTTCATTAGGCCTGACGCTCCTGTGCAGATTGCGTTTTTGCTAATAAAGAGTTAACTCCAAACTTGCACAGTGTGATTTACTGCTGGCTCGCTGCTGACACCAGGCCAAAGGGAAGAAGTCACATTAGGATGGCCACCTATACATTGCCAAAAATATGTGTGTGTGTGGAATGAGGACGCCACTTTGCACAAAATTAGCATTGCATGTGCACAGGTGCGAATCTTGAAAGAATTCCTAGAAGTTTAAATGGCAATGCAATCCATTTCATGATTGTGGGGAAGGCTGAGGGGTTCTTGATCTTGAAACCAGGCTTTGATTGGGGAGGCCTTTAAACAGAGGTGTGTCCCATGCAAAGCAGGAGACATACTCACCCTAAGTCACATCTAGATATTGTGTTTCGGGCTGACAAACCAAGCCAGCTCAGATTGCTTTGAGTGACGCGTATCAGTCATCTCCCAGAGATACATATCCCTCTCGCCTTGCTTCGTGGCTGCCTTCCGAACGGGTGAGTCAGGCTGGTTGCTAAAGTAGGGGGGTGCAAATTTCAACCACAAACATGACTCAGTGAAACCCAAAGGTATCACCAGTGGGAAGAACCCAGTGCGAGGAACAGCTGCCTTTTAAGTCACTTTGCTCAGTGGTGCGTTCGGGTTTGATGGCATCCCAAGGCTGGACGCAAGTGAAGGAGGGATAATGAGTTGATAGACAGGAAAAGAAAGCAAATAAATAGGCATAAAGAGAGAAAGAAGAAACAGATATGCAGAAAGACAGAGAGGTTTAAAAGCACAAATAGATGGGGGACAGGGATGGGGGGGCCTGTTGCCCTTGCAGGGGGTTAGAGGACTCCAACTCCCATCACTTCCTACCAGCAGGGCCAAAGGCCAGAGGTGATGGGAATTGTGGTCCAGGCTCCCCATTCTTGCAATGAACAAGTGAAAAATAGAATGAATGGATGGTACACAATGGATCCTTAGGTGGAAAGATGGTCAGAGGACCCTGTTGTTAAGGACAGCCCAAGGCAAGGTTGCAGCACTTTGGGGAGTTGCGAGGGAATGGGATCTCAGTGCGCACACATGTGCAATCCGCAAATTCTCCACCTGCTGGCCAGCATATCCTGTGTTGCGCACAGCCTCAGCTTACCAGATCCAAATACTTAGCCGGCTGGCAGCCATCTTCAGAAGTTGCAGCAAAAGCAGATTCCCATTTACAAACAGGGCAGGACAGTGTACCTTATAAACAGGTATGCATATGCTTGCTCTAGTAACAATACTAAGAGCTGACTGGCTTATAATTTGACCCGGTATAAGACTGTTGTAAGTTTAGGCATTGGGTAGGAGAGGGTTAAGAGGCCAGTACTACCATCAGGAAGAGCTTTCTGGCAGTAGAAGTCATGGGTAGGCAGACTAAGACCCAGGGGCCGGATCCGGCCCAATAGCCTTCTAAATCCAGCCCGCAGATGGTCCGGGAATCAGTGTGTTTTTACATGAGTAGAATGTGTGCTTTTATTTAAAATGCATCTCTGGGTTATTCGTGGGGTACAGGAATTCATCATTATTATTATTTTCAAAATATAGTCTGGCCCCCTACAGGGTCTGAGGGACAGTGGACCGGCCCCCTGCTGAAAAAGTTTGCTGACCCCTGGTAAAAGCTGTCTGGCAGTGGAAGGGGCTCCCTTGGGAGGTGGTGGATTCTCCTTCCGTGGAGGTTTTTAAGCAGAGGTTGGGTGGCCATCTGTCATGGAAGCATTAGCTGAGATTCCTGCATTGCAGGGGATTGGACTAGATGACCCTCGAGGGTCCCTTCCGACTCTACAATTCTATGGAAGGCTGCCTCATGACCCCAGCAGAGTTGACAGCTCCCTCTTTCTTGGGGAAACGACAGGTAAATGTTCCACAGTTACTGAGGAAACAGCTGGGGGTCACTTCTGGAAGGGAGACCCCACTTTGGTAGAATGTTTGTTTTCCCACCCTCTCCCTCAAGGCAAGAGTGACGTCTGTGAAAGAAACATGGTAGTGAGAGACAGAGAAAAAGATCACAGCCGCACCATATATTTAAAGCACTTTAAATCACATGACATACCCTACCCCCCCCCCAAAGAATCCTGGCAACTTGTCCCTCACAGAGCTACAGTTCCCAGCACCCTTAACAAACTACAGTTCCCAAGATTCTCCATGACTGCTGAAGTGGTATAAGAGTGCTTTAAATGTGTGGTGCGGACGGGCAACCATCGTCTACGTCTAAAAATCTGTCCATGGGAGTGTGTGAAGCTGGCCTGGAGAAAATGTGGTTGTTCCTCGACTCCCTTTCCTCCATAAGCATTCATCTTCCGACATCATCCGCATCTGAAGACCTCCCAGGGAAGTAGCCCTGAGGCTCTGGCGACAGACACTGGAGGAAGGGGGTGGAAGTATCTCTTCCCCCTTCCCTCAACCCTCAGTCTCTGAGTCTACGTCCCCACAAATTGCAGGTTCGAGCCTGTCTTTTGTTGAGGGAAGAAATGATGTAGGGTGCATTACTAGAGAACATTTCCCCTGCGAGACACACACACACACACACACGTATCCTCAAATGTCCACCTCAGCCTCTTCTAAGCACATAACCCTCTGTTATCTCCCACTCCAAGGTGGTTTGGAGGAGAGGGGGATTTAGCAAACCCCAAAGAAAAGGCCCAAGTGGTGTCTGTGTGGAGCCTGCGGGTGGGCAGAACGCAACACAGCCGGCTCACCGCAGTCTCCCCTTTGCCTCCTTTCAGGGTTCTCAGGCCCAGACATGTTGTGGCGTCTCCAGCACCTGGCAACAGGAAAGTGTGAGGTGAGGCGTCTGAGGAAATGTGACTGTGAAGCTACCTGAGCAGTGTTTCCTTTGCCTTCTTCAACATACGTCATGGCCTTCCTCGCACATCATGGAAGTCAACATGGGCCTCAAATCACATTCAGCATTCTAGGCTTGGCCTAAGGTAATGGTTGGCCGTTACCTTACCAAGAGAGTGGTGGTGCAGGTCTGAGCAAGTGTGATGGCCTGGGACTCGGGCTCAGTGTCGGAACCAGTCTGCACTGGATGGTTTTCCTCAGGCATCATCTGAACCAAGTCTGGGTCCTTATCCTGAAGAGTCCCAGTCTGCACAGGTTCCCCTGCAACAAACACCAGCTGGGCCAAGTCAGGGGCCTGAGCCTGCCCTGGCTCCAGATGCGGGGATCACCTCATTGCCTTCAGCTGGGCCATCACTTACAGCTGCTCCACTACTGGTTTGGTCAGGGGAGGGTGAGGTGGCCCCTGGGTCTAGTAACCCACCGACGTCTCCTGAGCTGCAGAGACTGAGAGGAGAGACCTGAGTACTCGCAGGAGGAGTGCTCGCCTTCGGGCAAGACAGGGAGGTGAATCGCTGGGGGATCAGGACCAGCCGTTACTCCAACAAAGATAAAAGACTGTCGGACCCTGTCCCAGGTTGCGGGAGCAACATTGCTGTATGCTAGACCCTGCCTGAGATCCTGTATCTGTCCTTGCCTGGTTTCCTGCCTTGTGTCCTGCCTTGACCCCGTCGAACTGACTCCTAGCGGAACCTATGGATTCTGGACCGGACCTGGACCGCGGCTCCTGGGTTACCCCCAGGCCCAGCACAGCAATGTACCTAGCCAGCAGGTCACCAGTCGTAAGATCTCACTGTGTCCTCTACCATCTTTGGACCGTTAGGCTTGTTGTATCCCCCTCCCTGTCCAGCCACCAAAGAAAGTACCCCAAGGTTGAGAACGTTGGTGCAGAATAATAAAGTCTAGATAGGAGAATTCCTGGATGCCAAGATCCAAATTTGGGGCAAGTGAGTGAGAGAATCTCAGCAGAGATTTAAAGTCCAAAAAAATGCGGCCAAGTAAAACATGCAAATATAGGCCGTTAAAGCTTTAAAATATGTCCAAGTCCCTTCCAAGGTTCCCCACTTCTCCTTGCATAGAGAAAGACCACACATTTGGTCAGTTAAAATTGTGGTTTACTTACAAACACTCCAAAGGTCAGATTCATGTGTTTTTCCATACATCAACCAGAAAAGTTGCACAGGCAGTAGAAAACTTAGCTTAGTGGTGAACTTTCTGAGCTTATTGGTATAGGAACTCAAGAGGGGTTAGTGAGAATCATGCAGCTGAGCAGGAGCAACCAGCTCAAACCTTTTCACACGCTGAGCATCTCAGGTAGACTAGGTACAACAATAGGCCTGAATGTACCCTGCCAGCACAGCATCCCTTGGTGCCAGTCAATTTCCTAGGGTTGCCACCTATTAATTTCTTTTAACAGGCCTTCCTGCTGTGCTTTCAGCAGCAACCCGGCGCCCCAGAATATTGCAAGCGAAACTTTGACTGCGGCTTATCATCCTGCCAGGGAAAAGCGTCCCTGCCAGCCTGGTATTGGTCAGGCTGCTCTTTCAAAGCCAATAAGCTAAGCCCAAGTAAGCAAAAAAGAAACCCGGAAGAAGGTGGCAACCCTATAATTCTCTCTCCGCCGTGTTGTAAGATAACAGAAGATATGTCTCCATCAGTGCCCACTCTCTGGATGAAAAGAGCCCTGGGCAACTTCCTCCCACCCCCTCCATCTTGGCGGTGGCTCCCCAGCAAAGTCCTGTCGGCCGAACTGTGGCCTGGGGCTCCCTGCCAGCGGTTGCTGGTACCGCCCACTCCCCATTTCGGAGATTCGTTTGCTCTGCCTTCCCTGCCCACCGCGGGCTCAGCTCAGCGCTGCTCCCTTCCCTGCCTTGTGCTGAGGAGGCTGCTGGGCTTAAAATAGAAGAAGGAAGGGGTGCCTAAAAATAAAGCTTTAATTACAGAGGAAGAGGGTGACTGGAGTTCAAAGCGTGCAGAGATGCGGGGACGGAGGCTCCAAGCAGGTCCTCCTCCTCCTCCTCTTCCCCTGTTGTGGATCCGACCGTCGGAGCCAGATGCGAACGGCCCACGCAAGCGAGGACCGACCAATATGCCTGCCCTCTTCCTGGTCCAGCTGCTCATAGGCTGAGCTGAAGTGAATGTCGTGGGGGACACAGATTCCATAGAACCATAGAATTGTAGAGATGGAAGTGGCCGCAAGGATCCAGCCCCCTGCAATGCAGTAATCTTTCTCCTAACATGAGGCTCAAACTCACAGCCCCGGGATAAAGAGTCTCGTGCTGTACTGACCGAGCTATTATCCCATTGCCTCGTTTGCGTCTAGTGCGCAGGTGCTCATTCATGGATGGTGATGCAAATTTAGAGAGGGCTACTGCAATTTAAGGGAGGCGGGTGGCACTGTGGGTTAAACCACAGAGCCTAAGACTTGCTGATCAGAAGGTCGGCGGTTCGAATCCCCTCGACGGGGTGAGCTCCTGTTGCTCTGTCCCAGCTCCTGCCAACCTAGCAGTTCGAAAGCACGTCAAAGTGCAAGTAGATAAATAGATACCACTCCGGCGGGAAGGTAAACGGCATTTCTGTGCGCTGCTCTGGTTCGCCAGAAGCAGCTTAGTCATGCTGGCCACATGACCCGGAAGCTGTACGCCGGCTCCCTCAGCCGATAAAGCGAGATGAGCGCGCAACCCCAGAGTCGGCCACGACTGGACCTAATGGTCAGGGGTCCCTTTGCCTTTACATTTTACTGCAGTTTAAACAGAAGTACATATTGTCTCTTGGTGGGGAAAGGCCATGGCCAGGTCACCGGGGATGTGAGAAAGCTCTCATTTTCTTCTTCCAGTCTCAAATCTCATATATCCATATCCGTATGTAATTTGTTCATTCATTTATTTTAGTCCTCATGAAAATTAATCAACATTAGTAATAATGTGAATTTCTCCTGTTATACACAATGTGATATGCAAAGGCCCATCCACTCCAGTAGCCTGTTCTCTTTGTTTAAAAAATATGATTTTTATTTAAATTTCTGTTTTACAATTTCCGATAAACATTTTACATACTTAACATATCAATGGCTTCCCTTCTTCTCTTTCCATGGTTCATTTTACATATCTTACATCCCTGCATATTTTACAAAAACTATACCAATCGGTTTTCCATTATTACATCCATCAAAACTTATTTACACTGTTGAATTTATCTTAATGCTGCCGGCGTTTTCAGCTGAACACAGTTATTTCCCAAATATTCAAGAAACATTTCCCAGCCTTCCTTAAACATATCCTCTTCTTCTCTTATTCCATATGTTAAGTCTTCTTTGGTTGAGACCTCACTCGTTTTCCATTTTGGGGCTAACAGAACACGGGCTGCAGTTGTTGCATACATAAATAACCTTTTCTGACACCTGAGAATTTCGGCCTGGATTAACCCCAACAGAAAGGACTCTGGTTTGTTTGTTTTTTTGCAAAAGTAATTTTAAACATTTTTTTCAATTCATTATAAATCATTTTCCAACTCCAGCAGCCTGTTCTTACCGTGGCCAACCAGTTGCCTATGGGAAGCCCAAAAGGGTGGGTAACCTCGGGCCTGGGAGTTGAATGCGGCCCTTCAGGCACTTCTCTCCGGCCCCTGGCACTCTTCCCAGGCCACACCCCCTCTAAGCAGGCCACGCCCATCACTGCCCTTGCTTCCAGTACCCCACCCCTGAGTCGTTTGCCCTGCTGGGATGTGTCCTTGAATTCTTCTTTTTTAAATATAGTTTTTATTAAAGATTTATTGGTTTACAAAAGTATGTGCAGTGCTTCTTTTTTCAAGTTAGATTTTCTACGTGTCAGTTTCATTTGCTGAGACATTAGTGTTACCTTAGGAAGAAAAGGGGGAAAGAGGTGGAGGGCACCATGATGGGCAGGGCTGTCTTAAGCATATGCGGTGCCAGGGTGCAGAGATCCGCCCGGTGCCCATTACCCAGAGTTGTCGACCTTTTTTTTACGGGTGGGCCGGCAAGGCACACACAGCAAAGCTGGCCTGGCTGGCCGCCTCTGCAACGACAGAGGAGCCCGAGGCGGTGGCAACAGCAGAGCAAGGCCAGAGCCGAGTACCTGGGGACGGGTGGGCAAGTAGAGCCCAGCGCAACAACAGCTGAGCCCAAGGCGGAGGCAGGGGCGACTGAGCAAAGCTGGGTGCCTTGTGTGAGTAGCGTGCGCTGGGCATGCCTCTCGATGGCCCGCCAATCCCAGGTGCGCAGGAGAGCGGAGCCGGCTGCCTGCCTCAGCGCCTCGCTCGCCCATAGCAGAAGAGCTGCAGTGCTCCGACAGGCTCTGCTCCACTTGGCAGCGGCCGTCGGCTCTTCCCAATCCCCGGACTCCAAATCTCAGCCCCAGACTCTTGGCCTGGCGCCCCTGAGGGCCCGGCACCCGGGTGCCCCACACCCCTTAGCGCCTATGGGTAAGGCGGCCCAGATGTTGGGTGGGGTCGGTTGGCGATGCTTTTATTTTACTTAATGTATGTGTGGGGTTTTATGTCAGCATCGCTTGCGCGGGTTCCATAGCTGTCAACCTTTCCCTTTTCTTGTGAGGAATACTATTTGGAATAAGAGAATTTCCCTTTAAAAAAAAGGGAAGCTAATTGCTTGTGCTCCTTTGGTGGTGAGAGAGGTTGGGGTTGGCCTAGGGTGGGGTTGGTTGGTTGTGGTTGGCTGTGGTGAACTTTTTTTGTGTGTGAGAGTGTGGGGTGTTTTTGAATCAGGTCAGCCATATTGATTCGTATGCTGCAGGCGGATTCTTGTCGTTGTCTTGTTGGGCTGTGTATGTGATAAAGGGGAACCGTACCAGGGTGAAGGCGTCTTCTTCAATTTGTCCCCGTGTCAGTTTCAGTTTATTGGTTAATTTTTCTAGTAAGGCTGTTTCCCATACTATTTGGTACCACTGGTCCATGCTTACTCCTGACAGGTCTCTCCAGTGTCTGGCTATGATGTTTCTGGGTGCTGAGAGTAGATGGGTTATGAGTTCTTTGTGGTGTGAGTGGGCATTATTGCTTTGGAAGATGTTTAGGACTTCTAATAGTCCTTGAATTCTGATCATGCCAGCCTGGATGCAGGACAGAGTGGGGTTTTTGCAGAGAAACCAGCCTACTGTCCAAAGATAACATGCACATTCATTGCTCTGCTTCCCTTTCACTGTCTATAAATGCAGAATCCTGAAACCGTTTTAAATGTACTTCCTTGTTTCTGTACATTTATTATGCAGCCATGAATAAATTTCCACAGAAATTAACACACAAGGTGCCGCAAATGAGAGGAGGGCCTCTGCTGTTCTGGCAGCCACTCTTTCAATCTCAATTCCTAGGGAAAGTTGCTTTGCCTGCTCTCTTTACCCTACAGTATTAAGGCCTCCCTATTTAGAAAGGGCATTGGCTCCTGGGTTTTTTATTGCTTGCCTACCCATAATTATACACAATGCTTCTGGGTTTTGGCTCTGGCATTGTGCTCTGTTTTATTATGCTCCTTAGCGCAGTGGCTTTTAAGCTATTTTACTGCTGGCTTTTACTGCTGCTTGTTTTGTTTTGCTCTTTTGGGAACCCGCCTTGAACTATGTAAGAAAAGGTGGGGTGTACATATTTTAAAAACAGGTGTGGGGAACCATTGGCCCTTTAGATATGGCTGAACTACAACTCCCATCATGTCTGGCTATCGGCTGAACTTACTGGGGCTGATGGGAGTTGACTTGGCTTGGGGAAAACAGCCTCGAAGGCCAAATAGGGGTGGCCTGGTAGCCAAAACTAGGCCTGCGAACTCGAGGTTTTCCCACACACGGTGTAGAGAACACTGAGCTACATGGAGCAATGGTTTGACTCCGTATGAGACAACTCCCTATGTTCCTATTAACTTTTCTCTCCACTGGTGGGCAGGGGAGAAGATTCAGTGGTTTATAGCACAGCTGGGGAAACCTGCATCTTCCCAGATGTTTCACTACACACAAACAAGTTGTGTACAAATGCAGAAATCCAACAAGTAAAAATCTATAGGTATCTGGGAATCTTATTCCAGAGCAATTTAGGGTGGGCAAATCATCGCACAAACGCCATAAAACAGGCAAAGTGCACCTCATCAGCAGTTGCCCGTTTTTATTATCAGAAAGGTAATCAATTTATTCCTGCGGCCAATCAGATATTTCAAACAAAAGTGCAAGCCCAGATACTCTATGGAATCCCGCTATGGGTCCAAGCATATAACAGTGATTTAAAAAAGATTCACTCCAGCTTTCTGAGACGTATTCTTGGACTCCCAGCTGTGATCAAATATGAAACAATGTGTGCAGAAATAGGCATACACACAATGGAATACTGGGCCTGGTCCACCTCAATAAAGTACTGGTTACGCTGCCATTTTCGCTGCTCTCCATCAAGCCTGCTCGCTGATTTGCTCAAAGACTCCTATAAATCAAGATGGTATCAGTACCTCGAAAAAAAGATTGAATCTTTAGGCATCGAGCTGGAGCCCCTGTACAATTCTAATGAGCAATACATTTTCCATAATATCCTAACTAGACTAAAGGATGTCGAGAGACAAAATATTATGGCAGCTGTAAACAAAATTTGCTCCCCCATATTCTATGATTTAAATATCTTAGATAGCAGAGCCAATTACGTCACTAAATTAATAATCCCAGCCCAACGTAGGGCTTTTATGCTGGCCCGGTTGAATGTTTTTCCCTCAGCATTTGTCTGGGGAAGATATCAAAACATCCCTAGAAACAAGAGATTCTGCAGATGCTCTATGAATGTCCCGGACACTGTAGAGCATATTCTCTTTCATTGCCCATTGTACAGTACGCTCCGTCAACGCGTGCTGTCCCCTCTTTTGGGTGGTCTGGAACCCCAGCAAGGTGAATGTGTGGGATTCTGCCTATCCGACGTTGACCAAAGGGTAACGGCGGGGGTAGCTGAGTTTTTGGTAGCAGCCCTCCAAGGAGCAGGTTAACAAGGAAAACCACTGATTCTATATGTATATATATATATATGTATGTAGCCAACTGCTGCCTTTTTATATATATTTCAAGGCTTTTACATGTTAATTCCTCTTTTATGGTTTTATTTGCATAATGCCTAATAAAGGTTTGATTTCAATCAAACAAATGCAGACATGCCATAGACAATTTTCAACAATACAGTCATACCTCGGAAGTCGAACGGAATCCATTCCGGAAGTCCATTCAGCTTCCAAAATGTTCGGGAACCAAGGCATGGCTTGTGATTGGCTGCAGGAAGCTCCTGCAGCCAATCGGAACCCACGGAAGCCACATCGGATGTTCAGGTTCCAAAGAACATTCGCAATCCAGAACACTCTCTTCCGGATTCACGGTGTTTGGGAGCCAAAACGTTTGAGTCACAAGGCGTTTGACTTCTGAGGTACGGCTGTATTTGGAATTGATTTTTATAAATCCCATACAGTGGTGCCTCGCAAGACGAAAAGAATCCGTTCTGTGATTCTCTTCGCCTAGCGTTTTTTTCGTCTTGCGAAGCAAGCCCATTGACGGATTAGCGGATTAGTGCTATTAGTGCTATTAGCGGCTTTTAGTGGCTTTTAACGGTTTATCGGCTTATCGGATCAGCTGATAAGCGGCTTAGCGGCTTAGAAAAAGGGGGGGAAGGGGAAAAAACCCGCAGGAACTCGCAAGACATTGTCGTCTTGCGAAGCAAGCCCATAGGAGATTCGTTTTGCGAAGCACCTCCAAAACGGAAAACTCTTTCGTCTAGCGAGTTTTCCGTCTTGCGAGGCATTCGTCTTGCGGGGCACCACTGTATTAGATTAAGGTCTGGTTATCTACAATAACAAGTTCCCAGTCTCTCTTTTTGTAATGTACACAATATCTTTTTTGTTGTTATTGCACTGTTTTGTTTTCTACATTGGTACTATTTCTTCTTCTTTGTATCTTATCTTACTCTGCGCAGTTGTAATTTTGTACTTTTTTATTGTTCAGTAGTTTGTGTGCATATGCATATATAAGATATGTGTGTATATAAGGTGGGTGGGTGGATGTGGGTGTTTCACTCATAGAATCAGCTGGAAGGGACCCTCAGGCCCATCTAGTCCAACCCTTACAATGTAGGAATCTTTTTCCAACATGGGACTCAAACCCACAACCTTGAGATTAAGAATTGTTGGATTCCAACCTCAGCTAGCACAGCTGACAAACAAGGGTACAGCAACATCTGTAGCAGGGGTCGGCAACCTAAGGCCCATGGGCCACAAGCAGCCCGCTGGGGTCATTTAACCGGCCCACAAGACGCCCCTGAACTGAGCTGCCCACTCGGCGAGCCCCCGCATGCTGCGCTAAACTGGTGCAGCGCAGTGTGGGGACTCGCTTTCGTGGCACCGGAAATCACATCTGTGCAGACGCTGAAAATTGCATCTGCACAGATGCGGGAAATCGCAGGCGCGCACTGTCACACATGCACGCGATCCAGGCCACAGAGGGATCTCCACTGGAGTGAACCAGCCTAGGTACCATATTTTTCGCTCTATAAGATGTACTTTTTCCCTCCTAACAAGTAAGGGGAAGTGTGTGTGCATCTTATGGAGCGAATGCAGGCTGTGCAGCTATCCCAGAAGCCAGAACAGCAAGAGGGATCGCTGCGAGCGCTCCTTCTCGCTGTTCTAGCTTCTGGCTTAGCTGCACGAAGCCTCTTCAGGGCACGGGGAGCCTTCATCCCGCTGCCCTGAAGAGGCTGCACAGCTATCCCAGAAGCCAGAAGAGCGATCCCTCTCGCTGTTCTGGCTTCTGGGATTCAGAATATTTTTTTTTTTCTTGTTTTCCTCCTCCCAAAACTAGGTGCATCTTATGGTCTGGTGCGTCTTATAGAGCGAAAAATACGGCAAACATTGCCAGCCCCTGATCTATAGAGCCCCAGCTTTGCCATTCTTGGGTCATGGTTTCCTTGCCTGAGAGAGGGGGCTGACTCACACCCAAGTCTTCTGCCAAGTGTTCGAATCCAGCCTTAGACTCCTCTCACATTCACCATCCGATTTCTGCAACTTCCATGTCCCTACGCGACGTTTGCAGTGTTTTTGGATTCACAGCAGCAGCAGCAGCAGCAGAAAAGGCCGCATTTGCCCCCCGGCAGCTGGTTTCAGTTAGGTCTCGAGACACATGAAAGCCAGCCGTGGTTTATTTTTAGCAGAGCCGATTTCGGAGGAAAGCCTTTTATCCTCCAGCCTGGTCATCCATCATGGCCTTTGAGGGTGGGGCCGCATCTCCAAATAGCTCCCACGGACACACACGGCAGTGGCAAAAACCACACTTCCTCCCAGGACGGTTCCTGCAAGACGGGCGCCTGTTGCGGTGAGACCCTCCAACAGCAGGGTTTCAAATTGAGCCTGGGCTTACCGAAGCTCAGTCCCCAGCACCCATTTTGGATGGATAGCCCTAAGATTTTGCGAAATGATAAGGAACACACAAGCCTTTGGCTCCGTGCAGAGTTGGTGCACCCTTGTCATTGGAAAAGCCAGATCTCCCCTCCCAACACACAAACGCAACACATACACACACACTTGGGTTTTAGGATAGTTGTCTCTAAGTCAACCTAGAGCCCCAGCGTTTTTTAATTTGCAAAATAAAAACCTGCTTAGAGATAATTTGCAAAATAGAATCCTGCTTAAAATCCATTCCCTTTGGCTTCGGTCAGTTTCTCATTTTTCCAACCTTAAAATTCAGTTTCTCCTGCTTTAGCACCAACTTGCGTGGTTTGTTTAGGAAATCTGTACATGTGTTCATGCGCAGCTCTAATATGCACGTTTTGTATGCATCTTTGCCTAGCATACACCGTTTGGGAAATGATTCTTCCTAATATAATGAGCTTTTGTATGTTTTATATTTTATTTTTACAAATATCTGCAGCTTGGGGTGCAGGACTGAATTGTAACCTTTGGAGGTGTGTCAATTTTGAAAAATCAATGTGGTTCAGGACCTGTTGTGGTTCAGGAAGTGTAAATTAAGTAAGTCTGAACTAATTCATCTCTCCTTCCTGATCACATTTATTCTTCACTTCATTCTGGGTTCTTTCAGTCACTTTAACACCAGTGTGTGTGTGTGAATCACATTCTGGGGACCTGATCTCTCCCCCAAAAAAATTTTTTCCCCCTCCCAAGACCCCACTGATTTTGTTGGAGGTGCCTCTATTTGAACTGATCCTATAATCATCAGTTTCATTTGGATATTTGTTTGGATATGTGGACTGCTCATATTAATATATATGCTTAATTTAGGATGGTTGATGGATTATTCTGATTGTTAATGTGAGCTGATGTCGGGTTTCTTTTCCCCTGCTACATTTGCAATAACGTACATAATCCCTTAGACGTTCCAACAATTAACAGAGGGCAGGACCCATATCGCTGCCATTTTAAGTTCCCACAATGCCCCACAAAGCACAAATACACAAAGGCGCAGCTTTGTGGTGCTGTTTGGAATGCTAGGCCTGAAATCAATAAAATAAAATAAAAAATGGAGGAGGGGGGTTTTCAGGCATGCCTACGGTTGTTTTATTTCTTCTTCTTTCTAGCTGTAGCCTTCAAAGTCGCTGCCTTAATACAAGAATCCAGTCTCTCTTTTAAAAACAACAGCACTGTTCTTCAATACAAGCATTTATTTTAGGGAAGAAGAGCAACGTCGCAGAGTGAATCTATACGGATGGTTGGTGATTCAGGTGCTAGGGTGGCGGGTTCTTTGGTTTCTTTGACATTAAATGGTTAAAGGTGGTGGGGCTTCGTTTAAACAAATGGGGATCCAGTGATGGAAGTCTATTGCCACCTGCTGGGCACAACCTCTAAGAAACAATATCAAAGGTCAGGCTGCGAAATTCAACTTGGCTAACCCCAATTTAGTACAACCACGAATCTCATAAAAAAAAAATCTCTTTCGTTTACAGATGAGAAGGGAAGCTAGCTCTCATCCCAGGGCAGAATCAGCACAGGGGCTTGGACTCACCCAGCAAACTCAGGCCACACTGCCTTGCAAGTGAAAATGCAATAAAGATTAAGATCATAGAATCACAGAATTGTAGAGTTGGAAGGGATCCCATGGAAAAAGAGCGAGGTCCCAATCAAAGACGAATGGCAACTTAAACTGATGGAATACGCGCAGGTTGCAGATTTAACATCTAGAATAAGAGAACAAGAAGAATGCATGTTTAAAGAAGACTGAAAAATGTTTACTGAACATATGGGTGAAAATTGTGTTTATTTAAAAACGCTGGTAGCATTAAGATAAATTCAACAGTGTAAATAAGTTTTGATGGATGTAACCATGGATTACTGAATGGTTTAGTTCACGTCAAATGTGCAGGGATGTGTGGTATGCAAAATGAACCACGGAAAGAGAAGAAGGGAAGCCATGGATTTAAGGTTGTTTAAAGGAATATTTTGAAATGTAAATTAGAATATATATATATATATATGGGATCTCCAAGGGTCATCTAGTCCAACCCGCCCTTGCAATGCAGGAATCTTTTACCCCAATGTAGGGTTTGAACCCACAACCCTGAGATTGAGAAGTTAAGGCTCTACTGACTGAGCTATCCGAGCTGCCTTGTATTTCTCATTCCGCTTCACTTTGCAGCCTTGACAGAAGGGGCGAGGAACCTGCGACTCTCCAGATGTGGTTGGACTACAACTCCCATCGTTCCTGACCATGGGCCATCCTTGCCGGGGCTAGTGGGCGTTCAGAGTCCAACAACGAAACAGCCCTCCATCCCTGCATTTAACAGAGACAGACTGCTTTGGAGCCGAGAGTGCTGGAGATGGACAGACCCCAAAGAATGCTATATGTGCACCAGCCAGTTCCCTTCTTAGGCGTGGGTCGCCTGAAGGAGGAATGGAAGCAGACTAAATCACAACTAGCAACCTTGGAGCGCACACAGCACTCTCCCCGGGGACCCTGGGCTCTCCGAAGTTTGTGCATTAGGCGCTGCCTACCGTGACTGCCGCGATGTGTGTGCAGCCTTCTGTGTAATGGGAACAGCCAAAACAATCCGAGACGCTCCAGTGCGTAACTAGGAGCTATTTGTTCCCAGCTGCCTGGAAATCCAGGGTCAGAAAACACAAGGCTGGCACAGCGCAAACAAGAAAACGTTGGTCTCCTGGGCCTGCTCACTCCGAGGTCCGTGAAAGAAAGATGGAGCAGCCAAACTGCTGCAGGAAAGCAAGGCCGATACAGAGGAAGCTGCCTTATCCTGTGTCAGATCCACGGTCCATATACATCAGTACTGTCTACACTGACTGGCAGCAGCTCTCCAGACAGAGCCCTGCCTGGGGATTAAACCTGCGACCTTCTGCATGCAAAGGAGCTGCCCTTCCACTCGGCTGCAGCCCTTCCCCAAACTACTTTCTCTTGAGTGTTGGCCTGAAGCATTTGTGGGAATGTTCAGGGTGGCAGGAGAGGATATATTGTTTATTAATATCCTTCCTAACTTGCACTAGCAAGTTCCTTTATGTAGCAGAGTTGCTGTTTAGTCATTTAGTCGTGTCCGACTCTTCGTGACCCCATGGACCAGAGCACGCCAGGCACTCCTGTCTTCCACGGCCTCCCACAGTTTGGTCAAACTCATGCTGGTAGCTTCGATAACACTGTCCAACCATCTCGTTCTCTGTTGTCCGCTTCTCTTTGTGCCCTCCATCTTTCCCAACATCAGCGTCTTTTCCAGGGAGTCTTCTCTTCTCACGAGGTGGCCAAAGTATTGGAGCCTCAGCTTCAGGATCTGTCCTTCCAGTGAGCACTCGGGACTGATTTCTTTAAGAATGGATAGGTTCGATCTTCTTGCAGTCCACGGGACTCTCAAGAGTCTCCTCCAGCACCATAATTCAAAAGCATCCATTCTTCAGCCATCTTTATGGTCCAGCTTTCACTTCCATACATCACTACTAGGAAAACCATAGTTTTAACAATACAGACCTTTGTCAGCAAGATGATGTCTCTGCTTTTTAAGATGCTGTCTAGGTTTGTCATTGCTTTTCTCCCAAGAAGCAGGTGTCTTTTAATTTCCTGACTGCTGCTACCATCTGTAGTGACCATGGAGCCCAAGAAAGTAAAATTTCTCACTGCCTTCATTTCTTCCCCTTCCATTTGCCAGGAGGTGATGGGACCAGTGGCCATGATCTTCGGGGGTTTTTATGTTGAGCTTCAGACCATATTTTGTGCTCTCCTCTTTCACCCTCATTAAAAGGTACTTTAATTTCTCCTCACTTTCTGCCATCAAGGTTGTGTCATCTGCATATCTGAGGTTGTTGATATTTCTTCCGGCAATCTTAATTCCAGTTTGGGATTCATCCAGCCCTTTTTATGCACAGCAGATAGCAGCTTGCAGGCTCATGTGAACCTCTCACTCTTATACAGTTAAATCTGTCTCAGATTGAATTGTACATTCCTGGTATACTCCCTTGAATCGCTCTTAAAAGAATAAAGACGCCACAATCTTATTCAAAGTCAATAAAAGAAGTTTACTCACATCAGTTCACAGTTGGATTCCTGAAGAGGCAGACTTAGTTGCAAATATGTACATGTGAATCTACCCCATATGGAGGAATAATCTCAGTGCTTCTGCTAGCTGAGAGCTAGCAGAGCAGTCCTAGCTAAAAGCTGGTCCAACGAAAAAGGAAGCGAAAAAGAGGGAAGGGTGCTGCGTGACTCGTCCTTTTGTTACCTGGACAGGTAAGGCCACACCCACCTTCTACCACATGCAAAAGGAAGGATGCTCCAGCCAGGAGGAACAGGAAGTTTCAACTGGCTGGACCAAACATTCCCTCGCATGCCTTCTCTAGCGTTACAAGGAATGTTGTACTTGACTGCCTCTCATGGATCACATCTCACAGTATTCTGGCCTGCGAACCAGCCCTATCATTGGGCAGAGGGATGTGGCTACCTCAGGCAGCTGGTTTAGGGTGTTTTGTTTTTATTTCATTTCATGTTTTATTATTTTTGCCACCAGGAAGCGGGGGAGGAAGTGGGATTTCCTGCTTCAGGTGCCCAAACAGTGTGACCAGCATTAGATGCTAATAGTCCTGGTTAGTAATCTAGCTGCTGTGGGGTTTGTTTGTTTTTTTACTACTCCATTAGTAAAATATGAGTCTCTTAATCTCATGGTTGTGGGTTCGAGCCCCACACTGGGCAAAAAAGATTCCTACGCTGTAGGGGATTGGCCTAGATGACCCTCGTGGTCCCTTCCAAAGCTACAATTCTATAATTTTCAAGTTGTCTTCAAGGACAGCCCCATATGCAACATGACACAGTAGTCTGGAAGGAATGGTGACAGAGCATGGGTGCTAATTTGTCCTGACCACTAGCAGAAGCCGACAGGGCTGTCGGGATCTCCGCTCAGCCAAGCTGATAAAGCTCATTTTCTTCCCCTGAGTCTTCAGAATCGCCTCCCGACATATAACGACCTGGGCCTTTGATAAGGCTCCAAGGCATGTTCCATTCAGCAGAGTTTCCAGCACAGGAAAGAGACGAGAGGTTTGGGCTACATTGTAAAGAGTTTATTTCTAAGCTAGGCAGTCATAAAAGACATCCTCTCTCTATGAAAGCAGAGAGCAACTGGACAAAGGAACAAAGGAAACAGGAAACCACCAACGTCACATCCCGTCTCCTCTCCTGTGAGACTTCCAACAGTCTGGAAGCCCTGGAATGTAAACAGAGTCCTGTGACTCCAAGCAGCTGCTCAGTGGCAAAACAGAAACTAACAAGGGCATGGGGTGCTGTGAGATGATGTGTCGATGGACTGACTCAGTCCAAGGTAGTCAGGCTAATTCTCAGGTCACATCCACCAAATACACTCATAAACCACTTTAACAGTCATGAAGCATGCTGGGAACTGTAGTTTGCTAAGGGTGCAGGAAGCTGTAGGTCGGTGAGGTCAGCACCCTTAGCAAACTACAGTTCCCAGGATTCTTCGGGGTGAGCCCTGACTGTTATCAGTGGTATCAGAGTCCTTTAAAGGCATGCGGTGGGCTTGATCACTGTCAGTCTGGTAGGCTGGGTCACTCAAAAATTAGCAGGACCTTGGACAGATCCATACTAGCCATTGGAGTTATGCAGCCCAACTGAGCTTTTCCCTCTCCCAAGATCTGCTAAGAAAAAGTATTAAAGGAACCACGAATGAATTGGAACCATGTACTCTGTTGACACTCTTGCTGGGGGTGTGGCCTGTGTGTGCCGTTTCCAGACCAAGTGGACTTAGTTGGGGTACTGGTGGAGGGAGAGATCTGTTGGCATCCGTCCGTCTCAGGAGACAATGGAGGAGTGTGCCAAGCTGTTGGAAGGTTGCAGCGCCTTCTGTGGCTGCAGAGACCAATACGGGAGAGACATGTTTTGTTGTAGCTGGGGCAGGTGAAGGCGTACGGTTGTGCACCATGGCGTTCCTTGTCTCTGCGCTCCTCCCAGCGGTCATCCCTCCTCTGGTCACTGCTATAAGCGTATGACTTAACTGCCCGTCTCCAGGCACTGTGGTTGTCCACAAGAGATTCCCACGGGGCAGGGTTGATGTTGCCAGCCTTCTTGTCACATTTGTAGACATCTTTGAAGAGTAGAGTTGGTCTGCCAACAGGCCTGGCGCCTGATGCCAGCTCTCCATGGAGCACGGCCTTGGAGATGCTCCCATCTTCCATTTCTGTGGACACGACCAAGCCAGTGTGGACATCTCTGTGACAGGACTGTGAACGTGCTGGGCATATAGGCTTGGGAGAGAACATCTTTGTTTGGAATTCTGTCCTGCCGTGTGATGCCCAAAATCCTTCTAATACAACGCACATAGGTGTTGAGGCGTTACTCCCAACAGTGAGAATTCCCTATAAATCACTATGTAAGCGGGTGGCACTGTGGTCTAAACCACTGAGCCTAGAGCTTGCCGATTGGAAGGTCAGTGGCTCGAATCCCCGCGACAGGGTGAGCTCCTGTTGTTCGGTCCCAGCTCCTGCCAACCTAGCAGTTTGAAAGCATGTTAAGTGTAAGTAGATAAATAGGTACCGCTCCGGCGGGAAGGTAAACGCCATTTCCGTGCGCTGCTCTGGTTCTCCAGAAGCGGCTTAGTCATGCTGGCCACATGACCTGGAAGCTGTCTGCAGACAAACACTGGCTCCCTCGGTCTATAGAGCGAGATGAGCGCACAATCCCAGAGTCGTACGTGACTGGACCTAATGGT
The DNA here is from genome assembly GCF_965112155.1 of Podarcis liolepis. Taxonomy (NCBI): domain Eukaryota; kingdom Metazoa; phylum Chordata; class Lepidosauria; order Squamata; family Lacertidae; genus Podarcis; species Podarcis liolepis. Next base: position 35,735,360 of record NC_139573.1, on the reverse strand, counting down.
CAGGGGAACCTTTACCTTTGGTCAGGGGTAACCCTTCTGACCAAACTGTAGGAGGCAGTGGAAGACAGGAGTGCCTGGCGTGCTCTGGTCCATGGGGTAACGAAGAGTCGGACACGACTAAACGACAACAACCTTTACCTTTAAGCCAGAGGTTATCAACCTTTTTGAGTCCATGGCTCCCTTGACCAACAACATTCTTTCTGTGGCACCCCTGTGGGGCTCAGGAGCCCAGTTATGTCACCCTTCGCCTGCAAAGCTGGCAGCCTCTCACCCTTTTTTGAACACTTTCCCTTGTGGAGGGTTCCCTCAGCCTCCTCTCCCCTCTCCTTGGGAGTCCTCTGGGCAGCCGCTGCTGCCACCCCTGGTCTCTGAGCTGCCCCCCACCACCCCAAAGAGAGGTGTCTCCTCACACTGCCCCACAGGGGCCTGGGACTTGTCTGTCCATTCCCAAGAGCAAGGGCTGGTGGACTGGCTGGCTCGGCTCCCTCACCCGCCTGCTCGCTTGCTTATTCCGGGGCCGCCTCAGCTCCTGGCAACCAGCACCCCCTGGCCAGCCCCAGAGGCACCATTCGCCTGCGGAGCTTGTATCCACACAAACCTTTAGGAGGCAGAGACAGGAGAGGGTTTCAGAGGAGGGAGGGAAGGAAAGAGAGGCAGAGGTCAGTGTTGTCCGCAGCACCCCTGACTATCATTCAAGGCACCTCAGGGTGCCCTGGCAAACTGGTTGAAAACCACTGAGGTAAGCAACCGATCAGCCTGACTTCAATCATAACACCCAACCACCCTTTAGAAATCCAGTACAGTGGTACCTGTGGTTACGAACTTAATTCATTCAGGAGGTCCGTTCTTAACCTGAGGTACCACTTTAGCTAATGGGGCCTGCTGCCGCACCACCACACGATTTCTGTTCTCATCCTGAGGTAAAGTTCTTAACCCGAGGTACTACTTCTGGGTTAGCGGCGTCTGTAACCTGAAGTGTTTGTAATCCGAGGTGCTTGCAACCCGAGGTACCACTGTTTATTTCTTAGTCCGGAAACCAATGCATTTCAACGGCCATTGTGTGTCCTTTGTTTAGGCTGTTCCCATCCTGGAGCCCAATACATTTTGCTGCCTGAGGCAGAGGACAAGATGGCACCCGCCTGTGTCCATTCCCAATAAGCCTGCTAGTTGGCTCTTACTTCAACCCTAGAGTTGTGGCAGCATCCCACACGGCACCAGAGGGCTTTCTCTAGTTTAGGGCAGATTGCAAACTATGCACTCACCCCTCCACATTTGCCGCCCGAAGCAGCTGCATCACTCTGCCTAATGGTAGGGCCAGCCCTGTCTCCAATCCTGCCCCCCCCTTCAGAATCTATTCAGTGACTTGGAAGACTGGTGGCAGTGGGGGAGACTTGCTGTGAATTATTTGCGACTAATTACTTCTTGCCTCTATTTTTGTCCTCTCGTTCTTCTCCACTCCCACCTCTTCCCCTTCCCCTGGGAAGATGCTGTCATCTCCGACTCTGATAAGGCGTTGTTGTTTTCCCCTCTCCCTGTGACACGTCGATAGGGAAGCAGGCTAAAAGCGGATTTAATTATATATAAGGGGTGTTTTCCAAAAACAAAGCGGTGATGGCGGCTGTATCGGCTGCTTCACCCTCCTCAGATACAAAGCACTTTGCCATTCCTCGTGTTCCACATTACTGGAAAATGGCAAAGGGGAGGGAGAAAGTCACACAAACCACCTCCCCTGCGTTCGAGAGAGATCACAACAGATCTCTCAGCAGCAGTGGCGCCTTGGCGATCCCACCCTTCCCTTTTCCCAGAATAATCCCCTTCCTAGATCAGAACAAAAGTCTAAGCGAAGGGTCGTAGCTTAGTGGCTGTCAGAGAGCGAGCCGGCAGTAAATCACACTGTCAACGTCGGACTTAACTCTTTATTAGCAGAAACAGGATCTCCACAGACTCGGCTGAGTGTCGGGCCTAATGAGCGCATGTGATTCTGATTCAGAAGCTGAACCTGAGGAGTCCCAGCCTGCACAGGAGTCCCCGCCTCCAGGGCCGGCTAAGCCGGGGCAGGGCCTTGAATCTGAAGGGCCTGCACCTGTGCCAGATCCTCAGGAGCAGACACCAAATGTATCCACTCTGGCTCCGGAGGTGATTGAGGACCCATTGCCTGCAGGTACGCCTCTCCCAGCCCTGTCAGGGGAAGGTGAAGCTGCCCCTGGGTCCATTAGCCCTCCAGCCTCTCCTGAGCTGCAGAGGCTCAGGGCAGAGAGGCGGAGGGAACTAAGTTCTCTCGGGAGGAGTGCTCACCTTAAGGCCAGGAGAGGCGGGTCACCTGTGGGCCGGGACCGCCCCTGGCCTCAGAGGAGATAAAGGCCAGTCAGCCCAGGTTGCAGGAGCAACGTCGTTGGAAACCTGTTTTGGCCAGACCCAGACCTGTTCTTCCAGAGTTCCCGACCACGCCCGGCTTCTTGCTTTGGACCCCGCTTCCCCCTTGGTGGACAGTCTCCAGACCCTTGAGCCAGGACCGGACTCTGACCACGCCTCACCGTAACCTTCCCCCGGGACCAGCACAGCGCAACAGCTCATGCCCAGTAGGTCTTATCCCATAAAAATCCTTTGCCAAGACTGCTCTGCCCATTTCAGCCCTCTTCTGGTTCCGTAAGGCGGGGGGGGGGATGAGGAAGAAGGGAGCTTGTCGCAGCAGGAGGGGGAGACAGCTGTGACTCTTCACCAGCCTGACTCATCTCTGCCTCTTGGCTTCCCTTTTCCACTCACTGGCTTCAGCTTCTGCCTATGATTCTGGACTTCTCTCTGCCCCAGACTCTCCCAGCTCACTAAGCCCTGTCACCTCTTCATCTTTTGACACTTCTTCCTCCCAGTCTCCTCCCTCTGACCACTCATCGTCATCCCACCACCATTCCCCAAGTTCTGAACCTCCTTCCCTTGCGGGTTCCCCAGCTGGTTCCTCCCACCATTCCTCTGCATCCAACCAGTCCATGACAGTGGCAGGACATCTGCACTGCATTCAGAAGGTCACAGGTTCGAACCCTGGTGTCTCCAGATAGGGCCGAGAATGTTTCATTGCCATTGCCAGAAACCCTGGAGAGCTGCTGCCAATTGGAGTGGACCATGCTGAGCTAGATGGACCAAGCATCCTATCAGAATCCCAGACTCCTGATTGGCTGCTGTTATGTATTCAGTGGTCTGTGTTTGCCTGAGCTTCAGTCTGGACTAAGGATTCTGAGCTCCTGTGCTCTGATTCGATACATGATGGCCAATCACAGAACATTTCAGGACTTGGACCTCTGCCATTGGCCTTTGAACTCTGAGTCGTGATTTGCAGCTTGGAAGTTTAGACAGCCAATCACGTTGGGAGTGGGAGCGGCCCAGGCTTTTCAGAAATGTATATAAGCAGTTGTTTTGCCCCTGTTTCCCAGTTATGTAGTTCAATAAAGCTTCTTGCTGTTATCACTGTGTCTTGTCTACACTTCAGCTTCAGTAAGAATTCCCTTCCTAGGCCAGAGCATCTAGGATGGGGGACTGTGTGTTGAGGTTCCTGCATTGCGGGGGGTTGGACTAGATGACCCCTGGGGTCCCTTCCAATTCTATGAGAATAGAGGATTGTGCTCCTAAAAATAATAATAATAATAATAATAATAATAATAATTAATAATAATAATAATAATAATGTACTTTTATTTACTTCCCGCCCTCCCCGGCCGAAGTCAGGCTCAGGGCGGCTAACACCAGATATATAACATTAGTATAAAATCAAACAACAATCAAATTACCTCCTAAAAACAGTTCAAATCAAATTAAAGTCTAATTGGATGGCTTTCCGCATCTGCCTTTCAGATAAGAGGACTGTCTTCTGGAAAGTAGGACCCAGTTCACCCTAAAGAAGACCTCGAATGTGCCGTCCTTTCTGACATGTTAAACCTCAGATAGAGAGGTTCGGAGTCAGAATGGAAAAGCACCAGGGCCATGCAAGCAATCAAATGTAGGCTTTTCTGCTTGGCTGCAAAGCCTGAAAAGTGATCAGACCCGACATGGACAAAACCAGGCTCCGGCCGCACAGATCATTAGGAGAGATGGGATCTCAGAGACACAAACATCGAGGTAATTACACACAGGGCTGTTCTTCAGGCAAGGGGAGAGTTTGGCTTCCTATCCTTCCATCCATTAGCGATCTCTATTTCCGGCAGCCCGGAGGCATGAAGAGCCATGTCCCCTGGGCAGGGGCAGAGTCCAGGGGAAATGCTCACTTGATGCGCAAGAGAGAGATCAGCTTGTGTCGGTCTGATTGTTTGGGAAAGCAGAGAAAGGAAATCAGCACAATTGTATCAGAAGTTCAGAAGGATGTCCCCCGTCAAGACTTCCCTCAGCTCCTCTCTCTGATTTCTCAGCACATGTTATTCTCTGCATATTATAAAATTATATAAATCCTTAGATTACCTATCTACCATGTTATCAATCAATAAATTTGTGGATGTTTATTCAAAACCTGCCAAGGAGTCCAGTTCATTTTGTTGTCTTTTTAAATACTTTAAATACTTTGTAAAAACTTCCCACTCTTCTTTAAAGTCACAGTTGTCCTTATCTCACAATTTGTATGTCAGTTTCGCCAATTCTGCATAGTTCATCAATTTCTCTTGCCACTGTTCCTTTGTCGGGGTTTCCTCATTCTTCCATCCTTATGCTTTCAAGACTCTTGCTGCTGTTGTAGCATACATAAATAAATTCTTTGTTTTCCTTGGCAGGTCTTGTCCTACAATCCCTAACAGAAATGCTTCTGGGTTTTTTTACAAATGTCATTTTAAACATTTTCTTCAATTCATTATATATCATTTCCCAATTTTTTTTAATTTCTCTGCATTCCCACCACATATGATAAAAGGTCCCTTCCTTTTCTTTACATTTCCAACATATGTTTGACCCGGTTTTGTACATTTTGATGGGGAAAGGGGGGGGAATAATGAATATGATATGTTTTGAGATATTGTTATGTTGAAATTGTTAATAAAAAACTTTATATAAAAAATGAAGTTCAGAAGGACGGACAGTTTGGGGTGGAGCAATTTTTTCCATGCACCCTGTCGCCATCCCAGATTTTGCACAGCTGTGGGCCAAAGTAACCCCTTACATATGGAAGAAGGGTGAACACTGTTTCCCTTTTGTTTTCTATTCCACATACAAACACACACAGAGAGAGAGCGGGGGGGGGGGGGAGCGCCACAACCAGTTCACAGCTTTTGCAGGGAGGGTCTTTACATACTTTTTTTTAAATAACATTTTATTGATTTTCCAAAAATAACAAAATAAATAAATAAATCATAACCAAATTTTTAAACCACAGGTTTTTTTTGGTCGATTTCCCTCCACTCTCCCTCTTGGTTCCATTTCAATATGCTTGTTCATGCACGTCCATAAAACCTTATATCCTTAATGATCCAATTTTAAAACCTTCTCCATCTTATTACAAGTGACTTTTAAAAGTTATACTAATTTAAAAATCTATACCCAAAGCTTTTTAAAAATATGCATTAAACATTTCCCCTTTTTTGTAATAATTTGTCCTGCATAATTCAATAATTTATTTTGCCAATCTTCTTCTTTATCTTCTTCCTTTACATCTTCACATACAAAAAGTGGTCATATTGATTCATTGCCCGCCAAATCCACAGTAAAACAAAAACCTCTGTTAAGATCAGCTCAACAGCTTCACCAAATAAGTGATTGAGCTTTTCAAGTTCTCCAGAACTCCCCATTGGACAGGGTGCTAAAAATAACAGGATGTGGTGCCGGGGGGGGGGGGGTGAGGAAAAAAATTGGGCAATTGTGCAAACTCCCCAGATCTATCTATAGAATTGTAGAGCTGGAAGGGACCCTGAGGGTCATCTACCCAACCCCCAGCAATGCAGGAATCTTTTGCCCAACAAAGAGTCTCATACTTTACTGAATTGGTGGTTTGAGCCCAACCAGGGACAGCCGTGGGCAGGATTCCTAAGTTGCAAGGAGTTGGCCTAGATGCCCTCAAGGTTCCTTCCGACTCTATGATCAATTCTATGATCTTTAATAATGCTTTCCAGCAGCATTCCCAGAACAGGTGTTAAGCTAATGTCAGGGAACTGACATCGGAGCTAGAGGCAGAGGGAAGGCTCTCAAATGATGCTGGAGAGGGACCCAGCAGGGAGAGAGGCAGCTCCGCAGATGGGGAAGCAAATCAGTGCAACACCAGGGATATAGAGGGGCTGATGGGGGAATCAGCGAGAGGGCTCCAGGACTCTTCACTGGACACCAGCGGGGAGAGCACGGGTCCTCCGCTAACCACGCCCACCTTGCGCAGAAGACTTCCGCGCAGAGAGAGTAGGAGGGGACTGGGTGTCAAACAACTTTTATGTTGGAAAAGATTTAAGAAACGCCCACTGACGGATTCTGCTAGCGACTGAGGCAGCCACGAAGTGAAGGGCTGTCCAGACTGAAAGGTTTAGCAAGGCAACAAAGCCTGGAGAGGCGGCAACTTACGCACGAGCAACCCATACACATTACAGCTAATATACCTGTAGTTTCCCTTCTGGACCCCTTATTTAGGAACTGGTGTTACCTGGTCCACTTTGCAGCCCTCAAGTCTGAAGGCTGATTTTGTGGGACAAGTTACATATTTTTTCCAAGAAGACCAGCAATTTCACATTTGAGTTCTTTAAGAACTCTCAGGTGGGTGCTATCCAGACCTGGCGATTTGTCCTTGTTTTCATGTTCCCTTCCCTTGGGTTCCCTTCCAGGGAAAAAAGTTAGTCCAGGGACAAAGAATGGCAAGTACAGTGGTGCCTCTGGTTATGTACTTAATTTGTTGCGGAGGTCCATTCTTAACCTGAAACTCTTCTTAACCTGAAGCACCACTTTAGCTAATGGGGCCTCCTGCTGCTGCCGCGCCACCGGAGCACAATTTCCGTTCTCATCCTGAAGCAAAGTTCTTAACCCGAGGTACTATTTCTGGGTTAGCGGAGTCTGTAACCTGAAGTGTATGTAACCCAAGGTACCACTGTATTTCCAAAATGTGCATAACACACTTGAATACAGATAGATAGATAGATAGATAGATAGATAGATAGATAGAATCATAGTACTTGACAGGAGTGGAACTAGGATTCAGGAGTCCCTAGCTTGCGCTGTCCAAGGCTATTTCACTTCATCCATCACAACAATACACACATTAAAAAAGGATCTTTGATGTTCAGGAGAAATGAAAAAAAATCATAAAGCGTTTCTGACAGGTGGGTATTGACATGCTAGTGCCACTAGGGGGCAGAGCACAAAGGGGACAGTGGTGTTGTGTCCTCCTATCTGCAAACAGAAACATGGAAGTGGGGCTTCCAACAGAATTGTTACGAGGAGGAATGCTCCTGTTCAGGTTTCCAGACTGTTCATTCCCATCACCGGCATTCCTCTATTCCTCCAGCAGTCAGGCTTCATCTGCACTCTGCATTTAAAGCAATAATACCGTACCACTGTAAACAGTTGTGGCTTCCCCCAAAAATCTAGGGCAACCCAATCAGATGGGGAGGGTACAAATAATAAAATTAATTTTGTTGTTGCTGCTGGTGGTGGTGGTGGTGTTGAGAGTTAAGAGGAGACCCTATATCATTCGCAGAGCTATGGTTACCTGCAGACTCTGGGAATTGTAGCTCTGTGAGGGCCTCCTCACAACCCTTAGCAAACTACGGGATTCTTTGGGAGGAAGCTTTGGCTGTTTAAAGTGGTATGATTCTGCTCTAAATGTATAGTGCAGATGGGGCCTCAGTCATGCCTCCGGAGCATACTCTGTTCTCATTGAGTTAGGATGGTTTTTCTTTAAAATGCCGTATTTTTCGCTCTATAAGACGCACCAGACCACAAGACGCACCTAGTTTTTGGAGGAGGAAAACAAGAAAAAAAATATTCTGAATCTCAGAAGCCAGAACAGCAAGAGGGATCGCTGCACAGTGAAAGCAGCAATCCCTCTTGCTGTTCTGGCTTCTGGGATAGCTGCGCAGCCTGCATTCGCTCCATAAGACGCACACACATTTCCCCTTACTTTTTAGGAGAGAAAAAGTGAGTCTTATAGAGCAATAAATATGGTATATTTTGTACTTCTGTAAACCTTGCAGTTGCCCCAAGCCCTGCTCTTATCCCTTGTGTGTGAGAAAATGAGATATGCCTCTCCCTAGCTGCCCACCTGTCTCTTTCACACACACACACACACACACACACAAACTTGCATTTCCTAGACGAGAATTCAAGGCCATTTAAAATTCCCTAAAATAGCAAAGCGGGCCATTTATAACGAAGTAGCAATCAATACGTTGCGCAAACACACACACTTTGCCAAGCCGTGAGAAGCTCAAAGGCTGCTGATCTGAGTTCCTTTCGGATGGGAGAGCACCAGAGACGGCGGGTGCCTTTGAAATATTTGCTTTATTTACCGCAGAGGGAGAAGTGGAGGCATTTGTACAACACAGGCAGAAGATCCGCACTCCAGGAGCAAGCAGGGCGTTGTAGCCCGTCTTCCAGAGCCTTCTAAATTCCTGGACAAGATCAGAAGCAGAATTGACAGCTCAGATTTTAGGGATTCGTGCTTGTGCAATAACCGTTTTGTGGAGATTAAGGGCTCCTTCGAATGACCTGCTTATGGAGCGTTCATCCTAATTTGCTTGCACACAGTTTACAAAGAAATTGCACCATGCCTGTGCTTTATTGAGAAAACATGTTTGCAGGGAGAATATAAGATACTGAGCATTCATCCTGATTTGTTTGCGCAGAGGCTGTTAAGTTGTGGGTGAACATATCAGACGACACAGCGATTCTTGAAACAGCTCTTGTTTATTCACAGGCCAGAACAGAACTGAACCGAAGGGCTCAGTCAGCCTGCTTATATAGAGCTCCAGAACACCGTTACTGTAACAACTTTCTAAAACTATCCAATCACTGAACGTCACTTTTGATCCCTTATTTGCATAACTATCTACAGTATCCCCCTGCTGGCCCAGGGTGAGAACTTCAGTACATAACAGAGGCAATATGTCTTTGCACCCCTCAGTCATTACCCCACACTTTTCAGTGTATCTCCCCACTTTCCTAATCACAAATAGGCTGGTGGGGGGGGGTAACTGGATTTGATGTGCCAGAGCAACAAACACTTACCCCCATATATGCCCACTCAACCACTTCAATCTGTGGAACGTGCACTGATTCAGGTGCCACAAAATGCTTATTCCACACTTGTAAGGAATCCATCTTTTAGTGTGGCAGCAGCTAGACTTTGGAACTCCCTGACTCTTGACACCAGGCAGCGACCTTCACGGTAACCCTTTCAGCTCCTGCTTAAAACATTTTTCCTTAGACAAGCCTATGCAGATATGCAGAAGTTACATGTGCTATGTTTCTTTTTTAGCCACTGTTGGTTTTAATCACCTTCTGAATATTTTCAAATACTTGTTTTAAAATGTTCCTTTAAAAAAAGTATTTTTTATCGTACAATACAGTCACTGCAAAGAACAGAACAGACCCTCCAAGGGCCCCTTTTGTTTCAGGGACGGTCCTGGATTTACAGAAGCCACCCTGGTTTCTGATCTGAGCCTGCTTTTCCTTAAAGGTAAAGGTAAAGGGACCCCTGACCGTTAGGTCCAGTCGTGGCCGACTCTGGGGTTGCGGCGCTCATCTTGCTTTATTAGCCGAGGGAGCCAGCGTACAGCTTCCGGGTCATGTGACCAGCATGACTAAGCTGCTTCTGGCGAACCAGAGCAGCACACGGAAATGCCGTTTACCTTCCCGCCAGAGCAGTACCTATTTATCTACTTGCACTTTGACGTGCTTTTGAACTGCTAGGTTGGCAGGAGCAGGGACTGAGCAACAGGAGCTCACCCCATCGCGGGGATTCAAACCGCCGACCTTCTGATCGGCAAGCCCTAGGCTCTGTGGTTTAGACCACAGCGCCACCCGCATCCCTGCTGTTCCTTAGGACATTCCTATTTAACTGTTCATACCTTACAGTTTTATTTTATATATTTTATATATATTTTCTAAAGCCTTTTGAGGTTTTTCTTGCAATCAAGCAGCATATGCATTTCACTAAATAAATAAAAGAAATCACACAGACCTAAATATCTGGTACAGTGGTACCTCGGGTTACATACGCTTCAGGTTACAGACTCCGCTAACCCAGAAATATTACCTCAGGTTAAGAACTTTGCTTCAGGATAAGAACAGAAATCGTGCTCTGGCGGCGTGGCGGCAGCAGGAGGCAACATTAGCTAAAGTGGTGCTTCAGGTTAAGGACAGTTTCAGGTTAAGAATATACCTCCAGAACGAATTAAGTACTTGACGCGAGGTACCACTGTATGCGAGTGGAACCCCTCCTGCAAAACAAAGTTTTTGAAGCAATAAACCAGAAAACACTAGATGGCGCCATTGGCAAATGCTTTCGTTGAACCGTCCGCTTCCTATTTGAGACAGAATGTTTTTTTTAACAAACAAACAAAAAACCAGGTGCATCGTAACAACTGCTTTGAATGTGCCTAATTTAGCTGCCGCAGTGCAAACAGATCGATGCTTTGCTGATTTTGAGCAATGCCATGTCTGGTGCTGTGAGCAAACGATGCCTTTTGGAAATGCACTGATATTCGGAAGGCAGCAAAAGAAACATGACGATCCCTTGGGTCAGCTGTTTCTATTTCACCAAAGACTCCCCCCTCCCAGTAAACGTAACCTTCAGTAAACATAACCCTCAAACCAAGGGCTGCTGTGGCCCAGTATACCTGAAGGAGCGTCTCCACCCCCATCGTTCAGCCCACACACTGAGGTCCAGCTCCGTGGGCCTTCTGGTGGTTCCCTCACTGCAAGAAGTGAAGTTACAAGGAACCAGGCACAGGGCCTTCTCGGTAGCAGCACCCACCGTGTGGAAGGCCCTCCCATTAGATATCAAAGAAATAAACAACTGTCTGGCTTTTAGAAGACATCTGAAGGCAGCCCTGTTTAGGGAAGTTTTTAAAGTATGATGTTTTATCGTGTTTTTAATATTCTGTTGGGGGCTTTCCAGAGTGGCTGGGGAAACCCAGCCAGATGGGTGGCATATAAATAATAAATTATTATTATTATTAGACCATGTACAAACAAACCTCAGTTGTTGCTTTTGCTGTCGCAGATTATTCCGAGTTCTTTCCTTGATACTTACTCGTTCATCTCTGTACCCTGGGACTCTATTCTGTGCCCCACACACTTTAAAACCAATAAAAAATTATTAAAAAAAAAAATATTCTGTGCCCCACACAAGAAGGGACTGTGTGTTTCAGATACCTGACTGGCTTCAAAACAGAATTCAGCCTGAGTTTCAGAAGACCAAAACAGCAACAGTGTTAAACGGGGTAAATGCCTTCCCCCAGGAAAACGAGCATCCACAGTGCACTCGAGGACATATCTAAGTGGGGGGGGGGGAATCAAGGAGGTAAGTGACAAGTCAACCAGATGATCATCGCTTTAACCAGCGTCCCACAGTCTCAAAAAGGCAGCAGAGACGTGCAGCTTCCATTTCTGCATCTCAATTGTAGTCCATGAACAGCTTCCAGGTGGCAAAAAACAACAACAGTCCATTGATTTTGCTTTGCCTTTGGCCAATTTTTATACTGAACGTCAGTTTTTCCTCCCAGAGCAAAATGATTTAATAGTCTATGGAGCCATAACTCAAAAGTCCATTTGTCTGCTGGTTTCCAACGTTTTGCAATTTCCAGGCATGCTGCTAATAACAAAAAAGGGTATTAATGTTTTATATACCAGGTCTTCATTTCCTCCCTTCTCTTTTCTCACTAGAAAAAAAAAAAAAACAGAACAGGTTAAGTTTTACTCTGAGTCGACCCATTGAAATCAATGTACCTCCTAATGGTTCAGCAATAAAGTTGCTGGCACATTTGCAAAGCTAAGCAGGGTCCAGTATGGTTTCAAATTGGATGGGGACCATGTGCTGAGATTTCCTGCATTGCAGAGGGTTGGACCATATGGCGCTCAGGGTCCCTTCCAATTCTATAATTCTATGACTAGGCGGCCCATTGGCTTGATCCAACTGGCTCTTCTTGCATTCTGGAACTGGGTTGCCTCACATTCACGCTACCTGCACATTTGAGCTGCTTCCTGGCTTCCTTCCTGTCCTCTGAAGCAGAGAACCAGTCTGTTCTGGGCTGAAACCACACCATACAAGGATCTCTCCATAGCAGCATCCCAAGCAGACACATTCCAAAGGAGTGATGCATCGTTTTGACCCAGAAGCTGTGATTTCATTTCTAAAAAGAGATGCTGAAACCCACCGGCTCCATTAAACCCTGAAAGCTCTGCATAAATACAATGCGGTTCTTGGTAAAAACAAGATCTCTTTCTGCAGTGTGTGGACCAGGGAGGCAGGTTTATTAGGGCAAACGGGGCCCTGCCCTACCAACGGCCGTCGGTCCTCATTCTTGCCTCACCTGCCTGCCTTCTTCCTGGACAGATGCCACCTGCCCTACTCAGCTAGAAAGAACAATATTGTGCTCCTCCTGGAGTAGCTTGTCCACCTTTGGCTCCCCGTCCCAGACTCAGCTCTCACCTGTGGCTCCTAGAAGCTGCCAGCATGCGACAGCAGCCACAACATGGGAAACAGCTTTGGCTGGCCAGCTAAACAGGAGAGGGTAGCCAATGGGTCTCCAACCCTCAATGAGAGGGATTTCTCCTGCATGCAAGGACAGGCTCCAGCAGATTGAGCGAAGACCAATAGAGCCAGTGTGGTGTGGTGGTTAGGAGCGGTGGATTCATAATCTGGGGAACCGGGTTCACTTCCCCGCTTCTCCACATGCAGCTGCTGGGTGACCTTGGGCTAGTCATACTTCTCTGAAGTCTCTCAGCCCCACTCACCTCACAGAGTGTTTGTTGTGGGGGAGGAAGGGAAAGGAGAATGTTAGCCGCTTTGAGACTCCTTCGGGTAGTGATAAAGCGGGATATCAAATCCAAACTCCTCCTCTTCTTCTTCTTCAATAGTGGGTCCAGTGGTCAAGAAGGCAGTTTCTGCGCATGCTGCAGAAGGAAGTGAGGAACAAGTGGGGCTTGTCCACCTGGGAAGGGAGCCCATCCAGGAAAGGAAAAGCTCTGGTCCTCAACCTCCTCTGCCTTGTGGGATATCTTCGGGAGGAGAAACGGCTCAGGAGTAAACACTACACAAATCCAGAGTGGAGTCCCTAAGACAGTTGGATGGCTCCTTGTACGCTTCCTTCTGACAACTCCTGCAGCCCAACTGGTCCTGAACGTCTTGCTCTGCTTTCCTTTGGACCACATCAGCCAGGCCGAGAGGGGGCAGTCTTGTCATCTGAGCAGCCCAGGGCTGCCATACACACTTGCCCAGGTTTGTGCACCAGGGATGTCACCCTGGTGCTGCTAACACGGTGGTTTGACTTTACTGCTCATTGTCTCTCAAGACCAGGGGTCAGCAAACTTTTTCAGCAGGGGGCCGGTCCACTGTCCCTCAGACCTTGTGGGGGGCCAGACTATATTTGGGGGGGGAATGAACGAATTTCTATGCCCCACAAAAAACCCAGAGATACATTTTAAATAAAAGCACACATTCTACTCATGTAAAAACACGCTGATTCCTGGACCATCCAGGAGCCAGATTTAGTAGGTGATTGGGCCAGATCCTGCCCCCGGGCCTTAGTTTGCCTACCCATGCTCAAGACAGATGGATGCCAACAACTGCAAGTTAAATTATTGACCAGTCTAAGGATGTTCAGCATCTTGAAAAGCAGAGACATCACCTTGCCAACAAAGGTCCGTATAGTTAAAGCTATGGTTTTCCCAGTAGTGATGTATGGAAGTGAGAGCTGGACCATAAAGAAGGCTGATCGCCGAAGAATTGATGCTTTTGAATTATGGTGCTAGAGGAGACTCTTGAGAGTCCCATGGACTGCAAGAAGATCAAACCTCTCCATTCTGAAGGAAATCAGCCCTGAGTGCTCACTGGAAGGACAGATCGTGAAGCTGAGGCTCCAATACTTTGGCCACCTCATGAGAGGAGAAGACTCCCCGGAAAAGACCCTGATGCTGGGAAAGATGGAGGGCACAAGGAGAAGGGGACGACAGAGGATGAGATGGCTGGACAGTGTTCTCGAAGCTACCAGCATGAGTTTGAGCAAACGGTGGGAGGCAGTAGAAGACAGGAGTGCCTGGCGTGCTCTGGTCCATGGGGTCACGAAGAGTCGGACACGACTAAACGACTAAACAACAACAACAAAAGGTTGTTCACAATGCAGCATGCAGGCTTTGGCTTTACACAGATCTCTTTTTTCTGGCCAAGATCTGTGTAACCTGGTCACATCGGAGTCATTGATGGAGACCATCTGTCTAATGCAGGGTTGGGCAAACCTTTGTCAGTCTCTTAGGGGTATGTGCTGGTGGTGGATGGGATTGAACCCAGCGGTGGGTTAGGCCAGAACTAAAAGGGACCAAGGCCATTTCTCACCCTCTTTCTGCCTCTTTCTCTCTGGCCCCCTTCTCTCTCTCTCTTTCCCTGCCTGGTTCCCTTTTCTTGATGCCAAGCAAAGCGTGGGGAGAGGAACAGAACACACTTGCCAGAGGTCTGACTGAGAACATGAAGAGTGCTTTAGAAATTAGTCCACCAGCCACTTGAAACTAGTCCAAGAGCCACAGGCCGCCCACCTCCTGGTCTAATGGCAGGCAGCTGCTGTAAAATCCTAGAAGTGCAGCGACAGGTCTCAAGGGTCATCTAGACCAACCCCCTGCAAGGCAGGAATTGCAGCTAATCACTTGGCCGTTTCCTGAGTCCTGCCACCTGCCACCACTTCAGATCCGGTTATCAGGCAGCTTCATATGCTCAACTTGGATCAGGATCCTAGAATCACAGAACGATAGAGTTGGAAGGCTCATCTAGTCCAAGCTGGAATCTCAGCTAAAGAATCTCTGACAAACAGTGATCCAACCATTGCTTTAAAATCTCCAATGAAGGAGAGTCCATCGCCTTACAAGGGCTTCAAAGAGCTCTTACTTGTCAACCTCCTTCTTAAATTGTGCTGCCCAGAATTGGACACTGTATTCCTTTTTTATATACCGTATACTAATTTTATTGCTTTTTCATTTTTATCATAATCACAGTTTCAATACATAATACAATAAGTTCAAGCATTGCTCTAGCAGAGCATCGACCTCCCCCAGCTCCTCTTTCTGACTTCCATACATAATTACTTATTTCACGGACACAGCTGGAGTAAAAGGCAAAGGCAAAGGACCCCCGGACGGTTAAATCCAGTCAAAGGCGACTATGAGGTTGAGGCGCTCATCTCGCTTTCAGGCCGAGGGAGCCGGCATTTGTCCACAGACAGCTTTCTGGGTCATGTGGCCAGCATGACTAAACCGCTTCTGGGGCAACGGGACACCATGACGGAAGCCAGAGCGCACGGAAATGCAGTTTACCTTCCCGCTGCAGCAATACCTATTTATCTACTTGCGCTGGTATGCTTTCAAACTGCTAGGTTGGCAGAAGCTGGGACAGAGCAACAGGAGCTCACCCTGTTGCGGGGATTCGAACCGCCAACCTTCCAATTGGCAAGCGCAAGAGGCTCAGTGGTTTAAACCACAGCAGTCACTATCAGTGTCTAGCTGGAAATCGCTGAAGTGTCCTGGAAAGTCCTGACGTATGGCAACCCGTGTCAGAAGTGTAGATTTTGGCGGAATTTCTTTAAAAATGGCTCAAAAGCTTCAAAGGCTTAAGAACGTTGGTGTCTGGATTTTCGCTTCTTGAAATATGGCAAACCTACCCCTGGATCCAACAGGGCTCTGCCTTGCTCTTGTTTTGGGGGTTGGGGCTAGGGGAATCTACACCAGAGCTTGAGTTCAGTCCATGTGGGGTGGGTTAATGGAGGTCTGGGAAGGGGGAAGTCTTCTGGACAGGGTTAAATAACTAACCAGAAGATGGGGAAAGGGGGTGGGCTCAGAGCAGGGGACACTGACAAGACTGGGAGGAGCAAAGAAGAGAGCAGGAGACATAAATTGATGCACTTGTAGCTTCTGCAATGAGAGAGAGAGAGAGAGAGAGAGAGAGAGAGACTGGGAGAAGCAGCAGCTTCCCCCTCTTTTAAAACTCCCTTGCTTTTCTGATTACTGGCAAAAGACAGTGTCAAAGGAGGGATCATCAGCCAGGCAAGATGGGCACTCTCAAACTACTCTTGGCTCTCATCCTCCTATCTTTGCAGATGTTTCGTTTTGAAGGGGAAGCAGCTGTTGTGCCAGCATCGCAAGAAGAGGAGGCCTCTTTGAGAGACCTAGCCCCCAAGGTAACTTTGGGTTACTCCTGGATTTGGGCACGGGAGGTATTTTGTGAGAGCACGGGCTTAACTGTGTCAACTTTTCTCTTTTTTCCCTCTTTTCTTTTTTGCCTTGTATCGCTTTGTTCCTTTACGATCAAAATTCTTTTGATAAAACATTAATGGCAGCTCAGGGTCAAGTCCTATTGAAATCAGTGGGGCTCCCTTTCTCAAAGCGAGTGGGGTTCGGATCGCAGCCTCGGGGTTCGTGGTTTTAAAGACTGAGAGACTGAAGGAATGAAAGTAGTGGTGAATTTTTTGATGGGTGTATTTTACTGCAAATGTGGGGAAACAGAACAGCGGGACTGCTAACATTCTCCCCTCCCCCCCAACCCCCCAGGATGATTTTTAAGTATTTAAATTGATTAATACATTAATCGATTTACTGAACAAATCAACACTCTGTGCAATAAGTTCTGCACCTGCTAATATGCAAAAAAAAGAGAGAGATATAAGGTCAAATAATTATATATTTATGCTCCACTGCCTAGCATAATAGCCGGCAAGGTGGCTTACCAAAATTTCAAATTACCGGTATTATTTTCGGGAAGCCGGGAGTGTGTAAATTATAAATAGGATGCTTTGCACAGTCAATTATGACAAGATAGACCTTTGTGCATGTGCTTTAAACCACTGGTGATGTTTCGTGTTGTTGTTGTTGTTTTTTAATTGTAAGGTGCAGTAAAAGTCCTCTGAGTGAAACTTGGGATATACAGTGGTACTTCGAGTTACAGACGCTTCAGGTTACAGACTTTGCTAACCCAGAAATAGTACCTCGGGTTAAGAACTTTGCTTCAGGATGAGAACAGAAATTGTGCTCCGGTGGCGCGGCAGCAGCAGGAGGCCCCATTCGCTAAAGTGGTGCTTCGGGTTAAGAACAGTTTCAGGTTAAGAACAGACCTCCAGAACGAATTAAGTTCTTAACCCAAGGTCGCTGTGTTTCACTCTGGCTGTGGTGTGCAAGGAGCTCTCCTGTTGACAGTCACGTAGGAAATAATCTTACATGCTAGGCAGCCTTGAAACACAAAAGAGGTCAACCGAGAGGTTGCCTTAAACCGTTTTCATCAATACAGAAGGTGGGACACTTTCAAGTTACAAAGAACGCCTGATCAGGTGGATCAGGTGTGCTGTGCTGTTCGGAAGGTTCCATACTTTGAACCCGGAACCAGTGCCTAACCATGCCTGGCACAAAACACAAGGCACAGAGGTACTGCGTACATTCCCTCATTGATAAACATTGCATTTTGCTGCCCCAGGCTCTTTTGTACGAAATCCTCCTGCTTCAGGGCTGGAGAACATGTTATGCGCCATTTGCGCCACCCATTAGAAACACTCTTGCGCCACTTTAACAGCCATGGATCAGCATCCTGGGAACTGCAGTTTGTTCCGGGTGCAGGCCTCACAGAGCTACAACTCCCAGCACCCCTCAAGAGTTCCCAGGATTCGCCTTGCCTTCTAAAGTGGTCCAAGAGTGCAGTGTGTATATGCGTCCAAATGTGGCTGGACTCCCAGTTCTTACTAGCTCCAGCCAGCATAGTCAATGGTCAGGTATGATAGGAGCTGACGTCCAGCCGTATCTCACGGGAGGCGCAAATTTAGCATCCATGTCCCAGGGGTCCTGTTTTGCAGATATGTACTTGCCCCAGCTTAGAGAGCTAGAAGAGGCTGTGAGCACACAATTGTTCTGGCTTCCACTTGGCAGTGGCAACCCTGGATATCTTGTCTGTGTTACCAGAATGGCTAGATGCCCGAGCTTCCAGCTTTGCTGTGCCTCAAGCAGCACCTCCACCTACAGAGATCAGCTTCCCTGGATCAGGTATGAGGGCACGTTCGTGCCATGAGGACTAGCGACTTGCTTCTTGAAAACATGGAGAACCTGTGTTTGCTGTGCGGATTCCAATAAATATTTAGGAGGTGTGATCCTGGCCTCATTCCTTGGGGTGCTTCCCTAGAGTGGGTTCTTGCTTGCCTTTCAAGCTACTCCTCAGTCAAAATACCTCTGGCCTTTTCCAGGATGACCGTCTGCAGAGGAGAGCCTTCCAGGACTTTGCTGACTTGGTGAAGAGGGGGAAACTCCAGCAGTTCTACGGCTTGATGGGGAAACGGGCCAGAGGTGAGTAAGGAGTCCTTGCAAGTCGGCCTTCTAGCAGAAGCCCCTTGCTTTGGGGCATTGTCTGTGGCAGGGAGTGCTCAGTTAGAGTGTCTATTTTTTCATTCTAAACAATGGGTGAATGCCTCAAGCCCAGAGGGCAACCTCGACCCTCCAAGTCTTGCTATGTGTCCCTCTGGATTCTCCTCAACCTCACCCCTTCTTCCCAAGCCATACCCCTCACGAAACCTGCCCTGCACCCTCCTTGAGAGAAGACTCTCCAGGTGTCCCTATTTTCCAGGGTCAGTCCCAGATTTGCAGAAGCTGTCCCGGTTTCTGATTTGATCCCGGAAGGTGGACGTCCCTGTTTTCACCAGAGAAATGTTGGCGGGTATGGAGCGTTGTTTACAGGGGTACTTCAGGAGTTGAATGGAATCCTTTCCGGAAGTGCGTCCGACGTCCAAAACGTTCAGAAACCAAGGTGTGGCTTCCGATTGGCTGCAGGAGGATATTATAGTAATAATAACATACTTACATTCTTCCAAGATTATTTAAATCCTATATATCTTGAGTTAAACTTCCCTTCTACTCTTTCCATGTTTTCCTATATACTATCCTTTTAACTGCATTTTCTTACTCTGCCAAATTATTTTCGTTACCTTGCATAATCTCATGTTGTAACATCTACTGCCAAGTATTTTTTTTCAACCTGTTATGATTATTTTCTTGCTATAATATTTTTCCATGTAATCCATATTGAGTGTTTCTATTATTTATTTATTGAATGTGTTTACCACCCTTTATCCACAGATCTCAGGGTGGTTTGCAACAGAAAAATACAATATATATTAAAAATATCCCACTCTGTTAATGCCTCAAGCTCACCAAGATGGAGGGGTATGTTTGTGTGTGGAAACTAGCCTACAAATATAATATTTCCATTCATTGCCCTGCATACTTTTGCCTCTGGGCTCAAACCACTGCTGGCCTGTGGCCCTCGGAAGGCGATGCGGCCCTTGGGCTGCAAAAGACACACCCTCCCCCGTTTCAAGCCTACATCTGTACCTTTAACAGCCAACGGTTATAAATGAACCAAACCTTGCTTTTCTTGGCACCTCCATGCTGAGAACAGCTGTGCCAAATGAATCCCTGTCTTTACCTTCAGAAAGGGACAGCCCCAGATTTGCAGAAGCCGTTCCTGTTTCTGAGTTGATCCTGGAAAGTCCTGCCACAGTCACACTCTGCTCACTAAGCCCTGTTACCTCTGCTGCTTCTGACACCTCCTCTTCCCCGTCTTTCCCCTCCTTCTCCCTCCTACCACTCATCATCATCCCACCACCAGTCCTCGCATCCCACCTAAGGTTACCAGATTTTTTTCAATGAATCCAAGGACATTTTTCAACTGCAATGGATTTTGTATGGGGACCGATTTATAAATACGGGAACGTCTGGTAACCTTAATCCAACCAGCCCATGACATGCAGCCCTAACTGGAGATGGTCAGCTCTGAGAACTTCTGCATGCAAAGTCAGATGCTCCACCACTGGTCTAGGACCAGGGCCAGATTTAGGTTTGATGAGGCCCTATGCTACTGAAGGTAATGGGGCCCTTTATATGTCCAGCTGTCCTTTGCCAACAACAAATTGTCACTGTTTTTTGTGTTGAATATATGCTGTATGGTAAATTATGGAACTAACAGGTATCTAAACCCATTTGCACATAACAAAATATGTATTTTATCAAAGTAATTGATATGGAAATGAGCAAACCAGTGATATTTTAGGGAGCAGGCTAGCAGGCGGGGCCCATTACTTACATCATAGGAGACTACACAACACAAACACTATTGCTGTATGTAGGTTTTATTTTATTTGTTTTTTACCTTATATTTTGGAAATGTACATCCAGGTTTTTTTTCATTTAAATTTTTTGGGGCCCCCCGAGAGGGAGGCCCTAAGCTAAAGCTTGTTTAGCTTATATGTAAATCTGGCACTGTCTAGGATCCATTCTGCATGCCAAGGTGCTCTTCCACTCTGATTTATAGGTATGTAGGTTTGTGACACATAAAGTGGCCCTCCCCACTTTTTCTGGTATCCATAATTTTGAGGAGAGACGTCCAGCTTTCACAGAGAACAGTCAAGGTATGGTATATCCAGCAGAAGCACAGCCAAAGGGGTGTCCCAAATACATTGCTTATGTTTGTGAACCGTCTTTCTCCCCAAATGCATCTGAGAGTGGAAGTGCCTAATCTCTGTGCCAACCTGTGCCCCTCTCTTTGCCACCCTAGGGCACCAAGGAGAGATGTTTAGAGGGCTGATGGGATGATGGTGCTCCTCTTGAGGTGGGTTGAGACTGAGGGTCTCATTTCCCTACATTTCTTATCGTTTCCACCCCACCCTTTAATGCGTATATATATATAAGACTCACTTTTTCCCTCCTAAAAAGTAAGAGGAAATGTGTATGCGTCTTATGGAGCGAGTGCAGGCTGCGCAGCTATCCCAGACGCCAGAACAGCAAGAGGGATCGCTGCTTTCACTGCACAGCGATCCCTCTTGCTGTTCTTCTGGCTTCTGAGATTCAGACTATATTTTTTCTTGTTTTCCTCCTCCAAAAACTAGGTGTGTCTTGTGGTCTGGTGCGTCTTATAGAGCGAAAAATACGGTGTGTGTGTGTGTGTGTGTGTGTGTGTGTATACTCTGCCCTTTCCGTTGACAATTTCCAGGGAGTTTGCAATAAGCAATGAAAAGACAATAGCAACAGAAATTTCTGCTATGCGACAAAGGAATTCGATAATCACAAGTGTCTATCTGCTCAAAGAAATAATTTAATTTGTTTGCTTGTACAGTGGTACCTCGGGTTACATACGCTTCAGGTTACATACACTTCAGGTTACAGACTCCGCTAACCCAGAAATAGTGTTTCAGGTTAAGAACTTTGCTTCAGGATGAGAACAGAAATCGTGCTCCGGCAGCGCGGCAGTAGCAGGAGGCCCCATTAGCTAAAGTGGTGCTTCAGGTTAAGAACAGTTTCAGGTTAAGTACAGACCTCCAGAACAAATTAAATACTTAACCTGAGGTACCACTGTACTTAACCCGAGGTACCACTGTCTTTGGGTTAGTAGTGGTGTTATTATCAGAGGCCGATTTGGGAGAGCGTTGACTGATTCTCCAGCACCGTAACAATGACTTACAACGGAAGGAGAGGCGGGGGATGGGAGGTTCCAAAATTTGGTGTTGCACAGGACCCTGCTAAAATTTGAAAGCACAAAGTCTGCCACTGGTTATTATGCTCCTAGTGATTAGATTGAATTTGTCTAAATAGGTCAAGCATTGTTATCATGGAGTTTTATTGAGAGCAACATCTTTGCCTCAGGCAAGACAAAAAATTACGTATTTTGTGTTTTTATTTTTTTGCTGATCCCCAATTTCTTCTCTTCTCCCAGAGCCGACACAGGAACGGTCAAGCAGAGAGCTACTTCCACCTTGGATATCTTAAGTGAGATCTACTGCTTAGTACAATTTCCTCCTCTGCTCTACTGCCCCCGTGGATATTACGTCGCCTGTTTCTCCAGTAGCCAAGAATGGCAAACATTTTGTGTGTTTTACAGTTCCCATTATATCTCCTTCCATTGTTAAGCACCAGCCTAGTGGCATAAATGTGTTTGCGAATCTGTGGGCTGTCTTCGCTTTCTCTGCACCACGTTCTTGTGAAATAAAGCAAAGATGGAGAGGCGGCAGGTTCAAAAAAGAAAAAAGTCCATTGTAGAGTTTGTGGCTTAAAATGGGGTTGGCAGTGGCGACTGGCGTTCATTGGGACTGGTCAGGTGACGAGCAGGTCAAGCCATAGCCAGTGACAGGTACAGTCAACTAATTCCAAGTTTTGTCTGCTGCCTGCTCCTTGCCAAGTTTTGCAAGGACTTGACTCAAAACTAAGAAGTTGGCATATAATAGCCTTCGTCCTGCAGAACTAGTTGTCAGGTGGCAGATAGGTGGGGACAGATTGAGGTAGGTGCTCCATTGTCTCCATTAGACCAGCCACCACTGGGGTTGAGAGTAGTAATTAATTTTTTATTTATTTTTTATTTTTTTATTATTATTTATTCCCCACCCATCTGGCTAGGCCTCCCCAGCCACTCTGGGCAGCTCCCAACAGAATATTAAAAACATGATAAAACATCAAACATTAAAAACTTCCTTAAACAGGGCTGCCTTCAGATGTCTTCTAAAAGTCTGATACAGTGGTACCTTGGGTTACACATGCTTCAGGTTACATACGCTTCAGGTTACAGACTCCGCTAACCCAGAAATAGTACCTCGGGTTAAGAACTTTGCTTCAGGATGAGAAGAAAAGAACAGAAATTGTGCTCCGGCGGCGTGGCAGCAGCAGGATGCCCCATTAGCTAAAATGGTGCTTCAGGTTAAGAACAGTTTCAGGTTAAGAACGGACCTCCGGAACAAATTAAGTACTTAACCCGAGGTACCACTGTAATTGTTTATTTCCTTGACATCTGGTGGGAGGCATTCCACAGGGCAGGTGCCACTTCTTGCAGTGAGGGAACCGCCAGAAGGCCCTCGGAGCTGGACCTCAGTGTCCAGGCTGAACGATGGGGGTGGAGACGCTCCTTCAGGTATACTGGGCCAAGGCCGTTTAGGGCTTTAAAGGTCAGCACCAACACTTTGAATTGTGCTCAGAAACGTACTGGGAGCCGATATAGGCTTTCAGGACCAGTGTTGTATGGTCTCAGCGGCCACGGCCAGTCACCAGTCTAGTTGCCGCATTCTGGATTAGTTGTAGTTTCCTGGTCACCTTCAAAGGTAGCCCCACGTAGAGTGCATTGCAGTAGTCCAAGTGGGAGATAACCAGAGCATGCACCACTCTGGCGAGACAGTCTGTGGGCAGGTAGGGTCTCAGCCTGCGTACCATATGGAGCTGGTAGGGAGCTGCCTTGGACACAGAATTGACCTGCATCTCCATTGCCAAATTAGTCCAAAATGACTCCCAGGCTGTGCACCTGGTCCTTCAGGGGCAGTTACCCCATTCAGCACCAGGAAGTCCTCCACACCAGCCAAAAACCTTCCAGCTCATGCTCCTAACTGCTTTGATGCCAGCTTGAAAACCAGGGGGTGTCTATTAAACTGATCAGAGAAGTTTAAGACCCGATCTCCATCACCCCTGGGAACTCTGGTGGGAAGGTTTGAAATCTCTGCAAATTGTCCCCTGGTTGATGCTTCAACGGTGCCTCCCATTTAATAAGAAATGGATTGTTTCCCCTAATGGAAGATCCAGAGTTGTGTATTGGCATGGCTCAAGTCACAGGGCGCATAGACAAGAAACATTAGCCCCAAAAGAATTACATGGGTGTCTCAATTGACGGTGGGAGTTCACAGTACAAAAACAAACCAATTTCACCTTCAAGCTTTACTAGAATGGGACTTCCAATAAAAAATGGGGGCCATGGGAAGTTGCACTGCCCAGGGCTCCTTTGTGTTAGGCCAGTGCTTAGAACAGGGATAGGGAGCTTGTTACTGGATTCCACAACCTGTATAGCTCAGTCAGTAGAAGACGAAGACTTTTCATCTTGGGGTCATGGGTTTGAGTCCCGTGTTGGGCAAGATTCCTGCATTAAAGGAGGCTGGAGTAGATTATCCTCATGGTCCCTTCCACCTCTACAATTCTGAGATTCCAGCATGCAACCATCATGGCCAATGGTCAGAGACAATGAAGTACACTGAGAAAACCATAGATATCCCAAGCTTAGCATTTAAATTGGCCTTGGCCTCAGCTCTCCATATCGCCCTACACTGCCAGACCACAGATACAAGAACGGATATTTAGCTCAGTACTCTCCTCTCCTAATGGCTTCGGCTCCAAGTTATCAGGTGGGAGATTTTTCCAGGTTTGCTTCCCGAGATCCTTTTGACTGGAGATGCCAGGGCCCAAAACCTGAACTTTCTGCATTCAAAAATGTGCTGTGCCACTGGTAAGATTTTATCTTTCCCTTTGTACAGTGGTACCTCGGGTTAAGAACTTAATTCGTTCCGGAGGTCCGTACTTAACCTGAAACTGTTCTTAACCTGAAGCACTTGGCCTCCCACTGTCGCCGTGCCACCACCACGCAATTTCTGTTCTCATCCTGAAGCAAAGTTCTTGACCTGAGGTACTATTTCTGGGTTAGCGGAGTCTGTAACCTGAAGTGTCTGTAACCTGAGGTACCATTGTATTCCCGGAACTTGAAAGAATGCGAGTCAAAAAAGGAAAGAAACATGTGCCAGAAGCCAATACAAGCAAATGGCTTCACCTGCGTAGTTTATAGGGAATCAGTTTTGTTGCAAAACGGGCGATGGCAGGGAAGTCTCCAAAAGTCCAAAGCTCAGATCGACACATTGCACAGACATTTCCCCCCCAGGAATGATCATGCTTGGAATACTAGAGCAGAGAACATGCTTTATTGAGAAGTAGATACACTGGTAGCATATTCTAACATATCCAGGAAACAGAGATTCACTTCTGTACAAGAATGGCCAACCTCCCCTCCCCACCTGAGAGGGCGCCACCTCACCATTTGCTAAAAACTAGAAGCTGAGGGTGCTGGGTGACACTTGCCAGTAATGTGCACAGAAATCTAAACTTTGGCAGATTTAGGATGGCAATGAAAAGACAAAACCAAACACGAGAGCCAACCACAGGAGTGCTTGCGGAAAGATCTGTGCTAGAGGGATCGGCTTTCAACTGGAATCCATTTTGTCCCAAGATGGGAGACAAGGAGAGGCGTTTCTTTTCTTTTGGGGGGGGGGGGAGTTCAGCTAGAAACAAAGAGGTTGTGTTCCACACACGCAGCAGACTAGAGACCAAAGACATGGCGAAAGGATGGCTATTTATGCCCTCAGGGTGTTTTGCTTCGAGTTGGAAGGGTTTGGTTTTGTTTGCCAAACCTTACAATCGAAAACCAGACTTTCTGGAAATGGATCGTGATGGCAGTCTGAAAGACAGGTGAAAACACACTGCGCTCTCTGGCCAGGCATCCCCAAGGTCCAAAGGCTTGTGCCAAGGTAATCTCTAGGAAGGAAAGAAAATTATGTTCTAGGGATGACAAACAGTACTAAGATGCAACCCGGAGTGAGGTGGTGCATGGGGGCAAATATGTGACTTGTACACACACACACACCCCACCCCACTCTCCTTTGTGGCCTCTTTGGTTGTGCTGCATGTGACACACACACAGCCCAGCTTGGTCTGTGGCTCGTGACATGTGCCCTCGGACCCTGGGCTTTGTGCAAAAGCACCTCAGCGTTCAAGCGAGTGGGCTTTTGCCCCCCCCCCCCAAAATGCTGGGGTGTCACCAGGCGACTCTGCCCTGCCCAAAAGGTCGCCGGAAGCAGCGCAGGGCAAATGCCACCCGACGATTCGCAATTCTGAAAGCACGCCAATGGCGTGTGAGGGGCACAGAGCGAACCTGTCAAGAGGTTTCTGACTCTGTAAGGAAAGAGACCTCTCTGGCTGCAGCTTTTCAACGGGTTGTCCTCTCTGTGAATAGCAAGGTTAGGCAAAGTGTGCTCGGTGGAGGCTTCCCTTTAGTCTCTGAACACTTAAGGCGGATTTGTGAGCTTAATACCTAGAGCAGGGATGGGGAGCTGTGGCTCATCCCATCATCCCCTAAGCATGGGGTTGATGGGAGCTGCAGTCCCCATCTCTGACTTTACAAGACATTTTAAAACTGTCAAGCACCCTCCCCCTTAACAGACAGCCTATCAGGTCCAGCAGCCTCCTGCCTCTCCCCTCCCAGTCCTTGGGAACAAGTGCCACACAGCTCAGGCAGGGGTTTCCATCCCAAGCCAGGGAGTGACAATCACTTAAAAGATGGGAGGGCTCCCCTTGAAAAGGGGCACACCCATTATTTGTGTCAAACTGGTGCTATGTGTGCTTGCACACACACTTTCCAGGCTCTTGGAACTATTTTCACAATTTTTCTAAGGGCGAATTTGTCTTGGGATGAGGACCCACATGCAACCAGGTACGGCATCCCAGAAGTGTGGGAGAAACCCAGCCTTTCTGGGGCACCTCATGCTTCTGCGAGACCATCAAACAAAACCAGCAGAGAAGGTCAGAAATGAATGGGGTAGGCTGCCTGGCCGTGGTGGCTCTCAGGGGCTCTTGCAATCTATGGGTGAAATAAGCACACGTTCTGGAAAATGGAAGCTGGTTTCCCCCTGGCAATCCTTTAAAAACAACGGCTGTTTGCCTCGGCCAGAATGGAGGTGGGAAAAGGTCCAGGGTTGTCCTCGGATGAGCACAGAGGGCTCAAGAGATGCAGGAGTGTGGACTGCAAAAGGAGCCAAAACGTATCGGCGGGAACTAAACTACCACCGCATGAAGGCAAGCCAGCCGACTGCAGCTAACTCCCGCCTAGATCTGACAATTCAAAGTAGTGCCAAAGCTGGGCTGGCAAAAGGAGCGGCGTCCGGCTGGCAGTGCTCTCTGAACAGCCGCTGCGGTGTGGCTCCTTGGCCTGTCAGGTGCAGGTTTCTTTCGGAGTGGGCGGAAGCTCAAAGGACAAAAAAGGCCAGAAGCAGTGAGGAGGCACCAGGACAAGGGGGCTGGTAAGGGCTGCTGGTCCTGCCATTTCTCTTCCTGCAAAGGAACAGTTATAGCTGGCTCTTCAGAAGGGTTTGTGGTCAGAGCACTCAAAAGCAGCCGCGAGGAAGAGAAAGGAGCTCCATGTTAGGCGACACTGGGCAAGGGCACAACTACTGCAGGAGTGAGGGAAGTGGTGCTTTTTTTCCGTTAGGCCGCTTTCCCCCACCGGGGACTCAGCTGTGTGGCCCACAGAGATAGCAGCAGGGCCTTAATGTTCAAACTTTTCGGGGGAAGGGAAGGGGAAGCAGCCAAAGGGCGTCCCCACATTCAGTCAGAGCCTCCCAGAGATTTCCTGGCCTGCTGGGAAGGAAGAAATAACTGCTGTTTGCACACGCTTGGTGTGCAATATCCAGTTAGCGCTCAGACCTGCAAACAGGTATGAGAAATTGATGGTCTCATAGGAGCCCAAGGGGGTGTCTGATCATTTCCACTTGCAGAGTGACGGGGGGGGGGGGGAGATGGTCCCGCAAACCCACCTTTAGGCCGGATCCAAAGGTGCAGCAGAATAAGAGGGGGGTGGGAATGTGGGGTAGAATGGACTGGACCAAAATTTCATATGACTGATGGGAGATAATTGATTCCGAATGCTCTCCTTTGTATTAACCCCCCCCCCCCGGTGAGTAGAAACCTAGGACAGGAGATAGAGAGCCTGCTAGAATCTTTATCCCTGTCACTGCTGGTTTTCCACTGAAAGGGAATTCTTTGCATGGGGAATCGCGGTGCCCCACACTTGCAATCTGAAACAGTACAGCCCTCTGTATCGTGCAGGACCTTCACCACCTCACAGCAGGTGCCAACCAGGCCCTTCAAGGCTGCATGGAAGCAGGAGGCTGAAACAACTAAGAAATTACGAGTTACGACACCATCTTATGGACTAGGGCCTTGTGGTTCACGGAGCGGCAAGTTGAAACGGTGCGCTGGAAGATCTTACTGCCCCTTCCCGGGGCCACACTGACACTGTATCTGTTCTGATCTTCCCGACCTTGCCGTGCGGAGGAAGGACCTGGGTCAAAACGGTCCCGGGGAGAAGAGAAACATCCTGAAGGAATGTGAAAGAGGGGCGGGGAGGGTTGGTACCAACAGCAAGTCACAAATCTGCGATCCCAAAGGCAGTTCCTAATGCTGGAAAAAGAAAGGGGGTTATGGTGGTGGTGGTGGTCGGCGGCAAGGAGGTGTCCACACTTCTCAGAGAGGTTGGTCAAATTAAGTGCCCTTAGGAGGGGTCCATTTCAAACAGCTGGGATCCATGCTTTTATTGCTGTTAGACCGCTTGGCCTCTTTGGCTATCCATTCGTCAATAAGATCCTGAAGGGAGAGGGGGAGAAAAAGGGAAGGTGCAGGTTAAAAGTCTGGGGGAAGCTGCTAACAAGATGATAGAGCTGTGTCTAGCATTGATAAGGATGCCCCTAATTTCAAGGAAACAAGCACAGTAGTAGTTTTGTGCTGCAAAATGACCCAGTTTAAACAGCCGGGGCTTCCGTACTGGGGAACTCTCTTTCTGTGTAACTGCCGAGGAGTAACCATCGTGCAAACGTGGACCTCCATTTTTGAGAATCTGCTGGACCTTTCCTGCTTCTGTGTTGCGTTTTCTGCAGGTCAAATCTTGTCACTGGGGGGTTTCAGACTTAATGTTTTAGAGGGGGATTGCAGGAAGCTGAAATATCTGGGTGTTTTAATGCTATGCTAGAGAGACTAGAGATGGAAGGAGAAGAGGACAGAGAAGACTTAACAAAGGAAGAAGGCTGATTTCGTTGACCTCTCCACATTCTGGTTATCGTCTTAACCTGATGTTTGCTGAGCCCCATCACAAATGTAGCAAGGAGGCGATTTTGCTTAGCAGACAGGGTTTTCTGTGTGCTAGCTAAGTAGCAATTAAACATTTGAGGCCGCAACCCTAACCACAGTTACTGGGGAGTAAGCCTTGCACTGAACAAGTGAGACTTACGTGTGAGCACAATCCTAACTACGTCTACTCAGCAGTAGGTCCCACTGGAATTCAGTGAGCCTTACTCCTAAGTAGACAGGGTTAGGTTTGCAGCCTAAGCCCACAAAACTCGCCAGCTTGCCCAAAAAATATTAGTAGCCTCCTGGGGGGTGACAAAGGAGTGAAAGGGCCCCGTGTCTTCTCTAGTATCCTGCTTGGTGCAGAAAAAGGATGTAATGTTGCACCTCCCATTCTGCAGGTTCATCACTCATCAGCATGCAATTCCTTATCACCTGTGGCTACCAGGTGAGTTGACTCTAAAGCACTTCAAATGACACTGTAGACAAGAGACTGATGGGTGAAACAACCCGAACGTCTCCTGACAGGTAAATGAGATACGCAGTGCAGAGGGAGCATGCAACGGGAGCCACAAGAGGGTTCCCCTAATGAAATGTTTCTCAAATTTGGGTCCCCAGCTGTTGTTGGACTACAACTCCCATCATCCCTGACCACTTGTCCTGCTAGCTGGGGGATGATGGGAGTTGTAGTCCAGCGACAGCTGGGGACCCAAGCTGGAGAAACACTGGCTCACTGGAACCTCATTCCTGCGGTCTGTCTGTACGGCACACTTTGTTCTTTTCAACTGCCGTGGCTTTTCTGCTCCATGAAAGCAGCTTTGTTGTGACCAACTGGGCGCATGTCTGACGTTGTCAAGAACCACGGCAGCTGGAACTGGAGCAGTAGCAACCATCATGAGCAGAAATACAGAGGCAGGGAAGGAAAGAGAGACTCTGTGGGTGGGGAGTCAAGGAACAGGGAAGCTACACACATCCACTTTTCCTGGTAGCCATCCCTAGCCCTAAACCAGGCATGTCCAAAGTCCGTTTCGGGGGCCTAATCCGGCCCGCTGGTCGGTTTAATCCGGCCCCTGTGGCAGTTTATTTCCTGGGGTTCAACCCTAAAAAAACCTCAACAACTTCAATCCTAAAAAAAGTCAACAACTTTAGTTGGCCCTTTGGGCGGCCCTCACGGCCCTTCACTTCATCAAATCTGGCCTTCTTGGGGAAAAGTTTGGACACCACTGTAAACATAGCAATTTCTCCCCACTGACTGGTTACATGCACAAAACAATCCTGCCATAGGTTTCTGCGCTAAGCTGGACTCTCTGCTTTTCATTCACAGCAAATCTCGGGCGGAAGAGTGATGCTTTTCTTAGAAATCTCTCGAGAGAAACACAGTGACCCAAGAGAGGTAGATACCTCTCTTGCAGGTAATTAGCCCCACAACTTACCTGCCTCTTTAAGACTAGGTGTTTGCCCTTCCAATACTTGAGCATCTGAAGCGCTTGCAGAGTGCTAACAATGTCAACAGGGTTGACGGCTGTCTCCTGGCTGATTTCTGAAACAGAGAAGCAAGAGTGTGTTTTACTGAGGGGCTTGGGGGAGAGAGGGATATATGGGGCAAACCACCAAGAGAGCTCTCGCTGTCTCCTGCCAACTCCAGCTTTAAATGCATGGAAGCATCAGGACCAAACGTCTTCCACGACTCCAGACAAGATCCCCAAGAGTGATGGCTGAGAAAGGTAGGTTGGAAGCAGATGAGCAAGGCTAGCAGAATCTCAGTATACCGGGGGAAGGTAAACAGGGGTTCAGCACCCCACATTGCTCCTTTGGCATTCGAGGAGCAAAGGTGGGAGAAATTACATTTCACAGTTTGGGGGAAGAAAGACTAGAACAGGGGTCGGCAAGGCTTACCAGCCATGGGCCAGATCACTCCTGCGGAGATCGTCCAGGGCTGTACCGGCGCAGCGCGACACTGGAAATTGCATCTGTGCATGTCCGTGGTGCCAGAAATGGCTTCTGCGCATGCCCAGACACCGAAAATCGTGCCAGCGCAGAAGTGATTTTCGGCGTCTGGGAATGCGCAGAAGCAACTTCTGGTATGTGCGTGTGCGCAGACGCAATTTCCTGCGCCGCTCAGCAAGTCCCCGCACTGCACTGAGCGTGGGGAACTTGCTGAGCAGGCGGCTTGGTTCGGGAGCGGCTCGTGGGCCAGTAAAACGGTATTTGTGGGCCGCATCTGACCCATGGGCCACACGTTGCCGACCCCTGGACTAGAAGGGTTGTTGTTGTTGTTGTTGTTGTAAAAAGGTGCTGTTTGCTACTGATGCACTGGGGAGGAACAGCTAGAACCCACCTTTAATGGAGATCTCTTTGCCTTGAAAGTTATGCAGATAGCGGAGAAGAACTTCCTTCCAGTAACTACGGTAGCTAATAAGGCCCAGGTCTGAGAGGGGCCTTTCTGGGGAGCCAACCTTTTCTTCCACTTTGGAGAGTAAATAGCCTGTTGAAAGAGAACAAAGCAGACTCTCTGGAACCTGAATGAAGTGGTCAACCACCCCCTAGCTGCTGTCAAAAGCTCGTAGCTCCCTGTCAGGCAGTTTCATTTTAAAGTCTTTTTTAAAAAGTCATTTTCTTTTAACATCACAAAAGCTTGTGCTACTGCAAAGCTAAAGCACCTCCAAAAATGTAGAAGAGACCTTATTTTGGAGGTGGCCAAATTTTACTTCCAAGCTAACAGGCCCTCGACCAAAAAGGGTTTGTTATGGAAAGATGGTGATCGCTAAGAAAGCAGCTACCACGTTTATTTACCTCTTAAGAGCCCTGAGACCCTGGTCATACGGTCACTAGGGTTATAACTTTTTTACAACCTGATGCTCCATTAAGATTAGTTAGATGAACATTTACCTAAAAACAAAAGAATGAAATTGCATTTCCAAAACTCTTGAAAAAGGGTCCCCCGAAATCAATAAATTGATTTTTGTATATGCAACTGTATAATGCATTATGTAATATGCATAGCATATATTATAATACAGGAAAAATAGAGCTTGCAAATTTTCTAACACTTGTACAGTGGAACCTTGGTTCCAAACGGCTCCATTGTTGTACATTTCAGTTTCCAAATGCCGAAAACCTGGAAGTAAATGCTTCCGTTTTCTAACATTTTTTGGAACCCGAACGTGCGACGCAGCTTCCGCTGAGTGCAAGAAGCAACCAATGGGAAGCTGCACCTCGGTTTTTGAACGTTTTGGAAGCCAAACGGGCTTCCAGAACGGATTTTGTACGAGAACCGAGGTACCACTGTATAAGGTTTTGTACATTATGCATTACTTCTTATTGCTTAGAATAAACTGAGGTTGCAGTTTGTCTTTGTTTCTGCCACAAGCACCATAAAGTTCCCGCATCGCTTTGATTGCGCATTGATTACTTCTTGGTATCTGGAGTATGGATGGCTCCTGCTTCCAGTGATTCTCCAATACAGTTTCAGGAAGTTCCAGACAGCTGTAAAAGTCCTAAACAGTTCCATAAAGTTTTTTAAAGTGCTAATACTGAGTAGTAACATTACATATACAGTGATTCCAACTTTCATTTCGGGGTGACCATTTTTTCACAACTGAGAAGAATTAGTCCCTAATTGCTTAGTGTTTCTAAGCAAAAGTTCATCCCTATATGATACAAGAAATCATTGTTTTGAAGAAAAAAAGTCAAAAAGTTATAACCCTAACAACCACGCTGCGTTAAAAACCCCCTCAACTGCTCTTGTGTCACATTTGAGGCTATGAAACCGTCTGATTTGTGGCAGTATGTAAGCACTGGATTAAGAACAAAAGCGTGTGTCCGTCCACACTTACTGAAGTCGATGAGCATTTTGCCGTAACCCTGCCTCATGTACTGAGGCATCGTCAGGATACAGGAAACGTTGTAGTTGAGGAATGAGTTCTTCTCCTGGAAGTAAACAGTATAGCCGCGAAGGGTCATGTTTGACAAGAACTGATCACATCGTGGCAAAAGTTCAAATGCATGGCTTTTGCAAGCTGATCAAAACAGAATGGCTGCAATGCAAAGAATCACAAAGCTAGTCCTGGACACCCTAGGAGGCATGAGACCAGGGGTGGGGAACCTCGGGCCCAGGAGTTAAATGTGACCTTCAAGGCCTCTCTCTCTGTGGTCTTCAAGACTCTTCCCAGGCCACAGTCTTCAATGGTCCTGCTCTGCACCCTCTCTGAACGCTTTTGTTTGGCTGGAATGCGTCCTTGAACGGTGACAATGTCGCTTGCTTGCCTAGATCAGGCATCCCCAAACTCGGCCCTCCAGCTATTTGGGGACTACAATTCCCATCATCCCTGACCACTGGTCCTGTTAGCTAGGCATGATGGGAGTTGTAGTCCGAAAACAGCTGGAGCGCAGAGTTTGGGGATGCCTGGCCTAGATGGACAGGTGTGGGTGAAGAACGCGGTGTTCTGCATGGTCTGGATGCAGTCTACTATACAAAAGCAACATCTTTGGCTCCACCCTCTTGTCCCACCTGCTAGGCAATGTGGCCCTCAGGCTGAAACAGATACCCTACCCCGGCTTTGGGCCTGCATTTCTCAAACATCAGCTCCCCTCAGGTCTTGGGAATGCCAGCAAAAGCTCTTTTGGTATTAGCTCATACAGAGACAACTTGAATTGGCCTTGTTTGGCTGTGGTGGCCGTTTCCCCAAATGTCTGCCTGGGCGATGAGTAGATTCCAAACTATTTGTGAGGGGAAATGCCAAACTGGAAAAGGAAGTGAGTGATCGTAACATTCAACTTCATCCTTAATACCTGGAACAGGATGCACACAAGACTACTGAGCTAGGTTCGAGGTGCTTCCGCAAAGCCCTGTACAGCTTGGGACCAGGATACCTAAAAGACTGTCTTACCCCTTCTTATGCCCAATCTATCACTGCACACTTTAGGAGAGGGCATCCTGCAGATACCATAGAATCATAGAATCATAGAGTTGGAAGAGACCACAAGGGCCATCGAGTCCAACCCCCTGCCAAGCAGGAAACACCATCAGAGCACTCCTGACATATGGTTGTCAAGCCTCTGCTTAAAGACCTCCAAAGAAGAAGACTCCACCACACTCCTTGGCATCTTATTAGGAGGTCTGTTCCATAGGATATACGAATTGGGATCTTACTGTGGTGGCATCTACTCTTTGGACCTCCCTCCCCTTGAATTTTAGACAAGCACCGTCTCTATTTCTCAGAGTGCTGTGTTCAAAACCTGCACAAATTGAGAGTTGGGCAACAGTCCATTTCTCTTACAGGATTTGTTTGTTTAATATTTTCGCTGAAACTGTACCAAAACGGTGATTTTACCAACCTATCATGTAAAAATGAATGAGGCAAAAACTTGAAAGTGCTGCACTTCCAATGGCAAACTATTAAAGTTTTTTGATGCAGCACTCCTAGTGGCCATGGTGCACGTGTCAGAGACCAAAGTTAAACAGAATCAATAGTTCTAACGGCCGTTTGGGAAAATGGCCTCTCACACTGCCAGAAAAAGTGAAATTCAAATTGTTCCTGTGCTCTATTTTGATCAGCATGACAAAGCACTGTATCTGGGAATTCAGGTCAAATGTAAAGGAACAAACAGAACCCACACCAGGCCTTCATTTATCCTCACATCACACCTGGACTTGCAATATTCCTCTGTCAACAAAACAGAGACTAAGATTGAGATGGAGAGTTTGGATGCCTGGGCTAACAAGCCCTTACTGAGGAGCAGGCTAGAAGTCACCTTCTCTGTTTAAAAGAGTGGTGGCCAAACTTGGCCCTCCAGCTGTTTTTGGACTACAACTCCCATCATCCCTAGCTAACAGGACCAGTGGTCAGGGATGATGGGAACTGTGGTCCCAAAACAGCTGGAGGGCCAAGTTTGGCCACCACTGTGGTTTAAAAGATGAGGATTCAGTCCACAAACCTGATGTTGATCCAATTCTAAGCCAGCGAACCAATGAGCAGAACCACTACCCACCCAACAGTCTTTTCAAGAAAGCTCAGCAGATTTACAGTTGGAACTGATCCCACTGTGGATCTAAGACGGGGTGTGGTGCTCCTTGTCACACAATGCAAGAGCACATTCAAAGTCCTGATTTCTGATTTATATATCTCCGAAACCCAGCTCTTATGTTCCTGGAAGCAGGTGTTTGCACATGCAACTATAAGCGGGGTGGAGGAGCGTCATGAATACCAAGAATAACTGGCTCTGTTTGGCACCAGAAGTTGGCACTTGTAACAAAGCCTGAATAAGATTCCAGGAAGCAGCCTGGCTTTCATTTGTCTTTGGACTATAAGCTCGCTTTCCGCTGTTAACTATATTTCACAAACCCACTCTTACAGATTCAGTGCCCAGAGCAGGCCCACCGTTCTGATTTAATGCCTAGGTCGTGGCCAGTGCCCTGGTTGTGGAGCAGAGCTCGAGAGGCTGTTACCGACCTTGGAGAAATAGCCTATCAGGTGACAGCCGGTGTTGTCGGCTTCCGTCATGACGTAGAAGAGGAAGGGCTCCACATCGTAATACAGGGTCTTGTGGTCCAAAAAGAGCTTTGCCAGAAGGCAGAGGTTCTGACAGTAGATCTGGAAGAATCAGAAGGCATGTCAAGGATGTGTTGGGAAGAGGTGGCCAATTCTAGGCACCACTCTCACTGCCCCCAAATCCTGAAAAATCTCTTTGGCCAAATCTGCTTCTTTGAAACTGTGACTGGCCCATCTCTGGTTTTTTGGCACTGGTCCCAGTTTGCTTCCAAGCACAATTCAAAGTGTTGGTGCTGATCTTTGAAGCCCTAAGCAGCCTCTGACCTGCAGACCAGAAGAAGCATCTCCACCCCCATCATTCAGCCCAGACACTGAGGTCCAGCACCGAGGGCCTTCTGCCGGTTCCCTCACTGCGAGAAGTGAAGTTACAGGGAACCAGGCAGAGGGGCTTCTCGGTAGTGGCGCCTGCCCTGTGGAACACACTCCCATCAGATGTCAAGGAGTAACTATATGACCTTTAGAATATATCTGAAGGCTGCCCTGTGAAGGGATGTTTGTAATGTTTGATGTTTGACTGTGTTTTTAATATTCTGTTGGGAGTCGCCCAGAGTGCCTGGGGCAACCTAGTCAATGGGTGGCATATAATTATTTAAAGAAACTGTGGTAGTGGTCTGAGAGAAAGTCTGCTTCAAGCATGCACAAGCATATACATTAAATAAATAATAATAAAAATAATGCTGGAGTTCGGTGGACACTAGTAAGCCACGCAAGACTACCTGTCTAATACCCTCAAAGGCGATGGAGTTAGACCAATATAATGACCAGTACCATATCCAGGTTTTGAAAGGCCTTAGGGCAAGACATCCTCTATAGGACACCCTCCTGCAGCAGGCCCCAGGGCTCTTGTCAATGGGCCCCTGCTAGTGTATGATCTCTTGCCAGATGCCCAGTAATGCCAACCCTTG
Source organism: Podarcis liolepis (assembly GCF_965112155.1). Lineage (NCBI taxonomy): Eukaryota > Metazoa > Chordata > Lepidosauria > Squamata > Lacertidae > Podarcis > Podarcis liolepis. Next base: position 35,699,044 of record NC_139573.1, on the reverse strand, counting down.
GCACTGGTCCTAATGAGAGCCTTAGCATTTTTCAGAGAGAGCTGGGACAGGTTGGGGCGACAGACTTCAAGGAGAGCCAGCTGGGCAGCCTGCCTATGGCCCACAAAAGACAACGTGTTGCACAAATTCTCTCCTCCTCCTCCTCCTCCGAAACCAATTCCAGTTAAGTATGTTACCTTGTTCTTTTTCCCATCGACTTCAAACACCGAAATGGAGCCTTTACGGTAAATTTCGTCACCCGGAGGATGCTTCCAGACACATTTCGCCTACGGAGAGTATTGCACAAGCATTAGCGCGGTTGCCTAGTGTGGCCAACAGCATCAGAAGCACAAAGAGGCGGAAGAGAGAATCGCGAGGGGAAGAACAAGATACTTACTAGGGGGCACAATAACATAGCAGCAGAAGCAGCTACGCATTTTCTGCTCAACCAATAAAAAGGCAGTGTGCCCAACACTTACCATGTGCCTGCGTAGTATCGTCTGGCTCTTCATGTATTTGAGGCAGAACTCGCACATGTAGAGGCGCCCCAGTCGCGCATACTCCTCTGGGTAGGGAGAATGGTACCATGTGTCCAGCTCATAGCGGCCAAAAGCAATCGTCTTGATCATGTTGCTCCCTTCCGTGATCTGGCCCTGAAGTCGCAGCTTCTCCTATAGAGAGAGAAGGGGAATCAAAATTATTTTAAAAAAGAAACAGTTCACCATGCTCTTTATTCATACGATCTATGCTAGACCCATGTGAAAACAGAAAAAATTCCCTCCCACCCCAAAAACTCCTCTACAATCAAAACAAACTCCAGTATCGGGAAGAACTGAGTTTTGTATAAGTGATACGCAGATTAAGGAAATTTATGCGGAGTTGCTTATTTTGCAGTTTATTTCACTAATCGCAGGGAGCGGCAGAGCTATAAAAAGCATCAAAGCCCCACTCCGATCTTTGGAAATGCAAATTGCCCCACCCACATTCAAGCCTCTCTTTATTTAGCCTTAAGGTCTACAAACTTGCTGCAAACAGAAAACTGAAACTGTTAGGAAACTGAACTCCGCAGCTTGTGAAACACAGAATTGGCCAACTACGGTCTGGATCCTTCCCAAGTTAACTGTGCTTTCAAATCCATGGAATTTAAAAGTCAAGACTAGCTGGATCCAATGATTTCAAAGGCATTCAAGTTCAAAGGCATTGGGGCCATGTCTACTCAGCCCCAATGAATTCAATGGGACTTAACCACAGTTTAGCACAAGTAGGACGGCAATCTAATTTAGGCTGGATCAAGCCCAATGTGTGTAAATTCGATGTGAAGGTGTCTAGTAGAGGACAGCAGCCACAGCCTCTGTCTCCTCTTCCTCACCATGGTGCCTTGAGAACAGCTGTGGAGGGAATTGTCTTCAGCCTGAGGGCAACATTCATAGAATGCTGGAAGGGACCCAAGGGTCATCTAGTCCAACCCCCCTGCAATGCAGGAATCTCAGCTAAAGCATCCATGGCAGATGGCCATTCCCTTCTGAACAACCTTCTGGGATCACATGATAGTGGGGGATGAGACCAGAGGCAAATGCAGACAGAGCAAAACATGTCATTTACACCTTTGTGCAGTAGTGAAGGTTTTCTCACATTCACCAGTCCCTTTATGCAGACTTTTTAAAGTTTGATATGCTGTGTTTTAGTTTGTTGGAAGCCTCTCCAAGTGGTAGGGTAACCCAGTCTGGTAGGTGGCATATAAATACCAAATAATACCAAATCATCATTATCATTATCATCATCCTCCTACAGCCAGGAAAGCAACAAGTATCATCAGAGTCCCAGGACACACTCCAGCCTATCCCTGCAGTAAGGATTTAAAATATTCTCACTGCTTGTATAAAATTTCCCAGTGTGTTTGTGTCTTAGAGGAGTCTTTTGGCAAGTTAAAAAAATAACAATTCAAAGAGCTCTATTCAGGGTTCACTCAATGTCTTTACACATTTGTAGCTTCTGTGTCCCAGGTACAGTGGTACCTTGGTTTTAGAACAGAATAAGAGCGCTGCAAACCCGGAAGTAGGTGTTCCGGTTTGTGAATTTCATTTTTTTTGACTCTGACTTATTCTTTGTTTTATGGGATTGACTTGTGACTGTGGCTTGTGACTTCACTTTTGTGACTTGTTTCTGTGACTGTGTGGAACCCAGTCCAGTTACTGGTTGATTGTGTGACTGCAGAAATAGATAAAAGCCCCACATCCAAACAATGATTATCATCAGTGAACCTAAGAATTTTTTTTAAAAAAATGTTTTATCATCTACAATACTGTCTTATTATTTTATAGTACAGTATAGAGGCTTTCATTTTATGGATCAATGGTCTTGTTAGACAGTAAAATTCATGTGAAATTGCTGTTTTAGGGATTGTTTTTCATCGTCTGGAACGGATTAATCCATTTTCTATTACTTTCTATGGGAAAGCATGCCTTGGTTTAAGAACGGACTTCCGGAATGGATTAAGTTCGTAAATCCAGGTACCACTGTACATGCTTTCAAAGGGCATGCCCGCTTTCCCCTGAATGGCATTCATTGGAGGCAGGATTCCTTGAGGATGCAGGAGGGCACAAGTGGGTGAAGGCATGGTTAACAAGCAGCTATTGGGGCTCTTGTGATTTCCCTCTGCCCTGGACCACATTGACTTGGTGCTTTACATCCTGGGCCTGGTTTTCAAAAGTCCTGAGAAAAATCTGGAGACACTGCCCGCTTGCCTTTCATTTTCGAAGCCTGTGTGTATTTTCTTCCTCTCTTGTTGTGAACAAGATGAGGGCACAGCAGCGGAGGCGAGCTGGCATATGTGTAGCTTTTAACGCTGAATTCCTGCTGAGGCTCAAGGACTGGGGTTGCGGGGAGGAAGTTGGTGGTAAATCATGGCTCCCCGGCATCACGGTGGTTAACCTGACCCACTGCGCAGCTCTGATCGCAGTTAGCCGTTGGAGACGGGAAATCTGGAAGGCCAGTTAATAAGCTCCCCTCCCCAAGACCTGAACAATGCAGAGAGCTTGGAGGTCCCTGCAGCTTGCAGTCTTTTTCGGATTAACTCCCAACACAAATCTGAAGAAAGTGCTGTTCTCAAAGCCGCCATGGCCACGTGGAATAGGGGGCTCAGCACTTCCACGTGACTTAACAGAAGTACCAAAGCATTATTCTGGAAGTGGTGGTCCACTCTCAGCAGAACCCCAAGATTCTTGTTGTTTTGATTTGCTCTATATGCTTTGATCTACGTTTGCCAGAAGTCTCTCCCTAATCTTTTGGGGGAGAAGCATGGGCCTGAGGGGTCATATCACAAGGAAAGCATCAAATGAGCTTCAATCAAACATGAAAAAGGATCCATTCTCTTGCCCCAGGGCTTCTGGCACTCTCCAAGCTGGGAAACCAAAGAGATGCAGACTGCACCTCGGGCAACTGCTTTCGGAAGTCTGGCACCTCCTTACGCAGCAAAAGACAGCGAGGTGGAGGCCCGCGCTCAGTGTAACTGTCACCGCGGAAAGAAAGTGGCACTTCTTCCAAATGAGAACACTTACGAAGCTCTTTCATCTTCTCACACTTTTCAGCGCCGGTCCTCGAGGGCACGTCAACACAGCCATCCACACCCCAACAGCAGGGCCAAGAAATGCTGGCTCAGAAACAGTGGGGCTGGGCATATACGTCTGCATATCTTGGCTTCCAAAGATTATGGCACATGTAGTTCTGCAATTCTTTCCTCCAGGCTTTTCTTCTTCTCTATTTAAACCTTAAGCAGCTCGGTCTGCTCTGAGCAGAAAACGGGCAGGCCAAGAGAGCCTGCTTAACCCATGGCGCTCTCGTCGTCTTGCAGCTCTAAATTGCTATACTCAAGGTGCTTTTCCACTCTGGAGAGGTGGGAAGGAGCCACCCCATCCTCTTCAAGTGGAAAAGAAGCTTGGGGAGGGAAGTTTTGAGCTGGTAAAGGACCAGGAGGGGAAGGGTGCATATTCCCACCTGAATGTCTTCTCAGGCACAGTCTCCCACCCCAGCCTGCTTTGAGTTTGAGAAAGAAACAGAATGACGCAACTCCGCTTAAGACGTAGCTTAAGCCTCAAGCAACCTAAAACCTGCATCTCCAGATAGGCAGTGAGGTTTCAAAAGCATCGTCTTTTCTCTCTAGGCATTTTCTCTCTGGGGGTCCTTTGGCAGGACCAGTGCATCTACAGCGAAACTGCCATTCAGCTGACATAGCCCCGGTCCGACCGAATCCACGTTCTGCTGCCATCGGCAGGTTAAAAAAAACTTGTTCTGCTGCCAGAGCTTTCCCACACAATTGATCGGTCCACTTTCCGCACGCCTCTTCGTTGTCATTTTTTAAAATGTGCCCTTTGTTAGCATTTTTTTTTAGAAAAAAGAAAACAGTGTGAGAGGCTGGTCTCATTGGGAAATGTGCTTTGATTATTTCATCACAAATCCATAAAGGGGCCAATGCAAAACCATTATGTGATATTTGTCGCAGCTCTTACGGTGCATTAGGCTCCCTCCAACTGCAACTGCGGTGTCTTTAATACCTGCCCTTCGTCCAAGACAGGGTTTCCCAAACTTGGGTGTCCAGCTGTTTTGAGACTACAACTCCCATCATCCTTAGCTAACAGGTCCAGTGGTCAGGGATGACGGGAGTCATAGTCCAAAAAAAGCTTGAAACCCTGATCAAAAACATAGAATTCACCTGCCCCCCCCCAACAAGGGGAAAAACTAAATAGATATTTGATGCTGGTGGGGAGATTGTAAAACCAAAAACCAAAATCACTGTTTATGAGTGATCTAAATTGCAAATACAGTGGTACCTTGGTTTACGAATTTAATCCGTTCCGGAAGTCCTTTCTTAAACCAAAGCGTTCTTAAACCAAGGCGTGCTTTCCCATAGCAGCGGAGGACCCAATTTACACTCAACAGGAAGCGGCACATGTTCTGCTTCCAAGGCAAAGTTCACAAACTAAAACACCTACTTCCGGGTTTGCAACATTCTTAATCCAAGTTGTTCATAAACTAAGCTGTTCTTAAACCAAGGTACCACTGTAAAGAAAGATACGATAAAAAAGAAAAGCAAACCTTAACTGATCTAGTGAATGGTTTGCAGTGGAAACATCCAAGAAAGGGCCACATTTTGGGGTGGGGAGAGGACTCTGAGAAGATAAGAATAGGGGAGTGACCATAGTTTACATTGATCAAGGCCACAGCAGACAGAAGCGGTCCAGCTTCCAAGAAATGGCCTGCTGTACCTCTATACTATTAAAAATGGTTTTATTTGTAAGCTGTCTTGAAGTATTTCCTGAAGGGCAATAGATACACTCTAAAAATATAAGCAGATGCACAGCAGTCGAGAAGCTGGCAATCCTCTTTCATTCTGCTATGTGAATGGTTCCACGGTGCTCCTTTATCTCCTTCTGCTGTTCTGCCATAAATACACTTAGCCTTCAGTTCACATTAATCTAAAAGGATCAAGGAACGGAGAGGTGGGGCGTGTCCCGCACTTGGAAACTGAGACCCTCTCCTCATTTCTTCAAGCTTAAGTCTGGTAAAAGTGGGAGAGGCACTTGCTTGCGGTCCCCATCCCCACAAACAAAAGTGGGGTCAAGAGCTGTGATTCCCAGGAAAAACAGCAAGTGAAACGGACTAGCGAAAAATTGGGACCAGTAGGCTGAGCCAAGCTCAGAATACTGAGCACATGTTCAAGCTCAGAAGACTGAGCACAAGCAGAATACTGAACTCAAAAGACAAAAAATCCACATACAGCTCCTCAAATACCTTGTTCTCAGAACTGAGGAGTCAGAAACCCACAACCTTGACCCAGTTAAAGATCCATCATTGCTTCTCTAATCCTCCGCAGGCTCAGGAACCAAGAGAGACCACCACGATTCTCTACACCACATGGCTCTCTCTGCCCATTCTGCTGATTCAGCTTCTGCCCCCTGCCCAACTGTCCTCCCTTCGCAGCTGCCGTGATTGGTGAGGGCCTACTGCCAAATGCCTCCAGTAACAGTTGCCTCAGATTCTCCGTACCCTGTTTTCTCTCTCCATGCAATGCATATTGTTGAATTTCTGAGCCCTTTTGAGGAAGGAGCCCATTTATTTATACACAACTGCTGACGCCCATCTCTAGACTCTGAGGATACGCCAAGATACTTTCCCTTCTTTCTGCTCACTTCTCCCCACCCCTTGCTCAGAAGTTTGATTCTGTCCAAACTGAGTCACAAGTGATTCACACTCAGCTTAGTACAAAAAAAGAGTACAAATGGTTTTACTTCAAGCCTAGAAGGTGGAAGGATGTGTATCTTACCCAGCCCAGTCCTCTTACCAGATCCTCAGAGGCTCTTGCTTGCGCTCGTCGGAATAACTCGAGGTCGTACTCACTGGTCAGATTCTCTAGAAGGGGCTCTCTGGTGTTGCCGTAGGTTTGCCGGTGCTCCTACAGCAAACAGAAGAAATAATCTCTTAGAAATAGTTTGCCTGTCCTGGGGAAAGTGGATCCCCTCAGCCTCCACCCTCTGCCCTTTCTTGCTCGACAGTGAAATTATACTGGCTCCTGCTCTGAGGGAAGCAGAAGGCCGAGGGAGCCTGGAAAGCTTCGTGCAGGATTGCTTATAAGGACAAGAAGAGTTGTGGGCTGTTGTGAGTGCAGAAGCAAGGAATCAATACAGAGATGAAGCGTATACAGTAGTATCTTGGCTGTCAAACTTAATCTGTTCCGGGAGTCCGTTCAACTCTCAAAACAGTTCAAAAACTAAGGCGCAGCTTCTGATTGGCTGCAGGAGCTTCCTGCACTCAAGCAGAAGCCGCGTCGGACATTCAGCTTCCAAAAAAACGTTCGCAAACAGGAAGACTTTCTTCCGGGTTTGCGGCATTTGGGAGCCGATTTCTTTGGGAGCCAAGCTGTTTGAGAACCAAGGTACCACTGTACTGTATCCAGTTGTAGGTACCACATTTTAAGAAGCCTGTGGATAAGGGGCAGCCCTCCTCTGTGTTGTTGGGGCTACAGCTTCCATCATTCCTGACCACTGGCTCTGCTGGCAGAGGCTGATGGGAGCTGTAGTTCCACGACATCTGGAGGGCTACAGCTTTCCCACTCAGTGGAGACCGAATGAACTGGGAGGCAACAGATATAGTATGGAACACAACTCCTACGATGGAAGGCTGAAGGAACTATGTTTAACCCGGGGGGGGGGAATAGAGGGGGAATCTACAGAAGCACTCTTCAACTGCATGAAAGGCTGTTCGACAGAAGAGGGCAAAGGCTTGTTCTCCACTGTCCAAAAGGGCAGGACTAAGTCCAGTGGATTTAGAGGATAAATATTGATTGAACATTAAGAGAAATATCCTATTGGTAAGAGCAGTTTAGGAAGGGAACCAATTACCTAGAGAGGCAGTAGGCTCTCCCTTGTTGGAGGCCGTCAATGTAGAGGCTGGGCAGGAATCGGATGGGGTTGCTCCGGCACTTAATTTCCTACATCGCACAGGGGGCTGGGCTGGGTGGCCTATAAGCTACACACACACACCCCAACTACAGCCTCGCGCAGGGCCAAAGGACACAAAGGTCTGCATGCAAGAGGGGATGGGAAGCAGCAAGGCTGGAATTCACAAATAACTGGAGGAGTGTTTAGCTCATGGCTGCCTATTCTTGTTTTGGTTCTACTGTATAGCACTATGACCTAGAATCTTGGGATCAGATGCAGTTAGAAATTAACTATTCCCTCTATGCAGGGTGTGAAATGCGCCATGACATTAAGGGTGGCCTGATTCTGCCAAACACACACTCCTCAGAGAGAGAGAGAGAGAGAGAGAGAGAGAGAGAGAGAGAAAGCGCTTCTGTACCATGTACTTTTCCTTCTGCTCCTTAGTCAGCCCAGCATTCCTCTTCTTCCTCATCTCCGCTACTTTCTCTTTGTACCTTAGCTGTCTTTCAGTTGGTGCCTACACAGGGGATGACAAACACAGGACATGCATAGGAGGCGGCAACCTGCCCAGGATCCTGAGCCATCTGACCCCAAAGCAGGCCAACTATTGCTTCATCTGCTACAACAGAGATGGGAAGCCGCGGTGCCCCCTCCAGGTGCTGCTGGACTACAACCCCCATCATTCCGGACCATCAAGCTGTGCTTGTTGGGGCTGACGGGAGCTGGAGTCCAGCAACAACCCGGAGGGCCACAGGTTCCCCAACTCTGGGCTATAGGCCACACCTTTCTGGCACCGAATGTCACACATGCAATATGGCACAAGCATATACTTTGCTCCCACTAGCTAAAGTGGTACCTCAGGTTAAGAACAGTTTCAGGTTAAGAACGGACCTCCAGAACGAATTAAGTTCTTAACCCGAGGTACCACTGTATGCTTTTGCAGGAGTTAGATGCTCGTCTATTGCACTTCCATGTCAAACAGTCCAGACCATCCCTTGCAAACCAACATGAGCCTGATCATTGGGCACTATTGCTGGATGGGAGAACAGGACTCTTGCCACACTGCATTGTATTATGTGTGTTTTATCCCGGTATAGCAAGATGGTATCAAACCAGGAGCCTTGTATACTTGGGACTGTGCTTGAAAAATATCAGGGATTATTTACATGTCCCTCACTTGGCAACATACAAGATGACTGTGAGAACTGCCTTCAGAGAAAATAAAAAAATTCCTTCCAGTAGCACCTTAAAGACCAACTAAGTTAGTTCTTGGTATGAGCTTTCGTGTGCATGCACACTTCTTCAGATACACAGAGAAGAAGTGTGCATGCACATGAAAGCTCATACCAAGAACTAACTTAGTTGGTCTTTAAGGTGCTACTGGAAGGAATTTTTTTATTTTGACTATGGCAGACCAACACGGCTACCTATCTGTAACTGCCTTCAGAGAAGTGTATGGCATTTGAAAGGATACAAAACATATTACAGTGGTATCTTGGGTTACGAACTTAATTCGTTCTGGAGGTCCGTTCTTAACCTGAAACCATTCTTAACCTGAAGCACCACTTAGCTAATGGGGCCTCCTGCTGCCGCCGTGCCACCAGAGCACAATTTCTGTTCTCATCCTGAGGTAAAGTTCTTAACCCCAGGTACTACTTCCGGGTTAGCGGAGTCTGTAACCTGAAGTGTTTGCAACCCGAGGTGTTTGTAACCCGAGGTACCAATGTATTATTATTTATTAAATTTGTATAGTGCCCTATGCCCATAGATCTTGGTGGGGTTTCACACATATCTATTGCTACTGCTGAAGGATGAACATACACAGAGTAAACTCAATCTAAAGAACCACATCCCATGAACAAGGCACAAAGAATGAATTCTTCTCAAGTTATCACGGAGCAAGTTATATTCAATTATTTTAGAAACAAACACATTTATTCTTTTCTTGGTAAAAATGAAGAATGAATCATCCCTGTCCCCACCCCCCGAGTTTTAGATTACTCAGAAAATGTGGTCAGCAAGATAAGTAGACACAGGTTCAGACAGAATTTCCACACAAAATTGCTTTTGATTCTGGGTTTCGTTATTTTTTAACTGTCTTCTGAAACTGAGATGTCAATGATCACTAGAAAAAAGATGGTCCTGTTGGGGTGTCAAAGCCAGTGCATACTTGATAAAGGTGCAACAGTAAAAATGTAAGATGGAAGTACCTGATGTCTGGTAGCATGCCTGTTGTTATCATCTTGTCGGTGAGACAGCATTCTGTCCTCAACTTGTTTATCGCGGCTCTGCGCTCTCACCTTGAAATCCAGAGGGAGATTGTATCAATCCTTCCCTTCTCACGCCATGCAAATTCTTCCTCAGATAATGTAAGAACAGTCCAACCAAAACCACAATATGAGGGAGTTAAGGTACTGTTGGCCCTGAGCCCAGGCATCTCTGAGGTTTGCAAGCAGGAAAGGAACATCCAAGGAGCCATAAGCCCTCAATTCGCAATTGACCAAACAAGGTTTGATATTTCAAAAGAGAAGTGGCAGGGCTCAAGCCCAACTTCAAGCTACGCAGCTCCATCAGGAATTTCTGCCCCAAATTACGGTGGATTTTTAGATTTCATTGTTGTATTTTTGCATTGTCTTCTGCCCCGGGAACCATGGTGGCTGAAGTTGTAGGGTATAATTTTACAAAATAAAGAATAATTTAACTAATTCCTACACACGCATTCAATATGAGAAAATCTGATCACCTCTCCCTGCCCCATTTTACCACCTCAAGTTCATTTCAGCAGTTACAGTGGTACCTCGCAAGACGAAAGAGTTTTCCGTTTTTTGAGTCGTTCCGCAAGACGAATTTCCCTATGGGCTTGCTTCGCAAGACGAAACGTCTTGCGAGTTCTTGCGAGTTTGTTTCCTTTTTCTTAAAGCCCCTAAGCCGCTAATAGCCGCTAAGCCGCTAATAGCCATGCTTCGCAAGACGAAAAAACCGCAAGACGAAGAGACTCGCGGAACGGATTAATTTCGTCTTGCGAGGCACCACTGTACTACCAGAGTCCCTAGTAAATAATCTTAGTCACGTGCAAAAAAGACTCTGAATATCATGCACAGAGAGACATTTGCTGCAAACAGCTGGTGTTCAACAGCATACTATCTTTTTTTTTAGATGTTAACATTCTTGGAAAAACAAAACAAAAAGGAAATTTGTAAATTGAAATTTTGAATACCAACATACAGACTCACCCAAAGCCTACAAACGAAGGGTTCGATTCAAGTTTCAAATAACCATTTTAAAACTCAAATTATAGGCTTGGTGGATTTTTGGACAAGCCTGAGAACAGAAATTCCTACGTATGCTTCAAATAGTGTGCTTCCCGTGAGAATTTTGTCCCCGTGTTTGTTTCTGTGTCAGAAATCACAACGCTCAGAGGAGAGGAACTACACCATGCTTTGACAACCTGGTGCCTTCCAGATGGTTTTGACTACAGCTCTCATCAGATCCAGCCAGCACCGCTGATAGAAATGGTAATCCAAAACATCTGAAGGTCAGCAAGTTGGCAAAGGCTGTGCTGCACATTACACGGCCATGCTGTGTGTCCAAACACTGAGCACCGCTTCTCTCCTGCAAAGCAGCACTGAAAAGAGGAGAGACGGTGGGTGGGATGAACTGCGCTGTAATTCTCTCCGCTCTTCATGCCATTCCTCCTGACTGATCTCTTTCCACTGCCACAAGCTCATCTTCCAAGAGAATAAATTACCTTGCATTCGTCCGCTGAAAGGTTATGATACAGTGGGCATCCAGATATGGAGAAATGCCGCTCGTGTTTTCCCGTCAGGTGTCCTGTGGAGAGCCAAAGGAACACGCCTTAGGGCTGGTAACAAGAAAGGGCACGTGGGAGATTTGGGGAAGAGGAGAGTCCGCTAATGAAATCTCAGATCATGGAAGGCTCCACCCTACCTAATGAATTGCAGCCGGGCGTCGGGCATTTCATGTTGAAGTTGTAGCTCTCGTGGAATCGGCGGCGTTTGGGACGATGGGACAGGTCACTCCCCGAATCCTTCATGGACATATCCTTGGCGATACTCTCATCGTGAGACATGTTGGGGCTGGAGATGTCGATGTCGGACTCGGAAGACGGGGCGTTCCCAGTCGGCGTGCGGGGTGGCGACTCATCGTGGTCAGCGGCGTTTTTAGTGTCTGTGTAGAGTCACAACGTTACAAAAGTGAGCAGAGCCCAATAAACTGGGGGGGGGGGAGTCCTCCCCAGAATCCCTTGTAGGTCAAAATGCCAGGCCTAAAAAAGCAATACAGTGGTACCTCGGGTTACATATGCTTCAGGTTACATATGCTTCAGGTTACAGACTTCGCTAACCCAGAAATATTACCTCGGGTTAAGAACTTTGCTTCAGGATGAGAACAGGGCGCGACGGCAGCAGGAGGCCCCATTAGCTAAAGTGGTGCTTCAGGTTAAGAACAGTTTCAGGTTAAGAATGGACCTCCGGAACGAATTAAGTATAGTGGTGCCTCGCAAGACGAAATTAATTCGTTCCGCAAGTCTCTTCGTCTTGCGAGTTTTTCGTCTTGCGATGCACGGTTTCCCATAGGAATGCATTGAAAATCAATTAATGCGTTCCTAGGGAAACCGCCTTGAGACCAGGTCCGGGGACAGTTTGTCCCCGACCTCTTCTGAAGGCTGGGGGGGGGGGGACAAGGGCTTTTCTTCCCACCCCCAGCATTTTAAAAAACCCCGGGACAGCGGAGGACTTCTCCGCTGTCCGGGGCGATCTTAAAATGCTGGCGGGCGGCATTTTAAAATCGCCCCGGGACAGCGGAGGACTTCTCCGCTGTCCGGGGCGATTTAAAAGCCCCTGGGAAGGCAGGCAGGGGGGACAAAGACTTTCGCCCCCCGCCGGCCTTCAGAAGAGGTCCTGGACCTCTTCTGAAGGCCGGCGGGGGGCGAAAGTCTTTCCCCCCCGCCGCCTGCCTTCAATAGCCGTCAGCGATAGCGGGAAGCGCTTCCCTGCTATGCCGGACTGCTTTTAAAATGCTGGCGGTGGGGAGCAAAGCCTTTCGGCCCCCGCCGGCCTTCCTGGACCTCTTCTGAAGGCTGGAGGGGGGGAAAGGCTTTGCTCCCCACCACCAGCATTTAAAACAGGTCCCCGGAGATTTCCCTATGGGCTTTCGTCTTGCGAAGCAAGCCCATAGGGAAATTTGTCTTGCGAAGCGCCTCCAAAACAGAAAACCCTTTCGTCTTGTGGGTTTTCCGTCTTGCGAGGCATTCGTCTTGCGGGGTACCACTGTACTTAACCCAAGGTACCACTGTACAGTGGATGCTCGGGTTGCGAATGTGGTCAGTGCAGGATGCACGTTCGCAACCTGCAGCGGCGCTTCTGCGCATGCGCGACTGCCGAAACCCGGAAGTAACCCGTTCTGGTACTTTCGGGTTTCGGCGGGTGCGTAACCCAAAAAAATGCAACCTGAAGTGGCTGTAACCCAAGGTATGACTGTACTGTACTAGGAAATGTATTGTTGCTCTCCTGACCAAAACTGCCAGGGTGATCTTGAGATGGAGAAAGAAATCAGAGGGGCAGATAAAAGACGATTACAACTGGGCATCATCTCAGCTGTGCTTTCCCTCTCTTTGGGATCAACACAGCAACTAGTATTTCGAAAGCAGCCTTGGCTAAGCTAGTGCCCCTCAACCTAACCTAGAAGTCATAAAAGTTCTAAAGAAATCCGATGAGGAACATGATAGAAAGAAATTCAGCATGATCCCAGACTGTGCCAGTTTTAGTCACTCTACATCCTGCCCAGCCATTTACAAACCTCTATCTGAAAAGTCAACCACTTGCTCGGTTTCAGATCCTGACGAGCGGGTCTGTCGAAGGGGATATTTCTTGGGAGTCACGGGTGTGGGTTGCTGCTGGCTACGGGTTACCCTCCGGGTGGAATAAACAGGCTCCTCTGCTCCAAACGATGGTGGGTTGCGAACCGGGCTGGAATCTAGTTTTAAGAGGATGGGGAGGTAAGGAAGTGGGGAAACACACACACACACGCAAGTGTTTCATTAGGAGAAACCATTTGCAACACTCACACTGCAAAAACATCTGCCCCCTGCATGGAAGGACACAGTGCAGCCTGCCTTCCCAACATCATCAACATACGTTCTGAGGATTTAATAATTTTAATATAGCCAGGATTTTCAAAAGCACAAGTTAAGGAGCAAAGAACAGCAAACTTCTTTCTGATACTACTCCATGCCCAAGTTCAGATTTTGAGTATATGAGAGTGAATGTTAGTTACAAATGTGAGAGAGCAGATCCTGGGTTCAAATCCCAGGTTCAGCTCTGATCTCAGAGCCACTCTCTCAGCCTCTCTCTGGAATATAGGAATAATACTGGAATACCCAACATTTGCAATGCCTCTCCTTGCTGTTTCTTTGCATACACGAAACAGAAGTCTGGAAATCCTCCAGGGAGACAGAATCCTAATTATTGGCCCATCAATATCCTCAACTTGATGCTCAAGCTCGTTTTAAAGGTGTTATTATTTAGAGGTCATTCTCTTACAGACTGACCTGTTGCATGTCCACAAGGTGGTTAATGCAGAATGTGCAATGGCTTACAGGGCTTCAGGGGTGGGTGAGACTAAGGCTAGCATGTCTCCAATTAAGATTTTGGCTGTGATTTTGGAGTGGGGTGGGGAGGGCAGACACCAGGTTATTATACAGCTCATGCCATTTAGGATAAGGCTTAAGACCAAACATTCAAAGGCTCTACCTTGGGAGCTCTGGCTGAGCCTGGCGGAAGAGCGAGTCACACGCGCAGACTGGCGTGGCGTCCCGTCACTTTCTGAACTGTCTGTATGCTCTGGGTCCGTGGAGAAATCGGAGTCTTCGGTTCCATCAGAACTGCTGCCTGCGTTCCTCTGAAAGGCCAAAGACTCAGCCACATAAGCAACATGTATCATTTATCTGGGGTCTACTCCTTGAGGAGCAGCACTAACTAAAACGTTTCAGAAAAACGGATATCGTAAACTAGTAAGTATTGCGCACTGTGCTTGCAGAAATACCAAGCCAAAACAGAAACCTCTTACAACGGAATGGGACAAAACGCTTAGGTTAAAGCACTGATGAATCTCCACACATCCACAAGAATATTTCTCTCTGTGCTCTTGCTGTCCGGACCGTGCATACAGCTATATGCAAGTGCTCATTTAGTATATGGGATTGCAATGGGACACGGTGATGGTACTGATCTCTGATTTCAGTCAAGAGGGATTGCATAGGTCAAACCAAACTCTCCAGAACTTTATCTAGAAGGCAACAGGAACAATCCCATCAGAAGAAATGAGCTCTGTTGTATGCTGACCATAACTTCAAAACAGCCTTCAGCCTGAGGAGAAGCATACTGTGCCTGTAACCCAAGTCTCAGGCTCATTCAGTCAACACAACAGGGGAGGATATGGTACAGTGCATTAGCAAGCCGCAAGTGTGCAGGCAATTCTTCTTCCTAGCATAAAGATATGTAGCGGTAAAGGTTCACCTCCTTGATTTCTGTTGTTAAAAAGACACAGGACCGGACAAAAAGTGGCAACTCCACCCAGTCTGTGTATACCACAATCTTCACATCACAAGACTCAACACACTCTGAGCAAAAGTCTGTTTTTGCAATTGCCACCAAACAGGGATGAGATCTCAAAACCCAGGGAACAAAAGCTATAGCTGAGCAATTCATCCAGGGGCACACAGCAATCCACTTAAGAGTGAAAGTTATGCAGCAAGGATGGGAAACCTGTTGCTCTTCAGATGGACTCCAATGCCCATCAGCCCCGGCCAGCACAGCCAACAGTTAGGCAGGATGGAATTTATACTCCAACAACATCTGGAGGGCCAAACCTACTACACAGACTAGCTTTCCTCAAGTCTGAAACAAACATTGTATTTGTAGGAGCAGCTGCCGCTCCTTTTAAATAGCCAGCCTAAAGCCGATAACTTTTTTCCTTTTTTGCCAGCACAATGCATCTTTTACTACAAGCATGGAAGCCTATTCTCTACTCTGCAGGAAAGAGTAGCCGAGTTTGGCTCTTGAACTCACAGTCTGCTACTATTGGCATCAATTTTGAACCTGTCACAAAACAATTCTCTTTTTGTAGGATCACAACATTGCAGCAGATGAAAGACCGTTCACCCATCGGCCACTTCCCACACATTCAAGAGTTGCTGCCTGGTTCGGGCAGGCAGAAATATAACAGGTGACAGAAATGCAGTGATAGGGAAATCTGTTCTGTTGCTACCTGTAGGGGGTAAGTGGGAAAGGAAGGATTGTACACCATCCATGTACACAAGCAGAAAGCACCCCACCTCACACACAGCTAGTGCAATATATTCAGTAGTCAGAGCAGGAGCAGACACCAGGTGTGTTGCATAGAGGGGAGCTGCAGACCAGATGGCTCTACAAGAGACTCAAGCATGTGATACAAGCCAGCACACTGCAGGGAAAGGCAAACATCTCAATTTGGCTTCCACTGCAGGACTGAACAACCATAAAGAATAGCCCTCCTCTGACTCACGATTCTTTCAGGACCTTAAGTTTGACCATGAGAGCAAATTCCTTCATCATGCTTTCCAATTTCTATTGTAATTCCTCCCACTTTTTTTTCCCCCTCCGATTCTATTTCCCCACTTGTAAGGATGTGTGTGAGACAAGAGGGATACCAAGGAAGGGGGAGAAAATAATCTAGAGTTGCAGGGAATGAGGATTTCATTTATATCGCACTCCAAACAGATATGAAGCTGGGTCTTCGAATGCTGCAGGTGCCATCCCAATTCATTTCTGATTATGACTGGGGCAGTCAACCTTTTTTCTGTTGAGGGCCACATTTACCTGGGGGTAATATATTGTGGAGCTGCGTAGTGGGTGCAGCTGGAGACAAATGTGGTCAGGACCAGAACCTAAAGCAGGTTATCCTACCCCTTCTCTCTCTCTCTCTCTCTCTCTCTCTCTCTCTCTCTCTCTTTCTCTCTCTCCCCCCATGACTTCCTTTCCCCCAATATTTGTTCCTCCTTTCCACTTGCATGAAATGAGGTTATTACTCGTTGCTTTAAGACAATCTGCACAAGTAAAAAACTGGTCTGCTAAATGTTATATTTTGTTGCTGTGAACCTTTAGCGAAACATAATTTTTTTAATATACAGACTAATGAGATCACTGAACAACCTGGAAGGACCAGATGCTACAGCAATGCTGATTCTAAGCAGGTAGGAATCGGGTGAACCCCCATGGTGTATATGCATGTGTGTGTCTCATAAAAGAAATACATTTTAAAAAGCAATATGAAGATTGGAACTTTGAGCCTTCCATGCTACTTGTGAGAAACAACTGCATGTTTAACATGTTGTGGGCTAGAAATCTGCTCTTTTAAGCTAGATCTGTACAACGTAGCAAAACTTGGTTCTTGCCCAAATTAAAAGACTCGATGGTTCAAAACCAAGACTGCAGCCCAATTCAAGATACAGCTACTACGAAACATGTCCTATTATTAAACCTCTTGGTGAATTGTCATTCATGTTGCAGCCTCCCTTCCTTTGTTGCAAGAGACTATGGAAAGTCCTCTAAAAAATGTGTAAAGTTCCTACTCTCCTGAAAATAAAACTAATTCTATCTGTACTTAAAACTGGATAGTTGCAAAAAACAACTTGGATTTGCATCCAGAATGATCAATCCTTTTATACATGCAGACCGATTGTAAGAAGATTTACTTATAAGAAACCCCTATTGAATTCCATGGGACTTACACCCGAGTAGGCACAAAACTATAGCCATGGCTGCTACCCATCCCCATGGCCCAGTCCATCTTGCTTGCTGTGTTTTGAACCCTCTGTGCCATTTTCCCTCTCCTCCAATCATAACAGCGAGGAGGAGGACCTTTACGCGACCCTGTCCCCCAATGGGAAACGGAGAAAGAAGAGAGGGGCGGGACTCCCTGGACGCCAATTCAGGCCAGAATGCCCGGCCAATCAGCAGCTACTTCAACACCCGCTCCCAAGGCACCTAGCCAAGTATGAAGTCGTTGGGAACAGGAGCGACGGGGGAGGAGGGGAAAAGAAAACCGCGCCAGTAGGAAGTGATAGGGAAAGCAGCCAATGGCATTTCAGCGCCGGAGCCAATGAGCAACCGAAGGAGGCGGGACACAACAATCACCGAAAGGGTGGAGGGAAACAAATAACCGTTGAGGGTGGGGGCTGCGCTTGACTGATGGCGAAGATGGCCATAGAAGTTGCGGCGGGAGGCAGCGGCGACCAATCAAGACGCGAGATGAAGCAGGGGCTTGAAGGCCTACGTTTTTAACTGGTTTTCGAGCCTGACGGTCTATGCAGCTAAAGGAGAGGAGACGGGAAGGGGGTTTGGCTCGGTTTGCGCTCTCTCACCTTCCTACGCGACATCCTCGGCGGAGGAGGCGGCGGAGGCAGCGAGGGTGGCTGCGCCCCGGCCGCCGCGTTGGCTCCGGCTGTATCCGTGGTGACTGGCGTGTCTCCGGTTCTCCAGCGCTAGGCCGCGCCGCTTTGTTTTCCCTTTCCCTCCAGCTGCGACCTTTCAGCCGACTCCCTTCACTCTTCCGCCGGGACACACGACGGGGATACACACACCCCCGTCCTGCCTGTCACGTGACGCAGACAAACCTCACCTCACGCCGACGGCGCTCCGCCATCTTGGAGTCGGGATTGGCGCCTCCGAGAACCAGTCGCCGGTGAAGTGCTGCGGCCATCTTGGTTGTGGGTAGCTCCTCCACTCGCTATAGCGGGGGCGGCCATGTTTGAGGTGGGCACCGTTGGTGGTTTCCTGCATTCGAGGTCGAGCGACCTGAAGTGCAGTGCGGTTCGCACTCGCCCCGATGCTGGATCCGCCATCTTTGGTTAGGGGCCCAGCCTGCGTTCTTCGTGGTGGAAGAACCATCTTTACTTTGGGCAACGGAGGCGGTGCTTCCCCTATGTGTAAGAAAAAGGTGCACCATTATCTCTTTCAGTAACTCTTGGGATGTTGGAGAACTTACAAAGGGCTGAATTACTGAATCTAAGGCTCCATCTCGTTGACTGATTAGGTCGATTAATCAGTTTAAAACTTCTGACTAATTGAGCGATGCATTTTTTTTAAAAAAGAAGTTAATACAGTACATTGGGGGTTGGGGGGTGTCAGGTCGTAGTTTTCTGAAAAACCTTGCTTTTTACCTTACAGTAAGAGAGAAGTCCTCTAATGGTATAGCAGCATGCATAATCTAAACTAAACGATACTGCTTTATTCATATGTCAATTAACTAAAACGCAAATCATTATTAAATATGGTGCCTTGTATCATTTATAAAGAACAGGTTTGGCAGGCCCCTACCTGAATGCATGCTTATGCAGAAGGAATTACCGTTGTGTTCTGTGGGGCTTACATCTAAGAAGCCTGAATGCAATTCTTTTACTGTAATATGAATTGTAAGCCTTACTTGAGATTTGTAGCCTGTTCCTAAGCATGTTTGGTTGGAAGTAGCCCCATTAAAGTGGGTTCTCCCACCACCAGGTAGCTATGCATAGGTCAGTGCTTAATTCTGAGTCTTCATAAAATTTAGAAGGAACCCTGGGGATCAACTAGTTCTAATCCAACCCCCTGCAACGCAGGAATAAGAAGCTGTCCCATACAGGGATCGAAACTGCAATCTCAATATTATCAGCACCGCACTCTTAACTAGCTGTTTAGGATCAGACTACAGTTGCAAGCACACTTATCTTTAAGCACATTCTTTCGGAGAATTCTAGGCACAGTAGTCAGAATTCTCAGCAAATCTTAACAAACTACAGTGCCCAGAATTCCTTGTGCTGGAGGTCAGGAGATGCTTCAAATATAGTGTGTATGTTGTACGGCTTGGTGATCTTTCTGTTCTTTGTCCTCACCACTACCCTGCAGTTGAGGCTTGTTCCAGGTTCTTTACTTTCAGTTCCTAGTGGCTTATTCATTTCAGAGGTTCAGATGAAGTTCACAAAACCCTTATGCCCACAGAACATACGCTCTTGAGCCATCCCTACTGTTCCCTGAGATATTGTGCCTTTATTTGCCAATAGAATGTATGCCCCCACAGCTTTGTTTTTGCTCAAGCAGAGACTCCCTGGGAATCTCTCTTGCAATTTCTCAGTAAAGAAGGAATTAAAGAACTCCTCTGTGTATAAAACAAGCTTGGGGCCACCCCAGTCCCCACCATTCATGTCACTCATTTACCCTATGAGATACCCTTTTGGTGCATTTGGCTCAAAACTTCAAATAAGGGGGGGACCAACCAAACACACAACATTTCTACCCCTATCTTTTTATCCCCAAATGGGCCCCTGAGGTGATGTCCAGATTTTAAAATCTCATTTTTATTGCAGTTTAAAAAACACGATACATAAACAGTAAAAACAGTGCATGGGAGGGGCATAAACAACTAGGTCAGTTTAAAAAGAATTGCCACAGCAGGATTTTTACAGATTAAAATCAAGGCAGAATAAAAAAAAGTCTATGTGGCACTCCTCAGACAATGGCATAGTAAGTCCGTTTGAGATGCTTTGTGGGTCTAGTCCGTGTATCCTATATCCAGGTTTCTGAATACAGCTAGATTACAGTAACAGATAATAAGGTTGGAATTTAGTAATAGTGTTGTAATTAAGTATGAGTAGAGTTTTGATATTGAAATCCAAGCTATCTGTAGCCTATCTTGTCTTAGTGCTACTGATAAATAGCTTACTCATACCCACGGGTGAGCTCCCCACTGCCTTAAGTAGGCATACAACTTATCAGCAAGTTGAATTTATGCCTCTTAAAACCTGGAAACTTGTTAAAGCCAGATGCAGACATAAGCAGTTAAAAAATGCAAATGCTAAATTTATGGTGGTTCAACCCCCAAAGGGAGCTAAATGCTCCGAGCTTGTTTGGTGTGAAAGTGTCAGCCAGCTGGGGGGTGGGATGCGAACGTCAGTGTTCTTGCACTTGGACCATCATTGATGCAATGAGGTTAAATAGCTCAGCTGCACTATAAACCTGAACTGTGCGAGTGGGTGGAGACAGGATATGGTACAGAAAGGACGTGGGAGGGAGTAGGTCAGCAGTCTAACCATAAAACCAGGATAAGGAACGCATCTTCATCATTATAATGTACTCCGGGGTGCCACAAAAAGCAAAGCAGCGGTTTTGGTCCTTAAGACGTGAATCCAAAACACTGCTGGGGTAATACCTTTCTTAGGCCAACCAAAATGTCACAAGACAGTGTGGTAAGCTTTCGAGTTCTCCAGAACCCTTCATCAGGCCGACAAAAATGGAGGAAGCTAGTGATAAAGGTTGCAACTGTTAGGAATCTTAAGATGAATGTGAGAGGTGGTAGCAGACTTTCAATTGAGGCTATGATATGGAGGCTTCAGGTTGTACCAAGGTCTACTAGGAGAGAGAAAAATAAAATGGCTAATTCCTCATTTCTGAAAATACAAAAGCCAAGTGCTGCCCTGGTCTATCTCCTTACCTAGGCAAAACTACAACAGTGTTCTGTTAGGCAGAAGCTATCAATCTTCCCTTTATATGAATTACAATGGGGGTTGTTCCAAAGGCATAAGAACCTAACATAAGAATCATTTGCAAGTGGGTAGCTTTGATGCAAGGAAATGCAAGGTGTCCAGATCTAGGATGTACATTTTAAGATATGTAGCTCCTCTCAAGCACATGCACACTACAGACATACTAGAACAAGGACTTGGGAGCCTGGTGCCCACCATATGTTGGTGGACTACAACTCCAGTCATCCCTGACATTGGCCATCTTGGGCGGGTCTCCTGGGAGTTGGAGTCCAACAACACCTGGAAGGTCAAAGGTTCCATATTCCAGTATTAGAACCTTGAATTGAGCTATAAGATTAAGAGGTCTGTAGCACGGAATTTTTGCCCCTACACGAAAGTACAATTCCCAGGATTTAAGGGTGGAGTGGTTTCCTCCATGGTAATTCAAACTGTGGAATTAATGTAAACTTCTAGTGTAGGCATACACTGTCCCCTTTCTCTATCCCATTTTTCTTTCTTTTTTAAACAATTGTTGCAGGACCCACTTTAGGTGAAGGCATTTCTGGGACATTAATAAATTGTGCACACTAGTCTTTTGAATATTTACTTGGAAATAAATGGCACTAAGTGGGACTTACTTCCACATAAAAACAGAGACTTTGGGTTCCTTCAATGTTTAGACATTTGTTAGTTTTTTTAAGGTGCTACAAAATGAAAGTTAGTCTTGTAACAGATTTATTATGGCTGCCCCTCTGTTTTTATTCGGTCAGGACCAGAGACTGAAGTAGGTTTTTATTTTGTTTACTGACAAGCATTAATAGAGTCCAGGGTGGCGGCTTGTAACAGAATAAAGCTATAAAAATAAAATAAATGTAAATCCTGTAAGACATTGAAACAATTTAAAATCGGCTGGTTAGTCACATCTAAGTACATGTGCATAGCAGTCTCAAGGCTTTAGTGTTCAGCACACTTGTATGGAAACAAGGCCCATCCATTTCAAAGGAATTTATGTGCAAGTAAATCTGCTAGGTGTTGACTTCTCTGGCCCTGTAAGAATGGTTTAAATCCAGTGAATCACTTGGCAAGTCTTTCTTGTATACCGTCTGGCTCTTTACAGACTGGGGGGGTGGGGCTAGGATGCGGAGATCTATCCTGAGGTTCTGTGCAAGGAAGTTGTCTTGCAGAAACAGGAGATCTGCTGCTACTTTATCCCTGCCTCTTATCTCCTTCAGGCTTCAGGGAGTCTGCTCTAGCTTCTTTAAGAGATAGGCATACCACATCGGCTACTTTGCAGACACTCCAGAGAAGACTAGTAAAGGTAAAAATGCCTTTCAAAATAATAAAGCATAAATAAATAAGGAAGGGAGGTTCTTTACATGACTTATTGCACTCCCAGATTTTAGCACACCTCCTTTAATTTGTTCCTTTGTTTGCTTGGGGATGCAGTTGGAAAACCTCCTCTTGTTTAGGAATTTTGACTTCCTCCTCCTTGTTTACCTGTAATAGCAAAATGGTCAGAAAGGAGGCTTTGCCTCATTATGCTTAAGAATGCAGGGAGAGTTCAGACTTACAGGTATACTGAGGAGGGGGAAAACGTTCCCCACCTTGATATTTAATTGCTAAACTTCAGAAGCGCTGAACCTCTGCTCCTTAACAGTCCAATATTGCACTCCATCTCATCTAAGTTGACTGTCAAGTGCACTGTCCCTTGCACCAGTGCAAGCCAGTTCTTCTCCTAGCCTCCCATCTATTTGCTGTTCCACCATTCACTTCATATACTTGGCACTAATTTTGGCCTAGTTTCTATCAGTGTTCCTGCAACATCTGTGCTTCCTCGCAAGCTGTGTTTGCCATCTTGTCACATGCCTCGTAGGCCCAGAGAGAGAGAGATCATTGGTTACAGGTGGGGCTGTGTTGTCAGGGCCTCTGCATTTAGAGGCTGTTGGTGGGGACAGAACATGCCTACGATATTATATGGGTTAGCAACGTGTGACAAATATCCACGTTCCTTCTTTGTACATGGAAATGAATGTTAAGGCTGCTTCTCATAGGGCTGCTCGTTCTGTGTTACAAGTCAACGCTCAAGTTCAGTGTTCTTATGAGTTCAAGACCTGACAGTGGGGATGGAAACCAGATAACGATAACTTTACTACTCCCAAATTCAGCTGGATTCCAACTGTTGCTTGGGTGCCATGGCTACTGAATGGAGTTTTATTCCTTAAGAGCTCTCTCCTCCCCAAATCCTGGAGCAAGTTTTATGGAGGGGGTGCGGCACTCTGAGCACGGAACATTTCTGCTGATTAAGACATGCCCCCTCTGCTAATAACCACCATGTTGCCAAACCACGGTTGTCGCTAGGATTTATGCATTTTGGGGGGGGGGGGAGAGCAGAACGCCCACCAGTCACCATCCTCTGCCTGGCTCTGTGCAGATCCGGAATGAAATGTCTCAACAACGGTTGTTTTAAATGTCTATTTTTGACCCCTTGTGCACTGAAAAATCTGTCAACGTCTTTCTACAATGTGTACTTTTAGTTAAGTGTTTTGATTTACTTGCTTGATTTAAGGGGGCAGTTCCCCCCCCCCCCGCTACGCCCATGTGTTAAAACCCCATTTTCTGCTGGATATAAAAGGTGAATTTAGAAGGAACGCCAGCTGTTTCCTTTCTGGGGTTGGAGTTTTTTTTGGGGGGGGGAGATAGCGTGCTGCTTTGCTCGGTCGAATCGCAGCTTGCATTAAAAAAAACAAAAAAAAGCAACCCTGCATTTCTCTCGCTCCCGCCTCTACCTTTGGGGCAAGCACACAAAACCCCACCACAACTCGAGAAACCCCCAAGCCGAGCAGCCTTGCATAGGAGCCTTACCAGCACAAGTCTATGGGGACCGTCTTAAACAAACCTGCAGGAAGAGGAGGAAGAGGTCGCGCGCTGCGTGCAAGAAGCCCGAAGCCTCCCCATTGGCCCTCCGTTCTGTGCACAGCGAGCGGGCATAGGGGGGGCGGTCCCGTGGGCGTGGTCTTTTACCGGGGACCCCGCCCAACCCAACTCCCCTGGCCAATGACCGGCATCCGCCGTGCGGGGTCCCGCCCCTAGCGCGTTGAAAAGGGGACCCCGTGCTAGGGGCGTCCCGCGGGCGGCTCAGTCGCGGCGGCGGAGGCGGCGAGAGAGGGGCTGCAGCCGGGCGCTCGGGAAGCTGCTGGCGCGGCCACCTCGCCCGCGGAGCTTGGAAGGTGGCGGGGTTGGTCCATGGCGGCAGGCACCTCCTCGTGTTGCCGGGGCGGGCTGCAGCCGCTCAGGGCCACCGTCCCCTTCCAGCTGCAGCACCGTCGAGGCGGAGATGGGGGCCGGGCAGGTAACTGGGGGGCGGGGGCGTCCGTTAAACGAGACCTGGCTAGGCCTAACTACGTGGTGCGGGGGACGGACAGGGTAGGTAGCCGCTTCAGGGGGCAGCAGGTTAAGGGCCGTAGGTGGGCAAGCAAGCAAGCAATTAGGAAGGGGAATAAAACCGGTAAGTTCGAGGTGGGGGGGTAGAAAGTGTTTCTGAGGGCTGTTGGGGGGCTGAGCAGCTGGGTGGGGTGCAGTAGAGAGGGGGAAGTAAGGTGGGGGAGCCGTGTTGGAGAAAGGGGTGCATGAGGGCAAGTGATGGGTTCGGGGATGGGGGGGTGGGCTGAGAAAGCAATGGGTGCAAGTTGCTATTAAAATAAGGTGCAAAGAAGGCGAGGGGGGTTGAGGTAGTTTCTGAGGTAGTCGGGCAATTATTAAATTTGCTGCCTTTCATCTGAGGGCGATTGGTCTGTGGAGTTGAAGGGGCGAAGGTTAAGTCCTGGGGGGAGGGCAGGGCGCGAACAATGAGGGGACCCCCTCCCCCCAGTTTACAGATGATAATAAGCTTATTAAGCATGTTCAGGCAATCTGCAGGGACCCAAGTTGCTGGGTTGAACAGGCAGCAAAAACTCCAGGAGAAATTCTCCCATCAAGAAACTGTAAAGTAATGCACATAAAATCCTGCCTACATATTATACTGCTGGTGCGTGGGTTGGCTGTGTCCACACCAGAAAGGGATCTTTGGGAGCCTGGTGGAAAGCTCCCCTGAAAAAGGCCTACGCTTCGAGTGTTGGAGAAGGCTAAAACAACACAACGTTGGAGATTAATAGGCTGCAAGTATCATTGTTGCCATATGATGTGGCCACGCTTTGGAATGCAGCCAGAGTTGTATTATTTTGAAGGGGGAAAAGGGAACGTTGCACAGCTGAAAGAAGGCTCAGAAAAGAGCAGTTTAAAATGAAGTGGGTGTGGAGGAAGAGGATGGGCAGTGCTGGGTTTTTTTTTGGGGGGGGGGTGTTCCCTGGAGCTGCTTTGCACTGCAGGCTGGAGCTGTGCTTGTGGCCCAAGTTAGGATGCCTCTGTGGGAGAAGGTATGAAAATACGTATATACGGTGAAGAAACGGGATGGGCCAAATGTTGGATGGGAGCGTAGAAGAAGAAAAAGGGTCAGCTTCCAGAGGGGGAGCCATAGTAGCCTGTTGCAACAAAAACAAGAGTTGTAGCATTTTATTTTTTTAAGGACTAATAATTGATGGAGGTCCTGCAGGTGGAACCAAGCAGGTTCAGGTCTCAGAGGGAATATTTAGTGGCTTTCCTGGGCTGTGAAAATGGAGGCTGCTTGAACAGGTGGGGATTTGTAAAAACATTTGCAAATGGTCTTGGAACAGAGGAAGCTATAGGGCAGGTCAAACAGTGGGTGTGGAAAAGTTAGGCCGAGATCAGTGAAGAGCAGTGGCAGCTGAGGGCTTCTGTGTTGTGAAATGGTGGGAGCAGCAAGCACCTGGCGAGGGATGTGGAAGTAATGGGGGCAGCAGTAGTAGGGTGTTCTATGTATTTGGTGTACTTGGCTATGATAAATGGCTAAGGAACATGGTAGGAGCTTAATGTAGGTAGGACAAGAGAAGGATTTATTCTGGGGAAATGGGTGGGGACAGGGCAGAACATTGACAGAGATGGGGAGTAGTGGTGCCCCATTATAACACTCTTTCCCCTCTCTGCTGCACTTTGATTTCATTGCTATGATATGCAACCACCTCCTTTCTCTGAAGGGTTTTTTCTTTTTTGGGGGGGCGGGGGAGGCAACTGTATCTGGGTCATCTTGATTTAGCACCAGCCAGTTCGTGGCCAGTGTTCCTTTGCAGGCAAAATGGTTAGCCTATTCAGGTGATCCTGTACATAACAGCAAAAAGCAGGAGCTAAAGCTGTCGGCACATTTGTATGATGGATTGATCAGAAGTTGGAAACAGAGATAAGGATGTGCCTGTGCCTGTGGCAGCCTCAGTCTCTTGCTGTTCCCCTCCTCTAAATTCTTCTCTAGGGCGTATAGGCGCTGTGTGTTTGTGCTTTGGGAAGCTGGGCTTCTCTTATTCTGTGGGGAGCTTGGCTTGGCTTACTGATCTTCCTTTACTGCTGTTGTGGTTTTCTTGACTTACTGTTTTAAAGAATAGAAAGCCATGCCTGTTTAATCTTAGGGTGAGTACCTAGTGCCAGATCATAGGTACCTGTTGTAGTTCATATATACCTAACACCTTATGCAAGCTCCCATAAGAAGGGAGACTGAACTGTGAAAATAAAGCAATTAACAGTTGTTCGTTCAGGTTGTATTCTTGTAGGAATATATGTGTTTTTCCAGACCTATCCCAAAGAGTACGCCAGAACACTTCACAGTGCTGTTGTTTTTTATAAGTTGAGGAAACAGTGCATTTTGAGTGAAGTCTTTTCACCTCTGCACATTTTACTCTTGGAATCTCTTGCTCAGCTTGCTGGCAAAGGAGTGAAGTTCTTTCAGGGAGCTCTGGTTTGATCTGAGGCTCTGCAAGGCTGTATTGGCTGCCACATCAAACCATTGATCCAGCTTTTGGATGCTTTTTTTTAACTTTGCAGTTATCTCTAGCAGTAGGAAATGTCAGTGAAGGTGGATCTGATCACAACAGAGTTGCCTTTTGACCAGTTTGGTGGATGTTCATCTTATTGGAGAAACTGCTAAACTCTTTATCACTTAATTGGTGGGGGGGGGGTTATGATGTTGGGGGGAATTAATAACACTGGGCTGCTAGCTTATAGAAGCCTGTCTATTCTTGCTCCATGTGCAGCTTATGACAACTTACTAAATTCCCCCAGGCAGCACACAGCAAGTCAGGATGCTCTGAGGTCAGCAGCTGTCCTATCATTCGTTGACAAATGCATTATTTTCAGTTGCCAAAGACAGGACCACAATGAAATCAGTAGAGTGCAATGTTATGGCCAGACTCCATAAGAAATTGCTCCGATTTCTGGCCTAGCTGCTCTCCATTAAATTCATTAAAGTGTACCTTTATATCTATTTTATTAGTGTATTGATGCCAATGTTTTCCTTTGAAAATATTGAAACCCATCCTAATAAGATGTTTGATTAGTAAAAAAAAGGATTGCATTCTTCCATTTCCCCTTTTGAAATGAGCGTATCTTACTTCGTTTATCACCTAAAGGAGCTAATGTTGAGATCTGAACTGAAGGAATTGAATTCCAGTGTTAAAAAGTAAGGCTGTGTGTGCTGTGGGACAAGACTGAATAACTCCTTAGTGCCTTATTTTGAGCAGCTGACACACATCACAGCCATGATCTCTCTGTCCTAGCAAGGGGGTGTTCTGTAAAAACACCCTCTGTTCCCTAGTAAGTCCTTTCAGACCCTGCATTACACACATAGAGAAACTCCTCCTAGAGAGAAACTATTTCCCCCTCTGGTGGACAAAGGCATCCTGGGGACCCTCATGTAACAACATTCCTATCAGCAAAATGGCTGGAGTTCAGGGCATGTGTTTGTCAGCTCAAAGGGGAATACAGAAGTGTAGATTTCACTTGTGTTTTGTGTACATAGTACAAGCTGAGTGTGTTTAAATAAGGAACCGAGAGCTCAGGGTCAGATGATGCTTGATGCCAGGAGATTTGAGTGTTTGCACCTAGATCTGCAGAAACCCACAAAAGTGAGGGGGGGGGAGGGGGGAAGGTTACTACTTGAGAAGCAAAAAGGATATGCAGTGGAGATATTGCATTCCTGCTTTACTCTTTAAATTGCCCCCCTCCCACGCACATGCACGTTTCTGCAAGATCATGGCAGATCCAAGTTTAAACACACGCCTGCTTCTGTTTTCTATTACCAGCGCAACAAATGGAAAACGGAGAATTGCTCCAGAGATCCACACACAGATCCCACAAGGCATTAGCAACGTTGTAAGATTTAGATCCCCTCAAGGCTGCTTATCAAAATTAGGAGGCTGGGAAATGCCATCTGTTTTCAGTGAGACCTGATCCCTTAGATCCCATTTTCTCTTTCATTATGTAGTTCCGACTCTGGTACTAGTTAGGACCGAGGTGTGTTTTTTGTGTTCCTTTTTTTAAAAAAATACTACCTCTGTTACCAGAGGGCCTTGACAAATGACTCCCATTTGCAGAAAGTAGTTATTGCCTTGCCAGGGAAAGTACACGCAGTGCCTTAGAGGCATGCGAATTTATATTTCAGGCTGAGTGGGTAGAATGAAAGGAATACGAGATGGCAAGGCAGGTAATAGGCTCGCATGACGAGGTGGTTGGGTCCCCCCCCCAAAAAAAAAGGAGCTCTCAGCCTGCTTTGCATAGGATGTGTGTGCTCATGGCACCTGGGCAGAGGTGGTGGATGGAGCAGAATTAATAATATACAAAATCTTCCCTGTAGTGGTGAATACAGTGGGCACAGCCTGTGCTTTTTCTTTCTGTGTGGGGCGAAGGGATGTGGGCGTGAGAAAAATCTCTTTGACATCCGCCACCAAGCTGCTCTGCCGCCACCCTGCCTTCCTCAGCTTTAGGGAGCCTGCGGTGGGTGGTTAAAGAGAAAGCACATTCACCCTGCAGCTCCTCGTGCCACAACTCCTGCGGAAATGATGAGCTAGCTCTGAGCTCAGCATTCTGCCTCCTTGGTTACACACGTGTTGGGTGACACAGTTGAGCCTTGCACACTATGTGAAAACGATGCTTCCGGCTTCTGTTCAAACTCTGGCAGCTAGCCCCCAATCCTGGTACTCGCACAACCCTGGCAACAGGCCCAGAAGCTCTAAAATCTTGTAAGGTTGTGGTGGTAGTGGTTACTCCCTCAGTTAGGTGGTTAGCAATCCTAAATTTGTTGAGCACAAGAATTGAAAGGAGAAAGAGGAAACCTCAGTCCTGTTTTCATTTGGAGATGGTTGGCAGTGGAATCGTGGGAGGATTATCACCAGTGATATAACCAGTGTTTGCTTAAGGTGCCAAATGGCTCCTTAAACCAGGGTTACAGTCGCCAGAATGGAATGTCTAGTTGCAGTTTTTGGGGTCAGGCAGCTCGAAAGTCATATTTTTCAATATGGCTCTTTGGCGCCTGGAATTCTGATTGTGCAGACAAAATATAGCAGAATTATTCTACAGGATGTGCTGCTAGAGTGTGAAAACGGTCACGATCCAAGAATCCCTTGGCATGCGCCTCCAGATGGTGGAGACGTCGGTCACCATCCTGGCACCCGGGCATCTTCACTTGGCCTCAAGTGGCTGATCGGCAGGTGCAAAATGCACCTGGTCAATTTCGAACGCTGGATGCACATGAACAGAAAAGCGGCTACCAAGAGAAGGCAGGTAGCAGTGGGAGGACTGTTGGTGGCTGGAGATGGATAGCAACCTTAGATTCCCCAGCCTTGATCTGCTGCACCTGGAAAACAACACCACCAGCCCTGCCCATCAAGAGCAAGAACCCGGCCACTCCCATAGCTTGAGCCTACTCATTTGGAAGCACAGCAGGCTGCTGTCAGTGGGGCAACCCCACAGGGTAAGAAACTGTCCCTTTTGGGTCTCTCCTTCGTGGTGCGATTTGTTGTAGATGGACTTACTGAGACATTGGACCAGCTGGGATGGGGATATGAGTTAACTTGGCTTCTAAGTGAGAGGTGGAATGCTCTGTACCTCTATCTGTGTGGCTGGTAGGTGCTTTGTGGTTTTGTTGTTTAATATTGTTGCAATTAACCTGTATTCATAAGTTGAACCCTTGAACCAAAAAAGCAGCACGTAAATAAACCGTAGAATAACAAGTTGCCCCCAAGGAAGACAAGATCCACTATGGTTTGATAACAGTTCTTGCCACAGAACTGCATCACCCGGCTCGAGTTTTTTTCATATCACATGTTTCAACAGGCGCTAAACAGTTTATCATGGAGGCAAGAGTGAAGTAAGGAAATTACAAATGTACATTTGTATCTGGCAATCAAATCCATACACAATAGGTAAGCCTTGTCAGTTATGTCCTATTATCGCTGGGCAAACAACTCAACATTATGTAAGCCCTGTTGAGTCACCTTTTCATTTCGTTTTCTATTCTTAAAACGATCACCCCATCTTCATATCCTGCAAACACAACTGCAACAGAGGGTAGTTACCATCTGCTAACCCATCAAGACACTGACTGGAATATATTGGAGCAAAAGTAGAAGGAGGCAAGTTATTCTCTCCTTTATATATATATAAAAAAAAGGCTTTCAGCCAAAGTTTTCATATTTTGTGTGTGTGTGTTTTACCACCTAGGAAATTCAGCTGTTCGCTCCTCTTTCCACCAACGGCTCATGCCACCTCGTTTTATTTAAGACATATGCACCACTTTCTGCTATAAATAGTACAAAAGGCTGCTTGCAAATACCAAGGATAAAAATGGTGCCTGATGCCTATGTGAAAGATTCCCTCCTTGGTACCTTCTCTTCAGCTGCTCTGGGCCAGGCGGTTCCCCTGTCCCTGTGCTTTGAGGGAGGTTGCTGCAGAGAACTTGAGAGCAGAATGCTCTGCAGTTACCAGATGCCCATCGCCAGATGACAAACGCATCTCTTCAGCTGCCAAAAGCCCTGAACCATTAAAAAATCAGTGGAGTGCTATATTAGGGCCAGATTATAGAGGAGCAACTCCCGGGTTTGGCACAATTATGGCCTGGCTGCAGCATCAAACGGTTAATATGCCCATCTCCCCTAATATACAGAGACACTCCCCCCCCCAACCCCTTCAGTTGATCTTCCAATTCACTTTCAGCAGGAGTTTTTATTTCAGCATTGCATGGTGGTCTCTTTCTCTCTTACTCCACAATTAGGATGTTTATGAACGGTTTTTTAGCATTGCAGCAAGCTCAGTTGGTGGCTGAGGGCCAGGCAACAAGTTTCTGGTGGTTATATATGAGGTCTGGTGGCTGCCATTGCAGTCTCTCGATCCATACAGTTGCTGGGACTTGTCCTTTCAAGAGAAGAAGCATAGGTCCAGAGTGTGACCCACTGGCACCTCCACCGTGCGTCTGGCATCGCGGCTGCAGGATAGGGGCCAGTCGTAGGGCGTGGCCTTCTTTGGCTGATTATAAAATGCATTTGGGGCTGGGGTGGGGGCAGAAGAATCCCCTATTGCTGCTTACCTAGGGCCTCCTTGGGTGCAAAGTAGGCAGCAGTGGTACAAAGTGCTGTAGGTGAGCAGGCCGAGAATGCTAGCACTCATTCAACAGAGCGCCACCCTGCCCTGCATGCAGTGTGTCTGCACTCCCAGGTGCAGAAGTTTCATTGTCTCCATAAGCAGGCTTAGCACACTGTGGTACTGGGATTGGGGGGCCCAACTGCATGTTTCTTGCAAACACAACAAAAGGCAGGCGGAGGTTCTCCCTCCATCTCACAGAAGCGTAAGGAGCAGGAAGAGTTGGAATGAAGTATTGGAGGACAGATGCCTTTAACCTTTCTGTGCATACACCACTTTACTGCTAAGTCCCCCTCGCTTCCTTTGGACGCCTGTGTTTGAAATTAGCCAGGGGCCAGGGGCATTTTGCATCTGACTATCAGTCACTTGTGAAGATCCCTGGGCACCAGGATAACGCCTGACATCACCACCACCTGGGAGTGCAGGTCTGGGGATAATGGGATCGGGACTGTTTTCACACACTAATACCCCATCCCGTAGAATTCTATCAGTTATATTTTATCTGCACAATCGGAGTGAATTTCAGGAACCAGAATGCTTTTTCTGTGCAGCCTTAGCAGGAGCAGTGCACAACCTTACAGTTCATTGTTGCAGCTTGTCTTCACTTCACCCTACTGCCCTGCTCAGTTGTGAAGAATATTCTTACATTATGAATGGTCTGTGTCACCATTAAGGGAAAAAAACCCCAGAAGGAATAGGCTGATATATATCTGGGTTGTCCCCTGATAAAGTTCTCAAGGTTCTTAATCTAGCTCAAGATTGTCATCTGAACTAGCGAGATGTTTAACTGAGAATCAATCACAGCCAGTCCGTTATTTGAAAAATAAGACTTGAGTTGTGCCCCAAAAATGGCAACGACATTCTGTTTTGGCAACTGCAAGCTCTGTTTAAGGAGCGATTTGGCCCCTAGGTTTTATATTGTATCTGAGTTTTTTAATACTGTGGAAGGAAAACTACGTTTTAGGGCAGGGTAATTTAAAGTGGAGAAATAGTGGGTGGTTATTTCCCCCTAGGGATCTCCACTGGCATGCTCTCATAAGATGCACATGTGTCTAGCATCAGTGGGGGAATCCAGATGTTGCTGATCTGCATCTCTCAGCACCCCAGGCCTTGCTGATGGGAGTTGGAGCAGCATCTGGAGGACCAAGGACTCCCCACTCCTGGTGTAGCATGTCGTTCTGCTCCTGATCTCTTCCTCAAGAGCAAAGTTACTATTTCTTTACCCATTAGATATCTAAACATGAAACAGACGGGCAGGGTGTGGCAGTGGCAGCTGCCTGTTGCTGGTGCATTTGATTCCGAGAAGGCACTTAATTGTGGAGTGGATGCTAACGAAAGCCATGATTTCAGTCCTGGTCTCGTTCTCTTACCAAGCTGGAAAATGTGATGCTTGCTTCGGTCTAAGTTGAGTAAAACTGCCGTGTGAGCCACCAGCTAATTCCTCTCAGTTCTGTAAACTGGAAAAAAAATCGTGTCAACTTTTCCTGCGTTTGAGGTCCAAGTTGCTCGTTTCTATGCCTTTAGTACCCTCTCGTGTACCGTGGTGGGGTGGGGGGAGCCAAGTAGTCTTGCCTGGCATCATCGCTGCACAGATGGCTTAAATCTGGCATTCTGACAGCCTTTAAATGCAGAGCTGAGATCCTGATGGGGCATTTGTGCCGGAACAGTAGAGATTAGTCACCGCTTAATGGAAACAGTTCTGTGGAAGCTGAGATACAAACTGCTAACATAGGTTGTGCTTCTGAGCAGACAGGATCTTGCTGGTCTTGGTAGAGGATGATGCACCCTGCAGGTAGTGTGCTTGAGAGTTATCCTTCTCTGCCCTCCCCCCAAGAACCTCACCCAAGGGGGATGCTGTTTATTCTCCCCCTCTTTTCTTAAAGGTGCTTACGTCTTGAGCTTCTCCGTCCAGTAGTAACTTCCCCCTGATGCCTGGATATACAGTGGTGCCTCGCAAGACGAAAAGAATCCGTTCTGTGATTCTCTTCGTCTAGCGGTTTTTTCGTCTTGCGAAGCAAGCCCATTGACGGATTAGCGGATTAGCGCTATTAGCGGCTTATCGGATCAGCTGATAAGCGGCTTAGTGGCTTAGAAAAAGGGGGGAGGGGGGAAAACCGCAGGAACTCGCAAGACATTTTCGTTTTGCGAAGCAAGCCCATAGGAAATTCGTTTTGCGAAGCACCTCCAAAACGGAAAACTCTTTCGTCTAGCGAGTTTTCCGTCTTGCGAGGCATTCGTCTTGCGGGGCACCACTGTATGGGGTGTGGGTGGGCTGTGACTCCTCAAGAAGACCTCTGCACATGTTCAGAAAGTAGGCATTCCAAAGTGCATTGCCAACCTTAGGCCTCTTGACCCCCACTCTTAAGTGTAAGCCCTGGCTGGTGAATTTTACCAACTGTTCTCTCTCTCTTTCTCTGCTGAAGCACTCAAGGCTTTGAAATAATGGACTGCAAGCTCAGAGGCATGTCACAAGAGGGGCATAAGGAAATCCAGGCACCAGCTTTTCCATAACATTACCCATGTTTCTTGCTGGAGACTGGCTTCCAAACTCATGCCTGTTAGCTGTGATGGGTATGGGTATTCCCCCCCCCCCCTGTGCCTTCAGTTGGAGGCAGCTGTACCTCTGAATACAGTGGTGCCTCGCAAGACGAAATTAATCCGGTCCGTGAGTCTCTTCGTCTAGCGGTTTTTTCATCTTGCAAAGCAACCCGCTTAGCGCTATTAGCAGTTTAGCGGCTATTAAAGGCTTAGCGGCTAAAAGGCTATTAGCAGCTTAGCGGCTTAGAGAAAGGGGGGGAAATCGCAAGACTTTTTCGTTTTGCGAAGCAAGCCCATAGGGAAATTCGTCTTGCGAAGCGCATCGAGAAACGGAAAACCCTTTCGTCTAGCGGGTTTTTCGTCTTCCGAGGCATTCGTCTTGCGGGGCACCACTGTACCTGTTGCTGGAAACCTCAGGAAGGGAGAGTGCTCTTTTGCTAGAATCCTGCTTGCTGGTTGGCCACTATGAGAACGGGACGCCGGACTAAATGACTCATTGGCCAGATGCAGCAGGCTCTTCCTGTGTTCTTAACAGCCCAGAGTGAATGGCAGCTGGTCCCCGCATTGATCTGACATTGTGGGTCTTGGCTATCTCATCCCTTTTGCTGATTTAGCTGGGTGCAATTGCAGTTTGATGGAGTCAGTTCCAAGAGGGGGAGAATCCAAATGACTGTTGGACCCAGGCAACCAGTGGAGGGTGGTGGAAGAAGCACCACTGTTTTCTCCATGCTGCTTTTGGCTCCAGGAGAACAGCTGGGGATGGTGTGGTCACCTAGGGTTTCCCCCTGTGTGCCCAGTGATCATTCTTGCTTGCCGCAGTTTGGGCCACTCAGTGCTGCTGTCTGGAAGAGAGAAGGCTGCTTCTGCCTCCTCCCCACCCACCCAGTGCCGGAACTCTGGATTTCTGGGAGCAAAATGGAACCAGTGGGAGTAGTTTGGGCCAGAAGACTCGAGGCTTCTGCCCAGAGATTGTCTAGGCAGTGAAAACGGAGCAGCAGAATCTACTGGTCCCTGCTTGCTAATCAGCTGATAAGAAAGTAGGTTATGGAAACTAGCAAAGCAGAGGCTTCGGAACAGACGTGAGCAGTAGTTGGCAGTCATCCGCTTCTCAACCAGGGCAAAGGGAGCATTTCTCTCTGGCTTGCAGCACATTGTGGTGATATTTCACTTTTCAGGAACTTGCTGTTACAAAAAACCGAGGTGACTCATCCATCTGACGCTGGGGGTTTTCATTGGAACCTCTCCGCCAAATAGTTTCCTTGCAACCTAGGTGCTGTGCGCCAGTCCAAGAGCAGAGAGGGAAACCACTGTGAAACTTTTGCCTTTTTGGGGGGGGGGGTAAGCACCAGGCATGTTGGCTAGTTAGTGTGTGTGTGTGTGTGTGTAGAGCTGGGGGTTGCTGGTTAGTTGGTTGGTCAGTCGGGATGCTGCTTGCCAAATGGAGCAAACTGGGCGTATTCTTGGCTGGGTGGAAATGTTTGGATGCCGAAGGACAAAAATTCCACTTTGCGTCGTCGGTGTGGGTGGATGGAGCTGATGGAAGAGAGCTTTTATATTGCGAACAACTGCTGGCTCTTCTCCTGCCTAGCAAAGAATGGAAAATAAGAGTGTCTCTACTATGAGCTGGATGTTTTAGCTATTGGGCCTAGTGGAACTGTAAGCAGTAGGATACGTGTCTGGGTGGAGGGGAGAACCCAGAGCAGGCTTGCCCAGACTTGGGTCTCCAGCCGTTTTCCAACCACAATCATCCCTTACCCACTGGTCTTGCCAGGTAGGGGACTTGTAGTCCAAAAACAGCTGGAGAGACAAGTTGGGGAAACACTGATCTAGAGTATCTTCCTACCCCCACCCCACCCAAAGAACTGGTGTTCTCCTATTAGCCTTGACTATTGCCCACACTGTTGGGAGCCCAAAACGCCTGGAGGGCACAAAGGCTGGCATAGAATTGGCAGTACAGTGGTACCTTGGGTTACATGCACTTCAGGTTACATACGCTTCAGGTTACAGACTCTGCTAACCCAGAAATATTACCTCGGGTTAAGAACTTTGCTTCAGGATGAGAACAGAAATCGCGTGGCGGCAGCAGGAGGCCCCATTACCTAAAGTGGTCTTCAGGTTAAGGACAGTTTCAGGTTAAGAACAGACCTCCAGAACAAATTGAGTTCTTTTTTTAAAAAAATAATATTTTTTAGTTTTCCAACAAATTGAACACAACACTACAAAAAACCAAAAAAGAAAAAACATACAATGATACAATACAATACAAAAAACAAATAAACTGCAAAACACTAACATACAACTAACAAAACAAAACAAAAACTATTTAAAACACAGTCCAATTTCAATATCTTATCTTTCTTTCACTAATTTCCACGACCTCCTCACACCCCCCTTTTTGTATTCCACTTCTATTGTTTCAGCAATTCCTTTCCATCTTCCTCTGTTTTCTATCCTATAATTGTCTTAACACATTCTAACCTTATTTTTCCCTTTAATGCTCTAATAATCTATTTATACTTAATTCCTTATAACATTTCTACTAAAGCCATATAACTTCATTCCAACATCTTTCTAACATTCATTAATTTTACAGTATTTCTGTAAATAGTCTTTAAACTTTTTCCAGTCTTCTTCCACAGACTCTTCTCCCTGGTCTCGGATTCTGCCAGTCATTTCCGCCAATTCCATGTAGTCCATCAACTTCATCTGCCATTCCAGAACAAATTAAGTTCTTAACCCGAGGTACCTCTGTGTCAATTTTCCTGGGTTTCAACAGTGTCCAGAGTCTGGGTCTGTTTACTACGGCTTCCTTGTTGCAGCCAGGCTGCTCACAATAATAATAGGCTCCATCTGTGCTATATACATTGAAAGCAGTTGCACGACGCTTTAAACGGCCATGGTTTGCCCTAAGGAATCCTGGGAGTGGTAGTTTGTTAAGGCAGCTGGTGGTTGTTAGGATTCCCCCCGCCCCTTTCCTCTCTGAGCTACAGTTCTCAAGAGTGGAAGTTAACAATCAGTCCCTCTTCTTAGGGAACTCTGGGAATTATGGTTCTTCAAAGGGGAACAGGGGTCGCCTAACAACTCCCAACAACATCCTTAGAAGGCTACAGCTCCCATGATTCTTTGGGGGAGTCCATGTCTTTTAAAGGGGTGTGTTGCTGCTTATATAAATGTGTAGTGCAGATGGGGATCTAAATGTTTCCTTTGCTGCAGGTGTTGAAGATTTGTGGTGCTCGTTTTGTGGTGGTTCTGAAAGAACTTCTCCACATGGGAAATTTCTGTGGAATCTTAATACTTTGGGTCATTGCTAGGTTGCTGTTTTTCATTGTGCTACTCTTGTCAAAAGGTTTTGCTTCTCAGAAGGTTTTGCGCTGCGACTTGGGACTATTGCTGCCTGTGCCTCCCTGCAGAATGCAGTGCAAAATAATAATAAATAATAATAATAATAATAATAGCAGCAGCCAAAGTTCTTGGGTGCTATCAACAAAAGCTGCATAATTCTTCTGTTGTTTTTATCCTAATAACTCCCGGCCAGAAGAAACTCAAAAGTGGCTAACAGTTAAAACATGCAGTGCTTTCGAACTACTGTAGAAAGATGACGTGGTCATACTTGGCAACTTGTGCTATACTTGGCAGCTCCCCTAAGGCTACTAATAATTGTGGTTGTACCTTGTATCTGTACTCCTATTTTAGCGTAGCTAGTGTTTACAACCTATTTTATGACTTATGGTTGTTGTAGTAATTTGCAGCTCTTATTTTGCGATCATGGTTTTGGTTTAAACAATCGCGCTGTAAGAAAAGGGCAACCCACAGTTGCGTATTGCAGTAAATGGGAAACCAAAGTGACAGCGCTTGTCAGATCATCCGAAGGTTGTAAGGCCTGCCTAGGCAGAAGCGTTGAGCAATTTCTCAGCCATTCCAGCTGCTTGAGGCTGATGGGTCTTGCAAGGAGAAAAGTCTTCCAGGCTACAAAAATGTTGCTTCTGTTTAAGGTTTCTTTTCATATGCAACGTGCATTCATACCGGTGTATACTTAGCTGCACGTATAAGTATGATGTAAGAATGCCTGAGCACATGGTAAACTTATGGAACCAGACCGCACATGAGACATTTGGTTTTTGCAGCAGCATGAAACACTTCCAGCACTCAGACCACTGTCTGGAGGAGAGTGGTACATGCACACCCACACTCAAATAGAGAACTCGGCTACCCATGCATTAATTCAAAGAGAATATTTTATTGCAGCGTTGTTGGTTGGACTACAACTCCCATCATCCCTAGCTAGCCAGGACCCCAGCGGTCAGGGGTGATTGGAGTTGTAGTCCAACAGCAGCTGGAGACCCAAGTTTGAGAAACAGTTTTATTATTAAATTTCTACCTCGCCCTTCCAGGAAAAATGGGGAGTTCTTCCCAGCACGGGGGTCAAGCTGAGATGAGTAGCAGCAGCAGTTCAGATACCTGCTGTACCGCTAGGGAAAAACAGTGCAGAAGTCGAGCGGAGAGGGGAATGTGGGACTCCCATTAGCTCTTGTGGCTCTGGTTGTATTGTACGCAACAGTATTATATTCCATTGTGTGCATTGATCGTATGTAATCAGTCCACTGAATTCTATCCAGATGTTTTATTTCTGGCCCTCTGCATCTTGCAGTCGTATGAACTAGGAAGGGACTGTTGCATGCCTTCCTGAGAGCCAATGCAGCTGAGTATTGGGGGGTGCGAGGAAGGAGCAGAACCCCCCTTTTTGCCTCCTCTCCAAAATGCTGATTCCCTGCCTCCACCTTCGTTCAGTGTGTAAAGCAAGACTAGGGAATTAAAAAGGAGCTGTCCCAAACGGAGGAGCCGAAGATGTGAGGCAGCTGCCAGACTGGTGGTCCAAGATAGTGCCGGTTCCATTTATCTCCGAGCTGTTCTGTTCTGGACGTTCCCCCCCACTCCCCAGATCGGAGATGCTCAGCTAGCGATGGGAGTCTAGAATATGCAGCCAGGTGTGGCTGGGCTGAACCCAGCCTAATGGACTAGGCTGATAATAGAGCTGTGCTGTAAACAGGACACCCCACCCTGCCTCTGCTTCTCTCGCATGCCATCTTTGTCTTGCAGCGAGCATTGTTTTGCTGCCCCTGGTGTATTTTTAGGCCTGTTGCTTTGACGGGAGCTGAGAAGTGCTCCAGGCCAGCTGTTGGGACTGCAATCTTTCTTGGCTCTGCTCTCTCTGTCTGTCTGTCTGTCTGTGCAGCCACTGATTTCACAGGTGCCTTCAGCGTGGCAGGGCCTATCAGGTGCGAGTTATATGGGGGGGGGCGTTTACCAGCTGACCACCCCAACCCTGGAATCGTGAGTTTGTGCAGATTGCATTTCCACCACTGAGCAGCCACACCTCTAGGGTTAAAGGGCAGAGCTTTCGGGCTGCTGAACCAGCCTTCCGAGCTGGCTTGCGACTGCTCTGAAACGGAGTGCGCATTGCATGCGCCTCAAATAGAGCCTGCCTGATGCTCAGTCAACAACCGGTGGAGGGGGGGCGCCTTAAATAGCTGCTAAACTGCTGTGAGTCAGGAGCTCTGAATCTGAGCTGCCAGAGATCTCTCCTTGGCAGCGTACCAGGAGGTCCTGGCTTTGGTTATTACGAGTGCATATTAATTTACGTGTAAATGAAAAAGCAAACAATCTCCAGCCTTGGGGCTTGGGTTGGCATTTCTCTTTTGCTTTAAACGCAGTAGCTTGGAGCGTGATGGCTGAAAGCGAGCTGGGAGCCAGGAAATCATCACTTCAGAGCTCTCCGGCTCAAACCACAAATTTGTGGGTGGCTCTGTGCCACTTGGTCTGTCTCGGCACTTCCACCCCCAAAGTACATCGATAACGCAGGCGTGTGCTGTGGGAGGGGCTGTAGAGTTTGCTACGAGAACGTGTTGTGTAGTGGTTAGATATTCCATAAATCTGAAGTATTACAATGCGGTTCTTGGGGCCTTTGCAGCTCATGATAACAGCCTTTTCATTTCTTCTCCCTAATCAGACTAGTACCAGTTACTTGCCGATAGCCCAGTATTCTGCTGCTGCTGCTGCTGCTGCTGCTGCTGCTGCTACTGCTACTACTACTACTACTACTAAAGTGGGGAGGGTGAAAACTTTGATGTGAGGGGGTGGCTGCTGCCCCCTTTTTTGCTTTACGAAAGAAACTGGTTAGGTGAGAGAAGGAAGCATGCACTCTGTGCCGGCAAGCAGGGGGTATCTAGCCTTCGAAAAGCTAAATATGTAAAAGCAACCCCCAAGAAATGGGGAAGCTGGACAGAGCAGGGCAATAACATACGCTGGATGCAGTGTTCAAAACTCCCATTGTTCTAGGCCAGGGGTCAGCAAACTTTTTCAGCAGGGGGCCGGTCCACTGTCCCTCAGACCTTGTGGGGGGCAGGACTATATTTTTTAAAAAAGAATGAATTCCTATGCCCCACAAATAACCCAGAGATGCATTTTAAATAAAAGAATACATTCTCCTCATGTAAAAACACGCTGATTCCCGGACCATCCGCGGACTGGATTTAGTAGGCGATTGAGCCGGATTCAGCCCCCGGGCCTTAGTTTGCCTACCCATGGTTCAGGCCAGGCATAGGCAAACTCTGGCCCTCCAGATGTTTGGGGAAACAATTCCCATCATCCCTAGCTAGCAGGGCCAGTGGTAAGGGATGATGGGAATTGTAGTTCCAAACATCTGGAGGGCCAGAGTTTGCCTATGCCTGGTTTAGGCGCATTTTGCGACAGGGAATTTGGTTAGCATTTGGTTTCTGAGCTCTGAGCGCAGTACTGTGCCTACAAATTCAGATTAAAACTGCAGAGTATGGAAGGAAAGGAGGGCCCTTTTCTGCCTCCCCACTTCCAGCTACTCTGAAGACTGGAGAAGAGACCCTCCTAAGAATATTAGGGGTGTGTGCAGGGGAAGCACTAGGCCATGTGAAAAATGAGCATAATATTTTAGCTGCAGTTCATTCATTTTCAGCTTTGTATTGTTATTAAAAAATGTGTGCCTAGACATTCCATTGCTGCGCCCATAACTTAGGTTTAAGGTGTCATTTAGCTCCTAGCTTTCATATCTCAGTTTCTAACGCTGCTTGGATGATGGGCAACTTCTGGGGTCTAAATGCAGCCCTCCATGCCTTTCCGTGTGGCCCCCAAGGCTCTTCCCCAGGCCACATTTTCCTTAAGTGTATTTGTTTTGCATGGCTGGAATGTGTCCTTGAACTGCAACCATGAACCTTGCTTGCCTAGAAATAGGATGCAGAGATAGGCCTCCGTGTGTGGAAATAATCTGTCTTCTGCCTGGACTGTTGTGACTCACTAATACCCCAGCCTGTAGGATTCTATCAGTTACATTTATCTGCACAATCGGAATGAACGTCTGGAACCAAAATGCTTTTTCTGTGCAGCCTGAGCAGGAGCAGTCGCCATTAACGAAAAGAGGTCTGAATAGGCCAATACAGTGGTACCTCAGGTTACAGACGCTTCAGGTTACAGACTCTGCTAACCCAGAAATAGTACCTCGGGTTAAGAACTTTGCTTCAGGATGAGAACAGAAATTGCATGGCGGCAGCAGGAGGCCCCATTAGCTAAAGTGGTGCTTCAGGTTAAGAACAGCTTCAGGTTAAGAACGGACCTCCGGAACAAATTAAGTTCT
Source organism: Podarcis liolepis (assembly GCF_965112155.1). Classification (NCBI taxonomy): domain Eukaryota; kingdom Metazoa; phylum Chordata; class Lepidosauria; order Squamata; family Lacertidae; genus Podarcis; species Podarcis liolepis. Next base: position 35,657,370 of record NC_139573.1, on the reverse strand, counting down.
TAACCCAAGGTATCACTGTATATATGTGGACTGTTTCTGGAGCAAGTGACTTTTCTTCTTTGAATTCTCAAAGATCTCAATCTAGCTCAAGTTGTCATCTGAACTAGCCAGATGTTTAACTGCGGATCAATCACAGTCATTTGAAAAATAAAGACTTTACAGCCATCTTGCCCCCAAATGGCAACTAGACGTTCCATTTTGGCAACTGCAACCTTGGTTTAAGGAGCCATTTGGCCCCTAGCTTATATCTGTGTTTCTAACACTGGTGGAGAGAGCGCAGTTGCACCTGGGTCCTCCTTGCAGGTTTCCCATAGGCATCTACTTGGCCCCTGTGATGCTGGACTAGATTGGCCTATGGCCTGATCTCTTCTGTTTTTAAGGGGCCTGACTCTGCACAAGGCAAAGCTTCCTACGTGTCTTGAGTCTCCATTATGATTAAACTGCATGCAACGCTGTTCAGGGCACAGCTTGCCTTATATCCATCCGTCAAGTTTCTTGAGGTGGCTTTGCAAGGTAGATGATGGAGGCATTGACAATGGCGAATGTCACATATATGCCGCTCAGGACCCATGTGGTTAATAGCACTTGTGAGCGCTGTACAGTGTGCTTCCTTTGCCAATGAGCTGGCCCCGTGCATCTGAAATAAAAAAAGCAGAGGCTCTTGAGGTTTCAGTAATAAAACCTGCTATAATTAACACTTAAGATCAGGCACCGTGGCCTGCCTAAGTCTACCTAGTGGCTTTAGATAAAGTTGGATCATTGCTCAGGGGTGTCCGCTTCTGATGACAGTCTAAGTTTCCAGGAGGGGGTATCTCCTATTCCTACCAGGAGATGCTAGGGGTTAAGACCTTTTGCCTTCAAAGTTTGTGCTTTTACAACTGAGCTGTGGTCTCGTTCCTCCCCTGCCAACAAGCTATGGCTTGACAAAGCTGAGATCTTGGGTCCCCGAACTGAGGCTTAGCCTATCAACTTCCAGAAATGCTGGGGACCAGGGACTGGGAATGCTGGGAAGCAGGAATGTTCACAGCGCACAGCTGTTCCTAAATATGGCTGCAGCCGTTGGCATCAGAAATAAGTGCATAAAATAGACTTGCCCCAGCACAGTCAAGGAAATAGTAATCATCATTTTGCTAAGAAAATAGTTGCAAGTCCTTTTAATAATTTGGGGGGCTGGGATGGGGAGGCCTACACCAGGCCCAGCCTACATGCGTACAGTCTGAAAATAAGAGGAGGGGATGCATTCCTGTTCAGAAGCAATTGGGAAGCAAAGGTATTAAGATGCAATTAGATGTCTGTCCCAAGGGCTAGGTGTTACACCATCTCATCTCCTATTTCATCTCTAAGCCTGTGCGGAAGGTTCAGCTGAGAGAATAGCCCAAGGCCACTGAGCAAGCCAGTGGATTGGGGGGGGGGGCGTGTTTCTCACGCTAAATTGGATACAGGTGCAGTTTGTTCAGAAGGTGCTTAGATTGCCTCTGTTGCAAAGGAGGTGTGAGTCCGCCTTTCCCTTTGGAAAAACCCAGGGGAGGTGCAGCCAGTCCTTTTCACGCATAGGTTCAGAGTTGGAAGGGACCCATGAGGGTCATCTAGTCCAACCCCCTGCAGCACAGGAATCTTTTTGCCCAACGTGACATTCGAACCCATAACCCTGAGACTAAGAGTTTCACGTTCCACCAACTGAGCTATGTAGTAATAATAATAAAATTTATTTTTATACCCCGCCCATCTGGCTGGGTTTCCCCAGCCACTCTGGGCGGCTTCCAACAGAATATTAAAATACAATAGTCTATTAAACATTAAAAGCTTCCCACAAAGGGCTGCCTTCAGATGTCTTCTAAAAGTCTGGTGGTAGTTGTTCTCTTTGACATCTGGTGGGAGGGCATTTCACAGGGCGGGTGCCACTACCGAGAAGGCCCTCTGCCTGGTTCCCTGTAACTTGGCTTCTCACAGTGAGGGAACTGCCAGAAGGCCCTAGGCACTGGACCTCAGTGTCCAGGCAGAATGATGGGGGTGGAGACACTCCTTCAGGTATACTGGACGGAGGCCATTTAGGGCTTTAAAGGTCAGCACCAACACTTTGAATTGTGCTCGGAAACAGTTGTTGCTGCCTGTCTGTCTTAAAGGGGAAGGGCAGTAGTAGTGCTTTGTTTACAGGTGCACACTTTCCAACTGACTTGTACAGGACTTAAAGAAACGCTTGGAAACTTGTTGGTAGCTCCTGCGTCTAGAAAGCTGACCTGTTGCGTCGGCGCTTCAAGGTAGAAAAGTGAGCTCTTCCTGACTTTGTCCCGGTTTGCCTGTCACAGTAAACCGTAGCTAGGAATATGCTGTGAACACAGAGAGGGGTCCTGTTTTGTTTCTCCCCTAACATGCGCACAGGAGTTGCAAACCGCACTTCTAGGCTTAGCTTTCTGTCTGATCGTGGTGTTTTGCTCCAAACAAACCACAGTGCAGAGCCAAGGTTTATTCTCATGGCTCGTTTGAGCTAAACAAATGGTCCATCGTAAAGCTATAGCCAGATATCCTGGCTTGTCGCTGCTGTACATGGTAAGGAGAGTTGCGTTCACAGTAAAGTATTAACCATGCGTGGCAGCCTTTGCGTCCTGGAATTCCAAATGCCAGCAATAATTAAATAGTCGAACAAATTTTAAATTGGCTACAGTAAATAAGCAATGAAAGCAATAAAACGGCACAACAAGTAACAGGAGGTTGATAGCAATAAAAGGAAAAAGAATTGAGTTGCTGACGAGCAAAAGCAGAGTTTTGACTGAGCATCTTATAAGCAAATCAAGAGAGGATCAGCGGAGTAAAAAGAGCCACTCAGATTTGCATGAAATTTGTGCATGCTGGTGTGTGCGCTGTGCATAGAAATACAGTACATTTTACTCTAATACAACTCACTATAGTGGGGAAGCTTGGCCAGCTGACCAGGGTGCCTATTCGGTCTGCTGTCAAGGTCCTGACGGTTGTTTGGCAACATCAGGACCCCTCCTGCTCTCCCTTCTTAGGGTTCTTGAAACTGGGCTTGGACCAGATAGCCTTTTGAGCCTGTGAACGTGTCTTCCATAAAAAGTAGGGCTCATTGACCATCTTCCACATGAGCTTTCCTTGGGGAAGAGTTCCCAAACCCGGGAACCGCTGCAGAGAAGGCCTTAATTCCATGTGCCCACCGGCCACATCTTGGATGGCGAGGGTTCACAGAGAAGGGCGTCAAATGCCATCCAAGTGGGAGGAGGCAGCCTTAAGGAGAGCCTGGCCCCAAAGTGTGGGCTTTAAAGGTCAAAATTAGCACTTTGGATTATACTTGGGAACGGAGCCAATGTAGATGGCACAACATTAGAGAGCTCCGTAGTCCAAAAAACAAAATCCAAGCTTTGGTAAAGTCTGTGGAATGTTCTCCCCAGGGAAGTTTGCCTGGAGCCTTCATTATACACCTTTAGGCGCCAGGCAAAAACGTTCCTTTTTAACCAGGCACTTGGTTGATCCGATTTACATCCTATGCCCTTTTAAAATTGGAGGTGTGTGTGTAATTGGGTGGTTGTTTTTATTTTTATTAGGTATTTTGTGTTTCTATATCTTGATTTTATTATGTGAACCACCCTGAGACCCCCGGGTATAGGGCATAGCTGTCAACTTACAGATTTGAAAATAAGGGACCAGCAGCCAAAATAAGGGACTTGCAGCCTCACCTGTTCCAGGCACTCCAGTCTTCCTGTCCTCCTGCAGTCTGGTCAAATTCATGCTGGTAGCTTCGAGAACACTGTCCAACCAACTTTGTAACCAGAGGTTCAACTGAATAGAATCTGAATCACATGCACCACAAGGCCTATGCAGCCTCAACTTAAGATGGCTCCCCGGCCTGGCTTTGCACTGCAAAGTTTGCAGCAGCATATGCAGCAAAATGGTGTCCAGCATTCAAAAAACCCCTCAGCTTGCATTAACTAGCCACACACAAGGCATGCAAGCTCCACCCCCCAGTCGTTCTTAGACTTCTTATTGGGTGAGGAACACAGCCAAGCAACACAGTTGGAGCCTCCCTCCTCCCTGGCTGGCAAGGAGGGAGGGAGAGGAGCTGCTTCCTTTGAAATTTAAGGGACATCATCAATAAGGGACAGCAGCGGGACATGGCGCTGGAATAAGGGACTGTCCCTTCAAATAAGGGACACTTGGCAGCTATGGTATAGGGTGGTATATAAATTCTAATAATAATAAAAAATGAATTAATAATAGTACTCTAGGTGCTGAATTTTGAACAAGCTGGAGTATCCAAATGGGGAATCTATTTTGTTAAAAAAATACTATTTATTAAATTTTCCACTTTAACAATCCAATCAAACCATATTAAATATTCCAAATTATACATATTATTCAATAATCAAACAGTCCAAGTATTATGCCAAATTATATTTTTTTAAAAAGGAGGTATCTTCCCATGTTCTGAGGTTGGGGGCTCTGATCATCTCATACCTCTACTGCTTTCATAATTTTCGTGATAGTTCCCACAAATCATTCCAATGTTAATCCTCGTTACTTTTCACAGCCTCTGAGTTTATCAAACAAGCGAGAGCAAACAAAACAATATATTCTCTGTGGAATTTACATCCAGGGTTCCCTCGAAATGGGGAACCTAAGGCACCTCTGGCAATGAACAGATAAAGTGTCGAAATTATATGAACGGCAAATGCCAAAACATTGACGCAGCAGCCCCGTCCATTTGCAAAATTGTCGTGAGATTCGGCAGGGTGCGGAGGGAATCTGCTAATAAATGTTCCTTCCCTTTGGGGGTTTTTGATTTAGTTCTTGTTGCTTATTCAGAAGCACACACACCAGAAAGGTTAGGAAAATCATATTGTAGCCTTTTCAGACCTGTCACTTCAATATGGCCGGCCCACGCACCATACATTTAAAGGATTTGGCTGCCTGGGAATTGTAGTTTGCCCCCTCACTGAGCTACACTTCCCTACACTACAGATAAGCTCCTGCTGCAGGTAGAAGAGATTTAGGAGTGATGCTTCGAATTCTTAACTTGTTTCTCTTCCTTCCTCTCCAGCCAGTGTCCCATGTGCTGCGGCCGGTCCGGTCGAGAAGGCCTGCCGGAACAGGCCCCCCCGGGTGAGGCGCACTTCCTCCCTAGACACCGTCCTTGGATCGTACCTCTTGGGCCAGTGGCCTCGGGATGCGGAAGGAGCTGCCGTAGCGCATATGAGTGACAAATCCACCCAGGTACTGGAGCTACCTTTTTGCAGGGACAGTGGGAGATCATGGAGGGATGATGGGGCAGATCCTGAAGGTGGCAGGAGATGTTGCCTGGTTGGGCTGGTGTTTCCAGAGGTCAGGCTGGGATCACCAGCGATGTGTTTACACGAGCCCTCTCAACTTAACCGCTTCGTAAGAAAAGCTTTTGCCAGATCAGGTCAGAGGTTCACCTTGTCCTGCGCGGAGCTGAGTGATGCATTGAGAAATTATCTGAAACGATTATGGTGTTCACATCACTATACTGGTTTCAGACAATCTGAGCTGGCGATAAAGCGTGCCAGTTCAAATGGCCTGCAGACAGCAAAGTCGCAGGCAGGCAGGCAAAAGGAACCTAAGGTGGGAAGGAAGAAGCAGCCAAGATACATTCCAGAGTTGAACATCGTGGTGTTCAGCTGTTGGTATATCACAATGTTGAAAACCAGATATCTCTCAGTCCTACTCACCCCAGCACAGTCTCCTGCCTTATTGCAAACTTCCAATTTGTTGCCAAGTCCCGTACAGTTCTGTCTGCAGTATGGCAATCTTGGTGCCCAGCCCCAGTAAACACCATGCAAAGTCTTGGGGGGAACTTTCCCCTTCCATCTCCCAGGAGTGGCCCTTGGCTACAGGCAAGAGATGCCTGGAGCAGGGCTGGGCGATAACAGTTTTTCAGCATCGCGGTATATCACCAGCCAAACATCGCGGTCGGGCGATATACCACGATGTTGAAAAACAAGCTGCATTGGCCTCCGCTTGTGAGGCATGGTTGAAATTGCCGCAGCTCTCACCGTGCGAACTGAGGCAGCTTTGCCCCTTGCCTAGCGGACTGGGACAAGGCAGTTTGTTTGTGCAGCTCAGCTGGGGCGTGGGAGGGCTCCCGAGCCCCCACTGAGCCATCCCTGGTGCTCTCCCCGTTTGTGTGAGAGCCAGCACTGGGCTGGCGGAGCCTTTAACTGCTCGGCTGAGGTTAGCTCACTCCTCAGCTGGGCAGTTAAAAGATGCATAGGGAGGAACAAGCTGTATTGGCGCCTCACCAATGCAGATTTCCCCCCTCCCTCTGCACAGTATGATATATTGCTGGTGAAGTCCCTCTGCTAGCAGCGCTTGCTGGAGGAAGTCGCTAGCAGAGGGACTCGGAGGCGGTGTCAGTTTCACCAGCAATATACCGCTGAGTGAAGTCGACATCGCGGTCTGCTCCTCATCCCGGTCCTGGGCGATATATTGATATATCGCCCAGGCCTAGCCTGGAGGGGCTGTTTTGCAGTTGTGTTGCACAACCACGGGGTTTGGCTTCTGTGGCGATGCAGGTGATCTGAAGAACCTCTGCTTTCATCTTAGTTGCAGCCCACACGGTTGTCAAGCAGACAGTGCTTGATGGGAAGCGAGAGGCGGTTGCTAAGGAGGCATCAGTTGCTGGATGACGGGCAACGAGCGTTGCAGTCCAGTTCCCCATCCTTGCTACACTCCACAAAAGCATTTAATATGTCTGTTAGTCCTTAAAGGGTGCTACCGGGTTGTTTGGTTGGAGAGGCAGGTAAAAGGCAGGTGTGCACTTCCCAGGCATTCAACCCAGTAGCTGAACGTAGCCTCTTTGTTCTAATTATCAGGTTACGGGTTCAATCGCCGTATGGGACAGCTGACTATTCCTGTATTGGCAGGAGGTTGGACTAGATCAGGTTTCCTCAACCTCGGCCCTCCAGATGTTTTTGAGACTACAATTCCCATCATCCCTGACCACTGGTCCTGCTAGCTAGGGATCATGGGAGTTGTAGGCCGAAAGCATCTGGAGGGCCGAGATTGAGGAAGCCTGGACTAGATCCTCAGGGTCCCTTCCAACGCTACAACCCATATTCTGTCTCCACATTTGGTGGCTGTACGTTGTAAGGAAGAGTAGGAAGCATTAAGGAACTTTAAAGTGGGGCCTGAAGTCAGAAGCGAAAGTACTTAAAAATAAAACTCTGTGTGTGTGGTTTGTGTCTTTTGGCCAAACAGCAATACCCCCAACCTGGAGAAAGCAACCCATGAGCAGAAATGGATTTGCTGGGCTTGGAGTGAGGGCTGTCTCCAACAGCCTGCGACTGTACAGTGGTACCTCGGGTTAAGAACTTCATTCCTTCTGGAAGTCCGTTCTTAACCTGAAGCTGTTCTTAACCTGAAGCACCACTTTAGCTAATGGGGCCTCCTGCTGCTGCCGCGCCGCTGGAGCACGATTTCTGTTCTCATCCTGAAGCAAAGTTCTTAACCCGAGGCACTATTTCTGGGTTAGCGGAGTCTGTAACCTGAAGCGTCTGTAACCTGAAGCGTCTGTAACCCAAGGTACCACTGTACTGAGAACCCTCAGTGCCGACCATCTTTTGTTCAGCAACAGCATTGCCCAGCCGCCTTTCCCTTTGGCTGAAGCTAAACCAAGGCTATGCACCCAGGGAGGGGAATATCCCGGTCACTGTTTTGCAACCCTCTTGTAAAACCAGATGTGCAAGGGTTTAAGCTGGACTTTTAAAATTTAACTTAGATTGTGCAAAAAAAAAAAAATTCTGCTGGAAAACATTGAGCCGGGTGAACTCGAAGTCTAAATGCCTTTCCCTGCAAGATGCATGCATGCCCAGGCTGGGTGAGAGTGCTGTCCTCAGTCTCAAGCCCTGCTCTTTGTGTCTGGCTTTCTAGGGAAGGCCTTCCCTGTTGTGCTTCTGCTGGTTAGAGGCAACGCTTGACTTTTCCTTGGCTTTTGTTGCAGAGGCAGCTGTCCTCCTGGAAAGGGGCTCCGTGCTCTGAGGCTCTTTCAGCTCGGCTCGCCGCCCTGGGCCAAAACCCTTATATAACATTTCTCAGGGCTGTGTGCCATGCGCTGCTTTTGAGAACGAGGGCTCTTGCGATGGAAGAGAGGCTTGCTCAGGGCGAGGCGTGTGTGCTCCCCGGGTGGAGCGGGGAGCCTCCAGCCATCGAGGAAGCCTTGGCAACCCATAAATATTTCTGCAGAGCAACAAATGGTCCTTCTGAGACAAAAGGACAGCCTCGGCCCCTTTCAGCTGGAGATGAATCTAGCCTTTTTAATTGGAGTGCCTAGATAGAGAACGTATTACAAAACCAGCTTCACAAGCAGTGACCAAATAGGTACATTAGCTTGAGTGGCTCCCTGCAGGGTTCAACGTTTCATCCATTAAGAGAGGTACTCGGAGTAACAACAGCTTGGAAAGGAGGCAGATCCATAAAAAAAAACAACAACCCACCATTAGGCAAAGTTAACAGCATGGCGGGAGCTGGAAAAGCAGCCCAGCGAAGCTATAAAAATACAACATAACTGGCCCCGAGGTATTAAATCCTGGAAAAACAAACCTGTTAATCAGGAGCCTGAAGCTGCAAAGCAGTGGCCGGGCAGGTTTCCCTGGGGATAGAATTCCAAAATGGCGGTGCCATCACCAAGCGTGCTGTCCCTCCTGGCCAGACTTTGGGCTGGTTTTCGGTGCAGCGGTAAATGTGTGCCTGCGCCATACCTCTTCAAACCATGCGTGAAGTCTCACGTTGCTGAATAGGCTTTTATAAAAATGAAGCTCCTTCTCATGGAGAACTTGAAAACCCTTTCTTCCTGACATGCTAGACTTCCAAGTGCAGGGAGTTGGGAGGGCCTGCAGGGAGTACTGATGTGTATGTGAAGTGGTGGAGTCTTCCCGCAATTGGACCGCTTCTGCAAGAGCCAGGCCTTAGGTCTCCTGCGATGTTGGAACCTACAGCCCTATGGCATCTGCTGATCCGGGTGACCAAAGAAGTACACGGGAAGCTTCCTTACATTGAGTTGGGCCTGTAGTCCGTCTAGTATTGCCAACACTGACTGGCAGCAGCCTGCAAAGCTTTTCTGGTGTGGGTCTTCCCAAGCTTAGGTAGAGAAGATGAGGATGGAACCTGGGACTTTCTGCATGAAAAGTAGCTGCTCTAGTCCTGACCTATGACCCTTACAGAAGAGGTTGGATCAGAGCTATGCAAGTCCACCTGTGCAAGGCAGTTCTAGGGTAGCCCCTGCACAGTGACTGTAATGTTGGTTTAGCCAAGACACGCAGCCAGTCTTGACAACCACAAAGGCTTCCTTACTGAACGTGCCCCAGACCAAGGTACTTGGGGGTTGCCCCGTTTTCATCCTTGCAACAACCCTTTTAGATAAGCTCGGTTGAGAGCCTTTCTTAAAAGTTGACTGGGCCAGCCAAGGACTTCAACCCGAGTCTCCCTAGCCCAAGGCCGGCACGTTCTTTGTGCAGCCTGCTGTTCTGGTGCTGCGCCCACTTCGCCGCCTCTCTCCCTTGAGGCGTGGGGATCTTGGGGTAGACTGCGCAAGCTCAGGTCGCAGGTGAAGCGAGTGCCTGAAATCCTTTTTTTTCTCTTGTGTGCAAGAGCTGGTTTAACGTTTCAACAGAGCCTCCCAAACCTCCTGCTTTTCTGTGGGTGCTGTGGCTCGCTTTCTGCTGTGAAGACAAAGGATTTATTTATATTTATAGCCTTGGGGATGAGACTCGAGAGGCACGCCCTTCCCTGCAGATTATCTGACCTTGTGGTTTCAGACCTTGTGGTTGTCTTCTCAAAGCACTTTCCTCCCCTTCTCTCCTGCTCGGCGGAAGCTGTTTGGCCACCACTAGAATAACGTGTTTGGAAACTTCCTGCCTCATGGCAGAAGGCTGGGCCTGCAAGGGCAGGGTGCTCTAAGCCAGGCCTCCCCAGTGGCAGCAGCACCAAGAGCTGCAGGGGGGTGTTCTCTCCTGCCCCACATTCCCTCTCCACCCCCTAGCCAGTGCACACTTGATTATTTTTATTTAATTTTTATTTATTTCTTAATAAATGTTACAGAAAATTAAAATCAAGTAAACTAATACTAATACACTGGTACCTCAGGTTACATACGCTTCAGGTTACAGACTCCGCTAACCCAGAAATAGTGCTTCAGGTTAAGAACTTTGCTTCAGGATGAGAACAGAAATTGTGCTCCAGCAGCGCGACGGCAGCAGGAGGCCCCATTAGCTAAAGTGGTGCTTCAGGTTAAGAACAGTTTCAGGTTAAGTGCGGACCTCCGGAACGAATTAAGTACTTAACCCGAGGTAGCACTGTACAAAATTAAACTAAAGAAAATACATGTACCCCCTACCCTGTAAACATAACAACAACAATATTTTATTATTTATACCCCACTGCGTAGCTTCCCACAAAATATTAAAATACAGTAACGCATCAAACATTAAAAGCTTCCCTAAACAGGGCTGCCTTCAGATGTCTTCTAAAAGTCTGGTAGTTGTTGTTCTCTTTGACATCTGCTGGGGAGGGCGTTCCACAGGGCAGGTGTCACTACCGAGAAGGCCCTCTGCCTGGTTGCCTGTAACATAAACCCTACATACCCCCATGACTTCCCTCCACCACGACTCGACTTCCTTTAGCTCAGATTTAAATACTGTCATTGCATTCTTTGGACAATACATCTCTTATAGCCACGTCTAATTATTATTCTCACTTATACTTTACATACTTAATCCATGCATGTCAACATATTCTTTTTAGAGCAATGTTTTTTCCATATACACCTCAAAGCTCTTGTGTACACTTTAGGAATGGAGGCCGCCTACAGCTTTCCTTGAGCCCAGGACAGGCATGAAATCTGCCGGCCGATGTGCATTTCAGCAAGGAAGCAAAATAAAACAAAGCTTTCTGGGCTCTCCGCTGCAGCATGATGTGGGGTTTCCAGGCAGGGCAGCTCAGCTGTTCTTGCAACCGGGGCAGGAAGCTTGCACCAGGGTGCAGCAGTTTCACCTGCAAATAGTTTTTTGAGACGTCGCTGCCGCATGGGGGGGTGTTAGCCTCCCCCACACCGACGGCATGGGTGGAATTTCCCCCTCGTGACCAGCACTTCATAACCTGAAAGATAAGGGTTTATCTTGAGGTTTTAAAAATACCTCGAGTGGCGGTTGCTATTTGCTCCTGCTCCCGAAAAGCATTGCTGAAGGGTTGGGCGGTAACTCTTGGCTCTGCATCAACACTTGTGGCCACATTTTTTTTCTGGCATGAAATGTGGGGGGGGGGGGGGAGTCATTGGCATTCTACAATTCCACAAAATGTCTGGGTCCTGCCCCTTGCAACTCCTCTCCCGCCACTTGCAAGGCCTGTACCGGTCAGGATTTGTAGCGGTTCGAGCTAACTTTCCAGCCTAGGGCATCCTTTGCTGCTGCAGGGTTGTTCAACAGGGCTGTTTAAACAAAAAAACATTAAAAATGGCTGCCAGATTTCCTGTTTTACAACAGCCTTTCTAGGGAGGTCAGTCTTGCTGATAGAAAAGCCCCTTCTGCTGCCTTGGCAGCTCGACCAACCGGAGAAACAGAGCTGTCCCCAGACCATGGTCTTGAGTTCAGAGCTCTAGGGTGACTGGTCCTTAATAGCTTTCTCTGCACTGGTATTGCTCAGTTGCTGCTGGTCTTGGAGCATGCCTCACAAGATGGAAGCGTAACATGTCCCAGCAGCCCAGCCACCTGGGTTGTTGGACAGGGTGGCTTGTCCTGTAAATGGGGGGGGGGGGCTTGAATGCTGGGGGTCTGGCAAGCCACTTGTCTGCAAGCGTTTGCCTGAACTTAAGCAATTCTGCCACTACCACTTCCTTTGCTTCTGTGCAGCCCCACCTTGAGGGCCGTTGATAAGCACAGGCCAGCAGTGCTTGCATGGCAATCCCCTTGAATAGCAGGAAACAGACACGTGCAACGCTCACCCTTAAGGATCGCCTCTTGCCATACAAACCGACCCGGACCCTTCGCTTGTCACCTGAGGCCCTTCTCTATGCCCCCCATCCGAGAGATGTTTGGAGGGTGGCAACAAGAGAATGGGCCTTTTCTGTGGTGGCTCCCCATCTATGGAATGTTCTCCCCAGAGAGGCTCGCCTGGCACCATCATTACATGTCTTTAGGAGCCAGGCAAAAACATTCCTCTTTACCCAGGCCTATGGCTATTAAATACTCTATGTATGTCCTGTGAAAGTGTGGGACTGTTATGATGACTACTATTTTATTATTAGGCTGTATATCAGTATGCTTTTTATTATGTTTTTATCACAGATGTTCTGTGATGTGGTTTTAATGTTGTACCACCGCCCAGGGATCTTTTGATAAATGTATATAAATTTAATAAATAATATTAATAAACTTCCAGGCAGGTCACGGAGATTGGATGAGAGCTGCTGGGTGTCATAAAATGAATATAAGGCTTTTCCTTGGTGTTTGAATAATGTTCTGCCTATAGTAACTAATTTCATTGTCACCTTTACTTGGAGTCTATTAGGATTTTGCTTGTAGCATTCGGCTTATTTTTCTTAAGAGTTTGTTTTGTGTACATGCAGTGTTAAATTGCCCTGAGACTTTGTGATGTGATGGACTACGGTTCCTGAATAAAGACCCAAGCATGGAAGCCTATAAGTTTGCTGGAAATGTTATTGCAGGGCTATGTGGGAAGTAGGGCTGGGCGATATCTGGCTTTTGACATTGTGATATATCACCAGCTAAACATCACAATATACAGATATTATTATTATTATTATTATTATTATTATTATTATTATTATTATTAATTGAATTTATATACCGTCCTATACCCGGAGGTCTCACGGATATATCACGATGTCTGAAATAAGGATGGTGCCATGTAGAAGTGTTGGTTGCCTTTGTGGTTTTTCTCACGTTGTGATTTTTGCCTGCACCTGCTCTTGTGATTCGCTGCCCCCCTGTATGAGGCAGGGGAGAGCTGAGCCAGCAGAGTTAACAGGGGTTGCAGGAATCGAGAGATGCCTTGGCGGGCTTCAGTTTTTCACACTTGGTGATTTTCACACTTGGTGATTTTCACACTTCGTGAATTGCATAGCACATACTCATCAAGATTTGCAATACATTGCCAGGTCGAAAATTATGAAACTGATAATCACAGTACGGACTTCAAACCGGTTTTTGATGATATATCACCCAGCCCTAAGGTAAAGGTAACGGGACCCCTGACCATTAGGTCCAGTCGTGGCCGACTCTGGGATTGCAGCGCTCATCTCGCTTTATTGGCCGAGGGAGCCGGCGTACAGCTTCCGGGTCATGTGGCCAGCATGACTAAGCCGCTTCTGGTGAACCAAAGCAGTGCATGGAAACGCCGTTTACCTTCCCGCCGGAGCGGTACCTATTTATCTACTTGCACTTTGACGTGCTTTCGAACTGCTAGGTTGGCAGGAGCAAGGACCGAGCAACGGGAGCTCACCCCGTCACAGGGATTCGAACCGCCGACCTTCTGATCAGCAAGTCCTAGGCTCTGTGGTTTAAGCCACAGCGCCACCCGCGTCCCATATCACCCAGCCCTAGTGGGAGGCATATTCTCCCTCAAAAAGAAGTGGTATGGAGCTCCACTTGGACTTCACTGGCTGAAATGTGGGTGAACACTCTTCTTGAGTTAAGGTTTTCCTCCTCTGGGAACACTTCTGGGATAATTTTCCTGAAAGCAACTTGTGTGGAACGCAAGCTCTATGTGAATTTTGGCTACCGTACTCTGCAAGGAAGATGTGAAGGCATAGAAAGTCGTTCGCAAATCTTTCCTGAAAGTTTTAGTTGGGCTTTTTCCATCCAGGCCTGTGTAATCCATGACATTTTATACCAACGTCGTTGTGTAGGGAAACGCCAGCCAAGCATTCTGTCCTGGATTCCAAATGCACTGAGAGCAGCAGCCAGAGTTTCCTAGGTAGCATGGCAATGTGGTTGTACTCTTAGTTCCCGTAGGAAAGTGATCCCCCCCCCCCCATTTTCCAAAGTCCCACAAATTAGCCCTTCGGCATGACGCTTCCTCCCTCCAATGGCGTGTTTTCAGAATGACTCTTGCAAAGTAGACGTACGTGTTGGAACTCGCTTGGACTGGCCGTGCTCTGCTGAACGCCTTGCTCCCTTCTTTGCAGACTCCTGTGTCCTGGCACGAAGCAGAGGTGGGGAAAGCCGCTGCCCATAAGCGCTCGGCCTCGTGGAGTAGCGTGGATCACCGCAGAGAGGTGAGAGAGCTGCTTAGCAAGCCAAACGAAAAGGATGCTTCCCCCACTGCACAGTGCACAAAGGAAACTCAGCCACTGGCCTGTGTTGAGCATCCCAGAAACCCAGAATTAGCGTCCTTCACAGCTAATACAAATCGGCAGGTAGTTTTGTCAAATAAGGAACCTTCCCACTAGGCCCTGTGCAGGCTTTCCCAAGCTTAGGTCTCCAGCTGCTGTTGGACTACAACTCCCATCATTCCTAGCTAGCAGGTCCAGCAGTCAGGGATGATGGGAATTGTAGTCCAAAAGCAGCTGGAGACCCAAGTTTGGGAAACCATGGTTTACAGTAATAAACCAGTTGCTGAGTGCTGCTTGCGATCCCCAGAAGCAGTGGCAGGGAGGAGGCACCACGCTCACCAAAAGCAGTAGCGGCTGGTGCGCATTGGTAGGGCGCGAAGGCAGGGAACCCAACAGCAGGGGGAGCCAGAGCCAGCTGATTCTGCCTTTATCACCATCCTCCCTGTTGAGTTCTCTGTGATGATTGTAAGTAAGAAGGCAGGGAGTAGGGGCTGGCTGAGGACAGGCCACGATGGGTGGAGCAGCACCCCATTTGCCCTAAGAGACAAGACTCTGCAGGCAACTTCAGGCTATTGGTCCATTACCTCAGCATTGCTTGCAGTGCCTAGCAGAAGCCTTGGAACTACCTCAAAATAAAAATGGAGCTTATTATTTATTTTTTAAACAAGGTTTCATGCACCCAATGGATTTCACATAAGTATCTTTGAGGCCAAAATATAATAAACCTGACAGTGTCTCTTCTCCAGTGAGAGAGAATAAGCTGTGCTCCCAAAGCTTTCTGCAGGTTCTCTCAAACAGTTCAAAGTGCTTGTTTCTTCCCATACAAAAGCTATATGGTAAAACACATTGGATGCATCAGGTTTCAGATGCATCATATACATATACAGTGGTGCCTCGCAAGACGAAATTAATTCGTTCCGCAAGTTTTTTCTTCTTGCGAGTTTTTCGTCTTGCGATGCACGGTTTCCCATAGGAATGCATTGAAAATC
Organism: Podarcis liolepis; assembly: GCF_965112155.1. NCBI lineage: Eukaryota > Metazoa > Chordata > Lepidosauria > Squamata > Lacertidae > Podarcis > Podarcis liolepis. Next base: position 35,642,067 of record NC_139573.1, on the reverse strand, counting down.
AATTAATGCGTTCCTATGTAAACCGCCTTCAGACCAGGTCCGGGGACAGTCTGTCCCCCGACCTCTTCTGAAGGCTGGGGGGGGGGGACAAGGGCTTTTCTTCCCACCCCCAACATTTTAAAAAAACCCAGGACAGCGGAGGACTTCTCCGCTGTCCGGGGCGATGTAAAAGCCCCTGGGAAGGCAGGCAGGGGGGACAAAGACTTTTGCCCCCCGCCCGCCTTCAGAAGAGGTCCTGGACCTCTTCTGAAGGCGGGCGGGGGGCGAAAGTCTTTGCTCCCCACCGCCTGCCTTCCAAAGCCGTCCGGGACAGCGGAGAAACGTGCTGCCTTTCTCCGCTCTCCCGGGAAGGCAGGCAGGGGGGAGCAAAGACTTTCGCGAAGCAAGCCCATAGGGAAATTCGTCTTGCGAAGCGCCTCCAAAACAGAAAACCCTTTCGTCTTGCGGGTTTTCCGTCTTGCGAGGCATTCATCTTGCGGGGTACCACTGTATATACAATGGTACCTCGCAAGACGAAAAACGCGCAAGACGAAAGAGTTTTCCGTTTTTTGAGTCGTTCCGCAAGACGAATTTCCCTATGGGCTTGCTTCACAAGACGAAACGTTCTTGCGAGTTTGTTTCCTTTTTCTTTAAGCCGCTAAGCCGTTAATAGCCGCTAATAGCCGCTAAGCCGCTAATAGCCGTGCTTCGCAAGACGAAAAAACCACAAGACAAAGAGACTCGCGGAACAGATTAATTTCGTCTTGCGAGGCACCACTGTGTGTGTGTGTGTGTGTGTGTGTGTGTGTATATATATATATATATATATGTATGTATGTTTCATGTATAGTGGTTATTAGGTGTTACCTCTTCCTTTCGAAAGTATGCTCTTTGTGTTTGTGTGGGTGTTTTAACAAAACTCACAGCAGAAACAGCACCACAGATTTCAGAGGGAGCCCCCTGCAAAGCGAACAAGAGGCCTCCATTGCCCACAGGAAGCAGAGCTGCTGCTGCTGCTGCTTCTCTGGCTTGCGTTTGCAAAAAAAACCAGGCCTAGCTGTGTGACTTAAAAAGGTGACACCTCCTTGAGAAAAGACTGGTCCTATCAGAACGATCTGATAATTGGGCAGCAAGTTATCCCAGATGGCTTAGCTCCTTAGAGCATGGTGCTGATAATGCCAAGGCCACAGGTTTCATCCCTGCATGGTGGGACAACTGCTTATTTTCCTACATTGCAGGGGTTTGGACGAAAGGACCCTCAGGGTCCCTTCCAACTCTACAAATCCATGGCTGTAAGCCGGCACTGGAAGGGCGTCTTGCAGAAGTTGCCCCCTGTGCTTGCCATGCGTTGCGCGTGGGCAGAAGAAATTGTGAGGTCCTTTGCCTCTTCTAAATGCAGCTTGCCTTCTCATTCCCCAGATTGCCAAACTGAAGCAGCAGCTCCAGAGAACGAAACTCGGTGCCCGGAATAGCAAAGAGAAAGACCAGAGCTCCCCCGTCCAGGGGGATCATAGTGTCCTCTCGCCAGCCAAGGTAGGCACCGCATCCCTCTCCTTTCTTTGCCCCCATCCGGCCAGAGGAAAACAGGGTCCAGCTGTCGATGGACTGTTGGCAAGAGACGAGCTCGAGGCTATTTTTGGGAAAGAGTTTGAAGTACTCAGTTCTGCTGCTGCGTTTGCAGGGTGGGGGAGGGCAAAACCGTTCTCTTCAGCCCCACCCAAAACAATGCGAGGAATTTGGGGGGCGCACACACACTTCCTACTGGCCTGTGCTGGCTGTCGTGTACGCGGAGGTCAAGAGCCTTGCTCCAAGCTCAAGTGATTGTGCTTGAGCTGCCCTTTGAACTAGGCATTCAAGGTGCATTTCTCAGCATCCAGGTCTCTCGGCATCCTTTGGACCAAAAAAAGGAGAGGGTTCTGTGTTTGAGAGGCATGTGATTAGAAGGGCATTAGGAAGCAGGACTTAGGAGAGACCTTTGAAGAGCATATTGCCAGATGGGTCAGGGATGGGTTGCATGGACCAGCGCTCTGAGTCTGCATTATACCAGACCAGAGTGATGGAACAGGCCCACTAAGTACGCACCTACTTGACCAGTGCCCTTCCAGATGTTGTTGCCCCTGCCCCCATGGCCCAGTCAATGTCTAGGCAACACGATGACCATGTACATACGCAACATACAATCTTTATAGAATTCCTTCAAACCATAACAAGTACAAAATGAAATCTTTTGTCTCAAAGTCTCTGAAAATCTTTTAACTGAAGCAAGGTACCAGACTTTGTACGATGAAAGACAAGCTGTGAAGCTTTGTGTATTCAGCACATACGATGTCCAACACTGAGCAGTGATTCCGGATATTGACTACTGTTTCGTAGAATTCTTCGTCAGCGTGGTCCCCAACCCCTGACCTCTCAATATCCCTTGGGCAAACAAAGAGGAGAGCATTCGAAGCTCAGAATTAGGGAAGGACATGATTGGCTGTAGAGCAGTGGTTCTCAAACTTTCAGAATAAAAATTTGCTTGTGCCACACCCAGTTTCTTTAGTGATAAGAAATACATTGGGAAATTAAAAGAAACAGCTAGCTGTGCTTGATTTTGGAAAGAAACCTATCCATAATCTGCAAATTAAGAATTTTTTTTATACTGTACTATACTGAAATGTTTAAATGTTTGATTTTCCTTGAATCTTCCCATCATGCTCCGCCACACCCTTAAAGAGCCACTGCTGTAGAAAATACTTTCCTTGCAAAAAGGTTCAGTGGCTTGTTTTACCACATTGCTGGATGTCCTTGTTGCAGGTTTCCCCACCTGCACCCTTTCCAGCCCTGACTCCTGCGCCGATCAGCCCCTGTTTGCACAACAGCCTCGACGGTCTCAATCAAGAACTGGAAGAAGTGTTTGTGAAAGAGCAAGGAGATGAGGAGCTCCTCAGGGTGAGTTACGGCTGGTTCCCAAAACTGCTGGGCAGAGCACACCTTTGTGGCCTCTTTTGCACCACTAGCTGAATGCAAAGCCCCCACTCCTGACATACGCTGAGCTGTACACTGAAATTCTCTGCACTGAAATTTCCAAACACTCATCTAGAAACAGTTATGGCTGTTTTAAAGTACAGATAGGGTGAACCTACAGCATCAGCAGCTAGCCACAGCCAGCCCCTTCTTCTCATTGAGGGCCACTGACTTTCTATGGTGATTTTATTTTTATTTTTAAAAGAAATCTCCAAATGCTTGAGGAATCCTACGGTACTAACCTCGTCTCCCGTGACTTAGAAACAGACCACACCTAAAGGTTCATAATACACTTTAAGCACATGTTTGATTTGGTTGTCTTGAACTCTGGGGCTGCGTTGCATCCTTCCCTCGCTGGCCTTTGGGTCACAGCAGATGTGCAACGTCTCCTCTGGAGGGCAAACTACAGCTGTTTATAGCGAAATGCCTGCAGTGCTACAGGAGAGGGTCTTGGGTTTTTCCCCCCTCCCAATAAATGTGTTGATCTTGCAGTAAAGGTAAAGTAAAGGGACCCCTGACCATTAGGTCCAGTCGTGGCCGACTCTGGGGTTGCGGCACTCATCTCGCTTTACTGGCCGAGGGAGCCGGCGTACAGCTTCCGGGTCACGTGGCCAGCATGACTAAGCCGCTTCTGGCGAACCAGAGCAGCGCACGGAAACACCGTTTACCTTCCTGCCGGAGCAATACCTATTTATCCACTTGCACTTTGACGTGCTTGCGAACTGCTACGTTGGCAGGAGCTGGGACCGAGCAACGGGAGCTCACCCCGTTGTGTGGATTCGAACCGCCGACCTTCTGATCGGCAAGTCCTAGGCTCTGTGGTTTAACCCGCAGCGCCACCTGTGTCCCTCTTGTAGTAGCTGCCCTGAAATAAGAGCTGGGGTAAAAAGGCCCTAAGTGAACCAGAATTAATTTAAGAAGTGTCTTCCTTCTAGATCCTGGATGTTCCCGATGGCCACAGAGCCCCAGCCCCGCTGCCGAGAAGCACCAGAGAAGCCTTACTGCTGCGGGTGGAGCACAGCAGTAGCAGCTGCAGCAGCCTCTCTCTCTCTCCGTCCCCTTCAGCTGCCTTTGGGCGGTCCCCACACACGCCTGCCCAAGCAGCAACAGAGGAACTTTCCCCCAATGTGCTGGATAAGCCACCAGCGGAAGCTAAGGGAAAAGGTAAGCCAGAAGGGGGCTAGTAAGAGGCATGTTGGGAGCCTTAGAAAGTTGCACATTTTTTAAAGAGGTTTTTCCAGGCCTTGTTTGCCCCCCCTTGCCCCCCCCCCTCCACAGTACGAGAACACAGCCTGGAAGCTGGAGGACAGCATAGGGTGCTCCCCAGGCATCACTATTTATCGAACAGTCATCCTGATTTGTTTGCAGGGAGGTCAGACGGCGCTGGTTATTGAATGAGCCTTCGTTCTGATTGGTTTGTGTAGATGACGTTGCATCAAAGCAAGTCTCCCCACAATTTTCCAGACGCTTACTGCAAAAAGTCCAATCTCTCGGGGAAGTGGGTTTTTGTTGTTGCTGTTTTTGGCACAAGATCCTCCCAATCCTGAAGCAGCGTCTCCACCCCCACCATTCAGCCCAGACACTGAGGTCCAGCTCCGAGGGTTTTCTGGCAGTTCCCTCCCTGCGAGAAGTGAGGTTACAGGGAACCAGGCAGAGGTAGTGGCACCTGCCCTGCGGAACGCCCTCCCGACAGATGTCAAGGAAACTATCTGACTTTTAGAAAACACCTATTTAGGGAAGTTTTTAATGTTTGATGTTTTATCGTGTTTTTAATATTCTGTTGGGAGCCGCCCAGAGTGGCTGGGGAAACCCAGCCAGATGGGTGGGGTATTAATAATAATAATAATAATAATAATAATAATAATAATAATAACAACAACAATTATTATTATTTATTATTATTATTATTATTATTATTATTTGGCTTCAGTTGCACAACCTAAATTTACTGGTATGTGATTGAATCCTGCCAGAAAACTGATAGCACATCAATGCCCATAGACTCGCCTTGGAATTGTGAGGGAGGGTAACCAAAAGCAAGCAATGGAGCATGAACCTCATTTTACTGACTTGCCCTACATCGCTAACTCAAAGCAATTAAACCCTAAAATAAAGAGATCCAGCCTGCTCTTCCCTTTCCATGGATCATCAGTGTCCACAAACCAGTTGAAGAGAAGAGTACGGATATTAGGGATCGCAAACAGTGTGATGTGCCTATACAAGGTCACAGTCTTAATTGGCTTGAACTTCTTTCCAAATCTGACCCTGCTCATTCAGGATTTCACATCTTTTATTCCTAAATAATTGCCGTTCTAATTATTTGGGCATTTAGAATCCTCCTGACTGTAACGTGTATCAAACCAAATTTCTCAAGTCTTATATGAAGATAAATAGTGAAAATCCCACCATACATCCGCCATATGATCTCTCCTTTACATATGGACCTGACTGCTAGTTTTGTAACCTTTTTATGGCAGCAAGGGCAGGGAAAAGCCCACTGTATTCTGTGATGCTTTGTGGAGCCCAGTGAAGGGGGAAAGGATGGAGGGGGGACTTGTAAATATTGGAGGCGTTTCTGGGAGTGCCCCCTGAATGTGTAAGAAGGAAAACCAGGAATGTGTGGTGAAGGGAGAAGTTGGAAACAGGAAGCTGAGTGCACAGAAGACGCAACAAGAATAGCTTTAGAATCAATGACCTGGATGGGACATTATGCAAACGATTCTTCCACATTTAGATGCATCACAGCATGACTGGTTCTGCATTTGTCTCTGTCACATTTAAGCCTTTCTCTTTTTCTTTCCCACTTCCGCCAGAAAACGGCAGCACTTCTCCAGTCCTTGCTTTTGCCCTGTCTCCTCGTCCCAACCACACCTATGTGTTCAAGCGGGAACCTCCAGAGGGTTGTGAGAAAATCCGGGCTTTTGAGGAAGCTGCGTAAGTGAGAAGGGTACTTGCCTCTAGGGACACAGCAGGCCGAGATACTGCAGCCTTATACAATGCAGTCCACCTCCTCCAAGATCAGCCCTGGGAAACTTCTGGCCTGTGGTCCAAATTAGGGGGTCCAAATTTAACCCCTGAGGCTGCTTCCCCCAAAATACACACCCATGCACCTGATGTCATATGTGTGGGACAAATGAAATAAAGTGTACCCCTGATTGGGACTAACAGCAAGCCCTACTTGCCAAGAACAATCAGCTGACTGGCCGTGACAGCAAACTCTGCCCAAAGTTGGGCTTTCTATAAGAACCTGTTGGCTGAAAGGTTAAACAGCAAAAGGTGCAGGGAGGAATGCTTTTCCTAATGTCATGGTGATGTCAAGTGATTGATTTGTGAGTGGCCCACTGGGGTTGGGGGAACATCATGATCCAACCTACCAACCAGCCCTCAGCATTCCTAACCATCAGTCACGATGGCTGGGGCTGATGGGAGTTGGATCCTGCAGATGCTGTTGGACCACAGATTCCCCGCCCATGTCCCAAAGTGCAAAACGAGGAACGTCAAAGATTCTCTTCCTTCACACACTCCTCCTTGCTGTTCCCACTGCAAAGGATCTTTACAACCGCCAGTCGAAACTCTCAGCCAGTTGATGGCATCAATCCTTGCATTCCTCATCTCTTTTCTCCTTGTGGTTTCTTCCTCTCCAGGCCTCCAAGCCCTGATCAGATTTTCCTGCCCTCCTGTCCCGATAAGAACAAAGTCCACTTCAACCCAACTGGCTCTGCCTTTTGCCGATTCAGCCTGGTGAAGCCTTTTATTCCCAGTGTGGACTTCCTGTTCAGAGACTTCTCTTCCTCTCCCAGCCCCATGCCACCAGGCACGTTCTCCTCCTGCCAGCCCACTCACACGGTCCCAATCCTCAGTTTGCAGAAAGACTCGAGGGGAGACGACTTCGTGGAGAACCCAAAATCTCCTCCGCTGAGCTTGGAGACTTGGAAGCGGCACCAGGCTGAAGACACCGTCCTCTTCCACAGCTCCCTGGTTGTCTGAAGCTCAGAGGGGCAGACCCCAAATGAATCTGTGGTCCCTCCATGGCCTGTGGAGAAGAGTGCCTTGGAATGGAGAGAACAGAGCACTTCTAGGACACAAGTCCTCCAGCAACTGCCTTAAAAAATGCAGACTGCCACTGGACTTTTCTGCAGCCGCAGTAGTTTTTTCCCTTTTGACTCCTGGTACTTAAAAGCACTTCGTTTCCCTACAAGTTCATGTCACTGTCCTGCTATTGCGATGTCCAAAGAGCCCCTCATCCTCTCTGATGGAATATACACACTATAAGCTACCGGGTTTTTCCTCCTCTTGTTTGCTTGCTGGGTGAGGCAAGAGCTCATGTATGTTTTGTTTTGTTTTGTTTTGTTTTGTTTTGTTTTGTTTTGTTTTGTTTTGTTTTGTTTTGTTTTGTTTTGTTTTGTTTTGTTTTGTTTTGAATTATCCTAAGGATGTGTCTCAGGCTTTCCACAGACTAGGGAGGATGAAAAGGTTTACATGTATCCAGAGGAACTGGTGTACGCTGCTCTAGCAGATGGCTGCTGGGCAAGAGTTGTGCTGGGCAATCTGTTTCCAGGGAATGAGAAATCTAGAGATTATTTTGCATCCTGCCCTGCCCTCTATGAGACTAGCATTACTGGAACACAGCTAAATGCTTGAAAGAAGCATTTTCTCTTCCAGTCATGCTGTAACAGTTAGAAGTTGAATTGACAGATATTCAACTTGTGTGCCTTTCTTGAGGTCTTACTCCCTTCCCTTATGGAGTAAGAATAAGGGAATGTTCTCTCTTTTCCCCCTCCCCCTTCATACACTCCCCAGACATCTTTTCCAGTGGACCTCTTGAGTTGATTTCTTGCAACAGTTCTGGCAAAGGAAACTGATGCTGAAGCCAGAACAATGTCTAAAGTTCCCTGGTGGAATTGCAGCTCTTAGCATATCAAATCCACTTCCTTCCTTTTTTTTAAATTGTAATGATTTGGCCAGTCCAGTTAGGTCTGACACTACTACAATTCTGGCTGATGAGTCAGGGGGATCTGCTCAGCTTTAACCCTACTTTTTAATACACAGAACACTCCAAAGATCCCATGGTTCACTTAAACTTACATTTTAGGCCACCCGCATCCCCACCCCCCACAGCACAACTGTGAAAGGCCTTAAACCTGGTGATGCCTTGATTGCAAAGTATTAGAAATGAAAGCAACTCTTCTTTTTGCTAAGCCTCTGGATTGCATTGAAAAGGTTTTCTTGAACCTGAGATGGAAACTATATTTTCTATTTGAAAACAGTATTTTTGCAGCTACTTTTGAAGTTTTGTAAATTTTAATGTATGTATCACAAAAGCTTAAGGAAGAATGTTAGCCTTGGAGGATCACTGCCTTGTCTTGGAGAGGCTTTTGCAGATTTTGGTGTTTAAACCAATTAAAAAAATAAAATTGTTCGGTATCTGAAGTATCTGTACTGTGCCTTGTCTGAGTTGAGATTGGTCAGTGGGACTGGATGAAGTGTTGGAGCTTCATCCAGCTCTGTAAAAAGAATAAGGAATCTACAGATGGGTGGCATGTTCTTGGGTTGGTATTTGCTTGTTAACCCATCAGTTGAACCTATTAACTAATCTTTAGTGAAAGCGTTTGGCTTAAACTGGGAATAATATACTTTAGGAGGCTGTGGATTTCAGTTAATACAGGCTTGTAAGTATACATCTCCTTTCCTGATGATGTCAAGACCATCCTAATGAGCTCAGAGACTGGTAGCAATGCCATGTTAAAACTTAGAGGAGCAGAAGAGCCAAAACATTTTTTCAGGAGGCTGTGGACTTTGGCTGATGGGAGGTTTGTGACTGCCACATCATTCTTCCCATGTCATGTCAAGGCCATCCTAATGAGTTCAGAGACGAGTAACAGTAGTAGATGGCAACAATGGCTGCATAGCATGCTGAACTTGGAGAAACAGAGGAGGTGAGACATTTGGGAGCCAGGTAACATCTATAAAGACCAGGTGTTCAACTGAGACAGCATATAAGCTTCAAAGGGAGTCACCATGACTACTGAAGTTTTTGTTTGGCTTTTTTAATGATCAAGGGGCATATCAGTTTTCTTAATTAAGCAAAACAGGCCACTCTGGGTTGTAAAAGGCAGGATTTAATTAGGGCAACCTTCCCTAAAAGGGATTTAATTTGCTAGGTTTCTTGAGCCATTAAAATCAGACGCAGAGGTTAGGAAGGCGCATGTCAGCTCCCAGCTCAACCAAAAGGCCACGAGGACGGGGGTAATTTTAGGTAAAGATGAAGGCTAGCAAGTAAGAAAAAGCAGCTTGTGTGTCTTTTGTGCATTAAATTGAAGGCACGTCCATACCAGAGGGGACTGGAAGTGGCATCCCGCCAGGACTCTGCACTTGGTACCTGTGCAGGCGCTGCTTCGTTTATTCCTCCTTAATTATAATTACTTTGGGGGGGTGGAGAAGGAAGGCGGTAAATAAGCGCAGTAAGTAATTTACTGCAGCAGCAAACGCGTGTCCTTTAGGACGCCCTGACACGTGTATCCCAAATCCTCACGTTACCGTGCCGCCTAGCCTAACCCCCGCGGCTCCGCCTCTCCCGGAACCAGCAATAAGGCTCCGACACGAGGCAAAAGCCCTTCCTCGCGGGTCCCGCCTCCCGAACCATCGCGACGAGCCACATTTGCCGACGTCTAAACCTTTCGCCCGCTTCCTTCTAGGCCCCTCCGAGGTGCTGCCATCCGCGGCGCCTGAAGAGGCGCGTAACAAGCGCGAACGAAACAACGCGGGCGCTCCGGAGCAGCGGGAGAGAAGACCCCCCCCCAAGCGAACCCCCGCGCGGCTCGGCCGACCCCCGTCCAAACGGCGGCGTCCTCCTCCTCGTCAGGCGCCGCGGCGGGCAGCCCCCGGCCGGGAGTCGGAGGGGGTCCTTCCGGGCCGCCGTCGCAGCCGCCTCTATGAGGCCCTCTTTCCCCCCGCCGGCGGCACCGCTGAGGGATGTTTGCGTGGAGCTGCCGGCGCTGAGGCTGCCGGCGCCGGGAACGGTTCCAGGGCCTGTCATGGGGGTGAGCGGAGGCGGCGGCGGCGGCGGCGCCCTGTTCCCTGAGCGGTTTCGTCTGCCGCTCTGCTGCCTGGGCGTCTTCGTCTGCTACTTCTGGTACGGCGTCCTGCAGGAGACAATGTAAGTTGCCCCGAAGCCGCGCACGACATGCGCCTCTGGCTTTGAGGGGTTGCTTGGTGGCGACCTCAAAGCCGCCTCCGCTTCTCTTCTTCCTACCTTCGCAACGTAGTCCCCAGACTCTCTCCACTGACTTGGGGGGCGGGGAGCAGTGCCGGATTTACGTATAAGCTAAACAAGCTATAGCTTAGGGCCCCACTCTTGGGGGGCCCCCCAAAAAAAATAAAGGGGAAAAAACTCTGGGTGTACATTTCCAAAATATAACATAAAAAACAAATCAAATCCTACATACAGCAACAGTGTTTTCTGTTGTGTAGGCTCCTGTGATGTAAGTCATGGGCCCTGCCTGCTAGCCTGCTCCCTAAAGTATCACTGGTTTGCCCATTTCTGTGTATAGGGTGCCTATATTCTGCATGGACTGGTTGCATGGCAACACGTGCAAATAGCTTTAGGTACCTGTTAGGTCCATAAATCACCATATAGAATATATTCATAAAAAACAGTGACAATTAGTTGTTGACAAAGATCATGTGGTGTTCGCGTGGTGAGGTCTTTTTAGACTAAGTGAAAAGCTAAGGGAAAGCATCTGATGGAGCAATTTCCTGAGGCTTCACTTGTGGGGGCAAAGGGGCCCTCTGAAATTGAGGGCAACCTCTTTAAGTTCTCCCTGTTTTATACCACCATCTCTATAAGAAATGAAATTCGAATTTTGCAGCTGAAAATTTGAACTTGGGCTGACTAAATAAGTTCCAGGCCAGCTCTAGCTTCCTGCAAGGGGGTGAGGTGGGGGAGTTGCTAGTGGGTGGGAAAGGCGGTGAGCAAGAACATAAACTTAACATAAACTTAACGTTTGACATATAGACCTTACCAAAAAATCATACTACAGTGGTACCTTGAGTTTACATACGTTTCAGGTTACAGACTCCGCTAACCCAGAAATAGTACCTTGGATTAAGAACTTTGCTTCAGGATGAGAACAGAAATTGTGCTCCCACAGTGTGGCGGCAGCGGGAGGCCCCATTAGCTAAAATGGTGCTTCAGGTTAAGAACAGTTTCAGGTTAAGAACGGACCTCCGGAACGAATTAAGTACTTAACCCGAGGTATTTGCTCCATTGTAGGAACACGAGCGAGCTGCACTTGTATGTTATAATAAAGCACGTGAGTTTAAGGTGTTCTCTATAGCTCAATAGCAGAGCATCTGCTTTTCCCACAGAAGGCCCCAGATTTAATCCCTGGCATCTTCAGGTAGGGCTGGGAACATTCCCTGTCTGAAACCCTGGAGAGCCACTGCCACTCAGTATAGATAGTACTGAGCAAGATTAAGCCAGTGGTCTCACTCTGCATAAGGCAGCTTTCCCTTCTGTTTGGTGCATTTACTTCTTACGTCTTTTGCATTTCTTACCCTCGCTGTTTGAGGAGGAGGTTTTGCTTGAATTGGATTTTTATACAGGCACCTCCCCACTTGTGCACGATCAGCACATGAGTTCCTGCAGACACACGTGTCATTTTCAGCGCTGCAGGGGGGCAGAACGGGGGAATCCCCACTTAGAACAGAACCCCCCTGCATAAGCAGGGATTCTCCTGTACAGTCTATACCTCGGGTTACAGACGCTTCAGGTTACAGACTCTGCTAACCCAGAAATAGTACCTCAGGTTAAGAACTTTGCTTCAGGATGAGAACAGAAATCGTGCGACGGCGGCAGCAGTGGGAGGCCCCATTAGCTAAAGTGGTACCTCAGGTTAAGAACAGTTAATGGACCTCCAGAACAAATTACGTTCTTAACCCGAGGTACCACTGAATTTTACTTGTTATGAGCTGCTTGAGAGTATGTCTTTCCTCTCCCTATGCCTCCCTGCCTCATTATCTGGCTTTGATCTTGTTTCTTCCCTACCTCCTCCACAGTTAAAGCACTCTCAAGAGTTGGGCTGCCCTCCCTATTCCTTGTAGTCTGTTTCCAAAGCAGGAGTTTTCTCGTGGCCCTGCAAGAAACTACACAAATCTGAAAAGACCTACAGTTTGTGTGTTCTCCTGACGGGGACACAAGTGCAATCCTGCAATTGCATTCCTGTGCTTTGTTCCCCTCAGTTACCCATGACTGCACAGGGGGAAAGATCCTGATGCCGTTTGTCTCACTGAAAAGAAGTAAATGTACCTTGGCCTATCTCAGATGTTCAGTGCACCGTAAAACTAGCGCATGCCTACCCTTTGCTACTGACACGTGCAAAGAAGTTGAGTCATTTGATGTCTTTTCCTTTGCAACTGACTCTACCCTCCCAATTTGGTTTTCCTGCAGTACAAGAGGCAAATATGGGGAAGGAGCAAAGCAGGAAAAGTTCAGATATGCTCTGTCTTTGGTCTTCATCCAATGTGTGATCAATGCAATTTTCGCCAAACTGTGTAAGTATTTTTTTATTTATTACAACCTTTTTATTCCACCTTTCCTCCAAGGAGCTCAAGATTGTCTTTGTGGTTCTCCCTCTATCCATTTTATCTTCACAAGAACTCTGAGGTATGCTAGGTTCAAAGACTGTGACTGGCCTGATTTCTCCCATTGAGGTTCTATGACTGAGTGGGGATTTGAACCCTAGCTTCTTGGGTCCTAACCCAATATACTAACCACCACTGTATTAGAAATTAGTGATGTGGCTGCTCTGAGCCCTTTGCCTATCCCTTACTTGTGAAAGTTTTTTGTAAAACCCACCAGGGTTTGAAGCACACCCTTTGCAGGAATGAGTTGCTTTGGCTTGATTCTTATTAACACCTGCAGCCAGAGATTTGGTTGGCTGTTTTAAATCCAGATAGGAAATTCAGTTCCCTTTTGATACCTCTGCATCACCCTCATCAGCTTTCTCTGAGGAAGGGAGGAGCGGGTGAATGAGAATTCCTGTTGCTTGTGTGCTTTCCTTTCTCTCCCGCCACATGCCTTTTGGTTTTGAAAACTCAAAATAGGGTAGGGGCAAAAAGTCATGCAGAAGACATCTCTGTTCCTTTTTTCCCATTCAAAAATGGCTTCAGAAAGGTAGCAGAAGGTTGTACACTCTTTCAAGTGCATCCATTTCCTCAGCACCACTACCATTGCAGGTGGAAGGGAGAGTTAGTCTTACCATCAAGCAACTTAACTTAGCCCCCTTTATCTTCCTCCCTCCCCTCCTTTAAAAATATTGGCCTGCTGGATACTCCACAGAGATTTCCTGGATGGGGAAAAACAGCTTAGGGGAGGGTGATTTGATCAGGAAAAAAATGGCTGAGGGGGAAAGGATTATGTGCCCTCTGTTGCCTACCATCCCAGCTGCTGGTGCCATCAGTTTTACAGGGTTCTGATGCTGATCTCTCTTTATTGAGAGTGTTGTGAGAAAATTGCATGTGTAATGTCTTGTTTGGCTGTAAGAAACAATACAAAAGACTATTAGGGTTCTGGTTCCCTCCCCCCTTGAAACAAGTGTTAGAATGCTGCTGCCTTGCACCAAAGTATGCCTGTGTGGTCCTCCCAGACATGGCTTTGCCTCTATTCCATGTTCAGGTTTTAGAGTTAGGAGGCCTGAGCACCTTACCCATTTCGCCTTCTGCATATGAAAGCCATGCAGTTCTGCCATTGGTTGGCCTGCTCTTGCTCTGTTGCCAACATGCCTGTTTCTTTCACCTTTTTCTCCCCCAATCAGTGATCCAGTTTTTTGACAGCGTCAAGGTAGACCGGACACAGAACTGGCTATACGCAGCTTGCTCTCTCTCCTACCTGGGTGCCATGGTCTCCAGCAACTCTGCCCTGCAATTTGTCAACTACCCAACTCAGGTGAAGAAGGGGAGGTTTCTAGTGGGGAGCAAGGGGGTTAGCAGGAGATGAAGAGGGTCTGGGAAATGGGGTGTCTCCTGCTTTCTGGTGCACAGTTTGGCAACTTTTTCACTGCAGCCTGTGCGATACCTTAAGCCCAGGGAACAACAAAGAGAATATATTGAAAGCAGGATACCAGCTGCATAAATGTGGCAGACGTGATGTTCGTCCATGATGGTTCTGAAATAATGGTGCTTAAATGAGACGGAAGTAATAAGAGCCTCTCAACAGTGTGTGACCCTCCAAGGGGAGATATCAACAGTAGAGCAAACCATTTTGCCTGCCTTTTTGGTAACTACCTTAGAAGAGTTTGGTGCTTAGAATCTGCCAAACAAGGCTTGCTCCAGGATTTGGGGACACCCATATTAAAAGGAAAGCAGCCAGACCAGCATACAGTGGTACCTCGGGTTACATACACTTCAGGTTACAGACGCTTCAGGTTACAGACTCCACTAACCCAGAAATAGTACCCCAGGTTAAGAACTTTGCTTCAGGATTAGAACAGAAATCGCGCAGCGGCACCAGGAGGCCCCATTAGCTAAAGTGGTGCTTCAGACCTCCAGAACGAATTAAGTACTTAACCCGAGGTACCACAGTACACCCCACTTCAACATCCACCCAGATCCTCCTCGTCTCTCTGCTACATACACAGCCCCCGCGCGCTTTTCCTTGCAGAGGTTTATGGGGACTTTCATTGTCTGCTTTTCTTCCAGTAAAGTTGGAAGTAGCATAAGCTGCTTATGCTGCTTAAAGCTTTTCTGCAACCCAGAGCAAAGTGACAGTATCCTCTGTTCCCTGAGTCTCCTGCAGTGTGCTGACAGAGACAGAAGACTGTGAGAGAGGTGCCTGGACACATGGCACAAAGGCGAGAGTGTTGGCCCAGTTGTTTCAGCAAGCCCTCCCTGGGCTTGCAAATCTAGGCATTTTGCTTAACCCAGACAGCCTTTTGCACCGGCCATGGTTCCAAAGCAGGGGTCATGGCCTTTCTGGGATTGCTGAAAGGGATGAGCAAGATTGGAGATGTGTGCAGGAGACTAAACACTGCAGGTGGGGGAGGAGCTGGGATTCCGAGAAAGCCGTGGCTTCAGGAATGTAGAAGCCAAGCAGGAATGGCCAGTAACACCACCAGGAAGATGTAAAAAAGGGAGGGGTGTGATTTTGTAATAGTGGAGAGGGAAGAATGAGTTAGCAAAGAAGGAAAGGAGGGAGAGAGTATAGAGTAGAGATAGAGCACAGAATGTGAGAGCTTTTAAAATTAAGGAATAGAAGCTTAAAGAGGGTGCCGGATGTGATGAGTTTGCGAAAGGAAAGAACAGAGATTCTTCGTGTCTGTTCAATGAATATCTTCTGCACCACAAGCATCAGTTTTTCTCCGGGGCGGAGTTGACTCAGGCACTGACTGATGCTGCTAAAGGTGAGGCTATGGAACGTTAGGTCTAAATAAATCTCTCCCTTTTCTCCCATGTAGGTGCTGGGGAAGTCCTGTAAACCTATTCCAGGTAAGTAGCCCCTGTGCCGGTAACTCAGAACCAAGTTTTGTGCTTTGCAGAGCAACTATGCAGATGAGTTGAGCATATCGACAAAATCTGCATGCCTGCTGCTTGGTTTTGCTACGTTTGCTTCCCAGATTCAGACTTCACCCCAAAAGTCAGAGTTAAGGACTGGAATGGCAAGGAGGGGAGGGAAGGCTCTTGAGAGTTTGCTGCCTGCCGTCTCTTTAATGAGCCTAGAATGGCATGTTTATCCTCAGACAGTCCTGAGGTGGGCAGAGAGGTAATAGCTTGCCCAAGCACAACCTAGATTTCTCCCATGTCGAAAGCAACCCCTCCAATGCTTCACTTTCAGGTATTGATGCATTCTGTCCCATCCATCAGAAGGATTGGGTAGGTAACAACACTTTTCAAACGATGCAGCTGAATGAAAACGGAAAGTGTGCTAAATATTAAATAACTACAAGTTCTATGTTATGAATCAGGCACCGCTAGGAGTTCCTTTTTGTTTTCCAGTGTATATCTTACCAAAAATAGCTTGGTGTGGCGTGAGCAAAATTTGTTCTGGAAGTGTGGCCGGGGGGGGGGGAGTTTGAGAACCATTGTGCTAACAGGGTTGGAGAATTCATTGTGGGTCCTCCCCACGGATTGATTCCTGGGAGGGAAGGGAGCCTGTAAAAGCCAAGCTGGGCAATGCCAACCCACATTTTGTAGCCCCGTGGGATCCCTCCAGATGCAGATCTGCAAGCATCTTTTGTTCATTTGACCGGGGCCGTTTCCAAAGCTATATTCTCGCAGGACCAGGCAGAGACTCAGGAGGTTTGGAGCGTCACTTGGACTCAGTGTGACAGTTCCTGTTCTTGAGACTGGCCTGTGTCCTGCTCTTTGGGAAGCAATATTGCCGCAGCACAGAAGCTGATGTCGCAGAGTCTGCAAAGGTCAACAGTTGGTTATATTTCCTAACAGAGCCACCCTGGGAGTCAGTAATAATAATAATAATAATAATAATAATAATTTATTTATTTATTTATACCCCGCCCATCTGGCTGGGCTTCCCCAGCCACTCTGGGTGGCTTCCCAAAAAATATTAAAATACTGTAATACATCAAACATTAAAAGCTTCCCTAAACAGGGTTGCCTTCAGATGTCTTCTAAAAGTCTGGTAGTTCTTGTTCTCTTTGACATCTTGCCCACGGTTCCTTCCTTTCTCTCTTTCTAGTCATGCTCCTGGGGGTGACGGTGCTAAGGAAGAAGTACCCCTTGTCCAAATACCTGTGTGTCTTGCTGATCGTCACAGGCGTGGCCCTGTTCATGTACAAACCAAAAAAGGGAGGAGACGTCGGGGACGACCACCTCTTTGGGTATGGAGAACTCCTGCTGGTAAGCCCCGGAGCATTAATAAGTCTGTGGCAGCAGTGGCAGGGTGCTCAATTGGTGCTGGACGCAGCAGGAGGGGCACCCATGCCTGGGAGCATTAATCCACCCTTGTAGAATAAGTCCACACAAGTTACTAGCCTGCCACTTCCTTTATTAGTCTGTTGGGGGCTAGCAAAGGAGAGATGGTGAACTTCATACATTTTGCAGCAGCCTGCTTCATTTCTGTGCTGGATGCCCAAGAAGGGGGGCTTCTGTCCTCTGTCAACCCACTCTGTATCTCTGCTGCGCATAGAGGAAGTAATGAGTTCTCAGTCCCTCTGTGGCCAGTCCACTCACGCACTTGCATGCAGAGCCTTGCTCCCTGGAGCTCCCAGCACATAAGCGGCACACAAAACACTAAAAAACCATTAAACGTTCTAAATCTTATATTAATAATCCAAAGATTGAGAGGGCTATGTACAAGTTCTACTACAGAAGCCAGAAAACTCATTCAAATTGAGTCCAAAAGGAAGATTCAGTCTTTAAAGGTTCCTTTAGCCAGGCTCCTGTAGATATCAACAAAGGTAAGTTGGATCAAACAAGAGTTTTGGCTTAGTAAATGAATAAATGCTTAAGTCAAGAAAGAACTTAGCATATGAAGTTGAATGTATGTAAATACACCAAAATCTTAAGGGAGAATTTCCTGAAGAAAGAAATTAAATATTATAGCTTAATCTAAGAAGAAATGTAACATATGGACTTGAATGTTTATAAATATATCAAAACCGTGAGAGAGAATTTACTGAAGAAGCCGAGGACTCTTCATGGGCGAAACAGGTGACAAACGCCGGCACCCTGTCTAACTCTTGTGCGTAACATCACCGACACTTCGTTTGATCAAACTTTTCCTCGTTGATATCTAACCCTTGAGCGTAACATCACCGACACTCTGATCCAACTTACCTTTGTTGATATCTACAGGAGCTGGTCTTCTACGAGAATTGGCAGCATAGGTTCATTTTTTCAGCCCTCGAGCTCCCAGGCACGTGCTTAGATACAAGCCATGCTGAACTGGGTGATGGTTACCGTATTTTTCATCCTATAGGGCGCACCGGCCCATTAGGACGCACCTCGTTTTTTGGGGGGGAAATGAATAAAAAAAATTTATTCCCCCCACCCGCCGCGGCTGCTGCCCCAAGCCTTGCGCACACCTGCCCGAAGCACGGGGCACCCTCCGGAGGGCTCCCCGTGCTTCGGACGACAGGCTGCTGCCCCAAGTCTCGCGCGCTAGGCAGGACCTCCTGCCGGGCATGCAAGGCTTGAGGACATTCGCCGGGGCTGCAGGCTGCTGCCTGCAAGCCTTGTGAGCCCGTGGGAACTCCCGCCGGGCTTGCAATGCTTGCGGATAGCTTCCTGAAGCCTGGAGAACGAGAGGGGTCGGTGCCTCTCGCTCTCCAGGCTTCAGCGAAAGCCTGCATTCGCCCCATAGGACGCACACACATTTCCCCTTCATTTTTGGAGGGGGGAAAGTGCGTCCTATGGGGCGAAAAATATGGTAATTTGTTAGCACACTTGGAGGACTGACTGCAACAGGGAGTTTTCTCTGCCACGGGGCAGGGAACCTGTGGCCCTCCAGATGTTGGACTGAAGCTTTTGGTTCAGCTCCACCTCGCTGCCCAGGAGCCTGGATAGCTCCATTGGTTAGTGTGTGGTGCTGATAATGCCAAGGTTGCATGGGACAGTTGCATAGCCCTGCATTGCAGGGGCTTGGACTAGACGATCCTTAGGGTCCCTTCCAATTCTATCATTCTATGACTCTTGAGAGGCTTCTGCGTGTTAGGGCCTTCGATACCTCAACGCTGAATGGGACGTTCTAGTTGATCACTTCTTGTGTGAGTCATTTTCTATGGGTTCTGATCGTGCTCACATTTCACCTATAAAACAGCTCTTTCTCCTCGATTGGAGGAAGGGGGAATCCTGTTTGGATTGGCTCCGCCTACCTCTCCACTGGCACGAAGTAAAAAACTTATGAGAGGCTACAACTGGGGCTGGGACAACCCCTCTCTCCGGTTCAGCTTCCTGCCAGCTCCACTGCAGGTTGTTCTAGCCAGCTGCTCTAGGCACGGCAAAATAGAAAAGGTGGGAACGCCATCTTGGAAGGGATTTTTCCTTTGTTCTTCGTCTGTTCTTGCTTCCTTTTTCTGCTCCCTTCCGCTGCTACTCCTGGATGGAGTGGCCAGTGCTCTTTGGGGCCTCCTCTTCTGTCACAGCCTTTCCAGTCTGTGCCTATCGCTGTCTACAGTCAATGGGAAATCTCATGGGGAGCATGCATGGGCAGTGCAGAAGAGACCCCCCTTTGGGCCTACAGCAACATGTGGGTGGTGGCAGGGGCTGGGGTTGGCAGGGGCTAGGCAAACAAGGCACATTCCCACTATCCCAGTGCATAGCATTGTGATGAAGCTGCAACAACCAAAGGAAGCTGCTGTGATGCAAGGGAGAACCTTGGAGAAGGGGCGCATTCTTAAAGTGCGTTCAGATTTTAAAGCAGGGTGGCTAACTTTTCTCTTTTTAAAAAAGTTTTTTTATTCAAAATTAAAACAAAACATATTATCCAAAAACATATCGTCCTTGTTTTGCCCCCATTTTCCCCCCTCCCCCCACCCTCCCCCACAAAACCCCCCCGCCCCCCCCCCGACTTCCCTCAGTTCCAGTCTTTGGTTTCTCTGAGACTGCTGTTTTCTGCATGTTACAAAGTTGTATAGATCCTCAAACTATTTAGCTGATTATTATCAATAAAAAGTTTGTGAATGTTTATTCAAAACCTGCCAAGGAGTCCAGTTCACTTTGTTGCGTCTTCAGATATTTTGTAAAGGGTTCTCATTCGTTCTTAAAGTCACAGTTATCCTTGTCCCGTAGCTTATATGTCAGTTTTGCCAGTTCTGCATAGTCCGTCAATTTTTCTTGCCATGATTTTTTAGTTGGGGTTTCTTCAGTCTTCCATCCTTGTGCTACCAGATCTCTCACAGCCGTTGTCGCATACATGAAGATGTTTTCCAGCTTTTTTGGCAGGTCTTTCCCTACAATCCCCAACAAAAATGCCTCGGGTTTTTAAACAAATGTTAAATGGAACATTTTCTTCAATTCATTGTATATCATTTCCCAAATTTTTTTAATTACATTACAATCACACCACATATGATAAAATGTCCCTTCCTTTTCCTTACACTTCCAACATATATTTGAACTAGATTTGTACATGTTCCCTAACTTCACTGGTGTTGTGTACCATCTATTCATCATCTTCATGTAATTCTCCTTCAATAGGGAACAATCTGTAAATTTTAAATCAGTTTTCCATAATTTTTCCCATTCTTCCATCATAATGTTGTGACCTAC
Source organism: Podarcis liolepis (assembly GCF_965112155.1). NCBI lineage: Eukaryota > Metazoa > Chordata > Lepidosauria > Squamata > Lacertidae > Podarcis > Podarcis liolepis. The sequence continues at coordinate 35,621,856 of NC_139573.1, read as the reverse complement.
ATCTTGTGCCCATTTAATCATAACTGATTTTACCTCTTCATCTTTCGTCTCCCATTCTGATAATATGCTGTATGCGGCCTTCAGTAATTTCACTTTCCCTTCAATAACTTCCGTTTGAAACCTAGCAGGGTGGCTAACTTTTCTCAGCTGGGGGACCAGACTGCTCCTTGCCACCCCTCCAGGAGCTGCATGGCACAGGGCGGGTGTGGCCAACCATATAGGCCACACTCATACTCACGTGTATACCCAATAAATAATGGGTACAAAAAGATGGCTCCTCCATCCTTTGTTCATTGACTTTGTTTGGCAGTTGGGTAGCCCCATTGAGTGAAAATTGGGACGGGGAGATATAAATTCACAACCTGACTTGGTGGTGGGCTTCCCTCCCTGAGCCTTAATCCATACACTTATGTGGAAATGGAGACCACCTTACCACTTTGTAGAGTAGCTGTTGTCATCAGTGAACACAAATCTACTTTTTGTTTGAGGCTTTTAGGGAGGTCAGAGGGAGATGCAGATAAGGCAGGTATGGAAGGCAAGGAGGCAGGAATAAGTGTCTGGGAAGCTGTGTGTGTGACTTGGAGATTCTTAAATCTTCATTAGTAACTGCCTAGATGTGTTAGCTTTCCCACTCTGAAGGCTGGATATTGGCCTCTCCTTAAAGCTGCAGTTCACTGTTCTTGGAAAACACCACCCATTTCTGCGCTGCAGAACCAGATATGGCACATCCGTGTTTGAGTGTTGTGTTTGTGGGGGAATGTGTGTGTTGCTAATCCCCTTGCTAAGCAGGTTTTGTTGAACCCAGCGTGCCGTACTCAGCAGGTGTGCATGCGTGTCTGATTTCTCCCTCTCTCACCCACCCTAGTTGCTATCCTTGACCTTGGATGGACTGACCGGAGTGTCTCAGGACCACATGAGAGCTCATTACCAGACTGGTTCCAATCACATGATGCTGAACGTCAATCTGTGGTCTACTTTGTTCCTCGGAGCCGGTAAGCACTTTCTTGTGGCACAGGGAGCGGGGGAAGAAGCAGGACGGCCTGGCTTGACCCTGGTAGCCCTGATCTGCACTGTCATGGAAGCAACCAAAGGCTAAGTGCTTGTGGCTGTGCATGTGGCTGCACCTGCAAAAGGGGGTGAAGGTCTAAGCCTGGTTAGTACACGAGCCTTGGATACGTCAGAATCCTTGTGGCATGTAAGGCATTGGGGGGGTGCATTTTCTTAACCCATTGATGGATATGGTCTGTCCCGCTTCCTGCTCATACACAGTATGCCTGGGTCCAGTAAATTCACCTGCAGGAACCTGTTTCCACGCCTAAATTGCTATTTGTTGAATTAGGGCGAACCTTTCCTTGGGTGGCAGCTAGACTGCCCAGCAAGCCAGTTTAAGTAAACTGGATAGCTCAGTCGATAGAGCATGAGACTGTTAATCTCAGGGTTGTGGGTTCGAGCCCTGCGTTGAGCGAAAGATTCCTGCATTGCAGGGCGTTGGACAGTATGACCCTCGTGGTCCTTTCCAATTCTGAATATGTTGACGGCTGCCTCCCATGGGTTGCGACTGCACTGCAGTTCTCTACATGGCCATGGAGTGGTGCTGATGTCACCTGTAGGACTCCCCTTCCCAAAAGACCATTCCTGTGCGCAACTCACTTTTGCCTGGGGTCCCACTGCAGCTTGGCAGCAACAACCTGTTTCCGCCGTTTGGCGTCTCCCTCGTTCCAGCAACCTGGGTGGTTTCCACATTCTGCTAGGCTTCCAAGAGTTAAACCTTTGCAGTTTGCCTCCCCCCCCCCTGCAATTGTTAGACCTCTCCACTGAGGCTGCCTTAGGAGAAACAGCTGATAATTAATGAAAAGGAGCAGTCCCTTGCAGCCAAAGTAATTTGGAGAATGATTGTTCCCCTGTATATTATTTTAAAACAAGGCAGTGTGTTAAAATGAATTCCGTAGAAGCTGCAAAGGAAGCCGGTTGGCCTGTCGTCTTCAAACGAATTATTAAGTATTAAACTGCGCAGTTTCCTTCTCCAGGTGAGTCAAGCCATGGTCCACAGTGACAGGCAAAAAAAGCCCAAAATACAGAAAACACCGGCCTTGCAGGGTTTGTTAGCCAGTCCAACCTGTGAGGAAGGGTCTTCCTGACTGGAAGAGGAAGGGTGATCAGCCTGAATGTGAGGTTCAGCCAGCAATTTATTTTAGCTTTATTTCTTTTTTCTCAAATGCCAATCTTTGACAGTACACCAGACAATCCCTTCCAGCCGCACATCCTTAACTGCATCATCTCTTGGTGGCCGAGAGCAGAAGTGGGGAAGCAGTCACCCTCCTGGTGCTCCTGGACTACAGCCCTCATCATCCCTGACCATTGGCCATGCTGGCTGAGGCTGATGGGAGTTGTAGTCCAGTATAATAGGGAGGGCCCAAAGTTTCCCACACCTGGCCTAGAAGCTGGTCCCGGGAGGATGGTGACGCTACCTTCGATTGGGACCTTTCCTGTCCCTTGACTCTGAGATTTTAGGAGGGGGAGTCTCCAGCTGATGGGCAGTGTTTGCAAAAACTGCCTTTTGACTCTGCTACACCTTTACCTGCCCCACGCTTCATGTGACGCATATGACTACCGGTGCAGGTGTGCTTGGCTGTCAGGGACTGGCAGGTTCTGGTGAGTGTGCCACGGGGGAAGCGGGGCCGGAGTCTGACTTGGGAGAGGGGGCAGTGGCTTATAGGAATCTGTACCAGCCAGGAGGCAAGAGGCAGGGAAAGCTTCAGAGCTGGAGGGTGGAGCCACAGGATGAGTCAGAAGAGGAGGCAGGTTGGGAAAGTGAAGGGGCAAGGGCTTCCTTACCCTCTTCTGCAACACTCTCCCAGAACCAAGAGGGGGTTGAAATGGGAGGAGCAGAGGAAGTTTCCACACAGGCATGGTCTCTGGCTGTGTGCATGCAGTCCATTGGGAGAAAGTACATAAACCGGCGGAGGGGAATTGGTCCCGTGTTGCTGCAACTGCTCCATAGAGCGTGGACCTGGGAATAGCTGCCTTGACGCTAGATTGGTGTGCGTAGGTATCCAGAGTGGCGGTGTTATCTTTGACAATAAAGACTTAACTATCTGCTATGTAGAACCATTGAATTGTAGAGTTGGAAGGGACCCCGCACATCATCTAGTCCAACCCCCTTATGTCCCTTATGAGGATTGAACCAGCAACCTTGGCATTATTGGCACCATGCTCTAACTAACTGTGCTGTCCAGCTTTCCTTTGGCTGGGAAGCACCTGTGACATTGGCCAAAACGGCCTTGCGAACCAAGTGGGGAGGCCCGGTGGGCCTAATTTGAATGCTTTACATGCTGCCTTTGGCCTCCCTGGAAAAATGGAGGTTTCTGCTCCATTCATTTTCTCTCTGCTTAAGGTGGCTGGAGGCTTTTGCATGTGATGGCAGATGAGAAAACGTGAAGCAGCTAGGCAGGCACGTCGAATTCAAAAATAGCTCATTGAGCAAGGAGCAGGAGGGACTGGTTTTCTCCTTTTCCAGACGCAGCTTGCTGTGTTGCAGACTTACCTGTGAGCCAGGCAGGACCCTTTTCCTTGTGGAACAGGAGATGGTCAAGGATGCAGAATGCTGGTCGAAAGTGGGTGGAAATACTTGGAGCCTGAATTGCCTGCAGACAAGGCTGCCATAGTTAAAAGTAGTTGTGAGGGAGTCTCCAGCCATTTGGGCACAGGAAGAAGGACCGGGTGGGACTGAAGTGGAAAGGAATCACTTTGCAGTGTGTCTTTCAGGGGATGGGAGAGGATTCAGTGCTTTGGTTTCATCCCAATCCTTGCAGCTTATTTATATATTTTACATAATTTACATGCTGTTTATCTGTATGCGTAACCTCTTAAGCAGTGCGCGCGCGCACACACACACACACACACCCTGTGTATTTTGGCAGGTGTTCCTTTTGGAAGACGTGACAGCAGCCACTGAGGGAAAAATCAGGGCTCCAGTTTCCGTGTTTTCAAGGAAGCCAGCATGCTCCCTTCCTAAATGACAAAAAGTTCCTTTATTTTGTAGTCTGGTCACCATACCAAATAAAAAAGAGGACAGAGGAGAACACATTCTATTTTTCTAAACACGCCCCCTCCCTTTGCAGGTATCTTGTTTACAGGAGAGCTCTGGGAATTCTTGAGTTTCACCGAGCGTTACCCCAGCATCATCTACAATATCCTCCTCTTTGGCCTGACAAGCGCCCTGGGCCAGGTGAGTGGCGTGTGTTTGCTATTCTGTGCATTTCTTCATTTTAACCAGCCCAGGATTTGTGCATTAACCCTTGCTCTGTTCTCAAGGCATTTGACGAAAGGTAGAATAAAGTCTGCTGCTTGAAGTACATGAATTTCTGGATAGGGTGTTCGTGAGACTATTTCCAGAGTGAGAGGCCCTTCCCAAGATGCGCTTCACCACCAGAGAGCAAACTCTAGGTTATGCTGATAGGATTTCCCACTGCTCATGGAAAAGGTCTTCCTGTCCATCATGGGTAGGCAACCTAAGGCCCGGGGGCCAGATCTGGCCCAATCGCCTTCTAAATCCAGCCCGCGGACGGTCCAAGAATCAGCGTGTTTTTACATGAGTAGAATGTGTCTTTTTATTTAAAATGCATCTCTGGGTTATTTGTGGGACGTAGGAATTAATTCGTCGTCGTCCCCAAATATAGTCTGGCCCCCCACAAGGTCTGAGGGACAGTCGACCGGCCCCCTGCTGAAAAAATTTGCTGACCTCTGCTGTACATCATTTAGTTCTCTTAATTTGGGCCTGTTTGGAAGCAATGGTTTCTTTCTCACTACGGATGTTAAGGTGCTATTGTATATCGCTGCTTTTAGTAAAGGGTCACCGCTCATTTTGCATGCTAATGAACCTGTCCTCCTTGCATTCCATGGCCATTTAATGCCAGCTCCTAAGTACACCCATGTCTACCTGCCAGCTGAAGAATACATATCCTGCATTTGTCTATTTATTTATTTTTATTTGCATTTTGAATAGAGACAAAAGGAAAGAAAAACATCCCACATCCCCTTCCCTCCACTTTCATGTCAGTCTTGACATACAACTAAATACCTGGTGACTTCCCTTCCACCCTTTTCCTGGTTTCATTATTCTTCCTATTAAATTGCATATTCCAAATTTTTAATCTTCAAATTTCTTCTTCCCTCTGTTAAATTCTATTAACTTCTATTCTACTGGATTTACTCAGGACCTGCTAGGTTATTTACTTGTTTATACCGGTTCTTAAAATATTCAATAAACGTTTTTCAATCCTCGTTATATTCTTTATCATTCTTTTCTCTTACCCTATTCGTTACTCCTGCCAATTCATCATATTCAAGCATTTTAATCTGCCACTCTTCCTGCTCTCCACCTTTGTGTCAGTAAGATTCTAGCCGCAGTGGTGGTATTATAATAATAAATTCTTTCGTTTTTAGGGACACCAATTGTTACCATTTGCCAGGGTGGTCTCTAGTCCGTGGAAGCCATACCATAATAAATTTGTTGGTCTTTAAGGTGCCCCGAGCGCCAAGACAAGCCCTGCAGGAATACACAAGGGTCTTTGCCTTCATCATGTGAATCAGGAGGGGACAATCTGTGTATCTTCTCCCATTGGTCCTGTGCACTACAGGTGCCTTTTAACTCCTGCAGATGATTCCCAGAGACTGCAGCTCAGGCCATTTTGTGGGGTGTTCTTAAGGCTCTGCCTCTTCTTCCTGTCCCTGCAGTCTGGCTTTGACACTTTGCTGGCAAGGAAAAGACATTCCGCATGTGCTCGGAGGGTCCATTCCCTTGCATGTTCTGCGGCTGGGCTTTCTGTCACCTTTGCACCTTTCACCTAGATCCCTTTTGCTCTGACGTGCAAATCAACAAGAGAATGCCTTTTGCCTTTCTGCTCCCATGCCGGGTTCAGAAGCCACCCATCTGGCTCCTTGCAACGTGTGGGAATCGAGTCCCTGCTTTTCCTCTTTGCTTGGACCTCTGTGCTTCAGCAGCAAGGCTGCTGCCAAGTTCCCTAAGAGAGAGCGGAGGACACAGCCTCTGAAAAAGGAAACTGCCCAAAACCTTTTTGGCCTAAGTGGGTGAAAAGCAGCACTACCTCTTCCCAGTACTCCAAGGGGGAAAGGGCCACGTAACCCTCTGTTGCGTCTGGTTACGTGCAAACTCGACAACGCAGGGGTACGTCCCGCAGCAAAACCACCTGGGAAGATACAAAATCTGTGTTGCTGTTGTTTGTTCCCATGTTGATGGCATTTTACCATTGTGCTGTGGAGAGTGTATTAACTTATAGTCTGTGTGTGTGGTTTGGGAGCTGCACGGCCAGGGAAAAAACAATTCTGTCCAGGGTTGTAAAGACTGCAGAGAGAATAATTGGGTGCACTCTTCCCACCTTAGATCAAATCTATGCTGCCAGGTGCCATAAGAAAGCTGCAGAGATAGTGCAGGATAGTACACACCCTGGAAATGATCTCTTTCAGCTTCTGCCTTCTGGAAGAAGGTATAGGGTTATAAAGACCAGGACTAGCCGCCTGAGAAACAGTTTCTACGCAAATGCAATTCTGTTTCTAAACGCAGCATAAGGAGTCTCTATAGTATATTGTATTTTAAAATGGGGTTTCAGAGTTTTTAGGGGTTTTTTTGAATGTCTTATGTGGATTTTTCAATTTCATTGTTCTGTATGGGACAATGACAATGAAAGATATCGTATCGTATCCAGCCTGACTGCGCATCTGCCCCTGTCTCGTTGCAGAGTTTCATCTTCATGACTGTGGTATACTTTGGGCCCCTGACCTGCTCCATCGTCACCACCACCCGCAAATTCTTCACCATCTTGGCTTCGGTTATTCTGTTTGCCAATCCGATCACCGGCCTGCAGTGGGTGGGCACCATCCTAGTATTCCTTGGTAAGTTTCAGCTCCGTTTGTTTCTGGGCGAGTTTTGACTCCGTTTCCAGCGGCTCAGTCGGTAGAGCATGGGACTCTTAATCTCAAGGTTGTGGGTTCGAGTCCCACCTTGGAGAAGCGATTCCTGTATTGCAGTGGGTTGGAACAGATGACTCTTGCGGTCCCTTCCAACTCTACAATTCCTAGCAAAACTGCCAAAGCGGTCCTGCAAAGTCTGGTGCTTCAAGTGGCATTTCCTGTTGGGAGGGGCAGCCTGGCAAGTCCCTCCCCGTGAGGGTCTGTAGGCAGGACGGTGCTATCCTTCTCTCCTGCCCATCCATTGGGGAGGTGGGGGGGCAGGGAATGGTTTTATTATTAATTTTAAAAAAATCTATTTACAGATTCCCAGGGTGGCATCCAATTTAGAATAACAAAAGGCAATAAAGAATTTCCATATAAAGCATTAAATACACGGGAGCAGTAGCCATAAAATCAATAAAATCCATGCAGAGCTGTAAAGACAATAGTAAAACCCATTATAAAATGCGCTGGAAGGCCTGGGCAAATTAAGAGGCGGGTGGGAATATTTGCCTGGCGCTGTGTAATGTCAAGCTTCTCCAGGAACTGCATTCTTCTAAGTACAAAGCGCCACAACCAGCACCCAACCTGCACCTTCCATGGGCACCAGAGGTGGGGGGGGGCGTCTGATGAGCAAATGATCTGGGCCAATTCCCCAGGGGGAAAGGTTTTCGGGTTTTAGTTTTTGGTTATGTCGCATGGAAAGCAGAAAAGCTTTTAGGTGAGTTTTTCAGGGGGGAGAGGGGATTATTTATTTATTTATTTATTTACTTCGTTCAGAAAGCATTTTTAAGACAGGACCATCCAACTGGGTCTTGTCCGCAGCTGTTTTATTTAATTGCCACGATGCTCTGTAAAATCAAGGATTGCTGGGGAGAGTCTGCCGCCGGGCGGAGGAAACGCCACAATGTAAGCCCTGCTACACTCTCACCAGCTAGGGCAAAAAGTCAGGAGGGAGCAAGTTTGTGTATTCCCCACCTGCCTTCGCTTACCAGCAACAGGAGGGAAAGTAACCCCAGGTCCAGGGGACGTGGCCAGAGGGCGCTGGATCCAAACGCAACCATGATGCCCCCAGAGCACCCTGTTATCCTTTCTGCATAGAGGACAGGTCTGCAACAGCAACAGAGATGCTTTATAGCCCCTCTGCAGAGGCTGCTTTCCACACACGTCACCCTCCAACCACAGGGAATGAGGTTTGCAGCATCCTACAGGCCCTCGGCCACTCCCCAAGGGAGCACTAGATTGTTCCCTTTCCCAGATTTTGGTTCCTAATAACAAGCCACGTGAATACATATTGGTATAGAAAAGGAGGCTATCATAGAATGAATAATGAAAATACAGTGGTACCTCCGGTTAAGTACTTAATTTGTTCCGGAGGTCCGTTCTTAACCTGAAACTGTTCTTAACCTGAAGCACCACTTTAGCTAATGGGGCCTCCCGCTGCTGCCGCTGCGCCACCAGAGCACAATTTCTGTTCTCACCCTGAAGCAAAGTTCTTAACCTGAGGTGCTATTTCTGGGTTAGCGGAGTCTGTAACCTGAAGTGTCTGTAACCTGAAGCATATGTAAACCGAGTTACCACTGTAGGACCTTCTGTCCTATAGACTACAGTGGCCAGAGAGAAGGTCTCAGCTCCTGGTTGTGCTAGTCGTGTGAACCACGTGTGTATATATTCATAATGCATAAGCATAAATGTGCATTTTTGTGCGTGGAGAAAGAGAGAGTGTAATTCCATAAAATAGTTGGAGGCTGCATGCTATTTATTTATTTATTTGATTAATTGATTGCTATACCGCCCTTCATCATAAGATCTCAGAGCAGTTCACAGAATAAAATACAGCATAAAAGCACGAAAATGAATAAAACAAAACAGCAAAACATTACCCCCACCCCACCCCTTTGCGCAGACACATTCAAAAGACTGTAGAATACTAAGCAGCCAAAGGCCTGGCTGAAGAGGAGCATATAGAGGAGCATATTCTCTTGGTGCCTTATATATATATATATACACACACACACATATATATATATAATAATATAATATTTAAATTTATATTACGGATTGCAAATGACCCCAACCACAAAGAAGGGGAAGGTGTATGCATGCTTGGACAGGGGTGGGGACCCAGAGATATACGGACTTGCATTCAATTTCTTTAAAACTGCAGAGGAGACGACAAAAAAACCCAAATGGAAATGAAACGACTGTGCATGTGTGAACTTGTGCAGGGAAAAATGAGGAGGGAGGAGCTTATCGGTTACGGGGTCGGTCAGCTCCAGCAGCCTGCACACAACACGAGTCACGTTTTCACCATCCCTACAAAAGCAGGGAGCTTTCCTGTTTGAGGCAGCCTCCTAGCCTGAGAAGGGGAAGCGTCAAAGGTGCCAGTTTTGCCTTCTGAGAGCCAGCATGGCTCTTGGGGAGTAATTGGCCGGTGGGAGCGAAGGCAGAAGCACTTCTCTCTCCCATTCATTGTAAATAAAATCTCGCACACCCACAGGAACGACCTATCTGCTGTGAGAATAGCCTCTTAAAGCCGCGTTCCCCTCTTGTTTCTCTGCAGGACTTGGACTGGATGCCAGATACGGGAAAGCCTCCAAGAAAACCTCACATTAAGACAGCAGTGGGTCCTTCTCTTGGAAACCTCAACCTGAACAAACTGTTAACTTATTGTCTTACTCCCCGGCACCTATTATCAGATATGGACTTGTGCTTTGGGGGAGAGGGGGTTTTATTGGGAGTGTGGGCAGGGCATTGGTTTGGTGCGGCTCCAAGAAACTTGGAATATTTTTTTAAAAGAGAAATCAAAGGTTTTGTTTTAATTGAAATCAACAACGTGAAGGTTTCCACATGTACTGCCTCCTCCCCTCTGCGCCGGGAATCGAAGCTGGGGTTGGCAGGCGGCAAAAAAGAGAAGCAATTGACAAAAGGAGAGGAGCCCTTCATAATAAATAAAAGGAGGAGAGATTGAGAGAGATTTGTGTTCTTGCCTTTTTCGTCACCTTGTGGTCCTTCATTCTTGGAGGCTTTGGGCAGGAGTCATACGGACTTCCTCCAATTCATATGTGGGGGACCTTTGGCCCTCTAGATGTTGCTGATTGTCATGGGCTGGTTGGATGCAGAGGAATGGTGGGAGGAACTAGCTTGGGAAACCTCCAAGGGAAGAAGGCTCATAGCCTGGGGAGCGGTGGTGGGATGACCATGAGGAAGAAGACTGGAGCTGTCGGAAGCTTGAAGAGGTAACAGGGTTTGGTGAGCAGGGAGCATCTGTGGCGGAGCGAAGTCAGGAATCGGAGCTGAAGCAGCCGAGGAGGGAGGCCAAGAGGGAGAGGTGAATCAGGCCGGTGAAGAGTCACAGTTGTCTCTCTCCTGCTGCAACAATCTCCCCTTCCCCCATGGTTTCCCAGAACCAGAAGAGACATGAAAAGGGCAGAGAAGAGGTTGGCTTCATGCAGGCGCAGTCTCCAGTTGCTTGGAAAAAGCCCTGGAGAAGAGGGGACTTAGATGGCTGTGGGCAGGTGGGGACTTTCTGTCTCAGCAACTGATTTCCATGGAGGAAGAGCACCAGGAATGAATTGCTCTGCTCATTCACACACAGCTGGGTCTGCAGCGATCGTGGTTTGTTTTTTTCTAATAAAGCGTTAACTCCAATTTTGAATTACAGATAGGTAGCCGTGTTGGTCTGCCATAGTCAAAATAAAAAAATTCCTTCCAGTAGCACCTTAAAGACCAACTAAGTTAGTTCTTGGTATGAGCTTTCGTGTGCATGCACACTTCTTCAGATACACTGAAATAGAAGTTGCCAGACCCTTCTATATAGTGAGAAGGTGGGGAGGGGTCTTACAGGAAAAGGCAAGGGGTGAGAAATGGCTTAGTCATGTATAATGAGATAAGAATCCAATGTCTTTGTTCAGACCAGGTCTCTCCATGGTTTTAAGTTTTGGTCATTACCAAACCATGGAGAGACCTGGTCTGAACAAAGACATTGGATTCTTATCTCATTATACATGACTAAGCCATTTCTCACCTTCTCACCCCTTGCCTTTTCCTGTAAGACCTATTACAGTCGTTAAGAGTCGTCAACAGGCTCATCTCAGCTATCTGCCAATCTCCCATTCCCACCACCCTTCTGAGTAATACCCCTCCCCACCTTCTCACTATATAGAAGGGTCTGGCAACTTCTGTTTCAGTGTATCTGAAGAAGTGTGCATGCACACGAAAGCTCATACCAAGAACTAACTTAGTTGGTCTTTAAGGTGCTACTGGATCCAATTTTGAACTGTGTGATTACTGACCAGCATGCTCTGTGACACTGAACTACAACTCCCATCAGCCCCGGAAAACATGGCCAGTAGCCAGGGATGTTGGGAGTTGTAGTCTAGCAACAGCCGGAGGACCAAAGATTCCTTACAGGTTCTGTAGCAGCTAACTGAAAACACACTGTGTTCACATTGTAGCGCAGGTGTTTGTGGGTTAACATTACAGTGGTACCTCGGGTTAAGTACTTAATTCATTAACCTGAAACTGTTCTTAACCTGAAGCACCACTTTAGCTAATGGGGCCTCCTGCTGCTGCCATGCCACCGGAGCACAATTTCTGTTCTCATCCTGAAGCAAAGTTCTTAACCCGAGGTACTATTTCTGGGTTAGCGGAGTCTGTAACCTGAAGCATCTTGAACCCGAGTTACCACTGTACTTCACTGAAAAGCCCTTTTCTTCAGGGAGCCAATTGACAGAGCCGTCCTATATATGTTGACTCAGAAATAAGTCCCAATGTGTTTACTGGTGCTTACTCCCTAGCTAAGTGTCAGGGAACTGCCATCGGAGCATCAGGTGGTGGAGGGGCTCAGGGAGGAAGAAAGAGACTCAACAGCTGAAGCAGGGACCAGCAGGGGGAGGAGTGGGTCTCTGAGGGAATGCGAGCAGGAGGGAGGGCTCAGGGACGCTTCCAGCGAGAACAGTGGGGAGGTATCTGAGTCTCCCATAGGGAGACCCACACCTCGCCGGAAACTGTCACGCCGTGAGTCCAGGAGACGCGTTTCCGTTAAGGAGCTCCTTTGCTGGAAACGCTTCCGCAGACAGCCACTGTCGGACTCTACTAGTGACTAGAGCAGACATGTCTGAGGAGCTCCGTCACACACGGAGGTTTGTGGGGTCGCACAAACTCTGAGGGAGCACGTTTTTACGCACAAGCAGCTAATCAATCCCTAACAGCAGTCCGACAGTCTCTGTACGCTGCCTGTGCAAGAGAAAGCATCATGAGCGAACCAACCGGAACCGGAGGAGCGGGGGCTGGAGCTGGTCCAAGCTTGGAAGATAGATACCGAGCGTTGGAGGTCCAACTGGCGCTGCAGACGGCGAGGCTGGAGGAGAGAAGGGCTCAGGATGCAGACAAGAAGGGGAGAGCCACTCAGTTCCCCAGAAAGGTACCAGGATTGGTGCAGAAATTTGGGGGGGACCCCAAGGATTACCATGCCTTTAGGACAGAGATGCAATATGCCATTAATGTGCAGTTCAATGAGTTCCCTGATGAGGAATCGCGAGTTGCTTTCGTAATTGGGCATCTTGAGAAAGGGGCGAGAGACTGGGTTCGACCCCTAATGGCAACGCACAATGACGTACTAAAGGACACGATGAAGTTCTTTCGTGCAATGGATATCATGTTTTCCAGCGATATTGAGGAAGGGGTGGTGCGCAGACAGCTAATGGCTTGCAAGCAGGGAAGTCGATCTGTCCGTGAGTACTGGACTGAGTTTACCATGCTGATTCACAGACTGGGTTGGGATTTATCGGCGGCACCCATTCAGATGCTATTTGAAGAAGGTCTTTCTTCGGCGGTGAAAGACGAGCTGTCACGGAGCCCCAGGGCGGGGTCTATGGATCAGCTGACCAAATCTGCGCTGACCATAGGAGCGCGGCAGGAGGCAAGAGCCTTGGAGAGGCGGGAAGGGAGAGGGGAACGTTGGAAGGAGTTCCGCATTCCAGACATTCCTGAGCCAGCTTTCCCGCCGGCAGAGCCGATGGAAATCGGAACAGCGCGCGCGCGCGCATTTTCAAAAACCAGCGAGGGGGCTAAGAAGGAGGGAAAGGGCGCCCGGAAATGCTATCTCTGCCAACAGCCAGGCCACTTTGCCAGAGTCTGCCCCCAGAGGAAGGAATGGCAAGGGATGGTGGGAGCTGTTGAGGGGGGAGAACAGGGGGGAACGGAGCAGGTAAAAGCCAACGCCTGGTTGCCACAATCGGGGCACTGCAGCCAGGCCAAAGAGCAGTGAAAGTGCCCGTGCCAGAAGCTCCTCGACCTGCTCTAGTGATTGAAGTGTCGCTAGAGCTGCAAAATGGGCACCCCCTAAAAATAAAGGCGCTATTGGACTCAGGCAGCTCCTGCAATTTTATGAGCAAGGAGTTTGCTGCTGAACACCAGATACAGACTATCCCTTTAAGCAACCCCCTGCAGGTGACCACGATTGATGGCAGGGAGTTGTTGGGAGGAGGAGTCAGCTTGCAGACTGTCCCAATGATAATGAGGGTGGCAAGGCACACAGAACTGATAGCGTTTAATGTGGCCACCCTGGGAGGCGCTCCCATTATTTTGGGAATGAGCTGGCTAGCTCTACATGATCCGCTGGTTGGCTGGCATCAAAGAGTGGTGTCCTTTGGTTCAGCACATTGCTTAGAACACTGCAAAGGGGAAAAGGGTTCAGCAGGGGCCCAAGCCACCCTAGCAGGGACTGAAGTAATGGAGAAGGTGAAGGTACCACCACAGTATGCAGATCTCAGCGACGTGTTCAGCGAGAAGGAAGCTGACCAACTACCACCTCATAGGCCCTTTGATTGCCAGATCAATTTACTCCCTGGAGCACAGCTTCCCGTGGGCAAGTTGTATGCCATGTCAGACAGAGAAATGCAGGAGTTGCGAGGGTTTATTGACAAGAACCTGAAGAGAGGCTTCATCAGAGAGTCCAAAGCAGCAGGGGGTAGCCCAGTGTTTTTTGTGGACAAAAAAAACGCGGACAAGCCGAGACTTGTATGTGATTTTAGGAGGTTAAATGCAGTGACTGAGCCAGTGGCTTTCCCTATGCCCAGGATTGATGATATTTTGACCAGGGTGAGGAAGGGAAAGATTTTTACAAAGCTGGATCTAAGGGGGGCGTACAACCTGATACGCATAAGGAAAGGGGATGAATGGAAAACCACCATGTTTACCCCTTTGGGGGCATTTGAATACCTCGTTATGCCATTTGGATTACAAGCAGGCTCAGCGTGTTTTCAATCTTTTATGAACCACGTACTGGGCCCTTTGCTCTACAAGAATTGCGTTGCTTTCCTAGATGATGTGTTGGTGTATTCGGAGAATGAGGAGCAACATGTGAGAGACGTCAGAGAAGTGTTGAGCAGACTGCAAGCCAACAGGCTGTGGGTGAAACTGGAGAAGTGTCGGTTCCATACCAAGGAGGTGGAATTCCTGGGGTACCGCCTGTCAGACAAGGGATTGGCCATGGATCCCGGCAAGGTACAGGCAGTGCTGGAATGGAAAACACCCAAAACCAAGAAGGATGTGCAGAGGTTCCTAGGGTTTGGAAACTTTTATCGTAAGTTCATCCGCAACTTCGCCCATCTGACGGCGCCCATCACTGACTGTCTCAGCAGTAAAAAGAAGTTTGTATGGACGGCGGAGGCGGAGCGAGCGTTTGAGGAGCTGAAAAGGGCCTTCGCCTCTGAAGAACAACTTCTGCATGTGGATTTACGAAAGAAGCTAAGGGTTGAAACAGACGCATCTGACAGAGCCATAGGGGCGGTGCTTCTTCTGCAGCCGGGGAAGGAGGAGTCAGAGTGGCGACCGTGTGCCTTCTTTTCGCGAAAGCTGAACAAATCCGAGAGGAACTACACGGTGTACGACCGAGAACTCCTTGCTATTCATGAGGCGTTCCGGAGATGGAGGCATCTGCTAGTTGGTGCACAACATAAGGTGCAAGTGTGCACGGACCATAAAAATCTAGAGTATTGGAGAACTGCGCGAGTGCTCAACCAAAGGCAGTTGAGATGGGCCCAGGAGTTCTCCAAATTTAACTTTGAGATTTGTTACGTGCCAGGCCCAGAGAATGTTAGGGCGGACGCTCTCTCACGCAAACCTGAATATTTGGAGGGGGAGGGAGCACCCGAAGAAACCCATATCATTCCAGAGGACCGCTGGGTGTGTGGGGGGACTTTGGTGGGGCAAAGGGAATTGGTAGAGGGTACGGTGCATGATGCATACGCCCAGGACAAACTCAGGGGTCTCAGGAGGGAGGAAGACAAATCCGGTGGTTTTGAGGAGAGAAACGGGGCATTGTATTATAAGGGAGCGTTATATATACCTGAAGGGGAATTGAGGGAGAAGGTACTCAAGCAGCTGCACGATAGCCCCACAGCAGGGCATTTTGGGCAACACAAGACCATGTGGCTGGTTACCAGGGAATTTTGGTGGCCCAAGGTCAGGGAAGATGTGCGGGAGTATGTGAGAGGGTGTGAACAATGCCAAAGAGTCAAGGGGGAGAGGCGGGCGCCGGCTGGTTTATTAGAACCACTGCCCACACCTGAAAGACCGTGGGAAGCAGTGGCAATAGATTTCATGACTGATCTGCCAAGGTCTAGAGGGAAAACAGCCATCATGGTTGTAGTAGACCTGTTAACTAAAATGGCCCACTTTATAGCCTGCTCACATGCGGTCACAGCAGAAGAAACAGCCAAATTGTTTGTAGAGAATGTGTTTCGGTTGCATGGCGCCCCCTTGAGGGTGGTTTCAGACCGAGGGAAACAATTTACTTCCAGGTTCTGGAGGAAGCTCATGAGCTTACTGCATGTAGAGGTTGATTTTTCAACGGCCCGTCATCCAGAAACCAACGGGCAGGCGGAAAGAGCAAATGGGGTTCTCCAACAATATTTGAGGTGTTATGTTAATGACAGAGAGAATGATTGGGTGGAGAAGCTGGCGTTGGCAGAATTTGCCTACAACAATGCAGAGAACGTGTCCACGGGGATGAGCCCCTTTTTGGCTAATCACGGGTGCCATCCCAGAGCCTTCCCAGGGGGGGAGGGGGAGAACTGGAGCGTTCCAGCTGCAGAACAGTTCGTTGAAGAAATGGAAGCGATCCATCGCCAGCTCCAACTCAACTTAAACAGGGCTAAGGAGGAATATAAGAGGCAGGCAGACAAAAACAGAAGGGAAGGTGAAAGCATCAGGGTGGGGGACCAGGTGTGGCTGTCAACCCAAGGGTTGCCGTTCAAAGGAGGTTGTAAGAAATTAAGACCCAAAAGGCTGGGTCCGTTTGAAGTCATGCAGCAGGTCAATCCAGTGGCTTTCAGGCTCCGGTTACCGAACCACATGAAGCTGCACCCAGTTTTTCACAGGTCGTTGCTGTCACCGTATAGAGGAGACAGTGAAGGGAGGGTCACTAGGGGACCAGCAATGGAGGAGAAGGAACACAGCTACCATGTAGCGGAGATCCTCGATTCCAGGTGGAAGGGAGATCAAGTAGAGTATTTGGTAATGTGGGAAGGGGAACCGGAGTCGGAAAACACCTGGGTTAGGGCTGAGGATGTCAATGACGAAGTTTTAATAGAGACTTTTCATCAGAGGTTCCCACGTAAACCTCAGCCTGTAGCGAGGTTCCGAAGGGAATACTTTGCCACCACCGACGAGGAAGAGGAGTTGGAGGGGTTCCCAGATTCTGAAGAGGAAGAGGATTCAGCGAGCCAGGACGACGATCGATGGAGGGAATTGTTCGAGACGTCGGAAGATGAGGAAGATTCTTTTCGGGGTTTTAGCCCTTCACCTCCCAGGGGAGAGGAAATGGGAGGGGGTGAGGGGGGCCCTGGAGGGGAGGTGGATGTCAGGGAACTGCCATCGGAGCATCAGGTGGTGGAGGGGCTCAGGGAGGAAGAAAGAGACTCAACAGCTGAAGCAGGGACCAGCAGGGGGAGGAGTGGGTCTCTGAGGGAATGCGAGCAGGAGGGAGGGCTCAGGGACGCTTCCAGCGAGAACAGTGGGGAGGTATCTGAGTCTCCCATAGGGAGACCCACACCTCGCCGGAAACTGTCACGCCGTGAGTCCAGGAGACGCGTTTCCGTTAAGGAGCTCCTTTGCTGGAAACGCTTCCGCAGACAGCCACTGTCGGACTCTACTAGTGACTAGAGCAGACATGTCTGAGGAGCTCCGTCACACACGGAGGTTTGTGGGGTCGCACAAACTCTGAGGGAGCACGTTTTTACGCACAAGCAGCTAATCAATCCCTAACACTAAGCATGCATGGGGCTGCAACCATAGCTTGAAGACTTGGATTTGAATGCTGGGGCTGGGGCTGCAAGCCAACCTTTGCTATGCGCTCACTAAACTGAGCAAGTTGCTGCCTTCCTAATCTCTAAAAATGGGAGTTAGCAGTCTCTGATCAAGAAATCCTAACTAGGTGTTAAGGTATGCAAATAAAGCATCTTTTGTCATCCTGTCTCTTCCTCCCCCTTCCCAATTTTTGTAGATAGGCTGAATTTAATCTGTTTTCTCAAGCTTGTTGCTAACGTTGTAAACCTGTGTTCTGGAGGTACTACTTCAGAATGCAGGTATGTATGACCTGAATTTTCCTTCTGTGCAAAATTATAAAATAAATCCACATAGGGGACAAGGTTAACACAGGAACCCTTCTCACTCCCATCTATGTAGATTTCTGTGTGGAGAGAACTGGTTAAATCTGCCTACACTCAGAAGCTGTAAGGCCCAGAGTCTTTCACCTCTGCGAGAAACGGTAATATTTGTGTTTTATAGAAGCTGGGACCGTGGTGCTTAGCAGAAGAAGGCAGGAGAAAGGGAAGTAGACAGAGAAGGCTGGAATGCCAGCAGAGGAGGACTTTATAGAGAGCAGGAGCCAAAGAGATGTTTCATTCTGCACCTGTATGTTTTTTCATTCATAACTACTTTCTAGCAAAATATGTGATGGGTTTTCTGAATGAAAGATGAGACCACCAAAACTCTGCACCATTTACTGAATTCTGGTTCTGGTCTGTCATCACACACAGAGAGCTCGCAGCTGCTTTTGGGGAAGTTGAAGTTGTACGGGGTTGTGATTTTTTGCAGTCTAATCGCAGAATGGACATATTTCCAGGCCTCATGAGTGCAGAAGGGAAACTGGAGAGAACAGCACCAAGATGAGTCATAGACTCTCAAATAATGAAGTAAGTCGAAAGAAGGCCTTTCACTTTGATCCGTTGTGATTATGAGCGCTTAACTCGCGCCAGTTTGGACCTTTTCGAAGCTGCAGCTTCATTTTCTTTGTGTATCTCTCCCTGGCTGCAAGATCATACAGGGACTTGGCTGCACACAGCTACAGCCTGCCAGGGCTGGCAGCCATTTCTGCCTCGCGCAATGCTCATCCAGTGCTTGAGCCTGTTCTGCATAAAAATAACACAACAACTGCGTTCATAAAAGAAAGCAAAGGGGAAGGAAGGTGACTTGGGATCGACTGTTTCTGCACACAGCGTCACAACTCCCAGAAGGTTGATCTCTGCTGCTGAAGATCTCTCCTCCCAAACGCCGCTGAGCCCTAGCCAATGGACACGTGCATTGCAATGTTTTTAAAAGGGCCCCTGTTGTCATTAAGCACCAGCCCTGAGAGCTGCACCAGGCCAGGCTGTTTCCTGAGCGCACAGTAACAGGGAGGGACTGTTAGCAGAAGGATGCCTTCAAAACCAGAGTGCCAGAGTCTCTGTGGAGCAAACTTTACACATGAAAGCGTGTCTCCACCAGCTGTCGCCACCAGCTTCCATCTGCTCTGTGCCTTTGGCCTCTCGCCCTTCCAGATGGGACCTTGATCTCCCATCCTCAGTGGCTGCTGCAAACTTGCTCTTCCCCCTCCGCTCGTCTTTTCTGATTTCGCGCCAGTCTTCGGCTGACTTCTATGTTAATCTCTTCTGATGTCCTCAGTCGCTGCTCCAAGAACACTTTTTGCTCCCCTTGCTCCAAAGGGTGGGTTGTTGTTGTTGTTGTTGTTGTTGTTGTTGTTGTTCTTGTGTTTTTAAGGACAAGGACAAGGAAAAGTTAAGGAGTTGCTGTAGTCAGCCTGTTCCTGTTTTCTTAAAGGTCAGCCAACTTGGGGCAAAGGGAAGATCTTTTTCACAGTCAAGGAAAGATGGTGTCTTCATCTTCCTTCCTTTAATGAGCTCTGCAAAATTTTGGAATGGTTTCCTGTTAGAGCAGGCATTGAAGCGAGGGACCCAATCTGTAGATGTGTGCTTTCAACAAGCCAGGCATGGAAAAGAGAGAGAGAGAGAGAGGCTATTGACGCAGGCTGTTTCAACTGGTGCCCTGTTCCCACTGGGCAATTCCAGTCGTCCTACTCCTTAATTAAGAGTGAGAGGCTTGTTTGGAAGGTGCTTGCTTTCAGCTCGAGAGCCTTTTAGTCCGCAGCCCCCGAGAGACATTGATTTGTTAAATGGGACCGCCTGCTCAGCCTTTCTGAAAGTCTGTTCCAGCCTAAGAACAACCCTGTGAAGTAGAGTCAGCCGAGAAGGCCAGATCCCAGCTGATCAGAGAGCGGCTTTGGAGTTGTCTTGATGGCTAAGTCAGAGAGATGGGCGTGGAGTCTGGCTGTTCTTATCCCTGGTGAGAAACGAGCCCTTTGTCCATGCTGACTCCTTGTTGTTAATCCAGGGCTGAGCCGTTGCATTCAGAACAGGGGCCGGGGTTGAGTCTTGGCTCAGTAGCTTTTCAAAATATTGTTAACAAAAGTTGAGTGCCTCCCCGTCTCTCTGCCAAGCAATAGCAAGATCCCAGGGGGTTCCAGGCACTCACCTAGGGCCTGTGTTCCTTTGGAGAATTGAGACACAGCAGAGACTGTTGTAGCTTTAAGAAATATAGTTTATTCACCTGTTTACATGTTCATTCTGCATGGGGGGAGTCCGTATCTTACAGCAGGATCATTTCAAGAGGAAGAGCTGTGCAGTCCTAAAGTTCAAGGCATCTCTTCCAGCCAACCTTCAGCCAGCCTGCCCAAGATGTATCCCAGTATTTCTTCTTCCTTCTTCCTCCCAGAACACCTTGCTAAAAACTCCTCTTTTCCTGTCACCTCACAACCAGTTTCTCTGGCAACCTTCCAAACCTCCAGTCTCTGTTCACACAAGGAGGAAGTAGAGTTCTCTTGCATTGCCAATGGCTCTTTATTGTTTCTTAATGGCTCTAGTTTGGCCAGGTCGTTTTTTTGCATAGGCTAGCCCAGGAATTCCTCTGCAGCTGGTATTTCTCCCTTTGTATCCCAAATAATCAAAATCCCACCATTTATTAATTTCTAGGGTTTGGGGGGGGGGGTCCCCCTCCCAAATCTATAACAATATACCGTATTTTTTGCACCATAACACTCACTTTTTTCCTCCTAGAAAGTAAGGGGAAATGTCTGTGCGTGTTATGGAGGAAATGCCTACGGGTGGCATGCCTACGGATTTTCCTCCTCTAAAAACTATGTGCGTGTTATGGTCGGGTGCGTGTTATAGAGCGAAAAATACGGTACACATTTTCTTATTGGAAGATGAAATAGTACATCAAATCCATCACCTTTGGGATTAAACAGACCCTTGCTCTCAGCAAATCAAAGGCAAAAATTACTCCCCACGCACACATCTTGCGGGACCACTTGTCACATCTCCCCAAAGCCCTCTTATTAGAATTTCCAGGCTCTCCCTTCCTCAAAATGACGATCCACAGCTCTCAAAGTTTAGGAATTTTCTATTAGCACTGACCTCAAGCTCAGTCAAACTGCCAAGTTTCCAGCACAACTAAACTGAAATGAAACACTGCACAAATTTGCCTGAACAAATCAGTCTGGAATTGGAATTCTGAAAGTGCAAACTGCTGTTCTGAAAGAGAACTTCTAAAATACTCTTTTCGGAGTAATTATATGTACTTTGATGACAATCGTTTTAAATGTTATTGTGACAGGCAGACTTAAATTTGCCCCCCGTATGTACTATAAAATTAAAGCAGTATCACACCACTTTAAAGAGTCATGGCTCCCTCCCCCCCAAATAATCCTGGGAAATGTAGTTGATTAAGGGTACTGAGCATTTTTAGGGGATTTCTATTCCACACACCTGGCGCTGGGCTAAACCTCAGAGCCTAGGACTTGCCGATCAAAAGGTCAGCGGTTCGAATCCCTGCGATGGGGTGAGCTCCCGTTGCTCAGTCCCTGCTCCTGCCAACCTAGCAGTTCGAAAGCACGTCAAAGTGCAAGTAGATAAATAGGTACCGCTCCGGCAGGAAGGTAAACGGCGTTTCCGTGCGCTGCTCTGGTTTGCCAGAAGCGGCTTAGTCATGCAGGCCACATGACCCGGAAGCTGTACGCCAGCTCCCTTGGCCAGTAAAGCGAGATGAGCGCCGCAACCCCGGAGTTGGCCACGACTGGACCTAATGGTCAGGGGTCCCTTTACCTTTACCTTTATTCCACACACAGAGCTGCAATTACCAGAGTTCCCTGGAAAGAACAGCGATTGATTGTTAAACCATGCTGGAAATCGTGGCTCTGTGAGGGGCAATAATAATAATAATAATAATATAACCTTTATTGTCACTACATCACCTGTGTGCAGTGAAGTTAAATGAGGCCCCCTCCCTCCCCATGTACTCAGTCTTGTTCACGCTCTGTGTGCTTGTCAGAAGTCAATTACACCACTATTTTTTTCCATTCAGCAGCCCAACAGCCCATCGATAAAAACTGATATAGGGATTGCCTAACAACTCTCAGCACAGTTAACAAACTACAGCTCCCAGGATTTTTAGGGGGGAAGCCATGACTCTTTAAAGTGGTATAATGCTGCTTTGAACATATACAGTGGTAGCTTGGTTCTAAAACTTAATCCGTTCTGGAAGTCTGTTCCAAAACCAAAGCGTTCCAAAACCAACGCACGCTTTCCCATAGAAAGTAATACAAAAGAATCCATTCCAGACTTTTAAAAACAACCCCTAAAACAGCAATTTCACATGAATTTTACTATCTAACGAGACTATTGATCCATAAAACGAAAGCAATAATCAATGTACTGTACTATAAAATAAATAAGACAGCATTGTAGATGATAAAAATTTAAATTAATTTGTATTCTTACCTGCACTGATGATAGTTATTGTTTGGATGGGGGGCTTTTATCCATTTCCACAATCACACAATCAATCAATCAGTAGCTGAACTGGGCTCCACAAAGTCACACAAAAAAATTTAATCGAAAAAGCCTCAAAAACAAAAACACAAAATAAATAGCAAAAACAAAAGCACCAAATTTAATCCGTTCCAGAAGTCCATTTGACTTCCAAAATGTTCAAAAGCCAAGGCACAGCCTCTGATTGGTGCAGGTGCCCTGGAAACAATCGCCGACAGCCGCATCGGATGTTCGGCTTCCAAAAAAATTTGAAAACCGGAATGCTTACTTCCGGGTTTTTGGAGTTTGAGAACCAAAGCGTTTGAGAACCAAGGTACCATTGTAGTACAGATGGAGCCTTAGTTTCATTGATCTTCCCCACCCCCAGCAGCAATTTCCTTACATTTAATTCAGTCACAACATTGCAGCAGATTGCTTGTTCTCTAACAACAGAGGAACGAACAAACCGGTAAAAACATCAACCGCCACTTATAGAATGAAGGCATCATTACAACCAAGCTGATGTCAAAATAGCCTTGAGCTGTGACCCACAAAATTTTCATCGCTACACTCATACGACTGCTGCAAATAGTTAGGGCGATTGTAACAGCTCCCGGCCAGGAAATGGGTGCCACAAACTTGACACGCTTCCAAGGTAAATGGTATCCGGAACAACCTGTTCTCGGTCGCCGCAGCAAGGAAACTTGCTGTTGCGCTGAAGCAGGGAGGAATGGTTGCTCTCTTAATGCCTTGATACCAACTGATGGGAGCAACTGTTCCTGGAATACTGTGCTTGGCTCTGGTCTCTGCACCTCAGAAAGAAATGTGTACATATTAAGAAACCAGAGGCCTTTCTCTTGGGCATTGTCAGCCAATTGGTGCCAAAGAAAGACAGAACATTCTTTATGTACGCCACAACAGCAGCAAGAATACTCATCGCAAAGTATTGGAAGACACAAGATCTACCCACCTTGGAAGAATGGCAGATGAAGGTGATAGACTATATGGGATTGGCAGAAATGACTGGCAGAATCCGAGACCAGGGAAAAGAGACGGTGGAAGAAGTTTGGAAGAAATTTAAGAACTATCTTAAGAAACATTGTAAAATTAATGAGTGTTAAAATGATGCGGCTTTAGAAAGTAAGTGGATTACAGCTGTAAAGATTAAGTTAAAAGAAAAGAAAGGTTAACAATTAGATAAAATTAAGGGTGAGGATTTGCTGAACTAAATATTTGAAATTGGAATGCAGAAAGGGGAGGTATGAGGAAGTCGGTGAAGTAAGTTTTATGAAAATAAGGATTTGAAATTATACTTGTTTTTTTTCTTGTTTGTGTTTGTTTGTATTGTTGTGTTTGATTATATAATTTGTGAAACTTTAATAAATATCTTATATAAAAAAAGAAAGAAATGTGTACATAGGGCTTTTTTTTCCAGCCAGAACTCAGTTCCGGCACCTCTCAGGTGGGCACCATTGCCATTCTAAGAGAACAAGGTTCAGGGTGAGTGCCAGCACCTGTTTCTCTTGAAAAATAGCACTGAACTCTGTACTGAGAATCCTCCGGAAAAACAATCTCTCAAAGGACCTGTTGATGGCATTTTACCATTGTACTGTGGAGAGTGTATTAACTTACGGTCTCTGTGTGTGGTTTGGGAGCTGCACGGCCGGGGAAAAACCAATGCTATCCAGGGTTGTAAAGACTGCAGAGAGTATAATTGGGTGCCCTCTTCCCACCTTGGATCAGATCTATGCTGCCAGGTGCCATAAGAAAGTTGCAGAGATAGCGCAGGATAGTGCTCACCCCGGAAATGATCTCTTTCAGCTTCTGCCTTCTGGAAGAAGGTACAGGGTTATAAAGACTAGGACTAGCTGCCTGAGAAACAGTTTCTACCCAAATGCAATTCTGGTTTTAAATGCAGTATAAGGAGTCTCTATAGGAGTATATTGTGTTTTTAAATGGGGTTTCAGAGTTTTTAGGGGTTTTTGAATGTCTTACGTAGATTTTTCAATTTCATTGTTCTGCATGGGACAATGACAATAAAGATATTGTATCGTATCGTATTGTATCGTCAGGGAAAGGTGTAGCAAAGGGCAGCCAAAATGATCACGGGGCTGAAAGAACGTCCCTGTTGAGTCTCTTTGGTGCAGAATAAAGAAAGTGGATGGGAAGGTTGTGTTTTTCCCTCCCTTCCTCTCATCATAGTGGAAACCCAGCTCACCCGAATCATCGAAGATTCAGGACAGGCAAAAGGAAGTACGCAGAATCATAGCAAGGGAAGGGACCCAATGGGTCATCTAGCCCAACCCCCTTGCAATTCTTCAATATTTTGAAATGCAAATAGTTAAAACTACGGGATTAACTGCCACACTGTTGTGGTTGTGGCTCTTTCGAAAGGGGTTCGTGCTGGATAAATCTTCTGATGGGTACTAGCTCATGATAGCTCTAGGACCAAGGGTAATGGGTGACACAAGTGAGGAGGGGGCTATTGCCCTGTGTTGCTTTGGGGCTTCCTAGAGACATCTGACTGGCCACTGTGATAACAGAATCCTGGCAGAGACAGGCCTTTGCTCTGATCCAGCCGGGGTCTGCCTGTGTTGTTGGTTAGGAACACAAGAAGGTGCTTTATACAGAATCAAGCCATCGGTCCATCTACCTCAGTATTGTATACCCCAGGGTTGGGGGGAATCCTCCACTCCGCAGGCCAGATTTTGCCCACCAGGCCTCCCCATTTGGCCTGCGAGGCTCTTTCCCCCAAACTACGCCCAGCTGCCTAGACATAGAGTCATAGAGGGGCTCTGAGGATCGTCTCGTCCAACCCCCTTCAATGCAGGAATACGCAGCTGTCCCTTATGGGGATCGAACCTGCAACCTGGGCGTTGTCAGCACCACGCTCTAACCAACTGAGCTATCCAACATGTGGCTCATGCAGCCGATCCTTGCAGAAAGCACTGGTGGCAGCTCCTGGGTTTCAGGCAGAGGCGTACCTGGAGGTGACAGGGATCGAATGTGGGACCACCTTCATGGAAAGTAGATGCTCCCCCAGTAAAGCCCATTGCCTAGTGACCTGAGACCATTTCTCAATGGCTGGGTTGCTGCTCAGACAGAATATCGCCCCTCTTCTGTATTTACGCTCTCATTCCCTGCCAGTTTAGCCTTGGTCTTAACTAAAACAGTTGCTTTTGCTCAGAAGCTGCCCTTGGCTGCTGTGTGTGTGTTGCTTCTTTTTATTTTGTTTCATTTCTAAAAATGTACTTCTAGCAGGAAACCCTCTGAGGAGCCTTGTCAGTTCTCGGTCGTTGCAGAGATATGAGTGGGCTATTCACACGGATACCGAACCAAACAGCAGATTATGATGCTTCTGCCTCCGCAGGTCCTCTAGGAAGGAGTTGCTTGATAGATCAAGCTAGAAAAGGTGAAGCTTTATCTCTTAGCCAGCCAAGATGTGGCATCCGTGGGGGGAAGAACTTGGCAGACCATCTCTTCTCTCTTTCATCTCTTCCTGTCTCGGCTGGTCCCCAATGCAACTCCATTTTCAGCATTTTCTTAATAAATAAAATTGGACTGAGGAAGAATGAGCACTAAACCGGAGGGGGCTGCCATGACCTCACATGTAAATATTTAAAGCTTGAGTGGGAGGGAATCTATTTTCCTGGCCAGTGCAGGATGAAGGCATAGCTATCAACTGTCCCTATTCTGAGCGGGACATCCCAGAATTACAGAAGTCATCCCGGCTTCTGATTGGGTGCCGGAATGTCCCGTTTTTTGGTCCGGTGCTCTTTTGTCTTGCGCCAGAGAACTGAGCCAAAATAAGCTCGTTTTGAGGGGTCTTGCACAAATCAGCTGTCTCATGCCAGAGCACCAGACCAACAAGCACTCATTTTGGGGGGTCTCCTGATCTTGCATGAGTCAGATAGCTCCCATGAGAGCTCAGGGCCAAAAATCGAGCTTCAGGCAGCTGGTGTGTTTTTTTGGAAACCCCCAAGGAGTTGGAGAGAACCCTGTCACATAAACCTGTTGCCTTACCAATCTCTATGCAGCCTGAATGTGGTAGTTACAATTTGAGAGTAAAGTGCTTGACAGAGCTTACAGCACAGTAGATTGGGAATGTGAAAAGAGAAATCTTTGTTTCATCTGCTGGCAGAAGAAATTCCATAACCCTCGCCAGAAAACAACAACACGAAACTAAAACTGCTTGGGAAACAAGTTAATCCCTCCCACCAAAAATGTGGTCTAACTCTTCTGTCACAGAGGTGGTGTCCATATGATGAGTTTTCCATCTCCTTGAGGGGGGGGGAGCTGTAGCTCGGTGGTAGAACATCAGCTTCACAGGCAGGGGGTCACAGGTTCAACCCCCCCCCAGCATCTCCAGGTATGGTTGAGAATGTTCCTCATCTGAAGTCCTGGTGAGCTGCTGTTCATCAGTGCAAACCAGAGGTTTCCAACATGGTGCCTTCCAGATGTTTTGGACCACAACTCCCATGAGCCCCAGTCAGCAGAGGGCAATGGTGGAGGAGGATGTCCATAATATTGGCTTCTCCTAATGTAGACTATACTGCACTGTGCTAGATCGCCCAAACGCATGCCAGTTTTGGTGGGGAACCATTGACAAAAGTGACTACTTTTGTGCCAAGTATGGCCAGCACTGGATATGGCCCATTTTTTAATCATTACTACACATTTATCTCACTTTTCCTCCAAGTGGCTTAAGGTGACATACACAGCCCATTGCAGCCTTCATCACCACAGTCGTCCTCTAACCCAAGTACTGGGGGAAATGAACAGAGTGCACTTGTAAGTCATATTTAGATTTTTTTTTCCAAAAAAAATAATCTTCTTTTCCCTGTTGTTGTAGATTCATGCCGTACCCTCCCTGCATTGCCATAGCTTTTAGGGCTTACTTCGTTTGTTTGTTCTTTTCGTCTTGCAGCTCAAGCAGCAATTCAATAAGGCAGCCTTTCTGGAGACACGAGACTCTCTTGCAGGGGCATCCTTTACTTCCTTTACAATTGCATGCGCAAGAGAGAAAGTACCATTGAGCCACCCAGGATGCAGGGCCAGCTTGGACTGCATCCCTCGCCACTAAGGCGGGTGAAGTTCTGCCCTGCCAACTGTTGTGTGGTCCTTCCCGGGCATCTTCTGCGCACAAGGCCTTTTCGTAAACACGCTGGTCCCACAACACTGCTTGTATTTTCCTCCTTTCCTGGCGCCAGAAAACCGACAGCTGTCTCCGCGAGCGTGATGCCCACTTTTCTCCCTTCCTCTGTCCTCCCATTAAGGCCTACTTTTCGCTTCGCCTTTCCTTTGCTACCGTTGTTTGTTTGCCATCCCTTCTTGCCACTTGTCATACTAGATAGATCACCCTCTTCTTCTGCCGTGCCCTTTGGCCAATTATCCTTCTCTGCCTACCTGCAGATTGGTGGCGGGGGGCGGGGAGGGGGCTTGGGGAAAAGGCAGCAATAAAAAGCCCTTCGCTTCCCTTCATCAAGACAGTTCTCACTTCTCCTTTTGCAAAAGAAGATTGCGGAGATAAAGCCGAAGATTAATTTCTCTTCTGCTGGGGGCTGGGGGCGTCAGGAGTGGGTGGTGTGGTGGGGAGGGTCGGGCGGTAGAAGCAGATCTAAATAACCCAGAGAAGCTTTTGACAATTCCCACCCCCAGCCTTCTCCCCCCCCTCCAGCGCTCGCCAGCTAGGTGGATGCTAGCTGAATTAGTGGCGTCTTTGAGAAAGGGGGAAATAATTTCACACACCATTAGGGCTGTTGGGAAGCAGCAGGATCAGTTTTTAATGAATACAGGATCAAAAGCATCTTCAAGGCAGGCAGCCGCTGAAAACAAGAGACAGGCCTCGCCGGGGAGGAGGAGGAGAGGACGGAGATGCTCCTAATAAGAAACAAAGAACGGACTCAAAGGCACTAGGGAGCCGGTGCCTCACAACTGAGCATTTTAAAGTATAATTACCTCCTCTCTAAGAAATTAACTTTGATATTCCTCCCCCTACCTCCCCCCAAACAGGTGTATATATAAGAGCATCACACAGACGGCATGCAATTAAAATCCCCAGATCGTATTTAAAGGTGATAAGAAACCAACAAACCAAAGAGCTCGGCGGTTGACTTAACAAGACCAAGTTCCCCTCCTCGAGAGCGATGTGGAAGCTTGAAACTTTTGAATCTCTGATTCTGCGGCGCTGGGGATGGTGAAGATGTTGCCTACTAGACTAGCCGCAGATGGAAACACACAACACACTTGCTAAGCAATCTCACTGCCCTTTCCCGTCAGTGTGTGTGAAACATCCATGCCTTGGCAACGCTAAGCCACTGGCTTGCTGCAATCCAATCCTTGGCCTTTCTCTGGTGGGCTCAGAATAGCACCTGAGACCCAGATGTGGTTCAGGACCAAGCAGAAGGAAAAGGAAAAAAGGGAACAACTAGAGAGTCATTTTGAGTTCACTGCATTTAACATATTTTACGTGTGTGTGTTTTTAAATGCCCTGTGCCACTCCCAGCTAGCATTCACTAGCCAAAAGGACCAAGAGAAAACACAGATTGTTAGGTATCGGTTCCTCAAGGATCTCACCCAGTTATTCAAGCCCTACAGACAAAAACTGATGGTACAAACATGGATAAGCAGAACCCACTGTCCATTTTAATTGTTTCCTGTCTACTTCTATGGCATTGCTATATTTTAGATCCCTATAAGTAGCTCTGAGACTTTTATAAAAACAAAATAATAATAAATGTAACGAATAATAATAATTGGTTCTATCTCAGCAGTGATAAGGGCAGCATAGCAAATCTTGGAATTTCAAAAGGCAAAAAATTGTCTAGCTAAGGTAAAGGGACCCCTGACCATTAGGTCCAGTCGTGACAGACTCTTGGGTTGCGGCGCTCATCTCGCTTTATTGGCCAAGGGAGCTGGCGTACAGCTTCTGGGTCATGTGGCCAGCATGACTAAGCCGATTCTGGAGAACCAGAGCAGCGCACGGAAACGCCGTTTACCTTCCCGCTGGAGCAGTACCTATTTATCTACTTGCACTGGCGTGCTTTTGAACTGCTAGGTGGGCAGGAGCTGGGACCGAACAAGGGGTTGCTGTTTAAAAGATCAGCGTAGGAAGCAGGATTAGGGGGAGAGGGGACAACGACCTGGAGCTGGCTTAGATCACAGAATTACAGAGCTGGAAGAGACCCCAAGGAACATCTAGTATTTTAGTCCAACCAATAAGCAACTGTTCCATATGGGGATCAAACCTGCAACCTTGGTGTTACCAGCACCATGCTCTAACCAACTGAGCTATCCAGGCTTAATTGTCACTGGTGTGGTAAACCTGAAGTGGTACAGTCCAGATATAGGCTTACTGCCTGAGCAAAGGCCAAATTAGACATGATATTGGGAAATCTCTTATTGGATCTCCTACAGCCTGTTTGAAACAGGGGTGAGGGACTTGTTGCCTCGCAGATGTTTGGTGAACTCCAACTCCCATCAGCCCCAGCCAGCCAAGCCAATGGTCAGGGGTGATGGGAGGTGCAGTCCAGCAAAATCTGGAAGGCCACATGTTTCCCAGTGATAGTTTAGAAAATGAAAGCAGCTGTGTGAGGGGAAGGATCAGGGCTGCAACATTGGTTAACCTCCCTGCTGCATGCATGACATGTACCTTTTGTCAACCATCGCTTAGTGCTGCCATTTTCCACATGGATGAAAGCTTTCCATGGCAGCTTTTCCTTTAAAAAATAATAATAATCCAGGCAATCTATTCACATTTTTCCTGCAATCAAGCTCAGTTTGGCCGCAGCAGACCTAACTAGAAGTTGCATGATGAATGTGCGTAATAAAATGGAAACCTACGCATGTCTACTCAGAAGTAATTCACTGGAACTCATACCCAATGTAAATGAGTATAAGATTGCATATGCTCCAACATTTCTCTGATGAAAATAGGGACATCAATAATAATAATAATAATAATAATAATAATAATAATAATAATAATAATAATGGTGTTATTATTTATACCCCACCCATCTGATTGGGTTGCCCCAGTCACTCTGGGTGGCTTCCAACATATATAAAAACATAAAGCATTAAAAAAACTGTGTACAGGGCTGCCTTCAAATGTCTTCTAAAGGTTTTTTAGTTACTTATCTTCTTGACTTGGGGGTTGCATAACTCCATACCCACCAACTTTTCTCCAATTAAAATAGGGACATCCTAAGGGGAAGCGGGACATTCCAGGATCAAATCAGAAACTGGGATGGCTTTTGTAAATCCGGGACTGTCCCTGGAATACAGGGACACTTGGAGGGTCTGGGATTGCAGCCAGTGTCTCAGAAGATTATTGTTTTAACCGAAAAGCAGCTGAGGGAGAGTAGGATCAGGGTCGAAGCAACAGCAGGTTAACAAATTATGGTCTGAAATCAGCCAGAGAGGTTCCCTCATCTGTTCTTCTGTTTGTGATTCCAACTTCCTGCAGCTGCTTTTTATTAAAATAAAATAAAATTATATGCACCTCCCATGTAACATAATGTTTGGCTCTGACATAACTAGGTACATATGGAAACAGGAAAAAGCAAGAGCTAATCATTGATGGGGTTCACCAGATGATCATCTGCGCAGCATGGGAAGCAATAAGCGTGGTGAGAGCCTCTGGGCACATGCAGAGTGGCTTACAATGCAACTCTCTTTTTAGAAATTAAGCACTTAGGGGTGGGAAAAGGTGGGGGAAAGTAATACATTTTTTAAAATGAAAGTCCTCTGAATGTAGCTCAGCACTTCCTTTGAACACACATAAAAACATTCCTTTTTAGATTACCTTCAGAAAAAATCAGTTGCAAAGATTTCCCAGTGGCATAAGGAGAGGTGAATCAAATTGAGCTCCCATTGTCTGCTTTGACTGTTGCATAGATAAAAGTCCTATTAAGTCCCTCCAGTGAACAGTGGCAGGGTTTTGTTTGGAATAGTTTTTTGTTTGTTTTGCTAAGACAAAGATTAGCAAATAAGAAGAAATAATTAAATAACCGGTTTTTGTACTGTCTCGATCGTCAGGAGCTTATATGAGTTTTTAATTAGTGCTGCATTTTCAATAAGTCTATCTGTACGTGTTACCGATTCTTTCCTGGATAACGGGGAGATAATTACGCGAATCCTGTTTGGGTTTTCTTTTTATATGTTTTTTCCTTCTTCTTCTCTCACTAAAGGAACGGCTGATATATTTAATCATGATGTAGAAATGCTGGCAGCTTTCTCGCAGCCCAACCTCCCTCTAATTACATTTCTAGGTTTTTAGTAAATTGAAAGGCAAAAACGGAGGAACAAAATAATTAAAAACCGAAGAGGAAGTGAATTTTATTTTTATTTTTTTTTTAAAAAAAGCAGATGCTGTTAAAAATCCGCACACGCAACTGCTTTCAAGGACATCGGTTTAGAAACTTGGGGATACAAAAGGCTGTCGAAATGCCACCACCAAAGCCACGTCAACGCTCATAAGGTCTGTTGCGGCTTCTCAAAGAGTGGGAGAAATATCCCTAGCCTGTCTCAAAGTGTTCAGATGATCATTAAGAATGTCATGGTAGTGCACTGGACGATTTCTGTGGCTCCCCCATGGACCCCGGCGTCAAAGCTCATATGGCAGTGATGGGTCGTGAGGTTAAGTTCCAAATACAGTGGTGCCCCGCAAGACGAATGCCTCGCAAGACGGAAAACTCGCTAGACGAAAGAGTTTTCCATTTTGGAGGTGCTTCGCAAAACGAATCTCCTATGGGCTTGCTTCGCAAGACGACAATGTCTTGCGAGTTCCTGCTGGTTTTTTCCCCTCCCCCCCTTTTTCTAAGCCGCTAAGCCGCTTATCAGCTGATCCGATCAGCAGATAAGCCGCTAAAAGCAGCTAAAAGCCGCTAATAGCGCTAAGCCGCTTATCAGCTGATCCGATCAGCAGATAAGCCGCTAAAAGCCTCTAAAAGCCTCTAATAGCGCTAATAGCGCTAATCCGCTAATCCTTCAATGGGCTTGCATCGCAAGATGAAAAAACCCGCTAGACGAAGAGAATCACAGAACGGATTCTTTTCGTCTTGCGAGGCACCACTGTACAGTGGTACCTTGGTTCTCAAACTTAATCCATTCTGGAAGTCCGTTCCAAAACCAAAGTGTTCCAAAACCAAGGTGCGCTTTCCCATAGAAAGTAATGCAAAATGGATTAATCCATTCCAGACTTTTGAAAACGACCCCTAAAACAGCAGTTGAACATGAATTTTACTGTCTAACGAGACCATTGATCCATAAAATGAAAGCAGTAAACAATGTACTGCAGCCGCCCAATCAATCAATCCATAGCTGAACTGGGTTCCACACAATCACAAGAATGAAAAAAAAGAGCTGCAAAAATAAAAACGCAAAATAAATAGCAAAAACAGACAGACCTTAGCGTAACACTCAAAACGGAAGTGTGGCCCTCAAATCGGAAGCTTAACACTCAAAACAGAGCATGTTCGGATTCGGAAAAAAGTTCGCAAACCGGAACACTTACTTCCTGGTTTGCAGTGTTTGGGTTCCAAGTTGTTTGAGTACCAGGGCGTTTGAGAACCAAGGTACCACTGTACAGTTATCCGCATGCGGGACTGACCTCAACAATTATCTTATGACCCAGAATACCTCTTAATGTTTTTTGGAAACATTTCATGGTTCACTTCTATCCTTTCAGCCTCTGAGGGCTATCAGTACTCTCAGATAATGCAGTTTAACACAGCACCTTTGCCCAGTTTTGTTCATTCACTGGTTTTGGGACTTTGCTGACTTTCATCTACACCATGATATCCATATGAATGTCTCTGTGGTAAGAATGTGAACCAATTCACTGCAGAATGCCATTTGGCTGTCTTCTGTGTAGAAGGTGCCTCAGACTCACTTGTGGGCATTTTGTTTTCCATACCGATTGCATTTCCTGTACTTGGGTGACACTTGAACTTTATCATACTCAACCATTATCTGAGGGGACCAAGGCTGAGAAAGAGTGGCTTAACTGGAATTTGAACTCCCATGCCATGTGTCAGGGAACTGCCATCGGAGGAACAGGTGGGGAGAGGGCTCACGGAGGCTGGGAGGGAATCAGCAGCGAAAGCAGGGACCAGCAGGGGGAGAGATGGGTCTCTGGAGGAAGGTCTCATGAATGCGGAGAGAGACGCAGCAGCTAAAGCAGGGACTAGCAGGGAAGAGGGAAGGCTCAGGGACACGCCCAGCGAGAACAGCGGGGAGGTGTCAGAAGCTCCCATAGGGAGACCCATTCCTCGCCGGAAGCTGTCACGTCGTGAGTCCAGAAGACGTGTTTCCGTTAAGGAGCTTCTTTGCTGGAAGCGCTTCCGAAAACAACCACTGTCGGAATCTGCAAGTGACTAGGGCAGACATGTCTGAGGAGCTCTGTCACACACAGAGGTTTGTGGAGTTGCACAAACTCTGAGGGATCACGATTTTACGCACAAGCAGCTAATCATCCCATCACACCATGGAAACTGGAAACTAAGGTCCAGCTCCGAAACTACAGCAAACTGTAGGAAACTACAGGGAAACCGAGGTCAGCCTAGAAACTGAGGTCCAGCTCCGAAACTACAGGGAACCAGCAGAAGGCCCTTTCGGTAGTCACACCCACCCTGTGGAATGCCCTCCAGTGCCGCCAGATGTCAAAGAGTTAAGCATCTATATAATTTTTTGTAGACCTCTAAAGTTTCGGCAAGCTTTTTAATGTTGATGTTGCTGCTGCTACTGTTGTTGTTTTTCCTGTATTTTTGTTGGAAGCCACCCAGAGTGGCTGGGGCAACCCAGTCAGATGGGTGGAGCAGAAGAAAAATGTTGTTGTCATTTAAATCTTCCTCTTCCTGTTATTTAAACCTATCACCTTCTGGGGTTTTTGCTTTTGCAGATTTGAACCAAAACAGGTGATGAAGTCAGCATGCATAACGTTTCTATGGCTTCTGTTTGTGAAGACAGACTGACAACTGTCCAGGAAAAAGGATTCCTGCTCCAGAGATTCAAAGGAACAGTAGAAAAGTGGCTGTATTCATGGATCAACAGTGTCTAGCACGATACAGGACAAACTCTTGGGGGATATGAATGGGGGAGACGGAAAGGGTTCCATGTACAGTATATTCCAAAGCTGCTAGACGAACTCCCTGCCTCTCCAGTTGCAACACTGGAGCATCTTGTATAGCAGATCTGCATGAAGAAATCTGCTTCCACACACGGATTATATTCACTTGATCAGGGTGACCAAAAATGTCTCTATTGCTGACGTGTAGTATACCCCTCTGCAGCCCCACAAATCCAACCCAATGGTGTAACGTTGGAAAGTGTCAATCACTTCTCCTACCTGGGCAGTTATCCTTCCACAAGGGCCAACACTGATGCTGAAATCCAGCATCGCCTGACCTCGACAAGTGCAGCTTTTCTCCTGATTGAAGTGCAGAGTGTTTGAGGACCGGGACATTTGCAGTGAAACCAAAATGCTTGTTTACAAAGCTATTGTACTCACCAACCTCACTGTATGCTTGTGAAATATGGACCACTTATAAACGCCATCTCCAACTCCTCAAAAGATGCCATCAACGGTGTCTCTGAAAATTTTTACACATCACTTGGGAAGACAGGCGAACTAATGCCAGTGTTCTGGAAGAAGCAAAGATCACCAGTGTCGAAACGATGATTCTTCAACATCAACTTCATTGGACTGGTCATGTTGTTCAGATGCCTGAGTATCTTCTTCCAAAGCAACTACCGTATTTTTCGCCCTATAGGACGCCCTTTTTCCCCTCCAAAAATGAAGGGGAAATCTGGGTGCGTCCTATGGGGCGAATGCAGGCTTTTGCTGAAGCTTGGAGAGCGAGAGGGGTCGGTGCGCACCGACCCCTCTCGCTCTCCAGGCTTCAGGAACACATCCGCAGCCTAGGCAGCCCTGCGGGAGGTCCCGCAGGGATGTCTAGGCTGCGGATAGCAGCCTGCCGCCCAGTGCGAGGGGCGCCCTGAAGCAGAGCGCCCCCCGCGCCGGGCAGACATCTGCAGCGTGGGGAGCCCTGCAGGAGTTCCCCACAGGGCTCCCCACGCTGCGGATAGCAGCCTGCTGCCCGGCGGGCAGGGCGCCCTGATGCAGAGCGCCCCTCGCGCCGGGCAGACATGGGCCAGCCCCACAAGCTCGGGGGACAGCAGGGTGGCGCAGCGCCGCCATCCCGCTGTTCCTCGACCTGGTTCGGTTCCCCCGACCTGCTTTTGGGGAGGAAATAAAGGGGGGGGAAATTTCCTTTATTTCCCCCCAAAAAAACTAGGTGCGTCCTATGGGACGGGGCGTCCTATGGGACGAAAAATACGGTACTTTATTCTGAACTTAAAAATGGAAAGCATATGCTGAGTGTGCTGAGATGCATAATCTGACAGGACAGATAAGAGATCAAATGAAACAAAAAATTAAAAATGATTGGAATATATTTAAACAGTATTCGAAAAGAATATTATGGAGAAGTATAAATTTTGACTGGTTTAGAATAACTCTTGTAAGGTGAAATATTAAAATACTGTATAGTAGAAAAGTAGGTTACTATGTATACAGATGTGTTATGACAGGCACTCAATTAAGCAAAATAGAGGAACCAAGTAAGAAGGGGAGGGAAGTCAGATGTAAATGGAATACAAATGAATCAAATGATTAAGAATATACCTTTGTTTTCCTTATTATGTTTTAGGATCACATGTTTAATGACAGGAAAATTTGAAATGTTATAATGTGATTTTATGAATGTTTGTTAAAAGAAACCAGTAAAGATGAACTGCAAAAAATAATAATATGGAAAGCGTAATGCTGGTGGTCAACAAAAGAGGTTTAAAGACTCACCCAAGGTAAATCTTTTAAAATGTGGTATAAACACCAACAACTGGGAAACACTGGCCTGCAAGCACTCCAATTGAAGAACAGCCTTTACCAAAGGTGTCATAGACTCTGAAGATGCTCAAACTCAGGACGAAAGGGAGAAACATGCAAAGAGGAAGGCACGCTTAGCACACCCTCACCGTGATCAACTCCCACCTGGAAACCTATGTCCCCACTGTGGAAGGATGTGTGGATCCAGAATTGACCTCCACAGTCACTTACAGACTTACTGTTAAGATTGTGTTCATGGAGGACAATCATATTTGGCTATGAGTATCGCCAAAGGAGAGAGAAAGAAGAGTATACATGATACAAGTAAAGACCCTCATGTTTTATCTAAAAGGATTTGTAATCTTCACACTCACACCCACAACTCTCTTAAGCATTTTATGCTCTCTGCCCTTCCTCAGTGGATATTCTCCCACATATGAGAACTGGAGACAGATTGGTAGAATTTCCAGTATGGGCTCAAGAACAAGGCAGGGTAGATTTATCCAGCCTCAGTTTCCTGATCTGTAATATGGGAACAACAATAAGATTGATTCACCTATTTCATTTTAGGAAGAAAAGCAATTGTAATAGTAAGCGCAAGGTAGAGTTAAGAAGCCTGCTGTTAAAAGGAAAACCAACAACCTGCAGTATCCTACCTTAGAAGAATTAAATATTGCCTGTGGGCACCTTGAAAGTCTGCATCTTTAACCCCGTCAAAGTTTCATTCAAAAGCCCATGCTGCGTAGGCAGTACCTTTGAGTTTTAATTTGATACAGGTTGCTCGTGACTCTCAGAATTCAGAATCAAAGGACTCCTTTTGCTCCTAAACCGTCTGCTTCATGGATTAAAAGCAGGAATTCATAAACACACCATGTTGCCAGCAGCAACCATACATTTATTTCTGACAAGAGCTGCGTGCCCATTGAAAGAGCACAGCTTCTTTCCCTGCAATCACAGTATGAAAAGGCCACTCACTGTTCCACACTTCGGTATGGCTGCTCTTCTGCACACACAATGAAGACTCTCCTTCACTGGAGGTTTTTAAGCAGAGATTGGATGGCCTGGCCATCTGTCATGGATGCTTTAGTCAAGATTCCTGCATTGCAGGGGGCTGGATTAGATGACTCGCAGGGTCCCTTCCAACTCCACAATTCTATGATTCAGAGGAGGATTGGAATTCTGGTCTCTCCTTTTGCATTAATAATAATAATAATAATAATAATAATAATAATAATAATAATAATTTTATTTATACCCTGCCCTCCCCGGCCAGAGCCGGACTCAGGGCAGCCAACACCAGTAAAAATTACAGTAAAAACATAATGGGGGGGGGCAATTTAAAATACAGATTAAAATGCAATTTAAAATGCAGCCTCATTTTAAAAATACAGTGGTGTCCCGCAAGACGAATGCCTCGCAAGACGGAAAACCCGCTAGACGAAAGGGTTTTCCGTTTTTGAGCTGCTTCGCAAGACGATTTTCCCTATGGGCTTGCTTTGCAAGACGAAAACGTCTTGCAAGTGTTCCGATTTTTTTTCGCTCCCCCCCCCCTTTTCTAAGCTGCTAAACCGCTAATAGCCTTTTAGCCGCTAATCCGCTAATCCTTTAATAGCCGCTAAGCCTTTAATAGCCGCTAAACCGCTAATAGCGCTAATCCGCTAAGCCGCTAATAGGGTTGCTTCGCAAGACGAAAAAACCGCTAGACGAAGAGACTCGCAGAACGGATTAATTTCGTCTTGCGAGGCACCACTGTAGCCCATAGATCTAAACCACAAGGGGAGGTAAACATAAGGGTCAGACTGAGTCCAAACCAAAGGCCAGGCGGAACATCTCTGTCTTGCAGGCCCTGCGGAAAGATGTCAAGTCCCGCAGGGCCCTAGTCTCTTGTGACAGAGGGTTCCACCAAGTCGGGGCCAGTACTGAAAAGGCCCTGGGCCTAGTTGAGACCAATCTAACCACCTTGTGACTTGGGACTCCCAAAATATTGTCATTTGTGGAAGCATTAAAGGAAGTCAGAAAAGGTGGGGGGCTTCTGCCCCTTTCCGTTTCTTCAGCTACCATTGGCTCATCTGCTCCAATTTTGGGAATGTGACGCACTGACTGAGGCTGTCCACAAAGTATGTGACCAGACCCTCCAAGTGTCCCTATTTTCCAGGGACAGTCCCGGATTTACAGAAGCCGTCCCGGTTTCTGATTTGATCCCGCAATGTCCCACTTTTCTTTAGGACGTCCCTATTTTTATCAGAGAAACGTTGGGGTGTGTGTGTGGAGTTATGCAACCCTCCCAAGCCAAGGAGATAAATAACTATACAACCTTTACAAGACATCTGAGGATAGCTCTGTATAGGGATTTTTTTTTATGCTTAATGTTTTATTATGCTTTTATACACATTGGAAGCTGCTTGGAGTGGCTGGGGCAACCCAGTCAGATGGGCAGGGTGTAATAATAATAATAAGAAGAAGATAAAGTCCCTACCAGAGAAGAATGGCAACTTAAGTTAATGAACAATGCCGAAATGGCAAAAATGACCAGAAGAATCAGAAATCATGAAGACCAAAATTTTAACAAGGAATGGGGGAAATTTACAATTTATCTTAAAAAGCATTGTAAACAGTTTAAATCGTTAGCAGAATTGGAATAACACTTGTAGTTTAATGGTGAATTTTGGAAATATTGGAGATGTAAAAGATTTGGATTATTATAAAAGATGCAGGAGGAAATGACTAACAACAGGACCCCCAAAGGGTAGGAAGGAAGTCCAGGAGATTCTTTGGCATCTTGTTTTTATGTTGTATGTTGGATATGTGACTGTAAAATTTTAATTTGAAAAACCAAATAAATAAATTTTAATATTAATAGAAGAAATAGAATAGGAGGACTCTATTTTTATCAGAGAAATGTTGGAGGGTCTGCACTTAAAGAGTTGTGCTTTTGACATATGTAACTCGTACACAATACGTGTAGTCACTCAGAATAGGAAGCCAGGGGTTTTAAACGCATCTGAGGAACTGTGCACCGCCTGCCTGCCGCACCTCTCCTTTACGCTTCCTCACCCCGTTAATCTAAAATCAGAATTTCGACGAATTGCTGTTTTTCCCGCCAACTTTTCTTTCCAGGGAAGGTCCCTTCCGGCGCATGCGCAATACCTCCCCTCCGCCTGTTGAGTGAATGAAGCGTCGTGGCGACGTCACGGGAGAGTCCCGGATGTGTCAGGTCAGGGCGCTATGAGGAGACCACAAGGGGACGGTCGCAGCTACCGCATATCGCTGTCAGGTGAGGTGGAAAGGGCGGCGGATGTGGCTCGCCGTGCCGTAGGGATAAAGGGAGACGTATATTAACGGCCGCGGGCGACCGGCCGCAAAATAATGAGCTCGAAAGGCCTGACGCAGGGAGAAGGGGCGGGGCAGAGAGAAAGAAGCCTCGGGCGAGAGGTGCGCATGCGCGCGCCGTATGGTTTCTGTGCCGCTGGAACTGCAGGCGCATGCGCCTTAGGTTCAAACGGTTGCCGGGGAGCTGCGCAGGCGCCTTACTGTGTACTCGGCGTCGTGCGGGAGAAGGAGGCGCAGGTGGGGTCCAGGGCACGCATGCGGCGCGAAAAGTTTTGTAGCACGCCGCCCCACTGCGCCTGCGCAAAGGGGAGTGGAAGGGCAACAGCTACATTCTGCAGCTTCCTGGCTTCCCTTCTCCCATCTCCTCTCCCCCCTCCCGCACCTCCTATCCCTTTCCTGTTGCGCTTGCGCATAATGTTGCTGCAGGGGCCTTGCGGAATAATGATCCTCCGCAGCTGCGCAAGGGGGAAAGAATTGCAAGAGGAGACATGCTGCCAAATAGTGAGCCACGAGTGCTGTTGCTAAGCTTTTACAAGGGGAAAGGAAGAAGGGGGCCAGGAATGATGGTGGAGTAGAGAGGGAGGGGGTTGTCTTTTTTTGCCTACGTTAATACCCCACTCACCTCACCTGCCTGGGTCACTGGCCTACCCACCCCTGGTTATTCTGATAGCGAACAAAGTGGCAGAAGTTACTTACTGAGGCCAACAGGTAAGAGCTCCATCCTTCTGATACACCCCCCACCCCCTCTAACTGAATGATGGAAAAAGTGGTTGGGAGAAATAGATCTGCTAATAAAGGAATTGTCTGGAGCGGCGGCGTTTGATCCTTGAAACCTTGACTGGGATCTTGTATGACCCAATGAGTTTTGGTTTTGGATTTGGGAGACATGGTGTGAAATCACTGGTAAAAGCCTGGAGGCTGGGGGAGAAAAAAGCCAGGTATTCTGTGGGTAAGGGCTTCTACTTCCCACACCTGTTAAAATGGTAATGATAGCATCAAGTTTTGTTTTATTTTTGGTAGGGATCGGAAACTTTAGGATCAGAGATCAATGAATGGGTGGGTGTGCCCTGTGACAGGTTTCCATGAGTTGGCTTTTGAGTTCCCTCTCTTGTTCTAAAATCTCCTCCACTACACAAGTCAGTTGGAGTTGTGGAATGTGTAAGTTTACTTTTGAAAACTTAGAGCCTTTGAGGTAGAGAGTGTTAGAAAACAAAATAGAGGCCCTTTTCATATACTTTGCCGCCCCATTCATTGATCCAGCAAAGAGTGATAATTTTCATGATGAATACGGTGCAGTGAGTTCGATTCTGAAAGGAAGAAAAAGAAGAGAGGCTTAATAGTTATTTCACAGTTTAACTTACCACTACTCCCAGAGGTCTGAGAGAGCAGATAAATGGACTAACTAGATTAAGAATCAAAAGTGGCTCCTGTGTTGTGTGGTAGTTGCATATGAGGGAGAATTTTTTGCAGCTTCAGCTGTCACAGTCTTGTAGTAATGGGTAAAGCTGCAACTGCTGAAAGTTTTTCTGCTCTGCGGCTGCTGAAGACTTAGGAATATCTTCTCCTGCATTGAAACTGACCATCGTAATGTCTGGACAAACCATCAAATACAGAAGTTGTCAGCACCTCCATTCTTTGTTGTTGCTGTGCCTTTTTTTGACTTACAAAAGTGCTGCCTTGCTTATGTTGTTGTAGCGCCTATGTAACTCATCCAAACTGTTTTCAAATCATCTGGAGGCACAACCAAAATAAGCATCTGAGTGTACTTAATAAAGGGTTGTGTGCAAAGCAAACTGATAATCAGGAGATTTTAGAATTTTAAGCCACCCAGTCCCCAAAAGTTCTGAATGTATAACAGCATTTAATATTAAAAACGCTCCATTTGGACATACCCTCCACGAAAAACCCCCAAACCCACACCTGTTAACATTCGTTACTCATTCATATGACCACTTGGCTAAACGAAGATCGTCCATCACTTGCTAAATATTTTGAGACTTAGGCTCTGATGGTACTTCTGGGAAGAGGACCATAACTAAGATGTGAGTGTGAAATCTCTCAGTGTGCCTTACCATGGTATTTTGGCATACTTCTTTGGAGAAAGCTTAGCTCAGTCAGTTATGTTTGGAAGTGGGTGAGAGTAGAGAGAAACCTAAGAGTAAAGTGTTACTGGAACAAGGAGTTGATGGAAGAGATGATGATGTGCTAGCATCACGCCAAATCACTCTTGTCAGCATTTCTCACCAAGCTGTGAGGGGATTTATGGGTAAGTTACCAACTGCATGGCATGCAGAGAGGGTGGGAGTGATAAGTTAAAAGCAGGGTTTTAAAAAAATAGCCACTCAACTAGGCACCCATGATGGGTATGAATTGCTTCCAAGTGATCAGGCAGGGAAGTTTTTGTAAAGTGGTTCTTATTTTCTTTTCAGCCAAACATCATTAACATTGACATGTGTGGGCAGCAAAGCTAGTGGGGAAAAATAGTGTGAACTAGTAATTTTGTAAAGTTATTTGGAGGACTGTCTTAAAAGGTCTGGAATAATGGCTGCTGTACAGGAGTAGGTTGCCTGTTCTGTAGACCGCTAATGAGCCAGGGATGTTCCAAGCTAAAAGCTGTGTTGTAAAATGGTGGGCTTACAACTACCAAAGCATCATTCAAAAATCTATTCAAAGTGGGAAGGCAGTTGGCCTAGAGAATGTAGAATTCCCTTTGGCATGTTAGGAAACAGATCAGTGTCGGTTGCCTGAACATTCCAGGGTACATAACAGACCAAACTGAAGGTGTCTGTCTTTCTGGGTGGCAGCTCTCACCCTTCTCCAAACATACTGTAAGAAAAGGATGGGGCAGGGGGTTAAGAGGATGTTGGAATTTGTGTTAGAAACTCCCCAGGCACGTTTTCTGACTGGAGTTGCTCCAGTTGTGACCACATGGAGATCTCTGGTTGCCAGGTTAGCGACTGACATCTCCAGCTGGCTGGCCTCTCCAGCTTTCTTAAGCAGAAGACCTTATTTTTTTGCGTTAATATCCTACCTTTTTCTCCAGGGGGTACATGGTTCACTCCTCTCCTCAGTCAATCCCTACAATGACCCTGTGAGGTAGGTTAGGAGGTTATGACTGGCCCAAGGTCACCCAGTGATTTTCATGACTGAGTAGGGATTATCCCAGGTCCTAGTCCAGCCACTACATCACACTGGCTTCCTAGGGTACTTCTGCTGTGGGGCAGCTGGATATATATATATATTATGGAAAGCAAAGTGCCCCTTAGAGAAGGATCTGAATTATTTTACCTTGAATCTTGAATTTGTTTTTTTTCCTGGATTGTTTTATTTGATGTATTAATGTGCTGTGTGTAAACTGCTTTGAGATTTTTTTCTTTAAAATATCAAATGGTATAAAAATGAAGAATAAATTTCAGGGGTGGGGGTGGGGCAATGGGACTTAGACATTCTGTTGTGGCAACCGTAACCTAGGTTTAAGGTGCCATTTGGCGATTAGCTTATATATCTGAGTTTCTAACACTGCTTAGAAACTCCCCTGAAATGCTTTCCTTTTAACACCTGATGCAGAGAGCTATTGTAGAAGTTTCACATGCTTTATCTGCTTCTGTGCTGTACCATTTGACACTGCATGTGGAATCAAATGTTTGAATACTCTCCCACTGAATAGGCCCTTCACATTCACTGCAAACGTGTCAGGGAGAAGATTAGCTAATAATCTCTTCCCTGATATAATAGTTCTGAATGTGTTGTAGAGTATTTTCTGTGGGGAAGCATTCAGGCATTTAAT
This sequence comes from Podarcis liolepis, assembly GCF_965112155.1. Taxonomy (NCBI): domain Eukaryota; kingdom Metazoa; phylum Chordata; class Lepidosauria; order Squamata; family Lacertidae; genus Podarcis; species Podarcis liolepis. The sequence continues at coordinate 35,578,733 of NC_139573.1, read as the reverse complement.
CTTCATCTGCAGTCTGAAATGATACAGCCCAGCAACATAGACAGGTTAGACACCTGTCTACATGTGTAATCTCTAACAATTGCCCTGGGCAGTTGAACAAGCAGCCTTAATGGAGAATTGGTCAGTGAATGCCAGTGATGTAAGTCAGGAGGCGTTGGGGAAGAACGTGACCTCCTCTGAGGAAGGTTTGCCTTCAAGAACCACCACCATTTTAGGTGGTTGTTGAGTCCAGATTGAGGGACAGTATAATCCAGATTGTCCCTTCCACTGATCTATTAGATCCTAGCATGCCAAAATTGATGGGATGATCCTTGCCTGCCCATCCCGAACTTCAGAACAAAATATTTTTGAATGTTTTATGTGCCATAGTAACTCAGCCAGCGGCTAAAGGCAGGTGATTGGGCAAGGAAGCGTTTGTGAAATCTAAAACAGTAGTTGACTATGCTACCACTCAGTGGATTTGTAACTGGCTGACACCCAAAGGGTGCTCATCAATGGTTCCTCTTCATCCTGGAGAAGAGTGACTAGTGGGGTGCCACAGGGTTCTGTCTTGGGCCCGGTCTTATTCAACATCTTTATCAACGACTTGGATGATGGACTCAAGGGCATCCTGATCCAATTTGCAGATGACACCAAACTGGGAGGGGTGGCTAACACCCCAGAGGACAGGATCACACTTCAAAACGACCTTGACAGATTAGAGAACTGGGCCAAAACAAACAAGATGAACTTTAACAGGGAGAAATGTGAAGTATTGCACTTGGGCAAAAAAAATGAGAGGCACAAATACAAGATGGGTGACACCTGGCTTGAGAGCAGTACATGTGAAAAGGATCTTGGAGTCTTGGTTGACCACAAACTTGACATGAGCCAACAGTGTGACGTGGCAGCTAAAAAAGCCAATGCAATTCTGGGCTGCATCAATAGGAGTATAGCATCTAGATCAAGGGAAGTAATAGTGCCACTGTATTCTGCTCTGGTCAGACCTCACCTGGAGCACTGTGTCCAGTTCTGGGCACCACAGTTCAAGAAGGACACTGACAAACTGGAACGTGTCCAGAGGAGGGCAACCAAAATGGTCAAAGGCCTGGAAACGATGCCTTATGAGGAACGGCTAAGGGAGCTGGGCATGTTTAGCCTGGAGAAGAGGAGGTTAAGGGGTGATAGCCATGTTCAAATATATAAAAGGATGTCACATAGAGGAGGGAGAAAGGTTGTTTTCTGCTGCTCCAGAGAAGCGGACACGGAGCAATGGATCCAAACTACAAGAAAGAAGATTCCACCTAAACATTAGGAAGAACTTCCTGACAGTAAGAGCTGTTTGACAGTGGAATTTGCTGCCAAGGAGTGTGGTGGAGTCTCCTACTTTGGAGGTCTTTAAGCAGAGGCTTGACAACCATATGTCAGGAGTGCTCTGATGGTGTTTCCTGCTTGGCAGGGGGTTGGACTCGATGGCCCTTGTGGTCTCTTCCAACTCTATGATTCTATGATCTAGCCATTGATGTGATAGATATAACTTACATATATGGAAAGGCAGATTGCTATTTATTTATTTTTAGGGGCTGCCATCTAATTTGAAAGAACTTATGCTAAGCCATGCAAATACAATTTTGCTAAGATGGTTCTTGTAACTGAAATTCAAGCACATTTGCCGTGAGAGCTACCATTTTGAAAAATAACTGCTGCTAGTACTTCCTGCTATTTATCAATCTGAGAATGCTTCTAATAATTCAAACTGCTCCATAGCCTTTGCACTTCCAAGAGACCTGGGAGGGGAGGTTGTTGCTGCTTGCCTTTTCTAGATAGGAAATGGAGGTTGATAGATAAGTGACTTTACTCAAGACCACAAAGTTGCTGTGTTCAGACACAGTGCTAGGCCGCATAGGATGTTTAAAATACTATGCACAAGCTGTGTGCTGGTGCCTGCAGCTTGAGCTCCCCCACTTTGATCCTCTCATACCACAGAGCAGCTGGTTTATATCATTGCATCCAAACCAGCACTTGGAAGTTTCTCTCCAGATCAGCTATGATTGGGAAGCCATAGTTTTCCCCTTGGCTTCCCAGTTGTGGTTTATTTGGGAGAAACACCTGCTGGTTCAGGTGCAATGCTGAACTATCTGTTCTGTTGTTTGCTTGACTGAAGGAGGTGTGAAACTGGAGCACTCTGACCTGCTTGCCTCACCACACAGTTTGCGCCCAGTATGCTTAAGCATATGCTATTTTGTGGCTTAGTATTGCACCCAAATGTAGCTGAGGTGAGCTTTAATCTATATCTGACTGCTTTGTTCACTCGATTATACATCCACCCCCCTGCCCTAAATACAATAAATGGATTGGATCAAATCCTATAGTTCTGTTAACTTAACAGATGTGTATACTTTGGTTCTTTCTGTGTCTGTGTAATTAGGGCTCCTCTTGGATATACAAGCAGCAAACCATAGTAAGTAGATACGGCATAAATCAAAGATGGGGAAGTGCATTCTGTTGGTGGGCTGGATCTTTATGACCCTTACTCTCTACTGGCCAAGTTTGACAAGAGGGCAGGGCTGCCCACATGCCAGTCATCTGATGTCACAATGGCATTAGATGACCCATTTTTGCCAATGCAGTTAGAGGTCAAACAGCGTGTTGGCAAAGGCACTGCATTTTGCATACACTGATGAACAGCTGATTTTCAGGTCTTGCAAATCAGGTCTTGCATGGGGCTTTGCGCAAAACTTTGATAGTGGTGGCGCTACTACCGATCAGTGGTTGCAAACCCCCTTTCAGCCCATCCGTGTCTACACCTGCCTCACACCTGCCAGGTGTTAAATATGCTAGGCCCCGTTGTGGGCCCAGTGGAGAAGCCTGCAGCCCAGAGGTCCTCCGCTCCTGGGTATTTGCTTAGTAAATGGATTTGCGAAGTAACTATCAGCAGTTCATGTTTTGGATTTGCTTAGTAACTAGCATCAATTCATGTTTTAAGGCATGGCTTTGGTGGTGTGACTTGTCTGATGGATCTAGTAGAGTACAGTAGTACCTTGGGTTAAGTACTCAATTCGTTCTGGAGGTCCGTTCTTAACCTGAAACTGTTCTTAACCTGAAGCACCACTTTAGCTAATGGGGCCTCCTGCTGCCGCGCCGCCAGAGCACGATTTCTGTTCTTATCCTGAAGCAAAGTTCTTAACCTGAAGCACTATTTCTGGGTTAGCGGAGTCTGTAACCTGAAGTATATGTAATCTGAAGTGTATGTAAGCTGAAACGTATGTAACCTGAGGTACCACTCTAGTAAGATGCCATGCCGTCCCTTTCCAAAGTTCTGCATTTTGTGCCACTGTTCTTAAGTCTGTGCTACAGAAAAATCAAGTGTTTTGTTTCTTGCCTCTTATTGTGAGATCAAGGACTAATTAAATTGCTTTAGGCAGTAGAGCGCTAGATACATTGTGGCCTGCAAATGAGACAACACCAGAGACTCTTAAAAGTTTGCTAACACTTTTTTTAAAAAAAGAAAAGCTTTACATGCTAAACTTTGTTTTCTCCTGCTCATTACTACTGGCCTAACATAATGCTGACTTCTAAGTACTGCCCTCTCCCTGACTACTGTGAGTTATGATGGCAACCCTCACCGCTAGTTGCATGATATTACAGCACTTACACTGGGTAGGACAAATGAAACATGCATGGGCAGGAATTGTTGGTCAGAGGAAAAATAATGGTGGCTACTAAGGCCTGTTGTAGTGTCCCTGCAATGAGCTCCGCCTACATGGTGTGATCCCACCCCTACATATTGACCTGCTGTTGGGGGCTACCATTCTCTTACCCATAGCTACTCATCCACTGCCTGGGAACAGTTGAGGGATAAGTAGCATGACAGATTAAGCACTCAAGCCATGCTGTGTCATACAAGTGGCTGTATTGGCAAAGGGGCGGGGAGTGCTCTTCTACATATCTGTGGTCCATATATAGCAACACCCTAGAGCAGTGTTTCCCAACCGGTGTTCCGTGGCACACTAGTGTGCCGCAAGACGTTGCCTGGTGTGCCGTGGGAGGGAGGCGGGCGAGTCGGGCGGCGAGAGGCGGGGTGGCGGCGGCGAGGAGAGGCCGCCCAGCGCGGGGCTCTCGCCGTCTGCCTGCCTGGCTGCCTGCGTGGCGCTGACGTCACGGGGCTGTAACGTGCCCCACATAGGCACACACGGGGCGGCGAGCGAGCTCCCTCCCACATCCCATCGCCGCTCGCTTCGGCCGGCCTACTGGGCTGCCGCAGGCGGAAGGCCTGCGCATGCACGAGGTTTTCGCGCCTTCGGGATTCCCTTCACGCCTTCCTCCTCCCGGGTCCTTGAGAGCGTGGGAAGCGGCAGCGCGAGACCGGCGTTGAGCCTGGTAGGTATTGCGCTTGCCAAGGCAGTCATTTGGGAAATGAAAACTTGCAAAGCAAGCAACCAGTTCAATCTGAAGTACGTGTATGCTTAATATCCTGTATCTGAAACCTGTTCTGCCCCCTCCCCCACACTTGGTGCCATTTTCATCTACACATGCAGCAGAGTAAGTTGACCCAGAATAGTACCAATTCAGATGGCAGATGGGAGAATGACAGTGCTGAATGCTTTCCCATGTAGAACAGTCCCTGCAAATAAAAACCTAGCATATTTGGAAGAGGGATGCTAGCCTAACCATTACCTTCTATGCTGTTACTATTTATTTATTTATTTTTTACATAAGTAAAAAGTGACCTTTCCCCATCTGGCATGGTGGTGTGCCTCGAGATTTTTTTCATGAAACAAGTGTGCCTTTGCCCAAAAAAGGTTGGGAAACACTGCCCTAGAGGTCCTGGGCCCTAAGGAAGTTAGATTAGCCTCAACCAGAGCCAGGGCCTTTTCAACACTGGCTCCGGCCTGGTGGAACGCTCTGTCTCTTGAGACCAGGGCCCTGCGGGATCTGATCTCTTTCCGCAGGGCCTGTAAGACAGAGTTGTTCCACCTGGCCTTTGGCTCAGAATCAGTTTGATTCCCTCCCCCTTTTTCTTTTTCCTTTCTCCTCCTATGATAAGATTTCTCCCTGATTGTTTTAATATTGTGTCTTAATCTTTTAAATTGTGTTTTAATCAACTTGTTTTTATTATTGGTTGTTAGCTGCCCTGAGCCCGGTCTTGGCTGGGGAGGGCGGGGTATAAATAAAAATTTGTTGTTGTTGTTGTTGTTGTTGTTATTATTATACCTGTCCAGGATCTCTTTTTTAGAGAAAGACAGGGTGATTTTGCATTCCATTAAAATAAGTAAACAGGCAAAAAAAAAACCAACAACCAAAATAAAAAACCAACCCTGACTGGGAATGATTTCTGTTGTGACTCATACATATTTCAGAAAAGCTAGAAAGCTATTTGCCAAGGATTCATTCTTTTTGAGTTTCTACTTGCCTTCTGCACTGCATTTAGATTTGTAAATGCTCCTAGTCCTAGAGAAGTGGAGATGTGCGAATTCTCAAGGAGCATTGCAAGTATTCTTGCTAGTGCAGGGTAGGCCTGGGCGATGTATCAATACATTGCTTGAAACCACAATTTAAAGTTAAAACCGAGAGACTGATTACGGAATTTCCGATCCGGCAGTGTCTTGCGAATCCCCCCCAGCCCTTCTGACAGCCAACACCACACACTTCAGTCAGGCCACCCAATAGTCGCCTGCTGCTAACCCACTCCCTCCCTCCACAGCCCAGCCGCCAGCCTAAAAAGTGTGGCTTGCCTGCCAGCCAGCCAGTGCTTTCATTTCTTTCCCTGGCTGCACAGGCACTGGCAGGCTACCTCCTCCCTCTGTTCCTCCTTGCACCAAGCGGGACCGTGCCGCAGTGAGCCTATCGTAGGAGTGAGCACTCCACCTGGCGCGGCGGCGCCCACCTAGCCTTGCCAGGAAGAGGCAGAAGCTGTTGCAAGGTGATGCCAAACATCTCTGACCAGCAACTGCCTTCTTCCTCCCCGCCTCCTTTCTGACATCTTAATATACCGCCATACCGCGAAGTTTAGCTAGCAAGATATTACGATGTTGGAAAGCAGATATCACCCAGCCCTAATGTAGGGAAAAATCTAGTGGTAGCTAACTTGTTTAATACTACTACTACTACTAATAATAATAATAAAATTTTTTTTAATTATACCCTGCCTACCTGGCTGGGTTTCCCTAGCCACTCTGGCCTGGGCAAGAGTTTTAGCTTTGTAGCCTGGCCCATCAAAAGGCTTTGGGAAGGGGCACCTTTTCATACTATTAAACAAGAATCATGTTCTGGGAGCCCACATTCTAAACGAATGAAAGCCAAGATGTCCAACTTCTTGGCTGTAGCTCTACTATAAATAACTCACAACTTGTCAGCTCGCCCCAGTTCCAGCCTCCTCCTGCTACAATATAGAAAGAGATAAATGCCCATTTAGTTATCCCTTAATTGTGATAACACTTCTCCCACTCACTTCAAATTCTTCCGTATTGGGGAGGCAAAGTTGATATAGACCCTCCGCTGGGACCAGTTAGTTCAGCCAGCCAGAACAAACATTATTTAGTTTAGATTAACTTGCCCAGTCAAGAGGGCTCTGTACAGGTATCAGCGCTTGAAATAAAACCAATACATAAAATAAAATTGCCTCCTTGCTTGCCTCCCCTCCTGCTGTCTCTCCTTTACTCCAGTCAGTTTGAAATGCCTCTGCTAAATCCATCTTTCTCCAATTGCTGTGATCACAATATCCTTTTCCGTCAGCTCCCTGTACTTTGGCTACTCCTCACAGATCTTCTGCTTCAATCCTTCCACGTATCTCCCTGAACCTGGAAGTTCTTGCTGCCAAATGAATTGTGGCGGGCAACCACCAGTGAGAGGTTGTGAAATAACCTTACCTGGGAGACTTGCATGGTGTCATGGTCTTTTCTGGGCCAGGTGAAGACCTCTTTGTTCATCCAGACCTTTAAATACCTTAGCCTCAGGCTCTTTTTCAAACACTGTTTTAATTTGGAATGTGTCCTCTGTGCTTTCTGTGTGGTATTTATGTAGGTCCTCCAACTTAATTGTTTTATTTTCCTTTATATTTATTTACTTGGAATGCCAGTTGATTTTTTACTTATTTATTGTAAAGTGCCCAGAGTACTTTTTATGTTATAGGGTGTCATATAGGGGTGTGTGTATAATTTCTCCACCTCTTTCACTTTCTCTACGTCAACGGTTCTCAACCTGTGGGTCCCCAGATGTTGTTGGACTACAACTCCCTTCATCCCTGAGCTCTGGCCTTGCTAGCTAGGGCGATGGGAGTTGCAGTCCAACAACATCTGGGGACCCAGAGGTTGAGAAAGGCTGCTCTATGTAGTCTACTAGTTACTCCAGGGGTCTGCAAGGTTTACCTCGCCTGGGCTGGTTCACTCCAGCGGAGATCCCTCTGTAGGCCAGATAGCACACGCGCCCATGATTTCAGGCACTGCGGAAGCGAGTCCCTGCGCCGCACTGCACTGGTTTAGCGCAGCGCGCGGGGATTCACCAAGCGACCGGCTTGGTTCGGGGGCGGCTCGTGGGCCATTTAAACAATCCCCGTGGGCCACTTGTGACCAATGATCCATAGGTTGCCAACCCCTGAGTTACTCTTTGATTTTTCCTCTCTGTTCCTTCTTCCATTCTGTTCCCTATGCCTCCTGCGCCTCCTTCAAGCAACTCCTTCATCTCCCTTCATTGACTGCTCTAGCAAACCTCTTTCTCAATCACAGTTTCTCCATCCGTAACTTCTCCCTTCCACCTCTGTTTTGTCGAACACATAATAGAGTGTAAGGTCTTTTGTCAAGGTAACCACAGAAGCACCGACTCTGAATCAATGTGCAGTGGTAGTAATAGGTCATAGCTCTTCTGCAGATGGAAAAGAAGTAGAAATTCTCATTTGTAGCTTGCAAAAAGTGAGTTGGCTAAATGCTGCAAAATAAGTTAGCACGGCTTAAGGGAAAGAACTTGTGTCAAAGTCTGAACACAAGTAGGCACTAGAGAGTTGCTGTGCTTAGTTCAGAAGAAGAGCAGCGGGTTGTCCTGAATCAAGACATTTTGGGAAACAGCTGAAATACTGGAGCCTTGCAGGAGAGCACTTGGAGTTCTCATCTGAGGGTATAAATTAAATATCCATTAGGCTGCATTCTTTTTTAGCCTGGTTTAATGATGGCTGATGAAAACCCTGCAAAACTGCAGGGCTTGCGAAGAATGTTTGCTTTCTTAAGCTGGAGCAACATGTGGCTGTTATAATATTTTGCTAATTAGTTATAAAAATATACAAAAGAAGAAGAATGGGGGTGGGGGAACTACACATTGTCAGCAGGTCGTGTTTCCAAGCCCCAGCTGCCTCTATTTCTCTTTTTCAGAGTAGCATTGAGAGAGAGAGTGTGATTTGTACAGAAGTAGTTGTAGACAGGAGTGGGAGTGCTTAACCCTTTCCCATGCCCAACACTTTTGCAATCTCCCTGTCTCCAGTGATGAGTGTGGGAAGGCTTGAGCCCATCTTTCCCATTTTATTCCCTGCAAGCTGATCACAACCTGCCCGCATTTTTCAGTGGAGAAGTGGCGCTGACACTTTGGGAAGATGCCATATTTGCATCTAGGTATTGGAGGCAGGTACCCAATTTCTCCATGCTCACACGTTTTAAAGGGGAAAGCTGTGATTTATATATGCATGTACCTGTATCTGGCACATGGTATCACCTGCACATCTGAATTGTACTTGAGCATCATTAACCAAGTACCAAAACAGTTGCTTAAGAGGATGCCTCAGATTTTCATCTTTGTGAATTCTCTCAAAATGTTCCTGCATTTGGTCCATTGTCTTCTATCTTTACATATGATTAATATTACAGTCTTTGACATGATTCTTTATACTTGCTAACAGTGTTTGAAATTTGCCAGGCGCATTTGGCCCACTTGCAACCAAGTGAAGATGCCTGGGCTCCAGAATGGTGCCTGACGTTTCCACCATCTGGAAGTGCATGCCTGGGGATCCTTGGATCTTGACAGTTTTCACACACTAGTAACACATCCTGTAGAACTCTGTCCGTTATATTTTATCTGCACAATCAGAACAAATTTCAGAAACCAAAAAGTTGTACTGAAAAATATGACTTTCAAGCTGTCTGACCCCAAAATGGCAACTAGGCATTCTGTTTTGGTGACCGCAACCCTGGCTTAAGGAGCCATTTGGCACCTACCTTATATATCTCAGTTTCTAGCACTGGTTGCTAAGTAGAGTGGCCAGCTAGCCCAAGATACAGGGAACTCTCTGGACTATATTGCTCATTTAGTCTAGACTTAATCTTTAATCAGGAAGCTCTCCTTTTCTAGCTGATTTGAGCTACTAGAAACCCACTTTGGCAAGTGAATGAGGGGAAGTGAGGGCCCAAGCCCCATTACTCTCTCCCCCCCCCATTTAAATGCTTAGAAGCCGTTTTAACAATCAATCAATCAACAGGCCCCTACAAATGTGTCACAAATGTTGATCATTCACCTGCCTGATATTGGCAACTGAGAGGGCTGTGTACAGTGGTACCTCAGGTACACTTCAGATTACATACGCTTCAGGTTACAGATTCCGCTAACCCAGAAATAGTGCTTCAGGTTAAGAACTTTGCTTCGGGATGAGAACAGAAATCGTGCTCCGGCGGCGCGGCAACAGCTGGAGGCCCCATTAGCTAAAGTGGTGCTTCAGGTTAAGAACAGTTTCAGGTTCGACCTCCGGAACGAATTAAGTACTTAACCTGAGGTTCCACTGTATTAGCTACGAAAAAATCAGTTGCTAGCGTAAAGGTTTAGTTGAGGTTCTTTATCACTGAAAGAATAATATAGTTGCCTCCTCAACTTACCCAGTTTTCCCAGCAAGTACTTGGAGAACCTGGTGAAGGCCAGTAATTAAAGGCACACTGTAAAAAATGAGTGTTTCCTAAGAAATTGTTAACTTTGGAACTGATTATCACTGAACTCAGATTTCCTAAATCAGGGTTTGCCACACTGTGGCCCACGAGTTTCATTCAGGTGGTCTGTGGCTTGTAAAAATACAATTGAAGATCGTATAGCATCTGGCAAGTGCACCACAATTGCTACAAAAGGCCGAAAAATTATTAAGTGGTCCACCCAGACCCTCAGCAATTTTCAAGCGGTTTATGGGAAGAAGGTTTGGGAACCACTGACTTAAATGGTGCACATGCAGCTGTTATATAGATCTTAATCCCACGTGATTCCGCAACTGTAGCCTGCAACCTCAGCAACTTTAACTACAGATACTTGATATATTGCAACTGAGGAGCTAATTAACACCCTTTTTGTTGGCCAGGTCCTGAGGAACGTGTGCGCACACGCAGCTTCACATGTGTGGATCACTTTATTACCTTCCAAGACAGCTCTGTGACGCTGAAGTTAATGTGGCGATCCCTACATAAGAGCTTTTCTTAACGTTTGCTGGAGCCAGGCCAACTTCTCGCTCTGAGTCTTGTGTGTTTAATTTTGGACCCCGCAATCTCTTTCTTGCCAGATAGGCGTGTTCCTTAGGGCATTTGAGCACTTGCTGCTTATGTTTTACTGTCTTTTCTCTTGAACTGCAGCTTGCCCTGATAGAGCCTTCGGATTTTTATTTCGTAATAAGAAATAAGATGCATACGGCAAGTAGTCTTTCTGTGCGTCTGTAAAGATCCTTATTGGGTGTGGACTGTTAAAACGATGTACTTCTATGGCCCTACTGGAGGTTTTTGTGTAACTTCACTTTGCCAAAGGGTGCACTTCTGGTAAGAGGCTGTGGAAAGAATAACTTATTTGCTGGTGCATTAAAGAGAGGAATGTCTCTCTCCTGCTTTGATTCAAGGCATCTGCTTCTCTACCCAGTGATCACAGTGTTACCAGGTCATGAATTCTGAAAACAGAAATACAGTGTTGGGGCACCTTAAAGATGAGGGGCTCTAAGACTTAGTCCAGCCTTTCTCAACCTGTGGGTCTCCAGATGTTGCTGAACTACAACTCCTGTCACCCCTAGCTAGCAAGGCCAGAGCTCAGGGATGATGGGAGTTGTAGTCCAACAACATCTGGGGACACACAGGTTGAGAACCGCTGACTTCATCTGTTGCAGATAACACAACAAACAGGACCAGTGTTAGAAATTAGCCAAGTGCATTTTGTGACTGGCACAGGTCCAGTTGGGACCATGTGGAGATCTCTGGATGCCAGACTGGCAACAGGGGAAAGCAAAATGTCACTTAGAGAAGGATCTGAAATATTTTTCTTGAAGCTTGAATTATTCTTTTATTTGATGTTTCAATGTGTTGTGAACTGCTTTGAGATTTGTTCTATAAAATATAAAGTGGTATAGAAATGATGATAAATAATTCCACTGCAAGCAAAAAATGGCTCCGAGACATTCCATTGTGGCAATCACAACCTAGGTTTAAAGTGCCATTTGTCAATTAGATTATATATCTGAGTTTTTAACACTGAACATGACTTATCATTCCAGAAGTCAATTGATTGTATTTCTTCCCATTCAAATGACTTGGCTTACAAACCATAAATAACAACAATATAATGGAACATTACAAATACAGCATAAATCATATAATTAACAAATCATCAAAACAATTGCAATCTGTGAAACACTGTTAACAAACCAGCAATTAAAAAATAAGCTAAACATCACAATTACAGCCTAAGTCATATTACATGATTAACAGATAAATAAGGCATTTACAAATCTAATAAAACAATATTAACAAAATAGCAACTAGAAATAAGTTCATACATGCACACTCCCCCCAGTGACTCATAATCTTTTACTCTATTCAGTTTTTTCAACTAAATATACACATCCATCATACAGGAAGACCCTGATCTAATACCCCCAGCTGTGTTTCTGCAGGAGATTTCTCTCCATGTAAATAGTAGGTGTGGGGGCCCTGATCCATTTCAGGTCTGTAGTAAAGTCAAAGCATTGAAAGTTCAAACGCACACACACACCAAATTCCCAATCCACTTTGGGGAGATCACACTGGAAACTTTGCTTTTGAAAGATGCACCAAGTTCTTTCCATGAAGTCTGAAAATATGTTGGCAAGGCATGCATGTTTAGAGTCAAATGTGCTCCATGCTGTTACCTTCCATCTGTCCTTTTGGTTTGGTTCTTTCCCCTTTGCAACTACACTTGGTTGAGCTGTATTCCTTGCTGCTCCAAGAAGGGTGAAACATGTGGGCATCCTTTAGCCACCAAGAGCAGCCAAAAGCATTGCCGCCGAACATCATAGGTTGCTGCTTCCATAGGGATACAGCTAGGTGCCATTTCACCTTTACCTCTTCTCCCCATCCCTCTCATTTTGCTACGTTTGTCTCTCATTCTCTTTTAGCAACAGCTTTATACCAAATTATATAGCTCTGGCAACGCTGAAGAACAGCATTAACAGCAATTTTCCTTTCCGGCCTGCTAAGTAATCCTCCTTATAAATGGAGCAGTGTTTTTTCTTTGGTTTCTTTTACAGCTTGACGTTCAAACTCCTTTTCCTATTTCATCAGTGTGCATCCTTCTCCTAATTATACATCAAACCCCTTGCTTTTGCCATACTGGTTCTATTGTGTCTTTCACATTAGTGCCTTTGCACCTTCCCATTATCTATGGAATATGATACTTCTCATTTTTGTGTGATATTTCCCCCCCCCCTTCCTGAGTCCCTAACACCTATCTCTTTTATTAAAGGTTTCACATTAGGAGTGATTTCACTATCTTTGGTGTGGGCGGTCCCCAGATCCATTTGTCTCTGCTAATGTTGTTTGGGTCCAGCCAACCGTGTTCTCTAGATATCAGTGCTTGTTTATTTGTTTCTGCTCCATTTCAAAAGCTTTGTCTGAAAAGCCAGCTCTGAAATGGAAACGGTAGCCAATTAAAATCATGCTCTAATGTTTAGGTGATAATTGCATCTCCTACATCCCCAAAATGGTAAACTTATGACACTTAAGTTAGATTTATCATACCTTAGAAAACGTGGGTTTCTTAAACTTGTTCAGAACGTGACATACCTGTAGTCATTTTACATGGGTGCACATTGAGGAGAAGAAATGTCCTCTGTATTAAAAATGGTGACTTTCCCACATCAGAAATGAAAATGAGACTCTAATCCAGGGGTGGGGAAGCTGTGGCCTTCCAGATATTGCTGGATTTTAATTCTAATCAGAACTGACCACTGACCATACTGGTGGGAATTGGAGTCTAGCACCACTGTCTGGAGAGCCACAGTTTTCCCATTCCTGCTCTTGCCGAAATAAGTCTGTTTTGAACTCTGGCAAGCCTCCACATTGGTGGAAATGACATTGCCAACTGTAGTTTAGACTTCATAGTTTGAGGAAGGGCCACAGCTCAATGGTAGTGCATCTGCTTTGCATGTAGACAGTCCCAGATTCAATCTCAAGGTAAGGCTGGGAGTGTTTTCTGCATGAAATGCTGAAGAGCATCTGCCAGGTAAAGGACCCCTGGACGGTACAGTACAGTCAAAGGCGACTATGGGGTTGTGGCGCTCATCTCGCTTTCAGGCCAAGAGAGCTGGCCTTTGTCCACAGTTTACTGGGTCATGTGGCCAGCATGACTAAACCACTTCTGGCGCAACAGGACACGGTGACGGAAACCAGAGTGCATGGAAACGCTGTTTACCTTCCCGCCACAGCGGTACCTGTTTATCTACTTACACTGGCGTGCTTTCGAACTGCTAGATTGGCAGGAGCTGGGACAGAGCAGTGGGAGCTCACCCCAGCATGGGATTCGAACCGCTGACCTTCTGATTGGCAAGCCCAAGAGGCTCAGTGGTTTAGACCACAGCGCCACCTGCATCCCTTGGCAGTTAGTGTAGACAGTACTGAGCTACACGGACCAACTTTGTTTAAGGCGGTTTCCCATATTTATTTGTAGAAAAGATGGCAAATAGTATAGAGACTGGTTTTTAGGATCTCTTGGAGAACCTGATTGGCGATAAGTTTAGGAGAACTGAAATATTACTTCCGTCAATACATAATAAATCTATGGAAGCAAGCTTAGAGGAAAAGATGACACATATAAGTTTGGAGTTCACATTGGTCGTCTGCTAAAAATCCAAAATGTGCATCTAACACCAGGTAAAGGTAGAACAGGCTTCTCACCTGGATATAGATTTCAGTAGCTTGGCCCACAAGGTAATGCACAGAATCCTGTCCTTATGGGGCAGCAGCCATTGGGGGCAGAGTCTGCTCTGCTGTAGTCCCAGTGCTGTGGAATGTGCACCCAGAAAATTCATTCTGAAGATTCAGGCTTTTAAAATCTGAGTTGCAATTGTGCAGAGTTTGTTTTAAGCAGCGCCGTTCAGTCGGTACTCACATGATGGGACAAGGGCACAAAGGGGCTGCAGGGCTTTGCCTTTATTTAGCCCCCAGCCAGTTGTTGAGCAGCTTCTTCCAGCTTTTATAAGTCCACTGTAACTTGCCCCGCTGCAGACATTTACCCTGAACTTTTGGAAGGATTTCTTAAAGGTTTGCTCTGAACTTGTGGGAAGTTGGAAGGCACCACATGACAGCAGATGTGGGGCTAAAAGTGTAGCCCCGCTTGTCTTGCCTGTTTCTGTGAGTAATGACTAAATAGGGCTGCTGGCTCTGCTAGTTTTGGAATTGTGGATTACACTGCTGGTGCTTTATTTAAGTTTGTAAATAGCTTTGAAGAGGTGTGGGAGCTAAATGTGTCAGAGGAATTAAAGCCAGGACTTAGAAAGGTATGCCGTTGCTTCTGAGCAGCCCCCGTGTTGAAGGATGACAGATAGTGTTCGAAATTAGCCAGGCGCCAGGTGCGTTTTGGAACTGGCGCAGTCCAGTTGTGACCATGTGGAGATTTCTGGATGCCAAGCTGGCAACTGGGGAAAGCAAAATGTCACTTAGAGAAGGATCTGAAATAGTTTCCTTGAAGCTTGAATTTGTTTTATTCTGGATTGCTTTATTTAATGTTTTAATATGTGGTATACCTCTTTGTAATTTTGTTCTTTAAAATATAAAGCAGTATATAGAAATGGAAATAACAACAACAACAACGCAGAGGAAACAGTGCCTAGACATTCATTCCATTGTGGCGACCCCAGCCTAGGTTTAAGTTGCCATTTGGTAATTAGATTATAGATTTGAGTTTATAATATTGGTAACAAAGTACTGTAGTTAGCCACAAACTACTGATTTTGCCGCAGTTCCAACCCCACTTAGCTGAGGTTAAGCCCCATTGAATTCATTAGGATTTATTTCTGAATAGACGTGCTTAGGATTGTGCTGATAGTCGTTCGTCCTCCTTCTTGCATAAACTGTTTTACTTTAGGGGAGAAGGGGCTGTGCTGCTGAAATTGCTTCACCCCATTTCTGATATGCCTCGGCAGCGTGGCGAACAGTGCTCTTGGCGATTCAAATGTTGCGTTGCCGCAAGTTCTCGAGAAGAAAAAAAAGGAATCTGAGGCGTGCAGAGAGAATTGGTTTTATCTGCTCTTCTTCGTTTTATTGGTGATTCACTTTTACAGAGATTGTTATTGACTTTAAAAATTGTTTTTATATTTTTATTACTGCGAGCTGCCTTGAGTGCTATGTGCAGAAAGGCAGGATCTAAATTGAAATAATAAACAACCGCAGGGAGAGGGAGAACTTACCTCTGTTCCTGTCTTCTCTCCTGGCTAGAAGTTGGCCAGAGAAACTTTGACCTCTGGTTAGGATTCATCTGTTGAGGTGTTTTCTTCCCTCTTCTCCTTAGCTATGCTGACATCTACTCTCTGGGAACAAGCTGCAAATTTTGGACAGGGCTTGGAATGCACAGAGGCTTCAAGGCGGGCATTTGATAAACAATTTGGACACCAGGTGTTTGTTAAAAAAGAAGAAGAAGCCAGGGGGACAGGCCAGGAAGGTATGTGGTTGCATGCCAAGCCACAGAAGTTAAGAGTAGAAAGTCAAGCTGCCTCACCACCCCCTTGTGTAAGCTGCCTTGTCCCATGTTCTGTCAGTATTCTGGGCTCTGAGATGCAAAACAACAGCCCTCGCCTCTGGAGAAATCCAGAGTTGGCTCACAGTTAAAGCAGAGTCACCAGCACTTTGTGCACAACTGTCAAACTTGTTTCCCCACCAAATAAAATAAAGTGCTCAGTAAAAACCTGGAGAGAGAACTTGGTGGATCCGGTTGCCCTGCTGATTGTATCTTCCTGAAACCTGTCTGTCTAACCATGAGAAGCCCAGAATAAGAACTGCCCCATGACTACTGGGGAGCAGGGAAATAAGACAGATACAGTGGTACCTCGGTTTTCGAAAGTCTCGGAAGTCAAATGTTTCAGTTTTCGAATGCCGAAAACCCAAAAGTAGATGCTTCGGTTTTCAAACTCGGAAGTCGAACATGCTACGCGGCTTCCGCTGAGTGCAAGATCCTAGCTGTCGGCTATTGGAGTTTCGGTTTTCAAATGTTTTGGATGTCAGACAGTCTTCCAGAACGAATTACGTTTGAAAATCAAGGTACCACTGCATTCTGAGACCCATCTAGAATTTAACTCTCTGATTTTCTGTATGCACACCACCTCAACATTGTAGCTATGCTCTTTGGTTTCATTCATTACGTTTTGGTTTTAACTGAGATTTTGTTTACCGCATAGATACACTTACTGTTTTAGTTTTCAGTTTAGAAATGAATAGAATAAAAATGTTCCGTAATCCAGAATTCCGCCCACTCCACCAATCTTCTGTGGCTACTCCGTACCAAAGAAAAGGTACTCTGCACATATCCTTTTCATCAATCCTGTGTTGCAAAGGAAAGAAAAAGCCTAGCAAACTATCAGACTGATCATTCAGAATGTGACCAGTCTCTCTGTGCTTGAGAATGAAAGCAAAGGATCACATGTTTATGTTTTTAACCCCCTTCCCCTCCCCCCCCAAAATTGCTCGTGGAAATACAGTACTTCACGGATTGCTCTGATATGTAGATAGGCTTCAGAATACTAGGATCTGAAAGAAATACGACAATGGAAACTATTCAGAGAGAAGCATGCTTCCAGCGTACAAAACTGCCCATATGAGCTCTAGATAAAATCACTGACACCAACAATTAAAGGATCATGGGTAGGAAGTGGAAGAGGAGAGTTTGACTGAACTTTTGATGAACAGCTCACAGCAGCAGACCAATGATACAACTCTGTTGTTTTCAGAACATTCAGTGCAAAATGAAGCACCAAAGTCCCCGTCTCCCCCCCCCCCCCCCCGGTTTCAAAGCCGATCACTATAAATAAACCTAGGAATACATGGCTGTTCACAGCTAGCTTAATTGTAAGGACACAAAATATTACGCTGCTGGATCCGACCTAAGGATGCCTGTTTCTAAGTGCGGCAGCTAGGTGCCCTTAAGAAGTTAACAAGCAGGAAATGGTGGACATTATTATACTTACCCCCATCTCCAGCCTCTGCATAACGCCTTTGAACATCACAGTTCTATTTAGCTGTCGAGACACCTGTTGTCCGTTAATCTGTTTTAAAGCCACCTTCTCTCGTGGTCATCACTGGATTTTGTGGCACTCAATTCCACAAGTTAATTTGGGATGAAGTAGGACTTCCATTTATTGTGAACCTTCATTGGAATGATCCAGACTTCAGGTCTTTTGGAAGAGAGGAATTTCTCTTCTTTATGGTTTTATATTCTTCTTTCATGCGCTCCCAGGGTCACGTTTTCTGGATTTAAAAAGCCTCTTTTGTACATTTTCTAGTTTCATGATACTATTTTTATGATTCAGCTGCCAGCGTAGTGCACATAATGGACTAATTTGGACAATACAGTAATATCTTAATGAGCCAAGAGATGAACAAGCAGTATGGGGGTGCATACTGCCTTTCTGATCTTCCTTCCATTGCAGGGAAGCAAGCAAACCAGGAAACCTTCTGTGATCTGTAGTTTCCCGTTTCATCTAAACTGGGAAACAGTTGAAATAAACAAAAATATTGTCCAGTAGGACCTTAGAAACAACTAAGTTTGTTCTGGGTATGTGCATGCACACGAAAGCTTATACCCAGAACAAACTTAGTTGGTCTCTAAGGTGCTACTGGACAAATTTTTTATTTATTTCGACTGTGTCAGACCAACAGGGCTACCTACCTGAATCTGGGAAACAGTTGTTAGCTGTTTCAGAACAAGCCAGGCTATGAAGGCACAGTTTTAAGTTGCTTCATATTCTGGCCATTAACCATCTTTTCCCACTTTGGATGAACTGCGAAACTATAGATAATGGAAGACTTTCTGGTTTCCTTACATAAAGAAAGAAGCAAAGGGACCAATGGCATGGCCAAAAAGCTCATTCATATCTCAGCTTTATGAGTCAAATAAATATAGCCTATGGCTCTGTTCACACACCTGTTTGCATGCAGTACGCTTCTGCTGCTGATTTGGGAATTGGTGTACGCACAACATCATTTGCAATTCATACCTGCAGTTTCTTACAAAATAATGCATTGTGATGCATTCACCCCCCAACCCAGCTTCAGTCTGAGTTGAGAAAAGGGGACTGTGTACCTATCACTGGTTTAAAAAGCAGGTAGGTGATTCTTTTTTCCAATTCTGAACCAAGGTGATTTGTGGGGAAACATCAAAATTCAGTATTTCATAAGAAACAATGAAATAGATATAGGATGGATTGTGGTTAACATCGTGCGGACACCGCTTCCAAATCAACAGTGGGAGCATAATATATGCAAACAGCAGGATGTACACAGCCTAAATATCCTCATCTTCCTTCATTTCTCCCTTTCTCCCTTTTTTCTCATTTAACACTTTTGCTGCCTCTGACTGGTTTCCTGCTTTTCAAGAATTTAAAGGGTTTTTTGTTTTTTAGTGTTTTATAGCTTTGAACATTTACAGCTTAAACAACTTCCTTATTGTCATTTCTTATCTGGTTTGCCAGAATTTGTGCTTAAAAAGAAAAAAGATTCTTCATGTATACAATAAAGCGACCTTCTATCCATTCATCTACTTAACCGGCAAACTTGTGGCCTTGTTTGTGTCTTTTCTTTTCTATGTCGTTTAAGTCTCGATTAGGTTGTTTGTAAATAACCTCTAAGCTTTCTGCAGAGATTCGATCCTCTTAATTATACCTTTCAGCTTCCTTTTACCTTAACACGTCTTCTCCTTGTCGGTTTCTTGACTTTGTTCCAAGGCACAGTTGTTTGTTTTGCCTGGACAGTTTTGTGTCTCCTTTCATGATCCAAAATTGCATTTACCCAACTAATTTGAGCGTTGTTGAAGTCCTCCAGTATTATTAATAGTCATTAGCTGCACCTGTGTTTTATCACAATCAGAATTTGTCAGCAGGGCAATACTGTACCCTTACCTTTTTCATCTTTTACTGTACTCAAAGTATTATAGGCTCTCCTTTTTGCTCAGTATAAGATTTGTGTTGAAGGTAGTTTATAAATTGCAGCGAAACAGGAAATCTGCACACTTTCTTGGTTAGCCAGCCAAAATTTGTGGTTTCTGTCAGTTCCGTCTGCCCTCCTAGCTCAGGGAAGGCATGGAGGTTGCTCCCTGCAGTTCTCTTGGCCTTTGAAAGCATTTGGACCAGCTAGAAGTTTTGCTACTTCCAGTTGTCTCTGAAGACCACTGTGAGGTCCCAGATGAGCTTCTGCTGTTCATCGCTCAGTTTGCTCTCATCACAGACTTTCTCTCCAAGTAAAAGAGATGCTTTCTGCTGACAAGTGCATTTGTGGACCCCTGATTAGAAACTTAAAGATGTATAAGCATTATTTGGGGTGTAGGTGGAGAAATTCAGCTTTACCTTTGGATTTTTCTTTGTTCAAATTTCTAGGCATTCTAGTGAGCAAGGACTTTTCTTTCCCTCTGCGTTTGGGAATTTAGGAATCACTTTTAATAAATAAAATTCTTTTAAGCAATAATTAAAAAAAACCTGAAGCAGTAGTCCAAATTCCTGGATGTCAGCAAAACATTCTTAGGAACCTAGCTATCAAACATATCTGTTGTTGTTTTCAGCGATCTTCAGCCTGAAATAGGTGACCATGTAATTGAAGAAAGGAAATGAACCATCAGGGGGAAATTCATTGGAGAGCTTCTGTGAAATGCTTAGGATATAAGTCATGGCTGTGATCTGTGTGCAGCACTGAGGGCCATGTCAGAAATATTAGCAGGAGGCCAGCTCTCAATTTGCAAAGGAAGCAAAGCAAAGCAAACGTCTGCCAGAAGTGTCCACCCACATAGTGCAACAGCAGTTTGGTCAGGATGGTGAAATTCCCCTGGCCACTAGATGCTGGTTGGTGCCAAGGGCTTGGACATATTTTCCCCCAGTTCTGCTTTCTTGGATAGTGGAGTCCGTCTAATGCTTCCTTCTGCCTATGGGAGAGGCACAATGTCCTAACAAATGCTTGCACGTCTTAATGGAAGCCTGACTTAGACACCTTGAGAATTTCTCTCTCTCTCTCTCTCTCTCTCTCTCTCGTCATGGGCTTCAATTAAAGAAGAAACTCTAAAAAGCCAGGCAAGTCTTTAATAACATTGTGATCAAATGCAAAAATCTTACAGTCTTTTAGATGTAACTCTCTGTAAGTGGTTGTTGGTTCCAGTTGGGGCTGGTAGGGCAGAAGACAAGCGTAAGTGCAGCCAGAACGGATGGCAGCAGATCCAACTAATTCGTTTTGTTGCCATCCTCTTCCTTGCCAAGTTCTACAAGGCCAGTACTGAAACCAAAGTGGAAGAAACTTAGACTGATAGTAAGTAAGCAGACTGGCTGAGAGCAGACTTCCATTTGTCCTAATGGGCCATCTTCCACTGCTCCCTCCTCTGTTCAGATTGTTCTCCTTCTCATACAACCTGTTGCTAGTCCCTAAAACCACATCTCCCTTCCAGCTTCCTAGTGCATCTCATCTACCCAAATTTGCCAAAAGTGCTAATGGAACAGATGAGGGGGGCTTATTCCTTCCAGGGTCATTTCTAATGTACAGTCTTCTAGGGATTCACACTGGCATGGGAGTAGGGGGGTGTTCTTTACTGACATAATCAGTGCTTTTCCTGAGATCATGCAAAGCAAGCCACGCCATAGCCCCCTCTATAATCCGGAGGAATCCTAGACATTTGCATGACATTTTTTATTATCCTGCTGGCAGCAGGTCTTAATTTGAGCCCCAGAACTAGTTTCAACGTCAGACTTTGCTTTGTACCTTTTGCAATTGTTATCTTATGCAAGTATAGGGAGTAGCAAGGACCCTGTGAGCAGTCTCAACTCCTGTTCTACAGGATCTATCCTTTATGTATTACATTTGTGTCTCTAGCAAGGAGCTCCAGTTGGCATGCTTGGGTCTCCCTACTCCTGTTTTCTTCTATTAGGCTGAGAGAGTGTGTGTGTCTGGCCCAAGGCCGCCAAGTGGGCTTCCTAGCTGATTGGGAATTTGAACCCTTGTCTCCCAGATCCTAGTCTGGCATTCCATTCGCTCCCCAACACCGCTTCTCGATATAATCAAATCCAGGAAGAATCCACCTGCTTCGCATTTTGGCCTCACTCAGGCGAATGTCAGCATCTCAAATTGGCTTTGTGTGTCGACAATAAGTACACACCTTAGTTCTTGGTTTGTCCTGCCTAGCGGGTTGTTAGGAGTTGAAATTGGAGTCCGAATCCCTATTATTGTTGGGACTTGGTTGGGGAAATTTCAGGAGCCTCTAAGCTTGATTTCAGCTGCCCATTTCCAACCCCTGTTGGGTTCTTGCTGCTCTTGCCACCCTCGCCACCCACCGCCAGGCACTTAGTGGGAGTGGGAGGAATGCCTGAGCCTGCACAGGTTTCCCTTCCCTCATCTCACAGCAAGCTTCCATGGATCTTGTGGTGTCCTAAGGGTGTGTAAAAACCTAGGAAGCTTCTGCTTATGCAGAGTCCTGCACAGCAGGATTCAAATTAATGGCTCATTCCAAGTAGTAATTTGATGCCCTGGCATGGCAGTGTGTGAAATCTTCTTTTCAGAGAGTGAAGCAGCGTGGCGGGTAATCTCTCTGTGCCAGGCTAATCTCGATATCTGCTGTGTTTCTGAAAGCTTTGTTGCCTTTTGAAAAATCTATTTAATTTTCTCTTGGTGATTCAGAACTGTGTTGATAATACTCTTATCAGCTTGCTTTAAGCCAGATGTGTATGGTATGTGCAGATTTGTCTGTTTTGTGATGGATTTTTTTTTAACACCTTCTGTTGGTTACTTCTTACTTTTCTTTCCACAGTGCTGGGATTCACTACCCCCCCCCCTTTTTCTGTTTTAACATGGTGTGTGTGTGTCTGTGTGGTTTGCAATGGGGGTACACAGTTGACAATTCTTGGTTTTTAGCAAATCTTCCTTTTATATGATATAATGGAAACCCGTCCTGAATCTCCTCCTTAGTTTTCCTTCCCCAGACACGCAGGATAACCCACCTTCCTCTTAGTGTCCTTAGTGTAGGATTTAATTTGGGGCAAGAAGCTGGATTGGTAGATGGAGCAGCAATTTAGGAAAGAAGATGAGAGTTGGTTAGCTCAGGGTGGTTATATGGAATACAGTTGCACCTTGGAAGTCGAACGGAATCCGTTCTGGAAGTCCGATCAGGTTCCAAAACGTTTGGAAACCAAAGGGCAGCTTCTGATTGGCCGCAGGAAGCTCCTGTGGCCAGGAGCTCCTTTTCCCAACTTTGGCCTGGTGACGTGAAGGACTTGGCTTCCCTCCCTTCCTGTGGCCAACTTCTGACTAAAAAACCATGCCCCAAATATGCCCCTAGACCTTTATATACTCAAAAATCTGTGCCATTCCATATCCAAAGGTGGATCTTGTCATCCCTCCCTTACACACACAAACATACACAAATGACTCTGCAAATTGTTGGTTAAACTATGTGCAGAGTCAAACAGAAGACATTGCCACTTCATACTTCCTGACTGGAGCATTGGAATTCCCTGCTCTTAGAATTTCCCATTATTTGCAAAAATTCAGTAAGCCTGCAATTTGCATGGGCGTTACATTCTGGGGATTGCCTCTAAAGCCCAAATGTGATCATGGCTAAGTTGTGAATATTACCGTATTTTTCGCTCTATAACACGCTCCCAACCATAACACGCACATAGTTTTTAGAGGAGGAAAACAAGAAAAAAAAATTCTAAACGAAACAGTGGATGTATGATTTTTGTGGTTCATGCTGTGGCCACAGACATGTGATCTGACGGTGAGTTTGGGGTAGCCCAATGCAAAAATCCTGAGGATCTATGTGGATCCGTGCTTTGTAACCACGTTTTTGCACCACTGCAGCCCCAGGCAACAGTGGGTGCATGATTTATTTGGTACAAGCTGTAGCCATGGACATGCTATGTGATCTGATGGTGAATTTGGGGTGACCCAGTGCAAAAATCCTGAGGATCCATGTGGATCCATGCTCTGTAACCACGTGAATGAAGGAACTGTCAGTAATGTATGGTATCTCCAATACAGTGATGAAGGAAGGGGGGGGAGCTCACACTTGTCCTAGGCAAAGCAGCCAACTCCTATAGGCCTAGGTGCCTTCACCCCCCATTAAATATTTGAGGGAGTCATCCCCCACCCCCATTGTGGTATGTGAGTGGGGCTTACCTGGCTGTCCCCCCAATATTTTTTGAAGTTGGAAGAGGGAGGGAGGGAGGGAGGGAAGAGAGGGGGGGAACTCACATTTGTGCAGCTGCCTTGCCTTGAACCGGAGCAAAAAGAGGAGGAGGAGACTCAGGGACATGAGCCTTGTAAGCTGCTTTGTTTGAATTTACCTGTGAGGTGCTGGGGGAGGGACGGAAGGGGAATGCCCTCTTTGTCCCTCCTTCCAGCTCATTGTAAAGAAAGCAGAGTAAGAGCTGCTTACATTTGTGTAAGGGAGAGCCATAGAGCAGGCAGACACTGAGAAAGAGAGGCTGTCTCCTTTTCCCCACCTTGGCTTTTACACGCTGCTGGCTTCTGAGCTGCCTCCCTTCTCCCACCTCTCCAAAAAACCATAGAGCAGGCAGACAGGAGGAAGAGAGGCTGTCTCCCGACACTCAGCTGTTGCTCAGCTGTTGCCGGCTTCTCAGCAAGCCAAGCGGAGGAAGAGAGGCTGCCGAACAGCCAGCAAGAGTGGCTCCTCCTGCCTGCATTCGCTCCATAACACGCAGACACATTTCCCTTTACCTTTTAGGGGGGGGAAACTGAGTGTTATGGTGCGAAAAGTACGGTAATTTCAGTGGGTCTTATTTGAGTAAAACTTAGCTTAACACTACCAACTGTATTGTTTAGTTCTTATTACGCTTTATGTTATAAATATGCATCTATAATCTTAGCTGTATTGTGGGTTGCTTTATGAATGCTTTTCTGCTTCAGAAGTGGGATGTAAAAACTACTAGCAGTAACAAAAAATAAAGACCACAAGAGGGATTATTTCCTATGTGTCTTCTGTAAGTACCGTATTTTTCGCTCTATAACACGCACCCGACCATAACACGCACGTAGTTTATAGAGGAGGAAAATCCATAGGCATGCCACCTGTAGGCATTTCCTCCATAACACGCACAGACATTTCCCCTTACTTTCTAGGAGGAAAAAAGTGAGTGTTATGGTGCAAAAAATACGGTATTTACCTGTAGAATTATTATGATTATTATTACCCTGTCCATCTGACAGGGTTTCCCCAGCCACTCTATATTTGTATAAAATATATACCATTTTTCAACCTTAGCAATTCTCGGAACAGTTCACACTAATCCAGTCAGATTTATAGGCTAGTGATGTTACCTTCATAGCAACACTAGGCACATACCACATGGCAAATTCAGTAGCCCTCACCATTGAACATGCAGGCAGATAGTTTTATGGAAATGTGGGAGAGGCTGCAGAAAGCCACACATTGAAATCTGAGCCTTTGGCATTCTTTCTCTTTCAGCTTTGTCTCTGCGCTTCTCTGAGCTGGGATACCACGTTACATGTAAGCTGGTATTTTTAGGAAACTACAGTGGCCTGGTTTCTATGCCCTTTTAAAATGTGAAGGGTTTTTGTGGAGGGGGGAAGCATTATTGGGTTGTTGCTTTTATTTTGATTACATATTTTGTGGTTTTATATTTTGATTTTATTCTGTGAACCACCCTGAGACCTCGGGGTATAGGGCGGTATATAAATTCAGTTTAATAATAATAATAATAATGCTGTTGCCATGGGAAGCCAAACTGTGGATTACCACAAGTAAGCAAGCAAAAGGGGGTTTGCTTGGACAGACACAAGCCGCAGGTTGTGGTTTGCACATAATGCTAAGCTAGCCCTCTGGTTTCCTTCCTTCCGGCGTGACACAGGAAAGATTGGGTGTGCGCAATCTGAGCAGTGTGCACCGGCACCACGGGCCCCTTTCATAAGCCATAGGTGCAGTGTGCATGTCATGCTAGGCCATTCTTAAACCGCGACTTATTTAACAGTTGTTGATTGCACCAACCAGACGTCATTCTCTGCAGGCAAAAGTAACTACAATGGTACCTCGGGTTACATGCAGTTAAGTTCTTAGCCCAAGGTACCGCTGTACTGATAACAACACATACGTAACAGGCTGTATGTAACTATATAAATTTTTTTAAAATGCAATTCAACATATATCAAAATATATGGTTCTATAGACCAACTTATATAAACAAAACATATTACAGTGGTACATCTGGTTACATACTTAATTCATTCCAGAGGTCCATTCTTAACCTGAAACTGTTCTTAACCTGAGGCACCACTTTAGCTAATGGGGCCTGCCGCGCTGCCGGAGCACGATTTCTGTTCTCATCCTGAAGCAAAGTTCTTAACCCGAGGTACTATTTCTGGGTTAGCGGAGTCTGTAACCTGAAGTGTCTGTAACCCGAGGTACCACTGTATTAGAAATTAAAGTCCAGCAGACTGATCAGGAAATTCAATCTATTCAGTTCTTATATTGGCAATATCCACGGTGTGGAATTCTTATATCAAGCTTGTCGTGTTCCACGAGAAGATGCTTTTAAGAATTCCTTGTATGCAGGTATCAGACGAAAAACTTGGAAGAATGGCATATGCAGAAAATAAGACAAGGATTCCAGGATAATTCCTTGTTTCGCCCAACCGGGCTTTGTCAGCCGTGCATATTCTGGATTATATAAACGAACATAGTGTGATGTGAAATGCAAAAGTAACTATGGCTTGTTTTGTCATACTCTGCCCACCCTCAGCTGCTTCTCTTCTTTACATCCCTTAAGTCTGTTGTTTCTCATAGACCGGCATCGCCTCACAGTGTCACCATTTCCCTTCCTATTAGTTGGCTGTGAGAGCGAGGGTGTGGAAATCTCTGCGATCTTCAGTGCAGCTGCCATTAAGCAGCTGCTCTCCCCTTCCATTCTCCCAATAAACAAATGCCCCTACTCCTTTGAAGCTTTTAGTTTTTCAAACCCCTTTCTTCCCCTGTACAACCATGCGTTTTTCTTTTCCTTTCCCCAACCAGCAATCAAGTGTCATAATGAATTTATGCTTTGCGCTTAGTAAGCACTCTGCTGCTGAAAGACTGCTTTTACTAATGCAAACTTTTAAGTCGTTTCACCTGTTGGCTGGCTTGAATTTCAGGATCCACACCTGAGGTTTTGAACCCTACTCAACAGACTCTCTTCTGTACTTCGCTATCAAAGTGTAAAGTCGCAGAGAACCTTTAGCTACGTGGGGAAAGTGCATTTGTTTGGAAACAGAAATTCACCACCCCTCTGTATCTTAACTCTCTGACCCGTACAATTTCTGTTTGTGCGTGTTAAAACGCACACTTTTTCCAGCTGCTAAAAAGTCTGGTAAAATCCCAACCCTGCTAAGCTGCCCAGTTCTGCAGAGGTGTGAACATCTTCCTGTTTGAAGCGCCCACCCTAGCAGCACAAACGTGACGCTCCAAAGGTCTTTGTGCAGGAATGTTACTTGGAAATTGGATGAGACACGTGTGGCTTAAAAAACTTTAGCAGCAGGTGTTGTGGGGGGAGTGCAGGTGTGGTTGTCAATGGTGTGTGTGTTGCAGCAGCAATGTTGGCTTCAGGGAAAGTGCCAGTGAAGAGGATCTGAGCACGGAGAGAGGCTTTATTTTCCAGCCACTCTTGCCTGATGTCTCTGTCACTTGGTGTGCTGTTTGGGCAGGGTGATAAAAGAGACCACATGCTATGGGTTAAGGAGGACCCTGGGTTTGCATGTGCTGCTAAGCCATAGCTAAGTTCAGTAAGCCAGCAACAAATAATGGTTTCTTTTCCTGAACAAACCATAGTTAAGGTACTGTGTTGGGTTCAGACATAAGCTTTGGTTAATGTTTATTTAAACAGTGGTTTCATTTCACCTGAGAATCAGGTCATAGGTTGCCTGTCACGCAAGCCCCAGGCATTATGTTCCAACTAGGGATGCTTGAGAAATTAGAAATTTGCCTGTTCCAGTATGACCCGTTCTCCCTTCTGCCTTACTTCAGGGCAGATTTGAGGGTAAACCATACACAGCACGGGTCTGCCCTTGTGGCTCGTTGGAAGTTGAAACTGCTTCACATGTACTACTACGTTGTCGTCTTTATGAGGATATACGTTTGACTTTTATTACACCTGTTTTGCAAAAGTCCAGGAAAGAATCGGAACACCATAGTTTAAAACTACTGCTAGAGGACAAGAATCCCAAGACTACATGAAATGTAGCCAAATTCTGTCCGTCTGCAATTAATTGCAGGAAGCAAGTGGTATCCCATAATGACCAAACCCCTAAATGTTAATTACAGGGGGGCACGCTAATAATTAATTTTAATTTTTTATATTTAAATCCTTGTTATATTCAAATTGTCCTCTATATTTCTGATATATATATATATATATATATTATGATCTGTGATATTGTGTGTGTTGATGCTGGTCTGTGACCATATTAATAAATTCATTCATTCATTCATTCATTCCAGTATGACCTGACCTGCATCTCTTGGACCAATGTGTTGATTGGAACTTAGTTACCCTCTGGCGTTTGCAATTCTCATATGTTCTGAAACAGTTTTTGACTTCTTCTTTTTAAGTATTTTTTTTATTAAATATTTTATTAAGGATTTTCTTGTTTTACAGAGGTAGGTGTAATGCCTCGTATTTCCCCCCCATGTAACATTTTTACAAATCCGTTTCATTTGTTGAGGCATTAGGGGGAGAAGAAAAAAAGAAGAAAAGAAAAAAAGAAAGGGGGTGGAGGGAGGGAGGATGGTTAGGGGTGGGGTCGGGTGGCAGTGTTTCTATTATGCTTAATGTATGTAGAGTTTGGTGTCAGCGTTGCTTGTGTTGTTCACTTGTGTTCCTTTGGTGGTGAGAGAGGTTGGGGTTGGCCTAGCGTGTGATTGTTTGTTTGTGATTGGCTGTGGTGATCTTTGCTTTCGTGTGTGAGTGGGGTGGGTGGGTGTTTTGGATCAGGTTAGCCATATTGATTTGTATGCTGTTGGTGGATTATTGTCATTGTCCTGTTGGGCTGTGTATGTGATAAAGGGGAGCCATACCGGGGTGAAGGTGTCTTCTTCTGTTTGTCCCCGTGTCAGTTTCAGTTTATTAGTTAATTTTTCTAGTAGGGCTGTTTCCCATACTATTTGGTACCATTGGTCCATGCTTACTCCTGACAGGTCTCTCCAGTGTCTGGTTATGGTGTTTCTGGCTGCTGAAAGTAGGTGGGTTATGAGTTCTTTGTGGTGTAAATGGGCATTGTTGTTCTTTTTAAGTATTTTAAAAAAAGTTTAAAGTGTTTATTTGAGAGAATATTTAGAAATGTGTAGTTTAAATGTATTATTTCGTGGATTTTAAAACATGCAGCTTTACTTAAAAAAATGAAGGGGTCCATTTACAGCTAAGCACTCAAACCCGTACCCTATGCTGGGACCAGCAGCCTGTTCCCCTGCTTGGAAAAAGAGTTATTAGGCAGATACATGGCAAGTAGGTCTATGGATAGCTTTTAGGTGTCGATCACTAAAAAATGGAAACCTTGTGGCCTCTGCTCACCAGATTCTGGTCCACGTCTTCTAAGGCATATGGGGGAACCATTGGTGCTCCACATGTTACTGAACTACAACTCCCATCAACCCCAGTGAGCAAGACCAGTGTTGAGGGATGATGGGAGTTGTAGTTCAGCAGCACCTTGGAGGCCACAAGTTTCCCATACCAGCTCCAGAAGTAAAGTGAAACTTCCCTTTGACCCACCACAGTCATTTCTTAGCAGTGGTTTTTAATATATATATATTTTTAAAATTGTCCAGTAGCACCTTAGAGTTTGTTCTGGGTATAAGCTTACGTGTGCATGCACACTTCTTCAGATACCATGCACACGAAAGCTTATACCCAGAACAAACTAAGTTGGTATCTAAGGTGCTGCTGGACAATTTTTTAATTTTTTAAATTTCGACTGCATCAGACCAACACGGCTACCTACCTGAATTTTTAATCTTCCATTCCTAGTTCATGTTGCCCGATTTCTGTGTGTAGAGAGTGCTCAACTGTGGCATTATTGCATTTTTGTCCCACCCTGTCAGCCGGGATAGCTCCGTTGGTAGAGCATGAGACTCTTATAATCAGGCATAGGCAAACTCGGCCCTTCAGATGTTTTGGGACTACAACTCCTATCATTCCTAGCTTAACAGGACCAGTGGTCAGGGATGATGGAAGTTGTAGACCCAAAACATCTGGAGGGCCAAATTTGCCTATGCCCATTCTTAATCTTAGGGTCGTGGGTTTGTGCCCCACGATGGGTGAAAGTTTCCTGCATTTCAGGGGGTTGGACTAGATGACCCTCGTCGCCCCCTTCCAATGCTCTGTGATTCTGTGATTCTTTCATCAGGTTGCTCAGAGTTGTACTTCTCCCCCCGCCATTTTCATCTCGCACCAATGCTTTGAGATGGAAGGGGAAGTGGCAGAGGCTTGAGGGCACCCAGTGAGCCTCATGAATTATACTCGAGAGGGGATTTGAACTCGGCTCACCCGAAACCTTGTTCAGCACTCCGACCACTGTGCAGCACTGCCTAAACACTGCAGCATATGTGACGGCAGCTAAAGCAACTGCTGCTGACATAAGTGAATAAAAGCGGGGCTTCAGTAGTGCTTTGGCTTGTTGGCATGGCTATTGAGAAGTACAGCGGTACCTCAGGTTAAGTACTTAATTCGTTCCGGAGGTCCGTACTTAACCTGAATCTGTTCTTAACCTGACACACCACTTTAGCTAATGGGGCCTCCTGCTGCTGCCGCGCCGCCGGAGCACGATTTCTGTTCTCATCCTGAAGCAAAGTTCTTAACCCGAGGTAATATTTCTGGGTTAGCAGAGTCTGTAACCTGAAGCGTATGTAACCCGAGGTACCACTGTACATGGCAGTGGAAAAAGTGCTTGGATTAAAGACCTGCCAGTTGTAGCTCCCAGCAAAAGGGAAAATGACACTCTGATGTGCAGGTTTGACCCTTTGCGGGATGGAGTGAACAGATTTGTCCGGGTGTTGTGTGCATGACGCCTGATACACCCCAACTAGGGTGCTATATCAAAACACTGTTGTTGCAGTAGGAAAACAGGCTTATTCCTTACTTAACATGAAGATTTTTGTAGAGGTAGCATTCATCTCATTACCAGCCTTTTGGAGAGTGCAAAGTGTACAGGAAGGCAATTGTCTTGGATCGCTGATGGTTGTACATCTGTTATTTAAGGAGTTTGTGTCAGTTTTTCTACTTAGAATAGAGAAAGAATGTGTTTATATCTTCGGCACCCTGGAAGGTAGAAAGCATCTGAAAATTGTATCAGAGCTTGGAACTAATGTGCCAATTTTAAAAATATATATATGAGAGAGGTTTGTTGTTTTTGGAACGTGAACAAAAAACAGCAGTTCTGTTCATTTCTCCCCTTTCCCCCCATTGCAAATTCTATGAGAACATCTGTTTTTTTTCTTTAGCTTATCTCTCGCACCTCTGCTGTTTGTGGCAGTTTTGATTGTTTTGGTGTGTTTTTTCTTTTTTTAATTTTAGATTTTGTCGGGCTGGTGGATACACACATTTTGCCAGCTGTTAGCAGCCAAGTGTGTTAGGGAGCCACGAGGGATGGGAAGAGAGAGCCTTGTGCTGCTCCCAGAGGACCCAGATTGCTTTGGATGGGCAGGTAGCTCATAGTTTTGCAAGTCTGAGAAAAGGATGGTGCTGGTTGTAGAGGGAAGCAGCAAGCCACAGTGCACAAAGGAAAGGACCTGCAATTCTTCTTTATCTGAGCTACTCCACCAAAGCATGTGAGCAAGGCTTTGATGAGCAAATCTAAAGTACAGTAGTACCTCGGTTTTCAAACGTAAACCATTCCGGAAGACCATTCGACTTCCGAAATATTCGAAAACTGAAGCATTTACTTCCAGAAAACTCAATACGGAAGCTGTGTGGCACATTTGACTTCCAATAAGCGTTTGAAAACTGAAGCAATTACTTCTGGGTTTTTGGCGTTTGAAAATCGAAACGTTCAACTTCCGAGACGTTCGAAAACTAAGGTACCACTGTATAATCTTCCCAACATAAGTGAGCCACATATTTTATTTTTTAAGAAAGTTTTTATGCTTAGACACTTTCATATTCAATATCTCAAGGCGGTGCACAGCCTAAAAACATAACTACAACATTTATACATACATGCCACCCTTCATCTGTAGATCTCAGGCAAGTTCACAACATAAAATTACAATGCAAACAAACACAAAATACATAATAAAAATAAGGGAAAAAAACAAGTCAATAATCCCTCCCCTTCCCACGACACATTTAAAAGGGCATCAGATGTCAATCAGCCAAAGGCCTGGTTGAAGAGGAACAATTTTGCCTGATGCCTGAAGGAGTATAATGAAGGCGCCAGCCAAACCTCTCCAGGGAGAGCATTCCACAAACAGGGAGCCACTGCAGAAAAGGCCCAGCCTCATGTTGTCACCCTCCGGATCTCTCGTGGAGGAGGCACACGTAGAAGGGCTTCATATTATGATTGCAGGGCCCAGGTCAGTTAATATGGAAAGAGGCAGTCCTCAGAAGTATTGCAGTCCTGAGCCATTTAAGGCTTATGGCTGTGAGCAGCATTTTAAATTGGGCACAAAACTAACTGGCAGCCAGTGCAGTCAAACCAGGATTGATGTAATATGCTCAAACCATCTTGCCCCAGTGGGCCACCTGGCTGCTGATTTCTGCACTAGCTGAAGTTTCTGAACTGTCTTCAGAGGCAGCCCCACATATAACGCATTTCACTAATCTAACCTAGAGGTCAAAAACATCAGTAAAAGCCAACTGGCAAAGAAAGGCCTGTGTGAATAATGGTTTTCCAAAGACATTGAATAGTGAGCAGCCAGCCTCTCATTTGCAAGAGTTCGCTAATTTTACTTTATTTTTAATTGAACATAGCTCTCAACTTGGTTCATAGACTCATATAATTGTATAGCACGCAGCAGCTTTTGTTGTTCTTGCCAGTCTCTTCAATCCCCATAATCTAATGCCTCACATACTGGTAAAATTGCAGTTGTAAGCTCCTTGGGGCAAGGACTGCCATCTCTCTAAAGTAATGTACAGTGTACCTTAACAGTGCTCTTTATTTTGAATGTTAATGATGCAAAGTTTGGAGCCAGCGAAGCACCTGAGTTAGCTAGCTAGAGTGAGTCTGAAGTGGGTTTATATTGTTTCAGTGTACAAGTGCTACGAAAGGTGCAGTAGTTGACTCTGGAAGGGAGCCTTGTGATATTCCTTACTTTTAGGTTTAGGGGTAACTTGTGGGCAAGAATAAGAATGCATCTCATGTCTCCAGGGCTGTATTGTTTGGATGCAAGCCAACACTTCACAGGGCTGCTACTGAAAATCTTTGAATTATTTGTGATGGTGGTTTGGCCCCAGGTTCCTTTTGTTCAAACGCTGCTAAATGTCAGCTTGTGTTTGAAAAAGCTCAGGTAGAGCGTGGGATAAAACAATTATAGTTGTCTCTGTACGTAGAGTGGTGCAAGACCTTGTACCTGTCCCATGACTCTTACCTTGTTTCTTGCTCGTCCCCTTTTATTCCTGTGGATTGAAAACAAGGTCCATATTTTTCAGTAGGCTCATGATTCTTGTTTTTCTCGGTTGTTCTCTTGAAGTTGCAAACCCATCCGTGGTGCATGATTTGACAGCCACTTTGTTCAACTAGCTAAAAGCTATGCTTTGATTCAGATCCCATCTCTGCTTTTGTAATTCCTTATTCCTCAGTTTCTCATACGTAAAAGAGGAGTCCTGATCTACGCACAGGAAAAACCCCGCTATAAATAAGTCATAAAATAAATCGTTATAGCAAAAGGAAGGGTGGGAAAACCCTATGTAAAATTACCGTATTTTTCGCTCTATAACACGCACCAGACCATAACACGCACGTAGTTTTTAGAGGAGGAAAACAAGAAAAGAAATATTCTAAACGAAATAGTGGATATATGATTTTTGTGGTTCGTGCTGTGGCCACAGACATGTGATCTGACAGTGAGTTTGGAGTAGCCCAATGCAAAAATCCTGAGGATCCATGTGGATCCATGCTTTGTAACCACAGAGGAGGGAAGGAAGGGGAACCATGGATCCTCTGCTCATGACTGCAGCAGATCCCCCCCGCCACCCGCAGGCATTCGCTCCATAACACGCACAGACATTTCCCCTTACTTTCTAGGAAGAAAAAAGTGAGTGTTATGGTGCAAAAAATACGGTACATAGAAATGTTTCGTGCTCAGTAGCACAATCTGGTGTTGCATGTTTATAATGCATTTAAAACACCCTTATTTGACTAGTGTAGCTGAGAAACTAGTGGCCCGCAGTGGGGCATTAAGGTAAGTAGTAAACATTGCGAAGCATTATCTTCCTTCCGCAAATTCAACTTGGTGTAGAGACAGTATAGTAAGGTAACAGAGGTGGGGAAATCTGCAGTGCCTAACCTTTTCCAGTAATAAGACAATTTTTTTAAAACAAAGCACTGGAAAACTAGCCAGAACCCATGCTATTCTGAGGTAACTTAACAATTGCTGGGAAGTTTTAACTAACCTTTATATCCCTCTTCCTCTTTAATCAGGGTGAAGTTTGTACACACAGATTTCTTTAACTAACCTGTGGAATCCTGTCTGACCTCCAAACTGGCGATGTCAAGGGTACCGAGTCCTCCTCCTCCGGCAGAGATGTCAAGTGGGCCTGTTGCTGAGAGCTGGTGTTACACTCAAGTAAGTCCGCATTTTAGGGGCAAAGAATATCTTAGTGAAAAGCAATACTGGCTGGCATCTTTGGTGCCTTGTTCAAATTGTCACGGTCCCGAGCCAGTGTTTTGGGCAGCCTGTGATGCTTTCTAAAACTTGAAGCTTGAGTTCTGCCCACTTTTAACAGTGATGAATCTGATGTGTAAAAGCAGGGAATCCCGTGACCCGTGTGATGTTAGTGTCAAGTTTCGCAGGAATGGCTTCCCTGCTTTCCATGTTCTGGATACCCTGCTAAGGTCTGTTTGAGCCATCTAATAGTCTAATGCAGCCTTTCTCAACCTGTGGGTCCCCAGATGTTGTTGGACTACAACTCCCATCATCACTGAGCTCTGTCCTTGCTAGCTAGGGCTGATGGGAGTTGTAGTTCAACACCTGGGGACCCACAGGTTGAGAAAGGCTGGTCTAATGTATCATCATTGGAAATAAGCTATGTTGTCTTTCCACCATCTTGCTATTTGTAACTGTCTTTCTAATGTTCTTTTTCCCCTTAAGATCAAAGTGGTCAAATTTTCCTACATGTGGACCATCAACAACTTCAGCTTTTGCCGGGAGGAAATGGGAGAGGTCATCAAAAGTTCAACATTTTCATCAGGAGCTAATGATAAATTGAAGTGGTAAGGATCATTATACAGTGCACAATGGGGACCAGCAACAAACACGGCATTTGGTAGCTTGTGGTGCTTAGAATTGGGTTCAAAACCCCTACTTACCTGCACACTCACTGGGAGGCCTTGGGGAGGTTGCTAATGCTTAGCCTCAATCCTGCCTTCTGTAAAATGGCACAATAATGACTTGACTCGTGGGGTTGTCTTCAGAATGACTGGAGCAATGAACTGCCCTGACCTTCAGGGGAAAGGAGAAACGATATACAAACATGCTTCATATCAATATCCCTGTGGTTTACTTGTGACTCTCAATACCATCCATCCATATTGAAAATGCAGCTAAGACCAAGGTGTTAAAAAAGATGCAAGTGGGTAATACCTTCTTAACAGAAATTAGCAAACTATATGGAGCAATCCGCGGGACACAGAGCCTAGGACTTGCCAATCAGAAGGTCAGCAGTACGAATCCCGTGACTGGGTGAGCTCCCATTGCTTGGTCCCTGCTCCTGCCAACCTAGCAGTTCGACAGCATGTCAAAGTGCAAGTAGATAAATAGGTACCGCTCTGGCGGGAATGTAAATGGCGTTCCCGTGCACTGCTCTGGTTCACCAGAAGCGGCTTAGTCATGCTGGCCACACGACCCGGAAGCTGTACGCTGGCTCCCTCGGCCAATAAAGCAAGATCAGTGCCGCAACCCCCGAGTTGGTCATGAGTGGACCTAATGGTCAGGGGTCCCTTTACCTTTATGGAGCAATCTGCGAAAATAATTGTAAATAATAATCTCTCCGATAACTGTAAAATAATGAAAGGCACTAGACAAGGCTGCCCATTATCCCCGCTGTTGTTTATATTGATGCTGGAAGTAATGTTACAGTGTATAAGAAAGAACGGGGAAGTGAAAGGAATTTCGGTGGGACAACAATCCTATAAACTAAAGGCTTTTGCTGACAATGTGATATTTACAGTAGAACAGCCACTTGAAAGGTTTCCTAAGGCATTAGAGGATATAAGAAAGTTTGGGAAGGTGGCGGGCCTTAAAATAAATGCAGAAAAAACTAAGATATTAGTAAAAACATGGGTGACCATTCAAAAAAAGAACTGGAAATGGTGAGTGGATTAAGAATATGTATAAAGGTGAAGTACTTAGGGATATGGCTGGCTGTGAGGAATCTCAACTTATTTTAAGATTATTAAGTAAAGGTGTGGAAGGAGATTTAAAAAGAGTTGGAAATATGGGGGAGAATGAAACTTTCCCTAGTGGGTAGAATATCAGCCATTAAAATGAATGCCTATATTACCTAAAACGTTTTTATTTCAGTCCATCCCAGTGGTCAACAATTTACACTGCTTCAAAGAACAGCAAAAAGATATCACTAGATTTTTCTGGCAGGGGAAGAAACCAAGAATTAAGCATAAAATTTTGATAGGTAGTAAAGAAAGAGGAGGCTTCTCTCTGCCAGATTTACAATTATATTATGAGGCAGCATGTCTTTGTTGGCTAAAGGAATGGATTGTATTGAAAAACACCCACCGATTGCATTTGGAAGGTCATGATCTCAAATTTGGCTGGCATACATGTCTATGGTATGGGAAAACTAAAATACATAAATGTTTTTCAAACCATGTGGTTAGAAAGAAGGTATATAGAGTTTGGGAGAAGTATGAGAACTTGCTGGAAAGGAAGACACCTTTGTGGTTATCGCCAATAGAAGCAATTGTTTAGAAGAGAATGAATATGGATAGACAAGACGACATAAAGAGACTTATTGGATTTTTTAGAAAGGGAACCTAGACTATGGAGGAAATAAGTATAGTAGCCAGGTAACAGACTGGTTACAATATTATCAATTAAATGAGTGATTCAAAATGGATAAGAAAAACAGATTTTCAGACCAAAGCTCGCAATTTGAAAGAGATTTATTAGAAAATAATCAAAAGTTATTATCTAGAATGTATAAGATGTTATTGGAATAAGAAACAAAAGTCGAGCTGGTAAGATCATCAATGATTCATTGGGCAACAGACATAGGGCATAGTATAGAATTTGACCATTGGGAGAAATTATGGAAGAAAGATTTAAAATTTACTGCATGTTATGTGTTGAAACAAAACTGTTTGAAAATGGTTCACACATGGTATTTAACCCCCAGTAGACTAGCTAAGATGTACAAATCGGAATCAATGTATGTTGGAAATGTAAAGAAGTAGAAGGAACATTCTTCCATATGTGGTGGACATGCAAAATAATTAAAGGGTATTGGGAAATGATATACAATGAGATGAGAAAAATGTTTAAAAAAACTTTCCCCCAAAAAACAGAGGCATTCCTTTTGGGAATGGTACAGGCAGAAATACCCAGATGTCAGGAAAACTTATTTATGTATGCCTATACTGCAGCTCGGATTTTGTTGCCACAGAAATGGAGGGTGAGCGAGGTTCCTAACAAGGAGAACTGGCAACTAAGAATGATTGAATATGCAGAGCTAGCAGGTTTAACTAGTAGAATAAAAGAACAAGAGGACCAAGTATATAAAGAGAAATGGAAAAAAATTGTGGAGTATTTGGAAAATAACTGTAAATATGTGAAAAATTTAGCAGGATTAAGGTAAATTCAACAGTATAACATAAAATAAAGGCATAATAAAAGGAAAAGAGAACGAAATTGCTATATAAGAATATGCAGAAATAATGGGGAAATCAAAGGAACCAGGAAAAGGCAAGAAGGGAAGTCATAAATGATTGTCTTATTATAAAGTAAGATATGAATGAGGGAAATGTTGATTTCAATGTAAATGTGGTTCTGGTAACTGTAATAATGAAAAAATATTTTTAACATTTATTTTTTTAAAAATGAAAATGTAGCTAAGAAATCTTATATTGTCATCTGCAAGGGGCCAAAATGTGTTGTCTAACAGATTGCAGCAAGGCATGACCATGCCATCTAAGCCACAGGCACACCACAAGATCAATATCTCCAGATGGCTCAAGCAAGTGAGCCAAGCCATACTCGTAATCCATGGGCATTGGCCAGTTTAAACTGGGACCCGTACAAGATAAATCCAACCTAGTGAGGAATCCAAAGGAAGAGCACTTGGGTGCATCTCCATCCTATTTAATATCTAGTTCTGGTTGTCCTTGCTCCTCCAGAAGAAAGCTAAGGATGTGGGAGCACGAATCCCACGCAAGGGAGAGAAAAAAAGTCCAAACAACTCTTTTCCTCTTTTGGGATCTCTGTGGAGTAACCGCAAGCATCGCCTTATCAGAGGTTGTGCCTCCCTTGTTCCCTACATTGCATTTTCTTTTGTGCACCCAGTGCAAGCAGATCTGTGTGTGGAAACTTGTTTCTGCCAGCAGGTTTAAGACCATATCGAGAAGATGAAGATTATCTTTCTGCTTCTGCAGGTGTTTGCGTGTGAATCCAAAGGGCTTGGACGAAGA
Source organism: Podarcis liolepis (assembly GCF_965112155.1). Taxonomy (NCBI): domain Eukaryota; kingdom Metazoa; phylum Chordata; class Lepidosauria; order Squamata; family Lacertidae; genus Podarcis; species Podarcis liolepis. The sequence goes on along the minus strand of NC_139573.1, from coordinate 35,540,472 downwards.
GAGTAAAGATTACCTTTCGCTCTATCTGCTACTGGTCAGCTGTCCAAAGAGCGAAGTCCGAGCCAAATTCAAGTTCTCCATCCTGAACGCAAAAGGAGAAGAAACGAAAGCAATGGGTACGCAGAGTTGGTGGCCGGTTCCTTGCGCTTCAGTTGCCGTTTAAACACAGGCAGCGAGAGCGAATGAGAGCCCTGCTTGTGTGTCTCTTGGCTTTCCTTTTTCAAAAAAGAGCCCCCACTTGTTTATATATTTCCAGAGAGTCAGCGAGCCTACCGGTTTGTGCAAGGCAAAGACTGGGGATTCAAGAAGTTTATTAGAAGAGATTTTCTCTTGGATGAGGCCAACGGACTCCTCCCAGATGACAAGCTCACTCTCTTCTGTGAGGTAAGGAGGGGAAAACGACGCGAAACCTTTTCTTTCATTTGGAAGAAAACCGCAGAAGGGCTGCAAAGACGTTTCTCAGCTCCCGTCGCATGTCCAATCCCTTTGTCCATCACTCCTTCTGAACTGAGCACAGTAGTTGGAGTCGAATGGTGACCCTGAGTGTTTTGTTTGGGAGAGGGGCCTTTTGTAACTCCCTCCGTAAGGTGTGGCTTGGCTCGCTTGCTTGAGTTGTCTGGAGCTATTTCTCTGCAAGCACCTTTTCTCGCTTGTGGCATGCTGTCATGTGAATTACGTGGATTAACCTGTGGAGGGGGAGGATGAGGAAGCAGATGTGTGACTAGAAATGTATAGTTCCATAAATCTGGGGGGAAGGGGGAATACTACCTTTTTTTGCCTTTATGAAATTTATAAAACAGTTTTGTACATCTTTATTCAGAAGACCCACTCTTGTTTAGTGGCGCTTACTCCCCCGTAAGCATGCATAGGATTGCAGCCTCAAAAACTATCAGTGCGTTAAAGTGAAATCTAAAACATGTTTTCTCATAAGTAAACCCCATTCAGTGAACCTTGGCTCCTGGATTGCAGTGTTGGTTTTGTACATGCCCAAAGGGCAGTAGATGCCAGGGTATTAGTTTCTAGTATCTCCACACTAGATCAAAATTTCCCAGAAGAAAGGAAGTAGCAATTTACAATGGTACCTTGTTTGCCGAACGGCTTGGCTCCCAAACAAGTTGGCTCCCGAACGGTGCAAAAGTAAGTGTTCCAGCTTGCAAACATTTTTTGGAAGCCGAACGTCTGACGCGGCTTCCGATTGAGTGCAGAAAGCTCCTGCAGCCAATCAGAAGCCGCGCCTTGGTTTTCGAACGGACTCCCGGAACAGATTAAGTTTGACAACCAAGGTACCACTGTACAAGAAAACAAAGGCCCCAAATGGTCCTCTGATGAAGAGGGCAGCACCTCTAGGAGTTGAAATGCATCTGGGGTTTGAGTGTCACATACGTACACTTTTGCCATGTTCTTCAGGTAGCCTTAACACCAGAACCTTCACGTTTCACATTTTGAGTGAGTAAAAAATCTTGCCTTAAAAAACATTTGACTCGTGCCAAAAGAGAAAGCAACTTTTGATGGAGTATTGTCAGTGATCTCCAACATTTTCAGTTTTTCTGTAGGATAGATTGGGGGTGGGGGGGGGAGGGTCCTGGTAGAGCACAGTAGAGAAAATCATGTTTCTTCCAGGCCTTTGCATCGCTCTGTGTGGGGCTTCTTCGTCAATAGACAAGGTGGCCTGTCTGTCCCCGCACAGCATGGGATTCATTCTTGGAAAGTATCAGGCTTTTGTCAGAGAAAAAAGCTTTTGGATCTGGCAAGCCAGAAGTTATGCATAGAAATGAAAACTTGTGCTAGTTTTTGCTGATGCCAGGAGGTTTTCCTGCCATTTAGTGCCATATGCTCAGCAAATTTCCCCCCGTTTCTTGCCACAGGTGCTTACAGCTGTGTTTCTATTTGGCAGGAATGCCATTTGAGTGTGTGTGTGTGTGTGTGTGTGTGTGTGTGTGTGTGTGTGTGTGTGTGTTTTCCCCTCTGCTGAGGCTCTCTAAGGATTTGATAACATTTGGTGAGCTGGGAGACTGTTACCAGGGTTTTTATTTAAAACTTGGAATACTGCTGAGAAAGAGGGTTTGTCTGTCTTAAAAAAATAAAAAATCGCTTTAGTTCTGCCAGGTCTTCCGTCTGTCAACCTGCAGCAACATAGGCTGCAAGTTTGGCCTGATCACATGAGATACTGGTACACCTGCTCTTGCACAGCCCCTGTTTTGCTGTCTAGTACCTGTGGAGCTGCCAGTTAGCTTACATTGAGATCCTTGCAGCATCCGTTTCCAGTTTGAAGTGGCTGCTTTCTCAAAGAGGCAGGCACCCGATTCTTTGTTTTCCATGTTTGCACTGCAGGATTCAGAGCAACTTGCAGCATTCTCAGGATCTCGGTTTTTGTTCAGTAAAAAAAACAGGGTTTGTTTTAATTTTAATGACTTCAGAGGTACCAGACACAATCCACCCAACATCTCACAACATTTAAGTCCTGCTAATTGTGATGGGCGAGATTTTAAAGCGCATGCGTAACTTCCATTGAAATCACTGATTCTTGAACTGTTCACTTTATAAGGATAAGTAACATTTCAAACATTCAACATTTCCTTTGGGACGCGGGTGGCGCTGTGGGTTAAACCACAGAGCCTAGGACTTGCCAATCAGAAGGTCGGCAGTTCGAATCCCCGCAACGGGGTGAGCTCCCGTTGCTCGGTCCCAGCTCCTACCAACCTAGCAGTTTGAAAGCACATCAAAGTGCAAGTAGATAAATAGGTACCACTCTGACGGGAAGGTAAACGACATTTCCGTGCGCTGCTCTGGTTCGCTGGCCACATGACCCGGAAGCCGTATGCCGGTTCCCTCGGCCAATAAAGTGAGATGAGCGCTGCAACCCCAGTCGGTCACGACTGGACCTAAATGGTCAGGGGTCCCTTTACCTTTACCTTTAACATTTCAAAAGCAGTAGTTTCAGAGGTGGGGATTCAGAGCAGGCTTGCAAATTGTATTTTTTTATTTTATTTGAAATTTTGCTGCCTGTCTCCCATTGGAAAGCAGCGTCAGAGTGGGGCACACATTTTAAATGTGGGTATTGTCATCCAACAGGGATGATAACAAACCTCCAATTGGTGCTGGAGTATTGGGCTGTGAAAATTTTCAGCATGCCCTTAAGGCCCTGTAAGGCAGGGATGGGGAAGCTACTACTATTTCTGGCTGTTGGCCACGCCAACTGCAACTGATGAGAGTTGGGAGCCTGTCAACAACATCAGCTTCCCCTTCTTTCCCGTAATGGCCATGTGCTTGGAAGTCTTTTAAAAATGGGCAATATGCTCATTCCTGGAGGATAAGTCACATCAGAGGCAACCAGTCATGATAGTCATATGGTACCTCCATGCTCCAGGGATATTCTTATATCACTTAATTTTAATTTTAATTTTTTTAAAATCACCTCCGAAATAGCTTATAACTCCAGGTGAGGAAGTTTGTGAACCTCTGAACTAGTTAACTTGAGCCTTCATTTTTGAAAGACCTGGAGCCTGGGTTGTGCTCAAGGTTAGGGACTGATAAAACAGATGTAGGTGCGGTCAGGAAGGAATCTGGCTAGTGACTCTGGCTGAATCGAAATGACTTCATACAGTGGTAATCTGCTGCAGTATGTCTGTAATTGCTTGGGAAGCTGGCCTGTGACACTCTGCCAAGCGGTGACGTTTATTTTACTACACCTCCATATACCTGACATGAAATCAGGAGGAACAAGGAGGTTCAGGAAGAGCGTACAGAAGACTGGGCTCCCTGGCGTTGGTCTGTACCCCATTGTAGGTTGCCATATAGTAAGTGTTCGTTGGTATTCATCTGTAGAGAGGTTTTTGTCGCTTGTGGCCTGATAGCTTTGTCTTCTGGAGCCATGTGGAGCTCGGCAGATTTGTTTTCTTTGACATCTCTACTCCTTGCTTGCGGCACGTAGTGCCTTGGACCAATCTGTAGAAATGGATGGCCCTGCCTTTTATCCCAAAGGAGAGAACTTAGATGAACTTCTGATTCCATCAAAATCTGTGGGAATCCTTAGGCAGCCGTGCCGGTATGTGGGTGGGAGCAGAGTTTATTTTCAGTGCATTGCTGTTTTTGTCTTAAACATCCCTAACCAAGAGCATCTGTGGGGTTTTGTTTCCCTCCACCCTACCCCACTGAACCTCTGTGCTCCTCCCCACTTTTTTTTAAAGTTCACTGTGCTGCTGCTTCTTCTTTTGTTAACCCCCTGTACTTCCTTGCAGGTGAGTGTAGTACAGGACTCTGTCAATATCTCCGGCCAGAACTCCATGAACATGGTGAAGGTACCTGAATGCCGCTTGGCTGATGAGTTGGGAGGCCTCTGGGAAAACTCTCGCTTCACAGACTGCTGCCTGTGTGTGGCAGGCCAGGAGTTCCAGGCTCACAAAGCCATATTAGCAGGTCGGTATCGACATGGGCGCGAGGCTTAGCAGGATGGCGGATGGACTGATCAGGGACAAGCCGACAGCCTTGATGAGTGTTTTGGAGGTTGCTTCCCTTCTTTTCCAGAAAGGGGCTCCAAATAGCGGGTCCTATAAGATGGGAACAATTGATTTGACCGGGGAATGGGGGGCAGTGGGAATGTATCACATCGAAACCTCAGCTTTAAAAACCCATTTAATGCTATTGGGAGGGCGGGGAAGGTGCAAATTGTAGAAACCGCTTTGCCAGAGGTCTTCTAGGACTTATATCAGGCATGTCCAACTCCCAAGAAGACTGTGATCCACACCCACTATAAAAAAACTGGCAGTGATCTACGCATTAGATTAGATTGACCAAAGTTGTTGAACTTTTTTTGGGGAAGCCAAAGTTGTTGGACATGCCTGCTGTATATAATGCAGTTCCGTGGGCGCCTAGGATACACCATTCAGCTTTCTTTTCTCCCTTTAGAAAGGCAAGTTTCTGTGTCTTATGACTGCAGAGATATACAGTCTTACCTTGGTTCTCAAACAGAATGCATTCCGGGAGTCCGTTCGGCTCCCAGAACTGTTCGAAGACCAAAGCGCGGCATCCTGCCGCCAATCAGAAGCCGTTCAAGCCACGCCGGATGTTCGGCTTCCAAAAATTGTTCGAAAACCGGAACACTCACTTCTGGTTTTCTATTGTTCGGGAGCCAAAACATACAAGTTCCAAGGTGTTCGGCAACCAAGGTATGACTGTACTTGAAAGCGTGTGGCAATTCCTGCTGGAATCCCAGACGGATTGCTCAATGTGATTTCCGAGTAGTTTAGGAGTATGCTCTCCAGTGTTCCCCCCTCAGCTAAGCCCCTGCGTAGATTTTTCACTTTCGTGCGGCTAGCAAAACCAGAATTAATTGTGACAAGCTTGTAAAATTTGTTCAACTTGCATAATTCATGCGTGTTGCAGAACCTAGCTTTTCTCGGAGCAGAAAGATGTCTGCCTGGGAGCAGAACGTTTTTTGTCTCTCTTATTAAGCAGAGGGTGCACACGGCCCCGTATATATTCTGCTCCAAGCCGGTTTAACCACCATGGCTCCCTGGAGGAAAACCCTCTGAACTGTAGTGGGAGGGAATGGAGCAGAGAATGTCTGTGAGTGGTCTGCACCTTCACAAAACTGCAATTTTCAGAGCTGCTCTTGGGTGGGGGGTGGGCTGGGCTGATGGAAAAGCTAGTTTTAAGCTGGTCTCCTTTCTCTAGTGTGCATATGCCCTTAGGAAGACATTTGATAACATTTCTCTCATGATCGTTTTATTTATTTTTTACGCCCTGTTATATTGGTACCTTTATTTGCAGGTACTGATTGCATGTGTCAGTTCCTCTCTGGAGAGGAAGGTTATCTCTTCACATAGTTTTAATTGCATTTTGTGGTGTTCTTTTCCCTCCTCCCCAATCTCTCTCTCTCTCTCATTCTTGTGTTCCCCACCCCACCCCTCTGGCCGCAGCACGTTCTCCGGTTTTCAGCGCTATGTTTGAACACGAGATGGAAGAGAGTAAAAAGGTAAGTGGGCAGAGCAGCTTTCTGGTCGTGAGGAAGAGCCATTTGCTGATCTGCAGACTGGGAGAGATAATTCAGGAGCTGGAACAACTCTTGGTTCCCCCAGCAAGTAGCTGAAAAATACTGCAGACTTTTGACCTCCACTTGCAAAGGTCTTGCTCAGCACAGAGGCTCAAAGCAGAAATAAAATACATTGCTGTCATGTGTCCAGGTTGGCAAGGCCTCTTGCTATGGGAAGGAATGCTAGAGAGCTGACATTGTGAACTGTATTTTAGATAGATAGGTCTTGACCGGAGGAATGGCTGGGGAACAAGCGCTGCCAATGGAAACAAAAACCAGGTTGGGGGAATACCTTTACTAGGCCAACCAAAATATCACACAATATAATGTGCAAGCTTGCGAGTGCTCCAGAAACCTTCATCAATCTTGCGGCATCTTGCTGGACCTAATAAAGGCATTGCCCTAATATGTATTTTGGCATTTACCCTTTCCAGTTTTTGCATGTAGGTGGACATTTGCCTTCCGGTTTTTTATGTTTCAGGGAGCCAGAGCTAAAGTCCTGGCTGCAAGTCTGAGGCTTGTTCAGTTGAGAAGCTTACTAGCTGATGCCCTTCGTTCCAAGATACACTGTCCCCACCATTCCTACCTTGCAGCCTTGTTGTGAAACTAAGCCTTGAGAGATGGGCATATTGTAAGCCACCAGGAACCTTCAAGACAGACCAGAAAAGAAATTTGGAAAGCACCGTAGGATGAGTTAATACTCCTGCGCTGCCAGCGTTTTACAGTTGTGATGGCATTTATGTAACAGTAAACGCTGGCTTCTTGCTGCTGCCTGAGACAGTGGAAAAGCAAAGCTTTAAGGAAAAGTCTCACCATGTTCTCTTCTGTAGTTGGAAGAGGCAAAGGAGACTAGAACATTTCTGTTCCTTCTGCATCTTCTTCCCCAAATATTTACGTGTTCTCTCCAAATAGTTCTACTTTGCCCCCCCCCCCCCAAAAAAGAGAGAGATCTGAGGGAGGAGACCAACAGTTGGGTCTGTTGCCTGCGTGTCAGAAGAGTAACCCTAATTTCCCCCCGGTGCAGAATCGAGTTGAAATCAACGATGTGGAACCTGAAGTTTTTAAAGAAATGATGTGCTTCATTTACACGGGAAAGGCACCTAACCTCGACAAAATGGCCGACGATTTGCTTGCAGCTGCTGATAAGGTACACAGGATGCTTGGATGGCTGGCTGGCCAGCCGTTGACTTTTCTTTTTCTCTTGCAAATAGGGAGAGGGGGACCAGCAGAGAAACCGTGGCTTCAACATCATTGTGTTTATACTTGATACCTAGGCCTTTGGTTTTTTGGGTTTTTTTAAACCAGAGGAGTTCTCTTCTCCTGGAGACGAAATTGTGGGGGACCCGCTGGCATGAACATGCCATTGGTGTCTTACCAGATTCACTCCTGGATCTTTGGGCGCAGTTCAAAGAGATTTCCTTGGCCCGCCCAGCCTATTTTGGAAGCTGTGAGTGGCTGTATACTTGAGGCAGGCCACATCCCACTGCTGTCAAGAGGCCCAGCCATGAGGCATTGCTAACCCCTCTCCTCCTAGTAGTCTGTCCCATCCTCAAGATGTTGACCTGCGAGAGGAGAAGCAGGGCCAATAGAGACAAACTCTTGCTTCCTGATCTTTGCAGGAACACACTGAAAGATGAACAGTCTGCTGTAGAAGCTTCTAGGATGAGACAGCAATCTTTAGGTACACCCCTCATTGCACAGAGAGAGGGGTGCCCTGCTCTGTTGTGTGTGTGCCCCTCTTGTACACTGCCATTTAAGTAAATCACTATCACCCCCTGGACCCAGCACTGAGTTGATTAAAAGGGATGTGATGTCTGTGAAATGAGACTTCACTGCCTCAGTGAAAAAGCCTCAGAGCCAGCCTCTCACAACTCCAGGAATATGGGGGTACCTGCAAGTTAAGGACCCTATGCTGATGCTTCAAGGTCACATCTCACGCCACTGAATTGTGAGGTTTTGTGCTGTTCCTTACCTGTGTGTGGCAGGTTGGGGCAAAAGGGCAGAGGTGAAGAAGCTGGGCTTCTCAGAATTGGCGTTTCCAACCCTTGGTTCAAGTCGTTAATAGAATAGCAGTGAAAAGCCCCTGCCGTATGTATGCAGGGAAGAAAAGCAGCACGGGGAATTTAGGATGGAATATCGCAGTTTTAATTGGGGGGGGGGGTATAGAAATTTGTGCCCCCTTCACAAAATCAAAATATACTACCATGCAGCAGCAGATGCCAAGTGAGTCTTGCACACTTGCCCAGCAGAAGCCCATATTGGCCTCTGGGGATGGTTTAGTGGCAAGTTAATTTTCAGCCCTGCCTAGCAACAGCAGTTGTCCAGCCCATTGGTCAGACAGTAAGGTTTAGGGGGTCTTTAATTGTGACTTTTTATATAGCTCTTCCCCACCCCCTAATCCTTCCAGGGTGTCTGTATAAGAACAGAAAGCAAAACCTTTTATGGCAGCACATGAAGCCTCTTAATATTTGCCCGAGAGGCTTGGGAACAGCTTGTTCTGTCTTCCTCCAGTCTCTTGGGGAAAATACGTAATTATACTATAAACAAAACACAGTGCATATCCTAAACCCTGGAGACCTGCCATTGGGCTCTTGGGTGAAGATGCGATTAGAGAGTTAGGCTTTGTCTTTCAGAAGTGTTTATTGAGGAGGATGGGAAAGGATGTTGTCGTACCTAAAGATCCAGACTCCATTGACCTTTCGTCCAGCTGCTTGGGCTTGTGTGTTCTCTTTGCCCAGCCCTCCCAAGCTCTGCAAGCAGAATTAAGTTATGCAGATTACCTACTACAATTTTGCATAATTCTGCTTCTCCAGTTAGGTTTGGCACTTGTTATGCGTGTTTTTGGCAAAAGAACTTAAAATATCTCTTCGTTGTTTTTTCTCCCCAGCCAGAAGGCTTCAGACTTTGGTGAGATATGCTGACAATTGCCCAGAATATGCATCTCTCTTCCTCCCGAATATTGTGCTTCCAAACATTACTACTGAATAATTGAAAAAAATAATAATACAGTACAATACACTTTGCATGTATCAGTGCTATGCTATAGTTACAGAAGCACTGCACAAGACTTGGAACATTTGCTCCAAGAAGGAGAAGACTGCTAGCACAGAGACTTTATAGGATTAAGGGAAGTGGGGCACCACATCTACAAAAGCCATTCAAAATAACAGTGCTAAAACCCACCTGTAGGGAGTTTTGCCACCACAGCACAGCCTCTTTTGGGTCTTCCTCTTTCAGGGCAAGCTTATTTCAGTACCTCTCTGTACTCTTTTTTTCTTTTAAGTATGCTTTGGAACGCTTGAAGGTGATGTGCGAGGATGCTCTGTGCAGCAACCTGTCCGTAGAAAATGCAGCAGAGATCCTCATCTTGGCTGATCTACACAGTGCTGACCAGCTAAAAACTCAGGCGGTTGACTTCATCAACTAGTAAGCAGGTTTTATCCTTTCTCCCCCTCCCCTCAGAATGTGGGGAAATTGACAAGTAAGAACCCTAGAGAACAAAGCCCCATTGCACCTCTTTGTGTTCAAGTACTCTCATAACCAGCTAAAATTGGTGCACCCAAAAAAATTATTCCACTTCCTCTGTTTTGGTTTCTCTCACTGGTGCATCTGCAGCTTCTTTTTTATCAAACATAATTTCTTCCCTTTTTGCCCTTGGGCTGGAGAATCAAGTAGTGGCTGTTGCATGCTCCTCCTGCGAGGAGTGTGGAAGGCACTTTTCCAAAAGGGCACTCTGCCCCACTGTTTTCTGCCAAGGGGGACAGTGGTAGCTCCATTCATATTCTTTCTCTCTTAAGCATCCCAAGAGAAACAAACAAGGAGCCTCGAAAGCAAATCCTGTAAGAGAAGAGAAGACAGGTGTGTTCTGCAGTGGACAACCAGTGCAAAATACCCTCTCTCTTTCTCTTTCTTGGATGAATTGGATGTTTCTTTTAGAACTGCTTGAGTTCTTAAAGATGTCACACCCATTGCATCTGAACGGTGAGTTGCTAAATGCAAAACGAGCACCTCTGACTTGGGGTGCAAGTGGGGGGGGGTAGCCCCTGAAGCAGCCTCGATTCTTTCAGGCTAGGGGTCAGCAAACTTTTTCGGAAGGGGGGCCAGTCCATTATCCCTCAGACCTTGTGGGGGGCCGGACTATATTTTTTTTTGGGAGGGGGGGAATGAACGAATTCCTATGCCCCACAAATAACCCAGAGATGCATTTTAAATAAAAGCACACATTCTGCTCATGAAAAAAACACCAGGCAGGCCCCACAAATAACCCAGAGATGCATTTTAAATAAAAGGACACATTCTACTCATGTAAAAACACGCTGATTCCTGGACTGTCTGCGGGCCGGATTTAGAAGGTAATTGGGCCGGATCCGGGCCCCAGGCCTTAGTTTGCCTACCCATGTTACAGGCCAAGGTAGTGTCATCTTGCTTACATTGCACCGCAAAGTTTCTACAGCAGATGATAAGGCATTTATACAAGACATAAAAGCAGCTGCTGAAACCCTAAAGTAGAAGTATTGATACGATTGATAGCTTGAGAACTTCCCCTTCCCTTCTCTGTGTTTTGCCTTTCACTGTCAACTTTTGTGTGCGTGTATTCCCCCCCCCCCCCCAAACTGGTAACCTTGGCTCCTTTGTTGTTTGTTTCCAGCCACGCTTCCGACGTCATGGAGACTTCAGGATGGAAGTCGATGGTCGTGTCTCACCCCCATCTGGTGGCCGAGGCGTATCGCTCGTTGGCCTCTGCGCAGTGCCCTTTTCTGGGACCCCCACGCAAGCGGCTGAAGCAATCCTAAGGCCGGACCCCATCGCACAACCCTGTGTGTGTATGTGTGGCTTTTTAAACAAAGAAAAAACATGGAAGTAGCAACAGAAGCAAGTTGCTTTTCCAAACCTTGACCACCAGGTAGACGATGCAACCTGTGGAGCTTTTAACTCTGTTGTGGGGGTGGGTGGGTGGGGGAAGAGACTGCTTTGAGGCGTGCAGACTTTTAAGACGAAACAAAAAATCAGCAGCAAATAAACTTTGGGGCGAATGGGGAGGGGTGGACTTTGGGTTAAAGGGGACTGTTCAACCTAATATATCCCTGTTGCTGCAATGTCTGTGTGTTTCCCTTTTGACTTGGCCAAGTCAAGAACTTAAGGAGTTGGCCGGGTGCTGGCCTGAGACAACAGATCCCAACAGTGCTAAATGGAATTTAAGGCGAGAGGAAAAGGGACGACGTTATAGCCTCCGCATCTGACAGCACAGAACAAGAAGTCGGGCATGATCAGAGCGAGGAGGACACTCTCTTTCGTTCCGGAAATGACAACGGGGGATGCGGGGGTGGGGTGGGGAATGATTCTGCCTTGATGAGATGAAGCCCACTCACGGGAGCATCCATGGGATTTGTATCGGGACTTTTGGGAGAGGGAGAGACTCCCGGCCGCCGTGAAATCCCTCCATCCGCCTTCCAGCCATGAGGCGACACCGGTCTCTCTCGGTAGCACTTGTGTACATGGACGGCAAAAGCGAGCCCCTCTCACAAACTGGCAACTTTTAAAAAGTGATGAAGGGGCTGGTGTGAGGATACGCTCCCTGGACGACTTGGATAGGATGGAGACAGCCATGACCGGCTTTCAGGAACTGTTGGTGATGCTCTGGACTTGGAATTGGCTGTCCAAGAACAATGGTTACCTGTTTAGATATTGTGGGATTTTTTGTTCTTTTGGTATCTCTCTTTCCCTGTTTTAGTTTACTTCCTCTGAACTCCTGTGATTTCTTCACATCCTTTTCTGTTTCGTTTTGTTTTTTAAAGAAATTTTATCGTTCATGAACACTGTGTCAAAGGTTTCTTGTCCTGCGTTGCAAAAATGATTCTTATCGAGTGTTTGTACCCAATCCGCTGGTTTGTAGAAGATTCTGGTCCTTCTCCGTTCTAAGCCAGTTTCCTTTTACAGGCAAGAAGTTCCAAAATAACTGGTAAAGCTTTTCTTTTTTTCACCCCCTTTCCTTTTCTTTTTGAAAATATAATTACTCTTTTGTACTGTGTGTTGTTCTGTCTTGTCTTTATGGCTTTCTTTCACTTTTTTTTATATAAAAAAAGAGAAAGACCTTTCCCCTCAAATTCATATTTGGTTTATGTGTCTGCTTTATTTACGCTGATGTTATTTGCAGTCCAGGAACTGGGGCAGCTGCCACCAAGATACTTTGGTTTCCTATTTCAGTAAGAGCTAGTTCTGGGAGCCAACCTTTCCCACCAACACTCCTGGACTTAGCAGAGGAGGTCAATGCTCCTGATTGGCTTGTCCCTCTTCAGTTTTGCATAAAGTGATTGGACCAAGCAGAGGTGTACCTAGGCTCCCTTGCATCCTTGGCAAGGAGATGTATTGGTCCTCTGAAGCCATGGGCAAGAATCTCAAAAGTTTACTTTAAGTTGCCTTTTGCGCTGTGCCAATGACTTCCTCCATGGCCACCGGGGTCGGGTCTGCTCTGTTCCACCTCCTCTCCTCCATCAGTTGGTCCGTCTGTTTCCTTCCTTCCTGCTTTCCTTCCTTTTTCCTCGGAAAAGCAACCTGGGGAGCACATGGATGGCCAGAGTGGAGACGAGATTTTTGCGTCCCCCTCCCTGGGCCTGCACCATTGGCAGGGGCCAACCCAGCCAACCCTTCAGTACGCCCCCTGGGACCAAGAATCAGGGGTCCAGCCTCTTCCAATCCCCTCACTTTGCCTAAAGCAGCAAGCTTTAGGGTGGTAGGTGTGCTCACAACCATCTTCAGCTCCGAGCTTGAGGAGAAGTTCCCGGAAACAGCAGCACAGTATGACCAATATCTCAATATGAATTATTTGGATAACAGCTGCATTCGTCTCAATTTGCCATTTGAATAAGTGGAAGAACATAAGTTTGGGCCGGATGGAAAAGATGATGATGAATGAACTTGGTGGGTGGGTCATCCCCCACCCCAAAGTTTTATGTTGCAGGGAATCCCTGATAGCTGCAGAGCATTCTCGTCTTCTCCATTCTTTCACCAACAGCGGCAATTTTTAGTTTTTCTTCTCTCACTGATAGTCAGCGTTCGACAGCTACCACAAATGTTTGTTCCTCATAGGGCTGTTTCATGTTTTGAAGATGGGTTGTGCTTTCCTGAACCTTGGAGTTTGGATACATTTTGGCTCTGATTTTAGTAGCAATCACTTGTGGTGGAGATCACTCTCTATGGAAGATTCCCCTGTAAATAGGTCCCCACGTTCTCAGTTAAGGTGAGTTGAGAGGAGAACGTAAGAGTTATGCAAGTTCTGAAGCTGTTCTCTTAGTGTTCAGGCTGTACAGCGTGCCTGCTGTCAAATCCAATAAGGTCTTTCTGGGGTTATACTATTTTAGGGGCCTCCACTGTGACTCTAGAGCAGAATATCAGGGTCACGTTTAGAGTGTTTCACACCCTAGTTTCTGTATTCGGGCCCCTTGTGAATAAGTTTTCTGCTACCCACTTTCTATAGATGGGGAGCAGAGGCCAGAGACTTGCTTTTTGAAATGTATATTTGGTGTCTTGCCGTTTCCCTGAGGAATTTTGCTGTCAGACAGCGGCGAGTAATATTATACATATAATATTATGCCAGGTTTGGTACAAATTCAAAGGAAGTCTACGGCAACAGCTTCACAGTCTTAACAAAACAAGGCACAGTGGAGGGGGGGGGAGGAATAAGTTGAAACAGGAAATTTTAAAGTGTCATGAACATAAACGAGATTTCTTGCTGATTTCCAGACATACTGGTTGCTTCTAGGAGGGAAAAAGGTTTTGAGAAAGTTCTTGGGGAAAGGAGAGTATGCCACCAGGACACAAGATGAGGAGAGAGGAAAATCCCAAACGATAAAACGAAGCAAGATGGAAAAGGGAGGCAAATGAGCAAGAGAAGTAGAAATTAACAAGTAGAACAGTTATCAGAAGAACAGAGAGACCAAGCTGGAGAATTTAAAAAAGATTAGAGGAGAAAAGGAGAGGAGGAGAAGGAATAGGTAATTAGATGTAAGAAGCCGCAACTTGTTTTGGGTGTGGGCGGAACAGCTGGCAGCCGATGCAAAGAACTGTAAATTGGGAGTAAGGTTATCATAACTGAGTGGGACAATATAATTGGGAACGATTTGGGCTGCTGCCTCTGTTCCCTCTCAGCCTCTTCCCTTCACCATCTCCAGTACACAGATAATACTGACTCCGGTGGTAAGGGTTACTGAGCTAATAATGTAATACAGTGGTACCTCGGGTTAAGTACTTAATTCGTTCCAGAGGTCTGTTCTTAACCTGAAACTGTTCTTAACCTGAAGCACCACTTTAGCTAATGGGGCCTCCCGCTGCCGCCGTGCCGCCGGAGCATGATTTCTGTTCTCATCCTGAAGCAAACTTCTTAACCCGAGGTACTATTTCTGGGCTAGCGGAGTCCGTAACCTGAAGCGTATGTAACCTGAAGCGTATGTAACCCGAGGTACCACTGTATTATTATTATTGTTTGTATACCACACTTCACCCATAGATCTCAGGGCAGTTGACAGCATAAAGGGCCAAATGCAGCCCCAGAGGACTCTTGCCAGGCCATACTCCCTCCTCAGCCACACCCCTCCCTAGTCCTGCTTTGCCTCTCCTTGAATGTTTTCCCCTGCCTGGCCTGCATCCTTGAGCTTTGCTGATGCCTTTTTGTACGTGGAACATTTTGCACAGTTGAAAAGCACAGTAAAAAAACACGCTACCAACATGATGTTGTGCTATGCTGCCTTGAAAAAGAAGTTAAAAGAGAGTTGCATGCAAGGACTTTTAAGATGAAGCAATGACGATGGCCCTGAAACAGCCCTGACAGTTCACAACCAGGTAGTCTACTTCCAGGGTAACTTTTTAATCCAGGCTGCATTTGCCATTGGAAATACACCACACTCTAGCTTTTCTCCAAGAAGACGTTGGGAGGCCCCATTAGCTAAAGTGGTGCTTCAGGTTAAGAACAGTTTCAGGTTAAGTACAGACCTCCGGAACGAATTAAGTACTTAACCCGAGGTACCACTGTATTAGAATTGTAGCCTGACTTTCCTCCAGGGATGTCAAGGTGATGTTCGGGACTTTGAACCTGGGTCTTGCCAGTCGTAGTCTTGGCACTCGAACCCGTACCCTATGCTGACTCCAGCAGCCTGTTCCCCTGCTTGGAAAAAGAGTATTAGGCAGATATATGGCAGGTAGGTCTATGAATAGCTTTTAGGTGCCAGTCACAAAAAAAATAGAAACCTCATGGCCTCCACTCACCAGATTCTGGAGTAACCATTGCTCCATGTCTTCTAAGATGTATCAGGGAACCATTGGTGGTCCACGTGCAACTGAACTACAACTCCCATCAACCCCAGCGAGCAAGGCCAGTGTTGAGGGATGATGGGAGTTGTAGTTCAGCAGCACCTGGAAGGCCACAAGTTTCCCACACTGGTTCCAGAGGCAGAGTGAAACTTCACTTTGACCCAACACAGTCATTTCTTAGCAGTGGTTTTTAAGTCAGGCAAAAAAACCTGGCGGTGTATCCTTTTGAAAACTGGTTCTCTCTTCCCGCTTCACCCTCCTTCTGCCTCTTCTTAATGCATCGCTGGTGTGAGTGCAAGACACCTAGATACAGTTTGAAACAGCATTTCAAGTGTTTTCCGATAGCAGGAAGGTTTTCTCGTGTCGGATCGCGTAGCATCTCTGTCTCTAGGTATGAGCAAGAAAGCTGGCTGATTTTTTCCAAGGGAAGGAGCCGTGTTGTTTACTGAAAGGTTCGCTGCTACATGACAAAGACTTCATCCCCATTGGGTTTGCGGGAGCAGCTATAACTGCTCAGGGAGTCTCTCGCCTCGGCTTCCAGCTGCAGGATGCAAGACACACTTGCAACAAGTTAAACGGGCCTTGACATCACCAGCCTTGCCTTTTCTTCAGGGAGGTGCTTGACTGGAAAGCGAGGCTGGTTTTGGCAATCGCCTCCCCCGGGGAGCCAGAGACACACAGGCAGAAAAGGTAATCTGTTCAGGGACTTGTGTGGCCTTTTCCCCCCCCTCCGAGGGAAGAAGAGACCCAGAATGGATGTCCTCTGCACCTTTGGGAGATTTCTCCCAAGCAAGTGGATTGATTGCATTTAGATTTATAGCCTGCTTTGTTTCTTTAAAAAGTTGGGAAAGCGAGAACAAAAACCAGCGGCACAGATGGGGAGCTTACGAATGGGAATGGGGGCACAGTTTTAAAGCTGCACACCCAGTGTGTAGATGCACACACGGGAAAACCATGCATGCAGGAGCTTTCCCCTTCAGTGGCAGGAAGTGATCTAGCATCTACAGGAGGTCGAGAATGGGTTCTGGATATTGCACCTCTGGGAAGCCCCACCTCCTGGTTGACAGGTGTTGTAAACAAAAATTGCCCTTTTCCCTTATGGGGTGTCCAAGAGCCCATATAGACTCCTTACATAGGTTCCCTATTGGTAGGAGAGAATAACAGAGGCCAACCAGAGAATATTGAGAAGCAAAAGCAGCTAGTAAGCTTGATCTTTATTGATCTGTTGCAACAGGGTGCTCCCCTCACCCACAGGAGAGGAGGAGGACCCAGAAAAATGGCGTGCAAGGCCTTATAAAGACTTTTGGAATTCCCATCCTATAGATCAAGACCACCCCCAGAAACATCATACATACATCACAGAAGGGGTGTAACCTAAGACCACCCCTCAGATACATCACACCTACATCACAGAAAAGGCAGTCTAAAACAGAAATTTGAATATTGTTTTTCTCCTGTTGTTGTTTATCTCCTGTCTGGCAGGTTACTTGATTGGATTGCCTGGGGAGCCTGGCCATTCTTTTGTAGTGATAAATACTTAGTTCCTGGGCCAGGTCACAGGCTCACACCCTATTCATATCTTAAATGTGTCCTTAAGAGAGGATTTGTGAGGAAAGAGACAACGGAAAGGTTTTCTACTTTGACCTTGCAGAGAAAGCATTTGGTCAGTTTAGGAATCAAAATGGTTCCAGGTTGGCCTTCCTGTGCTGATCTATGTATGTGCTTCGTTGGTACACTTATGAACATTACCATATATCTAAGACCATAAAATTCCTATCACACAGGCAAAGGATCAAGGGAGATGGGCACCAATGGGACGGCCTTTTCTCTCTCTCTTTCACACACTCTCTCTCTCACACAGACCTACCTCAGACCAGTTATTTCAGGTCAGCAAGCAGGTTTCTGGCTTTGCACGCATCCAGTTCACTGCAGCATTATTTGAGCGTTACTTAAGCAGCTGTTTCTTTTGTGGGAAAGAGGGCTCAGTCGGTAGAGCATGAGACTCTTAGAATCATAGAATCCTAGAGTTGGAAGAGACCACAAGGGCCATCGAGTCCAACCCCCTGCCAAGCAGGAAACACCATCAGAGCACTCCTGACATATGGTGGTCAAGCCTCTGCTTAAAGACCTCCAAAGCAGGAGACTCCACCACACTCCTTGGCAGCAAATTCCACTGTCAAACAGCTCTTACTGTCAGGAAGTTCTTCCTAATGTTTAGGTGGAATCTTCTTTCTTGTAGTTTGGATCCATTGCTCTTAATCTCAGGATTGTGGCTTCAAGCCCCACATTGGGCAAAAGATGTCTGTGTTGCACGGGGTTGGACTAGGATCAACGTACCTACAGGACCGCCTCTCCTGGTATGCCCCGAGGAGGACATTAAGGTCCACAAATAACAACACGTTGGTGGTCCCGAGCCTCAAGGAGGTTAGATTGGTTTCAACTAGGGCCAGGGCCTTTTCAGCACTGGCTCCGATGTGGTGGAACACTCTGTCACAGGAGACTAGGGCCCTGCGGGACTTGACATCTTTCTGCAGGGCTGCAAGACAGAGCTGTTCTGCCTGGCCTTTGGTTTGGACTCGGTCTGACCCTTATGTTTCCCTCCCCTTATGGTATTGATTTATCAGCTATTTTAAAATGAGGCTGCATTTTAACCTGTATTTTAAATTGGTTTTTATTTTCTCCCTCTCTTTTCCCTCTACAGTGGTACCTCGGGTTAAGTACTTAATTCGTTCCGGAGGTCCGTTTTTAACCTGAAACTGTTCTTAACCTGAAGCACCACTTTAGCTAATGGGGGCCTCCTGCTGCTGCCATGCTGCTGGAGCCTGATTTCTGTTCTTATCCTGAAGCAAAGTTCTTAACCTGAAGCACTATTTTTACTGTGATTTTATTTTATTGGTGTTAGCTGCCCTGAGCCCAGCTCTGGCTGGGGAGGGCAGGGTATAAATAAAATTTTCCCGCAGTGTATGGGAACTGCTAAATTCACAGCTGTTCATGAACCATAGAAGAGGCAATATAAGTTTAATTACTGGGCGGCTATGGTCAAGAGAAAAAGCTTCTATTTTGCCAAAGCAGTTTCTCGCTACACTCTGTCCCCAATATCCCCCACATTTCCACAGACTTTGGGGCTGCTTACTCAAGTCTGAGCCTGGCTTTTGTACAGGTGGAACTGACTGAAATTTGTATCTGGGCAGCTATGCTACTATACCCTTCGTACAGCCAGTAAAATAATTGAAACCATGCTGCTTTTCGGTATACAGTGCTACCTCAGGTTACAGATGCTTCAGGTTACAGATGCTTCAGGTTACAGACTCCGCTAACCCAGAAATAGTACCTCGGGTTAAGACCTTTGCTTCAGGATGAGAACAGAAATTGTGCGGCGACAGTGGGAGGCCCCATTAGCTAAAGTGGTGCTTCAGGTTAAGAACAGTTTCAGGTTAAAAACGGACCTCCACAACAAAATAAGTTCTTAACCCGAGGTACCACTGTACACAATACACTTTTAAGACTTGGCTTTGTTTACAACCCTGTGAAGCCGAAAGGATAATTGGGATTTGAACCTATGTTTACCACATCCAGCCCTTTCACCTGACCTCAAATGTTTTGCTGTCTCCGGGCTTCGTACAGAAGCTCTTTCCTCTCGGATGCTTGAAGGTACAAGCTTAAAAAGCTGTCTTTGTGTTGTTTGAAGGGTCAGGTGTTAACTGGGTACATGAAAGCCTGATAGGGCTCCAGAATCTTTTTGTGTGGAGCTTCCCTTCACCAGTGCTGGGTGAAGATGCACTTTTGTGGCGTCCAAAGGGAGAAAACAAGATACAGGCTGTTCCAGGTGCGCAGGGCAGGGCCTTGCCAGTTCATGTGGCTGATGCTCATAGAGTCATAGAAATGTTGAGTTGGAAGGGACCCTGAGGATCATCTAGTCTAATCCCCTGCAAGGCAGGATTATGCAGCTGTCCCTTATGGGAATCGAACCTTGGTATTATGAGCACCACGCTCTAACCAGCTGAGCTACCTGTGAATACTTAGCCACATGTCCTCATATATTTCCTGCCTGTTTCCCTGCAAGTACGAGGCAGTTGATCTCACAGGCGTGGGTTCGAACCCCATGTCGGGCAAAAGATTCCTGCATTGCAGGGGGTTGGACTAGATGACCCCTGTGGTCCCTTTGGGCTCTATGATTTTCAGAATGCAGCGAGGCCTGTCAAATGAACCCAGCCGGAGGAAAGGTGTCAAGTGTTCGTTATTTCAAGGCATTGCTCCTGCATAGCGCCTAACCTGTGTCCCTTTTAAATGTCTGCCAAGTTTTTCGGCCTGTCTCGAAGCCTTAAAGTGCTTAGCCCCTGTCTAAACAAACCAGACACTGAAAGCACTCCCTGCTCATCATCCATGTCCACAAAACATCTCTCATTGCTTCTGCCCCATATTTTGGGCTTTTTCAGACTTCTGGTGGACAATAGGTCAAAGGTTGGTGAACCGGCACTGGAAAAGTCACCCTGGACACCCTCATGTCTTAGAGAGTGCTGATGTCCTTGAGAAACTACAGTGGTACCTCAGGTTACAGACACTTCAGGTTACAGACTCTGCTAACCCAGAAATAATACCTCAGGTTAAGAACTTTGCTTCAGGATGAGAACAGAAATTGCGCCGCGGCGGCAGCGGGAGGCCCCATTAGCTAAAGTGGTACCTCAGGTTAAGAACAGTTTCAGGTTAAGAACGGATCTCCAGAACGAATTAAGTTCTTAACCTGAGGTACCACTGTATACGGATTGAGATGGAACATGAGGAAGAAGGCAGCTTCTGAATTGTACCCATGCTACTGTAAAGGTAAAGGTAAAGGGACCCCTGACAGTGAAGTACAGTTGCGAACAACCCTGGGGTTGTGGTGCTCATCTCGCTTTACAGGCTGAGGGAACCTGCATTTGTCAGCTCTGCAGACAGTTTTTCCGGGTCCTGGCCTGCATGACTAAGTCGCTTCTGGCGCAGCGGAACACTGACACCAGAGCAGCGCACGGAAACGCCATTTACCTTCCCATCACAGTGGTACCTATTTATCTACTTGCACTGATGTGCTTTCAAAGTGCTAGGTTGGCAGGAGCTGGGACTGAGCAACGGGAGCTCACCCTGTTGCGGGGATACGAACCGCCAACCATCGGCAAGCCCAAGGCTCAGGGTGGCACTGTGGTCTAAACCACTCAGCCTCTTGGGCTTGCCGTTCGGAAGGTCGGCAATTCAAATTCCCATGATGGGGTGAACTCCCGTTGCTTGTCCCAGCTCCTGCCAACCCAGCACTTCGAAAGCACACCTGTGCAAGTAGATAAATAGGTACCACTTTATAGCGGGAAGGTAAACGGTGCTTCTGTGCGCTCTGGTTTCCATCAGGGTGTTCGGTTGTGCCAGAAGTGGTTTGGTCATGCTAGCCACATGACCTGGAAAGCGGTCTGTGGACAAACGCCGGCTCCCTCAGCCTGAAAGCAAGATGAGCGCCGAACCCCATAGTCACCTTTGACTGGACTTAACCATCCATGGGTCCTTTACCTACTTTGAATTATGTCTAAGGTTATAAAAAGCCATTGCAAACATCAGCTCTGATCCAGCAAGAGAGGTCCATGCCTGGGATCAGATCCACATGTACATGTACATCTGCATCATGCTCTTCAGAGGTGGGCAGATGCGCATGGTTTACATCTTTGTCCCATTGTTACGTGGGGACTAGTAGAACTCAAGCAGGTTCACTGCAGTGCTGTTTTTTTAAATGTTTTGAATTTGTTAAAGACCTCAGAGAGGAGCAACCTGTTGTTGGCATCGCTTCTCTGCAAGCTGATGCTTCATCTATCAATTTTGTCTTGTGTGTGGGTTTCTCTTGCCTTTTTTTCCTTTTTAATAAACGGTAATTGATACAGCCGGAGTCATCTGGCGATGGTAGGATCAGAGCTGCTGCATGCTGTTCATAAACCTCCCACTAACATCGCTCCCTGCATCTTTCTAGTCTGTGCTGTGCTGCTGCAGAGAGTTTTGAGCCAGATGAGCAGCTGGGAGAGCCAAACTCCGCAAGGGAAGGGTATATTTATCTAAACAATATTCCAGATAAACATTATTATTTTTTTGTTTCGAAAAGCCATTTTTGCTGATGTGCTCTGCAATCTAAACATGGCTTTCTCTGTTGTAGGATGTTCCCCTAAGGCGTCTTTCTAGCCAACAGCTTCTCTTGTGTATATGGTGCCATCATTTAATCTCTTATGTTCCGCCCAGAAATGTAGCTCCAGACAAGACAGTTTTGACAACGACGATGAAAATGTAAGGTTTTCCACTATAAAACATACACCGTATTTTCGCTCTATAAGACGCACCAGACCATAAGACGCACCTAGTTTTTGGAGGAGGAAAACAAGAAAAAAAAAAATTCTGAATCCCAGAAGCCAGAACAGCAAGAGGGATCGCTGTGCAGCGAAAGCAGTGATCCCTCTTGCTGTTCTGGGATAGCTGCACAGCCTGCATTCGCTCCATAAGACGCACACACATTTCCCCTTACTTTTTAGGAGGGAAAAAGTGAGTCTTATAGAGCAAAAAATACAGTACATATATGGAAGAATTTGAAAACAGCATCCCACCTCACCCCCAATTCGTATTTGCAAGATACGACGAATCGAAAACGTAAAATTTCAGGAACTATGGAGCGGAGAGAAAGTTCAAATCAGAACATCGACAGTTCGGGAACAGATCTGAGTACAGGTGAAGTCTGAGTTCCAGTTTGAGTGGCTGGCTTTCTTTGGTTGCAACGGCTCCTTTCGTATTTGCTCTATTTAAAAGGGAATATATGGGAGCCCTGTTGGTTGAACAGCAGGGGAGTTTCATATAAATAAGCTAGAATTCTATTGTGAACTTGTGTTATGGGTACTGTAGAATTGGGAAAAGGTTCAGGAAAGAGCAGTCCTGCATGACCAAGGGGCTGGAATAACTCTGCTTTAAGGAAGGTTGCAACATGTGTGGATTTTAGTGTAGAAAAAATGTGAGAAAGGGGTGATTTGACACATGTATACAAAACTATGCATGGGTTTTATTTTTAAGAATGGAAACCTTTTTTTATTATTTTTTGGGGGGAAATACTACAGTATGAAGAATCCGCGAACAAGTTTTGAACTACGAGCAGCAGAAATAATTAAAGATTGTTGTGTTACGACTGTTAAAAAAAAAGAGAGGGAAGACAGGGTCCAGTAAATTGGGGGATAAGAGAAACATCACGGAAAATGGGATGGTAAGTTGGCAATATAATTTTTTTAATTAGAAAAAAATGTATTGGAATTTTTTGTTGATTTTTTGGGGGGGCGGAATTTAATAATATTTTAAGAATAAAACTACGCATGGTATGAAGAAAGTTGATAATAGGAAAGGACTCATGGGTAGCCAATTATTTAATTTCTTTCACAAAATGTATACGCTACTTGATGTCAGAAAAAAGGAAAAAAGCCCCTCAAAGCGGTTTACAATTAAAGAAAAGATTAAACAAAATTATCAGAAAGGAAGATCGACAGCGAAAATTTAAAAAGCTCAAAAAGTTAAAATATCAGTAGACTGTAAGGATAGATTAAAACTCACATTGGCCTTCTTTAACATCTGATTGTTGGGAGATGCAGGACAGACGGAATGAAGCACCTGTTCACACAACTTGGCTTTAAAAAAGTAGCAGACAAAACTCACAGAGGACGAAGCAATGAAATGGCTCTGTTCTAGGTCTGCTGCCAGAGGGAGTGTGCTTCTGAACACCAAGAGGGGAGAGGGCTGTTGTGCTCGGGTCCCGCTTGTGTGCTCCTCCCACAGGTATCTCTGTGAGAACAGGATGGTGGTCTAGATGTGGGAGCGATGCTCATGCTCAACCGTCGCAGCATAAACCTCAATGTCCTATGCAGATTGAAGCCCAGGATATTGTGTGTTGTGGCATAAGCTTTTGCATGCCAGAAGCCACTTCACCTAAGTAGAAGCGTTGCCTCGTGAGCTCTGGCCCGTAGGCCTCATTCTGCAGTGTGTGTTTTGGGCTTTCGGGTACCACAGGGCTCTTGGGTGTCTGGATGATGAGATAGATAGATAGATAGATAGATAGATAGATAGATAGATAGATAGAATTATTTATACCCTGCCCATCTGGCTGAGTTTCCCAAGCCACTCTGGGTGGCTCCCAACAGAACATTATTATTATTATTATTATTATTATTATTATTATTATTATTGTGACAAAACACCAAACATTAAAAACTTCCCTAAACAGGGCTGCCTTCAGATGACTCCTAAAAGTCAGATAGTTGTTGTTTATTTCCTTGACATCTGATGGGAGGGCGTTTCACAGGGCAGGCACCACTACTGAGAAGGCCCTCTGCCTGGTTCCCTACAACCTCACTTCTCGCAGGGAGGGAACCGCCTGAAGGCCCTCGGAGCTGGACCTCGGTGTCTGGGCAGAACGGTGGGGGTGGAGACGCTCCTTCAGGTATACTGGGCCGAGGTCATTTAGGGATGTTTATGCATTGGACTGCCTTTCCCCTTCCATTGGTTAAGAGCCATGCAAGTCCTGTGCCCGTGTTGTGCGTTCTCATGCATGCGTGGTTTTACTCCACAAAAAAATAGCATTTGATTTCCGGGAGATTATTCTGATTGCCTTTATTGCTGTGGGAGAAAGCTTGAATGTGAGGCGGGGAGATCATCTAGCGCTGGGGTAGTCAACCTTCTTATACCTACCGCCCACTAATGCATCTTTCTTGATGGTAAAATTTCCTTACCGCCCACCAGTGCTCAATGGAAGGAGGATTCAGCTTGTGCCATAGAACCCCCTACCGCCCACCTAGAATCTTGAAACGCCTACTAGTGGGCGGTAGGGACCAGGTTGATAACCCCTGATCTGGAGCATAGCCACAGAAGAATCTAGAAGGGCATTTCCTCTGGTTTACAGGGTTAGGTATGGAGTGCTTTGTGTAATATTACTCTCTTCCTGTATTTCCTGTCTCACCATTTCCCATTTCACCTCTTCCTTTTCCCTTCTGTTTTCCTAGTCTTTCATTCCAGGCTGCAGGGGGAATCTCCCAGGAAGCGATGATTTGAAAGGGATTTTTTCTACTCCACAAAGGCTCTTTCCTCCTATCTCCTCCTGACTGTTTTGCTCCCCTGTCTGTCATGTAGGCCACTTTTCATTCCCCAGACGCTGCTCAGGCTTGCCTACTTGTCAGCCCCTTTTGCCTCCTCCCCTTCTCCTGTCATTCTGCGCCTTTTGCTTAGAATAGCCTTTTATTCATCAAGTACTTCCCTGTTTAGCACTCTGTGCCTTTCCTGAATAGAGGATGCAGAGGGGTGGGTGTAAACCGATGACATTTGCATGGCTGGAGTTAAGAAAGTGGGATGTTTTGAGAAAAGGCACTGGTGCAGGAATATCGTCATGGATATCATAGAAATGTAGAGTTGGGAGGGAACTGAAGGATCACCTAGTCCAACCCCCTGTAGTGCAGGAATATGCAGCTGTCCCATACGGGGATCGAACCTGCAACCTTGGCATTATCAGCACCACGCTCTAATCAGCTGAGCTATCCAGCTTTGTGTGGTGGTACTCACTCTTGCCTCGGGCCTCACCTGCCACTGTCTAAGAGGCATTGTTGAAAATGATTGCCCACTTCTGGTTTAGATTTCGTGTGTGTGTGTGTGTAAGAGAGAGAGAGAGAACAGGTAAAGGACCCCTGGATGGTTAAGTCCAGTCAAAGGCGACTATGGGGTTGCGGTGCTCATCTTGCTTTCAGGCCGAGGGAGCCAGCGTTTGTCCACAGACAGCTTTCCAGGTCATGTAGCCAGCATGACTAAACCACTTCTGACACAACGGGACACCGTAATGGAAACCAGAGCGGACGGAAACGCCATTTAGCTTCCTGCTGCAGCGGTATCTATTTATCTACTTGCACTGGCGTGCTTTCGAACTGCTAGGTTAGGTTGGCAGGAACTGGGACACAGCAATGGGAGTTCATCACCATCTCACAGATTTGAACCGCCAACCTTCTGATTGGCAAGCCCAAGAGGTGCTGTGGTCTAGACCACAGTGCCACCTGCATCCCTTCAAGAGAGAGAGAGAATATAAACAAGGGCATGTACCCTGCTGGATAAGAAGGAAGGTCAATCCTGTTTCAAC
This sequence comes from Podarcis liolepis, assembly GCF_965112155.1. NCBI lineage: Eukaryota > Metazoa > Chordata > Lepidosauria > Squamata > Lacertidae > Podarcis > Podarcis liolepis. The sequence goes on along the minus strand of NC_139573.1, from coordinate 35,514,988 downwards.
CAGTGGCCAACCAGAAAGTGCCCAACCGGAGCATGAAGGCAACGAGCCTTGTTTGTTACGTTTGTCTTTTGTCTTCCCCCAAAGTCACTGAAGACAGTGTACATGGCTGGCTTACACTTCTCTCACTACCTTCACAACAACCCTCTGATGCAAGTTAAGCTGAGGTGTGCTGAGTAGCCAAGGGTCTCCCAGTGTCTGAGTGGGGATTTGAACTTGGATGTCTCTGGGCCTGATCCAGCATTCATTAGGCACCCCTCCACACTGGCTCCATGCCCTGTCCCACACCAGCAACCAGTATGAAGAGACATTTAGCCTCCAAAACCGGAAGGTTCCATAGAGCCACCATGAAGAATAGCAGACCTTCCAAGTGTCCTTGTTTTCCAGGGATAGCCCCGGAGTTACAGAAGCCATCCTGGTTTCTGATTTGATCCTGGAATGTCCCGCTTTTCCTTAGGATGTCCCTGTTTTCCTCAGAGAAATGCTGGAGGGTATGGTAGAACGTCCCTATTTTCATCGGAGGGTACGGAGTTATGCAACCACCAAGCCAAGGAGCTCCAACCTTTCGAAGACATCTGAAGGCAGCCCTGTATAGGGGAGGCGTGTTTTTTTTAAAAAAGTTTAATGTTTTATCGTGCTTTTTATATACAGTCATACCTCGTGTTACGTTTGCTTCAGGTTACGTGTTTTCGGGTTGTGGACCACAGGAAACCCGGAAATTACCGGAAGTGGTTACTTCCAGGTTTTGCCACTCACGCATGCGCTGAAGACGAATTCGCGCCTGCGCAGATGCGGCGCTTCAGCTTGCGAATGCTGTGGGTTGCGGACGTGACTCCGTCACGGATTACATCCACAACCCAAGCTTCCACTGTATGTTGGAAGCCGCCCAAGAGTGGCTAGGGAAACCCAGTCAGATGGGCATAATATAAATAATAAAAGTTGTATTATTATTTTCATCGGAGAAATGCTGGAGGGTATGGAATAGCTCTTGATAGACTTTTCCTCTGCAACTTGGTCTAATCCCCCTCAAAGGCTGCCTGAGCTGGGGCCTATTGCCGCCTCTTGCGACTGTGAATTTCATAACTGAATTACGAACTGCGTAAAGTACTTTTATTTCCTCCACCTTGTCCTGAAGAAATCCTTTGCCAGTCCATGTCTTTGGGGGATCCTGAGTTCTAGTGTTACGTGCTAGAGAAAGAGAGAAGAGAGATGACCAGTTTCTTCTTCTAAACCCATGCAGTCATTTTACTTTTTAAAAATCGTACCTTCGCAAGTGAATTCCTCACTCGGAGGGTTTTGGTTTTCTGTGTGCTGGTGAAATGAAAAACTCGCCGGTGAATCCATTGTCTCCTCCAGGCAAACAATAAATGCAGACAGCAAACTTCAAGCCCCAGAAGCTTTGCGGAGCGTTTCCAACGATCAGTCTAACGGCGAACCAACCATTATTGGCTAAAGAGATCTTTCACTGCCGGCTCCCTTGGGCTTTAAATTATTATTGGCGGATTCTGCTGAGGTATTTCTCTTGTTTATTGTGAGAGTTTATTTTACTTTCTCCGACCTTCAGTTCTTTCTCCCCTTATGAAAGACAACAGCTTGTCCATTTACCAGAAAAAACATCTAACCAAGCAGAGGGAACGGCTGTGCTTTTGAAAACTCTCTTTAAAGCTTTTGTTCTGCGGTTTAGACAGCCCTCCTTATATGCCTATATGAATCTGCATATGGGAGAAATCTGTTGACTCCTTTTGTTTCCCTTTTCTTTCAGAAGAGCATTTGTAGTCTTTTTGACAAAGACTCTCATGCTAAACTAATTACCTTGGCTGTTTTTATATACAAGAAGAAGAAGAAAGGAACGCATTTTGGACACAGCTTTGCATTATTACACAGCTCAGCTCAGTTGGTTAGAGCGTGGCACTGATAATACCAAGGTTGCAGGTTCGATCCCTGTGTGGGATAGCTGGATATTCCTGCATTGCAGGGGGCTGGTCTAGATGATCCTTAGGATCCCTTCCAACTCTGCAGTTCTATGATTCTATGTCTTTCCCCACTAAATAATAATAAAAATAAAAAAATTATTTATATCCCGCCCTCCCCAGCCAAAGCCGAGCTCAGGGCGGCTAACAACAATAAAATAATACAACATTCTAAAAACATTTCGTTATAAAAATTAATTAAAATCAAATTAATGGTGACTAGAGGCAAGGTAAAAGGTAAAGGACCCCTGGATGGTTAAGTCCAGTCAAAGGCGACTATGGGGTTGCGGCGCTCATCTTGCTTCAGGCCGAGGGAGCCGGCGTTTGTCTGCAGACAGCTTTCTGGGTCACGTGGCCAGCATGACTAAACCACTTCTGGCACAACAGAACAATGTGAGGGAAGTCAGTGTGCATGGAAATGCTGTTTCCCTTCCCGCCGCAGTGTTACCTGTTTATCTACTTGCACTGGTGTGCTTTCGAACTGCTAGGTTGGCAGGAGCTGGGACAGAGCAATGGGAGCTCACCCCATTGCAGGGATTCGAAGCGGTGACCTTCCAATCAGCAAGCCCAAGAGGCTCAGTGCTTTAGATCACAGCGCCATCCATGTGAATTCTGCACCAGAACTGCTAAATTTAATGACAGTTATTGGACCTTCAAGATTACCCCAACCCCAAAGAAGCTTAGAGGAATTCTTCAAATGTAGAGTCCTTACCAGACCCTAAAACAAGGCCTCACCTGAACCTTAAATTTAAAGAATATACTACTTTAATAGGCATGGCTTCTCCCAAAGAATCCTGGGAGCTGTAGTTTGTTCAGGATCCTGAGAGTTGCTTGGAGACCCCTTATTCTCACAGAGCTATGATTCCCAGAGTGAAGAGGAACAGGTTGTTTAAACCTCTTTGAAACTTGTAGCTGTGTGAGGGGAATGGCAGTCTCTGAACAACTCTCAGTGCCTTTAACAAATTATAGTTCCTAGGATTCTTTGGGAAAACCGTTACTATTAAAGTGGCATAATACTGCATTAAATCTACTGTGTGTGCACTCTCTCCTCAAATCAAGGATGCACAGATTATCCTGGACTCCACACTGTCTCTCAACTTTATGTCCAGTTTGGCACAAATCTCAATCCACCCCTTCAGTAACCCTGCTCAGAGATTTACAGGCCCTGGTATCTGCTGGCTCTCTCTCACCAGGCACCAAAGTGGCGTGCTGGCTTTGTGCCGTTTTGTGCCACAAACCATGCTTTCTGTGCCACCCTCAAACTGAGTACAGTCGTACCTTGGATCCTGAATGCCTTGCAAGTCCAACGTTTTGACTCCTGAACGCCGCAAACCTGGAAGTGAGTGTTCCAGTTTGCAAAGGTTCTTTGGAACCCAAACGTCCTCCACGGGTTCCGATTGGTTGCAGGAACTCGTGCCTTGGTTTCCGAACGTTTTGGAAGTCGAATGCACTTCTGGGACGGATTCTGTTTGACTTCCGATGTACAACTGTAATTGGCTCTCAAACTGGGAGCCATAGGGACACCCCAAAACCCAACCTCGTCTGATTGACTCCAAACCAGTGCCAAAGAGGCATCAGGCTCCCAGAGCCCTCTCAAAAAAGGGCATATGGCAATGAATGGAGAGCAGTGTTCAAAGTGTCGGACTGTGACTGAAGAAACCCAGTTTTTGAGTTCTGACACCCCTCGGGTGAGCACCATTGCTATTATAAGAGAAAATGGGAAGTTCATGGTGAAAAACAGCACTGGTGGGCTGGGCAGACCAAATGATCTGACAATGTATAAGACAGCTTTCTATGTTCCTGATGGTTCTGACACAACATTGAAAGAATCATAGAATCATAGAATCATAGAGTTGGAAGAGACCACAAGGGCCATCGAGTCCAACCCCCTGCCAAGCAGGAAACACCATCAGAGCACTCCTGGCATATGGTTGTCAAGCCTCTGCTTAAAGACCTCCAAAGAAGGAGACTCCGCCACACTCCTTGGCAGCAAATTCCACTGTCGAACAGCTCTTACTGTCAGGAAGTTCTTCCTAATGTTTAGGTGGAATCTTCTTTCTTGTAGTTTGGATCCATTGCTCCGTGTCCGCTTCTCTGGAGCAGCAGAATACAACCTTTCTCCCTCCTCTATGTGACATCCTTTTATATATTTGAACATGGCTATCATATCACCCCTTAACCTCCTCTTCTCCAGGCTAAACATGCCCAGCTCCCTTAGCCGTTCCTCATAAGGCATAAGGTTTCCAGGCCTTTGACCATTTTGGTCAAAGAGGAGGGAGGTGCGTCTAAACGCCAGGAAAAATATGGCAGAAACAAAGAGGAAGGAAGAACTCTTATTAAATTTGTACCCTGCCCTTTCATCCATAGCTCTCAGCACAGTTCACAACATAAAAATACCATATAAAAAAAAGAAATAAAAACCCATAAACCGATTGGATAGGAAGTTTGAGGACTTCATGCAGAGCCACAGGTTGTGTGCTATGGCATGGCATTCATGTTATTTATTCATTAAATTTTAAATTTGTTGGTCATTCTGCCTTGCTCAGGGCAACCCAGAGCAACCGAAGGCCAAACAAATAGACAAAAATGTGCCAACCAGGCTCACCAACCTTCAGCGTAACATCTCGGAAGTTTATTGTGGCGATTAAAGCTGAAGGGAACCTTGAGCTACGCTGCCTTGAGCTCTATTCAGAATGGCAGGATGTAAATGTGTTTTCAAAAACAGAATTCCTCTAATCAGTAAAATGAAATTGCGGTGGGGAGGTTGTGAGGAGCAGGACGGTTTGCAAGCAGGTTTGAGGCCTCACAGCCCTGGTGTGCCATAATCATGTCATTGCTTCGCTCTGGGGTCTATATAAGGATTTCTGGCCAGTTTTGCTGAGGGACGCAATCCAGACTTCAAATTATTTCTTCCAGACCTCCAGCTGACTTCTGGGAAATTAACCCAGTTACTTCAGATTTGTTTCCAGAGCGGATTACGGCGAAGCCTGCCTATCCCCAGTTTATATGTTGTGCCTCCTTTCTCCCCAATCCCCAAAGATTGGTTGGCCCATTAACAGGATCTGACCCGAGCCCCATGCACAGCCCCCGGTAGAATTGCTATGGGCTGCTTCCGCTTTGCCAGGAAACTAATTTGGCTGCAGGTGGAGCAGGCGGCAAATCTCTTATCAGTCCTTTTGATTTTAGCCTGTCTGTTGTGCTGGTTCATTAGAAAGCTGAACTTGAATGTACTTCGCTCCTGCGCAAGTCAAGTGTGAGATGTTAAACACAGGTGTCCTTGTACGAATAGGTTTTCAGTTTCTCGGGTTTGCCGGGGTTGGAAATGGCAGGAGCCCCTATTGCGGCTGTTTGGGGGGAGGTGTGGGGCACAGATGAGGCTACTGCCTGCTTCCTATCTGGGCTGCCAAATGTATGCAAACTGATCTGTTTAGCTTCTGGTAAGTCCAGATTCTCTGAATAATCTGACTGTTTACAAAAAGGCAGCAGAGCTGATGTTAGCTTGGCAGAGAGAATTTGGAAGCATGGATACTGAGAATTTGGAAACACGGATGTGGAGAATTTGGAAACACGGATATCGAATATTTGGAAACGCGGATATCAAAGTGTTTCATTAATCTTTGTGTATATATACCGTATTTTTTGCTCTATAAGACTCACTTTTTCCCTCCTAAAAAGTAAGGGGAAATGTGTGTGCGTCTTATAGAGCGAATGCAGGCTGTGCAGCTATCCCAGAAGCCAGAACAGCAAGAGGGATTGCTTCTTTCACTGCGCAGCGATCCCTCTTGCTGTTCTGGCTTCTGAGATTCATTTTTTCTTCTTCTTGTTTTCCTCCTCCAAAAACTAGGTGCGTCTTGTGGTCTGGTGCGTCTTAAAGAGCGAAAAATACGGTATATCTGTAAGGCATAGAGAGATGTAGTGGAAAGAAAGAAAGAAAGAAAGAAAGAAAGAAAGAAAGAAAGAAAGCTCAGCTGTTTCAGAGGCTATTTTTTTCCTGCCCTTTGTCTCTCCCAGGGCAGCTGATAATAATTAATTTTTGCTATAGCTCATGCAGGGGTCTAAACTGCCTCAAAGTCTTGTCTTTCTAATTGCAGATCTGAGATGCGTTTGCAGTGAGACAGTCTTGGTTTGTGGTTTTCCACAGACAAGCGAAATGTGCTCCACCTATCCCCAGAGCTACTCTTTACTCTTTCTTCCTAGGTTTCTGAGTAGATTTATTCATTTGATTGAATGGTTTGTATACCGCCCTTCATCATACAGTCTCAGGGTGGTTCACAGTATAAAATACAGGATAAAAACAAGCAAACAATTAAAAACAAAACAGCAAAACAATATCCACCCCCCTTCCCACGGACACATTTAAAAGGCTATAGAATATTAACCAGCCCACGGCCAGGTTGAAGAGGAACGTTTTCACCTGGCACCTAAAATATATATAATTGATGGCGCCAGGTGAACCTCCCTGGGGAGAGCATTCCCCAAATGGGGAGCCACTGCAGAAAAGGCCCTGTTCTCATGTTGCCAATCTCCAGACCTCCTGCGGTGACCCCTTGCTTGTGAAGCCTGGTGCCTTGCTTCCATATCTTTAGGTGCCGGGCAAAAATATTCCTCTTCTCTGAGGTCTTTGGCTAATTGTGGCCTTTTAACCCACTGAGGTCCAGCGCTGAGGGCCTTCTGGCATTTCCCTCGCTGCGAGAAGCCAAGTTACAGGGAACCAGGCAGAGGGCCTTCTCGGTAGTGGCGCCTGCCCTCCCACCAGATTACAAAGAGAAAAATAACTACCAAACTTTTAGAAGACATCTGAAGGCAGCCCTGTTTAGGGAACCTTTTAATGTTTAATAGGTTATTATATTTTAGTGTTTTGTTGGAAGCCGCCCAGAGTGGCTGGGGAAACCCAGCCAGATGGGCAGGGTAGAAATAATAAATTATTATTATTATTATTATTATTATTATTATTATTATTATTATTATTATTATGTGGGAGGTTGTTTTTGTTTATTATGACATGCATTTTTTTGTTTTTATATTGTAAACCACCCTATGAACTTTGAACGAAGGGCACTATAGAAATGATGAAGATGATGATGATGATGTAACTGGGCTCGCTTGCTTAAGTTCACCTGAACCTATTGGTTCCTCCAACACCCTCCTGCAATGTATATACAGGTTGTCAGCTTAGCAAATAACAGACCATGCACTGGATTGTTGGATCCCATATGGTGTTTGGAGATGAGGTGGCAGGGTGGCGGCGGATGGCGACTTTTTGCGGCAGATGGGCCGGTGCTTCTCCGCTGGATGTGCTCCTCGCGCCAGCCTCGAATCGATCCGTTCCCTGAGCGCTTGGTAGCCAGAGAGCGCAGGAGAGTAGCCAAAGTTCTCTTTGCCGAACGGCTGTGAAAGGCATTGCGTGTGTGTGTGTGTTTGGAACGCCAGCTATTCATTTGTATGCGGCTTGGTATTTCGTACAGTTGCAATCCCCCGGTGGCGGCACAAAGCCCCGGCCATCTGTTGGGCTGCCGAGTGACTTCTGGAAGAACAACTTGGTGGTCTTTGCTGCCGACAGATATATCTGCATCCCCCTCCCTCCCCAAGAGGATCGCCGCAGCTGCCACCGAGTGTCTCCTTTTGTCGACGCTTTTCGGGGGTGCGCCTTCGCACAAGCACAAGTTGAAATGATTCTTAATAAGCTCTAGCCTGTCGGATTCTGTGGTTTTATGTACAGCTAAAAAAAGCCGTGTTTCTGCAGGACGGAGCTGGCGAGCGAAGCTTTAATTATAGCGAGCTCAAAAGCAAAGCGAGCGGCTCAGCCATCCTACCCCTGCCTTCCTCACAGCCGCCTCTCTCGCCGCCCATCCCTGCATGGAGAGAGACCCCCCCCTTTCACAGGGGTTCCTAAGGGGCAGGTGCCTCAACTCTCATCCAGTTATCTGATTGCTAGAAAGGGAAATAATTGTGCCTGCTGAGCCATGCTCCAAACCGCAGCATGACACATGCAACAGAATGGGTTGTGTGCCCCTTCAAACTACAGGGAAGGAGATAACAGTCTCTGAGCCTCACTGCTGTTAACATTGGTATTTCGCCTTTCCTCTCAAAGCTCTCGAGGCAGCAATGTGCTGCAATGCTCGAGCCAAGGGAGACAACCCACCATGGCACCCGGGGAGGCTTCCGGTGTTGCCCTTCGGCAGCTGCCCCAGACTCTGAACTTTCGTAATAATAAAAAAAAGAGTACCATATTTTTCACTCCATAAGATGCACCTGACCATAAGATGCACCTAGTTTTTAGAGGAGGAAAACAAGAAAAAAATATTCTGAATGAAACACTGGATGTATGGTTTTTGTGGCCACAGACATGTGATTTGACGGTGAGTTTGGGGTAGTCCAATGCAAAAATCCTGAGAATCCATGTGGATCCATGCTTTGTAACCTGGTTTTTGTGCCATTGCGGCCCCACACAACAGTGAGTGCGTGATTTTTTGGGTGCAGGCTGTAGCCATGGACATGCTATGGGATCTGATGGTGAATTTGGGGTGACCCAATGCAAAAACATTTCCCCTTACTTTTTAGGAAGAAAAAAGTGCGTCTTATGGAGTGAAAAATACGGTAGGTCTCTAGTCCTCCTAGAAAGTTGTGGGGCAAGATGTGCAGGTACCTTCTAAGCCAAGCATAGGCAAGCTCAGCCCGCCAGATGTTTTGGGACTACAACTCCCACCATCCTTAGCTAGCAGGACCAGTGGTCAGGGATGATGGGAAATGTAGTCCCCAAACATCTGGAGGGCCGAGTTTGCCTATGCCTGTTCTAAGCGATCTTTGTGAAATGAGAGGGGTGTGCAGGGGAGAAACTAGGCTTTATTTCACCCAGGTCAACAACTCAGTTTGGCACACACACATATTTGTGTACACACACATACACACACCAGGCTGGGGACCTCAGCGGCACCCCTCTGGAGGTTTCACCCAGGGCAAAAATCCCGGCTGGTTTCCCTGTAGCTACAGCTCGTGTGTGTGTGTCTATGTCTATCTTTTTCTTAAACCAGTTTTTATTAAGGATATTTTTGTTACAAAACAGACAAACAAGTACAGTGGTACCTCGGGTTAAGAACTTAATTTGTTCCGGAGGTCTGTTCTTAACCTGAAACTGTTCTTAACCTGAAGCACCACTTTAGCTAATGGGGCCTCCTGCCACTGCCGCAATGCTGCTGCACGATTTCTGTTCTCATCCTGAAGCAAAGTTCTTAACTCGAGGTATCACATCACTTAGATCACATCATTCAGAAATTTCGTGGCCATTCACCCAGTCTTCTTAACAAAGAGAAGGCCACTTGGATTATTCAGGCAATCACCTGGCTCCATTCATCTGTCCAACTCCCAAGCCTAACAATAATCTTGTAGTGGGGTCCTTTTAAAAACTTCTTACCAGAAGCTGTATTTCCCATTTCCTAGCAGACCTCTAAAAGCCATTGGATATCATTGACTGTATGTTTTGGAAATTTGTTGTGTCTTAAGCTATCGGAAGCAAAATTTCCATGACAATTGCTGAGACCAAGGAGCAGGTTTGTATCTCTGTTTGGACACAGTTGGACGCCATTTTGAAATAAGGTTGAACCTGTCAAAACTGTACTGATCTTAACTACTTGGACTACTGCAATGCACTCTACATGGGGCTACCTTTGAAGGTGACTCAGAAACTACAACTAAACCAGAATGAAGCAGCTAGACTGGTGACTGGGAGTGGCTGCTGGGACCATATAACACCTGTCTTAAAGGATCTACACTGGCTCCCAGTATATTCCAAGCCAATTCAAAGTGGTGGTGCTGACCTTTAAAGCCCTAAATGGTCTCGGCCCAGTATACCTGAAGGAGTGTCTCCACCCCCATTGTTCAGCCCAGATACTGAAATCCGGCTCTGAGGGCCTTCTAGCAGTTCCCTCCCTGTGAGGTTACAGGGAACCAGGCAGAGGGCCTTTTCAGTAGTGGCACCTGCCCTGTGGAATGCCTTCCCACCAGATGTCAAGGAAATAAACAACTATCTGACTTTTAGAAGAAATCTGAAGGCAACCCTCTATAGGCAAGTTTGCAATGATTGATGTTTTGTTGTGTTTTTAATATTTAGTTGGTAGCCACCCAGAGTGGCTGGGGCAACCCAGTCAGATGGGTGAAATAATAATAATAATAATAATAATAATAATAATAATCACAGAGTAAAGAGGCAAAACAATAAAAATAAACCCAACTATCCTTTACAGATAGGAAAATGGAATGGGGGTGGGGGCTAAATCTTTGTACTGAGAGTGGGCAAGAAAGAACATTATTATTATTATTATTATTATTATTATTATTATTATTATTATTCAGCATTGATATTTTGGTTTCTTAGAATGGCCAAGCAATGCTGGGTACAAGGTTCCTAGTAATCAAATTTATGTGCCACAAGCATAGGACCTCAGGGGGCTGTCTTATATGCACTCAGACCTATTGGTCCATCTAACTCAATGTGGTCTATACTCACTGAAGGCTGCAGTTGGTGCTGTGGTCTAAACCACTGAGCCTCTTGGGCTTGCTGATCGAAAGGTTGGCGGTTCGAATCCCCGCAGCGGGGTGAGCTCCTGTTGCTCTGTCCCAGCTCCTGTTAGCTTAGCAGTTCAAAAGCACACCAGTGCAAGTAGATAAATAGGTACAGCTGCGGCGGGAAGGTAAACAGCGTTTCCGTGCGCTCTGGTTTCCATCACAGTATTCCGTTGTGCCAGAAGTGGTTTAGTCATGCTGGCCACATGACCCAGAAAGCTGTCTGTGGACAAACCCTGGCTCCCTCAGCCTGAAAGTGAGATGAGCCCTGCAACCCCATCGTCGCCTTAGTCCAGGGGTCCCCGTAGTCCGGGAGTCCTTTACCTATACTAACTGACCATGGGTTTTCAGTGGTCTCCGCCAAGCCTACCTCGAGATGTCAGGGTTTGAACCTGGGAAACGCAGGTGCGCTAGCACTGAACAACGGCCAATGTATCAATGCCGTATCTGTTCAGATTCACTCCTTGTTGCTTTTGCCTCTCCCAATTGTTGGTGCCTCAGGTTGGAATTTAAATGGTAAACCCCGTGGGGGGCAGAAGCCTTCCTTTTGCGTGGCTGACTGCAATGTGCGGCGCGTTGTTAATAACAACAGGAATGTGTTTCGCAGGTATCCTTCCCACCACAGGCCACTGTTAAAATTAACAACTGCTTTGCAGCTTATTACTGGCGAGGGCTGTGCTCTTGCTGATAGCCGGTTTTCAGGAAGGTGAGGCGGCGGGGGGGGGGAGGGGGAGAACTGGACACAGGTGGAGGTCTTATTATCATAGGTAATTAAAGTATACTAATTAAATTAAGACTCCATCTGTCGGAGCTGAGCAAGCCAGCAGAGTCCTTTAATTAAGATACCGTGTTTACCATAATGGAGGCTGGGAGCAGGAGGCTTGACTGCAGAAGGGATAAGCAAAGAACAGGCAGCCAATGAGAACGTGCCAAGAACAGATCCCTGGAAGCTGCTGAAATGACTTAACGAAAAAAAGGAACCGGTGGGAGGAAGACTTTGCTTACGAAGGCTCCAGGGGAAGAGTCATCCGCCCTGCCTTTTGAAGTTGACTCCATGGTGGGGTGGGTATGAGTCCCACCCATCCTTGATATTTTACTCCAGGGTGGCACTGACCAGCAGCTTCTGCTAGGAGGACACAACCAAGAGCTGCAGCATTTTTATTTATTTATAGCAGGGACGCAGGTGGTGCTGTGGGTTAAACCACAGAGCCTAGGACTTGCCAATTGGAAGGTCGGCGGTTCGAATCCCCGCGACGGGGTGAGCTCCCGTTGCTCGGTCCCTGTTCCTGCCAACCTAGCAGTTCAAAAGCACGTCAAAGTGCAAGTAGATATATAGGTACCGCTCCGGCGGGAAGGTAAACAGCATTTCTGTGCGCTGCTCTGGTTCGCCAGAAGCGGCTTAGTCATGCTGGCCACATGACCCAGAAGCTGTACGCTGGCTCCCTTGGCCAATAAAGCAAGATGAGTGTCGCAACCCCAGAGTCGGTCACGACTGGACCTAATGGTCAGGGGTCCCTTTACCTTTACCTTTACAGTGGTACCTCAGGTTAAGTACTTAATTCGTTCCAGAAGTCTGTTCTTAACCTGAAACTGTTCTTAACCTGAAGCACCACTTTAATGGGGCCTCCCGCTGCCGCTGCGCCGCCGCTGCATGATTTCTGTTCTCATCCTGAAGCAAAGTTCTTCTCCCAAGGTAATATTTCTGGGTTAGCAGAATCTGTAACCTGAAGCGTGTGTAACCTGAAGCGTATGTAACCCGAGGTACCACTGTATTTCCATTTATAAATTGCTTTTCATAGATATCTCAACGCAATTTCGCAAGGAAAAGTCCACCAATAAAACGATTGCTCAATTTCATTTATAAAGATGGTCGTAGCCATTAAAACAGAAGAAGGTTAAATACCATTTCATATGTAAAAAAAAACCACACAATTTCTTTTATTTTTGGTAATACAGTCATACCTCGGAAGTCGGACGCCTTGTGAGACAAACGTTTTGGCTCCCGAGTGCCGCAAACCCGGAAGTGAGTGTTCAAGTTTGCGAACGTTCTTTGGAACCTGAACGTCCAGCGCGGCTTCCGATTGGCTGCAGGAGCTTTCTGCAGCTAATCGGAAGCTGTGCCATGGTTCCAGAACGTTTTGGAAGTCAAACGGACTTCCGGAACATATTCCGTTCGACTTCCAAGGTACAACTGTAATATTTTATTATTTTCTCCATATAGAAGCTTACATTTGTTACTCAGCAATTGTATTCCAATTCAACAAAACCAGGGACTTCCCACTCAACCCAGCATCAATGTTTATAACTCAAATTTCATTTTCCCTCCAGCAGAACTCACCAGAAGACAGTTCTGGTATGTCTTAGGTGGGTGGCATTGTCGTTCTGTTAGGTGTTCATGGTGAGTTCCAGCACCTCTTTTCCTAGAAAAATAGCACTGAATTTCATCCTCTCTAACACGTTTCTTAATATATTCTGCTGTTTCCTTACGCTGAGGTCTTTGCTTATGGGAAATAACATTTTTTATGCAGACTAGAAATGGTTTCTAGTTTTCTTTAAAAGATTCTAAATTGGTATCTTTTATCAGTTCTGTCAATTTTGCCATCTCTGCATATTCCAAGATTTTCATTAACCCTTCTTGGAGGGGGTTCTCTCCTCCCATTTCTGAGCACAGAGAACCCTTGCTGCTGCAGTCACATACACAAATACAGTACATATGTATGTGAAAGAATGGGTGGAGTCATGGGAAGAGATATTTCCGTTTCATCTTTCACCAGTCAAAACATCTAGAATACTGTGTCTGTTCCTAGGTGCTGCGATTGAAGAAGGGGTGTTGTCTGGCAGGTGGAGAATCTCAGAGCTGGTAGCCAAATGTGACCTCTCTTCTCAGCCTTGGGGACTCCTCCCTGTCCCTGTTCCATGCCCCCCTCTGAGTGTTTTTGTGTAGCTGAAATATGTCTTTGACCTGTGATGTTGCCTCATTCACCTAGTTGCAGGGGCATAGGAAGGGGAGGTGTGTGGGGTGGTGGGGGTGGTGGACCACCCTGGGTGCCCTCACTGAAGGGGGTGACATTCAGTGTTAGAATTCCTGCTCCGCGATTTCAGTCATAGGATTGTTGTCTTTCACATGACATGGTATGTTTTGACTCCACAGAGTGAAGTGACGGAGGCAGGATGTTTGTGTTCCGTGAAGTGGGATTATTGTCCTTTGTTCTTTTTCTCATTGCTGTCTGATGCTAGAGAGAGGTAGCCATGATGCAGTGCTCCGTGTGTGTTTATATGTAAATAAAGGTAGATTAGCCAAAATGCTGAGGTCTGTCACGCAAGATGCACAAGCTCTGCGGATCCTTAAGTGTGCTGGTGTCTGTAGGCATCGGTCGCTGTGATGTTCGGGTTGAAGAAAGCTTCTGAAGCTCCCGAACGATTGACCAGGAGGGAGAGAACATGCCAGTACGTTTCCAAGCACAATTCAAAGTGTTGGTGCTGACCTTTAAAGCCCTAAACGGCCTCGGTCCAGTATATCTGAAGGAGTGTCTCCACCCCATCATTCTACCCGGACACTGAGGTCCAGCACCGAGGGTCTTCTGGTGGTTCCCTCACTGCGAGAAGCCAAGTTACAGGGAACCAGGCAGAGGTAGTGGCACCCGCCCTGTGGAACGCCCTCCCACCAGACGTCAAAGAGAACAACAACTACCAGACCTTTAGACGACATCTGAAGGCAGCCCTGTTTAGGGAAGCTTTTAAAGTTTGATGCATTACGTTATTTTAATATTGTGTTGGAAGCTGCCCAGAGTGGCTGGGAAAACCCTGGGAGGGGTATAAATTATTATTATTATTATTATTATTATTATTATTATTATTATTATTACGTGTCTCTGCCAGGGTCCTGCTCGAGTGTAGGCTGAACTCCTGACATTCAGTACACAGCCCGCCCACGACTCCCAAACCTACCCCGAGCCGTTGGGGTAAGGGGGGGGGAGCTGCGCTGCTTTGCTGGAGACAGTCCCCCCTTCCCCCTTCGCTTTGACAGCTTGGGCGTCGTGGGCGGGTGGCATGCTGAATGTCCGCCAGGGGTGGCTCCGTGAGTGGCTCACTCCACCCCTGGCTGCAGGGCTCATGCGCAGCTCTGGGCACCCGAGCGCCAATCCTGCACCTGGGAGGGCACCCTCCGTGCCACACACCCCTCGGGAGCATTACGCTTCCCATTTTTAAGTTCGGAATAGAGTACAGTGGTACCTCGGGTTAAGAACTTAATTCGTTCTGGAGGTCCGTTCTTAACCTGAAACTGTTCTTAACCTGAGGTACCACTTTAGCTAATGGGGCCTCCTGCTGCCACCGTGCGATTTCTGTTCTCATCCTGAGGTAAAGTTCTTAACTTGAGGTACTACTTCCGGGTTAGCAGAGTCTGTAACCTGAAGCATCTGTAACCTGAGGTACCACTGTAGTTGCTTTGGAAGACGATAATCAGGCACCCGCAGCTTCCTATTCTTTCTACGAAGAAGGGTCAGGCTGGATGTCCAACGGGGCCCACGCCAACGTTACGATTCTCTGACTTTCCTAAGAAACTTCAATGAGATATCTGGGCGAGCTGACCCCAAATCGTTCTGGCTGTTGAGGTCAAAGCTAGAAGGCGAGCAGGAACGAGAGCAGATGCTGGAGCAGTGGTAAAAACTGTGTTCCTGGCAGCTTGCCTGTGGCAGGATGTCTATGTGCGGATACAGTTGTATGAGTGGAAACTTTGCCATTGATTTGGAGGATGCAGCGGGGGGGGGGGGAGTGTTGCACGGCTTGGTTCTTTTTATAAAAAAAATTAATAATACTGAGCGATTCGTCCTTCATAAAAACACAGATGTTGCATATTAAAATCCGCAATCGATATTTACAGCTGCCTGAGTCTTTTCCAGTAATTAATAACTGGTTGCCAATTTTCTTTATTATTTCTTTCTTGGTTTGTTTTTAAGGCAATAAAAGGATGTCTTCCTCTCTCTGATTCAAACACAAATTCAGCAAGGACAACCAAGTTTGTAAATATTTGCTTTCTTGATTTCTTCCATCTTGGCAGTTTCCTAATCTCTGATATTGGATAGATGGATAGATAGATAGATAGATAGAGTGGTACCTTGGGTTACAGACGCTTCAGGTTACAGACTCTGCTAACCCAGAAATAGTACCTCAGATTAAGAACTTTACCTCAGGATGAGAACAAAAATCGCGTGGCGGCAGCGGGAGGCCCCATTAGCTAAAGTGGTACCTCAGGTTAAGAACGGACCTCCGGAACAAATTAAGTTCTTAACCCGAGGTACCACTGTACATACATACACACAGTGCTGGGGGGTGGGGTGGACACAGGGATCCACATACCCCTAAACATTTTGTGAATCTAATGGGAGAAGAAACTAACATGTTTGTTTGTTTTTTTTAAATGCTTTCTTCTCTAGCACGATCAATTGTCAGTTCCATTGCTACCCCCAATGTCCATTCATTGTATTTATTTTTCCTGATCTGAACTATAAAATGGTGATTTTCTTGAGTCAAAATGAGAATACCCCTAAACATTTTTAAAGAAAAAAAGCACTGGATAGATAGATAGATAGATAAATAGATAGATAGATAGATAGATAGACAGATGATAGGAAAATCCGCAGTACAGAGATATATGAAAGCATCTCTTGATAAGGTCTTGACAAATTATTTATACATGTTAAACAGATAAAGCTTGTTCCTTTTTTGCTTCAGGGCATATGGAGGTGGGCAGGGGAAGCTCTATATACAGGCCTCTTTTTTAAAAAAACAACAACCCAAAAACACAACCGTATCCAGGCTTCCTTCCCTCCTCCTTGGTCCCAGGAGAGGCAGAAGCTGGTAGCAGAGCAGATGGGTGATCACAGAGAAATCTATCAAGTCGGGAAAGCTCGTCCTTCTCTGCCCACTGAGGAGGTTTGCAGGTTTATCTTCGGGACACTGTGTTACGAGCACAGCACCCCTGTGGGACTGAAGCCTCCCCTTTCCCTTGGCATCTAATGGGACTTTTGGACCAGGTTTGGGCAGTGCAGCTGCAGGGGCTGAAAACATTTTAATTGCTGATTTATCTCGTTCTCCATCTCCTGCTTTTAAGCTTGCTTTGCATTCTCCCGAATTCCTTCCCCGCCCCCTTCCACAAATTCCCTCACTGTGGCGCTTCCAGACAGTTGTTGCTTTTGGGTGGGATTCAATCACACGCCGGCGAAGCTGAAGTGAAGGCGGTGAAGGTGGTTGGAAGATGGATGGCGGCTAACAGATTGAGGTTGAATCCTGACAAGACAGAAGTACTGTTTTGGGGGGACAGGGGGCGGGCTGGTGTGGAGGACTCCCTGGTCCTGAATGGGGTAACTGTGCCCTTGAAGGACCAGGTGCACAGCCTGGGAGTCATTTTGGACTCACAGCTTTCCATGGAGATGCAATTCTGTGTCCAGGGCAGCTGTCTACCAGCTCCATCTGGTATGCAGGCTGAGACCCTATCTGCCCACGGACTGTCTCGCCAGAGTGGTGCATGCTCTAGTTATCTCCTGCTTGGACTACTGCAATGCGCTCTATGTGTGGTTACCTTTGAAGGTGACCCGGAAACTGCAACTAGTCCAGAGTGTGGCAGCTAGACTGGTGACGGAGTGGCCCCTGAGACCATATAACACCTGTCCTGAAAGACCTACATTGGTTCCCAGTACATTTCCGAGCACAACTCAGTGTTGGTGCTGACCTTTACAGCCCTAAATGGCCTCAGCCCTGTATACCTGAAGGAGCATCTCCACCCCCAACATTCTGCACCGACACTGAGATCCAGCTCTGAGGGCCTTCTGGCGGTTCTCTCATTGTGAGAAGTGAGGTTGCAGGGAATCAGGCAGAGGGCCTTCTCGGTAGTGGCACCCACCCTGTGGAACGCCCTCCCATCAAAGAAATAAACAACTAATTGACTTTTAGAAGACATCTGAAGGCAGCCCTGTATAGGGAGGTTTTTAAGTTTGAGGGTATCGTATTTTTAATATTCTGCTGGAAGCCGCTCAGTGTGGCTGGGGAAACCCAGCCATATGGGTGGGGTATAAATAATAATAACACCTGTCCTGAAAGACCTGCATTGGCTCCCAGTACATTTCTGAGCACAATTCAAAGTGTTGGTGCTGACATTAAAAGCCCTAAACGGCCTCGGCCCAGTATACCTGAAGGAGCATCTCCACCCCCATCGTTCAGCCCAGACACTGAGGTCCAGCTCCAAGGGCCTTCAGGCAGTTCCCTCACTGCGAGAAGTGAAACTACAGGGAACAAGGCAGAGGGCCTTCTTGGTTGTGGCACCCGCCCTGTGAAACGCCCTCCCATTAGATGTCAAGGAAATATACAACTATTTATTATTTATAGAAATGCTATTTTTCTAGAAAAAGAGGTGCCGGAATTCAGCATGAATGATTACCTTGTTCTCTTATAATGGCAATGATGCCCTCCTGAGAGGTACTGGAACCGAGTACCGATGAGTTGGTAAAAAAGTCCTGAATATTTGTCTGCCTTTGCCATTGCCTACTTCCACCTTTGATCTTGCCCACCATTAGAGTGTGGCCCTCGGAATGTTAGCTACATCTGAATTTGGCCCTCAGGCCAAAAGAGGTTCCTCAATAATGAGTTAGATATAGTAGTAACATCTCTCGGTCTGGAGTCCCTCACTAGAATTCAAAATGGCCGCTGTCAAGGGCTGTCTCAGGTCTCAGCTCACAAAAGACCAACGCCAAGCTCTTCTTATATACAAGGATGTTTATTGCAGTTCATTACTGGTTCCACAACCGAGGCATGCAGCCCCGCGTCTCTTAGCCTTAGACGTTTGAAGTCCCCTCTGAGTCGGTTCCGCCCCTACACCAGTTTAATAAGCTAACGCTGCCCCACCTTTTTCTCTCTTTCCTTTTCCGCAGGGTCTTTCTGCCTGCCGGGGTTCCTCCCCTCCTGCTTTCTCCTGAAGCGGAGTCTCCAGACTGCTCCTCCCCCCTCCTGCGGGCTTTGGGACCTGGCTCCTCCTCCTCCGGGCTCCCTGTTCTTCCGCGCGCCTCCTCATTTGAACTTGGCGCGCGCGCCCAAACTCTGACCTTCCTTTTGACAGTTATGCTACTCGCCTCACTGCCCTCCTCCTCTTCCGGGAGAACGGCTTGCTCTGATCCCTCCCCTTTCTCTGTCGCCGGAGCTGCTCCCTCTGACACACTGGAACCTCCCCCTCCTTCGCTGCACTCTGGTGGGGAGGCTGGCCCTGATTCCCAGCTGCCGCTTTGGGGTCCCCTGCTGGCCCCCCGCTCCTGACACTTTCCCCCTGGGGCTCCCCTTGCCCTTACCACAGGCGCCCCCTTCTGGGAATCCTCTGATTCGCTGGAAAGACTCATGGAATCCCCTGCGTCATTGCTATCCTCTTCCTCGCTATCCTGGGATTCCTCTCCATCGCTCTCCATTTCCTGCCTTCCCTGTGCCTCTGTCCCTGT
The DNA here is from genome assembly GCF_965112155.1 of Podarcis liolepis. Lineage (NCBI taxonomy): Eukaryota > Metazoa > Chordata > Lepidosauria > Squamata > Lacertidae > Podarcis > Podarcis liolepis. The sequence continues at coordinate 35,495,982 of NC_139573.1, read as the reverse complement.
ACCCCTGACAGCCGCTCCCCCGTTTTACATGCTGCACAAATTTGTAATCTCATGTTACAAAAGTGTGAGAAAGTAATAAAGAAAGAAAGCAAAAAAACCCCAAACCCCACAACCCTCTCTGTTGGAGGCAAATAAGGATTCTTAGCATTTTCTCTGGGGGAAGTGACCTTTCAGGGTCAGTTTGCACAAGCCGGAATAGGTGCAGGCAAACTGGCGCAAGGTAAGAGACGGCAGCTAGCCAATTCCACCCTCTGAGAGGTGAGAGGGGTCTCGTCAATTTTGAGGCACGCAGAGGCGGACCCACCAGTGCCCTGCTTTTCCTTGGCCTTTCCGCAGAAACGGGGGGGAAAAGTTCCAGATGTGGAGGCGGATAATATTTTTCTTCTTCTCTGCAAATGTGACATATCGCTTTGGCAACAGCTTCTTATTCAGGGAGTAGCTCAAACAAGTTTTTTTTTTAATTAGATCCAGACTCCATATATTCCAGAGCTGCCTCTGAAAAGCGGGCAGCCAGATGGCCCTGGATAACTCACAAGCAGGGCATGATGGGAGACTTATCCTTTGTCTTGCCCCAGTATAATCAAAGATTGGCTTACTCTGAGATGTGCAAGTTCCTTTACGTTCCAGCTGTCCCTCTTCCGGGGTGGACAGAAGGTGGGTTGGGATGTCCTGGTAGACCTCCAGACAAATGCCAGTAGATCAGCAAAGACTTTCGACTCTGAATGGTGTAGCAGTAGCACCAACCAAAAACAGAAAACCCACTCTTTCCCTCACCTAAATTAGGCTGCTGAAATTAAGAAATGTTGGGGTGAAATAGGAGTGGATTGAGCTTGAGTTCTGGTGCTGAAAGCAAGTTCCAGGGTTGAGCAAATTCTTTCAGCCATATTTTTCCGCAATCTCATGTTTGCCGTCCTATTTTGCTCCTGGCTCTGGTTGGGGTCAATGAAAAACAAATAGATCCTGCCAATCCAAAGTTTGCCCACTTGTTGCGTGGCGATTCCCGCCCCCTCCCACAGATGGAGTAAATAAAGACACCAGAATTTAGGTTAATGGGCGAAAATGGCCACAACTTTATTGATTACAGGTAAGAGCGGTATTGGCTTTAGGCATTGGCCCTAACAGGCTATCCGGTCTAACCGGGAAGGGTTAAGCACCAGCAGGTGGAGCCCCCGAGATGCACATGCCTAGGCGCTCCCCAAGGGGTTACCGCTCGGGAGCGCACTTTAGGCCCTAGCCTCCGTAGGTTTTGGACGAGGCGACGCCCCCCCGGAGTCCTTTAACGAACTACCCTTCAAGATTTGGGGGAGGTGATGGCGTTCCTCCCCCCCGACTTCATTTGTAGGAAAGAAAAGGGGTGAGCCAAGGCTGCCCCGACCTTAAGAGCACCTGGTAAGCCCGCCCCTAGCGCCAGCCGATTGGCTGGCGCTGAGGGCGATGAATATTAATGAGACGGGAATCCCTGAGTCCCGCGGGGCTGATGCCAGCCCCGCGAGATTGTAGATGGGGGCGTGAGCCCGCAACCCCCCCCTCTTTAGGTCGGGAGTGGCTTTGCTTTCTGCACCAAGGGCGGTTCCTGCTTTCTGCTACCTCCATTTCGGATATTTGTTTTCAAGATATTGAGTGTGCACCTAGGTAAGAAGCAATGCTTTCCATCCTGTCCTCTGTTCATCACAATCAGCGTTGTCTGCATTCCACTACAGTTCAGCTTCTGCTAAAATTGACATTGTTCACCTCACTATCGGCTATGGCTGAAATTAATTGTGTGATTAATTTGGCTGCATTTCGATGACAAGGAAGTGTCAGAAACAATGCAGGCAATAACGTAATTTACATAACATTTAACATAACATTTGCAGACTTTAAAAACAAACAAACAAAACAACAACAACGAATGACATAGCAAAGACTGCTCATATTTGCTGGCATGATTTCTATTCCTGACCTCCAACAAACATTTTAATTGCAGCAATTTCTGCTCACATTTCCATTTCCAGTGTCCAATATCTCTAATGTGCACCCAAACCCTCCAAGTGCCCCTATTTTCCAGGGACAGTCCTGGATTTACAGAAGCCGTCCCAGTTTCTGATTTGATCCTGGAATGTCCCGCTTTTCCTTAGGACGTCCATATTTTCATTGGAGAAATGTTATAAGGTATGGAGTTATGTCATCCCTGAACCAAGGATATAAGTAACTATACAACCTTTAGAAGGCACCTGAAGGCATTCCTGTCTAGGGAAGTTAAAAAATATATATTTATTATGTTTTTATATATGTTGGAAGCCTCCCAGAGTGGCTATGGCAACCCAGCCAGATGGATGGGGTGTAACAACAACAACAACAACAACAACAACAACAACAACAACAACAGACGTCCCTATTTTCCATCAGATGTCAGTCTTAATGCTATGCAAGTGACTTCTTGGATGGGGTGCAGGTAAATCTGAATTCTGCTGTGGAAATGAAGACACGTGAACACAGTGGCGTAGCGTGGGTTGTCAGCACCCGGGGCAAGGCAAGTAATTTGCGCCCCCTAACCCGTGGATTTTAGTAGGGGCAGAGAGCTGCGAGTGCCAGCGCCCCCCCAGATGTTGCGCCCGGTGCGGCCGGCCCCCCTGCACCCCCCACGCTACGCCACTGCGTGAACACATAATAACCATACCTGTAGAAGGGGATTTACCAGAGATCTGGCTTCCTCAGTGGTGGTACCAGACAGAGGGCCTTCTCGGTGGTGGCGCCTGCCCTGTGGAACGCCTTCCCATCAGATGTTAAGGAAATAAACAACTATCTGACTTATAGAAGACATCTGAAGGCAACCCTGTTTAGGGAGGTTTTTAATGATTGAACATGTTTTTAATATTTTGTTGGGGGCTGGGGAGGCTCGGCCAGATAAATAAATAGATAAATTATTATTATTATTATTATTATTATTATTATTATTATTATTATTATTATTATTCCATCTCTGAAATGTCCTCTGTAGTTCCACCTGCATATCACTAACTCTACTTTGTTCTAGGTGCTGTTAAAAATCAATGTTATAATCCATCTTGGCTTCTAAATATCACTTTGCAGCTGTTCAAGAATTTGAGTCTGGGTTGGTGGTGGCTGTTTTCTAATTGTTTAAAAAAATGTTTGCTCTGCTGATCAAAACGTCGCAGGGTAAAATCTATATTACAAAGACAATGCTGATATGTTGTGCAAGACTTGCAGGTTAATCAGATGTAGTCTATGGCAGATGGAGAAGGGTCATAGCTCAGTGGAAAACTACCTGCTTCACTTGCAGGAGGTGCTAGGTTCAACCCCTGGCATCTCTAGATAGGGCTGGGAGAAAACCTTTCCTTAAATCCTGGACAGCTGTTGTCGGCCAGTTGTAGACAACACTGACCTGGGTGGGAGCAATGGTCTGACTCGCTGTAAGGTAACTTCTTATGTTCCTAACCTTTTGGGAATGTGTCAGTGGGGAGGGATTATAAATTGGAAGAGGCTTTTTGCAGGCCATCCACGAATATCCTGAGACCCTACTGGCCCACGGACTGCCTTGCCAGAGTGGTGCATGCTCAAATTATCTCCTGCTTGGACTACTGCAATGCGCTCTACGTGGGGCTACCTTTGAAGGTGACCCGGAAACTACAACTAATCCAGAATGCAGCAGCTAGACTGGTGACTGGGAGCAGCCACTGAAATATATAACACTGGTCCTGAAAGACCTACATTGGCTCCCAGTACGTTTCTGAGCACATTTCAAAGGGTTGGTGCTGACCTTAAAAGCCCTAAATGGCCTCAGCCCAGTATACCTGAAGGAGCGTCTCCACCCCCATCGTTCTGCCCGGACACTGAGGTCCAGCTCCGAGGGCCTTCTGGCGGTTCTCTCATTGTGAGAAGTGAGGTTGCAGGGAATCAGGCAGAGGGCCTTCTCAGTAGTGGCGCCCACCCTGTGGAACGCCCTTCCATCAATAAAATAAACAACCAATTGACTTTTAGAAGACATCTGAAGGCAGCCCTGTATAGGGAGGTTTTTAAGTTTGAGGTTATTGTATTTTTAATATTCTGCTGGAAGCCGCTCAGTGTGGCTGGGGAAACCCAGCCACATGGGCGGGGTATAAATAATTTATTATTATTATTATTATTATTATTATTATTATTATTATTATTATCCTCTTGCTTTTGATGTATGAGAAAATCTGGATTGCAGGATGGAGAAAGTGTTTGAAGGTAGTGATTTGGAGGAGACCACCATATGGGTAGAGGAGAATTAATGGAGGTTCAGGAATCTTACAGTCCATGCTCAACAACAATATGGTTGAGCCCTAAGATGATTAGTACTTGCGAGCTTGAATTGGCTACTACTGATTTATCAACTGAATAAATTGAGCTGTAGTTGATTTATTTATTGGCAGTTAATCACCAGGGATGGTGAATTAAGATCTCATGGGTTATTAGTCCTGGTTAAACCCCCCCCCCCAAAAAAAGCTTCTTACCGCCTGCCAATTGCAGGCTGTGATGTTGCACAGCCCTTGTCTCTTTTTGGTGTATGTCAGGGAACTGACATCGGAACTAGAGGCGGAGGGAAGGCTCTCAAATGATGCTGGAGAAGGGCCCAGCAGGGAGAGAGGCAGCTCCGCAGATGGGGAAGCAAATCAGCGCAACACCAGGGATATAGAGGGGCTGATGGGGGAATCGGCGAGAGGGCTCCAGGGCTCTTCACCGGACACCAGCGGGGAGAGCACGGGTCCTCCGCTACCCACGCCCACCCTGCGCAGAAGACTTCCGCGCAGGGAGAGTAGGAGGAGACTGGGTGTCAAACAACTTTTATGTTGGAAAAGATTTAAGAAACGCCCACTGACGGATTCTGCTAGCGACTGAGGCAGCTACGAAGTGAAGGGCTGCCCAGACTGAAAGGTTTAGCAAGGCAACAAAGCCTGGAGAGGCGGCAACTTACACATGAGCAACCCATACACATTACAGTGTGTTATAGTAGAAAAGGGGGGAAATTAAAGGGGGCTGTTTTTCTTTTCTCTAGCAGTGAGTGGAAACAATCCTGCTTGTTAAAACTTTTGAGTTATCTCGCTCGCTTCAGTATCTCATAAATCTACCTATATTAAGTTTTTGGTAACATGCACATCTATTTGCATTTAATTAACTTCAATCAGTTAACGGGCGGATGATTGATCCGGGGGAAATTGTTTGTTCTGCAGCTCAGAGGTGGAGCACCTGTTTTGTGTTCAAAAGGTCCTAGATTCAGTCCCTAGCATCTCACCCTGAACAGATCAGTCAACCGGTGATGGGAGAGACCCTCTGCCCTAAACCCAGGATCAGAGGCCCTGACTTGCACCCAAGATTGAAGGGGTCCAGGATGCATTGCGTGTGTGTGACAGCATGCAGGCAACGTGTATCACATATGTGCAACGTCATGCTCCCAGCATGCACTGTGCATGGGACGTCGCATCATCAGGAGGAGGCAGAGCCCAGTGTTACACAGCTTCATTGACCAGCAACTCCTCTCTCACACTCAGGAAGAACTGGACATTTGCTCAGCTCCACGCTTGGCCTCCTCCACCACCTGAATATTGAGGGGGCCCGGCCCCCTCCTAACAGATACTGAGCGGGCTAAAGGCACCTTGGCCACGTAGAGGTAACAGGTAAAAGGTAAAGGACCCCTGGACGGTTAAGTTAAGGTTACCAGATTTTTTCCAATGAATCTGGGGACACTTTTCAACTTTAATGAATTTTGTATGGGGACTGATTTGTAAATCTGGGGACTGTCCCTGGGAAACGGGGACGTCTGGTAACCTTAGGTTAAGTCCCGTCAAAGGAAGCTATGGGGTTGGGGTGCTCATCTCGCTTTCAGGCCGAGGGAGTTGGTGTTTGTCCACAGACAGCTTTCCAGGTCATGTGGCCAGCATGACTAAACCACTTCTGGCACAGCGGGACACCGTGACAAAAGCCAGAACGCACGGTAATGCTGTTTACCTCCCCCCCGCAGAGGTACCTATTTATCTACTTTCACTGGTGTGCTTTCAAACTGCTAGCTTGGCAGGTTCTGGGAAAGAGCAATGGGAGCTCACTCCGTCGCGGGGATTCGAACCGCTGACCTTCTGATCGACAAACCCAAGAGGCTCAGCACCACCCGCGTCCCATGCAGGCTCCATAGAACTCCCAAGAGAGCTGCTTCCACTCAGTGTGGACTGTATTGGACTAAATCGGGGCTTCACAAACTATGGTCCGCATTTAAATATCCATGTTGGTTTTTTTGATTGCGTTTTATCGCTCCCTTTATTTCTTGTAGGGCAGCGAAATGCAATGTGCAGGAGATAGAAGCAGCAATCCAAACACAAATAAAAATCATGCAGCATTTAGCACAGTGCCTTGCAACTGCTGCAAGAGGCAGGAAAAAAGTCTGAAGGGATTCACCAAGATCATCAGTGATTTTCAAGGGGACCATCGGAGTGTGGGAACCGCTGGACTAGAGAAGGACAAATTGCCTGACGTGGTATAAGGCAGCTTTCTCTGAACTTAATTCTGCATTGCTTTAGTTCTGCACAACTGAATGCAGGACTGAGGTCCACGGACATGTGCTTGCAATTGACCCATTGGCATGAATAGCCATTAACTTCAATGGTTCTTCTCCTAAGTCAGTTGAATGAAGGCGACCCAAAGTTCACACCCCAGTATGCCAAGGCTTGATGAAACTGCTGAAACTGAAACTGAAACTGCTGTTGAACCACCCACTGGCTCTGAGATTTGATTGGACGTGATCTACGCGTTCTCGGTCTCTTCTCAGTAGCTTTGAGGACTAGCGCCTTTGCTAGCCTCTTTCTTTAAAGGAAGGACAACTGGGCCCTGCACCAGATCTCAAAACATGCCCCCTGGATCACCCCCTTCCTGTGAGTATAGGATATAATATCTGGTCTAATAGAAATGATTTTTATTTTTTATTTTTGCATTCGGAGTAATTATATTTATTTTTCTGCTTGCGCAAAAATAAGTCATCTGTTGTACACAAGCATCTTTCTCTTTGGTCTCTTGGCTGTTTCTGATTTCTGTTCCTTCTCCTCATCCTTTATGCGGAGTTCAGCCAGGCAGATGGTTGCAGCGTGGGCAGATGTGCCCATTCCCTTTCGCTGTTAACAGTTAAGCATGGTAGATTTGACTTGGGTGTTTGTTCTAAGTGGCTGGTTTTCTGGATGTGCAGGAGCAAAGGTTATTGGAGGCTCAAGCTTTTGAGGCTCATTAAATTTAAATTAGAGGAGGAAATTCCCCCCCTCTTTTTCCTAGTGAGACGAGGGAATCTATTTATTAGCAAAACTGGCAAGCATCATATTCTGTGGATGGAAGTAAATTCGCCCCCTGCTTATGGTGTGATCAGAGCAGCAGAGAGGCAATCAAGCCCTGACATTTTCAATTTTGGAGACCAAATTCTCTTGTCTCTTCTTCTCGCCCCTCTTGGGCAGCAGGTCAGTTTTTTCTCTCTCTCTAATGAGCTGTGAGTCCCAGACCCTAATATACCTCTCAGTCTTTGCAATGTGTTTTGCTGCATTTAGGTTTACTGTTCTTTTTCATCCCGGGAAGGCTGCTGCCTTTGTACTTTGTATCTCGCTCTCAGCACCCCTGCAGGCATGACTGTTGTGTCCCGTCCCCCCCTTTTAGAGAAGGCAGCGTTAAGGTGCAGGAAAAAGGTGCATTAAGGTGTGAAATGCAATTAGGATTCCATATGTCTAGGAGTTGGGGGCATTTATAGTAGGAGCCTTATATTCCAGATGTGTAAACAAAGAACTCTACTACCCTGTGTCCAACCCTTGTGGGTTGCTCAGTACAAACGGAAGTTGGTGGCACCATTAAAAGTGACAAGCCATTCTCCTCACAGATGCTGGATTTAGGTTTGATGAGGCCCTAAGCTACTGAAGGTAATGGGGCCCTTTATATGCCCAGCTGTCCTTTGCCAACAACAAATTGCTGCTGTTTTTTGTTTTTTGTGTTGAATATATGCTATATGGTAATTTACAGACCTCATAGGTATCTAAAGCCACTGGCACATAACAAAATATGTATTTTATCAAAGTAATTGTTGAACTGAAATACAATTAAGAAGTATATTATTAGTGAAATACAATTAAGAAGAAGTATTGTCAGGGGTTCAGAGACAGAGACACAGGTGAGGGAGGAGACGGAGAGCGACGAGGAAGAATCCCAGGACAGTGAGGAAGAGGAGGACAATGACTTGAGATCTTCCATGAGTCTCTCAAGTGAATCGGAGGATTCTCAGGAGGGGGCGCCCCTAGTCAGGACAAGGGGGGTCACAGGGGGGACCTGCCAGGAGCAGGGAAGCAGCAGGGAAACCCCGAGCGGGAGTGGGAGATCGGGGCCGACTTCCCAGCAGGAACGAAGGGAAGAGAGGGGGGTTCCCAGTGTGACACACGGAGCGGAGCAGGAAAGAGACAGGGGAAGGAGATCTGGGGAGAACGTCCTGCCGGAAGAGGGGGAGAGTAGTACAGGGAGTAGTGTCAGTGTCAAAAGGAAGGTCAGGGGTAGCGAGCGCGCGCCAAGTTCAAATGTGGAGGCGCGCGGAAATGAAGAAAGCCCGGAGGAGGAGCCCAGCCCCAAAGCACGAAGGAGGGGGGAACAGGCATCTCAGGAATCCGCTTCAGGAGAGAGCAGGAGGGAAGGAACCCAGGGGGGCAGAAAGACCCTGCGGAAAAGGAAAGACAGGAAGAGGTGGTCTAGCACAAGCCTCTTAAGTTGGTGCAGGGGAGGGAGCGAGTCAGAGGGGACTTCAAACGTCTGACGTTAAAGACACGGGGCTGCACGCCTCGGTTGTGGAATCTATAATGAACTGCAATAAACATCCCTGTATATAAGAAGAGCTTGGCGTTGGTCTTTTGTGAGCTGAGACCTGAGGCAGCCCCTGACAGTAAGTCCCCTCCAAAACTACGCAAAATTTTTTTTTTGCAAAGCTCACGAAGTTTGGCAGCCCTGAGTATGGAGCAGCAGATAGCTGAGCTACGCAACGCAGTCTCCCGGCTTACCACTGAGGTAGTGGTCTCCCAGAAGAAGGGGGAAGAGGCAGAAAAGCGGTGCCAAGATCTGCAAGCCAGGTGGGATCATGCATGCCAGGTGGGGTTCCCGGGGACCAAAGCGGCTGGAGTAGCACTGGGCAGAAGAGGGGGCAACTTGGTAGCCCACTTCGATGGGAACCTGCAGCAATACCCCAGTTTTAAAGCAGACGTAGAATATGCGTTGCACTTGCTTCGCGACGACTTTAAAGATGAGGAAGAGAAAGTGGGGTTCATTGTGTCCCACTTGCATGGGGAAGCGAGGGCTTGGTTGCGCAATCTGTGGCGTGAGGATTGTCCTGCTCGAAGGGACTCTGATGACTTTATCAAATGCATGGACGCTTGCTTCCAGTCTAGTGTGGATGTGGATGTGGCACGCCATCAAATCCATGGTTTAAGGCAGGGCAAGGCTTCCGTACGTCAGTATCATGCTCGCTTCTTCGCCTTGCTGAATGTGCTGCGCTGGGAGAAGGATTCTTTGGCTGTCAGAGACTTATTTTGGGAGGGGCTATCTGGCCCTGTGAAGGACGAGTTGGCTAGGGGGGACAGACCTAAAACCCTGGCAGACGTGGTGCAGCGAGCGCTTGCCATTGGAGTGCGCCAGGAAGAACGCCCTTGGCGCAATGAGGGGGGTAGCCAGCTTCACGCACCGCCCAGAGTGCCTCCTTTCTTTCCCAGAGATCCAGGACGTCCGCGTCTCTCCCCTCAGCTGCAGCCAGGGGAGGAGCCTATGGAACTGGGGAGTGCTAAGGCTCAGTCAGTGGCCGGAGCCCCAGCGTCTGGAACAGTCAAGAAGAAGCCTCCTAGAGGGAACAGAAAGTGTTACATCTGTGACTGTGCAACGCACATGGCGAAAGAGTGTCCCCAGAGGCTCCGGCAGCACACTGCAGCCTTGGCAACAGTAAATGCAGCAGCACAGCATGAAGAGCTGTTTCAGGGAAACGACAATGCCTGGCTGGAATCAGCAATGTTGGGGCACAGCCAGGCAAGTCAGTAGAGCAGTCCCCAGCGCTTTTGCAGCCTACAGACCCCCTGCCACCCAAACCTGTAGTGCAGCTCACTGCAACCCTCCAGCTACCTAATGGACGCACCCTGGAGGTCCCCATCACAATTGACAGTGGGAGCAACGCAGACTTCGTGGGGGTGCAGTTCGTCAAGCAGCATCGCATAGAGCTTCTGCCAGCCACGCTGCCATTGAACGTCGTCACAGTGGATGGCAGGAAACTGCTGGGGGGGCAAGTGGTACAACAGACGCCGCCCATGGTGATGCAGATTGGCAATCACCGAGAAGTCATCAGTTTCAACGTCACCCGCCTGTCAGACACGCCTATAGTGTTAGGCATGAGTTGGCTGGATAGGCACAGCCCGACCATGGCGTGGTACCAGCGGCAGCTCACCTTCGGCTCGTCCTATTGCGCGCAGCATTGCATCCAGACCGGTCAGGAGGAGGAGGGCCAAGAGGAGGGGCAGCAGCTACGTCTCAGCATGGCGCAAGCAGTACCCCTCAAGTACAAGGGGTTTTTGGAGGTTTTCTGCGAAAAGGAGGCTGACCAATTGCCACCTCACCGGCCCTACGATTGCGCTATTGACCTCTTGCCAGGGACAACACTGCCGCCTGTGAAGCTGTATTCCATGTCCGAGGAGGAGCTGCAGGAGCTCCGGGAATTCATAGACCACAATCTGCAGCGGGGATTCATCCGAGAATCGAAGGCTGTAGGGGGCAGTCCTGTGTTTTTTGTGAAGAAGAAGGACACGCCCCAAAAGAGGCTCATCGTAGACTTCAGATTCATAAACTCAAAAACAAAGCCCGCGGCCTTTCCCATGCCCAAGATCGACGACCTGCTCGCGACGGTGCGGAAAGGGAAGATCTTCACCAAGTTGGATCTCCGCGGAGCTTACAATCTCATACGTGTGCGAGAGGGTGATGAGTGGAAGACGGCCATGTTCACGCCGTTGGGCACCTACGAATACAGAGTTATGCCGTTTGGTCTCCAAAATGGCTCCCACTTTTTCCAAGCTTTTATGCATCATGTGCTGGCGGGACTCCTCTACAAGAAGTGCGTATGTTTCCTCGACGACATTCTGATCTTCTCAGAATCGCCGGAGGCTCACGAGAGCGACGTGAAGGAGGTCCTGCAGAGGCTACGGGAGCACAGGCTCTACGCCAAGTTGGAGAAGTGCCAATTCGACGTGACGGAGGTGGATTTTCTGGGCTATAGGCTGTCCGACAGGGGACTAGCCATGGACAGTGCCAAGGTCCGCGCGGTGTTGGACTGGAAGAGCCCGCGAAATCGGAAAGAGGTCCAGAGGTTCGTCGGCTTCGCCAACTTTTACCGCAAGTTCATCAAGGGTTTCGCCAAGGAGACGGCAGCTATCACGGACACTCTCAGCTCCAAGAAGAAGAAGTTCACCTGGACGGACCAAGCGGAGCAGTCCTTCAGGAGACTTAAGAGTCTCTTCGCGTCCGAAGAACAGCTGCTACACGTGAATCCTGGCAGGCCCATGAGGGTGGAGACTGACGCATCTGACAGAGCGGTGGGGGCCGTCCTCTTACAGGAAGACCCGCAGGGAAACTGGAGGCCCTGTGCTTTCTACTCCCGGAAGCTCAGCAAGTCGGAGCAGAACTACACCATTTGGGACAGGGAGTTGCTGGCCATCCACGCAGCTTTCAAGGCGTGGAGGCACTTTCTCATCGGAGCCAAGCACACCGTGCAGGTCCGCACGGACCACAAGAACCTAGAGTACTGGCGCACGGCGAAGCTACAGAGCCAGAGGCACATACGCTGGGCAGAGTTCTTTGCGGATTTCGATTTCAGGATAGAGTACATCCCAGGCGACAACAATGTCATAGCAGATGCGCTCTCCAGGAAACCGCAGTATCTCGAGGCAGCGGCACCGGTGGCAGCCAAGCACATTTTTGCACCGCAGGCGTGGGCGTGCGCTTCAGCCGCCGTGGACCTGGAGGCGGTGCGTCACGCGTTGCAGGCGGATCCATTCGCACAGTCCAAGATGGAAGAGGTGCGGAGGGGCACAGCGAAGGACGACGAGTTCCAGATACGCGACGGCCTGCTGACCCGTAAAGGTGCTCTCTACATTCCGGGAGACGATCTCCGCGCGAAAGTTCTGCAGCAGTTGCACGACGCACCCAGCGCTGGCCACTTCGGCAAGGAAAAGACGACAGAATTAGTGGCCAGAGACTTTTGGTGGCCCCAGATGCGAGGGGAGGTCGCGGAGTACGTCGCCAGGTGTGACACGTGCCAGAGGTCCAAGCCAGTGCACCAGAAGCCAGCGGGACTGCTGGAACCACTGGAAACGCCACTGCAACCGTGGGAGAGGGTGGCGCTGGACTTTGTCACTGATCTGCCCAGTTCGCGAGGCAAGACGGCGGTGCTTGTGGTTGTAGACCTGTTCACCAAGATGGCGCATTTCATTCCTTGTGCGAAGGTGGCGACAGCGGAGCAGACAGCCAAACTGTTCATCGACCACGTGTTCAAGGTGCATGGCTTGCCACGGTCCATTCTGTCTGACAGGGGGCGCCAGTTTGTGTCCAGTTTCTGGCGGAAGCTCCTAGGGATCCTGCACGTCAAAATCAACCTGTCGTCGGCGAGACATCCGCAGACCAACGGCCAAGCAGAGAGGGTCAACGCGATCATGCAGCAGTACCTGAGATGTTACGCCAATCAGCGACCCGCGGCTTGGGTGGATTACCTGCCGATGGCTGAGTTTGCCTACAACAACACGAAGCACGCGTCTACAGGGGTGACGCCGTTCTTTGCTAACAATGGAAGGCATCCCAGAACCTTCCCGGGGCTCGTAACGACGGGGGAGGGGGAGCCACAGGAAGCCGACCATTTCGCAGCAGAATTGCAAGAGGTGCACGACGAGCTACGGAGACATTTAGAGCTAGCTAAACAAGCCTATAAGGTGCAAGCCGACAAACACAGGAGGGAGGGGGAAGACATCCAGGTGGGAGACTGGGTATGGTTAGCGGCCCAAGCGGTGCCGGCCAAGTCGTTAGCTAAAAAGAAGCTAGGACACAGGCAACTAGGGCCGTACCAAGTTGAGGCCAGGATCAATCCCGTAGCGTTTCGATTGACCCTCCCCGAGGGTTCCAGAATGCACCCGGTCTTTCATAGGTCGATGCTCACCCCCTACAAGGCCCCACACAGATTTCAGGAGTCAGGGACGGCACCAGAACCAAGCAGGGAGTCGCCCAAGAGGGGGAGGTCACCTAAGAACGAACCAGTCAACGAGGTCACAGAGATTCTGGACTCGAGATGGGGGGAAGAGGGAGTAGAATATTTTCTCGCCAGGGAGGGCGCCCCGGCCAGCACCAACAGTTGGGTGCCAGACTACGCTTTGGACGAACCCCTCCTCAAGGACGAGTTCCATGCCCTTTTCCCACACAGGCCCATGCCAGCACAGTTTTTCGACGATTGGCTTTTTACGCCCACACTTTCCGCCAGCACCTTCCGAGGGTTCTCCTCCGCAGAGGAGACGACGCCAGAGTCGAGCCCTCCAAGGGGATCGTGTTCGGGGGTGGACACCGACCCTTCTTACTGGTGGGACGATCAACCAGAAGAGGACTGGCGCATGAGGTGGCGGGTGGGTCCTTGGCAAGCAGACCCCACCCAGGCAACAGGGGGAGGGGAGGACGTGAACATGTTGGGAGAGGACAATGGGTTCGAGTACACAAACAATGAACTGGAAGCAGAGGAGATCGACGTCGACGACCTGTGTCCGGCAGCGACCTCCGCAACGACGGAGCCCCCGGAACCTGCGCCCGAGCAGCGGGAGGGGGGAAGGGGGGGCTTCGAGGGGGGGATGGATGTCAGGGGTTCAGAGACAGAGACACAGGTGAGGGAGGAGACGGAGAGCGACGAGGAAGAATCCCAGGACAGTGAGGAAGAGGAGGACAATGACTTGAGATCTTCCATGAGTCTCTCAAGTGAATCGGAGGATTCTCAGGAGGGGGCGCCCCTAGTCAGGACAAGGGGGGTCACAGGGGGGACCTGCCAGGAGCAGGGAAGCAGCAGGGAAACCCCGAGCGGGAGTGGGAGATCGGGGCCGACTTCCCAGCAGGAACGAAGGGAAGAGAGGGGGGTTCCCAGTGTGACACACGGAGCGGAGCAGGAAAGAGACAGGGGAAGGAGATCTGGGGAGAACGTCCTGCCGGAAGAGGGGGAGAGTAGTACAGGGAGTAGTGTCAGTGTCAAAAGGAAGGTCAGGGGTAGCGAGCGCGCGCCAAGTTCAAATGTGGAGGCGCGCGGAAATGAAGAAAGCCCGGAGGAGGAGCCCAGCCCCAAAGCACGAAGGAGGGGGGAACAGGCATCTCAGGAATCCGCTTCAGGAGAGAGCAGGAGGGAAGGAACCCAGGGGGGCAGAAAGACCCTGCGGAAAAGGAAAGACAGGAAGAGGTGGTCTAGCACAAGCCTCTTAAGTTGGTGCAGGGGAGGGAGCGAGTCAGAGGGGACTTCAAACGTCTGACGTTAAAGACACGGGGCTGCACGCCTCGGTTGTGGAATCTATAATGAACTGCAATAAACATCCCTGTATATAAGAAGAGCTTGGCGTTGGTCTTTTGTGAGCTGAGACCTGAGGCAGCCCCTGACAAGTATATTAACAGTGAAATAATTATTAAGCTCCAACTTAAAATGATTGGGGGCCCATTACTTACATCAGGCTTCCTCAGCCTCAACCCTCCAGATGTTTTGAGACTACAATTCCCATCATCCTTGACCACTGGTCCTGCTAGCTAAGGATCATGGGAGTTGTAGGCCAAAAACATCTGGAGGGCCAAAGTTGAGGAAGCCTGACTTACGTACATCATAGGAGCCTACACAACACAAAACACTGTTGCTGTATGTAGGTTTTATTTTATTTGTTTTTCATCTTATATTTTGGAAATGTATATCCAGGTTTTTTTCCTTTACATTTTTTTGGGGCCCCCAAGAGAGTGGGGCTCTAAGCCATAGCTTGTTTAGCTTATATGTACCAATCCGGCACTGGTCCGGTCACATCAGCTTGGGGGATTGAATTCTCTAAACAGAACTGCTCTGCTTTTCACGTTGATTGCCTTCCCTAACAGTGGGAGAAATGGGACTCTGAACAAATGCTAAAATGGTAGAATTACTCATGAGAGCAGCTGTTCAAAGTCCAACCAATAAATCACTCATGTTCTGCCTACGATGGCAATTTCTGTCCCTTCTTGGTGAACCGCCGGAAGACGTGGCAACATCCCTGGGCAACAAGTTCTGTAGGCCAAGTCCTATGTCGGAGGCTAGATGCCTCTGAATAACCGTTTCTGGGAATTGTAAGTAGAGTAGGGTTGCCATATGTCAAAAAGTGAAAATCCGGACAGAAAAGTACGGAGCTTTTTTCAAAATTCCAGACAGAAAAGTTGCTGAGCTTTTTTCCCAAAAGACAAAATGGAAGTTTTTGAGCTATTTTTAAAGGGAAATCGCCAAAAACGACACCGCCGACATGGGTTGCCATATGTCCAGATTTTCCCAGACGTTTCAGCAATTGCTGGCTGTGTGTGGGAACCCTAAAGTTGCATAGCAACCCTAAAGTTGAGAGACTGCTGATGCACTTGGGTCCTACTTTGAGGGTTCCAATATAGACATCTGGTTAGCATACCTGCCAAGTGTCCCGAAAAAAAGGACATACCTTTCTCCCCCTCCCCATGTGGTGGCCATTTGGGGTGCTGTACTCTCGTTCTTAGGGACGCAGGTGGCATTGTGGGTTAAACCACAGAGCCTAGGACTTGCCGATCAGAAGGTCGGCAGTTCGAATCCCCACGACGGGGTGAGCTCCCATTGCTTGGTCCCTGCTCCTGCCAACCCAGCAGTTCGAAAGCACATCAAAGTGCAAGTAGATAAATAGGTACCACTCCGGCGGGAAGGTAAACGGCGTTTCCATGCGCTGCTCTGGTTCGCCAGAAGCAGCTTAGTCATGCTGGCCACATGACCTGGAAGCTGTACGCCGGCTCCCTCGGCCAATAAAGCGAGATGAGCACAGCAACCCCAGAGTCGGTCATGACTGGACCTAATGGTCAGGGGTCCCTTTACCTTTACCTTTACTCTCGTTCTTATCCCGAAAAAAGTGTTCTTTTTCGGGGTGAATGTGAGGCATAGGTCATGTGACTCGCCCGGGAGCATGTCTCAGTTTGGGGTCTGGGGAAAAAATTGGACGGTATGGGTTAGCTGAACTAGTTGGGCCTCTGGCCTGACCTGGCCTGATCTTGTTGGCTGCTCCCAGACTTTGGAACTCCCTCTCTGGAGAACGTAGACTGTTTCCCTCCTTGTTGTGCTTCCGCCGGAAGGTGAAGATTTTCTTTCTCCAAAGAGGTTTTGGGGAACCGGCTGCTTTTAATGCTGCTGTGCTGTATTTATTGTAATAATTGATACGGTTTTAATAGATTTTATATGTTTGTATAGTTTTAATTGGTTCCCCGCCCCCCAATGTTTCTAAAGGTTCTGATTTTTATCTGTAAGCTGCCCTGAGTTCCTGTCAGGGGAAAAGGCAGAGTATAAATGAATATAAGATAATATCATCACCATCATCATCATCATCATCATCATCATGGCTTTTTTCCAGCTGTAACTCGCCTTTCAGGTGGGCTGCATTGCCATTCTAAGAGAACGAGGGAGGTGTTCATGGTGAGTTCTGGCACCTTTTTTTCCTAAAGCACCAATAATAATAATAATCTAGTAGGCTTCACCTTACATTTTTAAATTCTTTTTGTGTTAAGTCTTCTCCATTGCAAAGTTCATTGGATGGCCCAGTATTTTGTCTTTAGAGAGCGATTGCCTTCCCGCCCCCCTCTTTGCACTTTTCACATAGCTGTCAACTTTTCCCTTTTCTTGCGAGGAATCCTATTCGGAATAAGGGAATTTCCCTTTTTAAAAAAAGGAAACATTGACAACAGCTATGACTTTTCATGCACCCTGATGTAACACAAAGGTCTGCTGTTCCATGCTCCCCACAACTTGCTTGCAGTGTGTGTGTGTGTGTGTGTGTGTGTGTGTGTGTGTACACAACAGACTGCATTCAGCAATGGCATAATGCACATCAAACCCAAAAGCGAATACATTTCCCGTGTAGTTGCTTTTGCACAATTGAGAGCTAGCCACGGTGTCCGAGCATCTGTGCAGCCTTCTGCCGCTCTCTGGAATTGGATTGCGACAACGATCTTATAAATCATTGCCCCCCCCCCCAATCGCCAGTTGTCTCCTCCTCCCCCCCCCCGCCATATATATTATGTTTACAAACCAAAATGCCTTGACAGTTTGCAAATCCTTGGTCAGCAGCAGACACTCTCTTCTTTAGGGTCTCAAATGCAGGCTTTGCTTCAGGTTTAAGGGTCCCCACTGGACTAACTATACACTTACGGACCACCTTTGTCCAACCTAGAGAGATTTACCTGATGGCGGCAGCGTTCTGAACCATACTAGCTGGGCTGCTTTTGGCCACCATTTTAATGTCCCAATGGCAGGGTGGATAAAAATCAATGTGTTTTTTTATTATTTAAATCAGATTTTCTTAAAATTTAAATTGGATTTTTAAAATAAAATGCTTTTGGAGGAAAAATCTTTCTAAAGATAGTTTTCTATTTAAGTTACATTATGGTCCAAAGGCTATTCATTGGGAAATAAGGATTTGTTTTAAGTTTTTCATGTGTGCTAAAACTCAGTCTAAGTTGTTGTTTAAAAAAATTGTTTAACCACATCAGTTAACAAACGTGGATACATATGCTATAATGTTATTGTTATAGTTAAATAAATTGTTTAAATTGTTATTAAGGAAATGATTATTTTTCTCCTTCCAATAAAGTACAGCAGAAAAGTTGTCCAAATATAAACAGTTAACCTATTAAACCTCACAGTAATTTCATAATTATCTATGTATTTCGAATAATATAACCACATCCCTAATTTTTGAGATAACTGAAAAAACTACTCTGAAAATTTATTATTCCAAAAATGAAAGCTTCATCTGGTTGTAAATATGAAGGTTATACCAGCAAGAACGAGTCTTTCTGTAAAAAAAGAAGAAGATTTAAATCAAGTCTTAATGCCTAGTGATTTAAATCAACTCTTACTGACTGGTGATTTAAATCATGATTTAAATCAATTTGATTTAAATCAAACCCACCTTGCCCAATGCTGACGGCCACCAACTTAGACGGCTTTAAGAGAGGATTGGACAAATTCGTGGGGGAGAGGACTAACAATGTTTGCTGTGCTCTGCCTCATCAATCGGAGGCAAGATGGCTTCCGAATACCAGTTGCTGGAAGCCACAGTGTACCAACGGGGAGAGCCACCTGCTTGGCCGCTGTGAGAAAAGGATACTGGACTAGATGGGCCATTGGCCTGATCCAGCAGCCTCTCCTTATCTTCTCGTGTGTCATGGCTAGTAGCTATTGACGGCGATACCCTCCACAAATTGGCGTGATCCTCTTCAGAAGCCATCCAAGTTGGCCAAGAGCAATGCTATGCAGAAATGGCTGTGAAGCCCAGCTAGAATTTGGTAGCCATTGTCAGTGCTTTTTTTCTGGGGGTACGCATACCCCTAAACATTTTGTGAATCTAACGGGAGGAGAAACTAAAAAATTTTTAGTTCCTTCTCTAGCACGGTGAATCATCAGTTCCGTTGCTACCCCTGATGGCGGCCTCATTTCCTGTCACGGTGTTTCCTGACTCTCACACAGAAGAGAGCGTTTAATATGTGAAGTAGTGTGGAATGTGTGGTGTTTCATGAGGTAATGCATGTTTTTGGTACTTTTGTCCATTTACTGTATTTATTTGTAACCACCAACCATCCTTTTGGGGAGCTTTCAAATGCAGGAGGTGGTAACTGGATTTGCGAGCATGTCTGTCACTGATTCGCCATTGGGATTGTTCATTTACGGAAGCATTTGAGTGACTGACTACATTTCTAAGCACAATTCAAAGTGTTGGTGCTGACCTTTAAAGCCATAAACGGCCTCGGTCCTGTATACCTGAAGGAGTGTCTCCACCTCCATCGTTCAGCCTGGACACTGAGGTCCCACTCCAAGTTCCTTCTGGCGGTTCCCTCACTGCAAGAAGTGAAGTTACAGGGAACCAGGCAGAGGGCCTTCTCGGTAGTGGCGCCCGCCCTGTGGAACGCCCTCCCACCAGATGTCAAGGAAATAATCAACTATCTGATTTTTAGAAGACACCTGAAGGCAGCACTCTTTAGGGAAGTTATTGTGTTTTCAATATTCTGTTGGGAGCCGCCCAGAGTGGCTGGGGAGACCCAGCCAGATGAGTGGGGTATAAATAATAAATTATTATTATTATTATTATCGACATCCCTCCCCTTTCTAGAGTTATTAGTGGAGAGAAAAGGACATTCTTCTGAAATCTAACAACAAAACCATAAGCCACTCATCATTCTGCCCCTCCATAATGCAGAGGGAAACTTTATTCTCCATTTCAAGGGCAGTATTAAAAATAAATACATGACGCAAAGAGACGTGGCCATCCTTGAATCAGAAAGAGGAAAGTGTGGAGCATAGTGGAGGCAGAAGAGAGAGAGAAAGATCTGGCACAAGAGAGCGGGAGAAAGCAAAAGGTGGTGAGGCAACGAGACAAGCAGAGAAACTTGGGACAGGCGGGAGAGAAGGAACCCTTATGAAACATTTATATACTATATATCTATAGCACCGAATGCTTTATAATCCTTCTCTTATCCATCATCACAACAATCCTCTGAGGTAGGTCCTTAATGTTTGCAGGGGAGAGGGTGAATTGCTTGTAGCAACCCAGTGGGTTTGGAGAGGGAAGCTAGGAATTAAACCCTGCTTTTCTGCATTGAAGTCCATTGATCCAATCCTGCAACCGCAAAACCCACCTGGGAATAGGCTTCCATGGGTGGATCTGCTGTGCTGGGTGTGGACTCCCCACTCACCCAGCATGTGTGAATGACAGAGAACCACACCCAACAACCTGGTAATGCGCACACAACTTCCCTGTATGGCCCCCCCTGTGTTCAGATTCCAGGGCACAATAGCGGAGACACTTTGTCAACATCAGTGAATGTCAGGAGAGCATCACAATGCTGGCTATAAAATTTCAACCGAATTTGGCAACTTTCCCCCAATGTGTGTTTCAAATTTTTAATTATTTGAGGAGCCCAAACACTTCTCTTTTCTCAGTGGGAAGAACCCTGATTCTTCCCACTGAATGTGAGCTGGCCCTATCCAAAGTAGAAATCCACATAAGAATTCACCCAGCCAAACATCCAGCTTAGAAAGGCGCAGGCATTCACATTTGAAATTCCGTATTCCCTTCCTCTCTTACAAATTTCACATTCTGCATAAACAGCTGGTTTTGGACTACAGTTCCCATCTTGCCTGACCACTGGCCCTGCTAGCTAGAGATGATGGGAGTTGTAGTCCAAAAACAGCTGGCGGTCCCAGGTTTGGGAAACCCTGCACTAGATTGACCAAAGAGCCATTTCCTGGCCAAGCCGTCAGGGCAAGTCCTTCCCCCTCACCTCCCTTTTTCTCCATGGTGGTTGATGCTACTGGCAAGTACATGAGGCTGGCATCCCCCAAAGCAGCCTTGCTAGCTTCCAAAGATGCCTAAGTGAGTGGTAGACCAGCCGGTAGTTGCTTACAGTGGCCTGGACAGAACAATTCAAAAGAGAAAGCTGCTACTGGAAATAATGGGAGAGGGACCTCAGTACGTCATGTTCCTTTTAGCTTCCTTTGGAATACAAATTTTAGAGACTTCGGTGATCGTCCTGGGCAGGCACTGTGCTGCACCCATTGCCTGCGATCTGGTTCGGTCGTGGAGTGCCTGCTTCCCTTGTGGTCCCTCCTAATTTGTCCATGAGAAAGAGGATGTGCTCCTAGGGGATGCTCTGAGCCAAGTCTAAGAGCAGGCAGAGGGGCCCATTCTTAGCGGTTGTGCTGCCACTTCCTTTTGCCAGAGACTTCGCCAAATCTTTGAGCCCGAGCTACCTGGTCGCGCTCAGAGGCAATAGTGTTTGGGGGTTGCTGGCGTGAAATCAAGTTGATCTAACTCTTGGGTGCTGAGATCACAGAGAAGGGCCTCTTGCTGCTTCCTCTGCCCTTAGAGACTCGGAGTGGCAGTGGCCCAGGAGCGGGCATTCTCTACAGCAGGGGTGTCCAGCTCCCAAGAGACTGTGATCTACTCCTGTTGTAAAAACACTGGCAGTGAGCTACCCATTGGATTGACCAAAGTTGTTGAGCTTTTTGGGGGAGGATTGACCAGGAATGCCCCACGATCATCCCTGCTCTACAACAACCCCTAAGCGGTGGAGCTTCCTCGCGCCCCACAGAGGTGCGTCTGTTGCCTTCATTATACAGCTTATGGAGAATGCTGAAGACGTAACTCTTTCTCCTGGCTTTTAACACTTGAGAGCCGTATGTTTGTAGGACCCCCCTTCTTTTTATGCTTCTAAGTTGTTTTTGATATTGTTTTTAATGCTGTAACCCACCCTGGGACCTTAGGGTGAAGGATGAGTAGTAGTAGTAGTAGTAGTAGTAGTAGTAGTAGTAGTAGTAGTAATAATAATAATAATAATAATAATAATAATAATAATAATGTCTTTTATAGAGCTGTGGCACCCAGTCCATTAATTATTTTAATAGAATCAGGGCTGTTTTAAAATAAAATACATGTAGTTAAAAGATGAGGGCAGCAGACCGCATGAGCTCCAGTGGGTTGGCATGGCATCTCCAGGTTGTCTTCCTAACCTGGTAGAGTTGAGTTGTGCAAACCGAGTTCTTGTAGGCAACTGCTCTTTTGAATACTCTGCGTCAGCTAGAAACGGTAGCACCGAGAGCGTGGGGGGCCTTCTGCTTGTCTTGGTGGGGGGAGGGGCTGGGAAATGCCCCACCTTGTCATTTTTCCTAGAGGCAACCTGGACACCAGGCACCACGTTAGAAGAGGAAGACAGAACTGGGGAGAAGCATTTCCTCATTCCTTCTCCGAGAAGGAGGGATGCCTCTTCTAATACGGCTGCCTTGTGCCTTACACCAGGAATGGGGTCCCTGTCGCACCTCCAGCTGTTGACCATGGGCTGTTGCTGACTGGGGCAGATGGGAGTTGTAGTCCCTCAACATTTGGAGAGCCAAAGGTGACCCCCTGCTTCTAGTTACAGGTAGGTAGCCGTGTTTGTCTGCCGTAGTCGAAACAAAATAAAAAAAATCCTTCCAGTAGCACCTTAGAGACCAGCTAAGTTTGTTATTGGTATGAGCTTAAGTGTGCATGCACACTAAAGCTCATACCAATAACAAACTTAGTTGGTCTCTAAGATGCTACTGGAAGGAATTTTTTTATTTTGTTTCCCCTGCTTCTAGATGGTGTTTAAAGGTAAAGGACCCCTGGACGGTTAAGTCTGACCTAAATTTGACTAAATTCGAACCGCCGACCTTCTGATCGGCAAGCCCAAGAGGCTCAGTGGTTTAGACCACAGCGCCACCCGTGTCCCTCTTTCCCCCTGACGTGGGTGGCACCGTGGTAGAAACCACTAGCCTCTTCAAATCCCCATGATGGGGTGAGCTCCCGTTGCTCTGTCCCTGCTCCTGCCAACCTAGCAATTTGAAAGCATGCCAGTGCAAGTAGATAAATAGGTACCACTGCGGCGGGAAGGTAAACAGTGCTCTGTGCGCTCTAGTTTCTGTCACGGTGTTATGTTGTGCCAGAAGCAGTTTAGTCCTGCTGGCCACATGACCCAGAAAGC
This sequence comes from Podarcis liolepis, assembly GCF_965112155.1. Taxonomy (NCBI): domain Eukaryota; kingdom Metazoa; phylum Chordata; class Lepidosauria; order Squamata; family Lacertidae; genus Podarcis; species Podarcis liolepis. The sequence goes on along the minus strand of NC_139573.1, from coordinate 35,473,191 downwards.
TGTCTGTGGACAAACGCCGGCTCCCTCGGCCTGAAAGCGAGATGAGCGCTGCAACCCCATAATCACCTTTGACTGGACTTAACCATCCAGGGGTCCTTTACCTTTTACCTTAGATGGTGTTTGCTGTGGTCTGTGCAACATCACCCAGCAGCAATGGAGGAGGGTGGCAAAATCTTGAAAAGGCATACTCTCTGGTAGGCATAAGAAAGGAGGAAGAATATGCCTTCGTTTAAGTGGAAATTGCCAACTTGCCAGCACAGCATGAGGGTGGAGAATCAGGAGCTGGCTTCCTCCTTGCTTTCTTCTCATCACCACGGAAATTAGATTTGGGGTTTCCGGGCCCCCGGGGGTGATAGATCTGAGTTAGAGCGCTGTGATCCCTGCCCCACCTTTCAGTGCCTCCGTCCCACTTGGCTTTATGCAAATGCCGACCATTTGTTTTAAGTTCCGCGTACTAAACGAACTGAGATTTCTTCTAAATGGAGTGACAGCGCTACTAATTTATTTGGGTCGCATTTGTTTCCTGCGCTGCTCCTTGCCCCCAAGCCCTTGGTTGCTTGATGGATATTCTATAGAAGCAGATAAATTATATTCAGAGGCCTCTGCTAGAAAACTTTACCTGTCAAGGTAGCTAGGACTTGGCCATAACAAGGTCAGAGGAGGGGGGCAGCTTAGGGACAATTAAATGGGAAAAGAAGGAAGCCAGGCTCTCCCATCTATATACCAGGGAACTGAATGGGCGGTGTATGATTCAGCAAGGGCCCTTTTGGAACCCGAAATGTTCTAGTAATTCAATCCACTTTTCCTGTTTCCAATCCAGTGGGTGGAGGCACATGAAGCCCAAAGTGATGTCTTTTGGGAGCCATTATGGTCAGCAGACTAAGTGATCTGACCCATCCTTTATTCCAGGGGTGATGAACCTCTGACCATGGGCCAATTGTGGCTCACCGGGAATCCCAATTTGGCCTGCAAGTCCATTCTCCTTGAAACCATGCCCATCCACCCCACATCTGACATCATATGTGATTTCAGGTGTAGGGTGGATGTATCTTTGAAGGAGCTTAAAGTGAGCTCCTAAGTGTTCCCTTTGCTGGAGCTGGGTGCCCTCCCACTGCCCAATATCATGGGCCAGGAGCCAGCTTCACCTGCTGAACGGCAGCCTGAAGGGGGAGAAGGCAGAGTGACTCCATCTGCAGCTGATCAGCCTTCCAGGACACAGGAGAAGGCGCTGATGAGAACCAGCTGGCTTCAGCCTTCTTCAGCAGAGCTTCCAGCAGCAGTCAGGTGCCGGAAACAACACTTGTAGTTCCTGGCCCTGCCTTGTTGCTCATCTTGACCCTTGATCTTTGGGTTTCCTGACCCCTGGACCGTCTGACCACGTGGATTGCTGCTCTCCTAATCCTAGGACTGGACCTGACTTTGGATGCTGACTCTGCCTCCAGGCAAATTCCCTCTAAGAGACTCTTCTGGTTGGCTGGTCTCCCACTCCCCTAAGCTCTGCACGTTGTTGCTCATCAACAAGACCACGACACCCATCGACTGAGGAATGGAGAGGCCGTGCCTTGCTCTGGGAGCAGGGAGCGGTTTCCTCCTGCGCAAGCCCCATTTGAGGCTCACACAGCAGAATCCCTTGCTGGGAGGAAATGTCCCACTTGTTAAACAGCAGGGATGGGGGCAGGAGCGCAACTTGGGTTTCCCACTTGGAGCACTTGCATGTTTTGGGCTAGCCCGGAATGCATGAAAGCTGGCGGACAGGTGAGTGGGTGGGAAAGGTGTTTCCAGGATGGTATGCTTGCTTGGGGACTCTCAAACTCCCCCCCCCCAACCCCCCTGCCTTTCAGCAGATGCTGGAGGCTTTGCCACTGTGTCTGGTGCTGCAGAGGTCCTCCTCTCTGCTTGCAGCCCCACCCCCTTCTTTCCTCGCCCAACCCCAAATCAAAGTTGTACTTGGGATACAGGACGCTTCTGAGATGGGAAAGGTACATGGTCACCCGGAGGGGTAATAAGGAACATTGTTGTGGTAGTTGTAGTCGGGACACACTTTCTGCACGAGCCTGTAGTCTATGCTGTAGAAGGTGATATAGATACAGATGACCTTGAAGGGCTTGGAGCAAACCCAGGAGACCTGGCTCTGCGTGTGGTTCAGGTAGCAGGTTTTGGAAGGGTCATAAGTGCACAGGGTGGTCTTCTTGGCTTTGTCCACTTTCTCGTACTCCACCCGGCAATTGAAGATCTTGGATTCTTTGGCCTCGATGAAGATCTGTTGTTCGAGGTCAAACTCCACAGCTTTGTTGGGGGGCACCAGGCTGACGGAGATGTTTCCCTGCCCGGTGGAGTTGTGCCGGAAGAAGACGTTGACCGTTCCGTTCCCGTGGTCGACCACTTTCCCTGTGATCAAGAGGTTCAGCTTTACCGTCTTAATGTTGGAGTAGAAATCACCCCAGCCAAATATTTTCTTGAGCCGGCCGGGGTTTCCGACTGAGTCCCTCCGGCCGCGGGGCTGCACACCCTGGCTATGCTTGGACAAGCTCTCTAAGACGTCCCAAAACTCTTGGGCGTTGTTGGAGGCCAACTCCAGGAGACTGGTGTTCTGGAAGTGAGATTGGGCTGCAGAAGGCTTCAAGGAGAGCTGGCCTTTTTTCTTTTGTACCCGGGATCTTGGTTGCTCTTTGGGTGACTTCCCACTTTCCTCCTCCTCTTCCTCCGTTGCCTCGTCTTGGCCACAAATCACCTGCATGGAACAAGATGAGATCATGATGTCCTAAAACACTGCCTTTTCTTATGGCTGTTGTTGTTTTACTTACCTCCTCCCCTGCCTTCCTTTATGGCAGTGGTTCTCAACCTTCCTAATGTCGCGACCCTTCAATGCAGTTCCTCATGTTTGGTGACCCCCAACCATAAAATTATTTTTGTTGCTACCATATTTTTCGCTCTATAAGATGCACTTTTTCCCTCCTAAAAAGTAAGGGGAAATGTGTGTGCATCTTATAGAGCGAATGCAGGCTGCGCGGCTAAGCCAGAACAGCGAGAGGGATCGCTGCGCAGCGCTTCCTCTTGCTGTTCTAGCTTCTGGGATAGCCCCTCAGTCCCTTCCCCCAACTCCCGGAAAAGCCCCCAAGAGCCGCACTCCCTTTAAATAAATTTTTTTTTTTTTTGCATTCTCCCTCTAAAAACTAGGTGCGTCTTATGGTCAGGTGTATCTTATGGAGTGAAAAACACAGTACTTCATAACTGTAATTTTGCTACTGCTATGAATCGTAATGTAAATATCTGCTATGCAGGATGTATTTTCATTGTTACAAATTGAACATAATTAAAGTATAGTGATTAAACACAAAAACAGTATGTAATAATATATATATTTTTCGTGGTGTGGGCGCCGTCCCCCCCCCACTGACATTTCCGCCCCCTCCCTCACCACAGTGGAACCTCCCCATCCTCCCAGTGTAGCAAATCGCCGGCCAATCGCCTGCAAAGGTTTGAGGCCCTGGCCAATGGGCGAGCGGTGGCTGCGCGTGGCCGAGAGGAGGAAGGGGGCTGGGCTGAGCTGGCCGAGCACATTTCCAGCAGTCCCTCATCGGAGCAAGTTGTTTGCCGCTGCTGCTCTGCTAAGCGTGGCTCCTGTGCCTGCTCTTGTGAGCAGCAGAGGCTGTCGGCGGTGGAGGAACCCACCCCCCAAAAGCTTGCCGACCCCTGGTCTTAAGCGACCCCTGTGAAAGGGTCGTTCGACCCCCCAAAGGGGTCACGTCCCACAGGTTGAGAACCGCTGCTTTATGCGCATCTTTGGCTATTTGAAAATCTGTTGTGGGCATCACCGCAATGTGCTGCAGCGGCCTGGCTAATTGCTGTGGGATGTAACATCACTGAAGAAGCAGTCAGATGCAACATTTCCTGTTTGTCCAGAGTGGACACGCAGGGGGATGTTGCTTCAGCCAGGAGGACTTCCTGCCACACCTGGTCTGGAGCATCCTCCCCCTGCGTGTGACCAAGGAGATGGGTCTGACCCTGGCAGACTAGGGGCTAGTCATGCAGCCATCTTCCTCTTGACTCTCTTGATGCCTTTTGCTGTCTGCTGGCTCTCAGCCAGCAGCACACGGGCTCATCCCTCACAGAGGATGAGCCTACACTTTTCTCTATAACTGTTACTACAAGCTAAAGCCTGCCTTCAGGACCATACTGTGAACTGCATGTAAGTAACAGTCATTACTTTTAAAAGAAGACTGTTGTGTCATTATTATTTTTTAAGAGGGAACTAAAGGGGATTTACCATGACAAGCCAGGCTCGATTGCTTAACTCAAATGATTCTCACGAATCCATCCACTAGCTTCCTGCAATGTACAAGGGGATGTGCTCTGCTACAAGCTCCCTAGCATGAGAGAGGAAGGATAATATTTAATCAATATATCCTCTCCTCCTATCCACAACATTCCCACAGTTTCAAAACACTAGTAGCTTGCCTGAGTACAAAGAGACCTGCGGTCTCATTTGAAGTGTCAATTTTCTGTCCACCAGAACACCCAGAAGGCAAAAATTAATTTCTCCAAATCAGCTCTAAGTAAATTCACTACCCTGGTTTCTCTCTCTCCATTGGCTGGAATGACCCTCAGAATACTTGTGCACTCTCTTGGACATGCTCATGCTTTGACATGCACCCCACATCTGTCCAATCACAAGCATGCACCCAAAATATCCAACACACACCCTTTTCTGCTCCTCCTTCCTCCCATTGCCCCAACCAACGTCCTTTCGCTCCCCCAAATCCCCATCCACCCTGTTTTCTGCTCTCCTCCCATGACTCTAGCTTCACCCTTTCCCTCTCTGCCATGTTACTTTCACGTCCACCTTGCACCACCCACCCAATTTCTGCTCCTCCGTGCTCCAGAATTCCTACCTTCCCTCTTCCAATCCACAAACACGCAGCCACAACCAGCCTTCTCTCTCTGCCCTCTAGCCAGTCGAAAGGTCTGCTGCTGTCCAGTCTGAATGGAAGTGGACGTGTGCAACAGAGACCTTTGAGCAGCCCAAGGAGACCGCCACGCAGCGGCGTAGCGTGACTTGTCAGCACCCGGGGCAACGCAAGTAATTTGCGCCCCCCCAACCCCTAACCTGCGAGTTGCCGCTGGCGCTGCCGCGCAAACAACGCTGCTTGCCCGGAGGAGGATGGAGGCAGAAGCAGCCGCCGCCTGTGGCTGGGCCGAGGGGATGGCGGCGGCGGCAGGGTGCAGAGGCTGCCCGTGCCCGGCCAGGCGTCGGTGGCGGCGGCGGCGCTGCTGCAGCGGCTGCTCCTCCTGCGAGCAGTGAGCGGAGCGCAGCCACAGCGACGGCGGGGGGCGCGCGCGCTAGGGCGCAAGGCTGGCGGTGGCGGCGGGGAGCCCGGCGGAGGAAGGAACTTGTCCCTTCCCTCTGGACTCGCGCCCCCCCAGATGTTGCGCCCGGTGCGGCCGGCACCCCTGGCACCCCCCACGCTACGCTACTGCCGCCACGCATTGCATTTTCCTTGGTTATCTGATGTGAAGGGAAGCAGATGGCCAAGTGGGCACTATGGCAACCCTCTGGGGTAAGCTGGTTCCCATGGTCACTTCCTTGGTGAATGCAGATAATGGGTTATCTAGATCAGGCACCCCCAACCTTCAACCCTCCAGATGTTTGGGACTTCAATTCCCATCATCCCTGACCACTGGTCCTGTTAGCTAGGGATCATGGGAGTTGTAGGCCAAAACATCTGGAGGGCTGCAGGTTGGGGATGCCTGATCTAGAGGATTTGCCTCATTGAGCTGCAGTGGGCTTTTGCTTTCCAGCTGTATATGGAAACTTTCTTGAATGGCCTTTTTACGCATATAGAAAGATGTTGAGCAACTGAGAGTGAAAGTTTGGGCTGTACCTTGTGAGCGATTCATGTATATTAATGAATTGGCAAGCTTAAACTCCTAAGTTCAGGAATATTGAAGGACCTGCAGCTATACCGGATATATATATATATATATATATATATATATATATATATATATATATGCAGGTTTTGGTGTCTTCGGGTGTCTTCCCGTGTAAGAGTTGGGGTGTCTAGGCGACGTTTCGACGAGGTCTCACTCGTCATCTTCAGGCTGGTGCTTTCGGCTTCTTGTTACTGGAACAGAGCAGGATCTCAGTGTTTGAGTTCCTATAAAAACTGTTGAGGGGGTGTGGTGTATAGCCTCCGACGTTCTGGGCAGAGAGGAAGTTCCCAGGTTAGTGTGACTTTTCTTCTTTTGTTCCTTAATTACTTGAGGGATATCTTGAGTGATTTCTTGAGTGATATTCTGAGTACCACTTAGGAGGGTCATTAAGTGTGGATTAGTTGCTAAAGCTTTCGTGTCTTGACCTCTTGAGCTTGTGAAGAGTTTTTCTGAGAAGATGGCTGTACTGCACTTAGTTGTGCTCTGGCTTGGCTTCGTGTATAGGGGCGAGCTGTGGTTTTGTGCCCTGTGCCAGCCAGATCTGTGTAGGGATTGCAGGGGGGTGCAGCATCCGGAGGTGCCACTATGGTTTGGCTACTGGATGGTGTCTGTAATTTATCTGTGGGGAGGGTCTGGGTTTGGGTCTGGTGTGGTTGATTGGTGATGGCGTTCTGTGTGCCTCTGGTTCTGGTGTCGGTTTTTGTGGGGAGGGCTAATTTCCAGATGTCTGGCAGGCGGGACGTGTCGTCACGCTTGTTCATGTTGTGAGGGTGTTTCTCTATCTCGATGGCTTCCATGATTATTCTCTTGTGGTGATGTTCCATGTTAAAGAGCAATTTGGAATCTGCAAAATTAATTTCGTGTCCTGTTTCTTTCATGTGTTGGAAAAGAGAGGAAGTTTTTTCTTCTTTTTTGACGGCATTCTTGTGTTCTGCGATACGTGCATTTATTCGTCTGTTTGTTTGTCCAATGTACGTGGCTGGGCAGACTTTGCAGGGTATTTCATAGACCCCTTGGTTTTCCAACTGGATTTTATCTTTGGGGTTTCTGAGGATATTGGCTATTTTTTGGTTGGTGCAAAAGGCTGTTTTGATAACCAAAAAATAGCCAATATCCTCAGAAACCCCAAAGATAAAATCCAGTTGGAAAACCAAGGGGTCTATGAAATACCCTGCAAAGTCTGCCCAGCCACGTACATTGGACAAACAAACAGACGAATAAATGCACGTATCGCAGAACACAAGAATGCCGTCAAAAAAGAAGAAAAAACTTCCTCTCTTTTCCAACACATGAAAGAAACAGGACACGAAATTAATTTTGCAGATTCCAAATTGCTCTTTAACATGGAACATCACCACAAGAGAATAATCATGGAAGCCATCGAGATAGAAAAACACCCTCACAACATGAACAAGCGTGACGACACGTCCCGCCTGCCAGACATCTGGAAATTAGCCCTCCCCACAAAAACCGACACCAGAACCAGAGGCACACAGAACGCCATCACCAATCAACCACACCAGACCCAAACCCAGACCCTCCCCACAGATAAATTACAGACACCATCCAGTAGCCAAACCATAGTGGCACCTCCGGATGCTGCACCCCCCTGCAATCCCTACACAGATCTGGCTGGCACAGGGCACAAAACCACAGCTCGCCCCTATACACGAAGCCAAGCCAGAGCACAACTAAGTGCAGTACAGCCATCTTCTCAGAAAAACTCTTCACAAGCTCAAGAGGTCAAGACACGAAAGCTTTAGCAACTAATCCACACTTAATGACCCTCCTAAGTGGTACTCAGAATATCACTCAAGAAATCACTCAAGATATCCCTCAAGTAATTAAGGAACAAAAGAAGAAAAGTCACACTAACCTGGGAACTTCCTCTCTGCCCAGAACGTCGGAGGCTATACACCACACCCCCTCAACAGTTTTTATAGGAACTCAAACACTGAGATCCTGCTCTGTTCCAGTAACAAGAAGCCGAAAGCACCAGCCTGAAGATGACGAGTGAGACCTCGTCGAAACGTTGCCTAGACACCCCAACTCTTACACGGGAAGACACCCGAAGACACCAAAACCTGCATTCCTGTACCCGTGAAAATCTACGAAAGCAAATATATATATATATATATATATATATATATATATATATATATACACACACACACACACACACACACACACACACCTCTGGTTACATACTTAATTCGTTCTGGGGGTCCGTTCTTAACCTGAAACTGTTCTTAACCTGAGGCACCACTTTAGCTAATGGGGCCTCCTGCTGCTGCCGTGCTGCTGCTGTGCGATTTCTGTTCTCATCCTGAAGCAAAGTTCTTAACCCGAGGTACTATTTCTGGGTTAGCGGAGTCTGTAACCTGAAGCGTATGTAACCTGAAGTGTATGTAACCCAAGGTAAAGGGACCCCCTAACCATTAGGTCCAGTTGTGACCGACTCTGGGGTTGCGGCGCTCATCTTGCTTTACTGGCCGAGGGAGCCGGCGCACAGCTTCCGGGTCATGTGGCCAGCATGACTAAGCCGCTTCTGGCGAACCAGAGCAACGCATGGAAACGCCGTTTACCTTCCCGCCGGAGCGGTACCTATTTATCTACTTGCACTTTGACGTGCTTTCGCACTGCTAGGTTAGCAGGAGCAGGGACTGAGCAATGGGAGCTCACCCCGTCGCGGGGATTCGAACCGCTGACCTTCTGATCGGCAAGTCCTAGGCTCTGTGGTTTAACCCACAGTGCCACCCGCATCCCAACCCGAGGTACCACTGTATATATATAGGCAGACAGGTCCCTGCCTCAAGAAACTTACAAGAGGGAGAGCTAAAGGACATGGAAGAACAATAAGCAAGTGAGTTGAACATACCTAGCTAGACTTCACTTTGGATGGGAAATGGAAGACCGTGCTAAAAGTTGCACAGAATGCATTTGGAAAGAGACATTAGGATAAACTATGGTTTATTGCGTTGGGAATGAGCCTAGCCTTGCTAAAAGCTTGTATGCTCTCCCCTTCCCCCTCCCCCACCTGACACCACATCCAATTAACCACAGTTTTAGCCTAACCCACCTCACAGGGTTGTTGTGGAGATTAATTGCGACTGAGAGGTGGTGACCGGCCCAAAGTCACCTGGTGAGCTTCATGGCTGAGTTGGGGGCTTGAACCCTGGTGTTTTTCAGGGTGAAACAACTGTGGCCTCTTTTCAAGAAGTAATAATAATAATAATAATAATAATAATAATGGTCCCCCACCCATCTGACTGGGTTGCCCAGCCACTCTGGGTGACTCTTTTCTGAAGCTCAACAAGACACTTGGAAGATGCTTAGTGAAACAATAAGCAGCAATCTCCCTTAAAAAAAAAAATAAAGCTTACATCCTCCTCTCTGTGGATATGTCTTTCTGCTTTTATCTTTCAAAGCTGCTCCTTTGGCTTTGACGTATCACTGCAGTCGGGCACAGCCCACCCTCCACGTTGTAAAGGGAAAGGAAGCATTCCTTCTGACGGCGGATCGCGACTTTTGTTTATTGAATTGTCACAGTTAAGAGAAACGTCCTCTTTCCTCAGACAGGCGCACCACTGAGCTTTTGCCACAGGCGCACTAACATTTATTCAATTAATCAGTGAAAGGCCAGGCAGTTAATTGATTGAAAGACCTCTAATAGCTTGACGGCTCCAGTGAATGGCTTGAAAGCTGAGAAACGACAGAAATAATGGGTCGCGCCGCGTGTCATAAACCACTGCTGATGGCCACAGTCATGCCATACATTTAAAACAGTGCCACAGTCATGGCTTGCCCCCAAATAATTCTGGGAGCTGTGGTTTGTTAAGGGGCTGAGAGTTGTTCGGAGGACACCCCCCCCTTCCCCTCACAGAAATAACAATTCGCAGAGTGGCTTAGCAATCAACCATTTTCCCACAGGGAATTCTGTGAACTGTAGTTCTGTGAGGGGAACAGGGGGTCTCCTAACAGCTCTGAGCACCCTTAACAACATACAAATCTCATAAATCTTTGGGATAAGTCATAACTCTTTAAAGTGTGTATCATATTCCTTTTCGTACTTGAAGTAGGTGTCTCATTAGGCTAGAGAGTCCAGCCTCAGCGACTGGGGGTTCCTGGTTCAACTCCCAGAGTTTTAGCGGGTTCTGCTGTTTTAGGTCATTTTACTCCCAGTGCCCAGATATCTTTGGGGCGAGCCATGACTGTTTAAAGTGGCATGATACTGCTTTAAATGTACGATGTGAATGTTGCTCATGGAATAATAATAATAATAATAATAATAATAATAATAATAATAATAATAAATTTATTTATACACCGCCCATCTGGCTGAGTTTCCCCAGCCACTCTGGGCGGCTCCCAATCGAGTGTTAAAAATGATACAGCATTAAATATTAAAAACTTCCCTAAACAGGGCTGCCTTCAGATGTCTCTTAAAATTAGGATAGCTGCTTATTTCCTTGACATCTGATGGGAGGGCGTTCCACAGGGCGGGCGCCACTACCAAGAAGGCCCTCTGTCTGGTTCCCTGTAACCTCACTTCTCGCAATGAGGGAACCGCCAGAAGGCCCTCGGCGCTGGATCTCAGTGTACGGGCTGAACGATGGGGGTGGAATGGCAATCACCATCATCCTTGGGGTTCAGGAGTGTGTTTTCTGATGAGCAAACTGGAGGGCAAGAGGACACACACACCCTAGATAATAGTGCCATTGAAATCCTTTCAAATTTACTTTGGGAATGGCCATGGGAACTCATTAAAGCCAGAGTGGTTCCTTGCTTGCGTAATGGGTTATATCCAACAACATTCTACCCAGAGCAGAGCTGTTGAAATCTGTGGCCCTAAAGTTCATCAGCAAAATGGCTTTACTTTGACTAGAACTAACATTGGATACAACCCATTGAACTTCATAAAGATGACTAGCTTAGGTCAATTCATCTCAATGGGCCTACACTGAATGTATGTGGCCACAGCCTCCCCAAGACATTTTGCTGCCCAAGCAGCTGGCTTTGCCTTCTTACGTCAATAGAATAATAATAATAATTTACTGGATTTCTTACTTGCCCTTCACCATAAGGTATTGAAGTATAATACTAGAAACAGTTAAAACAATTTTCAATCAGATGAATAGGGTAAGTCCCTACACACACACACACACACACACACACACACAGAGAGAGAGAGAGAGAGAGAGAGAGAGAGAGAGAATATTTCTATGTATATATGCACCCAAGGCCAGATGAATTACTTCAACACCTGAGGTGGAAAAGCCCACAAGTGCCTCTCCTCAGGAGTAAAAATACCATCATAATAAATTAAACGACTATCAATTTGCTGCCTTTTCGTGATGACTAAAATTATCTGCCAGAGACAGCTGTCTTGCTCTGCCTTAATGGTCTAGTTGTTAGGAACTGTCCACAAATAGCCCCTCCCCCCACACAAAATAGTATGGCATATTTTGAATGGCCATCTAACTGCATCAAGGTGGGTTGAATATCCAACCCACAAATAAATCCACAGGATTAACAAAAAAACTTGCCTAGTCCCCACCCCATATAAGAACCCAACCACACTGTGTTTAACATGTTCCAGTGGCTATTTTTGAAATTCAATAAGGCTACCCTAAAGGAACCACTCTGTTTCAATGGCCGTTCTTTCCTGTTCATTTTAGTATGTCCCAAGAAGGGGTATTATGCATGTGATTGTGAATCCTCTTCTGAACAGGGCTCAATGTGAGGAGCCTCAGGGTGTGTTCAGCATCAGTCTCTCATCCCTAAAACTTGTAAGGAGATTAGTGTACTTTGGACATGTTCAATATCACTTATCAGCCACAACATGCACACCGTAAAATGATGTGCAGGACCCAGGTATCTTCAAGGTCCTATACCCCCATTGCTGTACATTGGTACGTCAGGTTACAGATACTTCAGGCTACAGACTCCACTAACTCAGAAATAGTACCTTGGGTTAAGAACTTTGCTTCAGGATGAGAACAGAAATCGGGTGGCGACAGCGGGAGGCCCCATTAGCTAAAGTGGTACCTCAGGTTAAGAACAGTTTCAGGTTAAGAACGGACCTCCAGAACGAATTAAGTTCTTAACCCGAGGTACCACTGTATAATCCTGGGGGGAAATGGTTCTGTCTATGATTCTGTTTCCATATGATCTTTTTAATTATTTTATTACTAGAATCAGCCAGTTCAGGATCAATACTACGGCTAAGGGAAACATTCAGTTTTGTTTGTGTTTTAATGAGAAACTGCCTAATTCACACGCTCAAACCAATACATGAACTGAAACAGCAATCCTTTCACAAATTCACACTTCTCCGAATTTTGCAATGTGGTTCTCCAGCCAAGCAATCTGTACATAATGCATACAGTAGTAGATAGGTAGCCGTGTTGGTCTGCCATAGTCAAAATAAAATTTTTTTTCTTCCAGTAGCACCTTAAAGACCAACTAAGTTAGTTCTTGGTATGAGCTTTCGTGTGCATGCACACTTCTTCAGATACCACTGAAGAATCTGAAGAAGTGTGCATGCACACGAAAGCTCATACCAAGAACTAACTTAGTTGGTCTTTAAGGTGCTACTGGAAGAAAAAATTTTTTATTTTGATAATGCATACAGTTAAAGAAAAGAATACATAGAAGTGTGTATATTCATGAAAACAATTTCCAAAAATGGATTATATTAAATTGCTTGCAAAAAATCTCCGGGGGTGGGGTGAGGATGCAGTAGTATGCTTGTAAATTATCATTAGGATTTTACCAAACAAATTGTGGCAGAAATATGAACTGCGTTTAAGCACGGAACAATGAGAAACTGAAAGAAACCAAAACGGATTGATCCATTCCCATACTGAACTAAACAGAATGAAATCATGGGATCTTTAGAAACCTGGAAGTTCAGTTCCATATGCACTGAGAAATAAGAGCGCATTTAGCTCCTTCTGGGATTTTACAAACTGCACCTGAGCGTAGAGAGTATTTAACTTAGTCACTGCACTTTATTTGCTTTATCTGTTGAGCTGGAAAAGGCATTGCAGTCTCTGGTGTTTTGCCCTTGCAGCAGGTTTGGCAGGAAGAACCTCTTAGTCTTAGTGTCTATTCCCCCACCAGGTTTAGTTTCAAGGACATACCCTCCCACTCCCCAAGAGCTGGTGTAGTGGCCAGGAGATTGAGCTGGGAATCTGGAAGCTCCTGGTTTGAATCTTGCCTTTTCCACGAACTCACCAGGGTTGCCTTCTGCAATCTCCCCTCTTTCCCTCCCAGTCTCTGTCCTACCATCTGCAACTGGGGGGAGAGGGAAGGATAATAGAGTCTCACCTTATAGCAGAGACATACCTCACCATTCGAAAACCAAAGTGCGGCTTCCGATTGGCTGCAGGAAGCTCCTGCAACCAATTGGAAGCCGCGGAAGCCCGGCCGGACGTTTGGCTTCCAAAAATAGTTTGCAAACCGGAACGGTCACTTCCAGGTTTGTGGCATTCAGGAGCCAAAATGTTCGAGAACTAAGCTGTTCGAAAACCAAGGTAGGACTGTACCAGAAACTGCTATACAGTGCTAAGTAGAAATAATAATTTCTGGGCGGCTTCCAACAAAATATTAAAATACAGTAATGCATCAAACATTAAAAGCTTCCCTAAACATTCCCTAAGTATTATTATAGGGAGGTTCTGCACAAGAAAGCAAGGTCGTTAGACTGCCTGGAGCCCCAGACCTCCCTTTCTCCAGGGCTGCAAATAAACCACGCATGTAAATCACATTCAAAGCACCCCCTAAAAAAAAAAAAAGATTCCCAGGAACTGTAGTTTACCCCCACAGAACTGCGGTTCCCAGCACCTTCCACAAATTGCAGTTTCCAGGATACTCCTGGGGAAGATGGGCTAGAAATGTGTTATGTGCAAGAAGCTTAAATTAATAAATCAGGCTCTGTATATACCCCTGTGCAAATGTGCCCACGTTCAACCTCTGGTATCTCAAGGTAAAGTTGGGAAAGACTTTTTGTCACATTCCCCTGGAGAGCAGTGACAGTTACTGAACTAGTTGGATCAATGGTCCAACTAGCTCAGTATAGCTTCCCGCAACACACAAAGAGCATGAACGCAACACACAAAGAGCATGAACATACCCGCTCCAGCCTCAACATGTAACTTCTGTGCCTCAATCCTATACTGTAGTCAGAACAGAGCCTTCCTGTGTATGAGTCGTACACAGTATGCAATTTCTCCCGATTGGTGGCTGCAGTGTCTCCACATGTTGCTTCTGTGTGCAGCTGTTTGCACGATAAGGGCTGCGCCATTAGGAAATTTGCTGCTATTTACTGGTAAGTCTCAAGGACAAGCCAGTGCCCTTGGTGAGGGACCAAATTTCATCACCATCATCATCTAAACCAGTAAAAGATGACCAGTTTAGAAAGAGGATGAAAGAAAAGGATCAATACTCATCAAGAGGGTTCTGACACTTCCCAGTTGGCTTTTCAAAGTCTTTTTAACATCGATGTTTAAAACAGAGATGGCATACCCTTCCCATTTGACATTTACTGTACTGTATACATCTGAAGACATTTGCCTGCCTGGAATGGAACTCAAATAGGACACACACACACACACACACACACACACACACACACTTTAAAAAGGCTCATTGCACCGATTCAGATTCCTCTTCTATATCTCCACCCCCTCTGGTGAAAACGTCTTCGATTTTCTGCCTGGTGGGACCACCTGCCTGGTTTTCTTTTAACAGAGTAAAATATATATATAGGGAAAAGAAAATGTAAAAGATTGCAAATATTCAAATAGTCTCATCTGAGAGGTTTCCCCCCAGAACTGATATATTGTAAAGTTATGCGAAATGTGCCCCATGGCCAGCTGCCCTCTAACATCTCCCAATTGGTATATATTTTATCTTAATGCCATACAGTGCTACCTCAGGTTAAGAACTTAATTCGTTCTGGAGGTCCATTCTTAACCTGAAACTGTTCTTAACCTGAAGCACCACTTTAGCTAATGGGGCCTCTTGCCGCTGCCCTGCGATTTCTGTTCTCATCCTGAAACAAAGTTCTTAACCTGAGGTACTATTTCTGGGTTAGCAGAGTCTGTAACCCGAGGTACCACTGTACTAGGATGCTGCCTTGTACTCACCCCTTGCCTTTTCCTGTAAGACCTATTGCAGTCGTTAAGAGTCGTCAACAGGCTCATCTCAGCTATCTGCCAATCTCCCATTCCCACCACCCTTCTGAGTAATACCCCTCCCCACCTTCTCACTATATAGAAGGGTCCGGCAACTTCTGTTTCAGTGTATCTGAAGAAGTGTGCATGCACACGAAAGCTCATACCAAGAACTAACTTAGTTGGTCTTTAAGGTACTACTGGAAGGAATTTTTTTATTTTGCCTTGTACCCAGTTACACTAGTCCATCCAGCCCTATACTGTCTGTCCTGACGGGTTGGCAGCAGCTCTGTAGGGACCCAGGAAGAAGTTCGTTTCCCATGACCTTTTCATTTTAACTGGAGACTCGGCAGATTGAACCTGAGACCTTCTTCAGATAAAGAAGGTGCTCTGCTAATGAACTGTGCTTCCTCTACATCCATCCATCCATCCATCCATCCATCCATCCATCCATCCATCATTAAATTTATACCTCACCTTTGCTGGAAGGCTCTCAAGGCGCCATTCATAGTTTTCCTCCTAATAAGAACAGTAAGACCTGCACCAACAGTTGACACTTCCAGGAGACTGGGAAAGAGACCTGCCATCATTGCTCTCCCTGACATTAGTCTTTTGGTGCTGTGTCAGCTGCCTCTGGGAAACTGTAATACATGGGTAGGCAAACTAAGGCCTGGGGGCCGGATCCAGCCCAATCGCCTTCTCAATCCGGCCGCTGATGGTCCGGGAAGCAGCATGTTTTTACATGAGTAGAATGTGTCCTTTTATTTAAAATGCATCTCTGGGTTATTTGTGGGGCATAGGAATTCATTCATTTCCCCCCCAAAAATATAGTACGGCCCCCCCCACAAGGTCTAAGGGACAGTGGACCGGCCCCCTGCTGAAAAAGTTTGCTGACCCCTGCTGTAATATGTCACCTAACATCCCCTCCTCGAATTGCATTTACACCAGGCTCCTTGGAGTGCAGGAAGACCAGGATCAGAAACTTTATTGTCTGCGAACTTTATTATATTGGTTTTATTTTCCCCCTAATATTGACTTTATTCTGCATTTGCTGAATCGTTGGTTTTTGTTACTTTGAATCGGCTGACCTGTTTTGTATTTTTTTTGTATATTTGTATTTCCACTGCTTTCTAGATGTTTTGAACGCTTGGGTGCAGCTCATTGCGGAAAAGCAGCATGCAGGGAAAATCAATCAATCAATCAATCAATCAATCAATCAATCAATCAACCAGAACATAAAAAAGAGCCCAGATGGATCAGGCCAGTGACCCATCTATTCCAGCATCCTGTTCTCACAGTGTCCACCTGTGGCGCCATCTTGAATAACAGATTGGAGGCGGGGCAAGTATAAGCCCCGCCCTGTAGAATCAATCGCAAGACGCAGCACGGAGGGACCTCAGCTCTAGGAGTTGGCTCCGATGGTTGCTCCCCCAGACAGCTGCGATAAGCCCACCAGCCCATTTTAACCCTCACATTTTAACCCTGTGAGGTGTCTTACCCAGCTGAGAGATAAGGAGTGGCTCAAGGTCACCCAGTGAGCTACACAGCAGAGTTGGAAACTGCTCTCCCAGCCCCTAGTCCGACACTGACCAGTCCCCCACGCTGGTTTTCTCCGTCCAAGCTATGCACATTTATTTCACCTATTAATTTCACCTCTCTATTAATTTCACCTCTCTAAAAAACTCACAAACAACAGTTGAGGGCATAGTTGCCACCTGTTCTGTATCGTACAGGATTGTCCCGTATTTCAGTGTAAAATGCTACATCCTGTATTGATACGGTTTAGTCCTGTATTTCAGGTCTTTTCTCTTTCTCTCTCTGCCAAGTTGGGGATGCTCTCCCAATTCATGTGTTTGAAAGGATGTGAGAAAGGTCATGTATTTGAGCTCTGGGTAGCCGAGCACAGACAGATTTACGAATTCATGTGTGCATCCGTGTGTGTGTGTGTGTGACAACTTCCAAAGGGGCCATCCTGTTAGGCCGCAGTCGATTGTAATAAAGGTAAAGGTAAACGGTATTTCTGTGCGCTCTGGTTTCCGTCACGGTGTCCTGTTGCGCCAGAAGCGGTTTAGTCATACTGGCTACATTAAGGTTACCAGATTTTTTTCAATGAATCCAGGGACAACTTCAATGGATTTTGTATGGGGACTGATTTGTAAATCCGGGGACTGTTCCCAGGAAACTGAGACATCTGGTAACCTTAGGCTACATGACCCGGAAAGCTGTCTGTGGACAAACGCTGGCTCCCTCGGCCTGAAAGGAAGGTGAGCGCCACAACCCCATAGTTGCCTTTGCCTGGGCATAACCGTCCAGGGGTCCTTTACCTTTCTAAAGATTGTAATGGATTGCTTTGAAGTCGCTTCAGCACCAGAAAGGGTAAAAGAAATCGCCCCCAAACCAACCCACCTTATCCTGTATTTTGCCAGAACAAAGATGGCAAAATAAAAAAGTTCCTTCCAGTAGCACCTTAAAGACCAACTAAGTTAGAAGAAGAAGAAGAAGAAGAAGAAGAGTTTGGATTTGATATCCCGCCTTTCACTCCCTTTAAGGAGTCTCAAAGCGGCTAACATTCTCCTTTCCCTTCCTCCCCCACAACAAACACTCTGTGAGGTGAGTGGGGCTGAGGGACTTCAGAGAAGTGTGACTGGCCCAAGGTCACCCAGCAGCTGCTGTTTCAGTGTATCTGAAGAAGTGTGCATGCACACGAAAGCTCATACCAAGAACTAACTTAGTTGGTCTTTAAGGTGCTACTGGAAGGAACTTTTTTATTTTGACTATGGCAGACCAACACGGCTACCTATCTGTAACTGGAAAGATGGCAAAGCGTGTTTTCCTTCATGGAGAGCACGTGTTGCAGTGGGGGCCGCCAGGACACTCCAAAGTTGGGGGTGGGCTAATTGATTGTTGGCCACTGTTGTGATTGGGCTTCCCTTGTTGTTGGGAAGAAATTAATGTTGCCATTTGTTGACTGACAGCCAGAAATGCTAAAACTACTTGCACAAGGCTAGGGCTTCCTCTTTTCGCCCGTGCATCAGATTGCCTGTCCCCCCCTCCCTAGAATTAAGGTTGTTTGCTTTGACCTTGCTATACCTCTCATGGGGTCGTCTGCTCTTGGGGCAGGGCCCCGGTAGGAATTTTGTCCATCTGGCTGATTGGCTGGGGCCATTTGGTTTTTGCCTACTGCGTAGCAAATCGTCACAACTTGTAAGGTTGCGGTTAGGCATTGGTTTATGGTTTGGTTGGTTGAGGGGCATGGATTGGCTGTGCCTGCCCCTCTAATGCTGCTGCTGCAAGGGATTCCGTTAAACAAATTAGGGGCTAACTATTGCTTGTCCACTCTGTCAAGGGGGCTCGGGCCATAGCAATGAGCTCCTGGTTGCATTTGGGGAGGGCTGAGGGCAGCTTCCCTGCTCCGTCGCTACCCCCAAGTGTATTCCCCTTTCCTGACTTTTGCATCGTGTGGAATGTCAGTCTGTCCCCCATGGTGGGGGCAGATAGTCGCAACCAAAGCCTAAGCAACCACTCACATTTTTGTATTTTAATAAAGTTGTGGCCAAAATTATGCCAAAAACCTTAAACAAAAATTCTGTGTGACGTGTGAGTTATTAGGGTGGCCCTGGGGACCTCAACAAGCAACCCTAATAGCATCACATAGAAACAAAACGACATTGCAATACAACCATCGCAATCACCCATAATAAACAGACGCAGCAGAACTTCTGACAGCAGAAAGCAGCTTCTCAATAGGTCACAATCCACCCAATGCCTGCTTGCCCCAACATTGGTATTTGATTGTGGGGCCTTTGGTATGCTCTTCCATAAAGTTTAGTCCCACCCCCTCCACCCGGGTTGGGGAAGGACAGTGTGGGGGTTGGGGAAAAGTTGGCCCAGGATATTTGCAAGGTGATGTGTGCAGAAGCCTGCGGCACTGTCGTCAGGATGACTAAACGGTGGGAATGCTGTATTACTCATTTTCTCCATCTGAGCTTTGTTTTCTAATTCATTTATTTGCGGGTACGGCGCAGGGCTATGCATGTCTAACCCAGGAGGTAGACCCATTGAATTCAATGGAAATTACTCCCAGGTAATTGTGTATAGGAAGAGGGGCATTTTAACAGTTTCATGCCCAAGTAAGGAGATGAAATGCTTCTCACTCTGGCACTTTTAATTGCTGCTGCGTAGTTTAAATTAGCTGGACTGGGAAGCTGATGGACTTGGAAGTCTTCAGATATGAAATGTTTAAAGGTAACTGTAAGAGGTATATATCTTAATTTAATTTAATTGATTGATTTCGGTCACTGACCAGAATGCAAAAGTATGTATCAAATTTTGGAAAATGCATTAAAAAAATTAACTTCATTAGGGGGAAAAGAAAGCCAACCTTTTTTCTTTTTCTTAAAAAAAGCTCTGCTCAGCATGGCCCTCCAGATGTTGTTGGGACTACATAATCCTTTACCATTCGCCATGTTAGCTGGGGCTGATGGAAATCCAACGCCCTCAGTGTCCACAGCTGGGAAATGGGAACTATAGCTGCCAACCACATGGGGTGTCGGTTTATTTTCATGAAATTGCCCCCCCCAAAGAATCAATACTGCTGAACAATCATATAAAATACTATAGAATGATCAACACCTCTCTCTCTTCAGGCTTCTTTGTATCTGTTTGTTTAGATGAACCAGAATACAGAATCGTAAGTGCCAGATTAAATGATAACAACTAACAGCCTTCTGGAATTAGATCATCTTTCAGGTAAGCAGATTTCAACTAAACATTGGGCAGACATGCACCATAAATTTGAAGGATTGTTTGACGCACATTTAAAGCACATTACTTCCCGCAAGAATCCTGGGAACTGTCGTTTGCGAAGGTTCCTGGGAATTTGAAGCTCTGTAAGGGGGGAAACTACAGTTTCCAGGATTCTTTGCATGACGTGGAGTGTCAGGCTTCCTAGTTATAAGAGTTATTTGATGGTGGAGCAGGAGACGTCGGGATCTTCTTCACCAAGAATATTTAAGCAGAGGCTAGGCGGTCATCCTGTTAGGGATCCTGTGTGGTAGATCCAACATTGATCAGGGTGGGTTGGCCTCGATCACCTCCAAGATCCCTCCCAACTGATTCTAAATTCTAGAAGCAGGCAAAGATGGGAAAATTCCAATGCAAAGGACTGTCCTCTCCTATAAAGATCCTCCTTTATGTGGTAACTCACTGCACCTGTATGAGAGAGGGCACCAAACATAGGGCCTCGCCCCGAGATCTGGGAAAGTAAGAAGGCTCTACAGTGGTACCTCAGGTTAAGAACTTAATTCGTTCTGGAGGTCTGTTCTTAACCTGAAACTGCTCTTAACCTGAAGCACCACTTTAGCTAATGGGGCCTCCCGCTACCGGAGCACAATTTCTGTTTTCATCCTGAGGTAAAGTTCTTAACCCGAGGTACTATTTCTGGGTTAGCGGAGTCTGTAACCTGAAGCGTGTGTAACCTGAGGTACCACTGTATATAAACCAGGAGCTGGAGCTCTTATTACATGGGTATTTCTGAATCAGCGAAGGGGGCATGCAGAAAGCCTTGCGGTCCAGTCCCCAGTATCTCCAGGCAAGGCTGCATGCCCTCCAACTTCCCTGAAAATGTCGGGACCATCACAAAAACCCTGCTTCTCACTTGTTTCACGTGGAGCCCGAATTCCCAAGGGGCCTTCCCTTCAGTCCAACATTTCAATGTGTTACTGGAAGTTCAGACCTGTACATCCTTCTAACATGTCTCTTAGATCTATGCCTCCTGCTCCCCACCCCCATCCTGCCACACTCAATATGGCGTCACTTCCTGTTTTTATGAAAAAACAAGATCCGGGTCACTCCAATGCCCCGAAGAAAGTTTCCCGCTGTTTCCCCACTACTACAGGCAGCGGGCCTTCTCGACAGTGGCGCCTGCCCTGTGGAACGCCCTCCCACCAGATGCCAAAGAGAACAACAACTACCAGACTTTTAGAAGATATCTGAAGGCAGCCCTGTTTAGGGAAGCTTTTAATGTTTGATGCATTACTGTATTTTAATATTTTGTTGGAAGCCGCCCAGAGTGGCTGGGGAAGCCCAGCCAGATGGGCGGGGTATAAATAAAAAATTATTATTATTATTATTATTATTATTATTATTATTATTATTATTATTATTACTCTGGTGGTCAGTCTCCCATCAAGAAAGTGGTGAGTGGGCAGGGCCTGTCTGCAAGGCCATCGCCATGACTGTGAGCGGCACCAAGGGATTGCTGATCACTTCACTCCGGCTTCCTTCATTCAGCTGCTGCAACTGCATCCCTGCCCCAGCCTCAGAGGGGGAAGATGCAAGGGAGTGGGCACACTGATGTAGAACATGTCCCTATTTTCCATGATTTTGCCTATTAATTTTTATTAATTTCCCAATTTTTAAACAGATTAACATGAAATCAATTCAAATTTAACACATATTTTAAAATGGACTTTCCACACACCCCCTTTCAAGATGCTTCTTTCCCCTCCCTCCTTTGCTGCTCGCAATAAAGTACATTTCCTTAATTTCTAATACTTTCCCATCCATTCTCTCTTTCCATTGACTGCGCATGTTCAATTCCTGCTTGGACTTTTATTTAACCATTTCCCAATTGATCAAATATAGTGGTACCTCTGGTTATGTACTTAATTCGTTCCGGAGGTCTGTTCTTAACCTAAAACCGTTCATAACCTGAGGTACCACTTTAGCTAATGGGGCCTCCCGCTGCGCGATTTCTGTTCTCATCCTGAGGTAAAGTTCTTAACCCGAAGTACGACTTCGGGGTTAGCGGAGTCTGTAACCCAAAGTGTTTGTAACCCGAGGTACCACTGTAGAGTTAATCTCTCTTTATCAACTAATACAGTTCATTCATCATGCCGTATATGTCCCTATTTTCATCTGAGGAATGCTGGAGGGTACTGGGCAGGGAATGTCTCCCACCTGAAATTCTGAAGAGCGAATGCTAGTTGGTAGAGACGGTACTTTGCTAATTGGATTAAGGTTCAATATGAGGCAGGTAAGGTGTACAGGACAGGGATTGGGAGGAACCAGTGGCCCTCCCCGATATGGCTGGACTACAACTCCCATCAGGTCCCGGCACCACGGCCAATGATCGAGAGCGATGGGAATTGTAGCCTAAGAATTTTGGATCACCACAATTCCTCCCCAGGGAAAAGGAAACATCACTCCCTGAGCTAGTCAGAACAGATGATACGGGACCAAATGCACCAGAGGACAAGACAGGCTTTGTATGTTTATTGTAGGGATGGGGAGACTCTAGGCCCTTTGGCTATTGTTGGACTAGAACTCCCAACATCCTTGGCCATTGGCTATGCTTGCCAGGGCTGATGGGAGTTGTAGCTCAGCTGGAGGGCCAAAGCTTTCCAACCTCTGCTTCACCGTAATAGGCAACATACCCCTGGTGCCTGCCGACTCTGAGTTCTGTAATTAACGCAAACAAACACAACCGCCTTTTTAAGTAGAGAGGAGAAGACCGCAGAACCATCCTAATATGATTTCTTGACATGCAGACGGGTTTTTAAGTGCCCCATTGACTGGCATAGGGAGTAACCATTTATTAATTTTTTTTAAGAGAGGAAGGAAAACACATTATGAGGGGTGGGGTGGCTGGATGGGGAAGAAACCAGGCAAGAAGCAAGCACAGTGACAAAGCCACCCAGTTCAGACCAGCTGCCAGCCCCCATGCCCACAGTATTTGGAGGAAGATGTTTCTACGCCAGTTCGGCAGGGATTAAGGGCACTCTGTTGCCAAAGAAAACTCTGGGCTTGTTTCCGTGTGGACATGAAATGTGTGGGGTTTTTCCCCCTCCCCTCTGTTCAGAGAACAACAAAATGATTAGTGGGGGAGCTGGTAGGAGCTCTGTGTACCCCAAAGGGCAGTGGGAAGAGTTCCTAGTGTCTTCTCCAGGAGATGAGGTTTGCTACCTGGGCCACCCACAATTCCAGTGAGATAACTTCTGTTTTTCAGTGGGCTCGGAGATTAAATGGAGGGTGTGTCTGTGTCGGCACCTTTGCCGCTCTCCGCTGGAAATCCATTGTTATTCACCCTTCTATGCCAACCCACCCTGCCAGGTTCTTAAATATAAATGCTGCATGCAAAATCTCAGAATCCGTGTTTGTTTTTTCCTCTGGGGGGATGATAACAATGATCTAAGAAGTCACCTTCTGGGCATCCAAGCAGAGGTCTTCTCTTAGACCCTTCCTGCCAACCAAAGGGTGAGCAGCGCCTCTTGAATACACAGCTCCAGAGCCCCGGGCAAAGGATTAAACAACAACAACAACCAGAACCTTGCAGACATGCATTGGGATAGCGTGACCGGGGAAAAAAGCCTCTTCTCTGCTTGATAGGGAAACAAAGCTTCTTAAGCCTGCTGCAGCATTTTTATAAACCCGTGCCGTTTTCAAGGCCTGATTTGCTAATTAGTTTTTGTAAGTTTTGGCAACCGTTTTAAACAGGGGTCAGTGGGGAACCTGCCCATCTTGCAGGGGGTGGGGGGCAGAAATGATCATTTGCTACCAGCCCAGAGTCGATTAGGTTCGGCACAGACTCTGGACCTGTATTCAGATCTTTCCATCGTCAGGAAAGCTCACTTGGGTGACCTCAACCATCTCTTATTATTTTCTCTTCATCTGCCTCCCTTTGTGTCCCCATTGGATTTGGGAGGAATCTTCACTCCCTTGAGTTCTGCCTTCCTCGCCCCATAAGGGATTGCCATAAGTAGAGCTAGTTTGTTTGGTGGCCTTCCAGTTTCCTTCGGGGAAACTTGCAGGATGGATTTTGTTTGTACTTAGGATCTGATAGCTTGCCACGGCGAGCACTTCTCTCCCCAGGACCAGGTTGCCTGCGAATGAATATGTGATACAGCTTTCTCCCCCTGTCTTGTTGTGGTTTCCTTACTTGCAGCCTGGCTCGCCTACCTGAGCCAGCTAGAATTGCTTATTTATTTGGGTGGTGCAACCTGTTTGCCTCTTCAAGGTGTATTTGTGTTTATTCCGGGGATAGCCAAATTGTCCTCTCTCTCTCTCTCTCTCTCTCTCTCTTTCTCCCTGTAGTGCATTTAACTACAGCCTGACATAAAGCCATAAAGCTATTATTGAGCAGAATCGGATCCCAGAATGAGATAAAAAGTGATCAGATAGCTTTATAAGACTGTTCAAGCATTCTGAATGACTAGGTACGCTCAAATGGAGGAGTTAGGATTTATTTCTTATCTTTAAAAATCTGCGCTGTTTTGTATTTTATTGCGGTATATTTTTTACTGCATTCCTTGTCAATTTTTTTTATAACTCATTTTGAACTTTTATTGCACGTTGCCCAGAGAACTCTCCTCCGGGGTGGTTAACCAATTTAAACGAACAAGCAATGAGAGATTCAAACAGACAAGCAATTAAGGAAGAGATTTGGCAGGTGACGCTTTTCTTAACCAGGCACCTGTTTACAACCCTAGATCAGGACCTTAAAGAGAAGGAAAATGGCAACCTTAATTGATAGGCAGATGGATGGGTAGCCCTGCCTTGTGGGGTTGGACTAGATGTCCTTTGGATCCCCCCCTCCCAAATCTCCTGTGCCCCGACCCTGCCTGGCAAAGTTGATGCGAGGACAATTGTTAAGCCCAGGCAAAGCCCGGTGCATGCTAAGAAGTGCTACGCGGAAGCAGCAGACCGCAAAACTGCTGGAACATACTAATTTCAAGCAGCGCTTTGCACAAGCCGCCCCTTTGCTCTCAGGCACCGCCAAGGGCATGCCACTATCCTTATTCTCCCCCCCCCCGCAACCTCCCCTTTCCCTTGTCCGTTGCTCACTCACCAGCAGATAGATGCTCCCTTGGATGAGGAATATGAAACAGCACCGTGTCAGCTGCATTTTCTTTTCAGCCTCTCCTCCTCCTTTCCCCTCCTCTTATCGATATCTGGCTAAATCTGTTGTGCTTCCTTGCTGCTGCTGCTGCTGCTGCTGTTTATAATCTGGCCTCTGGCTTCCTAGGATCTCCCCTTTCCAGGTTCCATCTGGCCGCCTCTATCCAGCCAGGCATGGATGGGCAAAACAGGAAAAAAGGGAAGCAGGAACAGCCCCACTGTCTCAACCTCTGCAGTTGGAGAGCTCCATGGGGCTGCCTCCTGTCTGCTCCCTGCTTTGCCGGAGACTCTGGCAAAACTCACTCCAGTCCCTCGCTCTTTTCTTTCTCCCTCTCTCCCTCTCTCCACTAGCTCCCTCCCACTGACAGGTGCCACCACTGGAGCCGACGAGCCCTGCCTTAACCCCTTGCCTGCCTGCC
This sequence comes from Podarcis liolepis, assembly GCF_965112155.1. Classification (NCBI taxonomy): domain Eukaryota; kingdom Metazoa; phylum Chordata; class Lepidosauria; order Squamata; family Lacertidae; genus Podarcis; species Podarcis liolepis. The sequence continues at coordinate 35,447,762 of NC_139573.1, read as the reverse complement.
TGGCAAACTTGGAAACTCAGCGCAGAGCTCCAAAGTTGGCAACAGCGTCCTAGAGAAGATTGCGCTCTGCCTCTGCCTTGCCCAGTTTAGGCCAGCATCCTGGGAAGAACGGCTGCAGGTAGGTCGGGAGCGAGGAGGGTGCCGATGTCCCCAGGGTCTTGTGGCCGGAGCTTGCTTTTAGGATGTGAAAGATGGGGGGTTGGGGTCGTGTTGTTGTTCCAAGATGATGCTTGGCAAGGAGGAAAGAGAAGTTCCTAATCTGAGTCAGGGGCGGACTCCAGAAGCTGTTTTCAAGGACAAGGCTGTGTCCTTGGTCTGGGAAGGTTCAAAGCAGCTGACCTGAAAACAGAGACGTTATCTATACCTTTGTCTCCGTGAAAACCTTTCGATTAAAAACAACGACAAAAGAAGGAAAGGGGAGTACCTTTTGAAAATGTGCAAAGCTGCTCTGGGTGTAGGTTAAAGACAAGAGCCCTTGGGGCAGACGGTATGACTCACAAGCAGGCTTCAGATCTGCCACATCCAGTCTTTTATTTTTAAAATGATGTATCCCGGTTGCATCTTGCCCATCTTGAATCCCAGGGTGACTTTCTGCAGCGCTTGGGATCTGGGAGGGAAAATCGGAGCACTGCTTTCTGCCTCCCACTTCTGAACAGAGGGTCCCGATCCATCTCCCAGGTTAGCCTCACCCGAGAAAAATTGTGCTCTTGCACAGCTCCCAGTCATTTCAATGGAGCTTGTGCAGGAGAACTTCCCGCTGGGCTGTGGCCATATGGGATGTGCTTCCAGTATTAATTGCTCCCCCAGATTGATTGATCTGGTATTGATTGAGCTCCTGTCTTCCTCCCGCTCAAGGTTCTGCTCTGTTCTCGTTTAATGTTTTAAGCTGGCTTTTAATTGCATTGATTTTTAATTGTGTTTTTGTCCCTCGTCCCCCCCCCCCTCCACATCACCACGCCTGGTTGAGCATCTTTTGCAAGTGACAAAGCGTCGATGTTTTAATACACATAAATAATAGGGAGTCAGATCAGTTTTGTCTGCCGTGCTTGATGGGGGCATCCACCATAGCGCAGCTGGTAGAGCATGAGATTCTTAATCTCAGGGTTATGGGTTCGAGCCCCATGTTGGGCAAATGATTCCTATACTGCAGGGGGTTGGACTAGATGACCCTTGTGTACAATACTGTGATTCTAGCTGCCTCACCTTGCCTCCTTCGGAAGCCCACCTTTGGACTTTCTCAAAGAATTTATATGAAGGTGTGAGACCAGGCTTGCCTTGTGCCAGCCTGAAGGGAAAAGTAAATCCTTGGGCTGGATCCAGAGCTTCACTTGCCAATCTCCAGTTCTTTGGCAAAGGCTGTCCTTAACCCAGTGGAGTAGTACATTTTTAAAATCCAGAAGCTCAGCATGAAAGTCCCCGTAGCCACTTGTCCCAAGGGAAAACCCCAAACTGCCAGCAACCGTGTTGATTAGTTTGTATATCTACAGAGATACAGACACCCCAGTAAGATCAGAATCATAGAATTGTAAAGTTGGAAGGGATCCCAAGTCAATGGTTCGAGTCCTGCCCTCCAGAGAAGAGCCCACCTAGTCCAGCTCCCTGTTCTCATAGTGACCAACCACATGCTTATGAGATGCCTGTATGAAGGGCCAGAGTTCAGCAGTGCCTCTACCCACTGGTGATTCCCAGTAGCTGTCATTTGGAGGCAAATTGCCTCTGACAGAGGAAGTAGAACATAGCAGTCAAGACTCGTATCAATTGATAGCCTCCATGAATTTGTCTAATCCTCCTTTAAGGCCATAAAGTGTTGCAGCACATAGCATAATGCCCACTCAGTTAGGATCGGCAGGATTAGATGAAGAGACTGTCTTGACTAGGTATACGGCAGGCTCAGATGTTCTGTAGCTGAGAAGGCTCACAGCCTAGAGGTGCATCACGTGCTCTGCATGCCAGGAGTCCTAGGTTCAATCCCTGGCGTCCTCTGGGAGGGCTGGGAACGGCCTCAGTCTGAAATCTTGAAGAGTTGCTGCAAAACAGTGCGCAAATTGGAAATTAGGGAATCTGTGGCCATCCAAACGTTGCAGGACTCCAGTCTCCATCAACCCCAGACAGGGATGGTGGGGCATATCTTCCAACATTTCTCCGATGAAAATAGATACGTCGTATTCCATAATGATAGATTGGACGCGGGTGGCGCTGTGGTCTAAACCAATGAGCCGCTTGGGCTTGCTGATTAGAAGGTCGGCGGTTCGAATCCCCAGGATGGGGTGAGCTCCTGTTGCTCCATCCCAGCTCCTGCCAGCCTAGCAGTTCGAAAGCACGTCAAAATGCAAGTAGATAAATAGGTACCGCTGCTCTGGTTTCACCAGAAGTGGCTTAGTCATGCTGGCCACATGACCCGGAAAAACTGTCTGCGGACAAACGCCGGCTCCCTCGGCCAGTAAAGCGAGATGAGCGCTGCAACCCCAGAGTCGTCTGCGACTGGATTTAATTGTCAGGGGTCTTTACCTTTTATTCCATAATGATAATAATAATTTTATTGTTTATACCCCACCCATCTGAACCGGCTTGCCCCAGTCATTCTGGGCAGCTTCTAACTTATAAATATATAAAACGATAAAACATTAAAAGACTTCCCTGTACAGGTGTGCCCTTCAGATGTCTTCTAAAGGTTGTAGAGTTATTTATCTCCTTGGCTCGGGGGTCGCATAACTCCACACCCTCCAATATATATCTGATGAAAACAGGGACGTCCTAAAGAGAAGCAGAACATTTGGGGATCAAATTAGAAACTGGGATGGCTTCCGTAAATCTGGGACTGTCCCTGGAAAATAGGGACACTTGGAGGGTCTGGTGGGGGTTGTAGTCAGCAGTATCCAGAGGACCACCAGTGCTCCATCCCTGGTGCAGAGGAAGCTCTGCTGGATGGACCAACGACCTGAGTCAGCTTCCTGTTTGTACGGCACAGGCTTTAGTTTCCTTCCCAGCTGCATTCCAGGTGAAATTTCAGAAGGTGGACCCTTTCCCTACATGGAGATTGGGGGGGGAAGGAGAGAGAAAGATGCCCCTGTTTAATTTCTGCCTGCAGTGCAGCTGTGAAATGCACAACTCTCTGGGAGAGGAATACAGAGAGAGAGAGAGCATTCCTAGATCAGCCAAACAAACTACCTGCAGCCTAATTGCGTCGCACCTCTAGAGACCGTTGAATATTACAAATGACTTCACAGCTTGATAGTACGTTTTTGTTGTTGTTTAATTTAGTCAAGTTTTATTATATGGCCAAGGGCTTCGCGGCGCTACAAAGACAATCAGTCAAAAGCATATACCGGTAATACAAACCCAAATGGTTTGGCCTACGCCAGATCCAAACCAATTCATCACTCTTGCTTTTCAATAAATGCGCTCATTGAGTTTTCGAATCGGCCCCATCGCTAAGCCTCAGAAACCCTTTTCGGTTTGAGACGTGCACATCAATTGCACAAATGAAAACCAGACTGCACCGCACAGTTGCTTAAGCTCTCGACGTTTTCAACCTCTGCCTTCTGATTTGGGAGCTTTTGCCCGTAAATCTCAGATATTGGAGTGGAGGAAGGGAGCGGTGAGTTGCTCGCTGCTACTTTGGCGAGGATTTGAAAATACTCTGCACATGCTTAGAGGTGGGTCTCCAATTTGAGATCACAGCTTACAAGGCTGAGTACTGGGAAAAGGAAAAGCTTGGGGTGAACTCTAGTGCAGGAACTGAGAACCAGTGGCCCTCAAAATGGTGTTTGACTCCAGTTCACATCAGCCCCGGACAGCATGACCAATGGTCAGGTCTGATGGGGATGTCTAGGGGACGTATAGGTTCCCCATCAAGATATGGGTGTTGGTCGTGTGCTAAAGGGACCAGCTAAATGTTGGCAAGTCTATTTATAACATCAATTTAGAAATGAGACTGCAGAGAAGGAGGCAGTATTGTGAAGACGAAACTGGCCTTGACCAGAGCCTTTCTGTCTTTGCCGGCAAATATCAGCTGGCGAGGGTTTATTTATTTTTCTGGAAGGTTTAATTTTATGTCAGCACGGTCACAGAAATAACACACAAATACCTGTCTGCCATTTTTAGCTGGCCTATTACACCTGCTGCTCTTTCCCCCATGGATGGTCCCTAGAGATAGACTTTGGAAAGGGAGCCAGCGACGGCGGCTGGTGCAATATTTCATCACAAACCATTTCACCTGTTGGGTGGCCTTAAGAGAGATTTTCAAAAGCCCTTCAGCTCGGAGAAGCGTTCACGATGACCAGGTTTGACTGGTTTATAGTAAACAGAAAATTGGGGGGGGGGAGGGTTAACTCATTCCTCTCAAAACGAATTTCAAAATGAGAGAGGAAATGAGACGTTCCTTAATTCTGAGGCTGTTCTTAATGAGAACATACGGAGTCAACGAAGCCTGAAGTCTCTGAAGCCCAGCTCTCTCTGTGTGTATGTAGCTTTCAGCTGTATACCAGAGATACTCTGCACATGCTCAGAAACACTCCACACACACACACACACACACACGTTCCCTCATTTTCTGAACAAAAGAGCTTCGTACTGCAGTCCTAACCCCACTCATTTGGGTACAAGACCCGCTGAATTCAACAGGACTTACTTCTGAGTAGAGCTGGCTAGGATTGTGAAATTGACTGTGTGGTGATGTTGTAACCGCCCTGAGACCTGTGGGTATACAAAATTTAATAATAATAATAATAATAATAATAATAATAATAATAATAATAATAATAAATAAAAGGCTCGTGGCTCAGATGGAGGCAGGGTGGCTGCTCCTATTTTGGGGGACAAGATATCTAAACTACACACACCCCACCCACCGCAGCCAGCTCAGACGTCTCACAACAACACTGAGGGAAGGGATGAGGGAAAGAAGCATCCAGACAGCACACTAACCCCATCCCACGCCAATGAATAGCTTGCTATCTTCTCTCCATGCCCTGAACAGAGACTTGATGTCCAGCAGACTCCTTACTGCAGGGATTGGGCACGATTTTGGCCTGGCGGGTCAGATATTTATCTCCCCCCCCTCAGCCTCACCGGACAAGTTGGATAGCTGGGTGAATCATCTATGCCTGCTTCCCAAAGTTGGGGTTGGGAGGAGAGAGGCTTCCTGCCAGCCTGTACCATGCAGGGAAAAGATTGAACCCTCCACCCAGCAGGATTGAACCCTCCACTCATCAGGGGTCTGCTTTGGCAGTGCGTTCCCAGCAGGGAAACAGACCCCAGCAGGACCGAACTCTGCCCTCCTGCCCATCAGCTGTCATAATTCAGTGACAACACCTGACTGGCAGGTGAGTGTAGTTTGGGGGGGGGGAGGAAATTACCTCATGGGCCTGCTTGGATCCCCTGAGGGGACAAGCTTGGCTCGGTGGGCCAGAGGATTTGCAAAATTCTGCATGTGCCAATAGCTGCAAATGCCGATGTGATTACTCTAAATGAGGGGTCAGCAACCTTTTTCAGCCATGGGCCGGTCCACTGTCCCTCAGACCTTGTGGGGAGCCGGACTGTATTTTGAAAAAAATATATGAATGAATTCCTGTGCCCCACACATAACCCAGAGATGCATTTTAAATAAAAGCACACATTCTACTCATGTAAAAACACCAGGCAGGCCCCACAAATAACCCAGAGATGCATTTTAAATAAAAGGGCACATTCTACTCATGTAAAAACACGCTGATTCCCAGACCATCCGTGGGCCGGATTGAGAAGGCGATTGGGCCGCATCCAGCCCCCGTGCCTTAGTTTGCCTACCCCTGCTCTAAATAGAAATGTGAGACATCTTATCCCTACTGGAGAGGACTTGGACCTCTGTGGCTGCTCATTCTGCTACCTGGATGTTGCTGATGAGTAGCTTCAAGGCTCCTGATCTCTCCTGTTCTTTAGCACTAGGCAGCCTCTCAATAAAGGATTGGGCTCCGTAAAAGTAGGGCAGATGGGCACCCTACTACATGGCCAGAAATGAGCCCATGCTTTTGGAAACACATTTCAAGACTGAAGCCCAACTCTTACAAGGCTGCATACACAACATGTGTTTGAAGCCTCTCTCTCCTCCTTTGCCATGGGAACTGTAGTTTACAGAACTACAATTCTCAGCACCTTTGAGGGAGGTGTCAAATGTGCTTGAAATGGTGTGTTTGCAGCCTCAGCCTTCCTCTAAGACTGTGCTGGAAATATATGATATTATGAAAGCTCTTTTCCCTCCTCCCTCCCTTCTCAAAATTTTTCTAATTTGTACTCTCAGCCTGAGTGCTAAAACTTGCTTGAGGCATGCAGAGTAATAAGAGGATTCCTTTTTAAATTTATTAATGAGCACACGCAGAGTGCTGTTTTGTTAAGGTGAGGAGAGTGTTGTCGGGTTGGCGGTTCTCTCATGCTGGCAGGGGTACCCCATTTCGTTGTCAAAGCAAGGCAGCAAATGGCAGCCCCCTCCCCAGCCCCACATTGTATAACACCCAGGATCAGTCAAGTTGCTTTGTCACCCAGCCCCAAGACGTTTTGCTGCCTGAGTTGAAGGAGAAGAAGATGGCGTCCTCTTCCTGCTCCATATTAGGAAGCCAACTGGGTCAGCCATTGAGTCTCAGGCCTCATCTGCACTATGCATTTAAAGCAGTATTGTTGTTGTTGTCGTTGTTGTTTAGTCGTTTAGTCGTGTCCGACTCTTCATGACCCCATGGACCAGAGCACGCCAGGCACTTCTGTCTTCCACTGCCTCCTGCCTTGCTGTGGTGAAGGGGCTTGAACAACTCAGAGAAGCTATGAGCTATGCCGTGCAGGGCCACCCAAGATGGACAGGTCATAGTTAGAGTTTTGACTAAATGTGATCCACCTGGAGCAGGAACCGGCAAGCCACTCCAGTATCCCTGCCAAGAAAACTCCATGGACAAAGACAACAGGCATATAAAAGTTATGATGCTGGAAGATGAGCCCCTCAGGTCGGAAGGTGTCCAACATGCTACTGAGGAAGAGCGGAGGACAAGTACAAGTAGATTCAGAGCTGATGAAGCGGCTGGGCTAAAGCCGAAAGGTCGCTCAGTTGCGGATATGCCTGGAAGCGAAAGGAAAGTCTAATGCTGTAAAGAAAAATATTGCATAGGAACCTGGAATGTAAGAACCATGAACCTTGGTAAGTTCGATGTGGTCAAAAATAAGATGGCAAGAATAAATATTGACATCCTGGGCATCAGTCAACTAAAATGGACGGGAATGGGCGAATTCAGCTCGGATGGCCATCATATCTACTGCTGTGGGCAAGAATCCCGTAAAGCACTATTATACCACTTTAAATATAGTGGTACCTCGGGTTAAGTACTTAATTCATTCCGGAGGTCTGCTCTTAACCTGAAACTGTTCTTAACCTGAAGCACCACTTTAGCTAATGGGGCCTCCCGCTGCCGCCGCACAATTTCTGTTCTCATCCTGAAGCAAAGTTCTTAACCCGAGGTACTATTTCTGGGTTAGCGGAGTCTGTAACCTGAAGTGTCTGTAACCTGAAGCGTCTGTAACCTGAGGTACCACTGTAGTCATGACTCCCCACCACCACCACCGCAAGGAATCCTGGGAAGTGCAACTTGTTAAGGGTGCTGGGTGTGGTTAGGAGACCCCCCCTACAGAATTACCATTCCCAGAATTCCCTGGGAAGAAGGACTGCCTGCCTTGAGGCCCGTGTGGGTTCCTTTCCAACCTGACCATGTGACATTTGCAGAAAGTTATGCAATTAAAACACACACACACACACAACTTGAAGTTCATTGGTTTTATTGCACTTTGGGAATTGTGGCTTGAGAGAGTGGCTGGCTGTTTTGAGGCAAAATAATGTTGAGATTGGATCATGAAGCCAAGAGCCAAGACAAGTTGTGATGTTCAAGGCTTATCTAGCGCAGGATCACCAACCTTTTTTGATGCCCGGGGATCACATTTGGATTTTTGAGTGAGTTGCAGTGGGTATCACTCCTTCTAGTCTCTTCACCCTCCCTCCCAGAGGCAGAAAGAGAGAAAAAGCACATGCTCCCACCCTCTGCTTTCTCTGGTAAAACCTGGATCTGGTAGAATTAATCCGAACCCCGAAAGGCAGATAGAGCTGAAAGGGGAAGTGGGATGGAGCGCCGCTTTTCCATCTTCCTCCTCCTATGCACTTTTCAAAGGAGAAAATTGTACCCACCTGTTATGTACCGAAGTTCTCACCCTGGGCCAGCAGGGGGATACTGTAGATAGTTTTGAGTCAGGTCCACATATGCAAATAAGGCATAGAAGTGACATTTAGTGATTGGATAGTTACAGAAAGTGGTTACTGTTGCGTTGTAATGGAGCTCTATATAGGCAGGCTGGCTGAACCCTTCAGCCCAGTTCTGTTCTGGCCTGTGAATAAACAAGAGCTGTTTGAAGAATCACTGTGTCGTCTGATATGTTCACCCACAACTTAACACCGACCTCGCCGCCTCACGAACAAGGGGGGCAGCGCGGGTGGGGAGCTCAGGGGCTTCACAGGCACCAGTCAGAGGCCTCGAGGGTGATGCTGTGCCCACGGGCACCACGTTGTGGCACCTCTCAGCACAGGTCTTCTGCCCTACCATCCCCTCTGCAAGGAATTGCTCTGTGTTCTCTGCTTGGCTCTCGGAGGGCTCTGCTTTGTAATTTAATTTAAACATTTTTTTTTACTAAAGATTTCTTGGTTTACAAAAATATGTGCAATGTCTCTTTTTCCAAGTTACATATCAGTTTCATTTGTTGAGACATTAGTGAGATGAGAGCAAACAGAAAGTGAAGGAAGGCTGAGATTAGTGGTTATGATGACTGAAGGCTCAGCAGCAAATGGCCAAGGATGCTTTTGGAGGTGCCCCAGTTACAGCAGAATGAGCTTGGCATGCCTGTTTGACCCGTGTCCAAGCCTCTCTTTCTCTCCCCATCTCCCTTTCTCCCTCTGAATCTCCCCTTTCCTTCCTCCGCCGCTACTTTCCTTGAGATGGTGCTGCCCTCTCATGGGCAAAGTTGATGGAAAATTTTTTAAGAAACCCAACGCTTGCATGGTTAAAGTTGCAAATTGCACACCCCACCCCCACATTTCTCTGATGAAAATAGGGCCACCCTCTTCCATTATTATTATTATTATTATTATTATTATTATTATTACACACACCCATCTGACTGGATTACCCCCAACCACTCTGGGCGGCTTCCAAAATACAGTGGTACCTTGGAAGTCAAACACAATCCATTCCGGAAGTCCGTTCGACGTCCAAAACGTTCGGAAACCAAAGCACGGCTTCTGATTAGCTGCAGGAAGCTTCTGCAGCCAATCGGAAGCCAGGGAAGCCACGCCGGATGTTCGGCTTCCAAAAATCGTTCAAAAACCAAAATACTCACTTTTGGGTTTTGATCGTTCGGGAGCCAATTTGTTCGGGATCCAAGATACGATTGTATATAAAAACACGATAAAACATTATTTTTTTTTTAAAAAACCTTCCCTATCCAGGGCTGCCGTCAGTTTTCTTCAAAAGGTGGTATAGTTACTTATCTCCTTGGCTAGGGGTTTCACAACTCCATACCCTCCAGCATTTCTCCGATGAAAACAGAGATACCTGTAATGGTTCTAGGGGTTGCTCGTGCGTAAGCCTGTGGAAATGTAACGGAACGTACAGAACTGGACATGAACTAGCAGATTATAACGCGAAACAAAAACGGAATACTGGCGCAATGCATGATCACAATGGAGAGGCTTTGATGTGGATATGGGTGGAAGAATTTAGTATTATCCAGTATGGAATAATGGTGGTGGTGGGGATTAATAGAGGTAAAGTTAAAAGATAAAATATGGTTAGCATTTATACTAACAATTAGGGAACCTGTCTTGGACTTTTTGTAGGAAAAAGAAATGAATGATTCCGAGACACCTTGGCTTAAAAGAAATATTGTTTAACAGAAAGAGGAGAAGACGGATGTTCACATGGACGGAAGGTTTTGAATAATTGTCTTTTTATATATATAACCGGCCGATAGAAAATCGGAAGTCCTTCTCTTGTATCTTTTGCCAATGTTTCTTTTCCTTTCTTTATTTTATTCATCTTTCTCTCTTTCCTTTCTTTATTTCTGTTGTCCCTTTCACTTCTTTTCCTGTTTCAAATTTTACTGTATTATGGGGAAAAGTAATAATAATGAAATTTTACAAGGGAATGAGGTGGGAATAAAGATCTATACAGTGGTACCTTGGTACTCAAACAACTTGAAACCCAAACACTGCAAACCCTTAGGTGTTCCGGTTTGTGAACTTTTTTTTGGAAGTCGAACGTGCTCCATTCTGAGTGCCACACTTCGGTTTTGAGTGTTACGCTGAGGTCTGTCTGTTTTTGCTATTTATTTTGCGTTTTTGTTTTTGCGGCTCTTTTTTCCCATTTTTGTGACTGTGTGGAACCCAGTTCAGCTACTGTTTGATAGATTGTGTGGCTGCAGTACATTGTTTATTGCTTTCATTTTACGGACCAATGGTCTCATTAGATAGTAAAATTCATGTGAAATTGCTGTTTTAGGGGTTGTTTTTAGAAGTCTGGAACGGATTAATCCATTTTGCATTGCTTTCTATGGGAAAGCGCGCCTTGGTTTTGGAACGCTTTGGTTTTGCAACGGACATCCGGAACGGATTAAGTTTGAGAACCAAGGTACCACTGCATTGGGAAGTACGGTGGGTGGAGACCAGCAGCACCTCCTGTTCACCAAGAGTCCACTATAGAGGCAGCGTTGGGATCTATAGGAAGTGCAAGATCCAGCCTCCAGTGGCAGCAGCTGGAGATACATTCCTAGGAGGCCAACTCTGCTGCCTCTGTGGATCCTGCCGCCCAAGGCAGTTGCCTCACCTTGCCTCATGTGTGGGCCGGCTCTGCCCACAACAGGAGATGATGCCCTCTGTGCTTAGCAGGAGAAAAAGGCACAGATCCCGTATGGTGCAGATTAAACCACTCCCTGACCCCACTGTGCTGCAAACAGGTATGGACAAGGCTATGCATTTAACCTTCTCATTTTCCCACTCCTCAATATTCCTTCATCCATTTGCAAATTGCTTATGTATAGAGAAATGGCCTCGTGAAAATCTGTCAACATACCCATCCTGCGAAATATTTCTCCAGGTAAAGATAAAGGGACCCCTGACCATTAGGTCCAGTCATGGCGGACTCTGGGGTTGCGGCGCTCATCTCGCTTTACTGGCCGTGGGAGTCAGCGTACAGCCGCTTCTGGTGAACCAGAGCAGTGCATGGAAACGCCATTTACCTTCCCGCTGGAGTGGTACCTAATTATCTACTTGCACTTTGACGTGCTTTCAAACTGCTAGGTTGGCAGGAGCAGGGACCGAGCAATGGGAGCTCACCCCTTCGCGGGGACTAGAACCGCTGACCTTCTGATTGGCAAGTCCCAGGCTCTATGGTTTAACCCACAGCACCACCCGCATCCCTATTTCTCCAGATGTCATGCTATTTTTACTAATATGCATCTCTTTCGCACACTTTCCCCTAGCGTACTCACGGACGTGCTTTCGGTTGGAGAACTGCACCACAAAATTTGCAGAAGTACAGAAGTATGGCTGCCTTTTGGTTTGTGCATTGTTTTGGAAAGTACCAATTATTTGGTGCACATTGAAATGCAAACGGAAACAGATTTCATCCCCAAATCCTAGCTGCAAATGAAAAATGCAGTCTGTCCTTGGTTTTTGGATAAAAAACAACAGTAGAGGGCAGCAGAAAGCCACTCTATTTACCCAGGATTTGTAAGGAAATGGGGAAGGGGCTAAAGGAAGAAGCTTTGAGAGGCTGCCAGCTCCTGAAGTCCACACAAGGTTGTTTGGAAGGCAGAAGGCTGAATTAGGCAACTCCACACACACACACACACACACACACAGAGAGAGAGAGAGAGAGAGAGAGAGAGAGAGAGAGAGAGAGAGAGAACTGGATTATGCAAAAGAAATGGAACCTATTTATTTCTTTAAAGTGTTTTTACCACACCTTTCAGTCTCCCAAGTGGTTTGCGTAAGTCCAGTAACAAATGAGATAGATCTGATGGCAGGGACTATCTTGAGCACAGTCACGAAAGGAAAACGGGATGAGGAGGGGAGAGGGAAACAAGCAAACTGAGAGACACTGGTTCTTTAAGTTGCAACATTCTCACGACGACCAACTTGTTTGCAAACAGTTGAGGAAGAGGAGGAGCCAAGTGGAGCTGGTTCCCTCAGCCCAGCCGATGAAGGGGGCCTTGCTCCCACTTACCCCACATTAACCACTGTCTGTTTTGACGCTGAGATCCGGCACTGAAAACAGAGTCTGAGGCCTAAGGAGCCCCAATTTAAATTAAGTTCTGGTAGAGAGAGAACCTGGCCCAAACTCTTGGCTTCCCACAAAAGGCTTGTAGAGACCAATCCCATTTCACAACACCCCTTGCGGTGCCACACAGCTGTTAGCTGTGCCCTTTCTGTATGAAACCTGCCTGTTTATGATCTTCCCTTTTTCTTAGTAGCAATTCTCTGTGGCCTCTGGTATTATTATTAATTTTTGCTTCTTGTGGGGTTTTTTGGGGTGGCGGCATTTTCATTGATCTTGGGCACAGCAGTAGATAGTGAATCTCTGGCTCAACCTCTTCTGAATTTCACACGCTGGATTGCACACCTCTTCTTCTTTGGGTTTCGGATTATTAGCTGCAAAAACTTAAAATGCATCCATCAACATACCCATCATAATAGATAAATCAGGTGTGAGCATGTCAAACCCCCTGATACGTAAAGTTGATGTGCATTTTAATATGTAATATTGTTTTATAATGTATGCTTTTTTAGCTGCTGATTTTTTAAATTAAAAAAATCCTTTAAAATTGTTGTTTAGTTGTTTAGTCATGTCCGACTCTTCGTGACCCCATGGACCAGAGCACGCCAGGCACTCCTGTCTTCCATTGCCTCCCACAGTTTGGTCAAACTAATGTTGGTAGCTTCGAAAATACTGTCCAACCATCTCGTCCTCTGTCATCCCCTTCTCCTTGTGCCCTCCATCTTTCCCAACACCAGGGTCTTTTCCAGGGAGTCTTCTCTTCTCATGAGGCGGCCAAAGTATTGGAGCCTCAGCTTCAGGATCTGTCCTTCCAGAGAGCACTGATTTCCTTCAGAATGGCTAGGTTTGATCTTCTTGCAGGCCATGGGACTCTCAAGAGTCTCCTCCAGCACCATAATTCATATTATAAATTAAATTATTTAAGCCCAATTTGTGTTTAACGTCTGGCTTTTATCGACAATATGAATGTATTAAGCAGTACACAAATTCTGTGTTGTTGTTTTTAATGGGAAAACCCCATAAGAGAGCCAAAAGGAATTCTCACTCCAAAAATTTAACCCAAAAGCCCTTTTTGAGCTGGGCTAGAGAAGTTGCCTTAAGCAAATAGCTGATCTGTTGCTTCGATTCCTGCCTCGCAGCGGGTTGAGCTAGATGACCCTTGGTCCCTTCCAGCTCTCCAGTTCTGTGATTCTACACCTACAAAGAGAGGAGAGAGACCCTTACCTGGAGCTTTGCTGAATAAGCCTCATGGAGCAGGCCCTTCTTGCCTGCAGCACAATCATTAATTTTGGAGAAGGCATCTCTTACCAGGGCCTGCAGAAGGCCTCCCATGAGACTGAAGCTATTTAGGGTAGAGATGGTGTCCAGGGCAGCTGTCTACCAGCTCCATCTGGTACGCAGGCTGAGACCCTACCTGCCCCCAAGACTGTCTCACCAGAGTGATGCATGCTCTACTTATCTCCTGCTTGGACTACTGCAATGCGCTCTATGTTGGGCTACCTTTGAAGGTGACCCCAAAACTACAACTAATCTAGAATGCGGCAGCTAGACTGGTGACTGGGAGCGGCCGCCGAGACCACATAAAACCAGTCTTGAAAGACCTACTTTGGCTCCCAGTATGTTTCCGAGCGCAATTCAAAGTGTTGATGCTGACCTTTAAAGCCCTAAATGGCCTTGGTCCAGTATATCTGAAGGAGCGTCTCCACCCCCATCGTTCTACCCAGACACTGAGGTCCAGTTCCGAGGGCCTTCTGGCGGTTCCCTCCCTGCGAGAAGCCAAGTTACAGGGAACCAGGCAGAGGGCCTTCTCGGTAGTGGCGTCCGCCCTGTGGAACGCCCCCCCACCAGATGTCAAAGAGAACAACAACTACCAGACTTTTAGAAGACTTCTGAAGGCAGCCCTGTTTAGGAAAGCTTTTAATGTTTGATGCATTGAGGTATTTTAATATTTTGTTCGAAGCCGCCCAGAGTGGGGAGATTTTGTAGCCCTCCAGATACTCCTGGACTGTTATCCCTGTGGATAGCTTGGTCAGTAGAGCACAAACCTCTTAATCTCAGGGTTGTGGGTTCGAGCCCCACCTTGGGCAAAAGATTCCTGGCTTGCGGGGGGTTGGGGTAGATGACCCACAGGGTCCCTTCCAACTCTACAGTTCTACGATTCTAGGAACTCCCATCAACCCCATTCAGCATGGCCAATGCCTGAGGAAGGGGGCGGGGAGAGTTACATTCCAGAAATAACTGGAGGTCTACAGGTTTCCCCACCTGTGGTTCAGCACATCTTTAAAAAAAAACACCCCTCAAATGAAGACAAAGTTTAAGGTATGTAAATGTTGAAAGCGCTTGTTTTTATTTGGTGAGAGCCTAATTTATGTTTGGACATCCTCATGGCGGCGAGGAAGCCTGTTATTGAAATGTTTTTGGCAGTGTGCTGGGATTGTTGACTGCACTGCTTGGATCTCATTCTTCCTAGAGTCCAGGGGTCAGCAGGCTGGTCCACTGTCCCTCAGACCTTGTGGGGGGCCAGACTATATTTAGGAGTGGGGGAAAAAGAATTCCTGTGCCCCACAAATAACCCAGAGCTGCATTTTATATAAAAGGACACATTCTACTCATGTAAAAACACACTGATTCCCGGACCGTCCGTGGGCCGGATTGAGAAGGCGATTGGGACGGATCCGGCCCCCAGGCCTTAGTTTGCCTACCCATCTCCTAGACCATTGTTTAGAGTTGGCAGAGCATCTTTGCACAATTCCACCCCCACTGCCTGTCAGCCACCACTTTGGGGTACGGTTTGAGGCACAAAACTGCCTTGCCTTGTTCTCCCTCACAAGAGCCAGAGCTGTCAAAATCTGGGTACAACCCGTCACTCTTCCCCAAAGCTCCTGACTCCTGTCAGCTGCAGGGGCTCTGGCACTCCTAGAGAGGCCCGTCGGACGGATACAGTCCATCTGCCTCCATTTAAGCAACATGGACGTTTTGCTGATCTGTGGGGATCAGCTTTGTGAGTCTCAGTTTTCTGGCGAAGCAGAGATGGCCCGGGGGCCTGTTTTGAGAACAAACACTCTAATGAGTTTTCGTTTCCCTTTGCCAAGAGGTGGGTCCCAGAAACTGAACTTTCACACCTCCTTGGCTGGCCCTTTAGATAAGGAGATTAGGGTGGATGTTAAAACACCACTGGACCTTTTCCCTTCTCATTTTCACCTCCTCTTTGCAAACCTGCATATTTTCTTGCAGGCGTGGGGGACGTCAAGTGCTTGGTATTAACTTCTCCCCAGACAACTTACTGTATCTATAAAGCTTCAAATAGCCAGTTATTAATTTGTTTAACAACATTGGCAAATCTAAGCCCTGCAGAGGCTCGACAACACCTGGAAGTTGCACTGTTTAACCTTAAAAATAATGTTCTGTAATGAGGATGGGGCACATGTGTGTGTGTGTCTTGTTTTTGTTTTGCTTTGTCTTGGTGTGAAGGAAAAGCACTCTTCACATGCTCAGGGGCCCTCTATGCTCAGAGGTGCTGCATGTGTTCTAGGTGTTAATTTGATTCCAGTTAAGGTATTTTCTGACTTGGAAGATGCCTGCTCTCCCCTCTCAGACCTAGTAGGCTGTGGAACAGGAAAACAGCCTGCCTTTGCTGAAAAATTCACTCCATACATCATGCTTGGCTCCCTGGCATTGAAAACCATAACCTATTTGAGACTAAGCCGTAGCTCAAAGTTAATGCCTGGTCAAATGATGTAATCCTCTGTTCTCAGTAAGGATGGGTGAATCTGTCAAACTTGATTTCTCTCAAGATTCTCATTTTTAAATCTTAAATTCACTTCTCCACATTTCCAAATTAGTTTGCGTTATGGAAAAACACACGCTGTGCTTTATTGTGAATTTATCCCAGGACAGGCATTTTTCCTTGCAGTTTTGCCTAATGTACACATTTTGCAAAGCAATTTCACCTAATACAATGTGTTTCTTTATGCATGTTATTTTAATGGTATATGCATTTATAAAGGTAAAAAGGTAAAGGACCCCTGGACGGCTAAGTCCAGTCAAAGGTGACTATGGGGTTGCGGCACTCATCTCGCTCTCAGGACGAGGGAGCCGGCGTTTGTCCACAGACAGCTTTCCAGGTCATGTGGCCAGCATGACAAAACCGTTTCTGGCGCAATGGGACACCGTGACGGAAACCAGAGCGCACAAAAATGCCCTTTACCTTCCCGTCGCAGCGGTACCTATTTATCTAGTAGCACTGGTGTGCTTTCGAACTGCTAGGTTGGCAGGAGCTGGGACAGAGCAATGGGAGCTCACCCCATTGCGGGGATTTGAACCACTGACCTTCTGATCAGCAAGCCCAAGAGGCTCAGTGGTTTAGACCACAGTGCCACCTGCATTTATATGCAGTCATTATACTCCAATATACATGTTTCTGGACACATTACCTGGCTGGAGAATGACATCACAAAATTCAGAGAAGTGCAGATTTTGAAGTTTGGTGCATTGTTCCGGAAAGTGCAATTTAGTTTGCCTTTAAATGTGAACCGAAACGAATTTCTCCCTCACCCCTAGTTCTTAGTGAAGCAGGATATCCCTGTGGGCGTACCCTACATATTGGAATTGCAGGTTCCTCAGATCCCTGGTCAGCCGTGAGTGATGCCCACAGGCAAAATCTGGGCGATGAGTCACTTTACCATCTTCACCTGCTTACCAAAGTGTTTTGTTTCCAAGTTGCTATGGGACTGCTTGGTAATAAATATTTTCTTGCTTAACTCCCTTCTTCTTTCTACTATCCCCACCCCCCCCTCTCTGTCTCTGCCTCCCCCAGCCCTTTGGCTTCTTGTTAATCTTCCATGCAGATGCACGCACTCGCTTTTGGTTAGAGTTCACGATCTAACCCCGAGAGGTCAGAAGTTGCAAATCAGCAAATCAGCTCTAATCAATAGAGTCTGGTTTCTAAGCTTCAGTCTGAGCCTGTGATTGCGGTGAAGGTGAGAGGTACGTACATGTGCGATACAGGATCAGTGCGGGTTGGGTGGGCGCGAGCAACTGAACAAATGCTTTGAGGAGACCCACAAATTGGAACCATGGTTTTGACACAAGACCTTTCGCCCCCCCGGTTATCCTTCAAAGCTGCATGCGCAGCTTGGCTAATCTCTTTGACCCAACTGCAAAATAGGGTCCAGGGATTGACTAAATCTCACAACCCCTGTAATTGCCCTAAAGCACTTTGTCCAGTCATCTTGATGGTTTAAAAGCAATGCCGTTTATTAGATTTGAAACAGTCCATATTATGTGTGTTTTGTTTGTGTGGGTATACGGTAAATAGATAGATGGATGGATGGATTGGAAAAGGGTGTCCAAAAGGAATCTCTCTTGGTCTCTCTTTCTCTTCTGTCGCCCTATTGATCTGAGGCACCAGAGATGATGACAACCAGGGAGATATTATGAGTCACTAGCGCAACCAACCAACCTTTTTTTGAAAAAATCTCTAACCCGCGAGGTCAGAATTTCACAAAAAAATCTGACATTCTGCAATTCACTCAAAAATGGTGCCAAACTGTTGCAAATGCTCCCCTGAAAGGGTTGGAGGTGAAAACAGAAGGGTTTTTATCCTAGGCTAAGGAATCAGGCCTTGACGCTTTAAGCTGGCACCAGTGGGCACATTTTTAATTTTGAGAAAGTGCCATGGGCACCAGTCACCAGTCTAAAAGAGCAAGAAAAGAGACAGAATTGTAAAACGGTACATGGATGCATGTTTTTGCTTCTTCTTCTTTATTTTATTTTATTATTTTGACAAAGTAATAATCATAAATAAATAAATAAGAATTAAAATGTGCACCCCACCACCAAGACCATTCCATTGTAACTATCCAACCTCCCAAAATCTCAACACCTCTTGTGATGGTTTGACCCCTTTCTGTTTTAACAGTACAAATTCTACAACACCTTCCATATCTCCTCAAAATAATTTATTCTGCGTATTCCCCGCCTTACCTTAATGGCACATGTTAATTTATCATTAATAGCTATATCCCACACCTCTTTATACCATTCTTCCATTTTGCATTCTACTCACCCCTTCCACTTCCTAGCTAGCATAATTGGTGCAGATGTCAATAAATTTGTGAGCAAGTCCTTCCTAGCCCGTGAACCTTCCACCCCATCGTAAATTGATAATAATGCTACTTCTGAACTTTTGGTCAGCTTTAACCCAGTGATTTCTGTTATCTCCTTAAACACCCTTTGCCAGAAAAATTGTACATATTTACACCCCCACCACATGTGAACTTAATTCCCGGTTTCCTGGCATCCCCGCCAACGAAACACCAAATATTCCTTGTTTATTTGATTTAATCTGACTGGTGTTAAATACCACCCCCAAACTAATTTATGTTTAAGGGGGGGGGGGTGTTTGATGCAGAAGAGGCTGAACAAGTGCAAACAGGAACTGAGCAGGAAGAGCAAACTGCATTGTAGATTTTTGATGGGATATTCACTTAGACCTTTTGCATGCGTCCTAGGAGTTACTGGCGGGCACATGGGTGTCAGGAGTCCAGGTTCCCAGCTTGATGACACAGTGAGCATAGGTAATTAAAAAGGAGGATTTATTGCAAAAACAAACAGATATCTCCAGACGGCTCTAACAAAGCCTCTGGCATCATTACTCAAGATGACCCTTCTGAAGACTACTTCCTGTGTCTACAGAAGATATTGAACTTCCAACCCTTACGTCTCTTGTTTTGCTTCCTATCTAGCAGCACTCCCATTCGCCAACTCTTCGGACTTAGTGAATCAGCTCCAACCTCTTCCCATTCTGAGAGGCTGTATCTGAGACTGTTCACGCCTTTTTGTGCTTCCTGCGAGCTTTGGCTGTGTTCCAGTCTGCTCTCAGCTACTGCCTTATCAGCTTGCCCGTCAAGATCAGGAAGAGCCGAAGTCTGCAGCTGCCGGCTCTCCCCTGCCTTGACTAACATCTAAGCCTCTCTGTTCCTGGCTGTTTTCTGCCGTTGGCTGCAAGCCTTCTCTTAGAGCTGGCTCATTCCTGACAATGGGCACCCATGGATGTCACATTGGTGATCCCTGTCCTGGAGAGTTGTACCCAAAACACAGGCCATTCCTATGCATACTTCTGTAGAAGTAAGCCTCACTGGGGCTTCCTCTCTGGTAAACCCAATGAACTCAATGGGGTTTCTTTCTGAGTAAACATCAGTTGGATTGCACAGTGAATTACCTTGAGGAAACCTGGGCAAATTGGGCTTTGCTCTCACCGGGGATCAGTGCCCACCATATGTGGGCCAGGAAAAAACCTCCCCCACTTCCCCAGCCTGGTTAAAGATCTCATCATGAACGTAGATTGATAAAGTTAGCAATGGCGACTAGCCAGGATGGCTATGTTCAACATCCACGGTTGGAGACAGAGTTGGAAGGGACCCCAAGTGTCATCTTGTTCAACCCCCTGCAATGCAGGAATCTCAACAAAAGCATCCATCCAACCTCTGCTTAAAAACCTCCAAGGAAGGAGAGTCTTATGGGAGGTGGTTCCACTGTTGAACAACTCCTACTGCGAGAAAACTCTTCCCGATGTTCAGTTGGAATCTCCTTTCTTGTAACTTGAAATCATTAGTTGGGGTCTTAGCTTCTGGAGCAGGATAAAACAAGCTTACTCCATCCTCTGTGTGATAGCCCTTGAGATATCTGAAGATCTCCTCTCAGTCTCCTCTTTTCCATGCTAAACATACACAACTCCCTCAACCGTTCCTCATAAGGCTTGGTTTCCAGACCCTTGGTCATATTGGTCACCCTCCTCTACACACGTTCCAGCTTGTCATTATCCTTCTTGAATTGTGGTGTCCAGAACCGGACAAGCGCTTTCCAGGGGAGAGTGCTATTGTACTGTGGTACCTCGAGTTACAAACACCTCAGGTTACAAACGCTTCAGGTTACGAACTCTGCTAACCTGGAAGAGTTACCTCGAGTTGAGAACTTTGCCCCAGGATGAGAATGGAAATAGTGTGCCGGTGGCGCAGTGGCAGCAAAAAAAAAAGCACACCTCAGGTTAAGAACAGTTTCAGGTTAAGAACGTACCTCCGGAATGAATTAAGTTCGTAACTAGAATTACCACTGTACTCAGGTCCCGCCTGCAAGCTTCCCAACAGACATCTGGTTGGCTACTGTGAGAACAGGACAATGGACTCGATTGGTCATTGGCTGGCTCTATCAGGGTTCTTCCTACATTCCAGTGGCTCTTAAAACTATTCTGACTTACTGTATTTTTCGCTCCCTAGGATGCACCAGACCATAAGACGCACCTAGTTTTTGGAGGAGGAAAACAAGAAAAAAAATATTCTGAATCCCAGAAGCCAGAACAGCAAGAGGGATCATTGCGCAGCAGTCTCTCTTCTGTTCTGGCTTCAGCGCTAGCTGTGCAGCCTGCATTTGCTCCATAAGATACACAAACATTTCCCCTTACTTTTTAGGAGGGAAAAAGTGCGTCTTATAGAGCGAAAAATACGGTACTTGATTCGTGGAAAACCCTATTTTCTTTCCTTGCGGCTGTCATCTGGTAGGACGCTTGAGATGTCCCTAGTCCAACTCCATTAAAAACCTGATTCCCTTAGGTTCAGTCCATCCATCCTGCATGCTGCAGAACATCTCCCTCTCTTCCCTACACTCATGGTGCAAGTGGCTTCCTGGCTCCCTCCGTTGAAAAGCGTCTCTAACGCAGCAAACACGCCTGCCAAGGACACACCTGCCATTCACTTCTGCTTTCTTCCAGCTGTCTGCCACCTCCCCTAGATAATCACTCCACCATTTTTATATAGTTCCCCTTTCCCTGGTTTCATATGGTTCTCATTGTCTCTCTCCCTCACTTTCCCAGGCTGCGGTGGGGGCCCCTCTGAAAACCTCCTTCTCCCGAAATCAGGGATGGGGAACCTGTGGCTCTCTGCAGGTTGTTGTTGTCCAACTCCCATCAGCCCCAGCCAGCATAGCCAACCATCAAGGACGATGGGGACTGTTTTCCAACAACATCTAGTGGAGAACAGGTTACCCCATCCCTGGTCTGAATTGAAGGTTTGCTGCTTCTTCTTAAAGCGAAACCCTCAATACTTCCACTTGCAAAGATATAAGGAGAAGGATGTTGGTAATATTCTACCCAAAAGCTCCAAGAGAGAAAAAGAGAGAGAGGAAGAGAGAGAGGGGGGGGGAGAGAGAGAGAGGGGAGAGAGAGAGAGAGAGAGAGAGAGAGAGAGAGAGAGAGAACACCTCTGACTTCCAGGAGGGTTTAATTCTGAACATACACTGTTTCCACAATTCTATTTCCATTTTCAAAACACATATCATATTGGTCTATGGAGTACATCTTCTCAGGTCTTCTAGAAAACAATGGGTTCAGCTTGAGGTTGAAGGATTCAAAGGATGTCCCAAACATGCCCACCACCATCCATATTCTGGTTTCTCAGCCTTCAAGGTGAGTTTCATTGCGGCGTGTGCTTGACATCTTTCCTGGGCTCCTTGAGCATTTCACCTGTGGTTCAGCTGGCAAAAACCAGGGATAGAGAACTTCCAGGGACCTTTCCAGAAAAAAGGGTGAACCCTGATAAATAGGGACAGTTGGGAGTGTATGGGAATGCCAAACAGGCTCAATGAATCAAAGGCATCACTTAGAATTATGGGTTTGGAGGTGACCTTAGACCCATCCTCTGCCCAGTGCAGGTATTGTGCAACTGCAGCATCCCTGAAAGGTGGCCCCCCCAATCTCTGCTTAAGCACCTTTCACAAAGGAGAGCATCATCACCTATCAGGCAATCTGGTCTACAACCCAACACCTCCCACTGCTAGGAAGTTTCTCGTAACCATTCTGCAAAATCTGCTTCTTTGCAATTTCCACCCATTGGTTCCGACCTCCGGGGCAACAGGTGGAACAAGTCTGCCCTGTCATTTGCAGGAGAACTCTTCAGATTGTTGAAGCTGGCAGTATTCCCCAGGCTGAAAAAGCCCTGCTGTTTCAACCGTTTCTTATAAAAGATAAAGGACCCCTGGACGGTTAAGTCCAGTCAAAGGCGACTATGGGGTTGCGGCGCTCAACTCGCTTTCAGGCCGAGGGAGCCGGCGTTTCTCCGCAGACAACTTTCCAGGTCATGTGGCCAGCAGGACTAAACCACTTCTGGAGCAATGGAACACCATGATGGAAACCAGAGGGCATGGAAACACTGTTTACCTTCCTGCCACAGCAGTACCTATTTATCTACTTGCACTGGCGTGCTTTTGAACTGCTAGGTTGGCAGGAGCAGGGACAGAGCAACGGGAGCTCACTCTGTCGCGGGCATTTGAACCGCTGACCTTCTGATCGGCAAGCCCAAGAGGCTCAGTGGTGTAGACCGTGGCACCACCCACGTTTCCCATAGGCCTTGTTTGCCACACCCCTCTCCTCACCCTGCCAGGTTTGTCAAGGTCTTTAAAAAATGAGGTACCAGAACTGGGGACAGCATTCCAAGAACTGCCAGGAAACCCCACCTTGCCAGTCATCGTCACAAGCGCCCTGAAAACGGATCTCACATTGCTATGAAATGTTTATCTCACAGCAGCAGCAACAATGCCATCTGATGGTGTGCTAATTGCCAGTCCTCCACATATGAAATAAATACACTTTTTTACAAGAGGACAATGAATAAGCTAAGCAGAGGACACACACACACCCCAATTATGATAAACTGAAACATCACAAAATAGGGAGGAAGTCTCTGAAGTGTCTGCATGCCCCAGACCTCTTCGTTTCTATTTATTTTTGTTTCATAAAATTTAGATACTGCTTAATTGTAAAAACAAAACAGAAAACCTCAAGTTGGATGTTAAGCAAAGCGAAAAGTTGGCTTGGCATTCAAATTGTAATCTCTTTGTTGGTCAAAAAAATGCATTTTTTTTATTCTGTGCAGCCTTAGAAGGGATGTGGCTGTTGGGGTTGTGCTGAAACGTGCCTGTACTTCAGCATTTACTCCACCGCTGACCAAAATACGTTTGAGCTGAAAATGCTTGGAGCGGTGCTGTCGGCCGAATTGTTTCAGTGGCATGGCTTCGTTCCGAGGGGACACCTCGTTACCATGTAAATTTGGTCTGAATTACCACGCAGGCCTGGAGGTGCAAAGAAGTTAATTATTTGGGCCTGGCTGCGTGGGAGGCAGGAACCAGAGGCTTAGCAGAAGTAGCCTGATCTGATTCTTAAAAAAGAAAGAAAGAAAATCAGTTCTCTAGCGAATGTGATTTGGCCTTGAAATTAGCAATGTGCATTTTCCTGCCATCCCTTGTAAACCTGTAAATGAGCACAAGAAACTGCTGTGTTTTCTCTGGCTGGAGCAGCACATAGCTGAAGATGCTAACATCCCCTGTGGGATGTGTGGATGTTAAGTTCTTTGGTCTCGTTCTGAGTTAGAATCATAGAATCATAGAGTTGGAAGAGACCACAAGGGCCATCGAGTCCAACCCCCTGCCAAGCAGGAAACACCATCAGAGCACTACTGACATATGGTTGTCAAGCCTCTGCTTAAAGACCTCCAAAGTAGGAGACTCCACCACACTCCTTGGCAGCAAATTCCACTGTCGAACAGCTCTTACTGTCAGGAAGTTCTTCCTAATGTTTAGGTGGACTCTTCTTTCTTGTAGTTTGGATCCATTGCTCCGTGTCCACTTCTCTGGAGCAGCAGAAAACAACCTTTCTCCCTCCTCTATGTGACATCCTTTTATATATTTGAACATGGCTATCATATCACCCCTTAACCTCCTCTTCTCCAGGCTAAACATGCCCAGCTCCCTTAGCCGTTCCTCATAAGGCATCGTTTCCAGGCCTTTGACCATTTTGGTTGCCCTCCTCTGGACACGTTCCAGTTTGTCAGTGTCCTTCTTGAATTGTGGTGCCCAGAACTGGACACAGTACTCCAGGTGAGGTCTGACCAGAGCAGAATACAGTGGCACTATTACTTCCCTTGATCTAGATGCTATACTCCTATTGATGCAGCCCAGAATTGCATTGGCTTTTTTAGCTGCTGCGTCACACTGTTGGCTCTCACTGAATTAGTTTTGTAGGGTTTTCTAAAATCTTCACGGAAACCTACAAAGCAGGTGGACTGAATCCTTAATACATACCTTGCAAGTGTCCCAGAAAAACTGAAAAAAAGAAGATCATGAGATAATGGTGGGCATTTTGGCTGCCATGCTCTCTTGCAGTTTTGCAGTGTGATTCCCCCATCAAAAAGCTCCCCCCCCCCCGGGCTACGATCTCGCAGAAGGGTAGGTGGCCAGTGGCGACTTTGGACTTTTAAACTTCAACGCCGCCCTGTGCAACACCAAAATTCAGCCTCTTGCCTTCTGTTGTTTGTTATTCTTGCAGTGTCCTCATGGCACAGCACCATAGCTGTCAACTGTCCCTTATTTGGCGGGAAAGTCCCTTATCCCAGCGCCGTGTCCCGCTGCTGTCCCTTATTGATGATGTCCCTTAAACTTCCCAGGTTTCAAAGGAAACAGCTCCTCTCCCTCCCTCCCTGCCGGCCAGGGAGGAGGGAGGCTCCAACTGTGTTGCTTGGCTGCGTTGCTCACCCAATAAGGAGTCTAAGAATGACTGGAGGGTGGAGCTTGCATGCCTTGTGCCGATCAAATTGGCTGTGTTGCCTGGGGACTCGCCTTTGCTCAGCGCTTCCCAGCGGAGAGGTGACAGTGGTTTTCCTTGCTGCATCCCCTTTGCCGGGTTGCTGCGCTGTGGGAACCACCGCTTCACTTGGCTGCTGGCTGGGCTTTCTGCCTTTGGCTTGGAGGGGCTCAGAAGTTGAACGTACCTGTGCTAGGAAAATCCCTTATTTTGGCTTCTGATCCCTTATTTTTGAGGCTGCTGGTCCCTTATTTTCAAATCTGTAAGTTGACAGCTATGCACACCACCCAGGGTGGGCGAACCGATTGTGTTCCCCTAAATCTGTCTCTGATGTGATCCTCAGACTGAAAAGGATTCCCTGTTCTTGAATTAGCACGTGCACATTTTCTGCAAATCTGTATCCTCTCTCTCTTCTTTTTAATGCAATTTGAATCCTGCCACACTCATTCATGTCAGTGCATCCTATGAGCTTGAGACGATGCTAGTCAGGGTACGAAAGAGCCCTCATAAACGCTTCCTTTGGTGGCCCCTCTCTTACAACAGCGGGCACCAGCGATCTTGCCTGCAGTGGAGATCAGCCATAGCCGTGCTGAGAGAGGGACTGGGCAGTTTGGATCTAAATTTCCCACAGAGCCCCAGTTCTGTGGCTGTTTCACCTCCCAGTGGCCCTCGCTCGGGCCGAGTCAGTTTAACCGGGCATCCACTCTGCACGCCAACCCTGGAAATGTGGCAGCTGTTATGCTCTGTGCAGCGATGTTTTCCAGGACACCTTCCTCCTCCTTTCTGCTGCTCGGGAGACTTTTATATCCCAATAAACGCTCTGACACCAGCGGCCCTGATCCCTCTACAGAAGCCAGAGTGGAATTGAGAGACCGTCTCAGAGTCTGCTTTCCTTCAGGTGATGTCGAAGCTGGAGGAGGCCACAACCGCTGATGGCTTTATTTGGTCACGTTTTTCCTCCTCGAGCTGAGGGAGAGGGGAACGATTTGCGAAACGTGTGTTTAGTGAGGCACGGCAGCCTGCCTTGTTCATAAAAAAACCAGCCCGGACTTGGGGGGGGGGGGTCTGTGTCCTGTTAATCCTTCAGACCTGGGAAGTGACTTGCTCTTTGAAGGAAACCAGGCGGGAATAAGCACAAGGCCTTAAATGCGCGAGGGCTTCCACTTCTAGAGCTGAAACGAAAATGTGGACAAGTATTCTGAGTTCGGCAGCCGTCCAGCTTTGCGACTTTACTCTTTTGTGTTTGGAATTTTTAAACAGAGGGATTCTTTTAGGCTAAGGATGGGATAAACTTGTTGCTGGACTACAACTCCCAGCATTCCTTGCTGGCTGGGAGTGACAGGAGTTGGAAGTCCAGCAACAGCTGAAGGGCCTTCTTGGCAGTGGCACCCACCCTGTCAGATGTCAAGGAGGTGAGTAAATAGGGAAGCCTTTTAAGGTGTAATGTTTGATTATGTTTTTATGTATGTCGGAAGTCGCTCAGGGTGGCTGGGGCAACCCAGTCAGATGGGCAGGGTGCAAATATCATTATTATTATTGTTATTATTGTTGTTGTTATGTTCCTCACCATCTTCTGCACAAACTCTCCACATACCTGCAAATTGTAGCCAACTGAAGGCTAAGTGTAAGAAAGGTTAAACAGGAGGGGTTCTAACAGATGTCATGTGATGCTAAGTTTGTTAAGGGTGCTGGGAATTGTAGCTTTGCAAGGGGAGAACTACAATTCCCAGGACTCTTTTGAAGGGGTGTGTATGCTTTAAATGTATGGTGTGTAAATGACCCGTATCCCCCACTTCAAAACCTCCAGATTTCTTACGTCTAAATGAATCCATTCAAATTCATCCTCTCCCAATCTCACATTCCTGGCACATTCACACTCTTGTCTCAGCAACGCCTGAGCTGGCTTGGTCACATCTGCAGAATGGAAGATGGCAGGATCCTGAGAGATATGCTCTATGTGGGGAGCTGCCTTCAGGCACCAGGCTTGTTGACGGACCTACTCTGTGTCCAGGGCCGGATTTAGGTTTGATGAGGCCCTAAGCTACTGACGGTAATGGAGGCCTTTATATGTCCAGCTGTCCTTTGTCAACAACAAACTGTCGCTCTTTTTTGTGTTGAAAATATGCTATACGGTAATTTATGAACCTAATAGGTATCTCAAGCCATTGCACATGTTGCCAGGCAACCAGTCCATGCAGAATGTAGGTACCCTATATACTGTTGTTGTTTAGTCGTGTCCAACTCTTCGTGACCCCATGGCCTCCCGCAGTTTGGTCAAACTCATGCTGGTAGCTTCGAGAACACTGTCCAACCAACTCATCCTCTGTCGTCCCCTTCTCCTTGTGCCCTCCATCTTTCCCAACATCAGGGTCTTTTCCAGGCAGTCTTCTCTTCTCATGAGGTGGCGAAACCAGTGATATTTTAGGGAGCAGGCTAGCAGGTGGGCCCATGACTTACATCCTAGGAGCCTACAGCCCTTCTATTTTGATGAGCTTTGATGGACCTTGGCTGTTCCTAAGGATTCCGGGAAAGGAATGCAAGCAGTGGTTATTGGGAATCTTCCTGAGAGCCACCATCCCACCGGTAAAGGGAACACAGTTGACTTATCTTTGAGCCGGCTGCTGTACAGACCTGCAAAATATTTTGCATTGTGTTGGCTCACTGCAAATGGGCTGGGTGTGGGCTGCTTCTTTCTTTTGTCCCCCCCCCCCACTGCCCTTCTCTTTCCCTGTGGCATATGGCGAAAACAGCTGTGTGGATGATTACTTTCCTCCTCTCTTTCCTCCGCCCTCCCCAACATCTCCTCGCCAGCTTATCTGGAGCTCCTCCCTGTTTCAGACCCAGCTTCCTTGCTTTCAGGTGGCCAGATCCAGACACTGCAAAGGCTCCAGCAGAGTTGGCCATAAGGGAGAAGTTCCCAACTCTGGCTTTCTACAGCCCAGTTCTGCAGTGACATCAGATGCCGTACCTGGATGGATGGAGTCCCTAAATTCCGCAAGGAGCCTGAACCCAGCAGCTATCCATCTTCAAGAGCCTTTGTAGCTTCTTCCCCCCAAACTTCCTCCCTTCCCATGTTTCCTTTCGGCTGATTTTTATTTTTGTTTTACCTTCCTCGCAGAGTTGGTTTTGGAAGGCCGGATGGCCTGAGAAAAACAGAGCCTGGCTTAATGGGTTGAGAAATTTGAGAGTGAAGAAGGCAAGCTTCCCATGTCTTGCTGCAATTTTTTCTACTTCTAACCCATAAGTCATCTGAGCCTCTTATATTCTTTGGAAATGGTTTTTTGGGGGCAAAGGCCTTCCATCTCCAACCGCATCCGATGAGCGCCAGGGTTGGTGGGGAGGAATGCTCTGCGGAGCGGTGGGAGAATAGCTGCTTCTGAGCTGGGTCTGCTTTTCCATCTTTCCCCTGTTCTCCAGGAAATCATTTCTGTTTCTGAGCTTGGAGGCAGCAGGCAGGATGAGAGATTGCCTAAGGGAGAACATCGCCTGGATAGCTCAGTTGGTTAGAGCATGGTGCTGAGAACACCAAGGTTGCAGGTTCAAGCCCTGTATGGGACAGCTGCATATTCTTGCATTGCATTGTACTAGATGATTGAGTCTAAACCACTGAGCCTCTTGGGCTTGCTGATCAGAAGGTTGGCAGTTCGAATCCCCATGATGGAGTGAGCTCCTGTTGCTTTGTCCCAGCCTAGCAGTTCGAAATCATGCCAGTGCATGTAGATAAATAGATACCACTGTGGCGGGAAGGTAAACAGTGTTTCCGTGCGCTCTGCTTTCCGTCATGATGTTCTGTTGTGCCAGAAGCAGTTTAGTCCTGCTGGCCACATGAGCCAGAAAGCTGTCTGTGGACAAACGCTGGCTGCCTTGGCCTGAAAGTGAGATGAGCTTTCGAACCTCGAAATCCCTGTCCTGTAGATCTGTTGGGATCTCGATCGTCTTGCAAGCTAATGTGGAGAACTGAATTGAAGACAGGAAAATGGAGAAACTGAGAGAAACCAAAACGATCAATTTGTCACCCTTTCCTAATTCTTGGAAGACCCATCATGAGAAATGAAAATCTGGACTCTCATCTTCCCTGACCATTGACCATGCTGGCTTGGACTGATGGTGCTGCATATCCATTAACATTTGGAGGACACGAGGTTACCTACCCCTGAGCAAGATGTGATAAGATCTGACTCATCAATTTCATGCCCAAATTGGAGTTTGGATAGGGAACCCTGGACAAATACTTTCCCCTTCAGTTCTGACCATCCTGCAGCACCAGCAGAACGCAGAGCTGAATGTGCATTTGGCTGGCTATGCAGAACTGTGACATTCAAACCGGCTCAAATTTATACATCTAATAAACCTATTGCATACCATTTTCTAAACTAACCAAAAAGCAGGGGGAATATTAATTTAAGAAATCATAGGAATCGGCTTATTCTCGCGGGTAATGTAAAGGCCTCTGCTTATTTGTAAATCAACCTGTTTCAATGGCTTTATTAGCCCATTAGCAGGTACTTTGGTTTAGGAAATGTTTAACGTACCGATGGGGAACTTGATTTAAATCCCCAATTTAAACCGGTTTTTTCTCTTGATGATTTAAGCCGTGATTTAATCACTCAGCATGAGTGTGTATTAGCGGGGAACATTTACCAGATGTCTTGGATATTCCAGCTATGGTTTCCAAATATCTCAGAGCTTCAAAATTAAAAACCACGCTTTCCACCAAGGGGACATCTATGTGAAGTGTTTAGGGTGGAATTGCCATGTGTGGGTTAAACCACAGAGCCTAGGACTTGCCGATCAGAAGGTCGGCGGTTCAAATCCCCACGATGGGGTGAGCTCCCATTGCTCAGTCCCTGCTCCTGCCAACCTAGCAGTTCAAAAGCATGTCAAAGTGCAAATAGATAAATAGGTACCGCTCCGGTGGGAAGAAGAAGAAGAGTTTGGATTTTATATCCCACCTTTCACTCCCTGTAAGGAGTCTCAAAGCGGCTAACATTCTCCTTTCCCTTCCTCCCCCACAACAAACACTCTGTGAGGTGAGTGGGGCTGAGAGACTTCAAAGAAGTGTGACTGGCCCAAGGTCACCCAGCAGCTGCATGTGGAGGAGCGGAGACGCGAACCCGGTTCCCCAGATTACGAGACTACCGCTCTTAACCACTACCTCACACTGGCTCACACTGGGAAGGTAAACGGCGTTTTTGTGCACTGCTCTGGTTCACCAGAAGCGGCTTAGTCATGCTGGCCACATGACCCAGAAGCTGTACACCGGCTCCCTCGGCCAATAAAGTGAGATGAGCGCCGGAACCTCAGAGTCGGTCACGACTGGACCTAATGGTCAGGGGTCCCTTTACCTTTACCTTATGCTAACTACTGGGGGCAAAGCCTTGCCAGCCAGTTATCTGAGAAGTTTGGAGTGGGGGGGGGGGAAAGTCTCCTCTTGAATTTTGGTAATCCTAGCAGCAGATGTCTACTGGCTTCTGGGAAATGCAGAAGCTTTGATTTGATTTGCTTGGCTTTTGGCTCAGCAGATGGGGAGAGGCAGAGGGCAGATGGACACAGTGAGGTTGAGTTTGAGGAGGCTGTGTGTGCGCGTACAATCTTATCTTGCTGATCTATCAACTCAAACGGTAACATAACCATTTCTTTAGTGCAACCACATCTCCCCCCCCCTCGAGTGACCTATGACAAAATCTGAAAAGCGATACGAGAACCTAAGAATTGCCCGGCGACTGGGCCCCACCAGTGGCCATTCAGCAAAACCAGCCAGATGCCACAAATAAGGTCTGGGTTTAATTCCCAGCATCTGGTGGTCCAAAGTTTGGGGAGCCCCGTATCCTGATTTGCAGAACAGAGTTCTCTGTTTGAAGGGCTGCCCCAGGAGAGTCCCCTATTTGAAGGCACCCTATATTTCTGGGGTGGCTAAGCTGTGTCCCTCCAGATGTTGCTGCATTACAACACCATCATCCCCGACAGCTGACCACACCGGCTGTGGTTAGCGATGGGCAAATCGATCCTTCTCAGTTCTCCCGGTTTCTCATTTTTCTCATCTTAAGTTCAGTTTTCCACATTCCCACATCTGTTTGCAAATTATTATTTTATCAAAGCGCCCATGAAAACCTATTAGGATTTGAGTGTGGATTGCACATTTTTGTATGAAATTCTGCCCAACATGAAAGTAAAGGACCCCTGAACGGTTAAGTCCAGTCAGAGGTGACTATGGGGTTGCGGCGTTCATCTTGCTTTCAGGCTGAGGGAACCGGCGTTTGTCCGCAGGCAGCTTTCCAGGTCATGTGGCCAGCATGACTAAACCTCTACTGGTGCAACGGAACACCGTGAGGGAAACCAGAGTGCATGGAAACGCCATTTACCTTCCTGCCACAGCAGTACCCATTTATCTACTTGCAGTGGTGTGTTTTTGAAATGCTAGGTTGGCAGGAGCTGGAACTGAGCAACGGGAGCTCACCCTGTCATGGGGATTCGAACCGCCAACCTTCTGATCGGCAAGCCCAAGAGGCTCAGTGGTTTATACCACAGCGCCACCCGTTTCCCTATTCTGCGCAACATACAAGTGTTTGCAAAGCAACGTTCCCTGGCATCTTACATCTTTATCCACTATTTTCACAAATCTGTGCATTTTTCTACATGCATGTGCAACTTGGCATAAGCTACTTGGCCAGAAGAAAGTCCACATTGCAAAATTTGGAGCAGTGAGAATTTGGAAGGGCGGCTGTCTTTTGGTTTGTGTATTGTTTCAAAGAGTGCGGATTTAAATTTGAGCTCAGTTGAAATCCTTCACCGTCTCTAGCTAGGGCTGATGGGAACTGGAGCCAGATAATATCTGGAGGATCACAAGTTAGCCGCTCCTGTTTTAAATGAAGAGTTGTCGGATTCAACTCTGGTTTAAAGATACAGAACCATAGAAAAAGTCCTTGATGTTGCTCATCAGCAGACTGAGCAGGTACCCAGGTAACCTGGTCTCACCCTTCCCCACTAGGGTGAAATAGATCGTCATTCTGTTCAGATTCTGGTAATTATTTCTAAATTTGCACCTGTGAATATAAATAACCACAGCAGCGGATTTAGGAGAGCACCACTGGTTCAGCCACACTGGGCATCGAGCCTTGGGGTGCAGCAACTATTATTTAGAATGGAGTGTGAGAGGCTGGGGCACTTCTAGCATATACAAAAACATAATAAAAGATTAAACATTAAAAACTTCTCTATTACAGGCCTGCCTTCAGATGTCTTCTGAAGGTTGCATAGTTACAGTACTTATCTCCTTGGCTGGGGGAGTCACATAACTCCATACCCTCCAACATTTCTCAGATGAAAATAGGGACATCCTAAGGAAAAGCAGGGTTGCGTCATCTGCATAGATAGCATTTTAAAAAGCAGAGACATCACCTTGCCAACAAAGGTCTGTATAGTTAAAGCTATGGTTTTCCCAGTAGTGATGTATGCAAGTGATAGCTGGACCATAAATCGGGCTGATCACTGAAGAATTGATGCTTTTGAATTCTGGTGCTGGAGGAGACTCTTGAGAGTCCCATGGACTGCAAGAAGATCAAACCTATCCATTCTTAAGGAAATCAGCCCTGAGTGCTCACTGGAAGGACAGATCCTGAAGCTGAGGCTCCAATACTTTGGCCACCTCATGAGAAGAGAAGACTCCCTGGAAAAGACCCTGATGTTGGGAAAGATGGGTGGAGGGCACAAGGAGAAGGGGACGACAGAGGACGAGATGGTTGGACAGTGTTCTCGAAGCTACCAGCATGAGTTTGAGGAAACTCCGGGAGGCAGTGGAAGACAGAAGTGCCTGGCGTGCTCTGGTGCAGGGGGTCACGAAGAGTCGGACATGACCAAACAACAAAGGAAAAGCAGGACATCCCAGAATCAATTCAGAAACCAGGACGGCTTCTGTAAATCCGGGATTGTCCCTGGAAAATAGGGACACTTGGAGGGTCTGCTGTTCTCTCAAACAGACAAGACTTGCTGCTGCTGCTGCTGCTGCTGCTGCCCTCTCCCCTGTGCTATAAGTCATGTAGAAGCAGATGAGGGAGCAAGTAGCCAGCAGCATGGAGCAGAACCACTTCTGAGCCAGCTGCATTGCCCAGGGCCCAGTGGGGGCTGCCATCTTGCTCAGCTGGAGAAAGGGCCTGGGAAAACAAAGCACTTGGGTGGCAGCTGCCCTTGATTGACCTGCCAAGAGATGGGGAGCAAGAAGGGAGCATGCTCAATGGCGTTCTACAGGGCGGTTGCCACTACTAAGAAGGCCCTCTGCCTGGTTCCCTGTAACTTCACTTCTCGCAATGAGGGAACCGCCAGAAGGCCCTCGGAGCTGGACCTCCATGTCTGGGCTGAATGATAGGGGTGGAGACGCTCCTTCAGGTATACTGGGCTGGGGGCGTGTAGGGCTTTAAAGGTAAGCACCAACACTTTGAATTGTGCTCGGAAACATACTGGAAGCCAATGTAGATCCTTTAGGACTGGTGTTACATGGTCCTGGAAGCCACTCCCAGTCACCAGTCTAGCTGCTGCATTCCGGATTAGTTGTAGTTTCCACGTCACCTTCAAAGGTAGCTCCACGTAAATCGCTTGCAATAGTCTAAGCGTGTACCACTCTGTGCATGTACCCTTTCTGTGGGCATCTCAACAACGCCAATTTCAATGGCTAAGAAATGAATTTGACAAACCTCCTCCTCTGTTTGGAGTCACTTCTCCAAACCTGTCTAAAGGTATGGTGTGGTGCGACCTCTGAAAACAAAGGGTGATGCATTTGGCTATCTGAAATAGCAGCTTGCGAAACTTCTGGTAAGACCTTTCCTCTATATATTCAGCATCAGCATCCGTCACCATGCAGGGCCATGAGAGGGGGAAGTCAAAGGCTTTTTTGGACACAACTGTCCTGTTTTTGCAAAAGGACTATAATTATCTTGGCAACCTGATCCCAGTTGCTTTGGCTTGGTTTACAGCTCTGTTTTTACTAAGGTTTTTAATTTCCTCCTCTCTACCATTTTTGAAGTGTCTTTTTGCCTCTCTTTGTTGTTCTTCCAAGAGCTCCTGAATTACCCAGGTTCCAGGTCGGCTCCTCTGCCCTGGACAGGTCTAATAATCTCTCTGGAGTGTCAGGATTCTCCCACAGGTTGAAGGGGTTTTTTTTTGGGGGGGGGGGTTGTAGTGGGAAGCTTTTATTAGCCAAATTCCGGCCTCTGAGTTGATCCCTTGGCAAGTTTGCTTTCAGCCCCATGTGTTTCTAGTTAGGAGACATTCATGATCTATGCTTCCCACTTTCCTCCTGGTGAGAAATGCTGAACACAACATCCCAGAAATGTGTGGATTCAGGCTGATCCCCCATCCCATTTCCCTTTTCAGGGAGTGGGGGGAGGATGAAATGAAATAAAACATTGGTGCCAAAAAGCTAATTTCCCCCCAGGAAGCCGAGAAATATTTAGAAGCCTGTCCAAAAATCAATTAAACAATAAATAACTGGTTTTAATGGTGGTGCTTGCAAACTCCACCAAAAGAAATGTTTCAAAAACCCTGGGTGGTTTTGGAAAGGGATGAAAAGCAGGAGCCCACCTCCGCTGCGAGCTTAAGCTGGTTGCAACTCTGATGGAACCTAACTGTATGATCTGTGCATGAGAACTCAGCAATAAGTCTATGGAGATCAGGAGGTCTTGCTCCCAAAGTAGAATACACAGGATAAAACAGACCCAGACACTTCAAGTGCCCCTATTTTCCAGGGACAGTCCCGGATTTACGGAAACCCTCCTGGTTTCTGATTTCACCCCGGAATGTCCTGCTTCTCCTTAGGACGTCCCTATTTTCACTGGAGAAATGTTGGAGGGTATGGAGTTATGTGACCCCCGAGCCAAGGAGATAAGTAACTTGACAACCTTTGGAAGACATCTGAAGGCAGCCCTGTATAGGGAAGGTTTTTTTTTTAATGTTTAGTGCTTGATTATGTTTTTATATACAGTGGTACCTCGGGTTAAGAACGTAATTCATTCTGGAGGTCCGTTCTTAACCTGAAACGGTTCTTAACCTGAGGTACCACTTTAGCTAATGGGGCCTCCCACTGCCGCCGTGCGATTTCTGTTCTCATCCTGAAGCAAAGTTCTTAACCCAAGGTACTATTTCTGGGTTAGCAGAGTCTTTAACCTGAAGCGTCTGTAACCCGAGGTACCACTGTATGTTGGAAGTCCCCCAGAGTAGCTGGGGCAATGCAGTCAGATGGGCAGGGTGGTATTATTATTATTCAATAGGATGTCCCTATTTTCATTGGAGAAATGTTGGAGGGTATGAAGACCAAGGCTGAAATCTTGGGGACACTTATCTGGGAGTAGGTTCTATTGACCTCAGTGGAATGCTTTTCGGAGAAAACATGCAGGTGATACTTATCTCAAACACACAGTCCCAAGGAACCCTAGGCCAGCCTTCCAGATTCTGATGGACCACAGCTCAGTTCAAGAGACACTGAGTCTGTCAGCTGTCTCTCCCCTTGTGCTTCTTCTTCCTGCTCCTGCTCACCCCCC
Organism: Podarcis liolepis; assembly: GCF_965112155.1. NCBI lineage: Eukaryota > Metazoa > Chordata > Lepidosauria > Squamata > Lacertidae > Podarcis > Podarcis liolepis. The sequence goes on along the minus strand of NC_139573.1, from coordinate 35,412,273 downwards.
AATATTTCCCAGCTTCTCTCCTCTGCAACCTCTGAACTATGACCTTCTACAAACCACTGTTCTAAATCTATACTTTCTCCCTCTTCTCTGGAGGGAGAAGGGGGGACTCCACGATTTCTCCTCTTCAGACTGGTCCCTGACACTCTGTAAGTTCAGCACCCTTCAGAAACCACAACTTCCAGGATTCTTTTGCCAGCGGGAGGGGTGGGGAATCATGGCTGTTAAACTGCCATAAGAGTGCTTCAAATGTTGGGTTGTCGTGGATGTGACCATAGTGCACTTGGGGTCAGCATCTGGGATAAACAAGCAGGGAAGGGAGTGTCTTCGCCCACACATAAATCAGGAAGGACCTAACGATGCAGGCATGCGGAGCTCTTTGAACACTTGAAAACGCAGTACAAATGTGGGAGTATTATTAAGTGTTATTGCAAAGAGCGGCGCGTGATTAGGAGCAGGGAGGCCAGGAGCAAAAAGCAGGGCTCCTTTTTTGTCCCACTTGGCACCACCGATCAGTCCTGAGTAGCTGTTGAGGTAGGGATGGGAAGCCTGAAGCTGAAGGAGTGTGGTGGAGTCTCCTTCTTTGGAGGTCTTTAAGCAGAGGCTTGACAACCATATGTCAGGAGTGCTCTGATGGTGTTTCCTGCTTGTCAGGGGGTTGGACTCGATGGCCCTTGTGGTCTCTTCCAACTCTATGATTCTATGATTCTATAATTGTGGCCCCCAAAACTCTGTAATAATCCATAATGATAATAATTTATTATTTATACCTGCCCATTTGGCTGGGTTTCCCCAGCCACTCTGGGCGGCTCCCAACAGAATATTAAAAACACGATCAAACACCAAACATTTAAAACTTCCCTAAACAGGGTTGCCTTCAGATGTCTTCTAAAAGTCAGATCGTTGTTTATTTCCTTGACATCTGATGGGAGGGTGCTCTACAGCACAGGCGCCACTACCGAGAAGGCCCTCAGCCTGGTTCCCTGTAACTTCACTTCTCGCAGTGAGGGAACCGCCAGAAGGCCCTCGGAGCTGGACCTCAGTGTCTGGGCTGAATGACAGGGGTGTAGATGCTCCTTCATTTCAAGGCATTGCAAGTTTAAGTGAAACTGCATATATTTGAAACACCATTGAAAAAACCTGCCAACACACCTTTTCGCCTCTGCCCCACCCTTTTTTTGCGTCATTATTTTGTCACTTCCAGGTTTGTTGCGATGTGTGCCCAGTTGCACAAGTCGCTGCCTGTCTTGGCTTGGATTGCCCATTCTAGGCTGGTGTATCTTGGTGTTCTTGTTTAGACTACAAGAAACTGTTGTCTGCTGGGCTCAGTTCAGTCCCTGGGAAGGAGAGTTGACTCGGTCGAATATATTTAAGGCAAGTCAATTCAGGCTGCATTAGGAATAGGGATTGGGGGGGGATTTGATTCAGTTCACGTTTAAAGAAGAACCTACATAATTCACACATTCTGAAACAACACATAAACCAAAATGCGGCCACCCTTCACAATTTGCACTTCTCCCAATTTTGCAATGCAGCTGTCCTGCCATGCAAAAATGCATATGCTTTGCTATAACATATAGACTGTGTGAAGTGCACGTATAAACACATATATTGCTCAAAATAAATTACAAAAAAAAGTTGGGAAAAATACTTTGCAAAAATGTGCATAGTAGACATAATTACCTATAAACAGGTGTATGTTGGGAGAAAATTGCAGAATGCTGATGAATTTTCACGAAGACTTGTTTTGTGTGTGTGTGTGTTGAACCTCACAAGTGATGCAGAAATATGAATAACCAAAAACGAGAACCATGGAAAAACGAGAAACTGGGAGAAACCGAAATGAACAGATTTGCCCATCCCTTTTTGCACCCTTAGCTCTAGGGCGCAAAGGAACCCTTTGTGCAAAGAGCGCAAAGTATCCGGCATTTATTTGAACGTCTCCTGAAAATTGCACGAGACAGAATTCAATATGGAGACCCAGCTATCTGTGAAAAGAGGCCCGAGAGCTACCCAGAAGAAAACCCTGCCCTCTTTTCATGTGAAACAGCAACCGTGAGCTGGCTTTTATGAGCCCTTTCCCATCCAGATGGAGCCCCGGAACCTTTATGAGCCTGTGAATCAAAGACGGCAACAGCCCTGGCTAAGCGCGGCTACCTCTGGGGAGGAGCAGAAACAGCTGTTTGTCAATTAGGAAATGCAAAGGAGACAGGAGGGGGCGGGAGCAGAGCGTTGGCTCTTAAATCAGAAGAGCGGATGGCGTCTGTTTCTTCATCTGCCTCCCACTCTTCCTAGCATTTCGTCTTTGCCAGCGCAGGTGGGGTTGCGTACAGCCCTCTGGAGGCGACTAGATTGCCGTAGCAATTGGAGTTTAGGAATGCTTTGGCTGGAGAAAAGGTAGACGGATGGACACAAACTTCTGCAGAACTGGCCGCCTCCTTTTTTTGGAAAGGCAGCACATGTTAAATTTATTAGGGCCCATCTGAATTTTCAACAGGTGCCCCCTTTCCAAATTTCTTTACAGTTTGGGGTGTTTGGGGGGGGGTGGGACGCCATAGCAAGTGTTCTGAGTGGGTTTACATCTACCTTGACCTTGAGATGTTCTTCAACCCGAATCCAAGAGCAGGATTTTTGTTTTTTAAAAATCCATGGCTTTGTGGGGTGCTTGACAGCCCTGCTCTCCCCACACACAGGTGGAAAATGGGGGCTGAAAGTACCCCTGGGAGCAACGCGAGGTGTGCCACGCACCACCATTCAGGAAGTATCACAGAACTTTCCGTACACCCATGTACAGCCCACGTCTTCAGCTGCGCCTGCATGGGCTGGGTGTCGGGTGCACCTTCTCTGACCTTCCGATCACAGGAACGTAGGAACAGCAACACAGCATTCCCGAGGAATAGATCCTGGTGCAGTGGACTCACATTGGCTCCTGTGAGCACCTTGAAAGCAGCAGAGTAACGGAAGCAAAGCTGCGGAGGTTTTGTTGCATACCTAATTTATCTCTACTGATTAAACAAATAAAATAACATAACAAACATGTACGAGAGATACAGCTCTCTCATACCGCCATCTTATCTCTAGATAGATCAAAGAAATACCCACACACAGTACTAGGGACAGAAGTCTGAAAGAGTAGTTCCACACACACACCCCTTCCTCACAGACAGAAAGTAAAAAAAACATGATCTGGTGATCCTTGCAGTGGGAGGGATGAAAATACTGAGAAGAACAACTTATAAAGCAGAATGCTGTGCGGACAGTCCAGTATAAATCCATCATTAATGCACAATTATCGAGTCAATGTTGTCTTGCAGAATACAACCCCCACCTCCAAAAAATCTTGCACCAGGCTGGAGGGGCCCTCAATTCAGAGAGGTAAGAGCTGTTTGTCAATGGATCAAACTACCTCAGAAAGTGGTGGATCCTCCTTCGTTGGAGGTTTTTTAGCAGATGTTGGATGGTCATCTGTCAGGGATTTTTTAGCTGTGACTCTTGTGTTGCAGGGGATTGGACCTGATTCGGGTTTCCTAAACTTGGGTCTCCAGCTGTTTTCAGACTACAATTCCCATCACCCCGATCACTTTTCTTGCTAGCTAGCTAGGGATGATGGGAGTTGTAGTCCAAAAGATGATGGGAGTTGTAGTCCAAAAGCTTGTAGCTGGAGACCCAAGTTGGGGAAACACTGGACGAGATGACCTTTGGGGGTCCATCCACCTCTATAATTCTATGATCTAGGTAGATGTCCCATTTGGATTCTTTGGGCCGGGATCAGCTGGGAATTCTGGGATTGATGGGATACACAGCGCAGCGTGGGAGCGTGAAACGAGAAAGCAAATATTATACCAGCCCATGAGGAGCGACTGGTATTCAGAAACAAGCTTAGAATGGTCCCGTGCGGGGGGAGGAGAACCAGAAACAGTTTTTTTGGGGGTGGAGGGCATAATGACAGACAGCAACCAGGGAGAAGTAGCTGGAAAGCAGTCAGGTTTGGCGACAGAGAGAAAGCCGGTTATGATCCTCGGGGATCGATGAACAAAATTGCAACGCAGGGCATCTGGATTCGTTTTTCTGCTAAGGAGTGCCAGATTGCACAAAAAACCAGTAGGGAGAGAGCGAGAGAAAAAGCCGGTCATTCAGAAAGGTAACTCCATCAAGCTTTCGCATTTCTGTCACTAGCAATAGAGATGGGTTGCACTGGGGAGCGGGAGGAAGAGGCAATAATTTGCAACCCACGGCCCCTTCAAAGCATCCTTTGTTCCTTAAGGCCACACATCCATTTCCCTGGGCTTCTTTCATCCATCAAATTGCAACGGGAAGAATTTTCCCTCGCTGCCCCCGAGTTTCCACCAATTAGTGGCTCGGATTTCTCTCAACACAACGGGGCTGGGAGGGCATGATGTCTAGTGTCCAAGTGGATTCTTTTATGACCTCGTGACAAAGAATAGCGCAGCCGGTGCCCAACAAGGTTACCCTGCTTAAGGAAAGATCCTGTCCATTGGATATGGCAGGAACCGCATTTGGTTTGCCGAAAGAGAGATGTTGGGACGCTGGGCTCCTTTCTGTTTGCAAACTAAAGCCAGGAAGCCTTGAGTCTTGGCAGCCACATTGAGCCAGTACAGAGGTACCTCGGGTTACATACGCTTCTGGTCACAGACCCAGCTAACCCAGAAATAATACCTTGGGTTAAGAACTTTGCTTCAGGATGAGAACAGAAATCATGGGGCGGTGGCAGCGGGAGGCCCCATTAGCTAAAGTGGTGCGTCAGGTTAAGAACAGTTTCAGGTTAAGAATGGACCTCCGGAATGAATTAACTACGTAACCAGAGCTACCACTGTAGTGGTTATATTTTTAGATTAGGAGCAGGGTTCAGATTCCTTCTCAGCCATGTAGCTCACTGGGTGTTCTTGGCCTGGTCACTATCATCTCTCCTCCTAACCTACCTCACAGGGATACTGGGGATACAGAGAACTGGGTGATATCTGGTTTTCAACATCACGATACATTGCTAGCTAAACATCACGATATATCAATATATTACAATGTCTGAAATAAGAATGCAGCTATGTAGAGGTGAACAGTACAGTGGTACCTCAGGTTACAGACGCTTCAGGTTACAGACTCCACTAACCCAGAAATAGTACCTCGGGTTAAGAACTTTGCTTCAGGATGAGAACAGAAATCACGGTGGTGGTGCTGCAGCAGCGGGAGGCCCCATTAACTAAAGTGGTACCTCAGGTTAAGAACGGTTTCAGGTTAAGAATGTACCTCCAGAACAAATTAAGTTCTTAACCTGAGGTACCTCTGTACTGCTGTGCAATATCTGATTTTCAACATTGTGATACATCACCAGCTAAACATTGCAATACAGTGGTACCTCGGGTTACGTACTTAATTCGTTCCGGAGGTCCGTTCTTAACCTGAAACTGTTCTTAACCTGAAGCACCACTTTAGCTAATGGGGCCTCCTGCTGCTGCCGCACCACCGGAACACGATTTCTGTTCTCATCCTGAAGCAAAGTTCTTAACCTGAAGCACTATTTCTGGGTTAGCGGAGTCTGTAACCTGAAGCGTATGTAACCTGAGGTACCACCGTATGCAGATCTATTACAATGTCTGAAATAAGGATGGAGCTATGTAGAGGCATTGGCTGGCTTCATGGTTCCCCCCATGTTGTGATTTTTGCACATACACACACATGATGATTTGTGATATATTGCCATGTCAAAAATTATGAAACTGGTATCACGATATGGACTTCAAAACGGTTTTGGACGATATATCGCCCAGCCCTACACACCACTTGGAGCTCCTGGGAGGAAAGGTAGGATATAAAAGCAATAAATAAGAAGGGAAACAGGGGTAAACAGCTGTTGGGGGAAAGGACTTTTTGAAACAGCCATGAAGCCCTGTTTTGGGTGGTCAGCAAGTCCCAGATCACAGCCCTGGATTGCTTTGAAATAAATGTGAAAACAAAGAAAGAATCAAAATATGGAAAACCACACAGCGGCAGAATACATATTTTATGGATATCAGGCAGAACATGTTTACATGAATATGGAGTAAGGTATATTAATCCCGACACGTTTCAAGTACCACTCTTCTTCAGGAGATCAAAAATACAGAATTCAGATAAACGTGCCCCACAGATATTAAAAAGGCAGTAGAATCAATAGCATATGTAAAAACAACCTCCCTAACACAATCGTAATATAAAAAAACCCTATGAAGTATTCCTTTCCCTTAAAATTAATGTGTCTCGTTTAAAAATACTTTATTAAAAACATGCCATTTGGCCCCTCGTTTCAGAGCCTGTTTAGATCACCCCCACCCTGCTTTTTCTTTTAAAGTCACGGAAGCAGCTACGGTAGCCACTATTAAAGGTGCAGAGGAGACAGGCCAGGGCTTCTGCACCTTTCATTAAAAGCTGCCATGCAAGCAGCACCTGCTGAAATTCCCTCTCCTATCCCCTTGTTAATTAAAGGAGCCCCGTCCTCTTTTGCAACTTGCCAGTCTGGGAAGTGGCACGTCTGTTTTTCTGCGAGTACAAACTGCAGCCTGGACCAATTTTGTTTATGACTTATATGGAGCAGCTCTGCTTCTGGATCAGACTAAAGGCCTTCCTATTCTGAGAATCCCTGTAGTATAGTGTTTCCCAATGTTGGGTCTCCAGCTAGTTTCTGGACTACAGTTCCCATCATTCCTGACCACTGGTCTTGCTAGCTGGGGATGGTGGCAGTTGTGGTCGAAAAACAGCTGGAGACCCACAGCTGGGGAACACTGCTCTAATATAGCATGAAGGCAATAGTCCCCCAATGCTATCCCGGAATTGGTACTTAGTGGCGCTTACTGCCGCTTGGCCATCCTGGCCAATATCTACATCAATTCCAAGTCAGGAGAAGTCCGTAGCACAGGGATGAGGAGAACATTTTCAGCCTGAGCACCACATTCCCTTCCAGGCAAGATTCCCAGGGCCACTTGCCAGTGGTGGGCAGAGTTGAAGGCAAAAGTGGGCAGAGAAACTCATTTTTACCTTTGCACAGTAGGCTTGTTTTTGCACATGATCACACGCAAGCCTTCTCTGCCCTCCAGCCAGGCAGGCAAGAGGCCATAGTCAGAGTTCAAGGACTCATCCCAGGCAGGCAAATAACACTCAAAGAGAGTGTAAAGGTGAGATGGTGAGGCCCAGTATACCTGAAGGAGCGTCTCCACCCCCACCGTTCAGCTTTCTGAGAGGGCTTTCTTGGTGGTGGCATCCACCCTGTGGAACGCCCTCCCGTCAGATGTCAAGGAAATAAATAACTATCTGACTTTTAGAAGACATCTGAAGGCAGTCCTGTTTAGGGAAGTTTTTAATGTTTGATGTTTGATCGTGTTTTTAATATTCAGTTGGAAACCGCCCAGAGTGGCTGGGGAAACCCAGCCAGATGGGCGGGGTATAAATATGTTGTTGTTGTTGTTGTTGTTGTTGTTGTTGTTGTTGTTGTTGTTGTTGTTGTTGTTGTTGTTATTCCCTGCATAAATTGGGAGTTGTCTGTATGCAATGAGGTCACACAATTATATAATTTACAGTAATCCACACCTTTCCTCCCATTCGTATTTTTTTTACAAATTTTACTTTATTGGAAAATAAAATACCTGGAGAACTAGGGCAGATACAGCAAGAGGTAGAAGATTAAGCATTGATCTCTAAGCAGATGGGATGAGGTAGCTACTCTAAGCAATCCTATCAAAGAAGAAAGGACATCAAATGTTTGTTTAGAAAGGATCCCATAGTGAAGTGGCTGGTTGAGGCGAAGGGGACCGGAGGGAATGCAAATAAAAAGAATTTTGAGTTGGGAGGGATCCCCAAGGGTCATCTAGTCCAACCCCTTGCAATGCAGAAATAATAATGTAGAAGATCAAATGAGGGACAGGACAGAAAAGCAATATTATTTATTTTGTGTAGGGGGCACAAATAGCCTTAAAGCAGCTGCATATGATATTACAATGGTACCTTGGTTCTCAAACACCTTGGTACTCAAACGCCTTGGTTCCCAAATGCCAAAAATAGGAAGTAAGTGTTTCGGTTTTCAAACGTTTTTCAGAGGTCAAATGTCCAATGCAGTTGTTGGCTATTGTTTCCAGGGCGCCTGCACCAATCAGAAGCTGTGCCTTGGTTTTCGAACATTTCGGAAGTCAAATGGACTTCCGAAATAGATTAAGTTTGAGAACCAAGGTACCACTGTATTTGGCACTTATGTTTTTGCTATTTTTTTGAGTTTTTGAGGCTTTTTTGGTTAATTTGTTTTTGTGACTATGTAGAACCCAGTTCAGCTACTGATTGATTGATTGATTGATTGACTGTGTGACTGTGGAAATGGATAAAAGCCCCCCATCCAAACAATAACTATCATCAGTGCAGGTAAGAATAAAAATTAATTTAAATTTTTATCATCTACTAATACGGTCTTACTTACAGTATTTTATAATACAGTACATTGATTATTGCTTTCATTTTATGGATCAATGGTCTCGTTAGATAGTAAAATTCATTTTAAATTGCTGCTGTAGGGGTTGTTTTTAAAAGTCTGGAATGGATTGATCTGTTTTGCATTACTTTATATGGGAAAGTGTGCCTTGGTTTTGGAACGCTTTGGTTTTGGAACGGACTTCTGGAACAGGTTAAGTTTGAGAACCAAGGTATCACTGTATATATGCAGAATGGAATGAAGTTTTAAAAAGCTAGCCATTCTTCTTTGTGTCTTGTGTGGCCTGGGGGCAGATGAGTCGCATTGGAGTCAACATCAGTCAAGACATTCTCAAGTAAATTTTTGTCTTGACAGGCTAAAGACTGACAGCAGAGACGGGTTCACTGCCATCTGCTTTGGGGCAAGCCCATTCTGCTAAAACAAGCCAAGGAGTGGCACAAACCAAATTGGCACTATGGGAATTGTGATCACTAAGCGAGCACAAACAAGCAGCGAATCCCATCCCTAGTATGACTAACTTAAAACCCGTTGTTTTTAATGGATCTGTTCTAAGTCTGGATCCAGACCATAGATTCAGGTTTCTCTGGGTGCAGAATTTGACTTACTTTGTAGATCTCACTGTTTTTTTCTGTACAGTAAACAATAAAATGTAAGATTAATTAAACTTAGCACAGATTTTGTTTTCTTTAGAAATTGCTTCTATAGTAGCTGCTTAGTTCAAAATGGCCACCCCTCAATTTTCTCTTTTTTAAATGGAGAATCCAGATGGCATCATTGCCTGCCCGTCGCTCTCCTGTATTTTCTGTGTTGTCCACACATTTTCCCCAATATGTGATTTGTGCCTATTTCCCTCACTTAGTTTGCAGTTGTATCACCCGCCACTCCAGCATGAATTGCCAAAATTCTATTGAGGGTTTTCAGATTTTAATTAGAAAGCTGCCTCCTTGCAGCTTCCGTAATTGCTTCCTGTTCAGTGGGGGCACAGCATTCTTGCCTCTTAATTGTCCTTAAATCAATCCATTCTCTTCCTCGCTGGGGTGGGGTGGTGATAGTTACTAGTTTCTTCTCATTAATTTTTCTGTTGAGCCCTACATACAAATATTTTGTTAAGGAAGGAAAAGGAAAAGGAAAAACCCAGTAATTAAAGACCACTTTCCACTTGCAGTGAACAGGAAGGGGCAATTAAGGAGCAATTCACCAAGACTGCTGTGGGCAATCTGCAGTGGAAGCAATTAGAGGCAGAGGCTGCAAGGAAGCTTCTAATTAAAGTTCCAAGGGATCTTGCTGATAAGGATATTCCATTTACAATACTTGTTTAGAAGTATCTTGGCTACGGGAATGGTCACTGCTGAATAATATATATCAGGAGTGGCCAACTCCCAAGAGACTGTGATCTACTCACAGAGTTAAAAACTGGCAGTGATCTACCACAGGGGAGCCAAACTTTTTGAGCTTAGAATCATAGAATCATAGAATCATAGAGTTGGAAGAGACCACAAGGGCCATCGAGCCCAACCCCCTGCCAAGCAGGAAACACCATCAGAGCACTCCTGACATATGGTTGTCAAGCCTCTGCTTAAAGACCTCCAAAGAAGGAGACTCCACCACACTCCTTGGCAGCAAATTCCACTGTCGAACAGCTCTTACTGTCAGGAAGTTCTTCCTAATGTTTAGGTGGAATCTTCTTTCTTGTAGTTTGGATCCATTGCTCCGTGTCCGCTTCTTTGGGGAGAGCCGCTGATCTGACAGTGATCTACCACAGACGTCCAGTAATCTGCCGGTAGATCACGATCTACCTCTTGGATGTGCCTGATATATATTAAGTGTCTTGTGGAAACACAGTTTTGATTCAGCTTCCAGCTAACTGTGGAAATAACGATGCCTCAACCTTCTTAAAAAGAGCCCTACAGTCAAAGTGACCTAAATCTATACATATCAACTAGCTGGATTCAGAAATGTCTGCTATTTCCAGGACGGAGGCGAGAGGACTCTAATGTCCTCATGAGTCTATAGAATGACCCAGACATACTTAGACATCAGAGGGTCCTGAAACATTCTGGACAAGTAAAAACGGAAAGGTCTGAGAGCCCGCCAACGCACTACTGTCAACAAGCCTTCTCTGGATGAATTCTGAGCTTTCTGCTACCATCCAGATGTTGAGCTTCTTCTCCAGAACTCTTGCGTTCTCAGAAACTAGACCCTCCTGGATTGACAGTAAAGGATCCGCGGCTGACCCCCAGAATTTCTTGGCGAGCTCTGCACCACGATGTGCCAGCAGTGGCCAATGAAAACACACACGCTGTCTGCAGTGAACTTGTGTGCTTTGACTCTTGAATTCCACTCCTGTCCCATGACGGATTTGAGGAGGATGTAAGAACTGGAACAACTGCCGCGTCCTGTATGGGAATCAGAGGAAACTTGGTGGGAGGAGAAGAGGGGAGGAATTCCGAATGTTTTGCATACGAAGGAAGTGAAGAGTCTTGCTATCTTTAGGCCGCACTTCCTCAGCTAAGAGCCCCTCATGCTCAAACAGGGTTTAGTTAAATACCAAAGAGGGTGAAGTCCTAACCCATGAGGCACAAAAACCATGGGGTGTGTCTGAGCTTATGCAGAGTGCAATTCTGCCAGCACCAAATAACTACTGTCGCAATATACGCTGGGGCTAGGGCAAGAAAAGACAAATGAGGCACGTTTGGGGGTTTCGTTTTTTTTGGTTTTTTTTTAAAGGAGGAAACGGATATATTTTATTCAGTTTAACAAAGATTAGGGCTTACATACTGGATACGGTTTATGGATTTATGACATGATGGTTGTAAATGCTATTGACAGTTCTGCTGTGGATTAGCAATGCAATGTCAGTTTGGCTTTGCTGATGGTTTTGTTTCTGCTGTATATTCCTTGCAAGCTTTCTGTGGTTCCAATAAAACAATTATTTTAAAGAATAATAATGCCTGGGGCTAGGGGTTAACCCTATACTTCCCTGCGTGCTGCAACCTTCAGATGAAAATAGCGTTCCCCTCAGTGTAGCGCATGGGTAGGCAAACTAAGGCCCGGGGGCTGGATCCAGCCCAATCGCCTTCTAAATCTGGCCTGTGGACAGTCCGGGAATCAGCATGTTTTACATGAGTAGAATGTGCCCTTTTATTTAAAATGCATCTCTGGGTTATTTGTGGGGCCTGCCTGGTGTTTTTACATGAGTAGAATGTGTGCTTTTATTTTAAGATGCATCTCTGGTTTATTTGTGGGGCATAGGAATTCATTCATTTTGTTTTATTTTTTCAAAATATAGTCCGCCCCCCCCCAGGTCTGAGGGACAGTGGACCGGCTCCCTGCTGAAAAAGTTTGCTGAGGTGCCTTTTCAAGAAGGCCTGATCGCTAGCCCTTGACTCAAAAATAAATAAATGAAATAGTGAGTTTTAACCTGACTGGGTTGAGTAAAAATAACTTTGCCCATGTTCAGATGCACTCTTTAATTTAATAGGTCACTCGTTCCAGAGCCTTAATATCAGCAGAATCTCTCAAACGTTTAGGGCTAAGTGCCGGCTCGTAAAGACATGTGTCCGCACTTCGAACTTATGACTCATAACCTTACCCCCACATGACATCACCGTCGTAAACTGCTTTTACCACAACTAATTGTGATGTCACACGGACAGGTGGGGGGCAAGGATGCAAAGCAGCAGGGGGCTCAGGAAACCCCAGAGAGAGAGCCAGCTGTCCCCAAACATGAGGCAAGGGGGGGAAAGGAAAACTTGATACAGAAGCAGAACCAATTTGCTTCAAAGCTTTTAAAGCATTTTTATTCTTTATTTTTTTTAAAAAATATGTGTACAAATAGCATCACTGGGAATGGAAGCTGCTTCCCACTCCCATACAGCTCTCCCTTCCTGTGCTTTCCCATTTCGGCATTCTCCGCCTGCTGAATTTTATGAAGGGAGCGTTGCCTAGTGGTCAGTGTTGAAGCCCTTGAACAAGAAGGTTCGAAGAACAAAAGTACAGAACAGTTTGCCTTAAGCAGTATTTACATGCTGACATCTCATGGAGAATTTTGTTCTTACTGGTAAACCTGTTTTTGGACTCCACCACTTCAGACGATTAGTGGGGTTCTCTGGATTGCACCTCCATTAAAAACAAGCAAACCTCATTCTGCCTCGAAAAATAGGTGCCTGGGGAGAAAAGTTTCCAGCCTTGTCTTCTGCCAGATACGATAGTTCCTCTTGTGCAGGGAATATAATAACTACTTAAAATAAGCTTTGCGAGAGCTGAACTCGCAGATTAAGAAAAGCATTCCTCAAAAGAAACAGTGTGTGTTCTTCATTCAAATCTTCTTTATTCTCTGCCTGGCGTGAATATTTCTACCGTTGTAATTATTATGGTATGCGCTGTTCTCAAAACAGCAAATAAGATGAGCTTTGCAAGACATGAACTGCTAAATCGAGAGACATGTCACTGTGGTCGGTTGTTTCCTCAGAGCCTTCTGCCCTCTCCCTTAAACATTGCAGCCAGAATCTAAGCTAAACTTTGCAAGAGCTGAGGGGCTCTGTTCAGAAAGTGCTGCTTCTGAGAGCCCGGTACAGCTTCCCCCTGCTAGATGGTCTTGCCCAGTGAAAATGTTAAGAGCTACACAGTCAGCGCAACTCTGCATTCCCAGGCCACTGCATTCAGTTAAACAACGCACCAAGATCTTTTAGAAATCATTCTGACTGTGCCCAGAGAGTGAAAAGGCAAGACTGCTTGCAGTTGTTTTGCTATATAACAGCATCCTTTCAGCCGGGTTCCATCTTGGATCGATACCCATCTAGTCTGGAGGTGGAAGGTTAGCGCATTAAAATACATTTAGTAAACACAATCATTAAGGCCAGCGAGAAAATGAAGGCAAGAAATCATTGGGAAGCAGCCTCGGTTGGCATGTTGAGGGGGAGGAATGGGTAAACAGACCTACAATAAACCTCCGTTAGGGGGATTTATTGTTGGGTAGACTGATGAGGGAAGGGCAGGCTGGCGTGATCGCTGAACAAGCCAGGATGCAATTAGAGTATCATTTGCACAGAAGAAGAGATGTGAGAGGAGGGGAATGGAGAGGTACCTGCAATGGCCTTTGCTACCCTTAAGCTAGAGCAGAAGGAACTGTTTAGTCATAAGAAGGGGGCTTTTTTCCCACTTGAACTGAGTTCTAGCACCTCTCAGGTGGGCGCTGTTGCCATTACAAGGCGGCTGTCATGATGATGTCCGTCACCTCTTTTTCTAGAAAAATAGCACTGCATAAGAACATAAGCATCTTAAAAAATAGACACATCACCTTGCCAACAAAGGTCCGTATAGTAAAAGCTATGGTTTTCCCAGTAGTGATGTATGGAAGTGAGAGCTGGGCCATAAAGAAGGCTGATCGCCAAAGAATTGATGCTTTTGAATTCTGGTGCTGGAGGAGACTCTTGAGAGTCCCATGGACTGCAAGAAGATCAAACCTAGCCATTCTGAAGGAAATCAGCCCTGAGTGCTCACTGGAAGGACAGATCCTGAAGCTGAGACTCCAATACTTTGGCCACCTCATGAGAAGAGAAGACTCCCTGGAAAAGACCCTGATGTTGGGAAAGATGGAGGGCAGAAGGAGAAGGGGATGACAGAGGACGAGATGGTTGGACAGTCTTCTTGAAGCTACCGGCATGAGTTTGACCAAACTGCGGGAGGCAGTGGAAGACAGGAGTGCCTGGCGTGCTCTGGTCCATGGAGTCACGAAGAGTCGGACACGACTAAACAACTAAACAACAACAAGAACATAAAATGAACCAGCTGGAAAAGCCCAGCCCCAGGTTCTCCAGTTTAAAGGGCTAGGAGAGAACCCTGCCAGTCAGATTAGGCAGCAGACTGGATCAATGCTCTTAGTTTAATCCATGGCTCAAGGGACAGATGTGGCCCTCAGTTTAATTTCAAGCGGCCCTCACTGCCACCCAGTTTCCTAGATGCTGTGGGCCTCTCTGGAAATTGCTTCTCTTCCACTTAAGGCAGTGGTGGCCAAACTTGGCCCTCTGTTTTAGGACTACAGTTCCCATCATCCCTGGCCACTGGTCCTGTTAGCTAGGGATGATGGGAGTTGTAGTCCAAAAACAGCTGGAGGGCCACCACTGACTTAAGGTGTGTGGATCAGGTGTTAGGACAGGTGGAGAAGGAGTGGCACAGAGAGAGAATGAGCGATGCAATCCTGCAGACTCCAACCACTTTGGGCAGTGGTTCCACCCACTTCAACCTGGCTCCACCCACTCTAAGCCATGCCCCACCCTCCATCAGTTGCAGTCGCCCTGGCTGACTTCCCCTAATTGACTTCAATGGTCCTTTATAGGGAAAAGACATGTCAAACCACTTCAAAACCTTCTCTGCAAAGTCCTTCCTGGCTTCTCCTCACCTGCTGTTGGGAATGGGGGGAGAAATTCTATTTTGTTTGCACTTTAATCAGAAATTTCATTAATTCGGGCTTCTCAGACCATTGTGCAAAACCGAAACACAGCTGTGCTTCGAAATTCACCCTTTCCTGCATTTTGCAATGCAGTTATACAACCAAACCATGCGTACAAAAATTTATATTAAGGGGGCAGGGAGTGTTGGTTAAAACTGCATACAAAAATGCACATTTTGGGAGAAATACACATGAATTTTCAGGAGGATTTTAAAAAAATATACCGTACTTTTCCGTGTATAACATGCCCCTGTGTATAAGACGCCCCCTATTTTGGGGGACTCAAAATTAAGAAAATGGGGGAAAATTGCCCCCAGAGTTGTTGAGCTTTTTTTGGGGGGGGGATATGCCTAACTGCTCACCTGGCTAACAACACTTCCAATCAAACGTGGCGCAGAGGCCTCCAATACTATTTCCGCTCGCTGCCAATCACCCGCCAAATTGCCGCAGCAGCACCAAATCAGCAGCAGCCATCGCCACAGCCACAAATCCACACTAACACCAGTGACAATCTACTGCTTGCAGCAGGAAACAATCCGCTGTCCCCCCTCAGCACTACCCATGTATAAGACAAGCCCACTTTTCAACCACTATTTTAACGTTAAAAAAACCAACTCATCTTATACAAGGAAAAATGATAAGTTGAAAGAAACAAAATTTGACAGATAAGTCTATCCCTAAACCCTGCCAGCCCATTTTTGCCCTGCTCCATCCCAGCTACATTTTATCACTTCCAACACACGCCTATCAGCTTGTGCACCTGCTTTTGATTGTAACCCTGAGTCTGAGTGGGAGCTGGACCGCTTTTAGGGTATGCACAGATGCACGTAATTTTAGTGGCGAGCCAGCTGTGGAAACAAGCACGCTGGATTTGGGGCACACATACACCCCAAGTAAACTAAAAGCAGACCTTGTGGCTTTCACGTCATGCCAGCTTTTTCTCTCTCTCCCTCCTATCCCTTCCTGCTTTGCTTAACATCAAGCCTGATTGACAGCTCTGGAGAATGTGAAAGCTTGCTCACTTCTTGGTGACATTAGTATGATCACTTCCAGGGGACGTGCCCTCCTTCCTTTGGCTCCATCTGTTTTGGCTCCCTTCTTGAGTTCCCTCCCTCCTGCTTTCCTCCTTCTCCCTCCAGGCTCCCTTGGCGACCCTGCAAATCAGGCTGAGGGTTTAATGTCGCCCTTTGGCTACAGGTTGCCCACCTCTGTCACAAAGCATCCATGGGTCTGGTTAATGATCATCCTCAATGTGTTGGCCACATCCTTGGCATGCATTGATAGCACTCTAATCC
This sequence comes from Podarcis liolepis, assembly GCF_965112155.1. Taxonomy (NCBI): domain Eukaryota; kingdom Metazoa; phylum Chordata; class Lepidosauria; order Squamata; family Lacertidae; genus Podarcis; species Podarcis liolepis. Next base: position 35,396,063 of record NC_139573.1, on the reverse strand, counting down.
TGCTTTAGTAGGGGACGCGGGTGGCGCTGTGGGTAAAACCTCAGTGTCTAGGACTTGCTGATCGTAAGGTCGGTGGTTCGAATCCTCGCAGCGGGGTGAGCTCCCGTCGTTCAGTCCCAGCTCCTGCCCACCTAGCAGTTCGAAAACACCCCTAAGTGCAAGTGGATAAATAGGTACCGCTTTATAGTGGGAAGGTAAGCGGCGTTTCCGTGTGCGGCGCTGGTGCTGGCTCGCCAGAGCAGCTTCGTCACGCTGGCCACGTGACCCGGAAGTGTCTTCAGACGGCACCGGCTCTCGGCCTCTTAAGCAAGATGAGCGCGCAACCCTAGAGTCGGACACGACTGGCCCATACGGGCAGGGCTACCTTTAAGGTAAAGGTAAAGGTACCCCTGCCCATTCGGGCCAGTCTTGCCAGACTTTAGGGTTGTGCACTCATCTCACTCTATAGGCCGGGAGCCAGTGCTGTCCACAGACACTTCTGGGTCACGTGGCCAGCGTGACAAGCTGCATCTGGCGAGCCAGCGCAGCACACGGAACGCCGTTTACCTTCCCACTGGTAAGCGGTCCCTATTTATCTACTTGCACCTGGAGGTGCTTTCGAACTGCTAGGTTGGCAGGCGCTGGGACTGAACGACGGGAGCGCACCCCGCCGCAGGGATTCGAACCACCGACCATGCGATCGGCAAGTCCTAGGCGCTGAGGTTTTACCCACAGCAGTCTACCTTTACCTTTACCTTTAATCCTGCTTTAAACAGTTGAAATATACTCGGAGTTGATAGTGGAGTTCATGCTCTTTATTCAGCCCATAGTGGTGAGGAGGAATGGAAATTCTGCCAGAATGTCTGCTTTATATACATTATTTACACAATGGGCCCCACGTGATTGGCTAATTCCGGGATTCTCCTGTAGGCCAATCAGGTTGCGGATTCCCTTCCACCTGGAGCTGGATTGGGTGGCTCCTGTGGACCAATCAGATTGCTGCATTCTGAATCCTATTGTTCTAGGACCAATCAGACTGCTGCATTTTGGATCCTATTCAACTCAGTACATAACACCAGTCATGGCTGCTCCCTGGAGAATCCTGGGAATGGTAGTTTGTTAAGGGTGCTGAGAGCTGTTGGAAGACTCACAGGGTTGCCAGGGAACTCTGGGAACTGTAGTTCTCTGAGGGGGAATAGGCGTCTCCTAACAGCTCTCAACACCCTTCAACTACAGCTCCCAGAATTCTTTGGGAGAAGCCATGACTGCTTAAAGGGGTATAATAGGGCTTTAAATATATGAGACCAGGCCCACTCAACCTGCATTCTCCTACACTTGGCTCCTGCCCTGCTTAGCCTGCTCCTAGTTCCAGCTATGACTTGCTCATACCGTCCAACTTTTTTGGATCCGAAACCAGAACATGGGTCTTGCCGGACACACTCCCACACCAAACTCTAGCCCCCAAAATGTGATGGGGTGGGGAGCGAGACCTGAGATCACAGAACCCAAAATGGCTGCCGAGATCTCACGTGAAAAGATGGGATGTCCTGTTTGTTCTGGGGCAACTGGCAGGTCTTGCTTTCTGGGATCCTGGCTCTTGTTGACGCCTCCTCAGCATAAATAGTTGCCTCAAACTTCTACTCAATGAACATCACAGGGCCGCCCCAGCTCCCAGCACTGGCCCCACAGCCAGGTGGGCTGCGGCTTTGCCAGCCGTTTTTCTGACTGCAATGTTTACGAAACAAAGGCAGAGCCAAAAATAAAAGGGGAAATGTGCAACGCTCAATTTTGATTATTCAAAATATGATAAGAGAAAAGGGTGTTTGGGAGGAGAATATTGGGTACCAATGCCTTGGGAGCTTTGCACGTATCTGTTTCAAGGAAACAGTTTGGGAAATAAAAAGGGAAGATAATAGGGAAAGACATGTAGGAATGTGCTGCGGGTGTGATTTCTGGAAAAGCTTTGCCCCCAAAGTGGCCAATTTCTGACAAGAGTCAGAAGAGCCTCCTTCCAAGAAACCACTTTAAAGACTGTTTTGTCAGAAAGGCACTGCCGTCTTGTGATATCCAGCGCCTATTCCTCCGAAGTGTATACTCCGTAATTCCTCTTCGTTCTGAAGGGCGTTCTGCCGCCATAAAACAAATTCTTTCGTCTCCTCTTGACAGCTGCTTTCGGCCCCATTTCCAGTTGTTGAAGGGGAAAGTCAGAGCAGGAGTCTGTTTCAGAGTCATCTTGGGCATTTTATATCCATGAACGACATAGGCCCAACACAAAGGGCTTTCTGGGAAACTCATCAATAGGGATGGGAATGAGGGCAAAATAAGGAAGAGCCCCAAGTTTTCTGGGGAAAAAGAATTGCCCTCCAGTTGTTGGGATGGAGGGAGTTTTTAAAGCCAAGGAAGACTGCATCTCTGACCCAGGTAGGCACACAGAGCTGGAGAAACCATAGAAAGAGATGCTGCTTAGGGGTGAAATAAGGCCTTGTTTTCTGTTCTAAGCCTGTATTCAACACCCACAGCACCATCTCACTACATCTTCTGCCCAAAACTCCTTTACTGGTCTTGCTGCTCACTGTTGTGAGAGCCTTAAAGAGCTGAGTTGCCCTTGCAGCTTGTTCTCTCTCCATCAGGAATCCAAGGCTGGATTTCTGATGGGAAGCTGACCTACTCGTAAGTACACCCTTGTGCAAATTAATTGAAGCAATGCATGTTTTCTATCTTACTCGTGATCCCGTACTCAAAACGAACACAAAAAGTCAGTTGATCATTATGGTGTCGGAAGCCTTCAGCCAATAAGAAGGAATGATGCGCTCGCCACAATATATTGAGGTTCTACGAAAGAGTTATTACAGAGCTGGAAAAAAGGTATCCTGATGGTACTGGGATATTGCAGCAGGACCCAGCCCCCTGTCACACATCGAAAGTGGTGAAGAAATTCAAGACAGAGCAGCAAATACAGGTACTTGATTGGCCAGGGAATTCCCCAGACGTAAATCCCATTGAGAATTTGTGGGCTGTATGCAAAAGTTGCCTCTGTGCTGTAGACTGTACGACTATGGAGAAGCTCATTCAAGCGCTGATTCAAGTGTGGTACAGGGATCCGAAAATCAACAGTGACTGTTCAAAACTAATAGACTCCATGCCAAACTGTGTTCAAATGCTGTTTAAAAATAGCAGAGGCCATATCTGTTAATAATGTACGTATATATGAGTTTTGTACAATAAACTACATTGTTTGTTTCAATTAATTTGCACAAGGGTGTAGACTGAGAGCATTGTGGTGTTAGTAATTAGGATAGAAGTAGTCAGGTTTTGGAGCCATTGGGCTCTTTTTGCTTTTTAAAAAGGTTCTGTGGGAACTTCTTGCCCTCCTCCTAATATGTTTCATAACTGGACTGATAAGAGTCAGTGTGTCCAAGTCCCAGTCAAAAATTTGACACGGGGGAAACAGAAGAAGGGGAAGGGGTTGGACATGCAATTGTTTCACGGCCAAGGTAGATATGACATTAAATATGTCTTTGCATTTAATGTGCAGTACTTAAAAAATGTAAATACCACCAGCTGCAGGGCACCAATGGGGGATTGTCCTCTAAAGCAAATAATCTGTTCCAGAAGTTGGTTTTCCCCTTTTGCAGAATTGCAGCCATAGATACACAGGTTAACCTCCCTTTTGGTGCCTGCTCAGACGCCATTTATTACCAGTTCCTCCAATGGATTTAATTTGCATTTGTAAAAGCCCTGCACGTTTGATGTGGGCACATCTAATGCCATGGGTAGTTTGGTCCACAGTTGCATGTGCTTAGGCTTAGTTTCAGGAACTAGAAGAGGCCGAATGATAAACATCGTGGAAATTCTGGTTTCCTTCTGGCTGTTCCAGCCCCTATACATAGCCTGGTATCCTAACTGCTGTTCCCAGAGCTATGTAGGATCTGATTCGTATCTACTGGTGTGGCATGGCTGATATGCCTGTGTGGTCTGGTCCTCAGGTCTTCTGATAGCATCTTCTACAGGGAACCAGGGATGTGGGTGGCGCTGTGGTCTAAACCACTGAGCCTCTTGGGCTTGCCGATCGGAAGTTCGGTAGTTTGAATCCACGTGGCAGGGTGAGCTCCTGTTGTTCTGTCCCAGCTCCTGCCAAACTAGCAGTTCAAAAGCACGTCAGTGCAAGTAGATAAATAGGTACTGCTGCCATGAGAAGGTAAACAACATTTCTGTGTGCTCTGTCTTCCATCATGGTGTCCCATTGTGCCAGAAGTGGTTTAGTCCTGCTGGCCACACGACCTGGAAAGATGTCTGTGGACAAATGCCGGCTCCCTTGGCTTGAAAGTGAGATGAGCGCCACAACCCCATAGTTGCCTTTGACTAGACTTAACTGTCCAGGAGTCCTTTACCTTTACCTTACAGGGAACCACATGAGATTGATAACTCATACCTGTATGGTCAGTTCTATTGCTTGGTGAGTACAACTGTGAAAGATTCAGAAATAGCCTGGATAAAAGCCTCAGGCTTCCTGGCCCTTGTCCTCTTCTTCCCCCTTCATTCCCAAGGCCTTTTTCTCCTTTTATTTCAAAATAATGAATTGCCCCCTCCCATTACATTTGTCCCAGTACAGCGTCACCTTGTAAATTTTGCCTACTGATTTCTCTCAGTGGAAGCAAAAAACAGGGCCGCTTCATGATCTGGAACTGGCTGCTTCCCAGTTAAGTTCTCATTTTGACCCTCCCTAACCTCTCCACCTCCCAGCATTTTCCTCCAGATTTACTAGAAGAAGGAAGGGCGCAGCTCCTGCTCAGCATTCCTTTAATTAAAAGATGATTACAAAATTAGAATGCCAGAGCCTGCAGTTCTCTACAGACAGATGTGTAGAGAAGGGACCAGCAAACTTTTTCAGCAGGGGGCCGGTCCACTGTCCCTTGGACCTTGTGGGGACCAGACTATATTTTGAAAAGGGGGGGGGGAGAATGAATTCCTATGCCCCACAAATAACCCAGAGATGCATTTCAAATAAAAGGACACATTCTACTCATGTAAAAACACGCTGATTCCCGGACCATCCGCGGGCTGGATTTAGAAGGAGATTGGGCCGGATCCAGCCCCTGGCCCTCAGTTTGCCTACCCATGATGTAGAGGATGCACACCGAAGCCTGAAGAAAAATTGCTGTTTCAGACACCTGAAAGGGTAGAGCATCAGGGGAGGTCAGCTAATCTAAGGTGCCTGCTTGAACTGTGTTGACCTCACCGCTCCCTTCAGCTTTACCTCCCATTGGCACGAGATGGAAGGATCCACCATAACAACACAATAAGAATCTGAAGAAGTGTGCATGCACACGAAAGCTCATACCAAGAACTAACTTAGTTGGTCTTTAAGGTGCTATTGGAAGGAATTTTTTTATTTTGACTATGGCAGACCAACACGGCTACCTATCTACTACTGGAACACAATAAGAGCCAGCTGGATCCGACCAGTGGCCCGTCTTATTATCCTTCACCCTGTTCTCACAGTGGCCAACCAGATGCGTGCAGGAATCAAGCACAGGAGCACACACACACACCCGGTAGTTTCCAGCAACATTCAGAAGCATTGCTGTGGACAAATGCAAGAGGATTCCTTCACCCCTTTATAATAATAATAATAACAACAATAATTCATTGTTTATACCCCACCCATCTGGCTGGGTTTCCCCAGCCACTCTGGGCGGCTTCCAACAAAATATCAAAATACAATGGTCTATTAAACATTAAAAGCTTCCCTAAACAGGGCTGCCTTCAGATGTCTCCTAAAAGTCTGGTAGTTGTTTATTTCTTTGACATCTGATGGGAGGGCTTTCCACAGGGCGGGTGCCACTACCGAGAAGGCCCTCTGCCTGGTTCCCTGTAACTTCGCTTCTCGCAGTGAGGGAACCACCAGAAGGCCCTCAGAGCTGGACCTCAGGGAGTATTACATACTCAGGCTAACAAGACAACAACAAGAACCCACTAACCTGGCTAATTGGACCCAACAATCCCTGCCCACCCACCGCCACATGCAAACAAATCTTACTGCGGTCAACTAAAGCCAGCCAATCATGCACTGTCCCCCCACCCCACCCTCTGTCACTGTCAAGGAAAAATAACAAATGAATAGAAAGAGAACCTACCCAAATGATGCTGACACAAAAACCTCACACATACACTAAGTGAACGTCAGTTTGCCACCCTCCCTTTCCCCCTCTCTCCCCAGCTCTCTTCTCCCCCAAGGTTATACTGTATACAACATTAATGTCTCACACTGAATGTAACTGATCTATAGAAAAGACTGGGGATGCAGGTGGCGTTTACCTACCCGCCGCTGCGGTACCTATTTATCTACTTGCACAGGTGTGCTTTCGAACTGCTGGGACAGAGCAAAGGGAGCTCACCCTGTCGTGGGGATTCGAACCGCTGACCTTCCGATCGGCAAGCCCAAGAGGGGATTCGGCTGAATAGGGTTGAGGCAGCTCCGGGTTGGATCGGGTCCTGAGAAGGCGGCCATAAAATGGAAGTCCCTTCCAGAGGGGAAGACCTTTGAGAAACTAGAAGGCAGATCTTGACACAGCAATGTTTTAAACATTGGGGCGGTTCAGTGCAACAGTTAACTCCAACCAACAAGAGTTTGAAGGGCTTATTATTACAGTGGTACCTCGGGTTAAGTACTTAATTCGTTCCGGAGGTCCGTTCTTAACCTGAAACTGTTCTTAACCTAAAGCACCACTTTAGCTAATGGGGCCTCCTGCTGCTGCCGCGCCGCTGGAGCACAATTTCTGTTCTCATCCTGAAGCAAAGTTCTTAACCTGAAGCACTATTTCTGGGTTAGCAGAGTCTGTAACCTGAAGCGTATGTAACCTGAAGCGTATGTAACCCAAGGTACCACTGTATTATTACCGGTACTTTATTTATACCCTACCCACCTGGGGTAATTATATGTCATGAACAAATTTGTATGTGAGAACCCCAGTGCCCCCCCACCCGTTTTAACCACTGCTGAGAATGGAGAGCAGTGCGGGTGGGGAAAGGGGTCTTTAACTCTTTCGCCACCTGCTGTTTCCCCACTATAAATTAGCCCCTTTAAGCAGCCCCCCCTCTGCTTGCAGGGTTTCAAATGCACAGAAAGGATCATCAGCAATTACCAGATCGATTTCTTCCTAATGAACATTAACGAAGAGCCTAGTGGCAGATTAAAGACTAATTACAGGGTCGTTTGTCAGCAGTGCCCCTCTGTCTTCTGCACACAGCAAATGGGCAGCAGTCCGTGCAAAAGAGAAAAGAGCAAACGGACACAACTTTAATTTGTGGTTCTTCTAAGGTGCCCCACATGGGCTTTGCTGCGGCGGAGAAAGGCAGCTAATTAAAACCTGCCTTCTTTTCCATTCCGTAAACGCTGGCTGGGTATCCATTTTAGTGTTGTAGATTTTGTTTCAAGAATCCTCATATCTGGAGTGACCCTTCCTGATAGTTGCAAACGATGTGGAGCCCTTGGAAGAAGGAGGAGGAGGAGGAGGAATGTGCCTTGCTAAATCTTTGGCCTGGAACTGTAAACTGCGGGAAGTGAGGGGTGGAATGGGTAACGGCTGAGATCCTGCAGCTGGCTGTTGCTACATTGCAATGGGAAAGGGGCATTATTTCTGGGTGCTGACGGTTGCTTAACGTCTGGGCTCCATTCTGTCTGCTGCAAAAAAGAAAGGGGGGGGGGAGGTTCGCTGGGTGAAGGGAGAATTTTGTCTCTTTCCAGCTTAGGGTCCCTGAATCCCGATTTCCCCCCGTCTTCTCTTTCCCTTGCAACCTTGCTCAGCACAGCTGGCCTGCAGCACTTGGTGATTTCAGTGCATAAAATCTTTTTCCAGAACGAATCTTTTGGCTCATTCTTGGCACCCGCTCAGAGCTTTGAACTCCTCTGCCGGGCCCGCCGGCTTTGGTTCCGGTCCGGTTTCTTCCCCTTTCAAGGTAGCCAGTGCGGTGGAGGCATGAAATGGTAGATGTTCATGGCTGTTGGGACTGTGTGCCTCCCACAGAGTTTGGGAGCAAGGAACAGGGGGCATCTCTGACTGGTGCGGGGCTCAGTTTGCTTCCAGAAAAGCAGATTGGGAATACAGTGGTACTTCTGGATGCGAACGGGATCCGTTCCAGAGCCCCATTCACATCCTGAGCAGAACACAACCCGTGTCTGCGCATGCACAGGTCGCAATTCCCAGCTTCTGCGCATGCTTGTGACGTCATTTTGAGCGTCTGCACATGCGCGAGCGGTGAAACCCGGAAGTAACCCATTCCATTACTTCTGGGTCACTGCGGAACGCAACCTGAAAACGCTCAACCTGAAGCGTCTTTAACTCGAGGTATGACTGTAGAGGTGAGCTCTTTGGGATCAGATGTTGTTGCAGGTTTGTGAGCCTTGTAGCTTCCATTGCATCTTCTCTAGCCCTGGACCAGCGACTCTTAATAAGCGAGAGACTAGTGTCATATTCCCTGCCCACCAATCAGTACCCAGCAGTGGTACCGAGTTCCATCTGACATTGGGGGGGGGCCTCGTCTCATGCATATGACATCACATGTGTGATGTCACGTGCATCAGGAGGAGGCCGCAAGGCCTGACAAAGCCCTCTGCCACTGCGGGGAGGCCCGGCGGGGCCCTCAGTCAACATGGGGAAGCCCAGTGGGGCCTGCTGCCACTGTAAGGAGGCCCGGCAAGGCCCCTCAAGATTGGGTGCAGATCAGTCCCATCCCCACATACTTCGGAGTAGAGTTGGCGCCTATGATACCCAGGGCATTTTCAGATCATGTTTTAGGCACAGATTAGACCAGGCTTCCTCAAACTCGGCCCTCCAGATGTTTTGAGACTACAATTCCCATCATCCCTGACCAGTGGTTCTGCTAGCTAGGGATCATGGGAGTTGTAGGCCAAAAACATCTGGAGGGCCGAGTTTGAGGAAGCCTGGGTTAGACTGACCAGGACGCCCTGGTACAGTAGACCTTGTTCGTTGCTCTTTGGGAAACCCTACAAGAAGACGAAGATTTTCAAGACTTTTTCATGGGCTGATTCATACACAAATACGCAAGGATTCCTGTCACTGAAATAGAATTACATCAGAACCCAAGAAGAACCTGGGGGATCAGAACAAAGGCCCATCTCCTCCAACATCTCACAGTAGCCAACCAGATGCCTATGGGATGCTCCCAAGCAGGATCTGGGTGCAACTGCCCTCCCCCCCCTTTTTGATTCCCAGTGTTTGGTATTTGTAGGCATGCTGTCTCTGACAGTGCAGGTAGATCCTAGCCATCGTGGCTCATAGCCAGTGATAGCATTTCCTACAGCACAGCGGGCAAGGCTGTGACCAACCAGTGTGTCTACTCAGACCGCTATCCAGATTCTAAGTGTTGATGGGCAAATTCAAGAGCCCTCCTGCTCTCTCTTCTTACAGTTCATTTTTTCCCTTCAGATGAAGGAATGCCCTCTGGCCACCATTCTTATGGAGGATTCTCCTCTATAAACTAGGAAGGCTGGAGCTAGGGCTGAGCAATATCTGGTTTTCAACATTGTGATGTATTACCAGCTAAACATCGTGATATACTGATATATCACAGTGTCTGAAATAAGGATGGAACTATGGGAGAGGCGTTGACTGGCTTCACACTTTTCCTCACGTTGTGATTTCCGCATGATTTATGATATATCGTGAGGTAAAAAAACAATAAGAAACCAGTATCACGATGTGGACTTCAAACTGGTTTTGTACGATATGTCGCCCGGCCCTAGCACACATCCTGATTCCTGATATATTGACAGGTCAAAAACTATGAAACCAACATCACGATATGGGCTTCAAACCGGTTTTGGATGATATACAGTGGTGCCTCGCAAGACGAAAAGAATCCGTTCTGTGATTCTCTTTGTTATGTAGTGTAGTTTCACCCTGGGCCAACAGGGGGATACTGTATATAGTTTTCACTCAGGTCTGTAGATAGTTTTCACTCAGGTCCGCGTCTGTTATTTTAGGCGGGAACTCTGGGCTGTTGTGGTTACAATGTTGACAGCCGGCTGCCTATAAATACAGGCCGGCTGAGCTGTTCGCAGTCAGTTCTATTCCAGCTTACCATAATAAAGAGCTACTTGAAGAAATCGCTGTGCCGGCTGCTATGTCAACCCACGACTTAACACTGGCGACGAGGATGGGATTGGCACTTGTGGCTGGAGTGAAGAGGTTCCATGAATACCTCTATGGCAGGACTTTTGACCTCATCACTGACCACAAGCCACTCCTGGGCCTCCTCGCCAGTGTTAAGTCGTGGGTTGACATAGCAGCGGTTCCATGAATACCTCTATGGCAGGACTTTTGACCTCATCACTGACCACAAGCCACTCCTGGGCCTCCTCGCCGGTGATCGTCCAACTCCACCTGTCCTCTCACCACGCATGCTGCGATGGACTGTTTTCCTGGCTGCCTACCACTACCGGCTCATCCATCGCCGGGGAGACTGGCATGAGCGGGTCGCCGAATACTTGTTCGTGCAACACATCACCCCTCATGCGGCCACAGGGAGGAGTCCTGCTGAACTGCTTATGGGCCGCCGCCTCAGGTCACCGCTCGACCGGCTACACCCAGACTTTGCCGTGGCTGAACCCCCAGGCTGTGCCAACGCACCACGGTCATTTGTCCCAGGAAACCAGGTCTTTGCCCGGAACTATGTGGGGGACATCCCTTGGGTGCCAGCCACAGTAGTGGGAGTCACTGGACCTCGCTCGTACCAGGTGGCACTCGAAGACGGACGCTTGTGGCGACGACACATAGACCAGCTTAGGCGCAGGGTTGGGGACTTGGACACTACCGAGGTGCCCTCAACTGCGCTTGCGGCTCCAGAAGAGACACGTACAGATGGCGAGGCCCCACCTACACCTCCCTCGCAAACTGCCAGCGTGGAGCCGAACCAAGCCGTTTCAGAACAGACTCAGACCACTCCACTTGCGGAGGCTCCACCCACAGCAGCGGATCCAGGGGAGTTGGTTCCAACGCCACCTAGGGTCGCACCACAGCCTCAGGGAGAACTGTGCGGCCCTCCGGACTTGGCTACCAGTCCCCGGCGGTCTGGCAGAGTTTCCAAGCGCCCAACTTATTTAAAGGACTATGTTGTTGGACAGGTATCACTGTTGGTCTAAGTATGGGAAATGTAACCGATATGCTTTTGTGCTTAATTGAACCATTACGCGTAGTGCTGTATATAAGGAAACCATTACGATTGTAACTAACGCCTTATCTCGGTGGGGAGGGGTGTTATGTAGTGTAGTTTCACCCTGGGCCAACAGGGGGATACTGTATATAGTTTTCACTCAGGTCTGTAGATAGTTTTCACTCAGGTCCGCGTCTGTTATTTTAGGCGGGAACTCTGGGCTGTTGTGGTTACAATGTTGACAGCCGGCTGCCTATAAATACAGGCCGGCTGAGCTGTTCGCAGTCAGTTCTATTCCAGCTTACCATAATAAAGAGCTACTTGAAGAAATTGCTGTGCCGGCTGCTATGTCAACCCACGACTTAACACTCTTCGTCTAGTGTTTTTTTCGTCTTGCGAAGCAAGCCCATTGACGGATTAGCGGATTAGCGCTATTAGCGGCTTTTAGCGGCTTTTAGCGGTTTATCGGCTTATCGGATCAGCTGATAAGCGGCTTAGCGGCTTAGAAAAAGGGGGGGAGGGAAAAAAACCCGCAGGAACTCACAAGACATTGTTGTCTTGCGAAGCAAGCCCATAGGAGATTCGTTTTGCGAAGCACCTCCAAAACGGAAAACTCTTTCGTCTAGCAAGTTTTCCGTCTTGCGAGGCATTCGTCTTGCGGGGCACCACTGTATCAATATATCGCCCAACCCTCGTTGGAGCAAGGGCCTTTGACGTCACGACAACAGGACTAAGGCTGCCACATTTCTAGTGGAGGTTTTCAAAAAACGAACATACAGAAAACCAGCAACGTCCTCTTTCTTCTTATCCTTGTTTATAAGTCACAGTGAATGCCAAAGAAGAAGTATTTGGGCACCCTAAAGACTCACAGGCTTCCTGCGCCGTAAGCCCTCATGGCTAGCTTTGATGAAGCGGGTTGTTCTCTGCACAAGCGGAAACCGCAACGAATTCATTAGTCTTTGAGGTGCCACCGTCAGCAGCAGCTTCCTTAAATAAATAATCGAACGCATCTACTCCTTACATTACCCCTTGTGTTCTTTGAACGCTTTGCTATGCTCACAGTCATCGTTTCTAAAAGGGGTTTGTTTGGCTCAGCATCACTTCATCATGATGATAAATGGTGGTTGTGATCCCACTCGAAGCCATGGGGCATCTTCGGTTGGTGGAGCTGGGTGTGGCAGGTGGGTAGAGTTTAGAGCACCAACACTTTGCAGGGGATTTTGTGGGAATGCTCAGGGTGGCAGGAGAGGATCTATTGCTTATTAATATCCTTCCTAACTTGCATTAGCAAGTTTCTTTACTTAGCAGAGTGCATTCCCCTTTACAGTGGTGCCCCGCAAGATGAATGCCTCGCAAGACGGAAAACTCGCTAGATGAAAGAGTTTTCCGTTTTGGAGGTGCGTCGCAAAACGAATTTCCTATGGGCTTGCTTTGCAAGACGACAATGTCTTGCAAGTTCCTGCTGGTTTTTTTTACCTCCCCCCTTTTTCTAAGCCGCTAAGCCGCTTATCAGCTAATCCGATCAGCAGATAAGCCGCTAAAAGCCGCTAATAGCGCTAATCCGTCAATGGGCTTGCTTCGCAAGACGAAAAAACCGCTAGACGAAGAGAATCACAGAATGGATTCTTTTCGTCTTGCGAGGCACAACTGTACATAGCCGAAAACTAGTCGCAAACTTGTGTGAGTTTCTTAAGACAATATGCAATTGGCTTGTCCAGAACAGAAGGAATAAGAGATTATTGTATTACAGTCATACCTCGGGTTACAGACGCTTCAGGTTGCGCGTTTTCGGGTTGCGCACTGCGCCAAACCCAGAAGTACTGGAACGGGTTACTTCCAGGTTTCGGCACTTGCGCATGGGCAGAAATGCTAAATTGCGCTTTGTGCATGCGCAGAAGTGCCAAATCGCAACCCGCACGTGCACAGATGCAGCGCTGCTGGCTGCGAACGCTGTGGATTGCGAGCGTGCCTCCCATACGGATCATGTTTGCAACCCGAGCGTTCACTGTATTGTTATGCTAGTTCACTTTCTGAAATATTGTTATGCTATGCAATATTTTCGAAATGTTGTTATGCTATTTCACTGTTTGGAATACGGCAACCCTGAGCAACAGAAGGAATGAGAAATTATTGTATTATTGTTATGCTATACAGTGGTACCTTGGGTTACATATACTTCAAGTTACATATGCTTCAGGTTACAGACTCCGCTAACCCAGAAATATTGCTTCAGGTTAAGAACTTTGTTTCAGGATGAGAACAGAAATCGTTCTCCGGCGGTGCGGCAGCAGCGGGAGGCCCCATTAGCTAAAGTGGTGCTTCAGGCAGTGGCGTAGCGTGGGGGGTGCAGGGGGGGCCGGCCGCACCGGGCGCAACATCTGGGGGTTAGGGTTAGGGGGTGCAAATCCACGGGTTAGGGGGCGCAAATCCACGGGTTAGGGGGCGCAAATCCACGGGTTAGGGGGCGCAAATTACTTGCCTTGCCCCGGGTGCTGACAACCCACGCTACGCCACTGGCTTCAGGTTAAGAACAGTTTCAGGTTAAGAACGGACCTCCGGAACGAATTAAGTACTTAACCCGAGGTACCACTGTAAAAGAGGGAAGATAGGGTGCAGCAGAAGGAAGGAATATAACACACCGTGGAAAAATGGGATGGGAAGTCGACAAAACAAGACAAAAGTCCATTATGTATCGGAATGCCTAAGTGCAATTTGTGAAGATTTAATAAAATATATCTTTTTAAAAAGAGCCACCGTGGCGTAGTGGTTAGAGTGTCAGAGTTTGGCCTGGGAGATCAGGGATCAAATTCCCATTTCTTCATGAAATTCATTGGATGAACTTTGGTCCTGTCACTGCCTCTCAGCCAAACCGACCTCACAGGGTTGTTGTGGGGGGTTGAATGAGATGGGGAAGAACTGTGTATGCCACCTTGAGGTCCTTGGAGGAAAAGATGGGAGGTAAATGCAATTGATAGCAATAATAATCCCAACAATAAAAGATAAACTTGGCTGCTGCTGAAAACCCTCTCCTCCTGCACTCTCAGCTTCAGAAACAGTCACTCGCAAATAGATCCTGGGTAATATTCACACACCCCTTCCATATTGTGACCCAGTTGTGTATGTCATGACTATATATATCTTATTTATTTTTCAAAAAATGCCAGCAGCTTGGGTGTGAAAACATTAACAACTAGAGGAGGCCTCTGCTGCATACAAATAATTCCCTGAGATTGGTGTGAACTGACCCCCAAGCACAGGAGCAGCTGTCGAGAGATTTGGTCTCACATCTCCCCACTAAATGTATTTTATCTTAGTGGGAAAGGGTGAGAATGAAGAAATCCTGCGGTTGAATTGTAAGACCTTGGAATGGGCAGAAAAGACTGCCAGCTTAGCAAGTTTGTGCTTGTTCATCGCCTGCCACTGGATGACTCAAGCTAGTGTTTGGCAAATAAAATGTCGCTTTCCCTCCAAAGAATAAAAACCACATTTTCTCATTTGCATACACAGTTGTGTTGACAGAAATGAATATTTACATATTTCCTTTAAATCGAAACAGGGAGAAGAGGATTACTATTATTATTTATTGAATTTATATACCGCCCTATACCTGGAGGTCTCAGGGCGGTTCACAGAATAAAATCAAAATATAAAACCTTAAAATACATAATCAAAATAAAAGCAACAACCCAATAACCCCCCCCCAAAAAAAAACCACACACACACATTTTAAAAGGGCGTGGGATCCTCACAACATTTAAAGTAAGACAATTAACAAACCTGGACAGGAGCCACTCGTTGGAAAGACCATGATCATGGCAATATTTATTGGCAACCAAATGCTTTTTCAGGAACTTTGGTGCAGTGACTTAACTGGGTTATCCAGAAGATTATTTCTTCACCCAATGCATAGTTAAGGCAAATTGTGCACGGAAATGCATATATTAGTGACGACGATGTACAGAAATGCATCCTATTAGGGGAAATTGTTTTGCAAAACATGTGTTTGTCAGACACAGTTGCATAGAAATAGGTGTGCATTAGGAAAAAGGCACACTAAAATGCTGATGAATTTGAATCCCCGCCACACACACATACTGGTGTGGAAATGCAGAGAACTAAACAATGGGCTCAATTACTTTCTTGGGCTCCATGATCACTGCAGATGGTGACAGCAGCCACGAAATTAAAAGACACATGCTTCTTGGGAGAAAAGCAATGACAAACCTAGACAGCATCTTAAAAAGTAGAGACATCACCTTGCCCACAAAGGTCCGTATAGTAAAAGCTATGGTTTTCCCAGTAGTGATGTATGGAAGTGAGAGCTGGACCATAAAGAAGGCTGATCGCCGAAGAATTGATGCTTTTGAATTATGGTGCTGGAGGAGACTCTTGAGAGTCCCATGGACTGCAAGAAGAGCAAACCTATCCATTCTTAAGGAAATCAGCCCTGAGTGCTCACTGGAAGGACAGATCCTGAAGCTGAGACTCCAATACTTTGGCCACCTCATGAGAAGAGAAGACTCCCTGGGAAAGACCCTGATGTTGGGAAAGATGGAGGGCACAAGGAGAAGGGGACGACAGAGGACGAGATGGTTGGATAGTGATATCGAAGCTACCAGCATGAGTTTGACCAAACTGCAGGAGGCAGTGGAAGACAGGAGTGCCTGGCATGCTCTGGTCCATGGGGTCATGAAGAGTCGGACATGACTAAATGACTAAACAACAAACAATGGGAAAATAAGAAATTGAAATGGGCAGCTTCAGCCATTCCTAGCTGCTACAGGCTGCTGCTCCCTTGACCAGACAAGAGCAGAAGAGCCAGAATCCTAGCAGTTAAACTAGGTACCGGCGCACTTCCCAAATGATTAGAGAGCACTGGATTAACTTGGAAATTCACAGTATCTGAATCCTTCTGGGAGGAAGAATCAGAAGAACCTGCCCAGTTTTTTTTGAGCTGATTGGAGGGTGTCTGATGGAGAGAGAAGTGTCGTGTGGGTGTTTTCCTGACTTCTTTCTCCTGATCATAAAAAATTTGTGAAGAGCTTATGATCTTCAGCATTTCGGCAGCTAGGAGCCACCGCGTCAAACAAAACAGCACACTAAACCACTTGGGGAAAGAAAAAAACACACAAAAAGAAATTAAAAACCAGGTGCAGTCTGTGTTCTGCAACAAGCCTTAATTTATTTTAAATTAATTTGCACAGAGGGAGACAAAACAGCGAATTAATTTCCCTCCCTCTTTTTTTTCTCTGGGACCTTTTCCAGCTGAGAAGAATTGGGGGCGCGGGTGGAGGGGATATTTCCCCTTTTCTTTCTTTCTTTGCTTCGTGGGGAAAGGCCTTAAAGCTTCCTTCAGGGAATAGGAAAATATAGCCCAGTATTCTATTCAATTAGGTGTAATAAAGCCACATTTTCCTGTCTCCTGATCCCACAGCAAAGTGAGGGTAATTAGTTTAACCCAGTCAGTTGATCGGTTAATCCCAAATCTTGCAAGTGTCCCCCAACCCCAGATCTCATAAATGGAAGGGAGTTTTCTGTTACCCAAGTTCAGAGCTGGCCCAAGAAATTCTGCTGCCTGAGGCAAATGACAAGATGGCAAGCCCTTCTTCCCCATGGCACTTACAGAACTAGACCCCTAGTTGATTGTTGGCTCCATCTGCACTATATATTTAAAGCGGTGTCATATCACTTTAAACAGTCAGGGCTTTCCCCCAAAGATTCCTGGGAACTGTAGTCTGTTAAGGTTGCTGAGAGTTGTTTTACTCGTGTTCAACTGAATGCAAGCCGAACCCTCAAAACAATCAGGCTTCCTGCTTTTTTCTTTAAAAGGAGACCACAATGAATTAAAATGTAAAGGGACCCCTGACCATTAGGTCCAGTCGTCGCCGGCTCTGGGGTTGCAGTGCTCATTTTGCTTTATCGGTCGAGGGAGCCGGCATACAGCTTCTGGGTCATGTGGCCAGCATGACTAAGCCACTTCTGGCGAACCAGAGCAGCGCACGGAAATGCCGTTTACCTTCCCGCCGGAACGCTACCTATTTATCTACTTGCACTTTGATGTGCTTTCGAACTGCTAGGTTGGCTAGGTGGACTATAGTCCATGGAAGCTCATTGACATAATAAAGTTGTTAGTCTTTAAGGTGCCAGAATACTATCTTGTCATTTTTCAATAGTGAACGACAGGACTTAACAGCTGAAGCAGCCTTCAACTTGCTGGTATGTCTGTCTGTCATGCAAATTGTAGACCCAGGTTCACGCTGTAGGTGATAAACTTTCTGCGACTGCTCTTCCCATACTCTACCACTGCCTTCACTTTCTCAGGATAGAAAAATAAGTTGATCCCTAGCCAGGAACAGGGCAAAGTGCAGGCCACACCACCTGTTTCTGGTATGTTCCAGGGCAGAGATTGCATAAAAAGAAAAAGTTTGGGGGCAGATCTATGCCCTGAGGCGAAAGATTATGGGATTGATCCACGCAAGGAGGAATAATGCACTTTCTCTTCCCCCTCTGTGGCAGATGCACATTTTAAATAGCATTCTCTGTGGGAGGAAGATGGTCTTTTCAAAGGAGGCAGCTAATTGGAAATGATGGCTCCCAACTTCGATAATAATAAGCTCAAGATGGGCTACTTGGGCCATCTCTTCAGAGAAGTCTCTCGATCAAAGGCAAGGTTGAGTGGCGAAATTGAGATCTGAAAGAGAAAAAGGAAAAGAGAGTTCCTCTCTAGGTAGGATGGGGAGCCGAGAAGATGGCTGTGAAGTTATTCCTGGATAACTCAGTTGTTTCTGCTCCTAGATATGCTTCTAATTTTGTAAGGCAGGAGTTGATGGCAAAACGTAAAGGAGAGAAAAGTCATAGTCCCATCTGATGAGCAGGAGAGGGAGAGTTGCCCTATTCAGAGGCATTCCTCTACTTGGTGATAGGTGCAGCACGTATTTTTTACTCCAGAGACTTGCATCAGGATGTCAGAGACTTCCAACACAAACAGAAAAGGAAGCGGAAATTGCTTCAACTCGTGTGTTCCTCTGTGGCTAGGGATGGAAATCAGTCGAACAAACAGGGCTGATTTCCCACAATGTTTTTTAAGTCTGCAAATGATATGTAATTCATATTGGGGGTGTGTGTTTTTCTACACATTGCTCCAACTTATCCTTTGTGCTGAAATGACTGGAAGTTATGTAAGTTTTGCAACTGACGTTAAATAATGGAGAGAAAGGCGAATAACCTAGTATTTGGCGGAAACGGGACTGCAGCGGAATGGAAACAGCGCTGATTGTGAAGAATACAGATCGGAATGGAAATCGCTGCCTTCTGGCATCCCTAGTCTCATCTCTCCTTTTTTTCATTTTCAGATAACTTTCACACCTTTCAAATAAGTTTCATGCCTTCAAGACTTCTCTTGTAGAGCGGGGCAACATGTGTGCGTTTCGTCGATGTGGGATAAGGCTATCAACGCCTGCTTGTCATGATGGTTATAGAGGCTGCGTTCTTCTGAGTACTGGTTGCTGGGGAGCAACAGCAGGAGAGGGCATCTTTTGGGTTGCCATGGGAAACGGACAGCATCTGCCAAAAACGCCCTTCTGAAATATGCGTAGGGCAAACAGGCCAGTTCCACGGCAGAAGAATAAAGAGATGCCAATCTGACATCAGAAATGGCCGTATTCACAAACCAGTGTGTAAACATTTTGACATCCTAGATTACTGTAAATGACTTTAAGTTGGCGGTACTGGGACAAAGGCACTTCAAAGAGAGAATGCCATGGGAAACCGCAGAATTACAGTTCTTCAAGAGGCTCGGTGCTGTCATTTGGGGACTGAATAGGCACAATGGATTTTTAGCACGCTGCATGCGTTAATTGACGTGGCAATGCCAGGATGCCTGTGATATCAGTACAATTCAGTTTAAGTTTTGGTGAGTGAGGAGCTACACTTTTGCACATTTCTACCAGGCATAGGGCCTCCTCGGTGGTGGCACCCCCCCTGTGGAACGCCCTTCCACTAGATTTCAAGGAAATGAACAATTATCTGACTTTTAGAAGACATCTGAAGGCAGCCCTGTTTAGGGAAGTTTTAATGTTTGATGTTTTATTGTGCTTTTAATATTCTGTTGGGAGCCGCCCAGAGTGACTGGGGAAACCCAGCCAGATGGGCGGGGTATGTATGTATGTGTGTATAAATAAATAAATAAATAAATAAAATTATTATTATTATTTCCCTTCCTTTGGATCTCACGCTATACATCCCCCTCCCCCCAGTGCTGCGTCAGTGTCTATAACCTAAAACTCAGAATGACACTTCATACATCTTTTGCCTATGAAAGCTAATGGAAGAATAGACCTGGTAGTTTTTGAGGGGCCGCAAGGCTCTTCCATGTTTGCACTGCAAGAGACCAACAGGAAATTGTTGCATATCATCTTTGCACAGAGAGCACACATCCCAGACAAAAGGGAGCGCAGCACGAAGCTGGAGATGTTGCTGGAACTTGGAATTGCATGGTTCAGAGTATGAATCTGATGTACTTTGTGGAATGTAATCCATTGGAGCAGTCAAATACAACATTCCTTGTTTCCCTAGAGTGGGCACAGGCAGGGGGATGTTACTCCAGTCAGTAGAACTTCCTGTTTCACAGGTCTGGAGCGTCCTCCCCCTGTATGTGACCATGAAGAACGGCATGACCCTGGCTGCCTCCATAAAGGAGCCAAATCATGCAGCCATCTCTCTTTCTTGATGCCATGCTGCTCTCCTGCTCCTGCAGCCCTTTTGTTCTCTTGAGGCTGTTCTCTTAATGTATTTTGCTGTCTGCTTGCTCTCAGCCAGCAGCACATGGGCTCAATCCCCATAAGAAGAATTTGGATTTGATATCCCGCTTTATCACTACCCGAAGGAGTCTCAAAGCGGCTAACATTCTCCTTTCCCTTCCTCCCCCACAACAAACACTCTGTGAGGTGAGTGGGGCTGAGAGACTTCAAAGAAGTGTGACTGGCTCAAGGTCACCCAGCAGCTGCATGTGGAGGAGCGGGGAAGCGAACCTGGTTCCCCAGATTACGAGTCTACCACTCTTAACCACTGCACCACACTGAACTCACACTATGTTCTGTAACTACAAGCCAAAGCCTGCCTTCAGGGATCATACCGTGAACTGAATGTGAGTAAACTTCTTGTTACTTTTAAGGAAAGCCTCTTGTGTCTTTGCTCTTTTAAGAGGGATCAAAGGGGACACCAGGAATAATCCAGTCTGATCAAGCCAGACTGGACTGCTTAACTAAAGAGATTCAAACGAATCTGCAAGCTAGCTTCCTGCTGTATTGAAGGGAATCTACTCTGCTACATAACTCACTAGCATGAGTGAAGGAACGATAATATTTAATCAATATATCCTCTGCTACTATCCTTCACATTTCACACACTTGTGGTGCACACCTGCCTTCTGATCCTGGTGGCATTCCCTTGCCAGTCCTCCTGTATTCCTCAACACATCATTTGCATTTGCTGTCTGTCAATATTACTATGTTATCTTTTGCTCAGGGCGATATCATTTGGCTGTTGACTGCCGCTGGGAGAGCCTTCGATCGTGACTTCATTACGCAAACGTTAATGCCATTGCAACCGGCAACCCTGATGCTGTGGGGGCCATAAGATTTGTGCGCTTATCTTTTATATCTTTCAATATCCCCTCCTCCCCAAAGGTATATAACAGAATAATTGAGGAGGGGGGAAAAGCTATAAACATTATAGAGCATCTCATAAAACTAACTAAATTACCAGCGCTGAGATTACGTCTCTGATTCCAAAATGTTAGATGTTGCATTCTTTGTACAGTAGATCTTATCAGCGAGAGGAACGAGGGCACCATTTAAAGGTTTCATGGGAGTGGGAGAGAATTCACAGCGTGGTTCAAAGGCATGTTCTTCCATACTGCGGAGATTATATTGCCCAAAATGTCCCCGCTGGTGTGCTTTTAAGTAGTGATGGCGCCAAAGTTTGTAATTGCTTTCCTCAGAACATGAGCTTATCTTGCCCGTAGTGCTTGGCGATATTACAAAGAACGCACCATTTTCTTATCCTCCAGCGTGACACCTGAATCTGGACCGGTGCTCCTCATACCAGGCACCTTGAACACCAATGCGCCAACATCTCAGGTGCCAGGCAGCCTGGGAAATGTAGTTCTCTGGGGTGATTGAGATAGGGAGGCTGCTTACACATAGCCAGCAAAGGAGGACAGAAGACGACATACATTTGCCTAACATTTGCAGGTGCCAAAGTTATATGTATGGATGCAAATTTTGAAAGAATGACTATAATTTAAATCAGGGGTAGGCAACCTAAGGCCCAGGGGCCGGATGTGGCCCAATCGTCTTCTCAATCCAGCCCGTGGACGGTCCGGGAATCAGTGTGTTTTTACATGAGTAGAAAGTGTCCTTTTATTTAAAACGCATCTCTGGGTTATTTGAGGAGCATAGGAATTCATTCATTCCCCCCCTCCAAAAAAAATATAGTCCGGCCCACCACATGGTCTGAGGGATGGTGGACCGGCCCACGGCTGAAAAAGGTTGCTGAATCAAATTAGAAGCCCTTTCCTCTGTGAAATTGAGACACTTGAAGGGTATGCGTACACTTCTCCTTGCTCCTCAGACACTGAAGGAGCATCTCCACCGCCATCATCCAGCCTGGACACGGAGGGCCTTCTGGCAGTTCCCTCACAGAGAGAAGTGAGGTTGCAGGGAACCAGGCAGAGGGCCTTCTTGGTAGTGGTGCCCACTCTGTGGAATGCCCTCCCATCAGATGTCAAGGAAATAAACAACTATCTGATGTTTAGAAGACATCTGAAGGAAGCCCTGTTTAGGGAAGTTTTTAATGTTTGATGTTTTATCGCGTTTTTAATATTCTGTTGGGAGCCTCCCAGAGTGGCTGGGGAATCCCAGTCAGATGGGCAGGGTATAAATAATAAATTATTATTATTATTATTATTATTATTATTATTATTATTATTATTATTATTACCTTAGCAATGCAGGAACCATTTTGGACGACATGGTTTGGAGCATGATGAGTCCAAACGAAGAATCGATCTCAGGCTGCATAAACACCAGATGTTTAAAGCACATTTAAAGCAGACACACAGACTCCATATCCCACAACTGTCCCGATTGGGGCACCCTGTTTTTGAGCTCTGTGCTTTTGCGCAAGTCACATGACTCAGCTGGGAGAGCATCCCGGAATACAAGGATCCCAGTTTTGGCCTGCAACCTGTTGGACGGTATGCAAAGGGACCCCTGACCATTAGGTCCAGTCGTGGCTGATTCTGAGGTTGCGGTGCTTATCTCACTTTATTGACTGAGGGAGCCGGCGTCCAGCTTCCGGGTCATGTGGCCAGCATGACTAAGCCGCTTCTGGTGAATCAGAGCAGCGCACGGAAACGCCGTTTACCTTCCCACCGGAGCAGTACCTATTTATCTACTTGCACTTTGACATGCTTTCGAACTGCTAGGTTGCAGGAGCAGGGACCAAGCAACAGCAGCTCACACCATCACAGGGATTTGAACCACCGACCTTCTGATTGGCAAGTCCTAGGCTCTGTGATTTAACCCACAGTGCCACCTGCATCCCTCAGGACCGTATGCAGACTAGCACTCAAATCCCAGGAACCATAGTTTGTTAAGCGTGCTAGGAGTGTAGCTCTGTGAGGGATGAACTACAACTCCCAGAACTCTTGTGGGAAGAAAGCCATGAGCTTTAAATATATGGTATGTAAGGCAAGGTTTCGAGCTATGGTGAGCCTGAATGAAGCCTTACAAAATGTGGTTCTTTTTTGTTGTTGCAGAATGTTTGAGTCCCTATTAGGAGCCCTTTTTTCAGATATGATCCATTCCAGCTTTGGATAGAAAAGTTTTCTTCCCTCCTAAAAGCAGGAAATTTCATATACTTTTTTTTTTTTAAAAGCATAAACACAAGTTAAATCTTTAAGTGCATTTTAGGCCCTCTTGATCCCCGGACTTGTCGCACCAGAGGGGAGTAGGGAAGGTTTTCCTTCCATTGTGAATTAATTACTTCTGATGTTTTAAAAAGCCCTCCTTTCATTCTCTCTGCATGTCTGCGTGTGAAGGGCTAAAAGTTTTGCGGAGAAACCCGAAACCATGTGAAAGTTGCTTGACTTTGGGGTTTTAATGTAAGCTCTAAACTCAGACCAGATTCTCAGAGAGAGAGAGGGAGAGAGAGAGCTACAGTTAGCCTTGCAGGGCCTTTTAAGCAAACATGTTTGGCTTGTCAGCCTTACACCCTGACTTTGATGGTGGAATTTATTCAGGACGGGAGTCGTTTAAGTCAAGGAAAAACGGTCCAGATTTTGAGTTTGCTTGGGAATTATCACCTTTGATTTGGCAGTCCGGATCCATCATTTAATTTCTAGGTTTTCTCTCCTTAGTTGAATATGAAAGGAAGGCACTCTGCACGTACCTAGAGGTGCTCTTGCCATTGTTTTTGTTGTTGTTTAGTTGTTTAGTCGTGTCCGACTCTTCATGACCCCATGGACCAGAGCATGCCAGGTACTCCTGTCTTCCACTGCCTCCCGCAGTTTGGTCAAACTCATGCTGGTAGCTTCGAGAACACTGTCCAACCATCTCGTCCTCTGTTGTCCCTTTCTCCTTGTGCCCTCCATCTTTCCCACCATCAGGGTCTTTTCCAGGGAGTCTTCTCTTCTCATGAGGTGGCCAAAGTATTGGAGCCTCAGCTTCAGGATCTGTCCTTCCGGTGAGCACTCAGGGCTGATTTCCTTCAGAATGGAGAGGTTTGATCTTCTTCTTACAGTCCATGAGTCCCCTCCAGCACCATAATTCAAAACCATCAATTCTTTGGTGATCAGCCTTCTTTATGGTCCAGCTCTCACTTCCATACCTCACTACTGGGAAAACCATAGCTTTTACTATATGGACCTTTGTTGGTAAGGTGATGTCTCTACTTTTTAAGATGCTGTCTTTTTAAGATGCTCTTGCCATTACTATAATTTAAAGAGAAATGCAGGTCATGGTGGCCACCGTGGTGCCTACACAGTCTGCTGTCCAGACAGCTTATGTCATAGAATCACAGTTAGAAGGGACCCACAGGGTCATCTAGTCCAACCCCCTGCAATGCAGGAATATGCAGCTGTCTGTTATGGGGATCGAACCTGAAGCATTGGTGTTGTCAGCACCACGCTCAAACCAGCTCAGCTATCCAGGTTGGTAGATGGGCAGCTTCAGTCCTCCTGCCCACTTTTTATTTTTAAACCAGACAGACTTGGAACAGGCAGCCCTTGAAGCAGAAGACAGCCCTTAAAATAGAGGACTGCCCTCTGTAAATTAGGACACATGGCCACCCCTACTCTGGCAGTGCACTTGAGGACCTCAGGAAGCAAGGCTGAGACCTTAAAAGCTCTCTGCCTTGCTTGCGGGGATAAGAGCCACTTGGGGCATGAGCAGGAATGGTTCAAAGGGTGTGATTTGACTACAGTCGTACCTCGGAAGTCGAACGGAATCCATTCAGGAAGTCTGTTTGACTTCCAGAATGTTCAGAAACCAAGGCGCAGCTTGCGATTGGCTGCAGGAAGCTTCTGCAGCCAATCAGAAGCCCCGGAAGCCCCGTTAGGTGTTTGGGTTCCAAAGAACGTTCGCAAACCAGAACACTCACTTCCAGGTTTGCAGCGTTCGGGAGCAAAAACATCCAAGTCATAAGGCGTTTGACTGCCGAGGTACAAGTGTATATGTGTTTTTGTGTATACGTACCATCCCCGGAACATAACTGCCATGTAAGATGCAAGATGACTGTAAAATGTTGAATTCTGCATCTGATCTGATTGTCTTCCTTGAAAGGCTGCCATCAAACAGATTTGGGGACGTTTACTGTGGACCTTCAAGAAAGAAAGAAAGAAAGAAAGAAAGAAAGAAGAGGGCTTGTTATTTACCAAGGGCAGGTAGAAACAAGTAGGCACATCTGAAACGTAAGTATTGATTTTAGTAGGTTGAATCCCGGTATCAGAATATCGACATTCTTCTCCCCATAGTCAAAGATGACAGTTTGGGCCTAAAAGATTGTGTGTCTAGCCCGGCTGTGCTGCCACTGCTGCCTGAGACCACGGAGAGCTACTCCCACAACCAATCTTTTTTCTTTGGCGATCCCTCATAGCCAAGTAAGATTGTCTTCCATGAACACGGTTTTAACAGTGAGTCTGTAAGTGACTGTGGAGGCCAATTCTGGATCCACACATCCTTCAACAGTGGGGACATTGGTTTCCAGTCAAAATAAAAAAATTCCTTCCAGTAGCACCTTAAAGACCAACTAAGTTAGTTCTTGGTATGAGCTTTCGTGTGCATGCACACTTCTTCAGATACACTGAAACACAAGTTGACTATGTCTGACTATGGCAGACCAACACGGCTACCTACCTGTAATTGGTTTCCAGGTGTGAGTTGATCACGGTGTGGATTTGCCAAGCGTGCATTCCTCTTAGCGTGTTTCTCCCTTGCGTCCTGAGTTCGAGTGTCTTCAAAGCCCATGACAGCTTTGGTAAAGGTTCTGTTCTCCAATTGGTGGGCAAATGGAGGACTGCCCCACCCACTTCAGCCTGCCCCCACCTGCCTGCCTTCTTATTTACAACCTGTCAGCGCAGAGGAGGAATGGTGGAGACCGCCTCCCCAGCCTGACCCTTCCAGAGAAGAAGAAGACAGTTCAGAATTATAACAGGGGTTTGAGGAAGGTCACAGCTCAGAGGCAGATGAGGGGGAAAGTTGGGAAATAATGGGAGAGGAGGACGACAAAGAGGAAGCACCAGGAGGGCAACAGCTGATGGACAGAGTGTCTTTAGAAAGCATTCCAGACCCCACCTCTCCCAAAACCCGGCAAGCATTGAAGGTAGGAGAGCAAAAGGCTCAGAAGCAAAGGGCCCCAGCTCCACCTGTAGGGGAGAAGATGACAAATGAGAAAGTGGGAGAAAAAGGGGGTCACTCGGGACAATGCCATTATTCCAAAAGGCTGCATTCCAAGCCTCTCTCTGTAAATATTGAATAAAAAGCAGACGGTAAGGACTTTTCCTTGTCTTATCCATTCCTGGCAACCTGCCGTGGGGGTTGGTTCCCCTGCTGCCTGACACAACTGGTCTAGAAAGTGATGTTGCATGTCATCTTCCACCTCCTCAGTCTCAGGTTTTGCCCCTTGCAGAACTCAGCAGGGAGGAGGGAGGACAAAAGCTAGAGAATCCATTGGCTCTGCTTGTCATTGGCGCCACCTACTGTTCAGCTCCCTGCCTTTCGCCCTACCAATCTTCCACTGGGGCAATGGTGCCACTCAATGCAAGGCAGCTTTCAGAAAGGGGGCTGGGAACTGTTCCCCTTTCCCCTCCCACCCACGAAGCCAAATCAAAGCACCAGGGTGGTTTTTTCCGAAGCTGATTTATTCCCTTCTCTGTTTCTGTGAATGTTTCAGTACGATTTGAAATCTCATTCATCAATATATTTAATTAAAATCCCATTTTCTCCGTTTTTGTTTTCACAGCCTCGCCTGCTGGGGATACCTCTGTCTGGAGATAGACAGCTTTGCTCCCCCCTTTCCTGGACCAATGTTTTGTTACTAATAATGGCTTCCTGTATCAATGAGGAGAGTTATTTTGAGAACTTTGCAAATGGGGCGGGGGGACGACAACTGGCGAGTGAAATAGGAGCTTGACAAGTGAGCAAGCACACAAGGGATGGTCAAATGAAATAGTCCCCCCCCAAATGCCCCCCCCCCCCGCCTAACATACGATGTACAGATTCTAGGGCAGAGGGAGGGGTTGTATAGCTTTCTCCCTCTCATAGCAACAAAACACTGGCTCGCTGATTTTTAAAATAATACATAAAATACAACAATTATTTGTTCATTATTATTTCATTTATATTCTAACTTTCCTCCAAGGAGCCCGAGGTGCCGTACATTGTTAGTGTAACAAGTGCAGGAACTAAGTACATAAATAATAGTATACCCTGTAAATGTATAAAGGCCAGGCCAATGGGTTTACTTCCTATATGAATGCTCATTCTAACATTGATATACAGTCCTACCTTGGTTTTCAAACAGCCTAGTTCTCGAATGTTTTGGCTCCCGAACGATCGAAGCCAGGAAGTGACTGTTCCTGTTTTGGAATGTTCTTTTCGAAGCCGAACGTTCGATGGCACATCCACAGCTTCCGATTGGCTGCAGGAGTTTCCTGCAGCCAATCAGAAGCCGCGCTTTGGAAGTCAAACGCTTTGGAAGTCAAACGGACTTCCAGAACAGATTCCATTCGACTTCCAAGGTATGACTGTATGCTGGGGTTATGTAAAATGTGCTCTCCCCTCTCCACCAAAGTACCCTCTGGCATTTCCAGCTAGTATGCATTACAGTGGTACCTTGGGTTAAGTACTTAATTCGTTCTGGAGGTTCGTTCTTAACCTGAAACTGTTCTTAACCTGAAGCACCACTTTAGCTAATGGGGCCTCCTGCTGCTGCCATGCCGCCACTGCACGATTTCTGTTCTCATCCTGAAGCAAAGTTCTTAACCCGAGGTCCTGTTTCTGGGTTAGCGGAGTCTGTAACCTGAAGCATATGTAACCTGAAGCGTATGTAACCCGAGGTACCACTGTATATGCTAACGTCATGTTAGGATGTTGGCTTGCACCAGATCAGACTATTTCTCCATGTAGCCCTGTATAGTCTTGTCCTGACTGAGATTGGCAGCAGCCTAATAAGGAATAAGTCTGCTTCCTGTCACCTTGCTAGCTGATCCTTTTAGCTGGAGATGTTGAGGAATGAACTTGAGACCTATAGCCATTGAGCTTTGCTTCCTCATTCATTCATTCATTCATTCATTCTCACATTTACACCCCACCTTTCCTCAACTATGGAGAGAAGGTTTAAAATTTACTGCATGCAATGCCTTAAAAGAAAATGTGATTAAAATGATGTATAGATGGTATATTACACCTGTCAAATTAGCTAAAATGTATAAAGTCAGTAATAAATGTTGGAAATGTAAAGAAAAAGAAGGAACATTTTATCATATGTGGTGGGAATGTAAAAAAGTGAAAAACTTCTGGGAAATGATATATAATGAGATGAAAAAAATGTTGAAATATTCATTTATTAAGAAGCCAGAAGCATTTTTACTTGGCATTGTAGGAGATGATATAAATAGAGGATTGTAAATTATTTTTATATGCAATGACAGCAGGCAGAATATTACTGGCACAAAATTGGAAGCAAGAAGAAATAACGACAAAAGAAGAATGGAGGATGAAATTGATGAACTATGCAGAATTAGACAAACTAACAGGAAGAATTCGAAACCGGCGGGACCAGAGATTCACAGACTGGTGTAAATTTACGGACTATTTGAAAAGTAATTGTGATGATCAGATTACGTTTGTAGGTTTGCAAGAAGTTTTGTGAGGCAAATTATTTGAATTATTGCAAAAATTGGTAAAGAGGAGAATTGTTAGTTAAGATAATTAAAGGCAATATGAATTTAAGAAATGCAGAAGAAGTGATAAGAATGGTGGATCATCAGAGGTGCTGATGGAAGTCCAAAAAGATTGTATAAGAAGTGAAGTTTGGTTGTATGTATGATAATTAATATGTGTGTGTGTGTGTGTGTGTATATATATATATATATATATGCAGGTTTTGGTGTCTTCGGGTGTCTTCCCGTGTAAGAGTTGGGGTGTCTAGGCGACGTTTCGACGAGGTCTCACTCGTCATCTTCAGGCTGGTGCTTTCGGCTTCTTGTTACTGGAACAGAGCAGGATCTCAGTGTTTGAGTTCCTATAAATACTGTTGAGGGGGTGTGGTGTATAGCCTCCGACGTTCTGGGCAGAGAGGAAGTTCCCAGGTTAGTGTGCCTTTTCTTCTTTTGTTCCTTAATTACTTGAGGGATATCTTGAGTGATTTCTTGAGTGATATTCTGAGTACCACTTAGGAGGGTCATTAAGTGTGGATTAGTTGCTAAAGCTTTCGTGTCTTGACCTCTTGAGCTTGTGAAGAGTTTTTCTGAGAAGATGGCTGTACTGCACTTAGTTGTGCTCTGGCTTGGCTTCGTGTATAGGGGCGAGCTGTGGTTTTGTGCCCTGTGCCAGCCAGATCTGTGTAGGGATTGCAGGGGGGTGCAGCATCCGGAGGTGCCACTATGGTTTGGCTACTGGATGGTGTCTGTAATTTATCTGTGGAGAGGGTCTGGGTTTGGGTCTGGTGTGGTTGATTGGTGATGGCGTTCTGTGTGCCTCTGGTTCTGGTGTCGGTTTTTGTGGGGAGGGCTAATTTCCAGATGTCTGGCAGGCGGGACGTGTCGTCACGCTTGTTCATGTTGTGAGGGTGTTTCTCTATCTCGATGGCTTCCATGATTATTCTCTTGTGGTGATGTTCCATGTTAAAGAGCAATTTGGAATCTGCAAAATTAATTTCGTGTCCTGTTTCTTTTATGTGTTGGAAAAGAGAGGAAGTTTTTTCTTCTTTTTTGACGGCATTCTTGTGTTCTGCGATACGTGCATTTATTCGTCTGTTTGTTTGTCCAATGTACGTGGCTGGGCAGACTTTGCAGGGTATTTCATAGACCCCTTGGTTTTCCAACTGGATTTTATCTTTGGGGTTTCTGAGGATATTGGCTATTTTTTGGTTGGTGCAAAAGGCTGTTTTGATATTGTGTTTATGGAGGATTTTGCTAATTTTATCTGTAGTGCCCTTGATATAAGGAAGGAGGGCCATGCCATTGTTTTCTTCTGTGTCTTGGTTTTTGGGGGGTGTTTCTTTTTGGATTAGCTTCGTAACCCTGTTTTGCTGGTATCCATTGGCGATTAACACATTTGAGAGATTCTGTAACTCAGTTGTCAAAAACCAAGACACAGAAGAAAACAAGACACAGAAGAAAACAATGGCATGGCCCTCCTTCCTTATATCAAGGGCACTACAGATAAAATTAGCAAAATCCTCCATAAACACAATATCAAAACAGCCTTTTGCACCAACCAAAAAATAGCCAATATCCTCAGAAACCCCAAAGATAAAATCCAGTTGGAAAACCAAGGGGTCTATGAAATACCCTGCAAAGTCTGCCCAGCCACGTACACTGGACAAACAAACAGACGAATAAATGCACGTATCGCAGAACACAAGAATGCCGTCAAAAAAGAAGAAAAAACTTCCTCTCTTTTCCAACACATAAAAGAAACAGGACACGAAATTAATTTTGCAGATTCCAAATTGCTCTTTAACATGGAACATCACCACAAGAGAATAATCATGGAAGCCATCGAGATAGAGAAACACCCTCACAACATGAACAAGCGTGACGACACGTCCCGCCTGCCAGACATCTGGAAATTAGCCCTCCCCACAAAAACCGACACCAGAACCAGAGGCACACAGAACGCCATCACCAATCAACCACACCAGACCCAAACCCAGACCCTCTCCACAGATAAATTACAGACACCATCCAGTAGCCAAACCATAGTGGCACCTCCGGATGCTGCACCCCCCTGCAATCCCTACACAGATCTGGCTGGCACAGGGCACAAAACCACAGCTCGCCCCTATACACGAAGCCAAGCCAGAGCACAACTAAGTGCAGTACAGCCATCTTCTCAGAAAAACTCTTCACAAGCTCAAGAGGTCAAGACACGAAAGCTTTAGCAACTAATCCACACCTAATGACCCACCTAAGTGGTACTCAGAATATCACTCAAGAAATCACTCAAGATATCCCTCAAGTAATTAAGGAACAAAAGAAGAAAAGGCACACTAACCTGGGAACTTCCTCTCTGCCCAGAACGTCGGAGGCTATACACCACACCCCCTCAACAGTATTTATAGGAACTCAAACACTGAGATCCTGCTCTGTTCCAGTAACAAGAAGCCGAAAGCACCAGCCTGAAGATGACGAGTGAGACCTCGTCGAAACGTCGCCTAGACACCCCAACTCTTACACGGGAAGACACCCGAAGACACCAAAACCTGCATTCCTGTACCCGTGAAAATCTACGAAAGCAAATATATATATATATATATATGTGTGTGTGTGTGTGTGTGTGTGTGTAAAGAGAAAGAAGGTTTTTTTTATCAGATGTGGTGGTCTTGTAGTAAGGTTAAAACTTCCTAGGAAATGATGTATAATGTTTAAAACAATGTTTGTAAAACAAACAACCAGAAGCTTTTCTTTGGGGAATTATAGGAACAGTACTACCTAAATTTCTTTACATATGCTATTACAGCAGCAAGAATGCTACTTACCCCAAAATGGAAAGAAGCAGAAGTCCCAGCAAAGGAAGAATGGATACAGAAACTTATGGAGAGTGCAGAAATGGCGCAACCTTACCAGAAGAATAAGCAATCAAGGTAACAAACTTTTTTAAAATAAAAGAATGGAAATGGTTTGTTGAATATTTACAGATAAGAACTTTGATAGGATTATTGTGATAACCGGCTGTATTATAAGAGTATATATTTAAAGTGGATGAATAAATGAGCAAACTAAGTGGATTTGGATATGCAGAAGATATTAAAAAATAAATTTAAGGAACTGCGGAAAGAGGGGGAAGGAAGTCAAGATTTGAAATGTTAAGATGATTGTAAAATTGGTGAAATGTATAGATTTGAAAAGAATAAATACAGTGGTACCTCGGGTTAAGTACTTAATTCGTTCTGGAGGTCCGTTCCTAACCTGAAACTCTTCTTAACCTGAAGCACCGCTTTAGCTAATGGGGCCTCCTGCTGCTACTGCACCGCAGGATGAGATTTCTGTTCTCATCCTGAAGCAAAATTCTTAACTCGAGGTGTTATTTCTGGGTTAGCGGAGTCTGTAACCTGAAGCGTCTGTAACCTGAGGTACCACTGTAATTTTTTGTGTGTTTTTTTTAAAGCCACAACTATAATAAATAAGAATGCTGGTGATAGTCGTGGCATCCTGGGTTGATAATGAATAGTCTCTTCTTTCTACCTATACGACCTCTTTCCAGCCCAGTCTGTTCTCAGACAGTAGTATCTTCCAGATCTCGCTCCTCTCGCTGCCCCTTCCCTGCGGCTCCTGCAGAATGGATCAAAGAGAGAAGTCCACTGACATCCCCTTGTTCGAGAGAACCTGAACTTTCCGCGGCAAGCTGATGCTCCATTGTCTGCGGGGGAAATCTTAGCTGGCGGAGAAAGATGTCCAGATAGCCGCAGAGAAAAAAGGGACTCTGGGAGGAGATGGGCGCAATTTTGTAACCTGACCCTTCCTTCTCTCCCCACCGCTCTGCCGCACAACCCAGCCGCCCCACCTTTCACCGAAAACAAAAAGGCAGAGGAAAAGATTGGAGATTACCACGACAGCATTGTTGAGGTGAGGAAAGGCCTCCTTGTCGACGGACGGGAGGGAAGCCATCGGAATCCTGCACCGCTTGTCGAAAGGAGATGTTGCAACGACGTGCCTTGATCCGTTCCCGATGGGTTGGGAATGCCCTTCTCCCTCCCCATGTGGCCGCTGAGGTAGGGAGATTTGATATCACCTCGCTGTCGCTGTGAACACGACACGGGGGACAATGCAGCTGGAGGAAGGGCAAAGCAGCTCAAGAGCTCCTGACTTCTTGGGCCTCTGGTCCATGCGCCTGAAGCAGGAGTCCTATTATTTATTATTATTGTTATTTATTCAATTTATATACCACCCTATACTGGGAGGTCTCGAGGCGGTTCACAAACAAGACCACAACATATAAAACCACACCAAAAAAAATAACCCAAACACACCAAAAAGAGCCACATTCTAAAATTAGGGTATTGGATGACAATAAGATCAACCAAAGGCCTGGTTAAAAAGGAACGTTGTACGGTGGTACCTCAGGTGACAGACGCTTCAGGTTACAGACTCTGCTAATCCAGAAATAGTACCTCGGGTTAAGAACTTTGCTTTAGGATGAGAACAGAAATCGCGCTGCGGCAGCGGGAGGCCCCATTAGCTAAAGTGGTGCTTCAGGTTAAGAACAGTTTCAGGTTAAGAACGGACCTCCAGAACGAATTAAGTCCTTAACCTGAGGTACCACTGTATAAGGAAGGTGTATAATGAAGGCGCCAGGCGAACTTCCCTGGGGAGAGCATTCTATAGATGGGGAGCCACTGCGGAGAGGACCCTGTCCTCGTGTTGCCACCCTCCAGACCTCTGGAGGAGGAGGCACACGAAGGAGGGCCACAGAAGATGATCTCAGGGTCCGGGTAGGTTCATATGGAAAGAGGCAGTCCTTGAGGTATTGCAGTCCTGAGCCGTTTAAGGCTTTCTAGGTCAGAACCAGCACTTTGAATTGAGTCCTAGTCAGTTTATTATAGTTTTCTACAAAAACATCTGTGCTCAAAGCAGTTCACAGAACAACCAACACAGCCTAAGTACTTGGTCTTTATTGAACATTCAATCTGATTTGTTTGCAGGGTCTTGCCATTAGTTGGGTGAAGAAAACACTAATTATTATTTCATTCATTCATTCATTCAGTGAATTTATATACCACCATATACCCGCAGGTCTCAGGGTGGTTCACAGAATAAAATCAGAATATAAAACCACAAAATACATAATCAAAACAACAACAACAACAACACTCCAATAACCCCCCCCCCAACCCAACACATTTTGGAAGGGTATAGGCTGGCACAGATACTCACACTGGTCCTTACTTTGAAGAAGTTTCTAGGCACTCACTGTTCCTGCTTAAGAGGTTCAGTACCAGCAGGAGACATGGGTGGGATGCGGGTGGCGCTGTGGTCTAAACCACTGACCCCCTTGGGCTTGCCGATCGGAAGGTTGGCAGTTCGAATCCCCGCCTGCGACGGGTTGAGCTCCTGTTGCTCTGTCCCAGCTCCTGCCAACCTAGCAGTTCAAAAGCATGCCAGCACAAGTAGATAAATAGGTACTGCTGTGGCAGGAAGGTAAACAGCATTTTCATGCACTCTGGTTTCTGTCACAGTGTCCCATTGCACCAGGAGCGGTTTAGTCATGCTGGCCACATGACCCGGAAAGCTGTCTGTGGACAAACGCCGGCTCCCTCAGCCTGAAAGCGAGATGAATGCCGCAACCCCATAGTCACCTTTGACTAGACTTAACCATCCAGGGGTCCTTTATATTTTACCTTTTACAATCAGGAGAGTGAGAGCAGCAAGCCAGAGGCACGAGCGACAGGCCTTAGGGCTACTCTGTTCCAGGGCCAGCCCAATACATTTTGGCACCTGAGGCGAACCACAAAATGGCGCCCCCTTCACCACCCAGGAAGAAAGAGGGAGTGAAGATTGACTTCAGGGGCAAGGGGGGGGGAGTAAATCACTACACTGGGATCTGCTGCCCCTCTGGATTCTGCTGCCTGAGGCGGTTGCCTCATGTTGCCTTATAGGTGGGCCAGCCCTGCTTTGCTCTATCTTTGCACAATTAACCATCAACTGATCGCGCCTGCATGCAGCTGCCCGTCTGGCAAGGAAGAGGCAGGATTCTGCCCCCACCCTTATCTTAGGATCTGAAGATGTTTGGCATTGCCTTGGTGCTCTGAAGACTGCCTGGCTTGTAGACACGTTTCCATTTATAGAAAGGGTAGACCGACTGTCTCATCCAGTGCCAAAAATGGTAAACAGAGCTTATCAGGATGCTTAGTCTGGCTATGAAACTCAGGGTGAAAAAGGGGGTATAGGAAGATTGATCTGTTGGGAGAGAGTGCAGCACGTGAATGAAAAAAGAGCTGTCTTAAAGGAAGTTGAATGTGGCGGAGGCTGTGAGTCTAAACATGAAGGCCATATAAATTTGGGGGGGGGGAGGTTTTTATTGGGTAGGATTAAAGGCTCAAGCCAGAGCTGAGAGAAGGAAATTAGAATCGAATCAAGTTTAAGCTTTAATTGAAAATCAAGAGGCAAATTTATGGCTCGCTGAAGCCGGGGCTTAATCCAAGCCGGGGCTAAAGCCGCACAAATGCCAAATCTATTTGCAAGGTCCTTTCTCAGTCCTGGAACAATGCATGCAGTCATGGCACAAGAAAGTTTAATATGAACATGTGCAGAGTGCCTTAATGAGCACAGCTGGCCCACACACGGATCTGGGTCAGCTTTGAGGTAGGCTCGGACCTCCTTCTCAGTTCAAAGTCAGGGACACCACTTTTTCTGATAGTTAGCAGATTCACTTTTTGGAAAAGCTTGTTGCCAGGCACCCAATGGATGCTGGAGGGATGCCGTGCTCCCCCAAACCCTAGTTAATCCAGGCATTTATTTGCAGGGCTGGTGTAATGGAAGATCCTCCTTGTCACCATCTATGCTGCATTCTCTGGCTGAAGGTTGGATCAGAACTGTGGATAGCTGCATATTGCCCACGCAGAGCACCAATGGCTATGGATATTGGAGAATTCCAACAAAAATACAAATGGTAGCAGAAATGGACTGTGTTTCCTTGTTCATCCCCTGCCTAGAATGGAACTCAATCCAGTGAACACAATCAGTATTTGCTGCTGTGTTGCTTTCAGTCCATAAATGTAGCTGATTTTGTAGTTGTTTACATTTCTCCCCTCTCATCTGCACTGCATTTCCTTTGGATTGAAGCAAATGGGGTGGAAGAACATGATGGCAATATAATGTATGCAATCAGTTACATAAGTTATGTGATTTTTGTCACTGTGCACAGCGAGATGAATAATCGCATTTTTGCTGGAAGACGAACTGCAGCCGAATGGAAACAGCGATGCATGTAACCAGCAAAGGGTGGAACAGAAGACGATGCCGTCTTACATCCCTGCTGATGGCTCTATTTATTAAAACCCAGAATGGGAGGCAGGGATCTGCCAAATTACTCAGGATCCGTCTGCAGGACCCTTCCAAGATAGGATGGTTTGCACACACATGCACAGGCACACCCCGTGAACACAAGCTGGTGAAGCTGGCAGTTCAATGTGACTTCCACACTGGCATGGGGCCAGGCCCCTTCACTGCACCTGAGGATGGCAAGGTAGCTTAAGGTGGGGGGGTCAAGGCAGGCCTCAGGGCACCCAGAATTCTGTTGTTCAGTGTCTCAGTACCACTCGCTGCGTTAACTGGTGCCCGCTGGCTGTCCACTCAAATAATAATAATAATAATAATAATAATAATAATAATAATAATAATAATTTATTTATACCCCGCCCATCTAGCTGGGTTTCCCCAGCCACTCTGGGCGGCTTCCAACAAAACACTAAAATACAATAACCTATTAAACATTAAAAGCTTCCCTAAACAGGGCTGCCTTCAGATGTCTCCTAAAAGTCTGGTAGTTGTTTATTTCTTTTACATCTGATGGGAGGGCATTCTACAGGGCGGGCACCACTACCGAGAAGGCCCTCTGCCTGGTTCCCTGTAACTTGGCTTCTCACAGCAAGGGAACCGCCAGAAGGCCCTCGGTGCTGGACCTCAGTGTCCGGGCTGAACGATGGGGGTGGAGACGCTCCTTCAGGTATACTGGACCAAGGCCATTTAGGGCTTTAAAGGTCAGCACCGACACTTTGAATTGTGCTTGGAAACGTACTGCCACAATGGAACAGTGGTGCTAGGTTGCATAACGGGGACAGAGCAAATGCAGTACTCATAGCGTGTGGGGTTTGAGCTGGCACCCTCACCACACCCTCACGTGGCCAGGGGCCTTCCACAAATGGTGGAAGAAGGCAGCTAGAGGAGACAACTTGAAGTGTAAATGGGTTCACACGAGGCAAGACACAGTGTTAACAGCAAGAACCTTTATTGAATTAACAGAACTGGACAACAGGGACAAAGCAGCTGCTTATATACATTTCTGAAGGCCTGGGCCGCTCCCACCTCCAACGTGATTGGCTGTCTAAACTTCCAAGCTGCGAATCACAACTCACAGTTTAAGAGCCAATGGCAGAGGCCCAAATCCTGAAATGTTCTGTGATTGGATGT
Organism: Podarcis liolepis; assembly: GCF_965112155.1. Lineage (NCBI taxonomy): Eukaryota > Metazoa > Chordata > Lepidosauria > Squamata > Lacertidae > Podarcis > Podarcis liolepis. The sequence goes on along the minus strand of NC_139573.1, from coordinate 35,358,994 downwards.
CATGTATCAAATCAGAGCACAGGGGCTCAGAATCCTTGGTCCAGACTCAAGCTCAGGCAAACACAGACCCTACTGAATACATAACACAACCAACCAACCCAGGCCAGAAACTAGGAAGCAATCCTGCCATTGCACCTTTGTCTGGGAAGGATGAGGAATGCACAACAGTGAGGGTCCCTAGACAACATTGCACACATAGCAAAAAAGACCCCCAAATACAAAAGTGATAGTGTGTTACCCTAAGAACATATTTCATATGATGAAGCACTTACTATCAAATGCATCTTCCAGGGAGTATGTTGGACTCTCCTTCGGCCTGGCTGTCTTAATAGCAGGCAATGCTCCAAAAAACACACGTGAAGAGTCTGGATACGTTTCCTCCGAAGTCTTGTGTTATCGCTCTCTGCAAGGATGCCAGATTAATCGGATGGGATTGAAAAAGACAGATGAGTCAAAATGGACTTTCAACCAGGGCTCCATCTTCTGACATATATTGCAGCGTGTTCATATTTGGAGGGTTTTGTGGGGGTTTTTTTGTTATTTATGCTCTGTTAGAATGATGGGAAGAGCCAGAGATCCAATAATGGAGAAGGAAGTAGCTGCGAGGAGGGCTCTGGAGGACTGTCCCTCATCTTAACCCTCTTCCCCTCATCCACTGCCTGAGGCCATGGAGCTGAGAGGTTGGGCTGAAACTCCCCACCCCGTCTCCTAAAAAATATTCTCCCCTTGCAAAAACCGATTTCCTGCTGCTTTCTTGTAGGTGGGAACTCCTCTCAATTTTTTGAGAAGGGGGTGGGGGTCACTGCTAGGGATGAGTGAATCTGTCCACTTCAATTTCTCATCTTCCCAGCTCAGTTCTCCACACAACTTTACATTTTTTAAAGAGTTCCCATGAAAACGCACCAGCAAATTTCTCCTGATAAACACATGCTTGTAGGCAACATCCTCCTCCTAATATACATGCTTTTTTTGCAAAGCAGTTTCCCCTAAAGTAGTAGTAATAATAATAATAATAATAATAATAATAATAATAATAATAATAATAATTTATTTATACCCCGCCCTCCCCAGCCAGAGCCGGGCTCAGGGCGGCTAACACCAGTAAAATTCAAATAAAAACATAATGGGGGGTGGGGTGGGGAACCAATTTAAAACACAAGTTAAAAATACAATTTAAAATGCAGCCTCATTTTAATAGTAGCCCATAGATCTAAACCATGGGGGGGGGGGGGCAAAATATAAGGGTTCAGACTGAGTCCAAATCAAAGGCCAGGCGGAACAGCTCTGTCTTGCAGGCCCTGCGGAAAGATGTCAAGTCCCACAGGGCCCTAGTCTCTTGTGACAGAGCATTCCAGTAATGTAATTGATTGTTATTTCCACTAATATGTGCGGTTATATGCATTTTTGCATGCATTACTCAGCTGGAGAAGTGCACTGCAAAATTCAGAGAAGTGAATATTTCGAAGGATGCTGTGTGCAAGGTTTGCATCTTGTTTCGAAAAGTGAAAAATCAGGTAAGTTCACCATTCAACGCAAGCTGGGCTGAATTTCTCCCAAGTTCTGCAAGCTTTCTGGGAGAGGATATACAATGAAATGGGGGGGGGGGATGCTTAAAATAGCTTTTGTTAAGAAACCAGAAGCTACAAGAGAAACTTACGGAATATGCAGAATTAGCAAAATTAACAGATAAATTACATGAAAGGGACAACCAAGGCTTCAGAAGAGAATGGGAACCATTTACAATATATATGAAGAGACAACATCAGTGGCGTAGCGTGGGTTGTCAGCACCCGGGGCAAGGCAAGTAATTTATGCCCCCTAACCTGTGGATTTTAGTAGGGGCAGAGAGCTGCGAGTGCGAGCGCCCCCCCATGTTGCGCCCGGTGCGGCCGGCCCCCCCTGCACCCCCCACGCTACGCCACTGGACAACATGAAGAGTTGGACTCACTGGTCTTTTGGTGCTACGCTCTCGTGTGAGTCAGCCGGCTTGCATGAGAGCATGGCGCCACTGAAAGCACCAGTGCTGGTTTATCCCTGAGACATTCTGGGATCAAATCAGAAGCCAGGATGGCTTCTGTAATTCTGGGAATGACCCAGGCAAATAGGGGCAGTTGGAGGGTATGCAACTGAACTATCTGAAAATTGCATATAATTCCCCCGCCCCATGATTTTGTTTCATGCCCACCCAGTAAATGGTGGAAAAGGAGATTCTCAATATTTTGAACACAGCCCCATGCCTAATGGTAGGGCTGTGCCTGGCTTTCTTCAGCGGTCGCACTGCTGACCCTATCAGCAGAAAGACAATTTGTTACCAGAATGATGAGGTACGAACTGTTTCCCCTTTCAGTTTATCTCGCTGTTTGATTCAGCTTTATTGTTCCTATTGTTGGAAGGATCACAAAAAGTGCAGTCCCTAAGCCCGAAGGCAAGACCATTAAATCATCCAATGCAAACCAGACTCTCCCTGATGTTTGGCAAGATAAGTGTGAACACATATATGAAACAACCAACCGCTAGCATGCAAAATCTTCCCTTTTCCGTTTTAGATCTGGCAGCAGAGAACATGACTTCTCAGCAAGCGTAGCAAGTGGGGTGGGAACCTGAGGCCTGCCAGATGTTGGATTCTAACTCCCAAACATCTGGAGGGCCACAGGTTCCACATCCTTGCAATAGACAAAACCCAGAAAGAGTGAGAACTTCGCTATATGCTAGGGTTACCAGACGTCCCCGTTTCCCAGATTTGCAAATAAGCCCCTGGACAAATTCCATCCCTGGAATGTCCCCGGATTTTATCTAATATCCCCAGGAAACACAGCAGCGGCAGTCTCTGGCTGGCTTCAGGAGCTGCTCGGAAGTCCCCATGTGATGGTGGTGCAGGGGCGCTAAGGTGAAGCTTCCGGGCTGCCTCCACCTTCCCTGACGGTGTTTTACTTCCGGGTTTTCGGAGTTTGAGAACCAAGGCGTTTGAGAACCAAAGTATCACTGTATATGTTATTGGAGAAAGGACTTCCATGTGAGAAGATGCACTTTCTGGTTAGAATTCTGCTCCACTGAATATCTCTGGGGTGTGGAAATGAACCAAGGCAACTTCCAGAGCAACGCTTTTGATGTAACACTGGAATATTGGACAGGAGAGGATTAATGGAGCCAGGAGTATTGCTTACCTGGTGCCTTGATTATCGACAAATACTTTCTCTTTGTTAGGGAGAGTGGCTGGTTGCTCTCAATAAGAAATTCTGGAGAGGGGACAGTCTCTCTGCCACACCTCAGATAAGGATGATATGGCTTACTGGGAAATTATATATAATGAAATGAAAAGGATGTTTAAATTAATGTTCATTTTTAAAAAACGCAAAATCTTTTCTCTTGGGAATTATAGGGACAGAACTACCTAAACTGTATAGAAATTTATTCATGTATGTGACTACAGCGGCAAGAATGTTATTTGCCCAAAAATGGAAAGAAGAAGAATTCCAGGCAAAGGAAGAATGGATACAAAAACTTATGGAATATGCAGAAATGGTGCAACTTATCAGAAGAATAAGAAATCAAGATGAGAAACATTTTATAAAAGAATGGAAATGATTGATTGAATATTTACAGATAAATTGTAAACAGATAGAAACATTGGCAGGGTTATTGTAATAACCTGCAGTTTCGTTAAGAGTATATATTTAAAAAGATGAATAAATGAGCAGATTAAGTTAGGATATGCCGAAGATATTAAAAATAAATTTAAGGAACCGCAGAAAGAGGGGGAAGGAAGTCAAGTTTTGAAATGTCAAAATGATTGTAAAATCAGTGAAATGTATAAATCTGAAATGTATAATTTTTTTTTTTTAAGGATGATACGGCAAAAAAGTGTGTGTGAGGGGGGAAAACCTATAGACTGAGGCAGAGAAAGACACAGAAAGTTGAGTTTGGGCTCCGTAAGCATCTTTGGGTGCTAGTTCTCTCCTTGAAGAGCTGATGTGAGATGGGTGGACCTTGGCTCCCTGTTTGAGATCCTAAGCTGCTCAACCTGGACATTTGCAGATAAATACAAATATTATGGAACACAAACCAAGTGTCCAGTGATCTCCCCTTCAGCAGGAAACCAAAGCCAGGAGGACACTGTGTCTCTGGAATGTCTCTCCACTTGGAGAAGTGGGGTGAGCAGGGGCGGAGAAAGGCGGGTGCGGTGGGTGCAGGCCGCCCCGGGTGTCAGTCAGTCAGTCAGTTTTATTGCACATAGCCAAAGGCTGCCACAATGTACCCAGAATCATTCAACAATTAAAAGAAAATATGCTGGATTAATACAAAAAACTTAAGACATTTATATTATCAAGACATTACCTACTCTAAACAGAGCTATAAAAGTACCGTACCTTAATATACAGGTTAAGACATTAAACAATAAAATTTATAAGCTAAAATAATCCCATGGCCACTAATATATTAAAAAATAATGTTAATTAATACAAAGTGCAATTATATTAAGAATTTGGTGATAAAGATAGAATATAGCTTGATGTAAAGGTAAAGGGACCCCTGACCATTAGGTCCAGTAATCGCCGACTCTGGGGTTGCGGCGCTCATCTCACTTTATTGGCTGAGGGAGCCGGCATACAGCTTCCAGGTCATGTGGCTAGCATGACTAAGCCGCTTCTGGCGAACCAGAGCAGCGCATGGAAACGCCGTTTACCTTCCTGCTGAAGTGGTACCTATTTATCTACTTGCACTTTGACGTGCTTTCGAACTGCTAGGTTGGCAGGAGCAGGGACCGAGCAACGGGAGCTCACCCCGTCGCAGGGATTTGAACTGCTGACCTTCTGATCGGCAAGTCCTAGGCTCTGTGGTTTAACCCACAGTGCCACCCGCGTCCCAGCTTGATGTAGATAGGGTCAAATAAATTCATCTCCTTTACAGTTGGTGGCTATCTTGGCTGTATAATTTGCTCTAATTTTCCTAGCGGCAGTTGCAAAGAGTGCTACACACCAGCCCCGGGTGTCACCACTTGGGGAGGGGGACAAAATGCCAGGCGGCACTCGCCGCGGGGCCTGCAGTGTGCCCAAGCCACATGTCTCTCTTGGGAGTGACGCGGTGGCTTGGGCACGTGCAGGCTCCGCGCTGCCCAAACGGTCTGCCCGCTGCCTCCCCCCCAGCTGTAGGGCGGCTGAGTAGGAGGAAGCAGGCAGACTCCAGAGGCCCAGCCCCTATGGGCGGCTTGCCTTGCCCCTTGGCGCGCCACCCCAGGCACCCAATTGGCTTCCTCCACCGCTGGGGGCAAGCAAATCCATTGGCCTCCCTCAGCTGCTTTACAGTGGTACCTCAGGTTAAGAACCTAATTTGTTCTGGACGTCCGTTCTCAACCTGAAACTGTTCTTAACCTGAGGTACCACTAATGGGGCCTCCCACTGCCGCCACCACACAATTTCTGTTGTCATCCTGAAGCCACAGTAGCAGACCCTCCAAGTGTTCCCGTTTTCCAGGGAGAGTCCCAGAATTACAGAAGTTGTCCCTGTTTCTGTTTTGATGCTGGAATGTCCCACTTTTCCTTAGGGTGTCCCTAGTTTCATTGGAGAAGTTGGAGGGCATGGAGTTATGCAACCCCTGAGCCAAAGAGATAAGTAACTTATACAACCTTTAGAAGACATCTGAAGACATACAGTGGTACCTCGGGTTAAAAACTTGATCCGTTCCGGAGGTCCGTTCTTAATCTGAAACTGCTCTTAACCTGAAGCACCACTTTAGCTAATGGGGCCTCCTTCTGTTCTCATCCTGAAGCAAAGTTCTTAACCCGAGGTACTAGTTCTGGGTTAGTGGAGTCTGTAACCTGAAGCATCTGTAATCTGAGGTACCACTGTATTTGACTTCCCTATCTCCCTCACCGCTCCGCGTGCCCCTCTCCCACACCTCTCTCTCTCCCCCCCCTCCCGTATCGCAATGCCGTTGCCGATTCCAATATAAAACAGGAGAGAAGAAAAGATCAGGAACTGCCCCATAAAAAATGAAGAAAGTTAATCACGGAGATAATTGGAACCAGAAGCTCGCCAGCTCCACACACATGGAGCAGACACACACACACACACACACAGCGTCTTTCTTCTCCCCCTCTCCTGCTTCTCAGCACTCCTATCCCTGCTGCCCATGAAGCAATTAGAGCCTTCTCTTCTGCCCCCAAAGCAAAGTCCATATGGTTTTGAGCAGCATTTCCCAGGAACTTTAGCCCTGGCTCAATCATAAATGTCTCAACCTTTTCGCATCAAGTGCATGCGTGTGTGTGTGTGTGTGTGTGTGTGTTGAGCATGCTATGTTCAGTCAATGGACACAGACTGTGGCCCTAGCGTAGCGCTCTCAATTAAGCATGGGCTATATTATTTTTGCATGTGCTCATTCAAAAATCCTTTCCGCCCCATTTCCGCATTCACTTGTGAATTATTTCCCTTTTAAAATCCATACGAGAGTCCACATGTTAACGCTGGTTTTATCTCAGCGTCTGCATCTCTGTGTAGACTTTATCTGAAATTACGCGTTTTTAAAATGCATCGCGGTTCTTTTTTAAAAGCAGGCGGGTGGTCTTTGCAAAACCTCAAGAAGTGTGAAATCCAAAACGACAATGATCTTCCAATCCATGAATAATTTTGAATTGGATCGGTTCACTTGCAAATGTGGGCCAAATGTAATTCTTTGGATCCCTGCTATTTGGTCTTCTCATGTGTCACATTCTTTTCCAAACAAGAATGTGGCTTGATGTGGCCTGAAATGTGAGAAAACAGTTGTTTTTAATTAAAAAAATGATATTCCCAAGAAACACAGTGAGTGATTATATTAGAGCTCGAACCTGACCTTCCTCAGGGGCTCAAGGTGATGAACAGGGCTTAAAATCACCTGGTAAGACCAGCAAAATAAATTTCCCCACAAATATGCTACATGTGAACATAAAATTAGGTTACCACACCTTTTGGAGTTCAAGCGCATGCAGGAACTTGAGGTTTGAACAACTGAGGTGGATTAAAGTGCTCTGTCACCCTAGTGCAACAAATCCACTTGTTAAAAAAGATGAACTTTTGTGGTTAGGCATAATGGTATCATGATGCTTCAAATGTCTGGTGAGGATGTGACATTAACCTTCACGTTAGCCTTGTTGCAAGCAAATCCTCAATAAAACAGGCTGTCTGGGCTGGAGGAGCCCTTATTCCATAATGGTTTGACCCAGTGCTTTCCCCCCCCTAAAAAATGTTTGGGTGTCCTCTCATTTTGACTCAAGAAAATCACCATTTTAAAAAGAAAATCTTTATGTATGCTACTGCGGTGGCGAGGATACTCCTAGCCCAAAAGTGGAAAAGCGACGAGATACCAACGAAAGAAGAATGGCAAGACAAACTTATGGACTGATTGGCCAAACTGATTGAGAGATTAAGAGATAGACAATAGAGATTTTAAAAAGCAGTGGGAACCATTTATGATGTACTTGCAGAAATATTGTAAAGAAATGAACTCACTAGCAGGATTTCACTAAACACTTACAATTACCAAACAGAATAAAGAAAGGACCTAATTTAGAGAATACAGTATTAAGGTACAGTGGTATCTCGGGTTACAAACACCTCAGGTTACAAACACTTCAGGTTACAAACTCCACTAATCCATAAATAGTACCTTGGGTTAAGAACTTTGCCCCAGGATGAGAACAGAAATTGCATGGCGGAAGTGGGAGGCCCCCATTAGCTAAAGTGGTGCTTCAGGTTAAGAACAGTTTCAGGTTAAAAACGGACCTTCAGAACGGATTAAGTTCGTAACCCGAGGTACCACTGTATAACCAAAAAGCAGGGAAATTATTATGCAACAAACCAGAAGAGGAAGCTGAGGGAAGTTGCAGGGGGGAGGGGTAATTTGGGTTTGGGTTTTATATTTGAGATGATGTTATGGTGATGAAGATAAAAATATAAACATCAATAAAAACTATTTTAAAAAACACACCACCATTTTATAGTTCAAATCAAGAAAAATAAATACAGTAAATGGACAAAAGTACAAAAATTCACAAAATGTTTAGGGGTATGCGTAATCCCTGCATCCGCCCATTAAAAAAACACTGGTTTGACCTCATGCTATTAGAGACCAGCCTAAAAGAGACGCGGGTGGCGCTGTGGGTTAAACCACAGAGCCTAGGACTTGCTGATCAGAAGATCGGTGGTTTGAATCCCTGTGACAGGGTGAGCTCCCGTTGCTCAGTCCCTGTTCCTGCCAACCTAGCAGTTTGAAAGCACGTCAAAGTGCAGGTAGATAAATAGGTACTGCTTCAGCAGGAAGGTAAATGGCGTTTCCGTGCGCTGCTTTGGTTCACGAGAAGCACCTTAGTCATGCTGGCCACATGACCCGGAAGCTGTACGCCGGCTCCCTCGGCCAATAAAGCGAGATGAGCATTGCAACTCCAGAGTCGGCCATGACTGGACCTAATGGTCAGGGGTCCCTTTACCTTTACCTAACAATTTTGCACCTGGGGCGACCGCCCCTGTGCCCACCCCACACCATGCCACTGTCTCCACATAGGAATGGGAAAGATTCCCATCTTGAAACCTTGGAGAGCCTCTGGCAACCAGTGTGGCCAATACTGCCCTAGATGGACTCATGGTCTGTCATGGGATCAGGCAGCTGACTAGGCCCCCAAAGTAGCCACAAAGGATTCCTTACTATGTAGCTGTCAGGGACTGGGCAGAGGAGGAATGGTGGAGAACACCTCCCCATCCTGACCCTTCCAGGTAGGAGGAAGAGGAGGACAGTATAGATTTGCAACAGGGATTTGAGGGAGGTAGCACCTCAGAGGCAGATGAGGGGGAAAGCTGGGAAATCATGGGAGAGCTGGAACAACACCCGGCTGAGACGTTGTCATTAAAAAGCATTCCAAACCCTCCATCTCCCAGAACCCGGCAAGCCTTAAAAGTAGGAGACCAAAGAGTTCAAAGGCAGAGGGCACATAGCAGCACCCATCGTGGAGACGATGAGGATGACGAATGAGGAAGTGGAAGAGAAGGGAGGTGGAGATTCACTCAGGACAATGCCATTATCTAAGAGGCTGGGTTCTATAGCCTCTCTCTGTAAAGACTGAAATAAAAAAGGATGGCAAGAAACTTTTCCTTGTCTTTATACTTCCCTGGGCAACCAGCCAGGAGCCGCTGACAGTAGCCTAGCTGTTGTAATGTGGCACCCAGTTTGGACAATGAGAAGGGGAGTTCTTAGTCGTCTTGCACTGTGATCAGTATCCAGTTGTGTGATGTAGTATGACAGAAGAGGTCTTCAGGTGTGATTAAATGAGGAGCCATTGCTCGCTGGCAAAGCATCTGCTTTGTAAGCCCCATATCCCAGATTTAACCCCCAACATCTCCAGTTAGTGGGTGGCAGGAAAGAACTTTCTCCAAGAGCAGCTGCTGGTCAGATCAGACAAAATCTAGACAGACACAAAATACTGCCTTGCTGAATGTTCTCTTCCTGCTCCCCACGAGCAAGGACGCCCCAGACTAAGGCATGGTTTATATAGAAGTTTGTAGACCACCAAAGACATATGGTGGGGCTCTTTTGTCCCTCTCTTTTTTGAAATATATGTTTATTTACTGAAATAGATGCACTCAGCCAAGGGAAGCAGGCAGGCTGATCTTCAAAGTCCTCTAAAGTGCTTTAAAGCAGATTTCCCATGAAAGTCACAGCATGCCGTTCGAGCTGCTCCTTGCCGCCAGCTGCAAAAAGTCTGGCCTGTTTTTCTGCAGGGCAGAAGGATGCAGGGCCTGGCATCGTCCCAAATCGATGTTTGCTGTGTAATGTCAATGTGGGAATATTGGGGCAGGGGGCGTATCATTACACTTACACCCCCCATCTTCCCTCCAAGGAGCTCACGGTCGTGGATGTGGTTCTTACCTCCTCCACACCTTCTCCTCCTGCAACAACCCCATGAGGGTTGTAAAAAATGCAACCCATAACTGTCCCTCCATGACCCTCCCCACCCCATTCAGCTGCTTGAAGCAGCCAAGTCACTCTGTGTTGTGCCCTTGTTTGTGCATATCCTCCAACGCAACATTACCCCAAACCGGGATGCCAACTTCCAGGTCCAAGTCACGTGACCTGCACAAGATTGCAGACACAGAAAATGTCCGTACGCCTTTCAACCAATGTCAGCGACTGAGCTCAATAACTGGTTCTGCCCTGACGGGCCTAGGTGACTGGAGCACTTTCAGAGACCTTCCAATCCTGGAAAAGAGGTCCCAGTGCACTGGACCCACAACTGTGCATTGTGAGACCAGACTCATGCAGAAGCTAGCTGTGAAGCATAACTCCTTTTATTTCTAATAGCTACTACAAACTAATGAACTACTGGCTTGCATGTGTGTTACATCTCCCACTCAGCCATCTGGTCACTACATACAGTAGATAAGACTCTCTCCACCAGTGGCGTAGCGTAGGTTGTCAGCACCCGGGGCAAGGCAAGTAATTTGCGCCCCCTAACCCGTGGATTTGCGCCCCCTAACCCGTGGATTTGCGCCCCCTAACCCTAACCCCCAGATGTTGCGCCCAGTGTGGCTGCCCCCCCTGCACCCCCCACGCTACGCCACTGCTCTCCACACACAGAGTCAGGCATTTAGTCGGGAGCAGAAGAGTAGAAGAGCAGTTTCCACCCTCTCGTGTCTCAAAACATCAGATCAGGAGATTCTGTCAATGGGAGGGGTGAAAATATCAACAGAAAAGGCGTTTCTAGGGGTGTGAGATCTCAGTCCGAAATTGCATGAGAGCCCTTGCTCTCATTGGAAAAATGGCCGCCGTGCTCTCTCAGGAAAAATGGGATGTCCCGGTTTTTCCAGGACAATTGACGGGTATGTGTGTGTGTGCTGCTGTCCCTCAGGCAACAAAATTGACTTCAGTTGGTCTTGGCGGTTGTTGATTTCGATGGTGCTTATGGGAAAGAACTTTCCAGTGAATTCCTCTCTTTGGGGCCACATCTGTCCAGAGGTCACTGCCTGAGCCTATTCATTTATTTACCACCCAGGGCCGTCTTACCCATAGGTGCTAGGGGTGCGGGGCACCTGGGCTCTGGGCTCTCAGGGGTGCCAGGCCAAGACTCCGTCTGGGGCCCAAGAGTTGAGTCCGGGGAAGAGCCCGTCGGTCGGTCGGAGCACTGTGGCGGGCTCTTCTGCTGCAGGCAGCTCTGCAATGTGAATTTGGGGGTGACCGAGCCAGCGAGATGCTGAGGCGGCTGGCTGGCTCTGCCCTCCTGCGCACCTGGGACTGGGCAACCTGGGGGGAGGGGTACCGGGCAGATCTTTGCACCCCGGCGCTGCATATGCTTAAGACAGCCCTGTTACCACCCAACATACCCCATGTTTCCTCCAAAAAGCTCAAGGTGGCACTCACAGGTCTCCCCTTCCATTATATCCTCACAATAACCCTGTGAGGTAGGGCTGAGAGATCACGACTGGCCCCAAGCCGCCCAGTGAACTTTGTGGCACATGGGGATTTGAACTCTGGACTCCCAGATCGGGCTCTCTAATGTCTTGACCTCGTGGTTGGGCCAAAATCTCTGCGTACCTCTCTACGCCAAAACCCTCTTCGTCCCTCCCTTCCCATTCGAACGGATTTGATGAAGTGACCTTCAAACCCTTTAACCATTCAAGGTTTCCATAATCATGCCCATCAACCGCTTAAAAGCTCTTTCGGTCCTACAAACACAAAGGAGAACATCCTACCTCTTTTGGCAGGCTGTGTACCTAGCCAGGTCTTTTCAAAGTCTGCCTCTTCTCGGGTTCAACCTTTCTTGTGGGCTGCAGTGAGATACTAAACGGAACAATCCTCATCCTTTTCTTTCTTTTTCCTGCAAAACACATAAACGGCAGGTTTTGTGCCTGACCCGTGGAGGCCAGGTGCTGGGCTGATCAAAAGGCAGCCGGGTACTTTGTTCTGCGGAGCGAGTTCCTGCGTTTTGATTATGTCCTGGCACAGGTCCATCAGGTTTATAAAACTGGCAAGCAGAGAAGCATGTCGTCCCAGATGCTTGCAGTCATCAGCACGCTTCTACTACAAACCTGTATGATAGCAGTGGAGGGGAGGGGAGGGCCAGATTTTTTGGGGGGAGGGGGCTTTGGATGGGTTCAATGGCCGCAGCATGGGGTTTGCATCAAAGCAGGAGGGTGATGGCTGCCTGGGCATGGAAGCTGAGCTAGTGTTGCCCTGACCAGGGCACTTGGAGGGCATGGGAGAGCTATGTTCAGATGTCTAGCAGGAAACTCTCTTGAGTGGTCCAAATCAAGAGTCTTCAGTGTTTTCAGATAATGAGCGGGGAAGGGCTGTAGAAAGTGCAAATGAGGGAAATTCACTTTCAAATGCAAACTGAATTGAATGTCTCCCTATTTCTCAGCGGCGCTGGCTGGTCCTGTGGGCGTCATCCGGATATGGGAATGAGAAGTCCTTCAAGCCTTTGGTCAGCCATGGCTGGTGCCCAACGTAGCATCTTCTCTTCCTTTTCAGAGATTTCAAGTTGTTTTGCACACTCCAAATTTCTGTGGAGACATTTTGTAGCAAGAAGTGCAAATTAGGAAGGTTTGCTTTAAAATGTGAGCGAATTTCATTCCGCGCCCTCTCCCTTCTTCCATCTGCAGCGAGACAGAAAGAGGGAGAGAGGTGCTTGATTTGGGCGAAAAGCATTTGCACATGAACCGACATCTCATTGAGAGCGACTGAAAGTGGCTTCCACAGCTTCCATATGTGGCAGTCATAATATCCGGCTACGCTTGTTGATAGCAGATGGCCAAACCACCAACACCCCTTCCTGAGGAATTTCAGTTGTCTGATCACAACTCACTTCTCTTCATTCAAATCCCTTGCCTGTTTCCAAAAATCCATTTCCCTTCCAGTCAAGGGGGGTGCAATCTTTTTCAGCCCAAGGGTTGTACCCTCTGGATGACAACCTTTTTTGTGGGGGCCCATGCCAGCATGGCCAGGTGACAGAGGCAAAAGGGGGCAGGGTCAGAGAGAGAGAAATGGGTGGAGCAAGTGATGCAATCTTTACCTCTCTACTGAAGAAGAAGAAGAGTTTGGATTTGATATCCCGCCTTTCACTCCCTGCAAGGAGTCTCAAAGCGGCTAACATTCTCCTTTCCCTTCCTCCCCCACAACAAGCACTCTGTGAGGTGAGTGGGGCTGAGAGACTTCAAAGAAATGTGACTGGCCCAAGGTCACCCAGCAGCTGCATGTGGAGCAGCAGAGACGCGAACCTGGTTCCCCAGATTACGAGACTACCGCTCTTCACCACTACACCACACTGGCTCACTGTAGGCTTCATTCCAGCCATGAAAGTCAGAGGTTGTTTGGAGACCCCTATTCCCCTGCCCCCAAAGCTACAATTTCCAAAGTGGTTTAAACAGCCAACCCTTCTTCCCCAGGGAATTTTGGGAACTGTAGCTCTGGGAGGGCAATATGGGGTCTCCTAACAACTCTCAGCACCCCTAACAAATTACGTTTCTCAGGATACTTTGGGAGAATTCATGGTTGTTGAAATGTTATAATTGTTGCTGGCTTCTGTCTGACAAGGGAGTGTGACTCCAGAGGTGGTCAAACTGCTGCATAAACAGCACTGGAGTGACCTCTCTGGGGCGCAAGCCTGGGCTGTTTGTAGGGCGGTCCAAGGCTGCCCAGATGACAAGACCTCCCTCTTGGCCTCACGGATGTGGTCCAAAGGAAAGCAGAGCAATACGGTTGCCACTGGCTTGGTTGCAAGAGTTGCTGGAAGGAGGTGTACAAAGCGCCACCCAACTGTCTCAGAGATTCCACTCCAGATTTGTGGCAGATTTACTCCTTAGCCTTTTGTGTGTCAAGACCCCATAACCACCCCCTCATTGAAATGGAACGCACAGGACACCAATATATAAGGTTAATGTTATTGGGCAAATTTTGGCCACAACTTTATTGATTACAGAATGTGAGCGGTATTGGCTTAGGCATTGAATGGACCCGACTATATCTGACTGCTGCCCGTTGCGCAGGGAATCCGGTAAGGGTAAACCACCAGAAGGGGAAGCCCCGTCGATGCAGACCAACTCGAGCTCCCCCAGGTGTTCCCGTCAGGGTTGTGTCATGGCCCCGGACGTCAGACAAGATCCATACCCCTGGATTCCTTTAATGGGATACCCTTAAGCTTGGAGGGGCAGGTGATGGCCACACCTCCCCTCCCCCATCAAAAGGTCAAACAAGGCCTAACCGCAAAACCTTACAAAGTTGGGACGATTGCTACGAGGTAGACAAAAACCAAATGGCCCCAAGCCAATTCAGCCAAGTGGAAAAATTCCTACCAGGCCCCTTAACGGCGACCAACCAGGTCCATAGCAAGGCCAAGAAGAAAGACCTGCAAAACTAGGGAAGGAGGGAGATCGAAGAGGCGAGCCAAGAGGAAGCCTTTTGGCTCCTGCCTTGGCTTAAATTGTCCTGGCCACGCCCCCACCAGCCAGTGGATTGGCTGGCTGGAGGATGACACGGCCGGGATCCCCCAGGCAACGCGGGACTTCGTCCCCGCCCCCTGGAGGGGAGTGGGTGGCCACGCGGTCCACCACAACTTCTTCCCACGGTGAGGTGGAGTGGATTTCTTCTCCCGAAGATACCCTGCAAGGCAGCTGAGGTTTAGAACCAGTTTTCCTTCTCAGTGATGGACTACCTTCCCAGGTTGATGAGCTCCATCCGTCCCTCACTTCCTCCTACAAGTTGTGCAGAAGTTCTTGGCTTTTGGACCCAACTATTGGTCTCACCCTCATAATCCTGTAATAGTGCTTTGAATATATGGTATGGGTGTGTGGCTTCAGTCAAATCCTCTAGCCTAGGGGTGAGGAATTAGGGATGAAATCAAGCTGGTGATGTAAATGAATTTCCTCTACAGATGAGACTTGAGCTACAACACCTCTCCACACCTGCTATAGAGAGAGACAAATAAAAGTATAAAATAAAGGTGCAGAACAAAGTTGGTATTCCTCTCCCCCCCCTATGGTGCCCTAAAGTCATTCTGTGCATGCCCAAAGGCAACTCTATTCTGCTTCATAAGATCCCAGGCTGGGTTGGGACATTGCAGAGGAGGTAGGAACAAAACCCTGGGCCTCAGCTCTGTCTAAAATTAAAAGCTGTCATTTGATTTTGAGGGAACTGTGCTCCTTTTCCTTGGATGGGAAGAATGAGCAGCTTTGCCATCCTCTCCCTGTCCCCGTGCAGCAAATCCTTGGAGACTTGGCTAATGGACCTCTCCAGATGTTTGCCCCTTTCTCCTCTACACCGACCGCACCTGCTGGCTGAAAGAGCCTGGCTTGTCTCCCCAGCCCTGCAGCCCTCTTGCCCCTGCCCTCGTTCAGAGAACGAGAAATGAAAGGGAAGGTGAGGTTGATGGGTGCATTAGCAGGGCGGAGTGGTGGTGGAGGTCTGGAGCACAGAAGGCGAGAAATGAGTTCTGGCAAGCATTAATAGGGTTTGAGTTACACCATAACCTCCTAACTTTGCTTGTGCTTTCATATGCCCCAGATCTGAAGTACGGGACAAGTGGGGTCCTTTCCCAGATTATGGTCTCCGGCGGGAGTGTTTGTGAAACCGGAGCAAGTGATTTGTGTAAACTTCTCAGGAGCGAAGTTCAAGGTTAAAGTACTAGCACATTTTCGAAGCACAGTTATACCTCCCCCCTCCCTCCATTAACAGAAGGATCGTATAGAGGTCTTGGGAATTAAGAAACCACAAATTCTTCCCTGTGAACAGTTGTGATTTCCAAGAGAGCCTTCTTAGCCACACCATTTGACAAATTTGAACAGCAATGGCCCAGTTGGCATGTTATCCATGGGACACATTCAGAATATACATTTAAAGCACTGTGGTGCCGCTTCAAAAAGTTGTGGCTTCCCCCCAAGGAATCCTGGGAGCTGTAGTCTGTTAAGGGTGCTGAGGATTGTTTGTTGTTGTTTAGACATTTAGTCGTGTCCGACTCTTCGTGACCCCATGGACCAGAGCACGCTAGGCACTCCTGTCTTCCATTGCCTCCCGCAGTTTGGTTAAACTCATGCTGGTAGCTTCAAGAACACTGTCCAACCAACTCGTCCTCTGTCGTCCCCTTCTCCTTGTGCCCTCCATCTTTCCCAACATCAGGGTCTTTTCCAGGGAATCTTCTCTTCTCATGAGGTGGCCAAAGTATTGGAGCCTCAGCTTCAGGATCTGTCCTTCCAGTGAGCACTCAGGGCTGATTTCCTTCAGAATGGAGAGGTTTGATCTTCTTGCAGTCCATGGGACTCTCAAGAGTCTCCTCCAGCACCATAATTCAAAAGCACCAATTCTTCGGCGATCAGCCTTCTTTATGGTCCAGCTCTCACTTCCATACATCACTACTGGGAAAACCATGGCTTTAACTATACGGACCTTTGTTGGCAAGGTGATGTCTCTGCTTTTTAAGATGCTGTCTAGGTTTGTCATTGCTTTTCTCCCAAGAAGCAGGCGTCTTTTAATTTCGTGGCTGCTGTCACCATCTGCAGTTGTTAGGAGACCCCTATTCCCCTCCAGATAGGTGCCGAGTTCCACGTGACATCAGAGGGGCTTGTTGCATGCATGTGACATCACACATGTGACATCACTCATGTTGGGAGGAGGCTGCTACTGTGGGGAGGCCAGGCCTGACCACTCAAGATTGCAGGGGCTCAGCCCCATCCCCGAATATTTTGTGGCGGCTGAGCTGTCCTCAGCCCCATAGAGTTGGCACCTTTGACCCTCTGAGAGCTATGAATACCAGAGTGGCTTAATAAACAATCTCTCTTCACAGGGAACAGAGAGATGATAGATCAATAGATCAATAGATCAACATATATTTTTTAAAATCCACATAGAAGTTCATCAGCATTTTAGTGCAAAATTGTGAGACGATACTGTTCTTCTGTGCAATTTTGCCTAATATACACGTTTTTCCAAAGTAAACTTCCTTTCACATTTTTTGGTATGCTATTTTCAGCCATATATGGATATATAGGCAGACTTTACCCTAGTAGAGGAAATTTTTATACACATCGCTTGGCTGAAGAACTGCATCGCAACATTCAGAGAAGTGGGAATTTCGAAGGACGGCCGGTGTTTTGGTTTGTGCGTTGTTTAAGAAAGTGTAAATTACCTAAGGTTCCCTAGCTCTGAGTATGACACTTGGATTTCAGCCACCAAATTTATTACCAGTGGCAGTAGCAGGTTCTTTCTCTCTCCCCCCCCCCCCAAGTTTTTAATGATTACAGTGGTACCTCGGGTTAAGAACTTAATTCGTTCTGGAGGTCTGTTATTAACCTGAAACTGTTCTTAACCTGAAGCACCACTTTAGCTAATGGGGCCTCCCGCTGCTGCCGCGCCACTGCTGTGTGATTTCTGTTCTCATCCTGAAGCAAAGTTCTTAACCCAAGGTACTATTTCTGGGTTAGGGGAGTCTGTAACCTGAAGTGTCTGTAACCTGAAGCGTCTGTAACCCGAGGTACCACTGTATTTTGACAACAGTGAGCAACTGGGTTGGCAGCCTGACCACCATTTTGCATTGTCCATGGTGCCCCTGAAGCCACCATCATGCTGGGGCGTTGTGTGTGTGAGAGTGTGTGTGTGTGTGTGTGTGAGAGAGAGAGAGAGAGAGAGAGAGAGAGAGAGAGAGAGAGAGGGAGGGAGATGAAATGGTGGGTGGGGTGTTAGGTAAGAAAAAGGGAAATCTCAAAAATCTTCTCAGCCCAGAAATTTTGGCAGAGCTCTAGGAACATCCTTTAATGGTCTTTGCTCCTGCTGTGTCTACACTTATTCTGCTTTGAAAAATAAATAAAATCAATGTTATTCTTTTCTTTATTTCGCATGCAAGGTGCGCAGACCGCAAATCAAATACCCGCCCGGTCTTGTTTGTTGTCAACCAGCCTGTTTACCTCCTTGCTGCAGTACCACACGCCTGAGGCTCCATGGAACCACACAGCCTTCAAACGATGCCTCCTGGCTCTATCTTTCAAGCCTTTTCTCAGCTTTCTCTTCGGAAGGCAATTCATGAGGGTGGTTGTAGTCCGGGGGGGGGGGGGAACCTTCTGTTTGGAAGGTCGGTGCTGTTTCCTGAGCTGCTCCAGCAATTCGGAAAGTGTGAAGTAGTAACTGGTATCTCTGAGGACTTTAATTACTTTTCTAGCCATCAATGAGTTAAATACACAGTTCCCCCCCAGCCCATTTTATCCTCCTCACAACAACCCTGTGAGGTAGGCGAAACCATAGCATCCAACATTTCTCCAGTGAAAATTGTGACATCTTATTCCATACTCTCCAAGATTTCTCCAATTAAAATAGGGACTTCCGAAGGGAAAGCGAGGGACGCGGGCGGCGCTGTGGTCTAAACCACTGAGCCTAGGGCTTGCTGATCAGAAGGTCGGCGGTTTGAATCCCCACGACAGGGTGAGCACCCGTTGTTCGGTCCCTGCTCCTGCCTACCTAGCAGTTCGAAAGCACATCAAAGTGGAAGTAGATAAATAGGTACCACTCCAGCGGGAAGGTAAACAGTGTTTCCATGCGCTGCTCTGGTTCACCAGAAGCAACTTAGTCATGCTGGCCACATAACCTGGAAGCTGACTGCAGAGAAATGCCAGCTCCCTCAGCCTATAGAGTGAGATGAGCGCCGCAACCCTAGAGTCGTCCGCGACTGGACCTAACAGTCTGGGATACCTTTACCTTTAAGGAAAAGCAGGACATTTTGGGATCAGATCAGAAACCAGGATGGCTTCTGTAAATCTGGGAATGTACCTGCAAAATATGGGGACACTTTGAGGGTCTGTGAAACAAAGAGGCCATAACTGGCCCAAGGTCACCCAGTGAGCTTCCTGACCGGTGAGCTCTGCATGCAGAAGGTGCCGAGTTCGAATCCCGGGTTCCCTAGGTCAGGGCTGGGAATGTCTCCTGCCCGAAACCTTGGAGAGACACTGCTAACCTGTGTAGACAATATAGAGATGGGTGGACCAATGGCATAAGGCAGCTTCCCATGTTCCACAAAAATCTTACGGCTTCCACATCTGAAAGCAAGTTCTGAAGCCACTCAGAGACGGGGAGGAAACCACAGAAAGAAGAACAATGTCTCCATGAAAAGGTATTTTTCATATCCATGCTATTAATCTGATAATGCATTTTCTTCTGCCCACTGGCACTCTGGAGGTAATCAAATAGCCATCTTGTACTGTCCAACAGTGTTCTTTTGATGCACAAACTTGCAGCCCAGAACCACCAAGTTCAATGGGACTTGCTCCCACGTGAAATATGCTTAAGACTGCAGATATTTGATGCCATACCATCCTACGTCTGCAGTCTTAAGCATATTTCACGTGGGAGCAAGTCCCATTGAACTTGGTGGTTCTGGGCTGCAAGTTTGTGCATCAAAAGAACACTGTTGGACAGTACAAGATGGCTATTTGATTACCTCCAGAGTGCCAGTGGGCAGAAGAAAATGCATTATCAGATTAATAGCATGGATATGAAAAATGCTGCAGTGTGTCTAAATGATACATGAGATGTTTTCCACGAAAAGGTGTTGGCTTTGTGGTAGTGATGGGGAGCTGACAGAGAGCCAGTTACATATTTGTGTTTCCAGAGGCAGCCGTGTGTGTGTGAACATAACTCTTAGTTGAGGTGGGTGGAGCAGGGAGCTTTTATCAACCTGATGGGAACAATGAATTTAATCCCAGTCAACTTGCTAGCTGCTTTCCACTCTTTCTTTCTCGGATTAAAGCTTCTTTTGGAGGAAAGCCTGCGTAAAGCCTGCATTCAAAAAGCCTTGAGCTTCTTGTCAAGGCGGACTGTTTCATGAGAGGACGGTGGGAAAAGGCATGCGGGTGAAGTTGCATGCCCAGGCGTGTCTGTTTGTTCACAGGCGAAGACCGTCTCACACTTTTCGGGCTTGTCTACTAGGGGGTTAGGTGCCAGTGGATTTGGGCACAACAGGCAACACTCCAAAACTACTTCCTGCCTTTGCTCTGCCACCAGGCATGGTTGTTATCATCATCTATACGGCTGCAGTCCTGTACCTGAAGGCGGCAACTAGACTGGTGACTGGGAGCGGCCGCCGAGACCACACAACACCAGTCCTGAAAGACTTACATTGGCTCCCAGTGCGTTTCTGACCTTGTTGGTGTTGGTGCTGACCTTTAAAGCTCTAAACACCTGAAGGAGCATCTCCAGCCTAGTCCGAACACCAAAGTCCAGCGCTGAGGGCCTTCTGGCGGTTCCCTCCCTGCGAGAAGTGAGGTTACAGGGAACCAGGCAGAGGGCCTTCTTGGTAGTGGCACCTGCCCTGTGGAAGGCCCTCCCATTAGATGTCAAGGAAATAAACAACTACTGTATCTGACTTTTAGAAGACATCGGAAGACAGCCCTGTTTAGGGGAGTTTTTAATGTCTGGTGTTTTATACAGATGGGCGGGGTATAAATTATTGTTGTTGTTGTTGTTGTTGTTGTTGTTGTTGTTGTTGTTGTTGTTATTTCTCCTGCTGTATGCATTTTTGTAAATGTTGATTGGAGAACTGCATAGCTAATCTCAGCTAAATCTGAATTTTGGAAAATGGGTGTGTTTTGGTTCTCATATTGGTTTGGAAGGTGTGAATTGGATAAATTAAACTTTAAATGAGAACTGAATCGAGTCCTTCTGTCCCCCCCCCCCCCAATCCTTAATCAGGAATGGTGTAATTAACATCCTCCATTGCAGAAGGTTGAATGAAAATGTCCCCTTCCAATGCTAACATGCAATAATTCATTGATCCGGTGTTGTTTTGGCACAGTGAGGATTTCATCTTAGGTTTCACTAGTTCATGTCTCTAAGCCATTACAGTGGCTCGCTAAAAGTAAACAAGCACCAACTCTACTGCTTTCGATACACATCTGCAACCATTTCTTTCTAAGTCCCTTGCTTATGCCATTCCCATCGTCATTAGCCAATCTGCCCTAGGGAGGAAATACATTTCTGACTTCAAGATACTGTAATCAATCAGGCGGCGAATGTGAGGTTTTTTTTAAACAACAACAACAAACACCTAAGGCCTGCAAACTTTAATTAGTTTAATTGGTAGATTAATCAACTGAAGCTTTAATTGGCTAAGCTGCGGGGGGCAATTTTAATCAGTGAGTCTGAGACTTAAGGGTACAGATGTTGACTTGTAGAAGCAATTTTGCCTCTGATGGGTTGCCATGACAGGGCATGGAAAATAAAATATCAAAGATGGCTTTCCCCTCTAAACGTATTTATGGTGGGCAAGTCAATCAATAGATGCTTCACTTTGATAGCTCAGAAGCTCTGCCCTGTTTCCAGGCACTGGGAAACAAGACGGGGTGTGAGAGATTGCTGCAGTCAAACCAACCATAGACGCCAACTCCTAAGGATTGGGGCACTTTGGGTCCCCCCAATGTCCTTTTTAAAGGGGGACGGGGACTCCATTGTTCAGAGGGTGAAGGAGGGCGAATGTGGAGCCCCCCCCCCGGCTGGGGACAGCTTCCCCATCTTCCCCTTGCGAAGCAGGGGGAGGAGAGGACAGGGGCTGCCGTCCACTGGGGCCGTGCTGCCACCATGTTCAGATCCACCCCCGGCTCCTCATGACATTGTTCGTGTGACATCAGGACATTGCGCTGGGCCCCCACAACCTTTTCTAGAAGGTGGCACCTCTGAAATCCATGCTTTGCCAAACAGGCACATGAAAGGGTCAAGGCTCACAGCTTTCCTGAAAAATTTGCTACAGAACGTTCCGTACGATCACTTTCTTTTTCTACCTTGGCAGGAAGCTGTCACACTACATACTTCTTTCCTGCTGGGGCACCTCTCTCTTTCTTCATGCTTCCAAACTGACAACAACAACAATTTATTATTTATACCCCACCCATCTGGCTGGGCTTCCCCAGCCACTCTGGGTGGCTTTCAACAAAATATTAAAATAGAGTAATGCATCAAACATTAAACGCTTCCCTAAACAGGGCTGCCTTCAGATGTCTTCTAAAAGTCTGGTAGTTGTTCTTCTCTTTGAGATCTGGTGGGAGGGTGTTCCACAGGGCGGGTGCCACTGCCAAGAAGGCCCTCTGCCTGGTTCCCTGTAACTTGGCTTCTCGCAGTGAGGGAACCGCCAGAAGGCCCTCGGCGCTGGACCTCAGTGTCCGGGTAGAACGATGGGGGTGGAGACGCTCGTTCAGGTCTCAGACATGTTTTCAGACATGTTTTCAGACATGCCTCATACCACCTGCATGAAATTCGGGGACCCCTGCCCTAAGGCACCAAGGTAAATGTCCATCAAACACTTTTGCCTCTGACCTCACCAACCTGTGGCCTCCGGAAGGTTGCTCTTGAAGAAACATGACCCCGGGTCATGAAAAGTATCCCCCGGCAGTCCCAATTACATGTGTGTGCGGTCGGCCATTTTGACACACGTCCAGTGAAATATCCAAAGCTCCAGGACTGGCAGTCCATCTCCCACCCTCCGAAGCCCCAAACCTCTCTAGTTTTAGACTCTGCATAAGGTAAAGGTAAAGGTAAAGGGACCCCTGACCATTAGGTCCAGTTGTGACCGACTCTGGGGTTGTGGCGCTCATCTCGCTTTATTGGCCGAGGGAGCCGGCGTACAGCTTCCAGGTCATATGGCCAGCATGACTAAGCCACTTCTGGTGAACCAGAGCAGCACATGGAAACGGCGTTTACCTTCCCGTCAGAGCGGTCCCTATTTATCCACTTGCACTTTGACGTGCTTTCGAACTGCTAGGTTGGCAGGAGCAAGGACCGAGCAATGGGAGCTCACCCCGTCACAGGGATTCGAACTGCTGACCTTCTGATCGGCAAGTCCTAGGCTCTGTGGTTTAACCCACAGCGCCACCTGTGTCCCCAAAGCCCCAAACCTCTCTAGTCTTAGATTCTGCATACATTGCTTCAGGACACAAGCAGCCTGAAAGGCAGCTTTCTCCAACACAGAGAGGTCACACCCAGCACCAACAAACGTAGGTGTACATGTTTTCTAGCCAGATCTCCCTCCCTCTCTCCTTTCCTCCACTCCATGAGGTGATTCCAAGTAGCCTTCATATACCCACACACAGCTCTCCCCTTGTTCTTATCTCTCCCTGTTCACATCCCTGCTCCCACCAATTCCTTTCGCCCATCATGTCTTACTGAGTCATGCTCTGCTTCTGCCAAACCCCTCCGGGCATCTGGCACAGACTCTGCAAGGAGTGGTTTCGCACACTGGCATTTACGAGGGATGCCAGGCAAGACTGTGCTTTCTCTGGAAAAAGGCAGAGTGCTTCCCCTTTCGGGAAGGCATTCTTTCCACGCTCCCTTTTTCGCTCAGCCTCCACAGTCTTCAGGGGTGGGCAGAGAGCATTAGGGGGTGGGGAGGAAGGTTTGCTCCTTAAATTTTATATTTGCCAAATTATCTGCCTTTTCGTTTTTGGCTGGCTTCCTAGTCTGTTGTGGCACATAGGCAGAAGTGGGTTGAGACTGGGCAATGGTGCTCGTCAGTTAAAATGTCTCTATTTATTTGTTTACAGTATTGCATTTATATTAGGGTTGCCATATTTCAAAAAGTGAACATCCAGACTTTTCTGGCCAAAGTTGTTGGGCTTTTTTTTAGTTTTGCCCAAAGTCGCCGAGCCCTTTTTAAGGGTACTCGCCAATATCTACACTTCTGACACGGGTTGCCATAGGTCCGGATTTCCCCCGACATTTCAGCAATTTCCACCCGGACTTTGTTTCCCCGGCAATGTCAGGGAAATTCCGGACATATGGCAACGCTAATTTATATGCCACCATTTTGTCTATGGAGTTCAAGTCAGCATACATGGTTCCTCTCTCCTCATTTCATCCGCACAACAGCCCTGAGAGGTAGGTTAGGCTGAGTGGTGGTGGCTGGCTCGATACAGTGGTGTAGCAGGGGGGTCACGGGGGGGGGGGGCGGTTGCCCCTGGAGCAAAATTGTTAGGGGTGCAACATTTCGACACCCAGATCTGCCGAGATACAGCTGCACGCTTCCATCTCTGAGACGTGTCATCTGCAAATGTGGCAAAGGCAAGATAGAAACCCGTTTTCGAGTCAAAATCTGGCCAAATGGAAGCTTTACATATGAATGACAGGTGCTGGGGATGGGCAGGAACGAAAACCGATTTAAGCGTCACATTCAATAAGCAAGAAAGCAGCTTAAGAATGCCAGCCGTTAATTTGAGAACACGATGCTGGCTTGGAAATCAAACGGATCGAAGAGCCTCCATTGCAAATCTAACGGGGGACTTTCAGATGTGTCTCCCTTTTCGCTCTACCCGCTGCCATCCTCTGCGGCAGAAACAGGAGTCCCCTTTCTGCCATTCTCCACAGCTCGGAGGAAAAGCTTTAATGCGGAGCGATGTTGTCCAGCAAGTGAAATTGGCAATCAGTCCTCTCTTTCATGACCTTTAATTCTTTCCTCTGCTTCAGTTGTGGGAAAAAGGAAAGGGATTATTTATTTAGTCCAGAGGATATATGTATGTGTGCATAAGTGT
This sequence comes from Podarcis liolepis, assembly GCF_965112155.1. Classification (NCBI taxonomy): domain Eukaryota; kingdom Metazoa; phylum Chordata; class Lepidosauria; order Squamata; family Lacertidae; genus Podarcis; species Podarcis liolepis. Next base: position 35,334,485 of record NC_139573.1, on the reverse strand, counting down.
GTGTGTGTATTATATATATATATGGAGTCCAACTTGGTTTCTTTCCAAATGGCATCAGGGACCTACAGAATCCCATCGGCTTGGCGGGAGGTGAAAACCCGGAAACAGAGGATTTTATTTCTGGCTTTTTTACAATGAGAAAGTGCCTTACGCTGGTGCAGTGTGGGAGTTTTATTCCCAACCCAAATTTTAAAAAGTGGACTGAGAAGGAGGTGAGAACATATCCGATGCTTGGTTCCTGTTGCCCATAGCTGATCCTTTTCAACTCTGGCTCCTTGTGGAGAGAGAAAGAGCTCACTCTGAAGCAAAGTTTCCGTGATATCCAAACATTACTGGCTCGTACCGTCCCTTGTGCCCAAAATGCAATTTACCATCGGAAGACCAGTGCTTTCGTATGGGTTTGCTGTACCCCACATAATGAAGCCTGTTAGAATCATAGAATTGTATAGTTGGAAGGGACTCAACGCCGTACATTTAAGGCACATTCAAGATATATTCCAAGCACATGACTTTCCCCAAAGAATCTTGGGAGCTGTAGTTTACCCAGCACAGAGCCACAATTCTCAGCACCCTTAAACAAATTATAGTTCCCAGGGTTCTTTGAGGGGAAACAAAGTGCCTTAAATGTGTATTGAACGCTCTTGAAATGTATTGTGTGGTTTGGAATGGAGGCAAGGGATAAAGACTCCCTACTTCATATTGGTGCTTCCCTTATGTTGTAACATTGATGTAAAATCCCTCCACAAATCCAGTGTTTTCCATGAAGCTCTTGGCTCAACCCCATAGTTCCCAGGCCCTAATGCAGGGATGAAGAACTTGCAGTCCTCCTGATATTGTGGGACTACTATTTTGCCAGATAGGCACTTCTTCTTTTTTTTTTTTTTGCCAAGCAATGTTCCCTAACCTGTTGCTCTTTTGTAAGCTGCTTTGAATAATATACGCATGTCTATGCATGCTTTACCCAGCGTATGCAGTTCTGTACACATAATTGGCTGCAGAGCCACACTGCAAATTTCAGGAAACAGTGAATTTCGAAGGGTGTTTCCGTTCCGCTTTGTGTGTTGAAGTTAAGTTCTGCAGCAATTTTTAAATTTAAGCAAAACTTACGTAGTGCAGCACGGGGACTCAATTGTTGATTGATTGATTGCCCTCCATTTACCCTAAGGAAACCAGGGTGGGCTACGGCATTAAAAACAATAATAAAAACCTGCACCAAGTAATACAATGTAAAGCAACAATGAAATTAAAGTTGCATTAGACATATACTACACAAAAAAATGGCAGGTACTTTTTTTGCATATCGTTTAGCATATAATTAGGCTTTTAAAAAATATATATATGCACAAGAAGCCCAGACCTAATCAGGCATTTGACGAAAGTAGTGCTGTGATATGAGTAAAGCACAGCTGAGTTGGAACTGCCAAAAGGCTGTGTATAAATCCATTTTAATCAGATTCCCCACCTCACTCCTAACCATTTCAGTTCCATTACAGGGCAATGTATAAAAGCCAGAAAGGGTGGCTTTCAGATGAGCCTTGCAATCTCTTGCTTTTATAGAAGGAATCACACATTTGGGAGGATGGCTCAGTCGGTAGAGTACGAGACTCTTAATCTCAGGGTTGTGGGTTTGAGCCCCACGCTGGGCAAAAGATTCCTGCATTGCAGGGGGCTGGGCTAGAGATGACTCTCATTGTCCCTCCCTTCCCAATTCTACGGTGTCTTCCTCCGCATCTGTCTGCCCCAGTTAAATGTCAAAACAGAGCAGTCCGTCGCATCACAACACGTCAAGGGCAACGCACCGGCATGCTTCCCAAGAGCCCCGCCTTGTGTGAGTCATTGAAATTTAAGCTCTTCCAACGGAGCTTAAATTACATGCCCTGCAGGTAAGAAAAAGAGCTGACAATATGCTATGCTAATCATGCAAGCAGCAAAGGCACAGGAGGTGTCACACCCATGTGCCGTGTTTCTGAAGAACACCACCTACTTCTTCAGGTTTAATTTCCTTTGCATGTGTGTGCAAAGCAGCAAATCACACGGGGACAGCCGCACCTCTCCGCCCAAAAGTAACCTCAATACTTAGCGTTACTCTAACGAGCTTGGACCCCGCCTAACTAAGGCTGTATGCCCACTTATGGCCATAATAATACATTCTCCAGTTGCATAGGATTCCTGTACTGAAAGCATAGAGCGTGAAAGGGCATGCCTGGGGTGGAAGGGGTTAAAGGCCCATCGATTCCAATGCTCCACTTTCCATTGTAGCCAACCAGATAGGAAGCCCACATGAAGGTCATTTTGTGCCCCTACTGTCAGGGCTCAGGGAATCCTATCTCTCCTCCTGTGGCAGCCAAAATGGCAGATAACACAAAGAGTCCTTACCATGAAATTTATTAATATTCACAGAGAGAGAGAAAGGAATGTAGTCTCGATGCCATGATGGCAATGCTCCAAGTAAAGACCCACCCCCTTACGTCGTCCCTAGTATATGTCATCCCTGTGCCGGCCAACCTGAACTTTCTGCCTCTGAGCTCTCTGTTCTACTACCCTCAATGCCCGCCTGGTCCTTGGTGTTGGGATATTCCATTCCACCTTAAGGAACAGGCATGGTTGTTGTGTGCCACATGTCTGTTTACACTCCAGCACAACTTGCTGTGAACTTCCTTTTGTGTATAGCTTTTGCTTTAGCCGTTTTGCTTTGGACACGAAGCAGATCAGACATGTTTCCTTTTGTCCTGCTGAATAAACTGCTTGTAAATATGCTCACACAGCCTCTCCTGCCACTTCGGTTTGCGCAGTGTTTACTCTGCTGAGTAGCATGCCCCAGCTTTGGAAGCTCGGGTCGCAGATTCATGCTGCACCAAGGACTGGAGTTTGCTCGGCACACCGACTGGTGGGCTGGAGCCAGCGGGGGCCTGCCAATTGCCTGTTTCCTTGGTTGCATGCCAACACTTGGGGGGGGGGTCAGGAATGCTCTCCAAGGACACTGAGTCTGTCGGCTGTCTCTCCCCTGGTGCTGCTTCTTCTTCCTGCTGTTCCTCTTCCAATATTTCCCAGCTTCTCCCCTCTGCAGCCTCTGAATTATGCCCTTCTGCAAACCACTGTTCTAAATCTATACTGTCCTCCTGTTCTCGGGAAGGTGCGGGAAGGGGGGGCAGTTCCCACCATTCCTCCTCAGTCCAGCCATACACTTACACCCATAACTACTGTTCGGTCTCCAGGGAGCTTTCAAGCAGTGCATGTGAGCAACAACACTCTCCTGTGTAGGAATGGATTTAGGTTGTAGGAGCTGATCAGTTATTTAGTTATATAGATTTCCTTGCTTGTGTGAGTGAGATGAACAGAGCACCATTCTATGCAGCTTTAAACTTGGAAACTAGGAGAAGGTTGATTTATCCTTCTAGAAACAATGGTATAACATATCATCTCCATCTTAAAAATAACAATCACGCGCGCACACACACACATTTTGTGAAGAAGCAAAAGTAATATAGTAGTCTCATCCTCTTAATATAGAGCTGTGATACGTCTGGAATTTCCCAGACATATCCAGGATTTGTCCACTGAAAATAGCGTCCAGGCAGAATTTTCAGTATTCAGTTAAAATGTCTGGGGAAATCTGGGCATAGGGCAGTCCATATCGGAAGTGTTGAATTTTTTGGCGAATTTCCTTTAAAAATAGCTCAAAAACTTTTTTAAAAAATATTTTGCAATAAAAGCTCAACAACTTTGGCCAAAACAAGCTCAACAACTTTGCCCCCCAAAAGCTCACTTTTTGAAATATGGCAACCCTAATGTAGTATTTATGGGACGCGGGTGGCGCTGTGGGTAAAACCTCAGTGCCTAGGACTTGCCGACCATACGGTCGGCGGTTCGAATCCCCACGGCGGGGTGAGCTTCCGTCGTTCGGTCCCAGCTCCTGCCCACCTAGCAGTTCAAAAGCACCCCTAAGTACAAGTAGATAAATAGGTACCGCTTTATAGCGGGAAGGTAAACGGCGTTTCCGTGTGCTGCACTGGTGCAGGCTCACCAGAGCAGCTTCGTCACGCTGGCCACGTGACCCGGAAGTGTCTCCGGACAGCGCTGGCCCCCGGCCTCTTAAGTGAGATGGGCGCACAACCCTAGAGTCGGACACGACTGGCCCGTATGGGCAGGGGTACCTTTACCTTTTAATGTAGTATTTACTTACATAACCTAGGTCTTGAAACAGTAGTTACTGTAGCAAAATGAAGGCAGGTTTATAACTACTATCTAAGTTACAAAAGTACAAAATCTAAGTTCAGAATGGTTCCTAAGCTGCAGAGCTCAGACATGCACCATTCTACCCGAACACTGAGGTCCAGCTCAGAGCAGGAGAAAGCAAGCTTGTTCCAACTTCCATGTGGCAGCCCTTCAGATATTTGAAGACGGCTATCATATCTTCTCTCAGTCTCCTTCTTTTCCAGGTTAAATATACCCAGCTCAGTCAACTGTTCCTCATAAGGCTTGGTTTCCAGCCCCTTGGTTGCTCTCCTCTGTTTTTCGCCACTACTCTGCATATGCCCAGAGGCCCTCTTTCCTTCCTGATCTGAGGGCAAAACCTAGGTATTAAAAGCAGGTTTCAGACCAAGTCACTGCCAAACTTCAAGCGCCGATCTCTATTGCTTAATCTGACCTGGGTCTTCACCGCAGCTTAGGCCAAGAGCGACAAGGGACCACCGTATCCTGCACCGACATTTCCCCACCACATCAAGCTTCCCTTGCCCCCATGTTTATAAAGACACCAAGACAGGCCTTTGGGGAGCAGGGTTTGACTCCGGTCTGGCACCCAGCCGGAATGTGCAAATGTCCTGCTTTGCATTATTGGGGAATGTATGCTGCCTTCCACATGTGGCGGACAGATTGCGCCTGGGGGCATGGGGTGGTGAGCAGGCTGCTCTGCTCCAGCTTCTGATGCGTGGAGCTTGCATCCCTTCCCTCCCCGCCTTTTCCTCCCCCTCCCCACTCCGAGTGGGAGGGGGGCATCAGGAGGTGAATCTTTGTTCTTCAATTGCCAGGAACTTTTCTCGGATAACAGGAGCTTACTCCGGACAGCAACCCATGGCTTTCTGCTGTTGTCGCTTTCTCCAAATCTCTGTTTCTCCCTTTGCATTTCCCCCATGGGAGGATGTGATGCGGCAGCTGGACTGGTGACTGGCAGCAGCCGCTGAGACCACATAACACCAGTCCCGAAAGAGCTACATTGGCTCCCAGTACATTTCTGGGCACAATTCAAAGTGTTGGTGCTGACCTTTAAAGCCCTAAACGGCCTTGGCCCAGTATACCTGAAGGAGTGTCTCCACCCCCATTGTTCAGCCCAGACACCAAGGTCCAGCGCTGAGGGCCTTCTGGCGGATCCCTCCCTGTGAGAAGCAAGCTTGCAGGGAACCAGGCAGAGAGCCTCCTCGGTGGTGGCGCCTGCCCTGTGGAACGCCCTCCCATCAGATGTCAAGGAAATAAGCAACTATCTGACTTTTAGAAGACATCTGAAGGCAGCTCTGTTTAGGGAAGTTTTTAATATTTGATGTTTTATTGTGTTTTTAATATTCTAGATGGGCGGGGTATAAATAATAATAATATATGCTCCAGGACAGCTGAAAGGTGTTTCTTTGTCTGCCTGGATAGCTCAGTTGATTAGAGCAGGATGCTGATAACGCCAAAGTTGCAGGTTTGATGCCCGATCGGAGACCTAGGGCCATTCGCTGCCTCTGAGCCCAACCTACACAATAGGATTGTTGTTGCGATTCACTGAGGAAAGGGAGAGTGTCACCTTCAGGAGAAAAGAGGAACCAGGGTGGAGGTGGTGGCATAGATATTTGGCAGGAGATCAGTGCGGGGTGCTGATCTGGGACAATAGTACATTATAGAACCAGAGCTGTTTGTTTTCTTCGGAATAAAAGTAGTCAGGTTATGCTTTAAAAAGGCGGGTATTTATCTTAACAAAGGGATGGGGAAGCAGTTGTGCTCCAGATGTTGTTGGACTACAACTCCCATCAACCCTGGTCAGGGATGATGGAGTTTGTAGTCAAATGAAATCTGTAGGGTCATAGGGAGGACAGCTTCTCTGTCATAGCATGTAGTTTGAGATACGAGAGAGAGGGGGCAAGAGAGACAGACAGGGACAGAGAGAGAGAGAGAGAGAGAGAGAGAGAGAGAGAGAGAGAGAGAACGAACACATGCTTGCCCGTGAGCACTTCTGGAATTTCTGAGGGTGTGTAAACACCAGATTTTGGCATTGTCACCAGTGTATCAGATGTTGCATGGATAAGTCTCTGCCTGCAGAAAGTTTTATTACCTTTATTTATATCTCTGTTTATATCCTGCTTTTCTCCCACTCCAAGGAAGGGCATGGATCTCTCTGCCCTTCCCCATTTTAAACTCACAGCAACCCTGTGAGGTAGGTCAGGCTGAGAGGTAGGGACCTGCCCAGGCCAAGACCCCTCCATAAGAGCTTCATGGCTGAATGGGGATTGGAGCCTGGACCAACCTGGCACTCTGAACCAGTGACATAGCATGGGTTGCTGGTGCCCAGGGCCGTGCAGAGGGAGGAAAACGGATGGGGTACGCATGCGCTTTCAACTGCCTAGTGGCACCTATGTCCCTCAGGAGATCGCAGCTGCAGAGATGAGAAAAGACGTGTCTGTAGAGTCGTCTGCAGAGGTCACTTCCTGGTTCGCATGGAGAAGCTGTTTTCAACGGAGTCCAGTGACGGAAGAGCGCAGCTGTACTGAGGCAGCACCAGGTGTTGAAATTTTGCGCCCTCTAACAATTTGGGGGCCCCCACGCTACACCACTGCTCTGACCACTGCTCCATGCTAGCTGTCAAAGGTAACGGTGGACATTTTCACCTGCCATAAGCTGAGTCCGGGATACAGTGCTATTTTTCTAGAAAAATATGTGCCAGAACTCACCATGAACGCCTTCCTTGTTCTCTTAGAATGGCAATGGTGTCCAGCCCAGAGGGGCTGGAACTGAGTTCCGTCAAGTTCCAGCGGGGAAAAAACAACAACCCTGGAAATAACTGAGGCTGAAAGCACCCCTGAGCCTGTGCAGAGGGCGCCCCAAGCAAAAGCACAACAAGCCCTTCTCCACATCTGGGAGAATGAAAGACTCCCGGTTTCAGACCTGAGCTTGTAAATTGTTGAGTCGGGATCGTGACACCGAATTAAACAACCTTGGCTATCTCTCGACATGTAAACAAGACGTAAAACGAAACTCTCCTTTCAAACACAGAACATCTGGCGAGCTGCTTCTCCACCCCCTCCTGCTGCCACTGCCAGCTCTTGCCATTTATGCTTGGGGTTTAAGAGGAAGTAGGTGAAAATAAGTGCTTGCCTAACATCAGTTACAATTCAGGCTGGGGCCAGTGGTTTGGTTGCCCTCTCCACCAGCTCTTTGTGTAAGTTACTTTAAACATTATTATTTTTTGTGGTTTCTGGGTAGCAGGAGAAGAGCGCCCCAAATGTATATACGCACACACACTCAGCCCTGGAGCTTGTTTTAAAATCAGGGGCTCAGAGTTCAGGGCCTTGCAATGGACACGAACCCCTCTGAACATTTACAGAGCGCTTCTCCTTCATTACAGTTAGCAAGTTTCCACAGCCAGTGCCCCTCGTCTTTAGGCCTAGAAGGAAGTCACAAAGGTCACAATTATTCCCATCACCCTTAAACTACAATTCCCAGGATTCCTTGGGGTAAGCAATGTGCTTTAAATGTTTGGCGTGGATGGGACTCTACTCAGAGTTTGGCTTTGAGTATTGCTCAAGGAATTTACAGGTGGCCCCAGTGATGCTCACCCTCCAGCCAGCCCCATGGCATCCCCAGTGACACAACAGGCAAGCGCACAGGTGATGCAGGCATGCCTGCAGACAAGAGGAATTTATGCCATGCCCTGTTGCATGCTCCTTGTTCAGGGAGGAACTATTTCCAGCACCGGGCCTGGATAAAAGTCCCCAAAGCACCTGCTGCCGAACAAATTTGGACCTGATACAAGACCAGACCACCCAAGGAGTGCAAGCTCTGCCCACATTATGCTGAGCTCTTTGGACAAAGAGAAGGAGACAGATGCAAAGAATAAAATGACTATTGCGTTATTGTATGAAACTGCAGGGATGCGGGTGGTGCTGTGGGTTAAACCACAGAGCCTAGGACTTGCTGATCAGAAGGTTGGCGGTTCAAATCCCCGCAATGGGGTGAATTCCCATTGTTCGGTCCCTGCTCCTGCCAACCTAGCAGTTCGAAAGCACGTCAAAGTGCAAGTAGATAAATAGGTACCATTCCAGCAGGAAGGTAAACGGCATTTCCATGTGCTGCTCTGGTTCCCCAGAAGCGGCTTAGTCATGCTGGCCACCTGACCCGGAAGCTGTACGCCAGCTCCCTTGGCCAATAAAGTGAGATGAGCGCCGCAACCCCAGAGTCGGCCACGACTGGACCTAATGGTCAGGGGTCCCTTTACCTTTATGAAACTGCAAAGGGGCTTGCCCTTGGAGAGACTGACCTCCAGCCAGCCATACGCCAGTCCCGGGGAAATTCATAACACCGGTTCATCAATTATGTGCTTGAACATGTCTATTAGTCAACGCAAGCAAAAGGGAGTCCAGATCATCTATCCCTAAGAGCAAACATCTGTGTCTGAACTGGACCATCTAGAAGAGATTTATGCACATTGACTATGTTTACCTAAATCTGCTCAGTTTGTTTATTTTGATTGCAAAGTAAACTTGGAGGGGGCTGCAGAATTTAGAAGGCATTTTTTGGGGGGGGGGTAGGAGGTAGGTGGGTTGTCAGTTTTGTACAACGAGGGGGAGGAATGTGAAATCGTAAGCTGTTTGGAGAGCCACAGATGAAGGCAGGGAAAAGGAGAACAACAGGCTGAGACCTGTCCGAGCTGAAAATAAAACCTGCCTCTTCCTCTGCTGGATTGCTGGAAGACACGTGAGACACAGACGGACACAGGTACACATATTTATTCACATCTGAACAGTACACAGTTACAGTTGCCCACGCAGCCACTACAACATCATCTAAAGTCACCTTTCGCCCCCTCCCCCGCCGTCCCCTTGGAGTCATCCACCCATGCAAACTGAAAAGCCAGGGGGAAATGGGCCTTTCGGACAATCACCGTGAAACCTACTGACCAATCCAATCGCTTCTATTACAGAAATGTTTATTATTGGTAAAGACTGTTTTAATAAACTGGCATTTGTATTACAAGCAAACCACGGGACAGGGGAACAAGAGTATTAACAAAATAGAAACCCCACGCATCGCATTAAAGAAATGTAAAATATAGGCAGCGATTTATTTTTTAAGGTACTAACTTTGGCTATTTCCTTTTTCTTTTATAATACTTTTCTCTCTCTCTCGCTTTCTTTCTAGCTGTGAAATTCTGAACCAGATTTAGAAATATGCCAACCAAGTTTTGTGGGGAAATGTAGCTTTCCAATGGTTTTTTCTTCTTTCTTTCATGCAAAATACCTTTAGAAACGTAAGCATGGATCTGATACAGAAGACTCTTCTCACTGTGAAATCAGCTTATTCAGCATCAGTGTCCATTTTGCAACCATGTTCTGCATAACCCATGGCTCCCCATCTTCCCCTGTCTCATAGTTGGTTATCAGCTTAAGAATTTACCATCTGTTGACTTATCGGGTGGGGGGGGCAAAACACACACATTTGGCTTTCTTCTCCAAAGGCACACATGTTCTCATGAATTTAAGATTGAGGAGGGCCTGAATATTCATAAGAAGAGGCCATGGACCCATCTAGTCCAGCTTCCTGTTCTCACAGTGGCCAACCAAATGTCCATGGGAATCCTCCAAGCATGAAAACAGCACTCTCCTCTCCTGTGGTTTCCAGCAATATACAGAATTCCTTGTATACTGCGTCTGATACTGGAGACAGAACATGGCTGGGCGAATAGCCATCAACAGCCTTAACCAGCAGGCATTGGTCTAATCCTCTTTTAAAGCCATCCAAATTCATGGCCATCACTGCCTCTTGTGATTTCTATCAACAACAACAAAAAGGATGCTCAGTATCTTTCTGCCACGTTCAGCTGAGCAGTCATCCTGAGCTGCTCACACAAAGGTTTCACGGAACTTCTAAACGATGCCTGCTCTTCATGAGGCAATCATTCCAATTTATTTGCCGAGAGGTTATGCTGCTCCCCACCCACCGGTCATTTACCCTACGCGTTTTTATTCCGTTTATTCCCATCGCTTTCCTAACAGCACAAGGTGTGTGTTTTTAAAGGTGGATTTGCTGTGCCACGTTACCATAGCACTTATCTGCTCATCTAGCTTAGCTGTGCAGAACTAAAGTTCCAGTATGAGATGGAATCCCTCGCTCAAAATAGCGACAGCTTTGATAACCGTGAGATTCCTCTTTCTGTTCTGCAACTCTGTGATCTTCCAGAGGTAGTAAACTGGGGTGTTGCAGCTCTACCTGTTCCATGCTCATTTATTAATTAGAGATGATATCCGTGGCCTCTGTCCTATCAGATAAGAACACTGCCTGATTTTGCTACAAGCACAGCCTACGGTGGAGTGTACTGTTCTTCCGGCCAGGGTGGGATGGGTCCAAGAAGGAAAACAGGACTTCCTAGAATCTCTCAGCTAATGCAGCAGCTTCTGTTAAGTTCTGGCGAGTCTTTGAAACCTTTCCAGGCTCCTGTGGATAGTCCACTATCTCACTGGCAATATCAGGAATTCTGTGGATGTGCAGGGAGGCCTAATGTTGCCCAGAAACATCCTCCAGGCCTCTATGCTCATCTGCAGAGGTCTTCGGTGTGCTACACAATCACTGATTTCATCAGGCATGTGGCGTTTTGCACATGCACATGGTGGTCATTCTGCAGGTCTGGAATTCCATGATTGCAATCTAGAATGTGGACCAGAAGGGACAGAACCATAGACTCACAGGGCAGTAGAATAGGAAAATACCCCCACGGTATCATCCAACCCCCTGCAATACAGGAATCTCAGCTTAAAGCATCCGTGACAGATGGCCACCCAACCCCTGCTTAAAAACCTCCAAGGAAGAAGAGTCCACCACCTTTCAAGGGAAAAATGTTTCTAACGAAGCTTTCTGGAATTGGCAGCCAATGGTTCTGCCATCTCTATTTTAAAGAGTTTGACATCAAAGCTGTTAGTTTAGTTTGAATACATGGCACTATGCTCTCACCAACAGTGGTCAAACATTCTCTGTTGTTCTGTTCATAGATAGTAGCTACTACAGAGCTGTGCACACACTCCGGCTAGGAGTTACCACCACCAGTTTTGTCCCACCAGTGTTAGAACTATGATCAAAGTTGGCAGGGGGAAATGAGATTGAAATTATGATTATGATTATGATTATGATTATGATTGCATGCAGAAATAGACCCACCAAAATGGGGGGTAAATCTACACATGATTGTCCGCAATGACCCAAATTTCACTGGTGCTTTTATCTTGCCTCTTCTCTAAGCATGAAGATAGGATGGTGCCCCCACAAAAAAAAATAAAAAATAAGGGGCATGCTTGGCTGCAGTGTGCCTCAAGGGGACAGAATGGCTCAGCAGTCATGGCTGGTCAAGAAGAGTCAGATCGTTTTGCATTATCTTCTTGCTTCTCTTGGGTAGCCCCTGAAATATAGGGCACATTTCTCCACCAGAAGGAGAAGAAACCGTGTGAGGGGGAGTTTCATGGTGGTTGATGGTTGAAGGACCACCCTAGAGACCTTCTGACCAAGGTTAAGAATGGGGGTGGGCTACAGCTCAGTGGTAGAGCCTTGCATGTAGAACACCCCAATTCCTGATGACTCTACCCATAATAAAAAAAATCTGGTAGACCTCTATCTGAACCATTGGGGGGCTGCAACCTGCCAGAGTGGACAATACTGAGATGGATAGGCCAATGGGTTGTCTAAGGATATGGCAGTTTCATGCTTTTCTTGTGTAGTCCATTCTGTTGAGAATTCCATTCCTCCGTGCTGCAGATGTGTGATTGTTGTTGTCACGCATCTGCGTTTACATTCCACAGTGTTGGATGTCATGGGAACAGAAGTTCAGATACGCTGTTTCCGTGATATTGCTTTTCTCTTCTCTTGCCGATGAAGAAAGTAAGAGGAGCCATGCTTTCCTTTGTCCTGTAAATAATAAACGTAGTGCTTCGTATCCATGCCTCAAGCCTCACTTTCGCTGTCTGCTGATATCTGCTGATACTGCGTGCAGGTGTTCACCTGTCGCACCGGTGGCTTGGGAGGAAGATTAATCACCCGAGTGGCACTTCGAAGGGAATAACACACCATCCATGGTGTTGATTTCCCAATACATTCTACCACTCAGGACTTGCATACTGGTTCGCCACATCTTCTGGGTTTTTGTCCACCTCTTACTTAGAGATTCTGGCCATCTGATGCCAACGGCTTGTAAGGGAAGTGGTAGTCCCAGTTGTCTGACAAGAGAGAGGTTTTAAAAAATAAAAATTTAATAATCCCAACCTATCTAGAACTGCCACTCAGTTTTGCCTAGAGCAAATTTTCAAGGCAAATTGAGATGTTCCGGTTTAGGCAAAACACTGGAGAAATTATTGACTGAAGCAAAATGTGTTTTAACCAGAAAAGCAACCTTTCTCGGAGGGCTGCCATATACTCCTCATCACACCCAAGTGTGGGGCTGGAAAATTCTCTTGCATTCCATCCCAGCTTTCTTATGTATTGATTTCCATCGCTTTCTAAAGCCCTTATATGTACTTATGTGGGTAGGTGAAGAGGATCCCTTTTCTGCATAATTCCAGTCCAGAAAGACAACAGGAGCAGTGCGATGATCTCCTCTGGCGGGCTCCGCAGTGGTTCAAAATGCTGCAAACTTTCAAACATCACAGGTTCTCCACCAGGCCTACACATATCTTGTAATATATATCAAGGGGGAAACGATGATCCCAGTTCACTTTAGTTGGCCCAATGACTTCAGGTGGATCCTCTTAACTTATGGAGACCGTCCTTGTCCCCCCCCCCAACCCTTTATGTTACTTTTCAGGACCCTCTAATATTTATGAAAATGGGTGGGGATAGGGGAACACCGGCAAACCATAGAGGTTTAACCCCCGACCCAAATCTAGCTCTGAGTCTTTAGCGTAGAACCAACAGGCCTCCTCTCTCCACCTTATGTCTTAAGGCCACCCAGGGGGACTTTTGCCCACCCCCATTTTAATGCAACAGAGGTAATGGCTTTAATAACCCACAGTGATTGGTTCACTAGTCTGAGGAAGAATGCAGAGCATCGCTTTTAATTATGTCTCACGAACACAACATCTGGGATAACGTCGGAGGCCAGGTTTATAGGATCACAGTGATTAATACAATTCCCACTCATTAACAACAATGTTTGCACTGTTAGTTTGTTTGCCTTGGCCAGCTCTGCTCTCTCAAGTATGGCTTATAACCCCTTTTTAAACTAGCGCTGTCTCATTTGGGGACTGGCTAGCTTTGATCAAACCCAGCAAGGGAGCTATGGGACGAGGTTCAACACAGCTTCACTGAACTACGAGGAATGCATCTTGAGCAAGAAAAAGAGAGATCAGGGACCAAAGACATACTTGATGTTGCCACCAACGCATGGATGGAAACATGGATGGGGGTCTCCTCCTAAGCCTCCGTCCATATACTTCGAGGTTTGATCTTCACAGTGTCAGTTTTGACAAGCCAGAAATCACATCCTTCCTCCCCTCCCAGAGACGCTCCCTGAAGATAAAGTCTCCATCGTGTCCTCTTAACATCCTCATGCTCCAGATCCAAATATTCATCCTCTGTCAGCCTCCTTCAAGTCCGTCGGCCGCGCAACACATTCAAGCCAGGCTGCCTATTGTATTTCTTGGCTTAGGGGAACACAGTGCCTAAAATGGAAGAGTCAGTCGCTGACGATTGACAGGTACGAGTGAGGAAAGAGGATCCACAGAGACAAGGATGGAGAGGCACATAAGATGGCCGTTCAGAGGCACCTGGAAGAGTGAGACCAAACTAGCAGCATCGACTGGGTGCAAGTTCTGCAGGACCAGCAAAATGCTGTCAATCCATTTTTTCTTGAAACACACACACACACAAGCAATAACATTCGTTCCAGTTACCTTCCTCTGTTTCTTTCTCCTTTTTTTAGCATCTTACTGTCTGCTACAGGTAAGAGGTATTGGGTGAAAATACTGGGGAGGAGGAAGAAAACAACCCACAACCGACGCAGCGCATTACAGGGTTGCTTCGGTGCTCCCCAGAAACGATGGTGGCCATGGGGAGACTAAGCTCCATTTTGTTTTCCTTCATGTGTCTTCACCCCGAGAGGCATCGGTGAGGGAAAAAGCAGGGTGGGGAATCACAGAGGGGCTGGCCCGTAGGACCTCTGCCCCGCCTCCCCTGCTTCAGACTGGCGAACTGGCAGTGGACTCGCTGTAGAGGCTTTCTACAATGTCCCCCCGTTGGATTTTGCGCAAGGCGGTATAAAGGGCGTCCATCGTGGCGCTGTCTTTGCTGGACCAGTCGGAGAGGAGGGCGCGGACGGGGTACTCCTCCTGAGTGAAGGAGTCTATGTGGTCCTCCTTGTAGCCCAGCTCCCCAGCCAAGTGGCGCCAAGTCTCCTCGGTGGAACCGTTCAGCAGCTTCTCAACCTCTTCCCGCTTGTTGACAGGCAGGTTGGTGTAAAGGTTCCCGTCTCCTTTAAGGCCTGGAGTGGGGGAAACAGGGGTGGGGAGCACAAAAGGGGTTACGTAGGTACGAAGTCAACATCCAGCCCACCTCAGAAGCCAAGAAGGCCTGGATCTGTCCATGGGAAAGCAGGCCTGCACCTGACCATCACTGCCCCACTAGGAACTGAGGAAGCTGTCAGGCCATTGTCCCACCCAGCTCAGAGTTATCTACACCAAGGGCAGGGAACATTTTCGAGCCAGAAGACAGATCTTTATCTCCCCAACCCATTGCAGGCCAAAGCTGCCTGGTGGTTGGAGTCAGCCACTTGTCAATCACCTGATGGCAGAGTGACATCAGGTTTTGCTTCTCCAATCAGGGATGGATTTTGGTAATATGGCACCCTGGACAAGGGCAAGAATTGGTGCCCCCTAACTTTGAATAGGTATTATTATTATTATTATTATTATTATTATTATTATTATTATTAACTTTAGAAGATATCTGAAGGCAGCCCTGTATAGGGAAACCTTTTTAATGTCTAACATTTTATTATGTTTTTATATATGTTGGAATATATGCCCATAGTGGCTGGGGGAAACCCTGTCAGATACTATTGTTCTTCTTCTTGTTATTTTGCATCCTCTCAGCTCAGCACCCAGTGCAGGGGGGGCATCTGCACCACCCTAAATCTGGTGCTGCTCTGATTGTCAGGGTTTTTCAAACAGCCCTTTGTAAGCATCTTCACAGGGGGATGTTTACAAATGACTTTTCAACACCCCCCACCCTTCCGCACTTCTCCTTTAAACTTCCACGGAGGGTTGAAGCAGAAATGCGGAGGGGAAGCATTTGAAAACCTTGAGCAGGGGGTGTCCTAGTGCCCAACAGCCGATGGGGGTGAGATGTCTATGTCCCCACCCCCCTCATTTTGAAGTTTGAAGGTTTTCTGAATTTTGAAGTGCAGGCTTTCTCTCTCTCTCTCTCTCTCTCTCTCTCTCTCTCTCTCTCTCTCTCTCTGTTTCTCTGGCCACAGTGGCAGTAATGGTGTAGGAAAGCCCTAAGCCAAGCTGCTCTCTGAAGTGGGGTCCCCCCCATCTGTAAACTTTGAGAGGGGGCTGTTTCAGAGACCGCTTTAGCAAACTGCTTTGACAGCCTCCCATTTGAGCAAACAAAATGCCAACAGAGAAGAAGAAGAAGAGTTTGGATTTGATATCCCACTTTATCACTCCCCTTCAGGAGTCTCAAAGCGGCTAACATTCTCCTTTCCCTTCCTCCCCCACAACAAACACTCTGTGAGGCGAGTGAGGCTGAGAGACTTCAAAAAAGTGTGACTAGCCCAAGGTCACCCAGCAGCTGCATGTGGAGGAGCGGAGACGAGAAGCTGGTTCACCAGATTACGAGTCTACCGCTCTTAACCACTACACCACACTGGCTCTCAACACTGGCCAGAAAAGAGTCTGTTGGGGTATGAAATGTGGGAGTAGGGAGTAGAATGGAGAGTGGACCATAAGTGATGGTGGAAGAATTACAATGGAAGGCAACGTATATCGAATACAAGTGCCCCAGTCAAAGTGGAAATCAGTCTTACCCGGGGGGGGGGGATATTTCTCTTCCAAATATAGATAGAAAGATGGATGGATGGAGGCAAGCATCTATTTTTAAAATAAATCTGCTACGCCCACTAATTTTCAATAATAATCATAATCAGATTTACTCATAAATACTAAAGAACCCTAAGCTGAAATGTGTCCAGCACCATACATGGACTGTATTGCATTATTGTATTAATTTGTATGCAACACAATCTATTTATAACGAAGTGGCCGTGCGAGAGGCAAGTATACAGGATTAGTTCTGTTCCGTACTATTTTTTTTAACCAAAAAAAAAATAATGTTCTAGTGGACCTAACGAATTTGGTAAAGAAATCATTGTAAGGTTTTGTTTCAACTCTTCTTGATATTTGAATAAAAGTCTCTGCCTCCTGCCAGCATCATTCCAGTGATGATACATATTTGCCTAATTAATGGTAGATGGGTCCTGCTGTCCATCCCTGAATTAATCCATAGATCTGGAGTGAAAGGTGATCTTAATTTCCAAAGGAAGAAGTGAGAAAGATACATCCTTTTGCTTATTTGTTTTCATAGAATTGGTGAGTCAGAAGGGACCCCGAGGGTCTTCTGGTCCAACCCCTGCAATTTAAAGCTTTGCAAACAAGAAAGGCGTTTAAAATCACCAGTTCTAAATAAAGAACAATGGGAGGTAGGGGAATAGATTTAGGGAGCCTATCATTTCAGTTCTGTAACCCAAAACACCTTGGTTTTAAAAAACAACCCTACACTTAATATTTTGGGGCTCTGTGCAATATACACACAGAGATGTATGGATGGATAGATGCATATTTGCTTGGTGAATACAGTGGTACCTTGGTTCTCAAACTTATCTGTTCCGGGATTCCGTTTGACTCCAAAAACCGTTCAAAAACCAAGGCACGGCTTCCAATTGGCTGCAGGAGCTTCCTGCACTCAAGCAGAAGCTGCAGAAGTCACCAAAGCTGCGTCGGACATCCAGCTTCCGAAAAACGTTTGCAAATCGGAACACTTATTTCCGGATTTGCGGCGTTTGGGAGCCAAGGCATTCGAGTTCCAAGGTACCACTGTGCTTGTTATGCATTTTGCTTTCTGCATCGGAAGTCTGATTGCTCAAACGGCCCTGTCCTACAATGCTCCCTTTCAGTTTGGAAATCAAGATGGAATTCCCCATGGAGTCTGTGGGGCAATGGAAAAAGAGACTGACCGTCTCCCCTTGCATTTTCTCCCATTGTGTTTTGCTTGGTTCACCAGCTTCTACCAGTTGCAACTAAAGTAGCTCAGTCCAAGGGTGCCAACTTGAATAAAATATGAGGGAGGGGGCAGGTAATTGATCTCAGGACATGGTGCACACACCCCATTTGAATGGCAATGCCCCCTTAAATATTTTATTGGGGGGGCCAAAGGGAACTTGGCCCTAGGAGTTGGCTCCTACAATTCAGTTGGTAGAGCATGAAGCTCTTAATCTCAGGGTTGTGAGTTTGAGTGCCATATTGGGCGAAAGGTTCCCGCATTGCAGAGGGTTGGACTGGATGATTTGCAGGTGACAGCCTGAACACGCTTGGCAGCTGCTGCCCCCTTGCCCCTGAAGCTGGCTGGCGTCCCCTAGGCCTTCCTCCCCGTTCACCCAGCAGGCCATCCCCCTTGCCTTGCATGGATGCCGTCTGTGTTTGCGGCTGTTGGTCGTGGAGGCTTTGGCTGTCGACCGAGATGCCGCTATCGCTGTGGAGCTTCTCCCCTTCCGGCGAAGGCGTCTGGTTGATGGGGCGGTTGTTGGCTCCTTGCTTGTTCTGCTTGCAGCTGTTCCACCTAGAGGTGAAAAAGCAGGGAACAGCTGAGCCTCTGATGCTCACGCCTCCTTTCCCAGATCAAGGTAGACCACAAACTTGGCGCCGTTGCCAACACGGTAGATTGCTCCCTGAGGATCACAATGCTTTGGGTGTGGTGAGCCCAATCTTCTCGGGGCTTGCTCAGGCAAACCTCGCGGCAGGGACTGTTTCTCCAGTCCAGGCATGAGGTTGCATTCGCCTGCACTGGCTCCTTGATTCTCAGCAACCAAAGTTTTCATGGAAGTCCACAAAGGCTCATATGGAAGAAACAGAGCCTGCATTTATCTCCCTAGGACACTTCCCATGCTGAACCAGAAGACCATGAAGCCGCCCTCTGGATCAGGTGGAAAGGGACACCTTTGGCCCTCCAATTATCACTGAACTACAACTCCCACCATCGCTGGTCATTGGCCATGCATGCTGGGGGTTAGAGTTCAGCAACATCTGCAGGGCCAAAGGTCTCCTACACTTGCTAGGGGTGAACCTTCTAAGGATGGGGTTCAGCTATCAAGTAGCCCAGCAGGCTGGTTGCAACCCCACCCCAGCCATTCGGCAACTAGACTGGTGACTGGGAATGGCCACCAATATCATATAACACCAGTCCTGAAAGACCTACATTGGGTCCCAGTACGTTTTCGAGCACAATTCAAAGTGTTGGTGCTGACCTTTAAAGCCCTAAACAGCCTTGGCCCAGTATACCTGAAGGAGCATCTCCACCCTCTTTGCTCAGCCCAGACACTGAGGTCGAACTCTGAGGGCCTTCTGGTGGTTCCCTCCTAGCAAGAAGTGAGGTTACAGGGAACCAGGCACAGGGCCTTCTCAGTAGTGGTGCCCACCATGTGGAACGCCCTCCCATCAGTTTTCAAGGAAATAAACAACTATCTGACTTTCCAAAGACATCTGAAGGCAGCCCTGTTCAGGGAAGTTTTTAATGTTTGATGTTTTATTGTGTTTTTAATATTCTGTTGGGAGCCACCCAGAGTGGCTGGGGAAACCCAACCAGATGGGTAGGGTATAAATAATAAATTATTATTATCATTATTCCAGGGCTGCCTACAAATCTGAACTTTAGTGCTGATGTAGCTCATCACTAGCCAGCTCTAGATTTTGGTGGGCCTAAAAGATGCGGGGAGAAAGTGTGTGTTTAAACCTGACTCTACCTAATGTAGAGGGCCTTCTGGCGGTTCCCTCATTGCGAGAAGTGAGGTTATAGGGAACCAGACAGAGGGCCTTCTCGGTAGTGGCGCCCGCCCTGTGGAACGCCCTCCCTTCAGATGTGAAGGAAATAAGCAGCTTTCCTATCTTTAAAAGACATCTGACATCAGGGAAGTTTTTAATATTTAACGCTGTACTGTTTTTAACACTTTATTGGGAGCCGCCCAGAGTGGCTGGGGAGACTCAGCCAGATGGGCGGGGTATAAATTTTATTATTATTATTATTATTATTATTATTATTATTATTATTATTATTTAATGTGCATTTCCTGAAACAGCAATCAAATGGAAACGAAGCCCATAAATATGCTGGTGGATACTATATACACAGGCAACGGCCGGTTTGCGCAGAGGTTATGTTCCTGACTCCCGTGTGCATCTCAGAGCAGCGCGCATAAGCCAGTCTAGTCCAATATCCTGTTCTCACAGCAGCCAAACAGTTGCCTGTGGGAAACCAGCGAAGGAGGACCGGAGTTCCACAGTTCTTTCCCACACATAATCCCACACAACCGGCATTAAGAGGCATACGTCCTCTGATACTGGACATAATAAAGCCGTCATGGCTGCGTTATCCCCCAGGCATGTAGCTAACTCCCTTCTGAAGCTGTCCGACTCATTTGCGTTCCCCACATCTTGTGGTAGCGAATTCTGTTATCTTAACTGTGCACTTACTACGGAATAGCCAAGCCTTGTTTACTCACTTTTTAACAAGGCATTTCAACGGCGTTTTCAACAAAACATCCTGCTCCAATGTTTCCCTGTTCAGCATTTCTTCCCCTCCCCAACCCTCGGAGCATAGAAAAGCCAAGCTTTTGTTTTTTTTTTGTTTTTTTAACACACACAATGGAACAGCTGTGCAGTATCCCCAGATGTAGGTGATACGTTGTGCAGCTGTTCAGTACATAGATTGGCTGGTTATAGCCTGTATAGATTACTCAAGACATTTCCTTCTCTATGGTCTGTCTCTCCTGTCTACCATTCAACTCTATTGCTTTAACCCTTGCCTTTTCAAATCTCATTGCAGACCCTCCAAGTGTACCCATTTTCAGGGGACAGTCCCAGATTTACAGAAGCCATCCCAGTTTCTGATTTGGTCCCAGAATGTCCCACTTTCCCTTAGGACATCTTTATTTTCATCAGAGAAAGGTTGGAGGGTATGGTAGGATGTCCTTATTTTATCAGAAAAATGTTGGAAGCTATGGAGTTATGTGACCCCCAAGCCAAGGAGATAAGTTACTATATAACCTCTAGAACACCTCTGAAGGCAGCCCTGTACAGGGAAATTGTTTAATGTTTAATGCTTAATTATGTTTTTATATATGTTGGAAGCTACCCAGAGTGGCTGGGGCAACCCAGTCAGAGGGGCAGGGTAGAAATAATAAAGTTGCTGCTGCTGTTGTTGAATAGGACGTCTCTGTTTTCATCAGAGAAATGTTGGCGGGGATGTCATTGCCTTTGTATCAGTTCCTCTCCAATTCCCCAAATTGCAGTGTGTTTGGGGGAATAATCATGATCAAGAGTGTAATGAGGGTAGAGTTAATAATTAACAGTTTCCCTCCAGACCATGGTTCAAATGAAAATCATCCCCCTCCCCACCAACACACCCAACATGTAGAGCTGAGGAAAGGGGGGATTGCCAGCCAAACTGTAAATTGTTATTTGGATTCCAGAAGCAGAGTTGCCAGTGGAGACCATCCCATTAGGGCAAGTGGGGCACAGCCCCACCCACCTCAGAATGCCCTCATCCAGCTCCCAACTGCCTGTCTCCCTACTTGCAACTAGAAGAAGAAGAAGAAGAAGAAGAAGAAGAAGAAGAAGAAGAAGAAGAAGAAGAAGAAGAAGAGCAGGAGGAGGAGGAGGAGGAGTTTGGATTTGATATCCCGCTTTATCACTACCCGAAGGAGTCTCAAAGCGGCTAACATTCTCCCTTCCCTTCCTCCCCCACAACAAACACTCTGTGAGGTGAGTGGGACTGAGAGACTTCAAAGAAGTGTGACTAGCCCAAGGTCACACAGCAGCTGCATGTGGAGGAGCGGGGAATCGAACCTGGTTCACCAGATTATGAGTCTACCGCTCTTAACCACTACACCGCACTGGCTCACTAGAGTAAAAGGGGATAGAAACACAGGAGCATAAGGTGTTGAGGCTATCAACTTCAGCATTGTCTACACTGACTGGCAGTTGCTTTTCGGGATTTTCAAACAGGGAGCACTCCCAATCCTACCTGGAGATACCAGGGATCGAACCTGAGACCTTTTACAGGCAAAGCAGAGGCTCTGCCATTGAGCTACAGCCCTTCCCCAGATGTGGATGGTACTGGATCTCTGACTCTTCCTCCTTAGTCTCAGTGTAGAACTCAGCAAAAGTCTGCCAGTTACTTCCTCTGGCTCCCCCTACTGTTGGCCTCCCTCCCTGCCGCCCAACCAATCCCTACAGGCAACAGCCTACACCAAGCGCTGCTATTCCGCCTGCAGCATAAAGCAGATTGGCAACGATTGCCAAATTTCCATGTCTGGAGGCACCTCCTTGCACATTCCAATGAGGAATTATGCACCAGCCTTCAAGAGCTGGTTTCTGGGAAACCAACAACATAGAAGAAGACTCCCAGATCTAGGCAATAGAAGCTGTCTGGAAAAGACATAGGCTTGACAATAATGGTATGTTGGCAGACTCAGAGACTGTTTCCCTGCCCTATGGGGCAAATGGAGGAGGGCGCCAAAACCCACACCAACGCACACAAGCAGCTTGAAGAGGAAGGAGAAAATGGGTGTGTATTCTGCTGCTGAGCATCAAGGATGCTCGAAGACCACCTGGCTTGCCCCCAAAGGGATCAAGGCATTGTGAAAACTCCAAGCAGATGCTCATCAAAATGCCTTGCCTCTGCTGCTGCTGCCGCCGCCTCCTCCCTGCCCTAAGTTACCCCCACCCCCACCACAAAACCTACTTCGGGGCATGGGAAAGGTGACTTAGTATGTGATGGAGCACCTTTCCCTGCAGAGGACAGGAGTGGGACTGATGGTGCCCAGTGGGAAAGTGACACTCTCTGCACTAGGGATGTGGGAGAAATGTGATCCAGTTCGCATTTAAAGGCGAACTTACCGAATTCACACTTTCTGAAACAATCTGCAAATGAAGCACAGCTATCCGTCAAAATCTGCCCTTTTCTGAATTTCACAGCGCAGTTCTCCAGCCAAGAAACATGCACAAAAATGCACGTGCTAGTGTAAACTGCACATACAAATGCATACATTCCAAGAATAAAATACAAAAATGCATTGTGTTAGTCAAAAACACATTTAAAATGTGCACATTGGGGAAAATTTCATACAGAAATGCTGGTGAATTTCCACGGGATTATCTTCACGAAAATCTGCAAATTTCTACGGTAAAGTGGAGAACTGAATTTAAGACTGAAAAAAAGAGAGAGAAATGGAATGGATTGAAATTGACAGATTTGACCATCCTTACTCTGCACACATTTCTGGCTGGGAAAATGGGAATCTAACACAGAGCCTCATCTTCTTATTGGGTTGCAACTGCATCCAAGTTTCGAACAGCTCTGCCAAGACCGGAGAGCAAACCCTTTGCTTGACCCAAAGTAAATTTCACAAAACGAGGATGGTCATGGGGCAGAGGAAGGATGAAGCGGCAATGATGGGAGCAGCTTGTAAGAATGGGGTAGGCTTAGGGTGTGAGTAAGACTGGCCTTTGTGAGTGACCCTAATGAACGTTGATGATGTCCTCCTTCTGCACAATAATCCTCTCATTTCTGAACCTTGGGAGCATGCTTACCTCTTGAAAGCAATGTACGCCACCAGCCCCACCACCACGGCTGCCAAAATGGAGCAGTACACAGGAATGAGGTTGTCCGCTGTGCCGCTTCGGACCACAGGCTGGGAGCTACCCATGACTGTGGTTGCTGTACCAGCCACGGTGCTACCAGAAACATCAATGGTATCTGGGCCATCTGTGACCTGAAAGGGGCCTTCAGGACTCCCAGGTGGAAAATCTGTAAGGAAGCAAAATAGCAAATGAGTCACTAGTGTGGGAAATGGGAGACTGCATTTCAGAATCACAGCTTTCAAAATGTGCTCCTTTTTCCATAGCATAATATACTATATAAATTTGCTCTATGAGCCCTTGCACAAGGCAATGCCCCCTTTTAACTATATGCCACTGAAGAAGGCTTTGGAAGTCAAAGCACACCAGGCACGCTTTCTGAAATGCAACTGTTATAAGCAGATTTCTCCTCAGATCATACACGGTTTTGTTCAGATTCCTCAGTAAAGTGTTGTCAGGGTTTCTTTTCTCTCTGGACTCCATCTGTGTTATTTAAGTGACTTTGCTAACAGAGAGGGGAGATTGAGAGTGGGATCAAGGACAGAGTTATCTTGCTGGCTGCTACTGGCATAAATGGTTCTGTTGGTACTTGCAAGCACATTCTACTGAAAGTATACAAACCTGGACTCATAGTCTTGACTTTTAGCTTCTTTGACCTCTATGGTGTTCTACCTCCCCTCAGAAAACCTCAGGAATTGTAGCTTTCAGAGTGTGTCAAAAATTCTGCTTTAGTGACCTGAACTATTTCACACAGTTCATATTTCCAATGGAGTCCTTCCATGTTTGGAGTTATACCAAGCAAGTAAATGAGGAACTAGTTCAACCAGGTCAGAAGAAAGGTACAAAGAGCCATTGTGGTGTGATGGTCAGAAACTTAGACTACGCCCTGGGAGATCAAGGTTCAAATCTCCATTTGGCTGTGAAGTTCCGTGGATGATGTTGGGCCAGTCACTCTCTCTCAGCCTAGCTTACCTTGCAGGATTGTTGCAATGGTGAAATGAGAAGGGGAGCCATGGAAGGCTCCTTGGAAGAAAGGTGGTATATAAATACAGTGGAACCTCGGGTTACAGACGCTTCAGGTTACAGACTCTGCTAACCCAGAAATAGTACCTCAGGTTAAGAACTTTGCTTCAGGATGAGAACAGAAATCGTGCAGTGGCAGCGGGAGGCCCCATTAGCTAAAGTAGTACCTCAGGTTAAGAACAGTTTCAGGTTAAGAACAGACCTCCAGAAGGAATTAAGTTCTTAATCCGAGGTACCACTGTACCTCCAGGACCACCCCTGCCTATATAAACCATCCTGGACTCTACATTCATCATCTGAGGTCCTTCCTTGTGTTCCTCCTGCATGTGAGGTCTAGAGAGTGGCAACACGAGAACGGGGCCTTTTCTGCAGTGGCTCCCCATTTGTGGAATGCTCTCCCCAGGGAGGTTCGCCTAGTGCCTTCATTAAATATTTTTAAGTTCCAGGCAAAAGAATTCCTCTTCAACCAGGCTTTTTGCTGATTAATATTCTACAACCTTTTAAATGTGTCTGTGGGAATTTGGGGGGGGGGGGTATTGTTTTGCTGTTTTGTTTTACTTATTTACTTGTTTTTATCCTGTATTTTATTTTGTGAACTGCCCTGAGATCTTATGATCTAGGGCGGTATCTAAATCTAATCTAAATAAATAAATAAAATGTAACAAACAAACATCGAAGGTACCATGTTGAGGAGCTGTGGTCGCACCCGTGGTGTTGGACTCCGGTGTTGGTGCAGCTGTGGTAAAGCGTGGGTTAATCGCTGCCAATAAAACAGAGAAGAACTTATCAGGGGAGTAAAGACATCTTCAAGAAAGTGTCACCATCATCAAAAGTCTCGTTTTTTTGTTTTTGTTTTTTTCCCCATTTGCTTAAGCTCACTGATTCCAACAAGAGAAGGTCTGTGGGGAGGTGGCGGTAGCCAGGCCTGTGGAGCCATTTCACAGGAGAGGCAGAAGTAGGGACTGGGCCACTGAAGGGTTTAGTCTGGGTGCGGGAGACCTGATTAAAACCACTGCCCTGCCACAAAGATTACTTTGCGGCATTCGACAAGTCACCGTCTCCCAGGACCAAACTGACACTCGTGCCAGGAGATCAGGGATCTGAGCCGCTGGTGTTTCATTTTTTAAAGGTGAAATGAAGTCACGGGGAACTGTCAATTTGGGACATTTCAAATGTAAAGTTTGGATTTGCATTTCGAACAGGTTTTCCTCTTCAACATTTAAATTATTTCGGCTTGTTGACATCTCTTGGTTGCTTCGATTTTTTGGCAGGCCTGGAGAAAGTAACCCGTTGATCCGTCAAGCTCACAGGTACCATTTCAGGTTATCTATCAAATGATGTCACCGATATCAAATATCAGGTCATTCACAGGTCTGCAAAAACAACAACAACAACAACCTGTGGTCCCCCCCCCCCCAAAATGAATATTTACTACCATCTGAGTTCTGACACATTTTGCCCACATAGCATTATTGACAACCTCGGCACTCCAGCCCTTTGGATTTGCATTAGTTCAAGACACTGAATGAAGCTACCCCATATAAGCAGGCGATACTCTTTCCCCTACACCTCTTCCCACTCATTTAGGGCTTCCCATCCAGCCTTGAACCTGACTCATCCCTGCTTAGCTTTACGGAATTTGGCAGTGCCTAAGGGAACAGCTGTTCTTTCTGCTCTGCAGCCTTGACTCCCCCCCCCCCCACACACACACCTGAAGCCCTGTTACATCACAACAGTTGCTTACTCATCGTCAGGGGAATGCCAATTTGTTGATCGCATTAACTCCACCCCATTGTCAAGGGAATTCCTGGCAAAGGTTCATGGGGTGTCCACACATCAGTTTCAGTCCCAACCATTTCCCATCTTCAAATATACACAGTGAAAAGGAACAGCTGTTTGCCATGACTTGATTTGTTCCTGTTTCCAGGGGCACTGAGTGCTAAATTTGGTCCTGCCTTTGCTGGGAAGCCTCTTTTATAGTTAATTGTTTTTATTAAGATTTTATTGGGTTCCGATGATGGACTTTTCGGAGATGGCTGACCTGACTGGAAGAATCTGCGACCAGAAAGAGGAGGAAACACAAGAAGATTGGAAGAAATTTAAAGAATATTTAATGAGATATTGTAATGTAAGCTAAATTAAGAAACTCCTAGAAGTAACAGATTAGGCTAAGGGATAGAAAAAGATCAATAATGATGATTATTATGGATTACAATTGGAAGTAAGGATAAGAAGTTTGTAATGAAAGAGGATATTGATGCTACAAATATGAAATTGGGAACTGCTAAATATGTGTTATGGTGAAATTCAGACTGGAAGGTGTCAAGGAAGTCTTCTAGCAATGTAAATATATCAGGGAATAAGAAGGAAAAAAATTCTTCTTTTATCTTTTGTGTTTTTATTGTTGTTAAGTTTTTATGTTGTGTTAAATGTAATGTTCTTTTCTGTGTTTATGTTTGTGTATTATAAAGAAAAACCAATATTTTTTTTGGGGGGGGAGATTTTATTGGGTTCCAAAGGAACATCTTCTGGCTCTCTTTGATCCAGATGTTTCACTGCTCCCTAGAGCTTGGACACTGAATAGAACAAGAATCCTGCATTTCTCAGATCTACAGTTCCCACTCTTTCTCATACACCTTTTATCAGTTTTTTTAAAAAATTTAATTAATAAAAGGTGTGTTTATGTAGCACCTTTTTCTGAGCTAAATGGAGGGTATTGTGTACGTTGGCCTGGCCTGGTTCAGGTTAGGGATGGACAAGAGAATGGAAGACGCCAGGAAGAGAAATAGGCACACACTCAGAGTTTCTGTTTTCTCATCTTTGGTGGTTGAAAGAAAGGGAAGATGAGACCACTGGGGAATGGAGTGCATTGCAGTGTGGGCGGTTCTCTGCTGCTCTGTCTCCACGTGCAAGTTGAAGAAGGAACATCTGTAGACAGAAGGTCTGTAATCATAGCCTCCTGCCACCCACCAGCTGTAGAGTGTTGGGCTGGGCATGGCATGGGCCACACACCTCAGAGAACAGTTATACAACTTCATAGTTTGCTTCTTCCCCTGATCTGTTTATCCGTTCAAAGGCTGAATAAGTAGTAGCTGGGTTGTAAGTGGGTGTCGCTGTGGGTTAAACCACAGAGCCTAGGACTTGCCGATCAGAAGGTCGTGGTTCGAATCGCCGCGACGGAGTGAGCTCCCGTTGTTCAGTCCCAACTCCTGCCCACCTAGCAGTTTGAAAGCACGTCAAAGTGCAAGTGGATAAATAGGTACCGCTCTGGCGGGAAGGTAAACAACGTTTCCGTGCACTGCTCTGGTTCCACAGAAGCGGCTTAGTCATGCTGGCCACATGACCCGGAAGCTGTACGCCAGCTCCCTCGGCCAATAAAGCGAGATGAGCACCGCAACCCCAGAGTCGGCCACAACTGGACCTAATGGTCAAGGGTCCCTTTACCTAAGGGGAGTTCAAAGCTCTGCGGAAATGCACGAGGCCTAGTTTTCAGGCCACATGTAGAGTGAATGCCCAGAGAGAAGCGGGATCAGGTGTCAGGGGCTGGACTGAGGAGGAATGGTGGGAGCTGCTACCCCCTTTTTCTGAACCTTCCCAAGGGCAGGAGGACAGTATTGATTTAGAACAGTGGTTTGCAGAAGGGCATATTCTGGAGGGGGAAAGCTGGGAAGTACTGGGTGAGGAACAGCTAGAAGAGGAAACCCCAAGAGAAGGACAGCTGTCAGATTCAGTGTCCTTGGACAGCATTCCTGGCCCTCCCCCTTCACCCAAGATTAGAGGGTGTTAGAACAGGAAGCGCAACAGCAACAAGCTCAGATTACCCAATGTAGGAGTGACATAGATTAATGGGCACGGAGGGGTGAGCAACGCCATTTTTCTTAGAGATATGCATTCCTTGTCTCTCGCTGTGATCATTAAAGAACTTGTCTGGTAAGAACGCTCCTTTTGTTTGATCTGCTCATTTACTGCTGTTGGGGAAGGGATCTGATTCCCCGAAGCCTGACATCACCCCATTGACCCTGACCCTGACCCCAATGCCATTGCATCCCACTCACCCCACTTCGTTACCTCCACAAACAGCAGTGAAGGTCTGGAAAGGAATGTTTGTGCATTGTAAGCATGTTCTACCCTTCCTGTTCAATGCACATTTTTAGCCTGTCCCAATGACCCTTACCTCTGCACCTCGCATCTGACGTGGCGGTGCACTCCTTGACGGTGATCTCGTCCTCTTCGCACACGGTGCAAGGAAAGCAGGGGTCCACGTGGTTCGCTTCGTCAGAGTATGTCCCCAGGGGGCACTTCTCACACCACGTGTTCTGATTTTCCCCACAGGGGTACACGAGGCCATAGCCCACTTCGCAGATCCGGCACTTCCTGCAAGTGTCGCTCCTCTCGTCCCGGTAGTAGCCATAGATGCATTTGCAAACAGTGTTGTCCGACTCCACGCAGGGTGCTAACATGCCTTCCAGGCCCACACATTCCTTGCAAGGCTTGCAGGGCTCCGTGGCACTCACTGCGTCAGAATAGGTGACGCCTGGAAAGAACAAGAGGAAGCAACAGTCATCCATTGGGCGAGAGATGTGAGACATCATATAGAACTGTCTTCATGGGAGAAGCAATCTAAGATGTACTGCTTGTTATACTTTAAAATAAAATTATATGAAGATGATTTATGGATTGTATTCAACACCAAGTAAGCTAGCCAAAATGTATAAAGCTAAGTCAGTGTTGGAAGTGCAAAATGACAAAAGGAACATTCTTCCATATGTGGTGGAGTTGCAAAAAAAGCTAAGGGCTATTGGGAAATGATATATAATGAGATTTAAAATATGTTTTAGTTTATGATTCCCAAGAAACCCAAAGCTTTTCTTTTAGGAATTATAGATAATGATGTTCCAAAAGAGCTGGTTAGCTTATTTAGGTACACGACGACAGCAGCATGAATATTGTTTGTCCAAAGATAGAAAGGAGAGTTCCCAACAAAGGAAGATTGGCTTTTGAAAATGATGGAGTACATAGAACTGTCAAGATTAACACCAATGATTAGACACCAAAACGACGGTAAATTCATTGAGGGCTGGAAACTTTTTTATTGAGTATTTAAAGAACTATTATAGGGAGATGAAAATATGAGCAGGACTTGAAATACGAGCAACAATGTGAATTATTAAAATAAATAGGTGAAATTGGATGTATTGAATAGTATAGGTGAAATATACAGCATTTAAGGGTAAATATGGAAACCATGGAAGTGGAGGACAGGAAATCAATTGATAATGTAATTTATGGTTTATGTTAAAATTTGTAAAGTTTTTTTTCCCTTGTGAAAAATTAATAACCAAGATTTTAAAAAGCCCAACAGTCTCTCAATGAATAAAGAGCCCATTGACAGGTGTCAAAAGGGACTGGGGAGCGACTTAAGACAGCCCATCTAGCCTAGCATCCTGGTCAATGAGATGCTGATAGAATACTTGCAAGCAGAACCTGAGAGTAACCACACTCTACCCACCTGCGTTTCCCAACAACTGGTATTTGGAGGACATATCCGGCTTGGCTAGTAGCCACTGATAGCCTCAGCCTCCATGAATTTGCCCCATCTTCTTTGAAAACCTTCCAGGTTGGTGGCCATCACTGCCTCCGGGGGGGGGGGGAGTGAGTTCCATAGTTCACATTTCTCTAGTTCCATTGACTAAGATTAACCTATGGAACTCACTGCCTCAGGATGTAGCGGTAGCTACTTGCTCAAATGGTTTCAAGAGGGTTTTAGACTCATCCCTAGAGAACAGGTCAATCAGTGGCTCTTAGCCATGAAAATGAATAGAACCTACATGTTCAGAGGTCGTATACCTCTGAATTGCCAGTCCTTTAAAGTCTCTTGACCTCCCTGGTGGCTGGAAGCAAGGTTCCTTCCAGGTCACTTCCAGGATAACAACTGAGAACCGGGGCTTTGTTTTTGGAACACTTAAATGCTGGATGCCTAAAGTTCTTTCAACTGAAGAATGGGTGTGTCGAGTACAGGGGAAAAATTGAGATGTCAAAATTAATTTACCAAACATGTGCGATAAAAGGAAGGAATTAAAACAAAGCAGAATTTTGGATTAGGCCGGTTGCCTTTTATTAATTTTCGTAAACAGGGCTGCAAAACTGATTTGAATAAGTCCAGGTGCTTTGCAGAAATTTTATACAGTTACTTTTGGAAATAGCTCGGTCCTCGTTCTTTGTGTTTTGCTTGCCTTGTGACTGTTAGACTTTTAAAAAATCGTGTTGACACTCCCCACTGCGATTTTGTTCAATTCATGTGGGTGCATCTCCCCTCCCAGAAAGGCTCGCCGGACACCTTCTCCGCTACCCTTAAGGCACCAGGCAAAAACATTCTATTCTCCCAGGCCTTTTAGGTGTTCTCCAACCAGGGCAGGCAAACCTCTGCAGTGTGAGGGCTGCATCCCCTAATATGTAGCCTTCTGATAGCCACATGCCAGAGGTGAGCGGGGCCCCAGATGTTACTCTTGCCTTTATACAGAAGGCTACAGCCCGGCCACATAGAAGTCAGAGTTTTCTTCACGTACATCTCTCCATCCAGGCAAGAAGAGATACATTTCACCAGCCAAAAGAATTGGGAGAGTATGGATCAAGGCCAATGTAAAGGACCCCTGCATGGTTAAGTCCAGTCAAAGGTGACTATGAGGCATGGCGCTCATCTTGCTTTCAGGCCAAGGGAGCCGGCGTTTGTCCACAGACAGCTTTCCGGGTCATGTGGCCAGCGTGACTAAACAGCTTCTGGTGCAACGGGACACCATGACAGAAACCAGAGTGCACAGAAACGTCGTTTACCTCCCCGCTGCAGTGGTACCTATTCATCTACTTGCACTGGCGTGCTTTCGAAGTGCTAGGTTGGCAGGAGCTGGGACAGAGCAACGGGAGCTCACTCCATCACGGGGATTTGAACCGCCGACCTTCTGAACGGCAAACCCAAGAGGCTCAGTGGTTTAGACCACAGTGCCACCTGCGTCCCATGAGGGCCAATGTGACCTGGGAAGAGTCCCAGGGCTCATAGGCCTAGAGGCCAAATGCAGGTCCCCAGCCAGTGTGGTGTAGTGGTTAAGAGTGGTAGATTCGTAATCTGGGGAACCGGGTTCGCGTCTCCGCTCCTCCACATGCAGCTGCTGGGTGACCTTGGGCTAGTCACATTTCTTTGAAGTCTCTCAGCCTCACTCACCTCACAGAGTGTTTGTTGTGGGGAAGGAAGGGAAAGGAGAATGTTAGCCGCTTTGAGACTCCTTCAGGTACTGATAAAGCGGGATATCAAATCCAAACTTCTTCTTCTCTGCGTGCATAAACCCTTATACATTAAGGAATAAGGCAGCAGGGGAGTAAGAAGCAAGCAGTGGCAGGTGGTAGAGGAGGCAGCAGCAGCGGTGGCAAGCATCACATTCCTTGGAAGCCAGATCTGCCACCTGAGGCAACTGCCTCAGCTTGTCTCATAGGTGGGCCGGCCCTGACTCCCACCATCCCTGACTATTGACCAGCACTGGTGGAAATTGGAGTCCCACCACATCCAGAGGGCCACAAGTTCCCAACCCCTGACTTTGAATATAGGGATTAACAGTGTGGGTGGGTGTGCAGATTGATAAAACAAGCTCAGTCGCAACCCCAGATTCAAGCCACCTGCCAACTCTGGCTGCAGGGCCTTTGGGTGAAGCAAGCGTAGCAATATACCAACCCTCCTAATTATGGTCCTTGCTCCCCACCCTCATTTCCTCTCCAAATTAAGTGATCCCAATATGGCTCCTGAAGGATGATGGGGTGGGGGAAGCCTGTTTAGAGTTTGCATAACTGTGCCTGAAGGCAACATTCGCTCGCCGTTCATTGCTGCGTAGTTATAATTGGCTCGTAACAATAAAATTGACCCAACTCTGTTACAAAGATCGCATAGGATGAATCACACACCAGTGAGCATTATAAAGTGTGCCGTGATGCCTAAAGAGGCAATATATTATGATTTAATGGGGGAGTTAAACCAGCAGAAGGAGCTATACAAACACGCTGACTTCGAGTTAAAATAGTTTATTTCGATTTAGCTGTGGCTCCAGTGGGCCTTCCTAGCTGAGGAGCCAGCGCTGAAGATATCCAGTTTCACCCAAGCCAGGGAAGGGGTGCTGGCAAAGGATCAGTACCCAGATGGCAGCATTGCCAAGTTCATGCCCTGAAATAGCCCCTGTACAGAAGGTATGGCATTTCCAGGGGTGGCACTTTCCCCATTGCAAACCTGCAATTGCAAGGAAATCCATGCCTGGCAGAATTCTCCGTTCTGTGAATCATCCACTAGGAATGGGGGAGTGATTTGATTCATTCTTTTGAAAAGAATTCACAAACCGATACATAGCCATCCTGGAAAATTCTCTGAATTTTGCAATACGCTTCTCCAGCCACGTAATGTATACAAAAGTGTGTGTAAAGCGGGGAGGGGGGGGGGAGTGCACTGTATTAAGGGAAATTCCTTTGCAATAAAGTGTGCACTAGGCTAAAATTGCATATGAAAATGTGCAAATGAAGCAGCACAAAAATGTGAATTAATGTTTATGAGAACTGTGGAAACGAGAAAAGCAGAGAAACTAAAATGGACAGATTTGCCCTTCCTCAAGACTAACACAGACACACACAGAGAGACATACACACACATCCTTTCTAGTGCTATTGTCTTCCTCCTAGCTCAACTGCTATGCCATACAAGGCCCAGGTTCCTTGCACAGCAGGTGACAGATGATTTTAGGAACTACACTGGGAATGAAGCATGGGCTGCCTTGTCTTTTGCTTTAACTGGAGATTTATGTTCATCATCATCATCATCATCTTTATACCCCACCCATCTGTCAGGGTTTCCCCAGCCACTCTGGGCAGCTTCCAGAAGAATATAAAAACATAATAAAACGTCAAATGTTAAAAACTTCCCGATGCATCCTGTATCCGGGGACTGTATCACTAGACCTGAGAAGGCTTCCCTCAGTCTGAATCCCAGCAGTGCTGATAAGTCATTTTAGACCCTAGACTCACCAGGACCCAACTGCAACTCCCGTCAGTCTCAGCCAACATAACCAATGGTCGTTTCTATACACACTTTCCTCTAATGTACACATATTTGCTACACCTTATTTGGTTGAAGAACCGCATTACAAAATTCAGAGAGGGATAACTAGATGCCCATTCCTTTTGTGTATTGTTTCTGGCATTGGGTAATTTCCCATTAAGATGCAAACCAAAACAAAATTTCTTCAAGGCATGTGGATGATGCTTCCCTGAAACAAATTACAGATGTTTTCAGGGAAGCAGGAATCCTCGGCTAATGAGCAACTGTCACAACCACGATGTTTGCTTGGAAACAAACTCCACTAAGCATGGAATCTCCAAGCAATTTCAGGCACGCCTTGTTGACAACTTCCTCTTCCACAGGATGGAGGAAGAAATGAAGGGATTGGCTCAATCTCAGCCAATAGGGAAGAGCTGGTCAGTGAGGCTGGAGTTGTGGGAACTGCTCCATACCTGAAGGATCACCTCTTTCACCATATACCTGCTTGGACTCTGAGATTTTCCTCGGAGGCCTTTCTCCAACTGCCACTACTGACTGAGATGTGCTGAAGAGAAGGGAGGCCTTGGAGGAGAGGGTCTATCCTGTGGGGAGGGGCACCCCAGCTGTGGAATGCCCCCACCCCTGGAAAAAAAAATCACCTAACATCTACTTTAATTTCTTTTTATTTCCCCAGACCTTTGAATGCATTTTGGTTTTAAGCTGTTTTTACTCTCTATGATTTGTGTTTTCAGGTATTTATATGCAGGGCCTGATTAAGATTTTTAGAAGCCTTCAGCACTTAAAAGATTTTGGTGCCCCCGTATGTACTGTATCTAATTCAAAATATAAATAATAACAAACCATAAAATATGGTATTCTCAAATTATATTATAACGTTCAGCCTGACTGAATTTTGTTTTTACTCTTTGTGGTGTTGTTGCACTGAATTTACAAAATAATGAAATTATTATTCCTAAACAGCCTTGGCCCTGTATACCTGAAGGAGAATCTTGACTCCCATCATTCAACCCGGACACTGAGGTCCAGCTCCAAGGGCCGGTTCTGACGATTTCCTCACTGCAAGACATGAAGTTACAGGGAACCAGGCAGAGGGCCTTCTTGGTAGTGGCACCTGCCCAGTGGAACATCCTCCCATCAGATGTCCAACAACTATCAGGCTTTTAGAAGGCATATGAAGGCAGGGAAGTTTTTAATGTTTGAGGTTTTATTGTGTTTTTTAATATTTTGTTTGGAGTTGCTCAGAGTTGCTGGGGCAACTTATGCAGATGGGTTGGTGTATAAATGATAAAATTATTAGTATACATGCATATTAGGAGAGCCTTTTTTGTGGAACCTGGTTCAGCTGCAGCATATGGTTCGTGGTAAATCCAGCAATGGAAAATTTCTGTGGTGCTCCCCTTCCTTTGATGCCCTAAGCATGTGCTTATTTTGCTTAATGGTTAATCCAGCCCTGTTTATATGCATGTATATGCATAAAAGTGTGTGTGTGTGTGCGTACATGTGTACCTAGCATTGCTTGGGAATTCCAAGAAACCCAAAATGTGAGTACAGTTTTGAAACCGGTGGTTAAAATCAGTGCAGCCCGCCATCTTGATTCCAAATGGTGTCTAATTGTATCCCAACAAAGACAACCTGCTCCTTGATCTCAGGAAATCATCATGCAAGATTTGGTTATGATGTCTTAAAAGGTGTCCAAATGCATAGCAAACAGGTCAACCACTTTCCAAAATATATAGCCAATACATACATAAATGTATGTTTATCGCTGTCTCAATTATTATTAAGTTTTACATGACTTTATTTCCCATTGTGAGCCACCCCGAAAACCTTGCTACAGGGCAAGCTATAAATACGGCAAGCGAGTAAATAAATGTTGATTTGGCAGCCATACATTGCTGCCATCTCTGTTCCACAGTGGGGATGCGGGGAGCAATGTTTGATCAAGCATCTGTTTTCCCGTCAATTAGCTATGGGAAAGGATTAGGATTCTGGTGTCCAATGTAAACATTGAATAACGATGCCAAAATTGCTGACTTTCCACTGACCCTGCTCTTCGTTCCTGCTTCTCTGGTTTCAGCTGCACTCTGTAGGGAATTAAATAGTGTGTGGAAATCAATCTTTCTGTGCCCTGCTTCAAGTCAAGTCCCAAATTTCCTGGCCTGCTTTTTTCTCTGCGGGATCACCCTCACCATCATTGCCCAAAGGCGTCTAGAGAAGGAGAACTTGTTTCAGATTGATGCAGGAACACACAAGTGCTGGCTATCTAAAGAAATGACCCTTCGTGTAACCAGGTTGCACAGTGACTCTAAAAGGTAAAGGTAAAGGGACCCCTGACCATTAGGTCCAGTCGTGACCGACTCTGGGGTTGCGGTGCTCATCTCGCTTTATTGGCCGAGGGAGCCGGCGTACAGCTTCTGGGTCATGTGACCAGCATGACTAAGCTGCTTCTGGCGAACCAGAGCAGCACACGGAAACGCCGTTTACCTTCCCGCCGGAGTGGTACCTATTTATCTACTTGCACTTTGACGTGCTTTCGAACTGCTAGGTGGGCAGGAGCAGGGACCGAGCAAGGGGAGCTCACCCTGTGATGGGGATTCGAACCACCGACCTTCTGATTGGCAAGTCCTAGGCTCTGTGGTTTAACCCACAGCACCAGGCTTAAATCGCCCCCCTCCCAAAAACGCTCTTAATTCATTTCTTGATTTACCTTCAGGTGTGGTGTTGAGCCTAGGGCTAAGCAAAGCTGCACATTTCAGTTCCTCTTGGTTTCTCATTTGCCCACTCTCAAGTCCAGCCCTCCACATTCCCACATCAGTTTGCGAATGAAAAACAAAACTGCAGCTCAGACTCCATCTTAAGCTAGACTTAAGCATGCCTTTGCAACTGAATTGCCATTTTAAGCCAGGCTGAATAAACCTGCCGTTTCTGTTATTCTGCAACAGGAACTCTGAGGGAGCAAATGTTATTCTTACCTTTTACAGGACTGTTTGTGTGATTTGTGTTTCAAGGTGAAGGGGGGGGGGCAAAACCAGGAGAATCCAGTCTGCCTTAAAGCATTCTGGATTACTTAAACTAAAAGGCTAAAACTAGCCTATCTAAGCTTCCCTTTTAAGCTGCAAAGAGATGCACTCTGCTGAACTCACAAACATGAGGGAGGGAGGATAATAGCTAATAAATATATCCTCTCCTAGCATCTAGACACAGCCCTACACCCCTAATATGCTATTTTGCCCAATATTCGCATTTTCTTTTGCTTTTTTCACAAATATGTGCATTTTTATGCCCGCTTTACCCCAGCTACACGCATTTTTCCTACCCATTATGTGGCTAGCGAACTACACTGCAAAATTCGCAGAAACTCGTTTCGGTTGGCATACTGTTTCAAAAAAGTGCAAAATTGGTGGGTTCGCTGATAAAAGCAAACCGAAGGGTGTTTTTTTCATTGATTCCTTCTGCCGTGTTTTTGCAGCAGTCCAGCTCCTCCACACACACCCTCTCCCTCCCATTGCACCCTATTAATCTTTCATCAGCTGTGTGATCTCTTGAGGACATTCTTGGGAAATAGCCATTTTCCTTCTGAATGGCAGGACGCAAAAAGCCACTCTTCAGATTGAATGCCTCCAACAAAACACACCACGCTCTCATTTAAACTTGCCCTTTGCTGTCACTATCAATGAAGCAGTAGCCTTTGTCACCGGCCTCTCGGGCAAACTCCCGCCTCCCCAAATCCCCCTTGTTAACTCGGGGGGCGGGGCGGGAAGGAAGCAAAAGTAATAGATCTAAATTGCAGGAAGGAGTATTAAGGTTAAATAGCAGAAGGGATGTTTTGAAACGTTAAGAGACTTGAGCGCTGAAAAAAGAAATGTTATCGGAGCCTTCAGTCTTCTCGGGGAAGGACTGATTCCTTGGTGGTGGAGCTGATGGCCCCAGATTCAAATCCTGATATCTCCAAGGATCAAGTAGCACAATCTGGGAAAAGTACGTTTCCGAGCACAATTCAAAGTGTTGGTGCTGACCTTTAAAGCCCTAAACGGCCTCGGTCCAGTATATCTGAAGGAGCGTCTCCACCCCCATCGTTCTACCTGGACACTGAGGTCCAGCACCGAGGGCCTTCTGGCGGTTCCCTCACTGCGAGAAGCCAAGTTACAGGGAACCAGGCAGAGGGCCTTCTTGGTAGTGGCGCCCTCCCTGTGGATGTATTACAGTATTTTTTAAAAATTTTGGAAGCTGCCCAGAGTGACTGGGGAAGCCCAGCCAGATGGGAGGGATATAAATAAATAAATTATTATTATTATTATTATTATTATTATTATTATTATTATTATTATTATTATTTGTTGGATATTCTTGGGAGTCCACTACCCACTAGAAGAAGCAACACTGATCTAGTGGTGCCAAGGTCTTGACCCTCTATATGAGGCTCTTTTGTGTTTTAGTTGTTGTAACCTGCCCTGGGACCACCATAAGGTGGTGATAACTTGGAGGGATGGGATGTGGGTAGGTGAGCAGCCTGTGGAATGTAACATCACTGTAGCAGTCAAGTACAACATTTCCTGTTTGCCCAGAGTGGACACACAGGGGGATGTTACTCCAGCCATGAGGACTTCCTGTCACACCTGGTCTGGAGCATCCTCTTCCTGCATGTGACCAAGTAGATGGGCGTGACCCTGGCAGACCCCATAAAAGGGCTAGTCCCACAGCCACCTTCCCTTCTCTCTTGACCTTTCTTCGCTTTATACCATCTTGATGCTTTTGCTGTCTGCTGGCTCTCAGCCAGCAGCCCATGGGCTCAATCCTCATATAGGATGAACCCACACTCCCTTCTGTAACTATAGGCTAAAGCCCACCTCCAGGATCATACCGTGAACTGAATGTAAGTAAACTTCTTATTACATTCAAGAGAAGACTGTTGTGTCTTTATTCTCTTTTAGAAGGAACCAAGGGGGTTTACCAGGAATCCAAATCTGGACAAGCCAGATTGGATTGCTTATCTCAGAGGTCAGCAAACTTTTTCAGCAGGGGGCTGGTCCACTGTCCCTCAGACCATGTGGGGGGCTGGACTATATTTTGAAGAAGAAAAGTGAACGAATTCCTATGCCCCACAAATAACCCAGAGATACATTTTAAATAAAAGCACACATTCTACTCATGTAAAAAACACTAGGCAGGCCCCACAAATAACCCAGAGATGCATTTTAAATAAAAGGACACATTCTACTCATGTAAAAACACGCTGATTCCCAGACTGTCCACAGGCCGGATTTAGAAGGCGATTGGGCCGGATCCGGCCCCCGGGCCTTAGTTTGCCTAACCATAGCTTAACTCAAGAGATTCTAACGAATCTACTAACTAGCTTCCTGAAATATACAGGAGAATGTACTCTGCTACTGACTCACTAGAGTGAGTGAGGAAGGATAATTTTTAATCAATATATCCTCTCCTACTATCCACAACATTCCCACACAGCCTAGGCAAACAGTCCAGGGGAGGCAAAGAGGGAACTGGAGAATGGAGATATGGGCAGGTTGGTAGCCCAGGCAAGTTGCGGAGGTCTGAGGGTTGGATTTGTCAATGGCTGTCAGTTTGTCAATGGCTGGTGCTATTGTGTTGGAGGAGACACTTGGCAAGCTCTACAATTCTCTGATTTCTGTGAAATCAGCATCCATCTCTACATGCACAGCAGGCGCTGTAACTTTCCAACAGTTTGACCTCAGCCCTGAAAACGCTCTCTTCCATTGTCTCCCGAGACAGACGGATGCCAACAAAAATTACCAGTGGAGGCTGGTGCCCAGTTGGAAGATGGATGGCATGGAGGCTAACAGTCACAGGAGCAAAAGCCAGTGGCAGGCCGAGACAGAGACAGTAATAGGCCAAGCCAACTAATTCCGGCTTCTTCGTCGTCGTCCTCCCTGCTGAATTCTACAAAGGCAACACTGAGGCTGAAAAGAAGGAGGCTGACAGACAATGCCAAGGGTGCCAACTTAAATAAAATATTGGGGGGACCCAGGTAAGCCCCGCCCTGCATAATCAATCACATGACGCAGTGCACATGCACCATTTGAATGGCAATGTCTATCAACTTGGGGGGAGGCTCAAATATTTTATGGAGGGGCCGAAGACTCCTCGGCCCCTAGGAGTTGGCTCCTATGGCCAACATCATCCACAGGACTGGTTGTATTTAAGGAGGCAGGCAGGTGATACCTGACTGAGGGCCGACTGTGCTTGAGGGGACAGTACCTTTCAGGGATTGGACTCAAGAGGGAAAGATGGAGGAGGAATGGTGGAGATCACACACACCCCTTTCTCCTGACGCTGCAGGAGAAGAGGGAGGCAGTACAGAAATAACCCAGAAATAGTACCTCGCATTAAGAACTTTGCTTCAGGATGAGAACAGAAATCACGTGGTGGCAGCGGGAGGCCCCATTAGCTAAAGTGGTGCTTCAGGTTAAGAACAGTTTCAGGTTAAGAACGGACCTCCGGAACGAATTAAGTTCTTAACCCGAGGTACCACTGTATTAAGGCTTGTTGTGTTCTTTTGTCTCTCACTATTAGGATTGAATGAACTCATTAAAAAGGACTCTGCCTTGTTTTCTCTGCTCTTTCTGCAACCAGGGGAGGAATAGCTTTGCCGAAGCCTTGACAGAGCCTTGACGGTGCCCCATAGCTCAGTTGGTTAGAGCGTGGTGCCGATAATGCCAAGGTTTCAGGTTCCATCCCCCTATGGGACAGCTGCCTATTCCTGCACGGCAAGGGGTTGGACCAGATGATGCTCAGGGTCACTTCCAACTCTGCAATTCCACGATTCTATGATTTGCCCCAATGGGCCAACCTCCACTTAGGCCGCTGCCTGCTGCCCCTTGCCAACGTGACCTGAGAACTTGAAGCCGCCCGCTCCAGTCTCTGGAAGAACCATGGTTTTACATCCAGCGCCAACTCAGCGGCTGGAGCAAACAGCTCCCATTAACCCAGGTGGATCCTTCCATCAGGCTGAATTATTGATGGCAACCATTAGACTGGTGCAGAGGAGGGGAGAAGACAGCAGGTTTGCGGGAGGGAGGTGGCTGAGCCAAATGGGCACTGTCTCAGCGGCGGCCTGGAGCGAGAGGGGAAGCATTCAGAAAGCAGAAGGATGCCAAGAGGAGACAGCTACATATTAATAAATCCAACCGCTGCCAGCAATGGGACATTGACGAGTTGCTACATGTGCAGAGTAGTGGTGAACTTCAGCACAATTCTGTGATTTTTATTTCATTTTATTGGTTGGTTCTAATAATAATAATAATAATAATAATAATAATAATAATAATAATAATAATTTATTTATACCCCACCCATCTGAATAAGTTGCCCCAGCAACTCTGAGCAACTCCAAACAAAATATTAAAAACACAATAAAACCTCAAAGATTTAAAACTTCCCTGTACAGGGCTGCCTTCATATGCCTTCTAAAAGCCTGATAGTTGTTTGACATCTGGTGGGAGGGTGTTCCACAGGGCGGGTGCCCCTACCGAGAAGGCCCTCTGCCTGGTTCCCTGTAACTTGGCTTCTCACAGCGAGGGAACTGCCAGAAGGCCCTTGGCGCTGGACCTTCTAACAAAGATTTTGCCGGACCATGAATTATTATTTCTTCTTCTTCTTCTTCTTCTTCTTCTTCTTCTTCTTCTTCTTCTTCTTCTTCTTCTTCTTCTTCTTCTTCTCCTCCTCCTCCTCCTCCTCCAACGCAGTTCCCTTTGCTCCCTCTTTTACCATGTTGATCTCACACAGGGAAAACCTGAGAATTATTTCTTCACTGAAGTTTACCATTGCCTTTTTATTTGTCTTCTTTTAAGGGAAGGGGACTCTGCAGCACTGGGACCCAAGCCAAAGGCTCTGATCTTGCAACCCAACAACGGAAACAGACCGGCGGTGCAGCGCAGATGCGCAAGGGTGTCGCAAGGTCAGGCTTCTGCACGGTAACATAAAACAGCAGCGCATGTGTTTATGCCCACAAACCACCCACAGGCAGCTTAGCGGAGCTAAACACATATGCACAGTGTGGTAGTTTTCAACGAGGTAGACAAACCGTAAATCTGCCTGCTGTAAGCCTTCTTCCCTCCCGTCTCCCCAAACGGAGATCCCAGATGAGAGAGGAAATGTCTCCACTCTGCAGCGTCCTGGAATATGAGGTTGGGGGTGGATAGGAAGGAATGTGTCCCCCAGAATGCAAACCAGACAGGCCCAGCAATGCCTCTGAAGCTGCGCACGTGGGTGACTCCATACAGTCATTTCACCACCACCCCAAGGCAAGAGGCTTCTGCAAACCCACTCCAGGAAAACCCCTCCTGCAGGAGTTTGTTTCTAAGTGTGCATTTCATTTGCT
The DNA here is from genome assembly GCF_965112155.1 of Podarcis liolepis. Lineage (NCBI taxonomy): Eukaryota > Metazoa > Chordata > Lepidosauria > Squamata > Lacertidae > Podarcis > Podarcis liolepis. Next base: position 35,292,880 of record NC_139573.1, on the reverse strand, counting down.
GGATTAGGGCATAAGGAGACAACTGTAGCTACCTGAAGGATCATCTCCACCCTCATTGTTCAGCCCAGGCACTGAAATCCAGCTCTGAGGGCCTTCTGGTGGTTCCCTCACTATGAGAAACAAGGTTACAGGGAACAAGACAGAGGGCCTTCTCGGTAGTGGCGCCCACCCTGTGGAACACCCTCCCATCAGATGTCAAGGAGATAAAGAACTACACAACTTTCAGAAGACATCTGAATGCAGCCCTGTATTGAGAAGTTTGTAGTGTTTGATGTTTTCTTGTGTTTTTATATAAACTGAAAGTTTGCTTATACAGTAATAATAATTTATTACCCCGCCTATTTGACTGGGTTGCTACAGCCTCTCTAGGCAGCTTCCAACAGAATCTAACAGAACACAGCGAAACAGCAGGCATTAAAAACATCCCTATACAGAGCTGCCTTCAGATTTCTTCTAAAAGTTTTGTAGTTCTTTATCTCCTTGACATCTGATAGGAGGGCCTTCCACAGGGAGGGTGCTACTGCCGAAAAAGCTTTTGGCCTCGTTCCCTGTAACTTCACTTCTTGCTTGTTGGTCTGCAAACAGGAACGGAAAACAGGCAAGCAAATATGTTTTGTATCTGCTGCCGCCTTTTGTTGTTCACCCCAGTCCACAATTTCTTTGTCATTACAGGGGTACCTCGGAAGTCCATTCAACTTCCAAAACATTCGGAAACCAAGGCACTGCTTCCGATTGGCTGCAGGAAGCTCCTGCAGCCAATCGGAAGCTGCAGAAGTCATGTCGGACGTTCGGGTTCCAAAGAACATTTGCAAGCCGGAACACTCACTTCCCGGTTAGTGGCGTTCAGGAGCCAAAACGTTCGACTCGCAAGGCGTTCGGGATCCAAGGTACGACTGTATATTTTTCAGGATGCAAACAATATGTTATTAACGATATTCCCTACCCCAAGGCCCCTTGTAATGGATGGTGTAGAAGGAAGTAACGATAACCGAAGTAATTACATTATTAAATCTGGTTCAGAGAGAAAAGGGAGTCAAATAGCATTGTTTTGGGGGAAGATGAAGTGCAGCAGAACAGAAACGGCGCTGGTTGTGGCACAGTGGAAAATAATGTCTTTTTACATCCCTGTCTGTACCAGGATCCTGCAGCTGCACATTTTTTACACTTCAGACTTTCTTGTCGTTTGTTCTATACTGGTTTTGCTGACACCCTGTACCGTGATGTATAAAACTATTGACTTGAAAGAGGTCTTTCAGGAGACTAAGTCCAACTCCCGGCAGGAAAGCTAAAGCTAAAGAATGCCCAAGAGGTGGCTGTCTGGCCTCAGATGGAGGATCTGCAGCAAAGTGGTTCCCGCCACGCCGCAAATAATTGATTCTAAGTTTGAACTGCTCTTACCATTGAGGCATTTCTCCTTATGTTCCGCCTAAACCCATCCTCTTGTAACTTGAAGCCTATTAGATCTACTACCTGTCCCACCCCCTTAGCTGTGATGGTGAAACTGACATGTTTATTATCAGAGAAAAATAATTGCCAACATTTAATAAAGATTGGAAAATAGGAGTGTCCTACCATACCCTCCAGGGACGTGGGTGGCGCTGTGGGTTAAACCACAGAGCCTAGGGCTTGCCGATCAGAAGGTTGGTGGTTCGAATCCCCGTGAAGGGGTGAGCTCCCATTGCTCGGTCCCTGCTCCTGCCAACCTAACAGTTTGAAAGAACGAACTACAAGTAGATAAATAGATACCGCTCCGGCGGGAAGGTAAATGGCGTTTCCGTGCGCTGCTCTGGTTTGCCAGAAGCGGCTTAGTCATGCTGGCCACATGACCCGGAAGCTGTACACTGGCTCCCTCGGCCAATAAAGCATGATAAGCGCCGCAACCCCAGAGTCGTCTGTGAATGGACCTAATGGTCAGGGGTCCCTTTACCTTTACCTTTACCATACCCTCCAAAATTTCTCTGAGGAAAATAGGGACGTTCTAAGGAAAAGCAGGACATTCCAGGGTCAAATCAGAAACCAGGACGACTTCTATAAACCCGGGACTGTCCCTGGAAAATAGGGACACTTGGAGGGTCTGCCATGCCTGTCGTACTGAATCGGGAGGTGCGAATGAACAAACTTCTCCCTCTTTCCTAGTGGTGGTTGCAACACAGGAGAACAGGCTGGAGGTATGCCTAAACACTCCCAAATACGTCTCAGATGCCACTGAGGGCCTGGTTTGGTTCTCGGAGGGCTGACTCATCTGGAAGAAGGCTTTTTTTTTGTCTCTCACAGCTGTGTGCTTATTCTTCTTTATTGATTTGCCCTATCCAGAGTGTCCGCTTTCAGCTGAAATCCCCCAGGGGACCTGCTGCCCTCTTGGCTTTGCATGCACTTCTGCCAGCACATGCCTGCAAATCATGTACGTATAGATAGATAGATAGGTAGGTAGGTAGGTAGGTAGGTAGGTAGACAGATGATAGATGATAGATAGATGATAGATAGATAGATAGATAGATAGATAGATAGATAGATAGATAGATAGATAGATATAGATGATAGATAGATGATAGATAGATAGATAGATAGATAGATAGATAGATAGATAGATATAGATAGATAGATAGAGATAGATAGATAGATGATAGATAGATAGATATAGAGAGAGATAGAGAGATAGAGAGATAGATAGAGAGATAGAGAGATAGAGAGATAGAGAGATAGAGAGATAGATAGATAGATAGATAGATAGATAGATAGAGATAGATAGATAGATAGATAGATAGATAGATAGATAGATAGATATAGATATAATGAATCTGGTAGCATGCAAGATGCAGGTGAACCAATCAGCCCTGGACCAAGACTCCTCACAAGGCCCAGAGCCTTGAGATCACCTTGGGCAGTAATGAAAGTTTGCAGGCTTGCTTCCTTTTTCTGAAAAGCAGCACAGTAGCTTTCCTTCCTTCCTTCCTTCCTTCCTTCCTTCCTTCCTTCTTGCCCTGCCAAATGCCAATGCAGCAAGTCTTCCAAGGTCAGATTATCAGCCTGGTATTTGATACCCAGCCTTTCTGCTGCCATTCTCTGCTGAGGTTAAGTAGCAGCCATTGATTTTGCATGGGAATGTTATTTTTAGTTTATTTTTCACCAGTGCTGTGTGGAGCAGAACCAGACCTTTGTGTCGCTCCCCTGCCAGGGGCACTTGGTGCTTTCGAGGGCTTAGGAGCTCCCGTCTCTCTTGTCCAGAGACACCCTGGAATCACAGACCCTCCAAGTGTCCCCCTATTTTCCAGGGACAGTCCCAGATTTACAGAAGCCATGCCAGTTTCTGATTTGATCCCGGAAGGTTCCACTTTTCCTTAGGGTGTCCCTATTTTTATTGGAGAAATGTCGGAGGGTATGGAGTTATGTGACCCCCAAGCCAACAAGATACAACCTTTAGAAGGCAGCACTATATAGGGAAAGTGATATTTAATATTTTGTGTTTTATTATATTTTTATATATGTTGGAAGCCACCCAGAGTGGCTGGGGCAGCCCAGTCAGATGGGCAGGGTATTATTATTATTATTATTATTATTAACAGCACATCCCTATTTTCATTGGAGAAACGTTGGAGGGTATGCAATCTGCATGCAGTGTTTAAAGAGAAGCTACTGCCAGCAGCAAAATCTCATTCTGTGAAATGCCATCTGAGATGTTGACGTAGAAATATTTGCATCTTAAAGCTGCCGCTTGCTGCCGAGTCCCCTTTACTCTCGACCTTAAAAAAGGAAATCTGAGCAAGTGGTACAGCAGTTCAGGGCTCTAATCAAAGATATTGTTCCTTCCACAAAAGGCTGTCGACTGGCGAACAGCTGTAGCTCAATAGCAGAGCATTTGATTTGCATGCAAACGAGCCCATGTCCAATTCCCAACATCTCCGCCACTGAGGCGTACCTAGGGGTTGGTGAAACCAGCCCCCAGGGGGGCGCAGGCCTAGAGCAAGGGGACACCCCTCTCAAAAAAACACCTATCAAACTATGGAGTGTATGACATATACAGTGGTACCTTGGGTTACGGACGCTTCAGGTTATAGACGCTTCAGGTTACAGACTCCGCTAACCCAGAAATAGTACCTTGGGTTAAGAACTTTGCTTCAGGATGAGAACAGAAATCGGGTGGCGGCAGCGGGAGGCCCCATTAGCTAAAGTGGTACCTCAGGTTAAGAACAGTTTCAGGTTAAGAACGGACCTCCAGAACAAATTAAGTTCTTAACCAGAGGTACCACTGTGTATGTGTGGAAATGTGTCACAGTGAGGTCAAGCACAGCAGAAGCTTCCCGTTAGTGGCATAGCGTGCGTTGGCAGTGCCCGGGACAAGGATTGTGCCCCCAGACCTCCTTGTGGGCATTGCACAGGGGGAAACAGGCAGACTTCGCTACGCCCCATGGCAGCCGCTCCTCACGGAGATTGCCTGCAGGCTGCCGTGTTTGCCCTCTCAGCTCGGCAAGCTCCCTGGTGCTCCTTGGTGGGCTTGGCAGCAGGCCTAGGAGGAGGGCGGCAGAGACTCCAACTGCAGTCCATCCCCGGCCAACTCTCCTTGGCTGCGCAATGTGGGTGGGCATAAGCTGGTCCTGGCCGAGTGGGTGGCTCTCTTCTCTGTGCTCCTGCCAAACAAGGCATACCTCACCCAAGGTCACACACCAGGAGAAGGACTGGCGCAGGCGAGGAGAATTCTGCTGGGCGGGAGTTCCACCCAGGGCCAGGCATCCCTTCACCGGCCACTAGAAGAAGGAAGCACTGCTGCAGCTCTGAAGGCCCAGCCTGGGTGTGGCTTGCCTCCCCACAGCTCGGGAAGGTGACAGCCATGTAGCTTCGCTGAGGGAACCTGTTGTGAGGGAACTGGGTTGTGAGGGCACTTTCTGTGCCCGGGGTTACAGCCCTCCTCTTCCCCTGCATGCTGCACCACAGCACAAAGGAGTGTGGTAAAGTGGTCCTTTTTTTAAGGTAAAGGTAAAGGGACCCCTGACCATTAGGTCCAGTTGTGACTGACTCTGGGGTTGCGGCGCTCATCTCACTTTATTGGCCAAGGGAGACAGCGTACAGCTTCCGGGTCATGTGGCCAGCATGACTAAGCCGCTTCTGGCGAACCAGAGCAGTGCATGGAAACTCCGTTTACCTTCCCGCGGGAGTGGTACCTATTTATCTACTTGCACTTTGACGTGCTTCCGAACTGCTAGGTTGGCAGGAGCAGGGACCGAGCAACGGGAGCTCACCCCGTTTTGGGGATTCGAACCGCCGACCTTCTGATCGGCAAGTCCTAGGCTCTGGTTTAACCCACAGCGCCACCCGCGCCACCCCTTTTTTTAAGGTGGGGGGATGCTAATACAGCTCCTTGCCAAGGGTGCATGGGAGCCAAGTTACTCCTCTGCTCTTCCGGGTAAATCTGGGAAAGCCTGGGCAGTTACTGTCGGTCAGTGTGGACCATACTCAGCTGGGGGGACAACAAGGAAGAGCCTAAGTAAAGCCTGCTGGAGCCAGCCAATGGCCTTTCTAGTCCAACATCCTGTTCTCACAGTGGCCAACCAGATGTCTGTGGGAAACCCGTGAGCAGGATGAGTACAGAACAGCCCATGTCTAACTTGATCTCAGGTGATAAATTCTGTGGAATACTTAACTTGGGATGCTTTGAGATTTTGAAAATTCTTCAAATATGTGAACACAGATCCACTCTAGATGATTTGGGGGGGGGGTGAATATCAGCATTCACCAGTGCACCTGAGTCATCTCAATTTATTTCTTTTAATAAGCGAAATTCGCCTGGAACAGGTAGCACTCCCATGTACTGAATTTCATAGTTTACTGTTTAAAGCAGAGGACTGTTATTAACCGTTTCATTATTTGTCAGTCAGTATGCTTTTTATTGGGACGCAGGTGGTGCTGTGGGTTAAACCACAGCGCCTAGGACTTGTCGACCAGAAGGTCGGCGGTTTGAATCCCCACAATCGGATGAGCTCCCGTTGCTCGGTCTCTGCTCCTGCCAACCTAGCAGTTCAAAAGCACGCCAAAGTGCAAGTAGATAAATAGATACTGCTCCAGCGGGAAGGTAAACGGCATTTCCGTGCGCTGCTCTGGTTCATCAGAAGCGGCTTAGTCATGCTGGCCACATGACCTGGAAGCTCCCTCGACCAATAAAGCAAGAGGAGTGCCGCAACCCCAGAGTCAGCCACGACTGGACCTAATGGTCAGGGGTCCCTTTACCTTTATCCTATTTATTATGTTTTTATTATTGGTGTTCTGTCATGTGTTTTTAATGTTGTACACAACCCTGGAATCTTTTGATAAAGGGTGGTATATAAATTGAACAAAGAAAGAAAATAATAATTCGTGGAATTTCCTGTGTCTGCCTCTTGATCGCCCTTTAGGGGCGATGATTTTAAGCAACGAGGTCATGCACACTTTTCAGGGATGGGCAAAGGATGCTTGTGTGTTACTTACTGTCCAGGCATGGTTCACAGACGGTTTGGTTCATCCCGCAGGGCTGGGCAACGCCTTCCCCAACATTACAGGCTTTGCAGCATTCTCCACTGGTGGTGTACTTCTCGGTGGGGCAGGTCTCCTTGGCCCACGCAGAGCCCTGTGGCGAGAGGCAAGCAGAAGGTGTGTGTTACTCGCTTCCTGAAATGGGATGCATGAACACAGAGACAGTGTGGTGCAGTTGTTAGAGTGTCAGGCTCCAAACAGAATATTAAAAACATGATAAAACATCAAACATTAAAAGCTTCTCTAAACAGGGCTGCCTTCAGATATCTTCTAAAAGTCAGGCAGTTATTTATTTCCTTGACATCTGATGGGAGGGCGTTCCACAGGGCGGGCGCCACAACCGAGAAGGCACCCTCTGCCTGGTTCCCTGTAGCTTCACTTCTTGCAGTGAGGGAACCTCCAGAAGGCCCTCGGAGCTGGACCTCAGTGTCCAGACTGAATTATGGGAGTGGAGATGCTCCTTCAGGTATATTGGGCCGAGGCCATTTAGGGCTTTAAAGATCAGCACCAGCACTTTGAATTGTGCTTGGAAATGTACTGGGAGTCAATGTAGGTCTTTCAGGACTGGTGTTATATGGCAGGAAACTCCCCGCCCATTCCCCTCACAGAGCTACATTTCTCAGAGTGCCCTTGCAAGAGCGATTGACAGCCACTCCAGGAAAACCACTTTCAGGAAAACTAAACTCGTCAGATTTGGCCAGGTTTACCAACAAGTATAGAATTCAGCAAGCTTTTATTGCCTTTGGATTTGTCAGTGATACTTAAGGATTTAGCTTTGTAAGTATCTAGACTTTTTAAAAAATAAGCATGTGAACATTTTCAAGCCTTAAATACTTCATAGAATCCTAGAGTTGGAAGGGAAGCCAAAGATCAACTAGTCCAACTCTCTACTTGATGCCTAACAAAATTATTTTAGCTGGACTTGCAAGGGATGGTCCACAAAGTCAAAAGGATTGAAACTGAATAGGCCAAGGTAAGCCTTGCAAGTCTACAGACAAGGCAGCCCTGTCTACTCTGAAGTAAGTGCTATTGAATTCAATTGGTAAGTGGAGGAGGCGGGGGGACTGCAGCCTAAGAGAAAGATTTATGCCCCATCTCCCAAGCAATTTGTCTCGTCATAAAGCCAGACGATGCTGCTAATAGATTTACTGACTGCAGACCTGCTTCCCCACAATTCTTCCGGAGAAGCACATAACGTCAGAAGGGACATTATCTTCCCAGGAATCCAGAGGCCCAATAATTGAAAATGTATACTTTAAAGTGCTTTATAATCTGGTGCTGGGAGGATTTAGATGCATCTTCTGCCTCTCGGGAGTAGCAGTTAGCTTACGAATAAATATTACCCTTTTCCAAGCAAGGCAGTAATACGTCCAAGGAGCTGTGTGGTTAGGCAGGCAACCTCTAGGGTGGAGCAGAGGTAAAGTCTGCAGCAGAGCTGAGTTAATTCTTTCGGGAGAAGAGCAGGTGCTTTAAAGCTTAGTTATATATTGGCTTGCTGCCTTTTTCGGAGCACAGCGGCTTGTCAGGCCAGGGTCTCGCTCTTAGAACTCCATGACCTCCAACATGCCATTGATCAAAATCGGGGTGCTCGTTTTTCTGGTCCCGAACTCTCGTGGGGGCCAGCTGATTGGCATAAAAGTTTGAGATAAAAAAAAAACCTCTAGCATCTTTGGGTTCAGTAAAGATAAAGCTAAAGGAACCCCTGACCATTAGGTCCAGCCGCGGACAACTCTGGGGTTGTGGTGCTCATCTCGCTTTATAGGCTGAGGGAGCCGGCGTACAGCTTCTGGGTCATGTGGCCAGCATGACTAAGTTGCTTCTGGCAAACCAGAGCAGCGCATGGAAACGCCGTTTACCTTCCCACCAGAGCAGTACCTATTTATCTACTTGCAGTTTGACGTGCTTTCAAACTGCTAGGTGGGCAGGAGCAGGGACCGAGCAACAGGAGCTCACCCCGTTGTGGGGATTCGAACCACCGACCTTCTGATCAGCAAGCCCTAGGCTCTGTGGTTTAACCCACAGAGCCACCCGCTTCCCTCTTGGGTTCAGTACTCAAGGTGCAAACCAGCTGACTCGTGCCGGAGCGCTGGACCAAAAAAGCAGGACATCCCAGGATCCAGTCAGAAGTCAGGATGGGTGTTTTGGGCTCGGGGAGGACAGGACTAAGAGTTACTTAAGTATTTCTTTATCCGGCAGCTTGCTAAGAGGAATCTCACGGCACAGCAAAGTCCCTCTACACACTAACAATTTGGGAAATGGCTACAGTAAGCACTGTATTCAGCTAGGCAGGTGGGAAACAGAAATTTCAGGTGGCCTTGTGTTGAAACTGAGTGTTCATCCAGGCTTCCTTTTACCCTGTCCTTTGCAGGCACAGATCTGCACTTTAAAGCTATGTGTCTGACAGGTTTGGTTTTTTGTTCCGGCTCTTTCCCCGGGAAAAGCTGTGCTCTACCACTAAACCAGTGCGAATGGCAATCTGCAGGAAATCTGACTGCCATTTGCTCCAATTCAGTGGCAAAATGTGGGTTTTCCTGGGGAAAGCACCAGGATTCTTTTACAAAACCGCTCAGGTACAGAACTTTAAAACCTGGAAATGTGCATGAAAGGAAGTGTGGATGAGCCCTGACAGCCAATTGATTTCTCAAGCTACATTATTCCTTGCTAACTGTATGCCCCATTATACACATTGATCTGATTCAGTAGTAGTCCTGAAAAAGGAGCAGCCAGCATGCTGTTGAGGCTAGATAAACATGGAGTAGTGGTAATGGCAGACCTGTTCCTCTTTGGTCAATAAAAGCAGGGGCACTAGGCTACAGTCTCTGCCCAGGCTCAGCTCCTCTGTTGGAGCTCTCCAGTGCTTCCTTTCTAAGTTTATGCCTGCTTGGAAGTCATATCGTTTGACCCTGGCGTTCTGCTCCTAAACTCAGGTGTGTTGATACAGAAAGGTGTTTTATCCTGAGTCTGACAGTATAGTCTAATGCAGTCATCCCCAAGTCAGTGCCCTCTAGATATTTGGACTACAACAGCCATCAGCCCCAGACAGCACAGCTAATGGTCAGGGGAGCTGGGAGTTGTAGTCCAGCTACATCAAGGGTAGGCTAGTCTACTCTGTCAAAAGCTTTCTCAAGGTTTCAGGCAGGGGTTTCTTCCAGCACTGTTACTTAAGGAAGAACCCTTCTAACTGGAAGTACTAGAGGTTGAACCATAGAACTTCTGCAGGCAAAGTGTGTGCTCTACCACTGACCCCTGACTTCTCTTCAAAACATACAGCCTACAAAACACAGATGGATGGTCAACTTGACCATGCTTGATCAACTAAGGACCAGTGAGGTAAAGGGTCATTTTGTGTCCAGGGTGGTCCTCAAGCAGGATTTTCAGGCTTTTCCACCAAGGTGTGTGGGGTGTGGAGACTGGACCAGGCTGCTGTTGCTCAGCAATGAGGGAGTGAACACTCTGCACATGCTCAGCACCAACTCTGTTCTCTGTTCTTTATTTGTTTTGATACTTTTTTTGTTAATTCTATCTTGACTTCTATGAAATGATCCTGTTTGCCATCTTGGATCTCTTTATGAGAAAAGGCCAATGAGATCAAGGGTGGGTAGGCTACTGTCCTCCAGATCCTGTTGGACTACAGCTAGGGGCTGGAGAGGAATTCAGTTCAGTCCACATTAAAAGGCAAACCTGTTTGGTTTGCACTCTCCAAAACAATGGGCAAACCAGGACACATCCATCTTTCAAAACGCACACTTTTTCCCGAATTTTGCAATCTAACCGAGTAATAGCCACAAAAATGCAGATATTGAGGGGAAGGAAATGTGCATCAAAAGGCATGTAAGTGAAAATAACATACAGACATGCGTTGTTATGTTTTAAGGAAAGACAGCTGTGCAAACATGTGTCTATTAGGCAAAATTGCACACAAGCTTGTATTTTATCAGAAATTTGCCTTAAAATGCTGAAGAATTTTCACAAGGACTTAAGTGGGGGTGGGGGATCACAAACTGACATGGAAATGTGGGGAGCTGGATTTATGACTGGAAAAGATGAGAAACTGCAAGAAACCAGAACTGGTGGATTCACCCATCCCTAAGCACAACTCCCATCATCCCTGACCATTGGCCACAATGGCTGGGGCCGATGGGATCTGGAGTACAACAACAATTGGATGGCACCAGGTTCTCTCTCTCTCAGATCAGGGAGAGAGAGAGAGAGAGATCTCCACCTGTCAAATAATAATAAAAGTTAAAGGATTGCCTCAATGCTTTCCAGGGCTGGACTCTCACATTGAAAATAGGTTCCAGTGCTCCCCGCTGGCAGAAATTAAGTCCTGGAAGTGCAACAGGCTGTGTAAATAAAGGAAGGTCTTCTTAAGCAAGGAAGGTAAAAAGTGAGTAAGCATTGCCTCTTCAGTCTCTCTCTCTCTCTCTCTCTCTCTCTCTCACACACACACACACACACAAAATCCACTTCTCAACAGTGTGTAAAAAAATGTAACATCCATTTCACCACCAGCTTTTTTGGGGGGAGCAGGTCTGCATCCTGCCCCACACTTCAGCTTTGGGTTTTCCCTAAGAGTCCAGGACCTCCCTTCCCCACAGATTATCACTCTCGGGGGAGGACACATGTTCTGCATTAGGCCCATCCAAATGTGCTTGCTATTAACACGACTCCTGTTGACAAAGCCGTAGGTATTAACCCCATAAAGCATTCTGACAGGTGGAACAAAATGAGGAGAGAGAGGGGAGAGACACCTTCGCCAAGCTTTTAATTGCTTTCTAAGTCGGGCTCATGTTTGGACCAGTGGGGTTTCCTCCTCCTCCTTTGCAAAGAAATACAATGAACTGAGAAGAGAAACCTTTCATTCTACACTTCGAGGTGGTTATATGGAGGGGGGGGGGGTTAGGCCAACAGGGCTGGCCCAAAATATTTTGCCGCCTGAGGCAGAAAAGCAGGTGGTGCCCCTGCCATCCTGCTACCTCTATATCATGGTATAAAATGTATCCGAGGCCAGTCAAGCTATTGTGGCACCTGAGGCAGAAAACCCCCACAAAGCAGCTTTCCCCACCCGGGCAGTAAAAAATACAATAATCTAAGTGTGAGCTCACACAGAGGACCCCCAACCTGACTCTGTTTCCTCAAAGAGAAATCTGGTTGATTTAAAGTGCTATTGACTTCCACTAAGGTAATCATGTTTAAGAGTAGGATCTTTTCACTCCCTAACTAGTTAGTTAGTTAGTTAGTTAGTTAGTTAGTTAGTTAATTTCCTGGATTTTCTATACGGCTCAATTGTAAAACAACAACGACCCTCAACACACTTTACAAAATGAATAAAACAATTAAATGATTGGGGGTTTAAAATAAAAAAAGACAAGATTTTTTTAAAAAAAAGAATGGGAAATGTTTATAATGTATATACAAAATTATTTCAAACAGGTCAAAACAGTAGCAGGTTTCTAAACACACTTGTAATGTAACAGAAAGTACAGATAACTTAGGAAGATGAAAAACTGGAGAAATATTGATATGCAGTTGAAAACAGAATTAAGAGGACCCATGGATGGGATGGAGGGAGGGGAGAGTCCGGAGATTCAGAGCAATCTTGGTATGTGGATTTTGTATGATCTTTTGATGTATGTTTGTTTTCTTCTTTCTTTTGGAAAATCAAATAATAATTTTACTAATATATTATTAATATATTAATTAATATCAATAATTATATAAATAATATATAATTAATAATGATGATTTTAATAATAACAATTAAAAAATCAGCTTTAAAACGATTTAAAAATATTAATAACTATAAACTGAAAACCCAATTAAAACACATGTCAACACCCTCCATGTCTGGTTGACCTAAACAAAAATGTTTTCAGCAGGTGCCAAAAAGGGTATAGCGAAGGGACTTGCCTGGTGTCAAGTGGCAGGGAGTTCCCAAGTGCAGACGCCACCACACTAAATTATTGATTTCTTACTCACGCAGGATGAGTATTAGGTGGCAGCTGTAACAGTGCCAGCTCCGTAGATTAAAGTGGTCAAGTGGGCATATTTGAGGCAAGGCGATCTTGCAGGTTAAATGGTCCCAAGCTGCTACAGGCCTTAGATGCTAATGGCCACACCTTGAACTTGATCTGATTGTTTTCAGTGCCAAAACTCCGTCTTGAAAGCTGTGAATGTCAACGTGCTTCTCAGCCCACCCCTAAGTACCCACAGGCAGGGCCAACACATGAATGGGGGAAGAGGGAGCAGTCACTGGGTTTTAGACTTCAAGCTTGGTCCTTCTCATTTCAGAAATGAAGGTTGCAATGATAAACACACTTCGCTGGGTGGGAGTGAATCTCACAAACTCAGTGGGACTTGCTTCTGAGTAAGCATGTGGTAACTCTATGGGAGGTGTGGGTGGGAATTGTTATTTTGTTGGTTTTGTTTTAATTATTGATTTGTGCTTTTACCTGGTATTTTTTTTATCTTGTGAACCACCTGGAGATCTTGTGATGAAGGGGCGGTATAAGAAGCTACCATATAAATAAAAATAAAGTAAACTGTATACTTAACTCGCTGTCTCATGCACGCACAGGTTTGTACCTAGCAAAGTTATATTCAGAGGAGACCCAACGAAATTAATAGACCTAAGTTATTCCCCTCCATTGTCTGCAATGGGTCTCCTCTGAGAAGGGCTAAGATTTAGCTGCAACCCACACCCTTTGACATTTAATTGTCAAAACCCAAATCCGCTCCTGCGACTGCACTGCCAGCTATCTCTCAGGGAATATAGGCAAATTTCCTCTATGATTGTTGCAGGTTAACTTCTAAATATTTCACTTTCCACCCGATGATCGAAGCAGGCCCAGGTGCCTTTCAGCCTGTCTGAGATTATATGTGTGGACAGAGAGGTAGACAGATGAAAGGGCGAGAGGAAGGGACATTTGTAGAAGGAACTGGGATGTGCACCTCCTTTGAACGGAAAATAAAAGGGAGTTGGGGAATGGAAAGGCTAGGCTGCAGTTTAAACCAAAAATGTCTACATGAAGACTCCTGTATAAGCACTTTAGTAATATGCAGCAGAGTGCATTCCTCCCCCAGAGTTTTAATGCGCACGGCAATAATACTTGGCATGTGTATATATACTTAACAGAGTGCTAAAAGCACTTTGCAGACATTACCTGATGTAATGTGCTTTCAACGCTTGCTTACATAATTTTCTGCAGTGGTACGACAACCCTGTAGTGCGGGCCAGCCTGATCACACAGCCATATCGCAGATGGGGAGCTGAAACTCAGAGGGAATTGATGAAGGCCACTGGGTGGATCTTTGACAGAGGCGAGAATCAAGTAGCAGACTACCCAATCCTTAGGTCAGGGAGCCTGCAGTCATGGCTGCTCAGAAGTAAAGCCGGCCAGGTTCAGTGGGAGCTACACCCAGAGGAGGAATAGATAACCAGGGTTAGGCTGGGGTGTGGGGGGCAAATGCCTCCCTTTCCGACCCCTGAGACCGGGGTAGGCAACCTAAAGCCTGGGGGCCGGATGCGGCCTAATCTCCTTCTAAATCCGGCCCTCAGACGGTCCAGGAATCAGCATGTTTTTACATGAGTAGAATGTGTTCTTTTATTTAAAATGCATCTCTGGGTTATTTGTGGGGCATAGGAATTCGTTCATTTTTTTCCTTCAAAATATAGTCTGGCCCACCACATGGTCTGAGGGACGGTGGACCGGCCCACGGCTGAAAAAGGTTGCTGACCCCTGCCTGAGACTCTTGCCATTGCACCCCTCTCTTAATCCCTGTTCCACATCTGCTTTTGCCTGGCTGGAAGTGTAATAAGATGGAAGACAGAGTCATGTGTGTGTGTGTTTGTGCATATGTACACCTCTGACTCAACTGTTGCCTACTGTACAGGGCTCCGAATCACATCTGCTGCGCCGCCCACCTTTTGCCTCTGGCCCCACCTACACCTGGGCACAGGAGGCCTTTGCGAGGTTGCTCAGTATGCAGTGTGGTCCTTGGGTTAAAATGGGTTTCCATTCACTTGCCACAGCATGTAGAATTGCAGCCTAAACTCCCTCTTAACATGACTTACAGTCAAACCTCAGCTGTCGAACGTAATCCGTTCTGGAAGCCCGTTCGGCTTCTGAAACGTTCGACAACCAAGGCGTGGCTTCCGATTGGTTGCAAGAGCTTCCTGCACTCAAGCAGAAGCCGCGTCGGATGTTTGGCTTCTGAAAAACATTCGAAAATCAGAGCATTTACTTCCGGGTCTTCGGCGTTCGGGAGCTGAATCGTTTAAAAACGGAACCGTTCAGGAGCCGAGGTTTGACTGTATTTCTGAACAAATATGCTCTACGGTACACCGGCTCTCGCAGCTTCGAGGCAATTGGAAATATTTTTGAACATAAATGAAGGGGCATCACAAAACAATTGAGAGCAGAGGAGGAAGGGCTGTGTCTCATGATGACTAATCATACTGCAAGAAGCCGTTCCATAGGGACGCCTTACATAAATCCCACCCAGCAATTGTAATATCTAGGCAAGTGCTCCTTTCGGGGGAAGGAAGCCATCTTTGTAGGGGCACAAGGAGTTGGGCTTTGAATGCTCAGAAAAGGTGTTGGAACTGCAGTCTTTAGGCTGCAAGGAAGAAATAAGCCAGAGTTAGAGAACCCAGGAGGTTCCTTTCATACATGTTGGTAGGACTCTATGTAGCCAAAATGTGCACACAGAGAGAGATGTGCAACTTGGAGGCTAAATACACAGTCACTGCAAATTCCCATCATCACAGTTGCACCTTTTTGGAGGCCACCATGCAGATATTATTTTTATTTATTTCATTTCCACCCAAAAAAAACTGAAACTCAAAGTGACTTTTTAAAAAGTTGCACAAAGTTGCCTGTTCACAAGCCACAAATATTTTCTTGCGGTCCGATAAACCTCAGCACGATAAATCCCTCCTTCCCTTCCTCTGTTTGGCCTGTGATGTGAACTATTTAACATGGAAATCAAGCCCCACCTCTTCCATGGAGTCGCCATGAGGCCCTCCCAGCTTCCCTTTTCCCATCTGTAAAATGGGCAGACGTAGCAGCCTCCATCGCTGGGCAGCAGCGGGAATGAATAATTTGTACAGCAAATTATTCAACGTTTTCTCTAAACAATAAGTACCAGTAACAGTTGCAATGTGGGGTGGCCGGCGGGGAGAAGGGCTTTGATTTTATCTCCCTACATAGGAAGTTGAGGGTGTTTCTGAGGCCCTAACTAACTCCTTGTCAATTGAGTCATCTCTTTATTCTCTTTCCCCTGCCACTTCAGTCAGATATGACAACCAACCGTGATTTCCTGCCCCCTTTCAAGATCTCTAAAATAGGGGGTGGGGAAGTGTACATAACTTAGGTTTAGTTTTTTCCTGGACGTACGATTTCTGACCTTAGGGTCGTTCTACTTGAGCAACAAAAATTCACAAGGACGGTTGGAAAAGATTGCCTGCAGAGCTGGAGCACATTCCCCAGTTTGACTGCATTTCTCAGGCTCGGGATAAAGATTTAGGGTGTTTGTCCTATTTGGGAAACACTGCTACTGCATTTCTGTGTTGTGGCCATGTGTCCCTCATTTACAAAGGGCACTCCTCTCTTTGCAAGAGTCCAGTTGAAAGGTCAAGAACAATGGTGGGCCCATGATATCAGACACAATATATACATGAATGAGCGGGAAAGGCTGTGGAAGGAGGATATTAGATTCACTGCTTGTTACAATCTCAGAGAAAATGTAATGAAGATACCTGGGTACCTAAGCCCAGCCAAATTGGCAAAAAAAAATGTATAAAAACAGTTCAGAGGGTTGTTGGAGGTGTAAAAATGGGGTAGGTACATTTATGCACATGTGGTGGGGATTCTAAGAGAATTTTGGGACACCATATATAAAGAACTTAAAAAGATATTCAAATTCTCATTCATCCAAAAACCTGAGGCCTTCCTATTAAGAATAATGTCCATGGAAATTAAGAAAAATCATAGACCTCTATTCATGTACACAACCACAGCAGCTAGGATTTTGATAGCAAAGAATTGGAAAAGCGATAACATCCCCACAAAAATTGTGGGTTAAAGCCTAGGACTTGCTGATCAGAAGGTCGGCGGTTCGAATCCCTGCGACGGGGTAAGCTCCCATTGCTCAGTCCCTGCTTTTGCCAACCTGGCAGTTCGAAAGCACCTCAAAGTGCAAGAAGATAAATAGGTACCGCTCCGGCGGGAAGGTAAAAGGCATTTCCGTGTGATGCTCTGGTTCGCCAGAAGCAGCTTAGTCATGCTGGCCACATGACCCGGAAGCTGTACGCCGGCTCCCTCGGCCAATAAAGCGAGATGAGCGCCGCAACCCCAGAGTCGGCCACAACTGGACCTAATGGTCAGGGGTCCCTTTACCTTTACCTATACTCATGAAAAAACACACTGATTCCCGGCAGTGGCGTAGCGTGGGGGGGTGCAGGGGGGGCGGCTGCACCGGGCGCAACATCTGGGGGTTAGGGTTAGGGGGCGCAAATCCACGGGTTAGGGGGCGCAAATCCACGGGTTAGGGGGCGCAAATTACTTGCCTTGCCCCGGGTGCTGACAACCCACGCTACGCCACTGATTCCCGGACCATCCACAGGCCAGATTAATAAGGCAATTGGGCCGGATCTGGCCCCTGGGCCTTAGGTTGCCTACCCCTGGGTTAGAGAGTTGGACAAGGACCTGGTAGACCAGCGTTCAAATCCCCATTCTACCACAAAGCTCGCTGGGTGACCTTGGGCCAGTTACTGTCTCTCAGCCTGATCTACCTCATAGGGTAGGGAGGTGAGGAGGAGGAGGAGGATATGTTGCCCATCTGACTGGGCAGCTTCCAACAAAATATTAAAACACACAAAAAACAAGGAAGGGGGATAGCTACGCATGCTGCCTTCAGCTCACCTGAGGAAAGATGGGGTATTAATGAAATAAAATGAAAATGCGAATTTCATGCAAATCTGTGTCCTTGCGTGCTCAGGGGAATACTTAAGTTATACTTCTGTGGCTTTTAGCACTCTGGCTAATGAGTCGCACTTCTCTTTCTCTGCCTCCACTGGGTCTCATCCTACTAATCACTTCGTCTCCCTTGCACCGCAGGCCCTGTGAATTATACATCCAGCACCCTCTCAGCCCTGTGCTTCAGATGAAGGGAAGCTTTTGCCTGTGACAGCTCTGGCCACAATACATCAATTAGCATCAGAGGTGCCATAAATTACACCAGAGGTGTCAGGGGGCGCCAGGAGCTGCGTCTGTTGCGGCCTCAGTGTTGTCAAACAAAGCTCGTCCTTCGTGGTCCAAAACTGAGAGAAGATGGAGCACAGCCTATCAAGCAGATAGGCAGACTCACCTTGCATATTGGGGACACTGTCGTACAGTGGATAGAGTTTTTAAACTGCTTTTCCTTTTTAAAAAGGCAGTGCATAAATTGCTGATACCATATAACCAGTCCTGAAAGACCTACATTGGCTCCCAGTATGTTTCTGAGCACAATTCAAAGTGTTGCTGCTGACCTTTAAAGCCCTAAACGGCCTCAAAGGCCCAGTATACCTGAAGAAGCATCTCCACCCCCATCGTTCAGCCCGGACACTGAGGTCCAGCTCCGAGGGCCTTCTGGCAGTTCCCTCACTGTGAGAAGTGAGGTTACAGGGAACCAAGCAGAGGGCCTTCTTGGTGGTGGCACTCGCCCTGTGGAATACCCTCCCATCAGATGTCAAGGAAATAAACAACTGACTTTCCAAAGATTTGGAAACAAAAGACTTTCCAAACGTTAGGCATTCCTGCTAAGGGGAACTTTGAGGCAGAAGAAGAGAAGAGTTTGGATTTGATATCCTGCTTTATCACTACCCGAAGGAGTCTCAAAGCGGCTAACATTCTCCTTTCCCTTCCTTCCCCACAACAAACACTCTGTGAGGTGAGTGAGCCTGAGAGACTTCAAAGAAGTGTGACTGGCCCAAAGTCACCCAGCAGCTGCATGTGGAGGAGCGGAGACGCGAAGCCGGTTCCCCAGATTACGAGTCTACCGCTCTTAACCACTACACCACACTGGCACCAGCCTAGAATTGTAGAGTTGGAAGGGATATCTTGAGAGTCTTCAACCCCCTGCAGTGCAGGAACCTCAACTAAAGCATCCATGACAGATGGCCATCCAGCCTCTATTCACCACCTTCCAAGGAAGGAGAGTCCACCACCTTCGGCTTGGTGTGGGTCCCAAAGCTATTTCCCCAAACCACGCCCACTTGCCCCACACCTGATGTCATATGTGCTGTCAGCAGTGGAGCAGCCAATCCCTGCAGAAAGCAGCTTTGCCCAGCCCTATGATTGGTGCTAAACAAGCACTGGGCACACAGCTGGCAATGAGAGGGACTTTGACAGGTGGGCGGGATGACCCACCTTTCAATCATCCAGCATCACAATGACATTGGGTGATGGACAAGTGGGCAGGACCATGCACCAGTCAAAGTTGGCCCTCACCGATAAGGTCGGATAACAATCTTGCCCACTGCACCATAAATACTCTCCGTCCCCCCCCCCCAAAAAAACTTACACCTCCCCCATCTGGTGCTGGAGCACACCTCTCATTCAACATTTCTTAAAACACCAACAATAGGGGTGTTCACACATTAGATTCAACAAGTGTACAATCCATGTACACCTGTATACCTGGGTTGATATCTGCATGCTCGCAAAATTAGTTGCATGTAACGCACAGCAAATGGGCACCCTGCTTACCTGTGTACACAATAGCTAAGCTGTACTAATAAACAAGTGTATCCTCTTTCACACAAATACTTGTACATGGGCAGAGGCAGCTTGTGCCTGTGTTCAGCAAAATAATATTAATAATAATAATAATAATAAATTTATTCATATCCTGCCCTCCCCAGCCAAAGCTGGGCTCAGAGCGGCTAACAAGTAAAAATAGCACAGTGTACATAAAATCACACAGTCAATTAATTAAAATCCATTCTAAAATCAATTCAGAATCAAATTAATGGCAACCATTGGGCTAGAGTTCTATGAGGATTACAGAAGGAGAGAGGGGGTCAGACTGTGCCTTGGCCAAAGGCCTGGTGGAACAGCTCCGTCTTGCAGGCCCTGCAGAAAGATGTCAAGTCCCTCAGGGCCCTAGTCTTTTGTGACAGAGCGTTCCACCAGATCGGGGCCACGGCTGAAAAAGCCCTGGCTCTGGTCGAGGCCAGCCTAACCTTCCTGCGGCCCAGGATCTCCAAGATGTTTTTATTTGAAGACTATAAGGTCCTCCGTGGGACATACCAGGAGAGGCGGTCCTGTAGGTATGAGGGTCCTAGGCCGAATAGGGCTTTAAAGGTTAAAACCAGCACCTTAAACCTGATCCTGTACTCCACCTGGAGCCAGTGCAGTTGGTATAGCACCGGACGAATGTGATCCCATGGTGAGGACCCCATAAGGAGTCTCGCCATGGCATTCTGCACCTGCTGGAGTTTCTGGGTCAGTCTCAAGGGCAGCCCCACGTAGAGTGAGTTACAATAATCAAGCCTGGAGGTGACCGTCACATGGATCACAGTGGCTAGGTGAGGGCGAGAGAGGTAGGAAGCCAACTACTTAGCTTGGCGGAGATGAAAAATGCTGCCTTTGTTATGGCTACAACCTGCGCCTCCATAGAAAGGGAGGTGTCAAAGATTACACCCAAATTATTAACAGACGGCGCTATTATTATTATTGTTAATAATAATAACACCCATGCTCCTCCTCCTCCTCCTCCTCCTCCTCCTCCTCCTCTTCTTCTTCTTTTCTCCATGCCTGCTCCATGGAACCTGGTCTGAAGTACTTCCCTACCCCCCAAATCCTTGTTCCTTTCTTAGAAAAAGTAGGGTCGTTTGAGCTGTCTCGCCTTTAATTTGGCGACCGTTGCAAACAGGACCTGTGCCTTGAAGCAGGCTCAGACTATTTCAGTTGGTTAGAGCGTGGCGCTGATAACGCCAAGGTTGCAGGTTTGATCCCCGGATGGGACAGCTGCATATTCCTGCCTTGCAGGCGGTTGACGACCCTCCGGTCTACAATTTTGTGATTCTATGATTTCTATTTCTCCTTCTCATCTGCTCTCCAGGGTCTCACTCCAGGGTCTTTCCCATGAGCTGCTAGATGACCCTTTTCCACTGGAGATGCCTAGGCTGGAACTCAGCCTTGGGACTGTCTATGGGAAACTGCATGTGGCCTGCCACTGGACTGTGGCCCCTCCCACAGAGTCAGGGACATCCCTAGCTGCCAAATTAGTGTGTGGGAGAGGTTGTCATTAGCATGCAATTCCTTTCTCCTTCCCCCGTCCCCCCACAATCCCTGCTAAGCTGTCACAGGGCACCTCCAGACTGCTATGATGCAAACCCGCCATGCATGCAGGGATATTTAGATTTGCACAGAGTGGACAAAAGCCGTCTGCCACCCTAGCACAACGAACCCATTTTTTAAAAATGAAAAATTGGTTTTTTGTGGTTAGGAAGCCAGAAGGCTCTGGGAAGAGTGGGGGTGGGGGTGGGACAAAAGATGCAAAGGAAGGTTTACTCTGCAAGCAGATCAGGATGGATGCTCAGTAAGACCAGACACAGACTAACCTCCACAAGGGAGGGAGGAGAAACTCCATGCAGCACACGTTTAAAGTTGATCCATCAAATCTGCAGTTTCTGAAACAATACAAGAATGGGGGTGGCACCATCCTTCAAAATCCGCACACATCTGAATTTTGCAATGCAGTTCTGAAACCAAACAGTATTTCCCAAAATGCATATATGACATAAAAGTGTCCATAAGGATGGAGACGTAGTGAAAACAACATACCAAAAAAAAATGCATTTATTAGGAGGAATTGCACGCAAATATGTGTATATTCGTCAAACCTGCTTTTTAAAAATGTGTTTATTGGGAGAGATTCACAATAAAACGCTGGTGTTTTTTCACCAGGATTTCTTTAATAATAATAATTAATAGTCACAAATCACTGCAAAATGCAGAGGAGCGAATTTAAGATTGGAAAAGTAAGAAACCGAGAGAGAAGAAATGGTGAGGTCTCGCCATCCCTAATCTCTGCATAAACCTTGTGCAAACACCCCAGTATGGATTCTCAGTGAAACAGGGTAGTCTTGAGGAGCTCATAAGACACCATCCTCTGCAAGCCTCTTCTTTACTTTTTCATGAACAGCCTTGGGGGGGGGGGGAAGCATTCTGTGTAGCTCTAAAGTTTGCCCATCATTTTTTTTGGGGGGGGGGAACACTAAACTAAACACATGATCCAATAACAGCCATCCTTTCATTTCCCCTCTGATTTTCCCTTCTTCTTCTTCTTCTTCTTCTTCTTCTTCTTCTTCTTCTTCTTCTTCTTCTTCTTCTTCTTCACATATCATCCCTAGCCCCCTCTGGCATGAGGGCGGATCTGGAAAGGCATGTTAGGCTTCACCGACACCCCTTCCTCCGCCTCCTAAATTAAGCAAAGCTTACTTGCGAACAAACATGTTGTGCAACTTCCTTTCTTTTTTAATTGCATTTATTTTAAGTGCTGGGATCGTTCTCCCTGGCTTTTGCAGCCTTTTAAGCTGCAGAAGGTGTGTCTCTCAACGCACACAGCGAACTTCCCTCTGCCTATTCCTACTTCTAGGGGAACGGGACGGCATCTCGGAGACCCAGCCCTGAAAGAAACGGATTGTACTCAGCTGTCCACAGCCAGAGACTGCCTGGGGGAAAGACGAGGAGAAGCTGTGCAGACGATGCTTAACTCGTTTTTTAAAACATCCCAGAGATTCCAGGGTTTAAGCAAAACAGGAAACTCGCAAACTCTCTGCCTTTGTAACTGTCATGCCTGGGACCTCACCCATAATACCTTCAGAGCGCCACCTCTCTCTCCTCCCTCAGTTCCCTCCTCCAGGGATAATAAATCCAGACTCCTTTCCCACAATGCCCATGCACCAAATCTGTACCCTAAGGCTCAAAAGTGTGTGTCGACTGCATTTCTGCATCTATGGTCCTTCCTAGACAAGCCTGCCAAGGTTACAGGTCCGACCTCCGTATAGGGCAGCTGCATATTGGTCCCTTCCAAGCTTACAATTCTATGAGTCTACTCCTGCCTCTTCCATGCCTCCCCGCCCTCTGATCTCCTTCCACAGGTCTGTAAGCTCTTTGGGGCAGAAATCTACTTCTTTTCCCTTTTTCGCTGTGCAGTGCCTGTGCATTGACATCTCAGCAGTGTCTTATTCCTTCCTGCCTGCCTTCTAATCATCTTCCTTCGAAGTTCTTCCTGTTTAGGCCAGGATGAGATTAAGTCAGGCATTGGCAAATTCGGCCCTCCGGATGTTTTTGGGACTACAACTCCCATCATCCCTGACCACTGGTCCTGTTAGCTAGGGATGATGGGAGTTGTAGTCCCAAAACATCTGGAGGGACGAGTTTGCCTATGCCCGGATTAAGTGGTGGCATGTATAAAGCTCCCGTTTCTTTTCACATGCTCAGAGGCACTCTGGGGTGTATTATCTCCTCAACTGCCTCATTCTTAAAGTCTTGTTCATTTTTGCTAATTTCACCTGTTTGGCATAATTTCTTGCATTTGTGTTTTGTGCAAAAATGGCAACTGCTGGTGTTTTGATTTACTTTGGTGATATTCCTTGCTGGCGTTTCAGTTTAGTTTGGGGATTCTAATCGCAGTGGCGTAGCGTGGGTTGTCAGCACCCGGGGCAAGGCAAGTAATTTGCGCCCCCTAACCCGTGGATTTGCGCCCCCTAACCCGTGGATTTGCACCCCCTAACCCTAACCCCCAGATGTTGCGCCCAGTGCGGCCGGCCCCCCCCTGCACCCCCCACGCTACGCCACTGTCTAATCGTCTGTATATGTTTGTGTTTTATACTCAAACTGCAAAGGTCAGGGGGTTGGTGCACATCGATTTCTATTCCAGGGCAAAAGAAGTGGGGGAGCACTGATTAAAAATGGGTTGCAGAGCTGGTTCCTGTTTCAAGTTAATCAAGTGGGCGCAGTGTCAAGAAAAATGCTATACTAGGATGCCCCCATGGTCGCTGTTTCAGCCTCTGCAGTGGTGCCAAGCCTCCTAATTTACGTCTTACAGTCCTGCCATCAGCCTCTCCCAGTCGGCCACCAACCTTAAATGTCCATCACCCCGAAAGTTCAACATGCCAAACCCACGCCCCCTTAAGATATTAGCCTTTTACTGCACTAGCCGTCCACTGTCTCCTTTTCTGCTAAGGGCTAATGCAATTCAACCCTAGACATCATTATTATTAACTGTTTCCTGTCCAGAAATGAGCCAGGCAATAAAGCAAAGATTCGCCTCCGAGCGTATGCAGGGCTCCTTCTTCACTGAAGAACCTAATCTCCACCTTGCATACTCAAAGAGTTAGGGGCACAGATTTGAGGTTTGTGGAAAACACGGACCTTGAGATCCAAAAGCCACGTCTGTTCAGCTTCCCTCCGCCCCATTTTGCAAGCTAAACACTATACGATTTGAGAGGGTTGGAGCTCAGGGGTAGAACTTCAGCTCTGCTTGCAGAAGATTGGATCCCTGGCATCTCCAGATATGGGTGGGAATGTCCCCTGTCAGAAACCCTGGGGAGCTGCTGCCAGCCAGTGTCGACAGTACTAACCTAGATGGACCAATGGGTCTGACTGGGGATAAGGCGGGCAGCTCCCTAAGTCCCTATTGCAACCAAACCCTCTCAACCAGCGAGCCTCTCCCTCCGTCTGGCTACCCATCCTGAATCTCCCCTCTGCAAAATAACACTCATTTTGAAATCCGCCCCTCTTCCTTCTGTGATCTCTCTCCCTCCTCTCTCTCACGCCAGCTCCCTGTCGTTTGGCACATCCACACTAAGCGAAGGGCTGCCGGCAGAAATGACCACTCGAAGCTTAAAAGCCGATGCGTTTTCTAATCAATGTATGTGATTTGGCTTTGAGGGGACCTCGGTAACTTAGCTGCCTTGCCTACAGGCTAACACTGGTGCGACGCGGGAGATCCGGGAATAGGATCACTATCCCATAGCTTAAAAAAAAAAAGTAATATCAGGGAATGTTGGTGAATGGGCTTGGGAGTGGAAGTTGTCATTTTTGCCGTGGAGTAAAGAATAGCAGGTATCCTGCAACTCCCACCGTGTTGAGCCTCGTGGGGCAAACAGCAGCTGGAGGGTGAGTGAGAGAATCATAGTACAGTGGTACCTCGGGTTACATACGCTTCAGGTTACATATGCTTCAGGTTACAGACTCCACTAACCCAGAAATAGTACCTCGGGTTAAGAACTTTGCTTCAGGATGAGAACAGAAATCGTGCTCCGGCGGCGCGGCGGCAGCGGGAGGCCCCATTAGCTAAAGTGGTGCTTCAGGTTAAGGACAGATCTCCGGAACGAGTTAAGCACTTAAACCGAGGTACCACTGTATTTTAGAGATGGGTTGGGGACCTCAGAGGTCATTGAGCCCAACCCAATGCAGGGATCGTGCTTGGCAGACAGACAGACACCCAGCCTGCGCAGAACTACACCCCAAACCGAAGGAGAGCGATTCAGGGAAACAGGACGGCGGTGGTCCCAGTGTAAAATCAACCTCAGGGCTACGGTTATTATTAATGTGTTACGAGAGGCGAATATCCTTGCGCAAGGCTTTATCTCTCAGCCTTCCCTATCTGATAAGGTTGTTGCGAGACTGAAATGACCCTGGCAGCTCTTTGGAGGGAGGGTGGGTAAGGATTGGTTATCCCCCTTGCAGTTTTGGTCCAGAGCACCTTTGTGCTTCCGGACAAAGGATGCCCATCTTTGATCGCACACAATCATCATCATCACCGAGGTTTGAGGTTACAGAAGGGTCTCCAGAGGCAGGAAAAGCGCAGCGCGATGCTTACATTTGTCGCTATGATTTCTTGGAAGCACTTTCGAGCACGCAGACGTGCTTCCTCGTTTTATCACCCCAACTGGAATCTAGTCAGAGCTCCTTAGACGTCTCATAAAAGGCGGAACCGTGTCTCAAACTCTCCCTCTCCCCCCCCCCTCTCTCTCTTCCTCAGCACATCCTCGGCGCCGCTCTTTTTCGTTTCCCTGCCGCGCCCCCTGCGCGCACAAAACCATTTCACACGTTCCGCAGAGAACAATATAAAACAAGATCTATCATTCCGGACACTGCAATTGATAGATCGCATCCTCGCCGCCGCCGCCCCCCTTTTGAAACGTCAAAATAGGACTTTTTAAATCCTCTTCTTCTGCCCCCCCCCCCACTCCCGCGACTCTCATAGTCGCCCCAAATGTTCTCCTCCAGCAGGCAAATCTCTGCTTGGGGTGTGGGGGGTTTCCAACAAACCGACTTGGGGTGTGGTTAGGGTGGGGCCAGGGAGCCCGGCGCTGCCCTACCCTGCGTATCCACCCGGATCCTCTGCACGCGTCTACGCAGAGAAAGCAACTCTCCCTGACTTCACAGCGCGATCCTCGCCGCGCCTCCTCTGGAACTCCGTGGGCGCCAGACACCCGGGATCGAAACATTACTCGCGAGGAAGTGCGCAGAGGACAGCAGCCCGCTATCGGTTTGGGCGCGCGCAAAAGTTCCTTCCCAGCTGATTAGCAACCCCCCTAGGGACCGAACCGATGGGTGGGCGCCT
The DNA here is from genome assembly GCF_965112155.1 of Podarcis liolepis. NCBI lineage: Eukaryota > Metazoa > Chordata > Lepidosauria > Squamata > Lacertidae > Podarcis > Podarcis liolepis. Next base: position 35,266,750 of record NC_139573.1, on the reverse strand, counting down.
CCCAGCAGATCCACCCCCCCCCAAAAAAGAGAAACTTAAACCCCAGTGGCTAGGGGTGCCAACTTTAATTAAACATTGGGGGGGGGGTAAATAATTGATCACATGACATAGTACACACACATGTGTACTAGTATACGGATGGCAGTATCCATCAACTGTCGGGGAGCCTGGCCCCATCAAATATTTTTTTTGGGGGGGGCGAAGGGACCTTGGTCCTAAGGAGTTGGCTCCTATGCCGGAGACAGAGCACCCTGGTGTCCAGCGGACCCGAAGGAGAACCGCTACCACCCGCCCCATCCCATCTCCGCACCCCAGACTGGACACACACACACACACACAAAAAGCACCCATGGGTGGCAGATCCGATCGACGCCCCCGTCTCAATACTCGCTACGATCCGTGCGCACTGTCACTTGCGATCTTCTCCCCATCTCTGCCCTCTAAAGATGGGAGTGAGTCGCCGAGCCTCTTCCACACCCCACCCCACCCCAGGGTTGATCCACAAGGCGAACCCACTCACCCCGGAAAGCAGCAGCAGCGATCCCAGCAGGAGCGCCACCCTCTTCGCCTTCTTCTCCATGACCGTCAGAGCTGGAGGAAAGCGGAGCGCAGCGGGAGCCAGGCGGGAGGCTTATTCCACATCCCCTTCCCGGTACTTCTCGGGCGGATCGCGCGCGCGCGCGCGTCTCAAGTCGAGAGAAGGAGCGCGATGCAGATACCGCGGCGGCGGCCCCTGTAGGAAGCGAGCGACTGAGCTGCAGCCCGGGCAGCACCTGCTTTCTGTAACTGGGAAGCTCCGCCCCGCTTCCCCCTCATTACTATTAAAACGAGCGGCGCGCTCAGCCCACTGGCTGGGTGGCTTTGGGGGAAAAAGGCGCACGTACCACGGTGGCACAAGGCGCCGCCCGCTTTCAGGCTCCCAGCAAGAGCTGAACTGACAGGGGAGAACATGAATTGGTTTCATTGCATTCCCGATTTCATTCCTTCATTTTATAGAGTTGGCTTTGATTTCTTCCGAAGGTGGGGAGAGATTCGCATCGGGCACGCCCTGGCAGCTTTCCCAAAGTTCCTTTGGAAGAGTGGAAGTCAGAGTTGCAGTGGCAGCCACCTGGTACAGTGGAGAAGGGGGACTGGGGGGTGAATGTGCCCCCCCCCCCCGCTACTGCAATACGCTCTACGTGGGGCTACCTTTGAAGGTCATTCGAAAACTAATCCAGAATGCAGCTGCCAGACTGGTGACTGGGAGCAGCCGCCAAGACCATATAACACCGGTCCTGAAATACCTATATTGGTTCCCAGTACGTTTCCAACCACCATTCAAAGTGTTGGTGCTGACCTTTAACGCCCTAAGTATACCTGAAGGAGTGTCTCCACCCCCATCGTTCAGCCCAGAACCTGATACCCAGCTCCGAGGGCCTTCTGACAGTTCCTTCCCTGCGAGAAGTGAACTTACAGGGAACCAGACAAAGGGCCTTCTTGGTGGTGGCGCCTGCCCTGTGGAACGCCCTCCCATCTGATGTCAAGGAAATAAGCAATTATCTGACTTTCCAAAGACATCTGAAGATGGCCCTGTATCAGGAAGTTTTTAATGTTTGATGTTTTGTTATGTTTTTATATGTGTTGCAAACCCACCCCCAAGTGGCTGGGGCAACCCTGCCAGATTGGCAGAGTATAAATAATAATATTATTTAAAATATTATTATTACATGGCCCTTAGATTCTTGTCAATCTGCAATCACTCCTTAGCAACTTCCCCTCTCCCCAGGTCACACCCTTAGCTAGTTCTGCTTCGCACCCTCCTTGAGTGTTTTGGGGATGTGTTTTGGAACTCTGCCCCCAACGTCCCCTGCATTGCTGGAAGGAGGATAGAGTGTGGGGCATGTGAGTGTGCATGAAAGGGGCTTATTGTGTACAAGAAGAGCCTGCTGGATCAGGTCAGTGGTGTACCTAGTTGAGCTTCCTGTTCTCACAGTGGCCAACCAAATTCCTGCGGGAACCTGCAAGCGGGACCTGAGCACAAGAGCACTCCTGCCAGAGACCCTCCCCTGACCCTGAATCTTCCCTGGAGCAGGAGGACAGTATAGATTTGGAACAGTGGTTTGCAGAGGGACATAGTTCAGAAGGCAGAAGCTGGGAAATACTGGATGGGGAACAGCTAGGAGAAGACACAGTGGAAGAGAGAGGGTTTACAGATTCACAGTCCTTGGACAGCATTCCTCCAGCACACTCCCCAAGTCGAGAAGAGCTCAGAAAGTCTCAGAACAGAAAGCGTAGAGGGTACAAGCTCATATTACAAGACGTAGGAGTGACATAGATTAACAGGGACGGAGGGGTGTGACCCTTAATTGGGAGCACCGCCATTCTAGGTAGATGGGTTCTTTTGTCTCTCACTGTAATTATTAAAGAATCTAACTGGTAAGATGTTCCTTTCATTTGATCTCTTCTTATTTACTGCCGTGGGTGGTGCTGTGGTCTAAACCACAGAGCCTAGGGCTTGCCAATCAGAAGGTCGGCAGTTCGAATCCCCGCTATGGGGTGAGCTCCCGTTGCTCAGTCCCTGCTCCTGCCAACCTAGCAGTTCAAAAGCACATCAAAGAGCAAGTAGATAAATAGGTACCGCTCCGGCGGGAAGGTAAATGCCGTTTCCATTCACTGCTCTGGTTCACCAGAAGTGGCTTAGTCATGCTGGGCACATGACCCGGAAGCTGTACGCCGGCTCCCTCGGCCAATAAAGTGAGATGAGCGCCGAACCCCAGAGTTGTCCGCAGCTGGACCTAATGGTCAGGGGTCCCTGAACCTTTTCCAGCTCTGCAATATCCTTTTTGAGGCGAGCCCGCCAGAAGTGTACACAGTATTCCAAATGCAGTCACAACATAGATTTGTACAACAGCATAATGAGATCTGCAGTTGTATTTTCAGTTCCTTCCCTAATAATCCCTAGCATGGAATTTGCCCGTTTCACATCAGCCACACACTGGGTTGACATCTTCACTGCACTGCCCACTATGACCTCGAGATCTCATGGTAAGCCACCACCAGTTCACCCCAAGCATATATGTGAAAATAATATTATTTTTTGTGCTAGCACACACCACTTCCTACTTGCTTACATTCAATTGCTTTTTCCATGTCACCACCCGTTCACTTAGTTTGGTGAGGGTTTTTTAGAGTTCTTCATCATCTCTGCTTGCTTTATCAACCCCGAATCATTTAGTATCACCAGCAAACTTGGCCACCACTCCCCTTTGCATCTATATCGTTTACGGTCTAGTTAAATAGTGCAGGTCCCAATATCAGCTCTTAGGGGACTCATTTTCTACATCTCTCCATTTGGAGAAATGCCTTTTTATTCCTGCTTTCTGCTACTTAATCAACTCTTGATCCATGGTAGGATCTCTCCTCTTATTCCATGACTGCTAAGCTTATTTACCTTGTCAAAGTCCAAGTATACTATGTCAACTGGATCATCTCTAGCTACATGCTTGTTGACATTCTCAAATAACTACCGTATATACTCAAGTATAAGCCAACCCGAATGTAAGCTGAGGCACCTAATTTTAGCACAAAAACTGGGAAAACTTATTGACTTGAGTATAAGCCGGTTCACCACATCAGAAACCTGGTGGTGGCGGCAGCGGTGGAGGAAGAACAAACAGCCCAATAGCGCAGTGTCTCTCCTGTGCCTGCCCTTGCAAGAGGCGGGTGGCGGCAGATGGACTAGCGGCAAGAAAGGGCTCCTTTCAGGCCGCTTGTCCCTCCACCGCCGCCACCCGCCTCAAGTATAAGCCGAGGGGGGCTTTTTCCACATTAAAAATGTGCTGAAAAAGTCGGCTTATACTTGAGTATATACGGTAATCAGTTTGTGAGACAGGGCCTGCCTTTACAGAAGCCATGCTGCCTGGCTCCGCTTGGTTATTTTAACAATACTTTCCCCCAGTTCTCCTGGGAGAGAGGTTGGTTTCCAGGGTTGCCCCTGGATCCCTTTTTTAAAAATTGGTGTTACACTGGCAACTTTCCATCCACTCTTGGGTGGATGCCCTCTAGACCCAATCAATGTGTGTGTGTGTTTTCTTATTTTTCTGTTAAACCTAGAACTTCATCTCTTGTCACCAGATCCTGCCTCAGATCCTCAGACTCTCCTCCTGCAAAAGTTAGTTCAGGCCCCAGGATCTGCCCTGGTCCCACCCACCACTGAAGGTCGCTCAGAAGCCAATATGAAAAGTTCCTCAACCCTGTTTTAAAGAAAAGAAGAAGGGGAGGGAAGGCAGGGTGAGAAACTGACCAGGTGAGCATTGCATTCGCCAAGGGGGCAATAAATCAGAGCGTTGGAAGCGTGACCTCGGAGGTCATTCTGCCTGCACTCACGTGAGCTATTGGTTTCTGTTCCAACCATGCCCTAGTCCTGGAGCATCTCATAATGGAGCCAGCCCTCCCAGGAGATGGCATGAAGTGGCCGCTTCAGGTGGCAAATTTGGGCTTCCATTAAACCTGTTGCAACTGAAAAAAAAAAGACAGTCAGATCATCAAAGGCTCCAAGGTGTCAGGCGTCAGAGGATCCAACACCCTACGGTAGGTTGCCACAAAACAATAAGACAAGGAAAGTTCTCACCACCAATGTTGTTTATTCAATCGTCACAGAGATGCAGCCTCTTGAAGTAATGGTGTTGCTCTGAGTGAAACCCCACCTCCTCCGTCTCTCCTGTTATGCGTCATCCCTACGGTGGCTGAGCTGTGCCTTCTGCCTCTGAGCTCTCTGCTCTCCTACTTTCAATGCCCACCAGGTTCAGGGTGTGTGTGTGTGGAATGCTTTCTAAAGACACCAAGTCTGTCAGCTGTCTCTCCCCTGGTTGTTGTCTTCTTCTTCTTCTTCCTCCTCCTCTCCCATCATT